>NC_084790.1:14458073-15820573 GCF_028858725.1 Colius striatus | reverse complement strand
TCAAATGCATTCAAGCTTTTTGTCAGTTGTTTTGACATCAAGACAATTCTCAAAAGTAAGTCCATCAGTCTTGTAGAGAACTTGATTTCTGACTTCTGACCAACCACTTCAGATATTGAAAGGAAGGGGTTTGCTTTAGCACTGTTGCAAGGGTGAAGTCATCAGGATAGGTCTTACAGCAAACAGATTTGTACAAGTAATTTAGTTTTGAAAGAATATTGGCATTTTCTGCTGTTTAGAAATTTCGAGAGTTTAAAGACCAGCTTTAGGAATCCGTCTGCCAAGTCTTGTGGTTCCTTTGCAAAGCTACCTGTAACTTCCCCAAACTGCTGACAGAACATTTCTGTGCCTCTGTGTAAGAAACACATATCTTCAAAATTGTGGTACCTCTCACTCCAAAGCACAATCAAATAATCCAGTTACCAGCACCCGAGCAGCATGAAAGAAGCGAAGCAGTCTATCCCCACATTACAGCATTTTAGTAGTAAACATTTTGCCTCTATTTCCTTACACCACTGAAGTGTAACATGACTGTATCTCCCCAGGACTTTCTGCAAGGCGTTGGATATCATACAAGTAGTTCTCAGATCACATTTCTAAAGTGAGATTACATACTAGTACTCAGGTGATCTTACATGTGTCATCTGTTTGTTTACAGTGATGAGCCCAGTGAGGCTGCTGAGGAGACTATATGAAAATGGTCATATGTGGATGAGTTTGCAGGAAATACGTCAGTAGTATTGCTGTGAATCAGTGTTTTGGAAGTTGTTACATCTTGTGTATGTGATGCTACATGGGCACTCAAGACACACAAAATCATTACTCCTGGTGGTGATTGCTTTCATCAATGATTAGAGATTGACCCTTAGTTTTAGAGTTCATGAGTATTGACAGATTAAGTTTCATCTTGATGCCATGCCTAACATAATATATATAAAGTTTGGGCTTCCTCGGGTTTAGGATATCTGCATAAATATAAAATGATAAATTATATTAGCTCTTCTTGGAACACTCCAGTTTTAAGTTAAAGAGTCAAGAATGAAGATGCATCTTCATCATGAAACAGAGTGATTTAATGGCCAAGATTTCTGTTGCAGATAGATTTTTAGAAATGGTTGTTAGATGAATGATTAATCAATATTTTACTAAGCACAAAGTCGATTTTTAAAGACTTGTTATACAGCTCAAGAAACCATATGGCTGTTCATAATGGTCTATAGCTCTTACTGGTGGGTGATGTGTTTATAGTACCCGCAGGGATTAAGGTCTGCATCAGACTAGACATACCTAGACTCCTGTGCCTGGCTGTGGTCTCTAGCAGCCTGGCAGCAATGACTCTGCATGTCAGTGCTAACCAGGCTGTTTTGCCCAAAAGTTTTAAACATAATCCAAATGCCTGTTATAAATTTCTTTCTCATGGAATTTCCTTTATGACCTGATCACAGCAACAGGTGAATGGGAGAACCCATGTTATAGGACACATAGGGGACAGGCTCTTAGGAGTGTAAAATAAGTTTGAATACTTTATTAATTTTCAAAATCCTACAGCATTATTAACTTTTTATGATTCTGTGGTAATTAGTCATGGGATGCTACAAGATGAAAGCAGCTTGGAAATAATGATGCAAGTATTACTGGAGTTACTGTGAGGGTAGTTATGACTTGTAGGATTCAGTAATTTAAAGGAAAGCTGTATTTGGTCATATCATGGGTGAATTATTCCTGTAATTCCTCCTCCCAGCAATTACATTCTGCATGTCTATCCTGACAAATGTAATCTATTGTTCATCAGAACTTATTTCTGGAATGTAGACTTCCCATACCTGAAAGGAGATCTAATAATAATATCAGTACTTGTTATATACCTTATTAAAACAGAGAACTTTAGTGCGTGATTATTCTGTGCAGATGTGCAACATTAATGAATTAATACCAATTTTAATCAGTTTGAACTCTTTATATCAGTATACTTCATTTTCCAAAACTCATTGTGAGTTTTACATGCTTCACGGAGAGAATGAAGTCTGGCCATTAAATCTCCTCTTTAAATAGCTGGTGATTCTATAATTTTTGTAGTGGAATTATTGACTGAACTTCTGTTTGATTGATTGTAGTCTCTAATTAATACTGCACTTCTAATAAAATTATAGCAATGAGTGTGTAAGTATACATCATAAAGGTAGTCTAGTTTTGTATTAGTGCCTGTCCAATAGAAGAATTGAGTTATAATGGAGCATCTTTGTTATGAGGAAAGGCTGCAGGATCTGGGGCTGTTCAGTCTAGGTAAGAGGAGACTGAGAGGAGATCTCTTGAATATTTACAAATATCTAAATGGTGGGTGTCAGGAGGTTGGGACATCCCTTTTTTCTGTTGTATCTAGTGATAGGACAAGGGGTAATGGAAAGAAGCTGGGAAAAAAAAGGAAAAAAAAGTACATTTTAAACATAAGAAAAACTATTTTATTGTGAGAGTGATGGAGCCCTGGACAAGGGAAGGTGTGAAATCTCCTTCTCTGGAGGTTTTCAAAACCTGCCTGGACATATTCCTGTGCGACCTGATCTAGATGGACCTGCTTTGTCAGGAGAGTTTGACTAGATGATCTCTAACGGTCCCTTACAACCCCTACCATTCTATGATTCTATGAATTAATCTTTAAAGTAAATTAGGTAGCATATTACATTTTTTTTAGTTTTATGGTTGTGCTAATGTTTGTCTTCAAGTTAGTTACATCAGTAGTCATCAGGGCTCTTTATTATGTTATTTAAACAAAAAATCAGTGCAGCTTTGTTTCAGTTGTAGGAATCACAATGGAAATCTAAAACTGTCAAAACTGTGGGAATGGAGTGCTTTATACATGATGAGTTCCAAGCTTTTCACAGAGTCATAGAATCATTTTGGCTGGAGTAGATCTTTGAGATCATCAAGTCCAGGGTTTTTCCTAGTCCTATCAACCACTAGAGCATTTCCCTAAGTGCAACATAGAATCATAGAATGGTAGGGATTGGAAGGGACCTTTAGAGATCATCTAGTCCAACCACCCTGCAGAAGCAGGTTCATCTAGATCAGGTCACATAGGAACATGTCCAGGTGGGTCATGAAGACCTCCAAGGAAGGAGACTCCACAACCCCTCTGGGCAGCCTGTGCCAGGGCTCCCTCACCTGAACAGTGAAATAGTTTTTTCTTAAGTTTAAGTGGAGCTTTTTTGTGTTCCAGCTTCATCCCATTACCCCTTGTCCTTTTGCTGGCTACTATAGAAAAGAGGGATGTCCCAACCTCCTGATACCCACCATTTAGATATTTATAAATGTTAAAAAGATCTCCCCTCAATCTCTTCTTCTCCAGATTAAACAGCCCCAGTTCCCACAGCCTTTCCGCATATGAAAGATGCTCCATTAGCCTGATCATCTTGGTGGCCCTGTGCTGAACTCTCTCCAGCACTTCCCTATCCCTCTTGAGCTGAGGAGCCCAGAACTGGACACAGGACTCCAGATGAGGCCTCACCAGGGCAGAGGAGAGAGGGAGCAGAACCTCCCTTGACCTGCTGGCCACACTCTTCTTGATGCATCCCAGGATGCCATTGGCCTTCTTGGCCACGAGGGCATATTGCTGGCTCATATTTGGCTTATTATCAATCAGATGCCCAAGTCTTTCTCTGCAGAGCTGCTCTTCAGCAGTTCGACCCCCAGCCTGTACTGGTGCATGGGGTTGTTCCTTCCCAGATGCAGGACTCTGCACTTGTCCTTGTTGAACCTCATGAGGTTCCTCTCAAGCTGGTCAAGATCCCGCTGAATGGCAGCACAGCCTTCTGGGGAATCAGCCAGTCCTCCCAGTTTGGTGTCATCACGGAACTTGCTGAGGGTACACTTTGTCCCCTCATCCAGGTCATTGATGAAGATATTGAACAAGACTGGCCCCAGAATCGACCCCTGTGGAACTCCACTGGCCACAGGCCTCCAACTCAATTCTGTGCCATTGATCACCACCCTCTGGGCTCTGTCATTCAGCCAGCTCTCGATCCACCTCACTGTCCGCTCATCCAAGCCACACTGCCTGAGCTTTCTGATAACGATATTATAGGAGACAGTGTCAAAAGCCTTGCTGAAGTCAAGGTAGATGACATCCGCTGCTCTCCCCTCATCTAGCCAGCTGGTTATGCACTCATAGAAGGCTATCAGGTTGGTCAAACAGGATTTCCCCTTGGTGAATCCATGTTGACTCCCCCCGATAACCATCTTATCCTTCATATGTTCAGTGATAACATTCAGGATGAGTTGTTCCATCACTTTTCCAGGGATAGAGGTGAGGCTGACCAGCCTGTAGTTTCCTGGGTCGTCCGTCCTGCCCTTTTTGCAGACTGGCGTGACATTGGCCTTTCTCCAGTCCTCAGGCACCTCACCTGTCCTCCATGAGTGCTCAAAAATGATGGAGAGAGGCTTAACAATCGTATCAGCCAGCGCTCTCAGCACTCCAGGATGCATCCCATCAGGACCCATTGACTTATGAGCCTTAAACTTGGCCAACAAGTCTTTAACCTTTTCCTCTTCCACCCAGGGCAAGTCCTCTGCTGTCCAGGCCATCCTGTTATCCTTGCTGGACTGGGCTTCCCAAGGGCCGGCCTTGGCCATAAAGACTGAAGCAAAGAAGGCATTCAGTACTTCAGCCTTCTCTGCATTCTCAGACACCAGGGCACCCTCAGCATTTAGCAGAGGGCCCACATTACCCCTCATCATCCTTCTGCTGCTGATGTACTTGAAAAATGCCTTATTGCTGTCCTTAACATCCCTGGCTAAATTTAATTCTAGAAGGGCTCTAGCCTTCCTAGTTGCACCCCTGCATGCCCTGGCAACGTTCCTATACTCTTCCCAAGAAGCCAGCCCCTGTTTCCACCTCTCATGGGTGGCTGCCTTCTGCCTGAGTTGTCCCAGCAGATCCTTGCTTATCCATCGAGGCCTCCTATCTCCTTTTCCTCCTTTCTTGCACAGTGGGACACACTGATCCTGGGCTTGGAGGAAGTGGTGCTTGAAGATTGACCAGCTCTCATGGGCACTTCTGTCTTCTAGAATCATATCCCATGAGATTCGTCCAAGTAGATCTTTGAAGAGGCCAAAGTTGGCTTGCCTGAAATCCAGGATCATGGTCCTGCTTTGTGTCCCACCTCTTCCACACAGGATCTTGAACTCTACCATCTCATGGTCACTGCAGCTGAGATTGCCTCCAACCTTCACATCCCCAACCAGGCCCTCCTTATATGTCAGTACAAAGTCCAGCAGCACACCCCTCCTCGTTGGTTCCTCCATCATCTGTGACAGTAAGTTGTCATCAACAATCTATAGGAACCTCCTGGACTGTGTGTGCTTGTGTTGTGGTTTTGCTCAGCTGGGGCCAAGGGAAAAAAAAAAAAAAGTGACTCCTCCCCCTCCCGACAGAACGCGGAGGGGATGGGAGAGGGAGAAAAAAAAAGTAAAAGAGTCCGCGTAAGTTGAAATAAGAACAGTTTACTGGGGAAATTGAAGAGGAACAACTGTAACATAAAGACAAGGGGATATTACAAAGAAAACTGGTGAGTGATACAGTTGCTCACCACCCGGGACCGACCTAAGCGACCCCTCCGGACCAGCCCCCACCTGTACCCTGGGCATGACGTTAGGATGGTATCGAATACCTGATGGCCAGCCTGGGTCAGCTGTTCAGGCTGTGCCCTTTCCTGGTTCCTCACGGGAATTAACTCTATCCTGGCTCAAACCAGGACAGCTTGGCTGTGTGGCTGTCCCTGCAAATATCAGGGTTGTTGAAGTCCCCCATGAGGACCAGGGATTGTGATCATGAGGCAGCTCTCAGCTGTTCATAGAAGGCCTCATCCACATCCTCCTCATGATCAGGTGGCCTGTAGCAACAATATCACCTGCCTTGCCCTGGCCATTAATTTTCACCCATAAGCACTCTACTCTTTCCTCATCCCCCCCCAGGCACAGTTCAGTACACTTTAATTGCTCCCTCACATAGAGAGCAACTCCACCTCCACGCCTTGTCAATCTGTCTTTCCTGAACAATCCATAACCCTCCATGGCTGTGCTCCAGTCATGGCAGCTGTCCCACCACGTCTCTGTGACTGCAATGAGGTCGTAGCCCCGCATCCGCACTCACATCTCCAGTTCCTCCTGCTTATTCCCCAGGCTGTGTGCATTGGTGTAGAGGCAGCACAGGGGCTTACTCAAACACACAGGTTTCCCTGGACAGGTGCAGGAGGTTCCTCCCCGGTTTGACTCTCCCTCAGGGTGGTGAGCCTTCAGTATCTCAGCCCAGTGTGCAGATGAAGGGCACTTATCATTGTGTTCCCTGTCCTGCCCTGTTTCCCAGCTAGAGGGGACAGCTTGTTCTGTTTTGCTTCTCCCCCCACCCCCCAAGTCCCTTAGTTTAAAGACCTCTTTATTAAATTTGCTAGTCCACTGCCAAATATTCCAGTGTCCTTACGGGAGAGATGAATCCCATCCCATCCTATCAATCTGTAGTCCCCAAGGAAGGATCCATTGTCAAAGAACCCAAAGCCTTCCCGTTGGCACCAGCCTCTCAGCCAGGAGTTCACTTGGCTGATTTTTCCATTGCAGACTCCCCCTTTATCTCTAGTGAACAGGATAGAGGAGAAAATAACCTGAGCCCCTCTACCTTTTACCTTCTCCCCCAAGGTTTTAAAATCCATCTGGATTCTGGAGATGTCATACCTCATGACATCATTCATACCAACATGGAGCACAAGTAAGGGGTAGTAGTCTGCATCCCTGATGAGCCGTGGCACTCTCAGCTTCAAAAAGGGCAGGAAGAACAACCTGGGAAAACTACAGGCCAGTCAGCTTCACCTCTGGGGCTGTTTAGTCTGGAGAAGAGCAAACTGAGGGGGGATCTCAATAATATTTACAAATATCTAAATGGTGAGTGTCAGGAGGTTGGGACATCTATTTTTTCGATGGTATCTAGCAACAGGACAAGAGGTAATGGGATGAAGCTGCAACACAAAAAGTTCCATTTAAACATAAGAAGAAACTATTTCACTGTGAGAGTGAGGGAGCTCTGGCACAGGCTGCCCAGGGAGGGTATGGAGTCTCCTCCTTTGGAGGTCTTCAAGACCTCCCTGGACACGTTCCTGTGCGACCTGATCTAGGTGAATCTGCTTCTGCAGGGTGGTTGGACTAGATGATCTCTAAAGGTCCCTTCCAACCCCTGTGATTCTATGAACATCCTACGAGCCCTGGCATGCTTCCCTTGGACTTGTTCGTAGCCAGAGATTGCAAGTTGTAGTGGTCTATTAAAAGCTTCCTCTTCAGTTGGGAAAATGTTGGAGGCAAATAAAACGGATTTTATAATGCATTATACATATTAATAAGGCTGTATCCATCTGGGTGAAGTAAAATGCTTTGATAGTTTTTTTTACTTAATTTAAAACATTGTCTCTATTTGATTTGTATGATTGGTCTAAGAGCCCTGCAGTCTCAGTGTCAACAGTTTCTTTTGGCAGTAACTGATGCATTCATCAATGTCTTAACAACTGTAAACTTGCAGAACTCTATTAAATAACATGAGTGTGGAAGTGCAAGCAAGTTTTAGGAATTTTAATGAACAATGTTCTATTAATGAGAAAGATTCAGAGCTCCAGCCACCTCCAGGGCTGTCAATTTAGAGGGAAAGCCTTTATAGCTGAAAGAAATAGGCAAGAGGGCAGGCATCTTAAGAAGAGGATAAGGTAAATGTTGTTAGAACAAGACTAGACTTGATTTTCCATCCCCTACAGATGGTTTTGTAAGGCTGAATTTTTTATTACCTTGATATTGAGGGACTTGATGACCTTTACTGGGCACAGCAGTCCAGCACAAGGGTATTGGAACACAAAATGCCAAAATACAGAACACATCACGAAACTTCCATCAGAAAATATTGTCTGGAACCGACTTGGTTAATGTAATTTTTAATTTAATGTATTCAGCTCATGGTGTATTCACCATGTTGTCCCTCTATCTCACTTAGAAGGCAACAAAAGATCCTGGATTTTTAAGATTCACTGTTGTGACGCAGCTTGATACCAACTCCATATACTTAACCAAGTCTGTGCTTGCCAAGGCATTGTCACTATTAAGACAATGATGTCTTCTCCATGATGTTGAAGAATAGGGAGCTGCAGCTTGGGTTTGTGCAGCGTGGTACCTGCTTCCAGAAGAGGACCTCTCTGCAAGTCCAGAGGCTTGATTTCTTGATGTTAACAGGAAAGGGAAACTTGGCATGTAGGCTTGCAGGGTTTCTGGCATTGAGAGCTTTATAGTCTGAGGTAGATCAACTGCTTGGCGATATCAACAGAGAGTCATGTAGTCTGAGAAAGATCTGGAAGACATAACATTTCAGAAGCAGCATGCAGCCTGGGAGCTTTGAAATTTAAAGATATTTCCCAGTGAAATATTTTTTTTATTTTAAAATTAAATTTCCAGATTTTGCTTTTCAGCATGCTCTGATCCAGTACAATTTAGGTTTGGATGCAGAGTAGCATGAACAGGCAGATCTGTCTGAAGCTTTGAGATACCAGCAGTGCAAACTGATGTGCTGCATTTTTACACTTGAGCACTGTAAAGCAAAGGCAGAGCAGCAGGGAGCTACTGTGCCTTTGTATTTTTGCTAAGGGGACACGGTGTCTGCAAGACCTGCAACATAGGGGTCCTGCACTGTTTTCCCTGCAATATCTTCACTTACCTGCTGCCCTTGTATGAACATCAAACAAACAGCAAGGCTAATCATATGTATTTGCTGACCCTTGTCTTGTAACCTCTGCACTTCTCTCCTAAGCTAATTACAGTGTGATTTGTTTCTGTAGTGCCACTGGGCATCTTTCTGTCTAAGGATGTCAAAGTGCTTCACAGCTATTCAGAGGATACTGAGCTGATTTAGAAGACAGAGGAAAAGAAATGCATTACCCCCAAACTAAGCAACCCTTGGACCAGGAGGATAACATCTTTTGCCAGCAGAATATAATATTAGGCAGTTGTGAAATGGACCAAAATCCTTTCTTGGCAGCAGGACTCTGAAGATCTGTGGTAAGCAGGAGAAAACTAGGAGAGAGTACAAAATAGGACTGTTGTGTGATGATTCTCTTTGACATGGTGTGGGTACTTCGTCTGGTCAAAAGGATTATTACTGTATTTAATAGCTTGTGGTTGATTTTTCTTCCAAGTGTTTTTACAGTTGCTTTTTGAGGGCTTGTAAATTAATAGCACCTGTCATTCCTAGATCAGGGAGTTTTACAGCTTACATATGGCATCTGTGTTTTTGTTTATGTCACTGGATAGCTTAACTGAAAGTTACCCACATCTAATGCTTGAAAAAGCTGCAATCTTTCCTTGTTTATCTGTGCCTCTGTGCCAGATACAGCTATTTGCACAGCAGTTTCTGGGCTTTGCTTTGAGACTTTCTTATCTCCCGAGACAGTCAGGGGAGTCCTGGGAACCCCAGGAGGAATGTTAAGGTGCCAGTGAGGATAGCCATGGCTGCTAGCAAGCTCCAACAGCTTCTAGCAATGTCTGCCACCGGCTTCTGATCAAAGGGGCTTTGAACTTGCAGATCTGACTGCAGTTCTTATCACAGAGGATCAAGCACTCTTGCAGTATGTTCTGGTCAGAGGCCTCAGTGAATACTGGCCCAGAGCACAGCTCTCAGAGGTGGCTTTGTGAAGGCTAGAAGCTGATGATGTCTGGCCCTGGGGGAAGGTCTCTGCTCCAATGACAGATCTGCAACTGTGAAATGGATTAAGTGCTGTGACAGCTTCCTGGCTGAGAGCTCTGTCCAATGAAGCACTTCAGCCAGCTGAACCTGAACATGAACCGTGTGGCAAGAAGAATGGTGGGTGGTAGTGTTGGGACTCTCTGTTTGTGAGGAATGAAAGTTCCCATCTGCCAGCCTGACCTGCTGTCTGGAGAAGTTTGCTGCTTGCTAAGGACTCAGAGGGTTGCTTGTTGTGGAAAGACTATTTCAGTCTTCAGACTATTACTCCTTGCTAGAGAGGCCATTTTTACAGGGGTATATAGTGACAGGATGGGTGTAACAGCATCAAACTGAAAGAGGGGAGATTTAGATAAGATATTAGAAAAAAAGGTCTTCCTATGAGGGCGGTGAAGCATTGGAACAGGTTACCCAGAGAGGCTGTGGCAGCCTCATCCCTGGAAACGTTCAAGGCCAGGTGGGATGGGGCTTGGAGCAACCTGGTCCAGTGGAAAGTGTCCCTGTACATGGCAGGGGGTTGGAACTAGATCATCTTGAGGATCTCTCTTCCAACCCACACTATTCTGAGATTCTCTGTGGTGCCCCATGAAAGGATACAAAGCGGTGAGCACAGGCTGAAACAGGAAATGGCATTTGAGAAAATAAAAAGCTTTCATCCCTTAAGAGTAATTGAACATCCTGACAGGTGATGCAGAGAAGTGTCTGTCCTTGAAGGTACTTAAACATCAATTGGATGTGGACTTGGACAGCCTGCTGTAGCTGACCCTGCCTTGAGCCAAGAGATCAGACTAAGTGGTCTCCAGAGGTGTGTGCCAACCCCAGCAATTCTATACAGATGACAGCCTGGTACCTTGTTCAGAGACACTGGTAGGGAGTGGCTCCATATAACTCTTGTTCACCAGGTCTCCTTGGTGCCCTGATAGCTACTGTAACAGGTTATAAAGGGATCTGTACTTCAGTTTTACAACTGAGAAAACAGAGGCACAGAGTGACTTGTCTACTGTTAATCCTTTGGCTAGGATCAGAATCTCATCATCTGCATATGAAGTCTTTTATCCTGATCTTTGCTTCAGTCTGAGATGTTGACACTCAGATTTGTCTGAGAAAACCCAAGTGCATTTCAGTAGCTGCTAGTTGAATACTCACTGAATATTCACTTTTTCTCTCCTATATAAGTCTTTTATTTCTTAAATGGCCTTGAACTAGCAACAGAATTTTTTATAGGTAAAGAAAATTGTTTTCTCTTAGAACTAAACATTTATCAAGCTAAAGATCCACTGCACTGGCACAATATATTTTAGTAATAAATAAATGTAGTCAACTGTAAAGATGCAGCCTCTGAAAAGCAGTTACTCAGCCTTTCCCTTTCTTCTTTTCCTCAGCAAGTATTAGAATAAGAATATTGAAGCCATAGTAATTTAAAATTGTGATAAAGTGTTTTCATGCACATGGGAAAAGGAGGAAGATGAAACAGATGCTTAAAATGTGTCAGTGACACGCCACTGTAGGAAAGACAGGAAGAATATTAGAGAGACTGTTCTAAGAAGTAGCAAAGAACTTGGCAGCAGGGTGAAGAATTTAAAATTGCCATTTGTTGTAATTGATGAAACTATCAGAGCATCATTTATGAAGGAAAGGAATAGTCAAGGCACATACAAGTAAGCAAGCTCTGTCTGCAAGGAGAGTAGAGCTCTAAATGCCTATCAGAATCTTCCTAACAGAGCAGTAGTTTCAGAGCACATCTAAAGAGCAATAAAATGTGCTCCTTTTTGGTGTATGCCTGGCTGGCTTGTGAAGTTAGCACCAATCTAGAGGAAGAGCCACTGCTGCAGGGAGACAGCCCTGGCAAAGAGTCTGATTGCAGCCTCTTGTCTCTGCATACACTTTTACCGCTGGGAAATGATTTGCCTATTTCTAACCCCAAACACCTACCTGGAGCATTTCCATAATCAATGAAGCTTTCAGACAAAGAGCTGTCTCTTAACACCTTTCAAAATCAATGGCAACGTGACCATTTGTTTCTAAGGCAGCAGAAAGGGGCCCAAGAACGTACAGTGTCTAGTGTTGGGCTTCTCTAAGGCTTCACATTTACAATTGTATTTTCTGCATTAATAGTTCTTTTTTGTCTAAGAATGAAATAGAAGTTATTGCTGTTGTGCAAAACCTCAGAGCTCTCCAACTTGACAATCCACCTGCACTGTTCACTAAAATACAAATGTAGGTGTATATACTGATTTGCTTTGGAGTTAGGCTTCCTTTCAACTCACGTTTGCCTTGCCCAAAGTAACACCTTCTAAGAACTTGACAGGACTGGTTTCTGGTTGAGAGTCTGTCCTAACAGAAGTGGAAGTATAAACAAAAATGTATGAGGAGAGAGCAGATTTGGAAAGTCTTCTCAGTGGGAGAAAGATGAGAGGACGGACTCTCTGACAAGCTGCTCTTACTAAGCAGGCACAGTTCCTTCATGACTTTATTGTAACATTTTCCTGTCTGGAGAGGTGCTTCCCTGAGCTGCAAGGCAGGGAAGCTGAGGAGAGAAAACAAGTTTCCCCTTCCTCTGGCTGCATATCATAACAGAAGCTTTTAAATCTGCTAGCCTGATGAGAAGCCATTGTGTAGCTTCCTTGGTCTTCCTGGAAGAGTAATCTGTGGATGAGGCAATGGCTTTCAGACTCCATGGTAGCTGTCTGCAAGAAGGTAACTTATTTCTTCCAAATAACAGGCCAAGAATTATCTTCAGGAAAAAAAAGAGGCATGGGGTACAAGAATAAACAAATGCTAATTGGAAGGAGTGTGTACTACTACTACGCAGAAGGCTATTCTGCTGTAGCACACTATGGTATTTGTCTAGAAGTCAGAGTAAGCAAAAATCTTCTCATGACTATATTGTCCTGTGAACTTTCCTCACGTGTTTTGCCATAAATGTCACCCAGTCTGTCATTAACATTTCAGTTTACAATCTGAAAACAAGTACAAGGAAAGTAAGGATTGTGTTTTGGTGTGGTTTGGTTTTCACATTCTTAACTCAGTCCCTTCAATCTTCAGAAAGATGCCCGGTTTTACCTACAAGGACACATCAGAAATCAAACATATCTCACAGGGAAATAACAAAGAGCAGTTATGAAAAACATATGGAAAAGATGTATTAGCCTCTTATGCCAGACTCCTGTGTCTTGTCAGGATCTGTTGCTTTGTGTCATTTGAAGAATAGATTTTCCTGAAAGCTTCTGTATAAGTGAAAATAGTCATTAGATTAAAATGCCTTTAGAGTGCATGATGAATCTAACAGCTTTTAGGAGCCATTTCTACATTGAAATACCATCAATCAGTGAACCATTCTCAGGGTTTTATGGCAACATGGAAGTTGTTTTAGCCAAGGGCAGCATTTCAGTTTTTCAGGGCAGACTTTGTATTGGACATTTCAGGAGCACACAGCCTTATACAAATAAAATGTGTATGTGTGCCAATCAAATTCATATTTTGCATGGAATGACAGTGGTACTTCAAAACTAAATAAGCTGCAGTTTTGTGTTTGGATTATTGAAATTAGGCAGATAATGAATTATTTTTGTAGTATTTCTAGTGCAGTTGATGACTCATGTCAATATAGCCAAGAACTGCTGTCAAGAGGAATCACAGAATGGTAGGGTTTGGAAGGTACTTCTGGAGATCAATTAGTACAACCCTCTGCTGAAGCAAGTCCACCTAGATCAGGTCACATAGGAATGGGTCCAGGCGGGTTTTGAAAACCTCCAGAGGAGACTCCACACCCTCCCTGGCAGCCTGTGCCACTGCTCCCTCACCCTCACAGCAAAGTTGTTTTTCCTCATACTCAAGTGGAACTTCCTGTGCTCCATTGTCAGCCCATTATCTCTTTTCCTGTGACTGGGCACTTCTGAAAAAGAGACTGTCCCCATCCTCTTGACATCTGCCCTTTAGGTATTTGTAAGTGTGGATGAGGTTCCCCCTCCGTCTTCTCCAGACTGAACAGTCCCAGTTCCCACAGCCCTTCTTCATAAGGAAGATGCTCCAGTTCCCTGATCATCTTGGTAGCCCTGCACTGGACTGTCTCCAGAAGTTCCCTGTCCCTCTTGAGCTGGGGAGTCCAGAACAGCTGTTCTATGGAAGAACATGTCTAGAAGGTCAAATTCAACACTAAATTCTCATTAAACTCTGTTGCTCTAAGTTTTACGAGACTCCTGTCATTTTTCTGTATTGCAGCATTTAAGTATTCCCACAAATGTCATGAGTTCAGATATTTCTGAGGCTGGAACAGACCATTTGGTAGATCCAGAATGATTTCCAGTGAAGTGCAAGCAGCAGAACTATATCCAGGCAACACTTTCTTCAGTGCAATGTCTTATTTGTGACTAAATCGTCCATTTAATTGAAGCACCTTACACAGTGTCATGAGAGGACGACTGTCCTATCTGCCCCCCAGTGTATCCCTCATGTGAGTGCTTGAGCATTGCCTTGTTCCCAGTGCTGCTGTAGCCGATCCCTGTAGGCACAGGAGGGTTTTTATGCTCTATTGCACTGCAGAATGCTCTTTGCATTACATTTGTTGTTATGAGGCAAATAACTGGAGGAAGATCTGCTCTCCAGATAATGAGTGCCTGGACTCAGTCCCCAGGGAGCAGTTCAGTGTAGTGAGTGCTGAGAGACTGGACTTTCTGAAGCCTCGTAAAACATGCCCTTCACTGGGAGGCTGCGAGACAACATAGTTTGAGAGGGAAAAGCTGTGGTTGGCTCAGTGCTAGAAGCTGATCTACTGTATTTTAGAAAAGAATCTCATGTTTTAGATGAGCAAACCCTGAATCCTTTCAAAGCGCAATTTGGAGAATATTTATTTGACAATATCCTGGCAGACACTTTTCTGTTTTCTAACCCTTCTATGAGCAGTTTCATGAGACGCCCATAACTCAGCCTGCACTTAAAAGAATTAGTGAAAAATATTTCAAGGCCTCCAACCAAAAAAAATCTTTTCCATAGCACCTATTTCTAGCAGTGGATGGTATGAGGCTTGAAACAGAGGTTTTTAATTACTGCATTAGATACTGGATTTCATGGAGTCAGTAAGAGTTCCCTTATCAAGTCCTGTAGATGATCCCAGGATTATGTAGTGTTTGTTTTGGGAAAGCCCTAGATAGGCAGGGTAACTAGTCCCAGAGTGTAATGAATTTTCACTCTGCCTCAAGCAGTCATACGTATCTGCCTCATCAATAGCTCTCCCTTTCCTCTCTCACTTGCAACAGGAAGTCTTCAAACTTGGGGAAACCTGTATAGGGCTCTTTGGAAAAAACTGCCTGTTCATATCATTGGAGGTAGTGTAATTAGTCATATAGGTATTACTGGTGCTGGTACGTGCCTAAACACTAGAAAGTTCAGTGATATTCCGTTCATTTGAAAATGCTGGTTCTGCAGATGTCTTGATGGGCAAATCAAAAGAAAAGAAAACATGTCCTTAGCTTCTTCTAATTTAATACCAGAGTAGTCAAAATATATCTGTGCTTTGCTTCTGTTGCTAAAAAATAATTCTGAACAGATGCCATTTTAACACAGCTTTTTTCTCCTAAGAAAATTACTTACTCTATGCCATAGTTTGTTGATCATTTTAAGGTGTTAAGTGCTGGAAGCAGCAGTTTCCTGGCTGTGTGCCATTTGGAACTACATAGAGCATTAATGCCACCTGCTGAAAAGCCTCATGGGACCTGCTCGAGGGAAGATTTATACCATGTTTGAGACTTGGAGTTTTTAATAACACTGGTAATAGTGATAACATTCTTCATGTACAAAATAAAAACAAAAATAAAAAACATCTGATACATTCTCCCTCTTAGCAGATGGAAGTTTAATTCTCATCTTCACTTACTTGTATAAATCTCATCCTGACATTTTTCAGGAAGGCTATCAGGCCCAACATTACTCCACATGTCTTGGGGGTCTTAAAGGAAAATTAAGTGCAAGCATCAGATTTTGCTAAGAGAGGCATCTTAATTTTCACACACAGAAGATGGCTGGCAATTTCAGAGGATGTTCAGGAGTCTTTTGTTGCTACAGCTGTTTGAGGAACACGTTTTACTGTTGAATAACTGGGTTTTGCCACAGCAAAGGCAGCAAGTAGCATATACTTGAGGAAAATATGTTACAGGATGTGTATATGAGAAACAGAAAACCATGATGTCCCAGATACTGGAGCCAAAGGTAGAGAGTCTGGACCTGAAAGCAAGAGCTAAGTAATTTTAGAGAGTAGTTTGCAGATAAACAACTTAATGATCCACATCTTTAGTGTGGATGTAATCGAAATGTTACTGAAAATTGCAGTGGCACTCTATTTAAGACTATTCTTCACTTTTCTTTAAAATTCCACTGTTGGAGTCAGGGGATGACGTGACAATACCAACTTTAGTTTAAAAACATTGGTTAATCTTCCAGCTTTTTATTGTGGAGGAAAAAAAAATTACAGTGCTAGTCCAAGGAGTGCAGTTCCTGTCAAAATTTTAAACTAATGTTTCTTTATGCAATGCATATGGACATAAGGTGGCTTACTGTTAGTGACACAGGGTTTTGAATATAGGAAGATGAGACCAGTTTCAGTAACTTTTATGCTAACAGTGAACAAAGTAAGAATGAGATCACAGTGTGCCAGGAGGAAGAATCAACATTGAGTAAAAGACCAAGGTGTAGAGTCAATGGATTGGTTTTGCCTTCTGCAAATGTACAGGTTATCCCTTCCTTTTTGACTCCTTCCATCTCCAGCTCACTGCTAGAAGCTTTGTGAATTGCCTCCAATGAGGTTTAGGGAAAAAAGTGTATTCTTTCAGGTTTTTGTTGGCATAGGAAAATTAACACAAGATAAAATCCTATTGACACAAACACCTAGATTCATTCTTTGTAACCGATAATTGAAAGTATCAGTGTGGTTACTTTTCATTACGTCAATAGAGAGTGAAATGGGCACTCTCAGGTGAAGATGGTGCTGTTTAAAAATTGCTTTCTGGAAATACCTCTATTCTCCAGGTCAGTAGCTACTGTCAGAGTGCAAATGTAGGAAAGTTGGATGTTGTTAGTCATTTCCTTAAATGTACATGATCTGATGTCAGGGAGCAATGGATACGTGTGATCAAATATCTTCTGCAAGAGCTGAACCTAACTATTCTTCTTGCTGTGATAATCTTAGAATTTGCAGGCTGTAAATTTACTGGTCATAAAATTTAGCCTTTCCTCTTTTAAACTACATAAAACAGGGACAAAGACTTCTTTTTTAAATGAGGAGGGAGCCCACAATAAGTTATTAAACAAATCGTTATGATCAGCAAATGGCTTGGAATTCCAGCTCTACTTTAAAAAATGATATGATCTTGTGGAAAATACAGGGGAGAAACTAAAGATATTAAAAACATAAAACACTCCAGACTCTGCATGATTGTTGGGTAGTTTGGCATTTGGAATTTTAATGTCGCATTAATGCCCCCTGCTGATAAGCCTTCAAAGATCTACTTTGAATCAAGCTCGGTATTTAATAGTACTGTGCATCAATGCTTTCTTTAAATTAAGAAAAAATGCAGCATATCTTATCAGAATTAGATTTATCTTAAATAAACCACTTTTAAGTCTGCCTGTAACAAGACCCGTGCTGCCACAAAAGCAGTAGCAAAAAAGTCCTTATAATTACCACATATGAACATTTTCTACTGTTTGTTTCGTAAAAGGGACAAAGTGATGTAGCATGACTGTGTAGGAACCAGACCTGAAAGGAGAGAAGGAATCTTTAAAAATGTATAAAGAAAGCAGATTGTTATAACAAAACAGAGATTGTCAGAATAGAGGAACTGCAAGAAGTTGAATAAATGTAAGGAGAGCTAAATTACAGGCCTTTTCAATGCATTTATTATCTATTTTCTAGCTAAAGAAAAGGTATCATTAGTATTGATTTTTATAGACACTGTTTTGGCTATAGCAACTTGAGTGTTACCTGATTCCATAAATGCTTTTGCTCTGCTGTTAGTGATTAAGAAAACACTAGTGTTTTTTTTACAGTTCCCGACATCTGTGCTGCTGAATCTTTACTCTTTATCTATTAATCCTTCTGCCTTTCTAAGGTACTTAAAATCTTGTGCAGGTGTCTATAGCACTGACTGACCACCTAAAGCTTGTAGTGACATCACCTCTATGTGTCATTGCCTCAGAAGAAAGCAAGGAGACCTGTGTGGGCCTTTCAGGCATCAAAGAGTGAGTTTAGCCTTTTGCAGGTGCAGAGCTCATGTAAAGTCGCTATTCCAGGGCAGCTCAGCTCATGTAAAGAGTGCAGTGAGAGCAGGATTAAAACTTGACACCCCCAAACCCCTGGGTGCATCTTAGCTGGGCAGGGGTGGGACAGAGGCATGTTGCCCTCCTGTCCTCCTTGTGTGCAGAGTGCCAAGCAAAGATCAGGCATTCTGCAGGGAAACCCATACATGCCAAAGCCGGCTCTGGTCTCAGACACTCAGATACTGCCTCATGAATGCAGAGAATTGTACATTATGCCCTTTCAGCAGGAATTTAGAGAGATTGTGAAAGAAGAAGGACTGTTGCAGTTCATCAGTGAGTCATTTCATACAGCAGTGTCATGGATGCAGTGTCATATATGTGTGTCATGGCATTGGAAAGTTAATAAAGAGTGTGTGGGGAAAGGCCAGCAAACTATGTAGCATTAAAGCCTTGATGCATCTGCTACAGGATCTGATGCATTAGCCTATGGTTTAAACAGCTACAAAATAGCTGGAAGTGCAGACATGGAGTTAAGCAAGTGTATACAGCTTCTTGTACTCCAACTACTAACACCAAGAATTAAGAAGGTGGCAGAGCCATTTGGGAAGTACCCACTACAGTGGTACACTTAGCTTGACATATGAGTGAAGAGAGCACTCAAGTCAGGCCTACAACCTAAATGTTTTCCTTTGGTGGCTCTTAAAACAGGCAACTTAGTATCACCGTTGCCAGGATCCTTGGGAAACAGCAATAGATCTGTAAGAAATTTTCCATTGTTGCTTGTAAAAGCATTTTTAATAGTTGTTGAATTAATGGGCCTTTTCCTTAAAAAGGCTGTGGTCACAAATGACAAGTGAGAAAAAGGAAAAAACAAACCCAAAACAATAGGACAGAATTGTTCATCCATTATTTAATCAGAGGATGTATGTAGTTCTTGAGCAACCGCAGTATGAGATGGCAAATGCTTGTACATCCATTTCTAAATGCAGTAGACAACCAACAGCCCAGGATTTGAAACAAGATATGTCCATCTCTTGAATTTACCCCTCCACAAAGGAGAAGTGTGCAAAGTAGAGTATGTAGAATGGAGAAAAGAGGGCAAACTGCTATTGGTGGTTATCTTCGTTAGTTGTAAAAGTCAATGTCTGGTTTCAGTGGATCTAGGGAAATTGGTCAGCTCTCAGAAGTGTTTCTGACAGGGCAGTATCACGTGACACGTTGATTTGCTAAAGCACCTTGACTCCTCTCAAGCTTACACAGTTTTCATTGCTGATGTCAGAGGGATCACCCTAAAAGTTAGAACATGCTCTGGTATCCTTATCAGCAGTCTTAAAGGGAAGGTAGCCAAGGAGTTATAAAGTCTGTTTATGGCATGTCATTATTGTTCCCTTGAAAGAGCAGGTGATGTTTTCCAGGCTCTTCTCACTCTTTCTGGAATGGCACATGTTTCCATCTGTTGTTGCAATACCTGTAGGAGTTGCTGTTGCCAAATGTCTGCTCAGGAGTGCCATGAATACAGAAGTAGTCTTTCTCCCCTATTCTTACAGGTCCCAAAAGAATCAATGGAGGAGCTAGAAACAAAAGCTATTACAAGCAAACCTATGTTTAGAGGAATCCCACAATAATAACAGAAGTCATGCTGAGCTTAGATTTTTTGTTAATCTGGAGAATTATTAACTTTGAAAAGACAGATGCCAGAAGGAAAATATCATTTTCATTAATAGGAGTACCAGAAGATTATAGCTGGCACTGGACCCCTACAGCTGGAGTTCAGAAATCTGCCAGTTCTGCATCAATCTTCTAAAAGCAAGCACTGCTTCTGACCAACTGGACCCAGTATCTCCGGTTATTCCGATCCTACCTGAGTATCTGAGCAAAATGCAAAGATATTTGTCTCTGATGTTTTGGACTTGGTTACTTTTTATACTGAGGCCTTGACCACATGAAAACTAACACCCTGTTATAACACGCAGCACGATGTGTGGGTAGGCATCCCTTCTTCTTTCAAGCTGAGATCAGCCTATGGTTGATCCATGAGTCACAGTTGCTTGTCAAAGAAAGCAGGCTTCAATTCATTACAAGAGTCTACAAATTAAAAGATTGAAAACCATTTCTTTAAACTGAGAGAGCAGCAGCAGCATGTAGAGTGAATTGAGTTATACCTGATAATCAAGATGCCTCATACTGTTACTTTTTGATTTCGCACATGTGATAAAGTTGTATCGCTTACAACATCTTTATGCTTTTAAGTCACTGTTGCAATTAGTTGAACTATACTACTTCGACTGCACAGCTAGAGCAGGAGAAATCTGGCTTCTTTATATGGATGTGCTCTTGGTAATGTTAAGATACTGTGGTGCAACACACAGAAATACTTTTAAAGCCATGATATAAAAAAGAAACTGAAACAGTTTTTAAGCACGTATCAGTTTTAGAGGTCTTGCCACTCTCACGGAACTTCTTTGCCTGAAACAAGTGCCTTAGGAAGATGTTAAGTCCTCTTTTGTCTGAGAGTGTCTTCTTCAGCCTTATAAACTATACCTAGTCCCAACTTAATTATTAAAATGTTAAAATAATAAATGCTGTTAGCTCTTGAAATGGACTTGTAAGAAGCTGTGCAGCAACTGCTTTGATTTCTACACAGCTCCAGCTTTAAAGGCCTATGTGTGCTAATAACTCCTCTCTGCCTCTGAACTGTCTTCCAGCATGTGCCACCATGCTGACTGGACATGAGAACTCATCTAACAAAGACATGTCCTGTAGCTGCCTGCTTTCAGAACAGACTATGACTGTATGTACCACAGTTCCATAAGAAAAACAATGTCAGAATCAGATTGCAAAGACAGTCTTATCAGGTGAGGGAGAGAAAACACTTTGAAGAATGGCAGCTTAGAAAGATCACTGGCTTTTTTATTTAATCTGACAGTGTGTAAAACACATGGTATTTTGGCATAAACGATTAACTTGGAATTATTATACAATTAAGTGGAAGTCCAATATCCATTGTTTTTCTGTCTCCAAATGAAGTACATGCTCATTACATATTCCTCTAGCTGCTTAGTCTTTTTTTTTTTTTGCAATATTTTCATTAACATCAAGCACAAATGTGTCTTTAAGTTCCACTGACAGGTATCTCAGCATTCCCAACAAATTCCACATTTGTTCACCAGAAACGAATCGAGCAAGTATATCAATAGGAGTCTGACTGTCTGCTGAGGAGCACCCCATGTGAAATACTGGTTTGTTGTTTTTTGCAGAAGGAATAAAAATGTGGTCTTTTATGTGGTCATTTGTGTGCCAAACCAGTTTTCAATCATCAGTTGGGCACATTAAAAGTATTGTGAGATATAACATCAGTAGCGTTACCTATTTATGTATAAATACCAGCAGTACTTGAGGGTTTTCAAGTTCTTTTGTGTGAATTTGCATTATGGTTTATTTTGCATTATGGTTTTGCATTATAGTGACAAAACACTTTCTGTCTTAGAGGGCATGGAAACTGTACAGCAAGAGAGTACATGAGAAATTTTTACTGCCTCTTTTCCCCTCAGTTTCTTGCTCCTCTATTAAGAGGTGTGGGGAGTCATTGGTACGGGTCATTCAAAATGCTTCCCTTTGTGCCTACTGTCTTTTAACATCAATCTCTTTCTTTTACAGCTTTTTGTCCCATTCTCTAAATAGAGCTGGCGTTTTACTTTCTAGTTTGGAAAACAAGGGCCTCTTTTCTGTGGGTAACAGTTCAAAAAAAAAACCAAAAACCAAAAAATCGTCCAGTTGTTGTTAAGGGAACTGGGAAGTGCTTTGCAGTGACTGAGAAGAGCGTATGCAGTCCCACTGTCTGATATTGCAATAATTTTGGTCTGGATGTGTGGTAGTCTCAGAGTTACGGTGTCAGAGTATGGAGGTGAAGGGGAGGATTTCTGGGTTACTGGGAGTGTATCCCAGTAACCCTGGGATGAATGCAACTGAATTCTGCTGTTTACTTTGAAGATTCTCTTTCTTTATAGGTAGGACACAGGCTTACACTAATACCTGATTAGCATCTGCACAAAACAATTACCAATTGCCCAAAGAAGATTGCAAGACTTACTTTGTATTTCTTGGGCACTAAGAAAGTGATTATTTTGATTGCAGAAAACTCCCACAACATTAAAGAGGAACAAGAGTGTGCAGTGATAAAAGGTCTGCAGGGGCAGAATCAGTGTGAGTTTGTAGAATACAGAATTTAATGATGTGACAAGGGACAGGTCTTAAGTACTACAGAATTGATCTGTTTAAATAGCTGGCTTTAAGGAAAAAACACATACCAATTGTTTGAGACCAGCTTGTCAAGCTTGATCTAAAATCAAGCAGAAATTTTTTAATGGTGCTGAGCCACACTCATGATGTGTTCCCTTAACACTATCATGAATACACTTCTGCATAATCAGAAATTAAGCATATATATCATTGAGCTTTTTCATGTGCGAATTATTGACTAATCCAGCAAATTCTGGCTCAGAAAAAAGGTAAGTCTTGGCTGTGCCCCAAGCTGTGCTGTGACCTAAGGGCAGTCATTTTATCTCCTCAGCTTTTGTCCCGTCTCTGTAAAATGGTGATAAGAGCATTTTCTTATCTTACAGTGGCATAGTGATGATAAATATTACGGATTATGACATGGTTAAAAACTGTGGTAATGGAGGCCATTAAGCACCTTAGACACTTCTATTAATTGGCTGATTTTCTAATAATGTGAATTATTGAGCATTTTTAATTTTTCCCAAGTAAGCTCAAGAAAATGAGTTGATAAAGATTCATAAATAAACCCTGCAAAATGTCAGTGTTAACCGTGTTTTGTTTTTTGAATTACATAGTTGGATGTTTTCAGAATCACAGAATTACAAAATGGTAGAGTTGGAAGGGACCTTTGTAGATCATCTAGTCCAACCCCCCTGCTTTTTTGTATCTTTTTAAGTCAGCCTACCTGCTTTTCTTCACTGCTTCCTTCAGTAACTCTAAACCAGAAAATGTGGAGAACGGGCAAAGTTGTTATCTGCTACTAACTGACTGTGGCTACAAAAATCAGGGGTTTCTGCATTTGTTATTTTAGATCTGAGCTTCAGAAATCAACAAAAATTAGAGGTCTGAAGTGGTTAAGGTATCTGTAACCATCCCCTCCAACCCCTATGATTCTGTGAACCAGTAAATCAAAACAAATGTGGAATTTGTTGGGAATGCTGAGATACCTGTCCGTGGAAATTAAAGACACGTTTGTGCTTAAATATAAGGAAAAAATGAGTGGACAATGTATTGGGCAGAGTCCTACTGCCATAAGCGATTCTACAGGGAGTCTTCAAAGATGCATCAGGAGCCAGCTCCCTGCACCAGCACTGATCCTGAGAGTAGTGGCTTGGGTCACCAGTGGCAAGTCCACCCCCTGGCCCGGCACAGAGGTTACCCCAGAACTTGGGTCCCTGAGGGCTCCCAGTCCACAACAGCTGCAAGATATCACTGACTGTTTCTCGTTACCAAGGGAAACTTCACTCCCTTGCAAGGAGTACTTCTGTATTTGGCTTCTCTGCTTCCAGCCAGTTTGACTCCTTCTTGCAGTTGGGCTGTCTTGTCCTCAATGCCAGATCATTTCTTCATCACAAATTACCATGGCTGAGCAGTGGAAATTAGAATTTCCCCTGCACAACCAACCAAAAATCTCCCGCCACCATAAATACACAAGATATAGTTACCAAGTGGAGAGGAAAGAGGAAAGGGAATAAGGGGGGGGCGGGGAGGGAAAAACAAGCTAAGTTCTCTGTGTTTCTGTTTGCGTTTCACTGAGAAGCTGCTTAGTGCAGTGAATGCTCAATACGAGGTGCAGGAACATGCCATACAGATGTACGAGCAGCAAAAATTTTGCTCACATACTTGGGAATAGCTGTTCTTTCTGTACCTCACATCATCATTTGTCATCATGGGACAGTGGTGGGGTCTGTTGAGCTGGAGGTCTAATTTCTGTTTTTTGCTGTTGTTGTTTCCCTGAGATGGTGGACATCACTTGCTGGATCTGATCTTTTCCTAATTATTTTGTTGTTGTTGTTGTTTTGCAGACAATACTGCTTTTATTTCTCGAAGAACAAAGCACAGCAACTGAAATGTGACTAGGACTGGGTTTATAACTGACATATCTGTGGTCTTGTAGGTCAGTATTGACATAAGTCAGAGCAGAGCTGTATTTTATATGCAGGAGAGATTTTCATGCAGCCCTCAGACATTTGGTGCTGGGAAAGTCAAATTTAGTTCTGCAACCACTGGCTAGATTGCATGTTTAGGATAAGTGAAAATTTCCTCCTTTCTTGAAAAAACACACACTTTTTGAAAAGGTTTATTTTTTCCATATGACATCCAAAGATGGTTTTAAGTTCAGTACCTGAATTCTCTCTTTCATAGTAACGGGGAAACCAGCTGTCTCTATTGTACCATCTCCTGTTCTCTCCCCCGTTTATGCTGTGTGGTGCTGGCGACCTAAAATATCTGGGACTGTGTTTGGGAAAGGAAGTGGAAGCCATTTGGGATAGGAAAGGTGGGCTAGATCGTTTCTAACAGCTTTAGTGTATGAGGTGCTGGAACTGAACTTAAATACCTCTCTATCTAGGCATCCTGTAATCTCCCAATGTGTTTGTCTGGGCATGTCAGGTAGAGCAGTGATAGTGTCATTGTCTTCCTCTGATGCTAATTTATAAATCTGAGTTGCCTAGGGTTGATAAGGAAATCTATGGCTGTTCAAGGAGTTAAATTCAGATCTTCTAAGTCATTAATTATAGGACCGTGATTATTTATAGGAAATGCCCCTGATTCATCCAGGATGCTGTAAAGATATGTGGAGAATACACAAATAACAGCACCTTGCTTTATTAAAAAAAAAATCTTTTGGGTCATGTATGGGGGTCTTGAAAATGGCAAAACAGTGAAGGATGAGAAAGAAAGTAGTTTTTCAGGTACACATTTAAGAAACTGAATACTCTAGCAGTTCCATCTAAAGCTGTTATACAATACAGATAAATATATGTGTGAGAATATATTTGTTCACACACGTGCAGAGGTGGATATTGCATAGGAAAAAATACACAAACTAAATCTTCTGAGTTTCCAGCCATTCCAGCTGTCTCCATGGACACCACAGGACATGGGAGAAGTGTGAGCAGGAAGGAGTGTCCCAAGAGCATATTGACCATACACAGTTAGCTGATTTGCAATTCATTGAAGGGTGGTAGACTTAAAAGCTCTAGATCTTAAGTGCACTGAATCATCAGAAAGAAGCTAAAATCTTCAGGAAACAAATGCTTGATTAGCATTTTGTCTTGATGTTACTACATTCATGCCATAAATCAGGGTGGGATTAAAGAGAGAATATCTTTGGGGGAAATAATTGTGTAGATTCCTACTTGCTTAAGCTTCTAAAAAGGAGCTCTGTGCTTTGTCTATACAAATTTCACTTCATACCATAATTACGTAATCAGTAGAAGCTGATGTTTGAATCCAAAGAACTAATTGGTTGAGATAAAAGCATTAAACAATCCAGACTGTGTTTTCCAGGGGTGGAATTAATCTGTGTTTTTCAGAATCCAACAACAAAATGAGTTGTTGGATTGTTAATTTTGAAGGAAAAAAAATAGAGGAGAGTGCACAATCTCTTGTCTTTGGCTTCATTTTGCTGTATTTAAGGCTATATTACAGCTTATTTAGGGACTCTCCATCCTTGGAGATAATCAGAAACAGTCTGGATATGGCTCTGGGCAATATACTTAAGGTGTCCCTGCTTGAGCAGCAGGGGTGGACCACGTGACCTCCAAAGGTCTCTTCCAACCTCAACCACTCTGTGATTCTGCAATCTACTTTCATCAGTCACTTTGCTGATTTCATGGGGATTTTTTAAATTTTAGTACAACACCCACTCAAATATACAATGACTTCAGTGGTTGTTTTGTGTGTCAGAGCACACGTGCAAGGTGAGGCCAGAGGAATGCACAGGTGGCTTGTACATGTATCTTCAAGACAGAGTTGCCAAAAATTTTTTACAGATGTAGCATTACAATAATCTCACAGCAGCACAGTTTTAATGCAGAAAACTTGGAGGCAAAACACTAAAACCACACCACTTTGGAGGTTACTATTTCACTGTATTATTATTTTCTGTGAGGTGGCAAGATAACCTGTATATGCGACAGCTCTTGTGGTAGTGGCAGTAAGTACTAGTCTCTGTAAAGAGGTTTTTGAATCAAATCCTGTAATTCTCATGATTTCTAAGTCAATATTGCTGGTTTTTTAAATGATGAGGACTGTGATGTGAGATTTCCTTTGTGGTCTGGCAGGAACCAGAATGATGAACTAGCGTATCTACTTATTTCCGTGTGGTGAGGTTAGCAACAGCCTTTGTAAGATAGTTTCAAGCTGTTGAAGCAGCGTGGGAAGCTGATGTGGACACTGACAGTAGCTCATGCACAGTAACTATGGGTATATACACAAAAAGTTAATAGGTGAGGTTTTCCAACCAACCCATTTAGCCAGCAACAAACTACCAAAAAGAGAAGGTCCCTTGATGTTTATATTTGTAAAGGGGAAGATCCAAACTCAGATCTTTTTCACAAGTAGTTGGGATGCAGGGGAGAAGCTAGGCAGTACATTGTAGCCCAAACTGGTGGTTTGAGGAGTCAGGATTTCTGAGCAGACTTCCAAAGCTTTACAGGTAAGCAATGGCTCCAAGGACAAGTGAGTGACAGGAGGCAGATTTCCCTCTGGGTGAGTCTTCATATGGGGCACAGAGGGCTCTTCCAGGTTAGCACAGGGTGCACATTTCCCAGCATAGGTTTACAGCTGCAGCAGTGAAGCATTTTGGCTTTAGTTTCCTTTACCCTTTGTAGTAATCCTTTCCCTACTGTTGTGCACAGGTTTTAGCTTGACACTGCTGCTCCTGCAGCACTACCCCTTGTCCTGCTGGCTTTCATTGATCGTCACCGCTGCTGACACTCACATGCCCTTCGATAAAGTAACTGTCAAAGCTCCCGTCCCTCTACTAGCCATAATTACGGATCCACTGCTATGTGAGACGTTCATTAGTGTTGTTTGCCAAAAGGTTTATGTAACAGATGTTGTGAAGCAGACATGCAGAAACATACACACTGGCACAACATTATTGTAGCGACTGTCGAGGTGACGATAAGGGGGGGATGGTCTGCAGGACTAGAGTAGCTCGAAGGCATAGCTGCATCTGTTAAAAAAGCAACTAACATCTCTCTGTGAACATGCTGTATTTTCAGCTTGTCATCATGGCTGGGACCGTTCTGCTCGCCTACTACTTTGAGTGCACCGATACTTTTCAGGTGCATATCCAAGGTTTCTTCTGTCAGGATGGCAATTTGATGAAACCGTACCCTGGAACAGAGGAGGAGAGCTTCATTTCACCTCTTGTGCTCTACTGTGTGCTGGCTTCAACTCCAACAGCTATTGTAAGTATAAGGAATTATTTAAATTCTTCACAAACAATAGCAATAGTCCTCTAATATCTTTGTGCCTTCTCCTCTCTTTGGAGCTATAATTGATTTACACTTAGCTGCGTTTCTGTTTTGCCATAGCCTAATACGATCTTCATTGCTGATCTCTAGAAGTAATTATTCTGAGATAATCACAATGCAAGACTGAGGGGTAGAGCTTGTTAATTCAATAGCTTGCTCACTTCGGTGATTAGTCGTGAACTGCCTGAGCTCTAGAGAGGCTCTAATGCAAAGGTGATGTATTATTGGAAATAACAAAACAGGATAAAGCGAAGTAAAACAGGGGTCGGACATGCATTATATCCAGGATTATTTGCTTCTATATTAAAAGCACTGTTGAAAGGCTTTTAAAGGCTTAGATGAGCAGAAAGATGCTCAATACAAAGAAAAATAGGAATGCTGTATCTTTTTTATTTATAATCTCTGTATATTTAGCGGTAGCATGCACTTAACTTTTTTTTTAACCTGATTTTCTTTCCCATGCAACCAGTAAGCTGTAATGTAGCTGTTCAGAGGAGATGAAAATATTCAATTAGCTGGGTACATACACGTCCAAATGGATTATTGCAGTCACTGATTAGTAAAACTTAGTCCCTTTTCCATTTTCTGTGCAGAAAATTGCAAATTTCACTAATAAGCAGCTTTTCTGCATTTGTAACAACATTGACAAATTCCTACCAGACTCTGCCTTTCTGAACTTAATTTGGAGGCTTTTTTTCTTTCTTTCTTTAATATTTCTTGTTTAGAATAATTTTGCATCCCTTTCAAAATTTGGTTAAAGCTGTACACGATGTATTTACTTGTGAAAGATGAGTGTTGCACAATAGTTCATTTTAAGTTTTATTCTGTGGTATTTTAATGAAGGCATTAAAAAATTTAACACAGAACATGGTAAGAAATGTGAAAGAGATCTGCAGTAGAGACTATATTTTAAGAGGATACTTTCTGAAATCAGGGGGTTTGAATTGGATTTATGAAAATCCTCTGCAGTAACAGTACTGTTTTCTGTGTTGAAACTCGGTTGAATTTTAAGACTTAGATTTTACTTTGTGCTGCAGGAATAGATGATTTGCAAATGAAAAAATAAATACTACATCACTCCAAATTTTCCTCTAAACATAGTTTAGGGAAGTAACTTTCACAAGTGATATATGTAAAAAGAGACTGAGTTTTACTGCCACCCCTCGATGCCATAACAGTGAAGTTGGTAGGAGATCTGTCCCTTGATTCAGCCAAACGGTGCCAGATGGGCAAGTGGTAGTAAGAGTGTTACTCTTTATTTGGATCTTCTGTTCAAATTATTATCTGGCAAATTTGCTGTAAACCTTTGAGGTTTGGCTTCACTGGATCAGTATTTTCTTTCTTTTCAGTGGCTCAATAAGTTTTTCTTTGTTACTTTCACTTATTAAAAGCTGAATTAGAATCTTCTTCAGGGGCTGAACAGTGTTCTTTGTGTAGTTTCCACAGCCCATGTTAAACATGAGGAATGAAAGACTGTAGTGAATGTCAAATAAAGTCTTTGGGTGCCGAGACCTTCAGCTTAGGGCTGTGTGGAGATGCTGTGACTATCTCATACAGTGCAAGCTGTGTATAGATACTGTCCAGCATCAAGAAGTACAGTAGTCACCCTAGACGATTGATCCAGAGCTGGAAATAGCTAGAAAGCTGTGGGTTATGCTATGCTATTACACTAGCTATATACTGCTTAATCTGGAGAAGACATGGTCAGGGACAGCACAGGGCTCTTTGCATCAGGCTTCATTGTGGTCTCTGCATACCACCTCACGGAGACAACAGATCAAACTTTCCTGGGAAAACAGTTTTCTTTGCATTTTTAATGAAGTACATATTAATACTTTATTTAATGCATTATTTGCATTATTGTATTATTACTATGTTGTTTGATTATTTAATATATTATTCCTTAGTATTGGTCTAATCTTCAACTAGAGTAAGTCAGAGGAATCTTTTCTGTTCTCCTGACTGGTGCTGAGCATAATGTTTTTATATGAACAATTTCCCTTTATTTCTCATTCTCTTATTTTTCTGAAAGATTTTCTTCTCCTTGCAGGCTAACTTCAGGCTTCTGCTTTAGCTAGTAGCTGTTTTCATCCAGTCTTCTTTCTAAAGACTAAGTTTTGGCAACGATCATTAATAGAAAGCTAGTAAATAAGATAGAAAGTGAGTTGATTCTCCCTAAATTGAGTCCTTGCATTACACTGCTAGTCAGATCACTCAGAGTGTGAGTATCCTCAGCTGTCAGTCTGGTACCCAGATGAATGTTGCCTGTCATTCATACTGTAACAGTCTGGGAAGAGATGTTTGATCCAGTTGAATTTCCCAGGGAGCCATTTCTATTTATACGGAAGTGATTGTACTCTTTTTCTCTCGAAAACAAACAAAAAAAGGCAAAACCAAAACAAACCAGATAAACAGCACAACCCACACATCTCTTCTTCATGGGAGAGAGCTTTGCCTGCATTTGCTGTGGATTAAGTTGTAGCTTCACTCTCTGGACTTTGCTCTCAGGAATAATCAGACATCCAGCAGCTCCTCTGTAAAGAAATGACCTGAGCCACAGGTGATGCCAGTACATCCTTAAAAATATTTGTTTCTCTCTGCAGGACACTTGTTGCTTCACTTTCTGATAACAAATTGGTTGGTTTGGCTGAGAGGATTGACAGTAGTGAACGTTACCTCTCTGCATATTGCCACTGTTCTGACACTTCCTGGGATGAGAGGAGTGATTACTGTTACAAGGGGTGGAACCCAGCAGCAACAAGGGAGCACTGATGGTAACAGTTAATGTTTCTGGAGCTATGGAAAATAGTCTAGGAGTCAGCACAAGCTCCCTCATCTGAGACACAAGCAGTGTTTAAGTGCAGTCTTGTTGTGCACAGATCAGGAGCAGACTCAAAGCCCTGATTTTGGCATAGCTGTGAGGTGTTATAATGCTTGCAAACCAAAAGGGAACATCTTTGTGAATTTAATGGAATATCTTTGTGTCTCAGTCATTTGGCTACGACCGTGGCCATAGGGAAAATGAACGCATGCATTTTATTTCTTCCTTGACAACACTTCTCAGAAGTGCCGTTGTGGGTTGGTACCACTGTGTGTTCATTTCCCAGCACTTTTAGTGCCAAAATAAATGAGACTGGCCTGTTTATCCAGAAGCTTTATTTGTTGTTCTTGAAACATGGAGCCACTGACTGTGTTTAACCATTTGTTTCTGCTGCATTGGGTAGTTAAGGATCATACATCAGAATCACAAGAGTTTTTTTAATGCTCCTGCTGATAACCTTTTAGTCTCTGATAATGAGGGCTTGTTGCAAGGGGAGGTGCCTGAATCTCATAGTGGTACTGTTTAATAAATGGAAAACATATATGCCTGACTCTGTTCAGTGAAATGCATCTTCCTCCCAAATGTTCCACTGAGGATAGGTCAAAGGCTTTCATCTACTGTATTAATTTTTAATTTTCTGAGTGTGGTGGTATTAGCATCTTTGCAGCAAAGTAGCAGGATATGGTGAATGGTGTACCTGCATAAGGAAGAATTTGGGTTTTTTTGTAAAGAAACAACTGGCCATTTTATTTCAGATTTAGTAAATTGTCTCCTGAAACATACATCTTCAGACTCAATTTCTGCTGGCGACACTGTACAAAAGCAGGTTTCCTGGAATCCTGTCTGTTTTGAATTGAACTTGTAGTTATCCATAGGTTCTGGTGCCACAAAGAACTTAGTTAAGATATGTATGATTTCATCTTCATCTCTTACCAGTTGTTTCTAATGACTTTTTTTTTTCTCAGAGACTTTCCCCTTATGGTGGAAATGAAGCCTTACAGGCTGTTCAGTTGTACTGATGTTTTTGGCAGTTGGTTATTGAACACCTGCTAAATTTCCAGCATTCCTGTTGTCATGCTGAGATGCGTGTAGGAGTGCTTTCAGCGTGTCTCATGGTAAAGCAGAAGCTATGGTTAAATAATTTTTATTTTTGCGACAGAAATGTGTAATCCTTGACAGTCATGGCTGTCACTTGGGTACTGTAGCCACCAGCCTGTCTCTTGGGGCGAGGGAAGGGGAGCGCAAGAAGGAGGATATTTGTCTCTGTAGTCTTGCAAGAATAGCACAGAACTTTGGTCTTTGCTTCCACCACCTTTCAAAAGAGCAAAAGCTTCCAACTCTCCAAAGACTGCTTTTGTCTTGGGCTTCAGGTGGCCTACGGCAACATGTCTGCACATTTGGATAGCTGACCTCTGCATTGCAGAAGTTTAGACAATCCCTCATTTTGGTGGTTCTAGGTACTTAAGGAAGGGTAGAATTAGCTGGAGATTAGCTGAGGATTTTTTTCAGTGTTGTAGCACTTAAAATGCAAACCTTTTTCTGAAGGTAAGTACAGCATTGGTATTTTGTTCAACTGTTTTTTTCAATGATAAGGAATGTGAAAATTAAAAGCAGCTTGTAAGTTTAAGTATCAGAGCTTGAGTTCCATGATCACATGTCTGGAGAATTTAAGTGACCTGTTACAGAACAGCATTAGTTATGCAAAGCCTGGGAGTGCATATCAGTGTGTTGGGGTGAGGAGGGGTAAGAAATAATAATTCTTTTAATTTTTGACACTGAGAACTTATGAAAACAACCTTTAAATTGGAACAAGTTGCTTTGTACAAACATAAAATGTTCACGCCATTTCCTTAAAAGTATTCTGGGATGACTCCACCACATTTATTAGTGTCCCTCAAGACTAGCCTTCCACGTACGGGGTTACTGCAAATCAGCCAATTCCCCAGCTGGTGCTAGACAATCCTCCCAGAGTTCAGAGCTGCTGCTCCATCCATTTTGATTTGTTTGCCTGCCCAAGAGAAGCAGAGAGGCTCAGAAGCAGAGAGGCTCAGGAACAGAGAGGCTCATTTCAGCTCACTGAAATGAGTACTGAACAGCAGAAGAAAGCGTCAAGGGCACCGTTCTTTGTTCCCTTTAAGTAGAATGTAAAATGTCACTGCTGTTTTCCTGCAATATTCAGTTTCTTTCCTTCCATTTACAGGTTGAAAGTGGCAGCTCAGTACTATTAATTTGTGCAAAGGAGTATTTGTTTTCAGATAATGTTGGAATCCATGAACTGAACTGATCTGATTATTAATTAGATGAATTACAGCATTGATTGAATTTATCTGAAGCAGGAGGAAATTTCTCTCTACAATCTGCACTTACCTCCCAGGCTTCAGAAGCATCATTCTTTTAGATTGTTCCCCTATTCTCTCTGCCACCTTGCTACCTTGGCTTTGGCTAGTACAGCCATGTTATTGCAGTGATTTACTTCTCAAAGGGAATTTCTGCCTGTGTTGGCTAATTCCCTTGCAGCAGTTCAGCAGCAGATGCCAGGAAAACCAAGAGCAGCTAATGCAGTACTTGGTTACAGTCACTTCCTCTCAGCTTTTTCAGGCAGGAATACCTAAGCTCTGCTGGTGACAGTGATGCTCCTGTGCTACAGTGTCCTACCTGCCATGCTTCACCCCAGTGCCAGCACAGCAAGCCCGGTGGTAGCGGAGAGGTCAGCGTCAATGCCCCGTACTCCTTGTTGGAGTACTCCTTGTACATCCTTTTTCCAAGGGATATGGTTTTCGCTTTCAAGACTGATCTTTTTTTCAGTTTGGTCCTTGGGGAGGGGGATCTCCACTGAGGGGTATTTGGCTGCACTTATGTTTTATCATCAGTAAACAGCACTGGGGTTGCTCACAGGGTGAAGCTGGAGGAAGAGCCCTGGGTGGAGAGTCCTCTGTGAGTGGTGGCTTGTCTCCCTCTTTTGGAGACTTGCCAGACCCCAGGTTGTGAAGTGGTGAGCAACAAGCTGGGGTAAACAGGAGTGAGGCACAAGTGTGCCCATCGTCCTGTGTGAATGTTTTATATTGTGATATTTGCACACCATTCTGCAAAATAATACATACACCTTGTTTTCCTGGTGTAACTCTTTCAGGTGCTTCTACTGACAGTGTCTCCAAGATTTCATAATGCCTTCCAGTAACATGTTAGTTTCTGAGGAACAATGCAGAGCTGTAGAAAATCTCTTCTCTTGATTAGATCTTCAGTATAATTCTATTAGACAATTGTACCATAATAGATTGTCTTCTTGAGAACAACAGTAAAACAATTGTGGGGTTTGGGCAGCCTGGTATCCAAATTGTGGATTTCAATCCTTTTGACATGGAATAAAAGAAACCAAATTGCTTTTTCTGGAAAAGGGCTTTTAAATGTTCTTTTCTGTTGTTTTTACTGGGAAGGGGAAAAAAAACCCAAAACAGAAAAAAAATCCCAATCAAAACCCACAAAAAAACCCTAAAAACAAGCAAACTAAATCAAAATGAGATAATAAGTAAGTGAATGCAGATGAAGGTTTTGTCCTCAGAAGGTTAAGGATGTGTAGCTGAAGATGTTGCTTTATTTCCTCTTACAGTTTTGCTAAATGCAGAACTGATTCCTGCAGGCTTGAGAAGACCCATTGAGGTGTCAATGACAGAGTCTGAGAAAGCTCAGCTGCCCCCTAATCCTCATAACCAGTGATGGTACTTATGGTGTCAGGGAACACTTCTGCCCTCCCAGGCAGGCTTGAGTCGGGGTCCTGGCTGCACATCACAGCAGAAATACCGTGTCCTGGAGAGGATGCCAAGGCAGGCCTCAGTGTGACTGCATCCCTCCTAAAGTGTCCTTTCTCAACAGTGTTTGCTGCCTGGGTTTGACAGGAGTCTCAGCTGTGCAGTGTCAATATTTGGCCCTGCAGGTAGCAAGTAGGATGACAGATCAATAACCCTCACAGCCTAAGGCTAACTAGGAGGGAGAACTAAGGAATTAAGGAACTAACAACACTAAGTGAAAGTCAATATGAGCCATGTTCTTAGTGGTTACTGTAGAAAAGAAGGAGACAGACTGTTAAGAGCACAAGAGACAACCCTGCAATGGGCAGAAGCCACGAGAAAAGAAACTGAGTATTAGGAAAAATGTTTTTACAATGATAGTAGTCAAACACTGAAACTGTGGCCCCTTAGAGACTGTGAGATCTCTCTTCTTGAAGAGATTCATAACACAGCTGCTCGAGACCGTGGCTTCTGTTGGCCCTGCTTTAAGTAGGAGTTGGACTAGAGGCCTCCCAGGCCCCTTCCCGGCTAAATTTCTGTATGGTTCTATGCCTCTGCATTCTGTAGTGCTAGTGAAAATTTTCTGCTATTTAAATAATGACAAATAAGTGGAGCCAAGAGCTCCCACGTAGAGCCTGAAGAATGTCGCTTATCAACCGGCAGCTGTGCTAATGCAGTCCTCAGATACTGCACAATGAAAGAGGACAGAATTGCTTTTGGCCCAGTGCTGGTGGCAACACCTGCTAGAACACTCTGCAAAGCTGACCTTTTGGTGAACAGGCCTGCTTTGCCCATGGAGGGTTTTATGGAATTATTCTGAAGCTGTCTGATTGGGGTTAAGAGCTCCATAACCTTCATTTGCTTATATTCTGTATTTTTGAGTGTTCTGCACTTAGCTTGTCTCATAGCTAGTGTCTTCCTTGTATCATCTCCTCCCCTTGGCTGCTATTTGAATGCTGCAGATTTTATTAATTTAGTTCTTTGTTACATAAAAATGCAGCTTATAGAGGGTTTGGGAAATGTCATACTGCTTGATGAAACCTGTCAGAACAGAGAGTGATGATATCCCAAGACCCAGGTTCAGCTTGTTTACTGCCAGAAGTTTTTGTGTGTAATTTCATGTTTCTGGATACAGTTTCTGTGTAGAAAGTGGTATTAACAAGAACTGTCTGTCACAAGATGCTGTTAGAGTAAACAAGTTGGAAAATACTTCCAGAAATCAGAATAACGTAAACTTAATGCATAGAAAAGACAGATTTTGTCTGTACTTCACATAATTCTTCTTAATATGGGATCTCTGTCATCTTGCTGGAATCGGAAATGCCATCAGGTTTGCTTTTTCGTGGAATGCATCAGAGAGATGTTTCACAGGGACACTTCAGGCAGTCCCAGGTTGTGGGCACATCTCTGTGCATCCTGGCTGGCTGATGCTTCTCTTTGTCTATCTGTGTGGAATGAAAAATGTCTGTAATGACTTTCACACAACCCCAGTGTTTGCCGCAATGCTTTTTTTTTTTCCTCCCATTTTTTGCCCATGAGAGAGAGAGAGGCAGGTGGGCTGTTGAGATGTGGCTTCTGCCAGCAGGAAAGTGGAACTGCATGGAGGCAGTCAGGCCAGATATCACTGGAGAAGTGGGGTGAGCGGTTTGACTGAGATGCACTGAATCTGTTTTCATATGGATGTGACAGAAAAAAAGGAGGCAAGACTAGGGCAGCATGACTGGAGCCAGTTTATGCAAAGGAGGAATTAGATTCTGCCATTCTACATGCACAGGTGTTTGGAGAAATGTGAATAAGGGGGACGATTTTAGCTACTAGAGGGGAATGTGGCAGGAGAGTGAAGCAGAGCCGCAGTCCTCAGCTTTGTTACTGGATTTGAATTGAGGTAATAAGCTAATAATGCCCTGAAGGCGGTGAAAGGACATTAGTGAAAAGGAATAAGAGTCTTAAAGTTGGACCCATTCTTGGCTGTCAACATTATCAATAACTACTTTTCTATATCGAATGTAACCCTTCAAGGCTGCCTCCCACCCACATTGCACAGTTCCTACAGGAGTGCTGCTACAGGATGCCACTCTTCTGATACCTCCTCTTTTTTCTAACCCAGACTAATTCCTGGTTATTTTTATTAGTTTATCATTATAAATAAACAACTCTTCTTGATGTTTACCCCAGCCTAATTTTAGAATGCAGTTGTGCGAAGAATCGTTTAGCAAGAAGAGTGTGAGCTTAACAGAAAGTGTTATGGGGGACAAAAAAAAAAAGGATTCCATGTCCCTTTATAGTTGTTTTATTGATCAATTTGATAATTAAATACGTGATAACTAAATTAATTGATAGTTAAATTAACAAACTGTTTCTGATCAGGGCAGGAGTGCAGGAAGTATTGGGTGCTTCTGTTGTGCTGAGAACTTGAAAGGAGGAGATACGATACTTCACTGTGTGAAAACATCTGTTCACTAGTTGAAGGACTGTAATTTCCAAATCTTATAATGGACAAAAGGTTGTTGAAGAGGAAAGTGGAACAGATCATTTTATCCATCTCTTTGCTCAGGAGGAGCCAGGAAATAAGTAAAGCATGTGCAGCAGAGGTTTCTGGGAGCTGAATGTTGAGGAGTAAGTATTGGTGACACTGCCAGTAATGGGAAGGCAGAGTAAATTGAAGAAATTTTCTCAATAGACAGCTTGAAATCAGGAGAGGAAAAATGTCTGCTGCATGGGTATTTCTAATTCATATTGGCGCTTTTGGGGCATGATACCATGGGGCATCATCATGGTATTGTTACCTAATAGTTATATGAAAAGGAATGCGAGCAAGAGTGTCCAAACAACATAACCTCAGTGTTGTGGGCTGCTGTTGTATTCATTTCTCCTAAATTAAGCCAGTGTGATACACTTGCATTGTTTACCCAAACAGAAATAAAATAAGTAGGTGGCTTGCTGTTTTCTTTTTCCATCCATATCTGTGTATCTGTATTTATATTTCAGATTTAGAACTGAATTGTATCAATTCCTAAGGCTCTGATTCTATTCTAAAGAAGCTAAGGTATTTAACAGTGTCAATTGATTTTGAGAGGCCAGCTGGACAATTTGGCTGGATGCAGACCCTGCTTGTACAGAATCATCAGGTTTTAAATTATGAGAGTCAGCAGAGTTACTTGGCTTCAGAAATGCCTAGAGAACCAAAAAATCAGTTGAGAAGCTATTCAGACCACATTCAATTTTTCACAGCTTGATTACCTATTAGAACTAGGTGCCCAGGCCCCAACTGAATTTTTAGAGAACAGCAAGGCTCACGTTCTACCGACCCCGTTAAGCATACAAGGAAACAAATTCTTCAGGCAAATAAATTCAGTGCCAGAGGTAGCACAAGAAGAGTGCAGTTGCATTCAATCACCTTACAAATTCAGAGTTATTACTGTACACCTAAATTTTATATTAAACCAAAGGCACCATTCCCTTAAAAAAAATCACATTTTGATCTGTTACATTATAGGAAATCTGGGATAACTCTGCTTAAATTAGTGGAATTGAACAGATTTATAGCCTGGCAAAATTTTCTCCTAAATCCAACTGCAACTAATCTATCCACATGAGAGTTGCTAGGAGTATGCCAGACAACTAAATTTATAGAAATAAAGATGAGAATTGAAGTGGGAAGCTATTCTGTTAACTTCTGATGCAAAGGAACGTAAAAAAGGAATGTGTGATTAAAGGAGGACTATTAATACGTTTTATACCTAAGTCTCTCATGTTTGAAAGGTTTGGATTTTTTAAAGTCTACCACCCCATGTAGTAGAATAACAGTGCAGAATATCCTCAGGGTGTGAATTATCTCTCAATGTGTACATACAGCCCATGCAGACAGAGCATTAATTCAAACTTCTGACCGTTGTCATAACTCAAATCACAAAAGGCTTGAAACAGTGTCACTTTTAAACTGCTTTAGTGCAGATGGTCTCTTTCTTAATTCCCAGCCCCATAGTTAGTGAGCTGAGCTTATTGAACTGCTTGCCAATTCTGTTAAGAGCAGATGGAGTGAAACGGGATAAAGGCAATATTTCAGTGTGGCTCCCATGCATCAGCTCCCACTCTCAGATGCCATTATCGACATACATTTTACAACTCCACATCTCTCACCATCAGCGGTTAGAATTATAAAGAGGTTGAGCATACTCATCTTGAATGTCAATAATCAATAAGGATGCTCATCTTAATAAGGATAAATTGTTGCCCTTGAAACAACATACCATTACATCAGTCAAAATAAACTGAAGACTACTTCCTTAATGTTTATACCAACTCTGTGTGTCTGTGCACATGTGCATGCACACGCACTTCTGTTGCACATTTTTTCCCCTTCTAAAGCCTGCTGGAGAAACATGGTAAGTGGGACTTTCAGAAGTGTCCACTGTGATTGGACCGTCACCGCCCTTAAAGCTTGTGATTAAATTCTGTCCAGCTTTAGCTAGGGCAGGTAGACCTCTGTGCAAAAAACTTAATTCATGAGTGCTTAGGAAATACTGATCCTACTTCTACAGGAAGCAGTTATAATTTTTAAAGGAAGCATAAATGTTCTTATCACAAAAAAATACTTAATGTGTGAGCTAACATCAAGATCAGTCGATCCCTGGAGACTTCATTTTTGGTGTTTTAATAAATAATAAAGGATATTTAGTAAATAAAACAGGCCAGAAGTTGTCCTCTGATGCTCAGACTAGATGACGTGTCAAATGGAGAAACTCCTTCTGTGTAAATAGCAGTAGCTGCAGGCAGCTTTCGTGGCGGGACTTGCCCCAGGCATTTACCAACAGTCTGTTGTCCACAGGCCAGTCTGTTGACCACAGGCCAGGCTGCGACAGGGATCACACTAGCAGTGTAACAGTATAGGAGCCTGGCTGTGCTGCACCCATACCCTGGCACTTCTTAGTTCATTGATACTAATATAATGCACTTGTCCCGAATTTTCAGTGACCTTCCCAAAAGTTTTGTGCCTTCATATCAGTTTCCACTATGAGTATGTCCTTCATCTAAATTTTCTTTCAAAGTTGGCAGGAGCTCTGTAACTTATCTGACAGTCTCAGGTTAATACACATTTAAGAAGGTGTGGAGGCTGTGGGAAGCATCCAGTATTGCTGAGGCTCTTGCTGATAAAATGTTGGGGTAGAAGTCTGCAGCATTGCTTTCTCCTCCCGCGGATGCCTAGAAGCTCTCTGTCTGTGAAGTCTGTAGTATCAGTGAATTTTAAATGCTCAGCACAGGACATGACAAATTCCATTCCAATTGCACATAAAATTGGGAGCTTCTGTGATCCACAGTATTCATTAAAGCTCACTTTGCCCTCTGTATTCTAGGGGTTGGTATAAAAAGGCCTAATATTTGTTTTGTCTTGCCACTGAGCACAAGAATGACAGGTACTTTTCTTGGCTGGGAGCTGGGTCTATGTCAATTCGTCTCAAGTAAGTGTAGCTTTGCGGTGGAAGTTCAATGTCCCAAAGACACACTGCTTTGTAGTAGTCTCTAAGGGCTGGAACCACTTGCTCCTGTTCTAATGTCTGCTCATGTCATTTTTAACCTTCCGTTCCTTTCTTTTTCCTGGCAGATTTTTATTGGTGAGATATCCATGTATTTCATAAAGTCAACTCGAGAAACCCTAATTATTCAAGAGAAAACTATTTTGACTGGAGAGTGCTGTTACCTGAACCCACTGCTTCGAAGAATAATACGTTTTATAGGTAAGGATCCTGAGCACTGCAGGCTTAGTCCCTGTTTGCACCAGAACAGAACGAAACATCCTAATAATCTACACCACAAAATTAATTAAGCTGTGAAATCTTTGCAGGCGTCTTCCACCTTAGAGGGATAGTCCCCCTTGGGATTTGCAAGGTAATGTTCAAAATGTGCCATATCATGCTATCTGGAGCTGGTTTATATCCTATTCTGCTGAGCTTAATGCTTCTTCTGGACCCTTGAAGAAAGGTTATGCCAATCAAATCCTTATATGAATAATTTCATCATTGCTAGTCTGTGCAAGCTGCCCATTTTACTTACAAATTGGTCCTCACCACTCCATCTCATTGCCATTTTTTCTTTACAGCTCTAATTTTAACATCCATAGCTCTGCTACATAATGTTCAGCTGAGCACAGTGCAAAAAAGCCCAGAGCCCACTTCAAACTGATGTTATTTCTATTGTATCTGGTTTTGTGTTAGAGCTTTCATTGAGTTAATTGTTGAGAAACAATTGAGGAAGTTTTATCATTAAACCATTTGAAAATTGCTTTATATGGTGCTTGCAAACTGCCATGCCTTTTTCACACTGGTGATTAGTGGAAAAAATGCCTACGAGACCTTACTGAGGGGACCATCCCATGTTTCTTTTGGAGCTGGAAGAACAGTGTTGCAGCTTGCCTCTCGTCTGCAGCACTGATCGAGAATCTGGTTGTCCTCTGAAGGCTTCCCAATTCACAGCCATTTAAGCCACACTCCTCGGTGTTTTAAAGATAAGGAGGAATGGTTGCTCACTTCCTAGTAGCGACAGAGTATACACACAAGTGTCTCTAGCTTCCCTCCATACTCATTCAAGTCCTAAGTTCATAGAGGGATGGGATGGGATGGGATGGGATGGGATGGGATGGGATGGGATGGGATGGGATGGGGTGGGATGGGATGGGATGGGATGGGATGGCTTAGACTAGTGATAAATATGGCTCCCAAGTCACCAAGATGGGCTTTGCCCACAGAGCATCATGTCTCCTCCCTCCCTGTATACTCATAGATGTAGAGCATCCTTACACAATAGATGTTGCAGAGAGATGGGTCTTAATTCACAGTCCATGTTAAAAGAAGCAATAGAGAATAAAGCTGAAAAGACCTGGATCATTTCTTCCCTGTCACTGAATTTTTTAACTTTATTTGCAAGAAAAATGTCTGCTAGGACTGTGGCGAGGATTGTATTGCTTCTGTGGAGCATGGCCGTGGCTGTAGGCAGGGTTTCTTGCTCAGAGCATGGAGTTGCAAGTCTTATCTTGTATTAAGGCTTTTCATCAAATATAGCTGCAAAGGAGAAAGAGCCATGGTTTTCTTTCTCCCCCTCCTCTCTCTGTGCTGCCTCCTTTATGCTTAAAGTTAGGAAGTCAAACATTTCTTTTACCTTCTGCCACACTGGGAGTGGAGACAAACCACTCATGGTTCATAACTCAGCCCTGGCTTGTGTGCTGCTGCTAAAAACAGGAAAACATAGGAATGCAATTAGAAGTAAAATAGCCTTGAACATCACATAGGATATATCAACGAATGGTAAGAGAGAAGCAGGGTACCGAAGTCCACTGGGCCACTAAGGGCTGTTTGACTGTTCCACTACATTCAGCATATTGCAAAGTCCTGATCAAATACTCTTGCCTGCAGGGCCAGCACTAAAAGAGATTAGACCATGGAGGCTAAACATTTGCTCTGTATGTTTTCTTGTAGTTAGCTTCATTCTTAAACATTCATTTCTCATCTGGTGGAAGAGAAAGGAGTAGCAATGATACAGTGGACTCCCAGAGAGTGGCAGGATACGAACCCAGCTAAAAAATCAGTCTTGGCTTTGCAGTCATATTTGTCTTCCTGAGTTAACATTGTGAGAAATGGCTTGAAGTGTTCATCTCGTCTTAAACTGATTGTTTGTTTTCTCTGAAACCTTCTCTTTGCCTCTGCAGTAATATGAGAGAAGCAGACTTTGGTGAAAAGTGGGTGAAATATTATATGAAGGAAACCGAAAACAGGCATTTATTTATTAACATTCCACCTCCATTTTGAAAACATGTCATGGACTGAGCAACTGCAGCCCATGCTGGATGATCAGGAAAGTTAGCTCCATGTAGCTAACTTCCTGGAGTAACCAGGAAGAGGCAACCTGGATGTTTGGCTCTGCGGAGACTAGCAGGTGGTTCACACATGGATTTCCTTGCATGCATCTTCTCTTGCTAAACTTGAGGGCCCTAGGTTACAGAGATGGTTAGGTAGGTTGTCTTCAAAGGTACCCTAGCAAGCAGTCCAGCTTGTTACCAAGAAGTTTGCTGCCAATTTACTCTTGGTAAAAATTAATTGGAATATCCACATCCAATTATTTCTTTTGGGCCAGATGTGTGAGCAAGAACGAATACCTGAAAAAATGTCTTAAATGAATACTTGCAAAAAATAGTAATTGAACTCCTTGGAATAATGCTTTATAAGTCATTACTGTTGGTATTACTCTAAAGGATGAGAAAAATCCTTCAATGTGTCTGGGTGCTTATGTGTCAGGAAAAATGAACACTAATTCCTGACCCTGCAAGGCATATCATCAAGAATTTTGAGAGTTGTTATTCCTAAATTTTGGAAAGGCAGAGTCTTTTTCTCCTTCTTTGACTCTGCAACTAGAGTTTCTGGGAAGAGATGGGCTTTTAAAAACGGTAGCTTACATGTGCTTTACACTAAACAAGCAGAAAGATACAGATTCTTCAGTGAACATTCACTTAGATTTTGAGAGGAAAGAGAAGCAAAAAGGGAAGCTCCAAACTATCTTTTGGTGACCTGAAAAATAAGCACTTTTGTCACATTATCTCCATAGAATCCTTTTGGTTTGGTTGCTAGACTTGAGCCTTTGACCCTCTTGCTTTTTCTTCATATATACAGAATGAAGCACTTTTTTGCACTTTGGTAGTGGAGCAAAGAATTAAGCAAAACCCAAAAACCTGCAGCTGTTCTGGGATGTTGGCAAAGCCCCATGTTTGTCTTATCTTGCTTACTATGCTCTTGACTTATTCTCTCCTTGTTTCCCTCAAGCCCTCACAATCTGTTTCTAAGATTCTTCTCTCCTTAGTTTAGTGAGGACCTTGAATGTTGAGCTCTGTCTTAAATCCCCTCCTTCCTTTCCTCACCCCTCCCAGCAGTGTTATTACAAATTTCTGCTGCCAGCATTCACTATTTTGGATGCTGGACCGATGAGAAAACAAAGAGTACAAGTGGTTGTTTTGGGGGCTTTTGCCTTTTCTCCCATTTGAGTACCCAAAGCCTTTTGTATTTTTATTCACCCTGTCTTGTGTACATTTCCCATTCAATACTTTTCTAACATCTTGCTGTGTTGCATCTGCTTCCACGTTCTACTTCGTCATTTGTATTGCAAATAGAGGTTATAAATTATTTTAGAATTATTTAGTGAATGGCTTCAGTCAAGGTTTAGTCTGTCTATATATACAGCTGCTATCATACCTGCAGGAACATGAATTCAAACTGCCCTGACTCAGCTTGGCAGGACGATGGAGTGTGTATTTTGTTGCATTTAATTATATGAGGTTTCTAATCCATGTGATTAAGTTGTATAGCTGCAAAGCCCTGATAACACTCAAATAGCCTCTCTCCAGTTCACATATATAGAAATGCAGCATGTTTCATGAATTTGTTACCAGTGGCTTTTACTTTGGACCTGCATAATTTGCAGTTAACAAATGGCACAAATCAGCTTCTGCTGACAGCTTAATCTAAAGCATGGTGACATCTCACAGTGGGCAGCTGAGTAATGAAATTAGGGCTTTATTTTGGCAAATTAAGGCTTTAGTTCAGCAAATAAAGGTTTACAAGATTTATACACACATTGAGTTTATTGTAATAGATAGGTATACTCCAGAGCTCTAATGTTAATTCCCTAGGCTGCTGCAGAATGTTGTCAGCCTTGGATCCGAAGTCCCCTGGAAACAATGCACATTAACTTATTAACTGTCTGCCTTTCAGCAGGACTTAAGCTGTATTTCAGTGTGCTGCCTCTGACCTAAAGTGCTGCAGCAGCATCAACTACTGCAGATCTCTCTTTTGTCATTGAAGAACCTCCACAGTGAAAAGGAGGCCACTGTGACAAATGAGACCTTGCTGTTATCCTTTATGCCAGGCTCTGAGCTAGCTGTTGGCTAGACGAAAATCCTTTATGCCTGTGGGGAGGAGTCTTGAGGCTCTAGAGTACTTTTGCACTGGGAACTGAATTTCTTCTTTCATGCTCAGACTACTTCCAACCTTTTTACATCTTGAGGGAACAGTATGCAGACAGGACGCCCACAGGTGAAGCAGGCAGACATGAGAGGCTTGTGGCAGTGAGCTTTGTGGGGTCTTCACTTAGAGATCAAAGCCAATCCTTGGATCAGATTATGAGTACTCAGAAGAGGCTTTCTGTTGAACCTGTTCCTGATGTCATGGCAACAGACAATAAATTCCCTTGAAACCCCCATGTCTCCAATTGTAAAATAGATTAATGATACAGATCTCATTTAGCAATACCCTTTAAGATACAATGATGAAGGGTGGTTCAGCGGAGTCTGAGTCACAGGGCTATAAATGCATGGCTTTATTGGATACACAGGACCATTAGAGCAAAACCTTCAGGAATGGGCTGATGATCAGCATTTCCATAGAGCCATGAATTCTTCCAGGGACTCCCTCCACCAAAACTCTGATCTTCTTTAAAAAATGTAGGGTTGGAGATGTGTGCATGTGCATGTGTAATATGTTTTCCAACTAAATTAGGTTGAGTGTGGCAAATGTACACAGTTGACTGGGCTCTAGGAGAAAGAGGAGTACCTAAATAAATGCACTTGGTAGAAGACATGATGATATGTTGCCGAAGAGCACATCTTCTGATGTCTCATGAGCCCCTCAGTGCATTGTTTCTTTTGTCACTTTACTGAGGAGTTTAATGAGTTTTATCTAATAAAGCCTTCTACCTCCTCACTCTCATTTCCACCCACTGGCTTCTCACTTTTCTGTTCCTGGTATCTTTTCATCTGCTCTTCCACAGCTCCCAAGGGTTTTCTGTTGATATTTTTGCTGGGTTGGTTTTGGTTTTTTTGGTCATTGTTTTGTTTCAAGTCAGTGGCATTTTAAATGTAAAAGTTTCTGTGTAGTCATCAAGCAGCTAAAGTTGCTGATTCAGGGTGGAAGAAAAGGGAGCTTGAGTATAACATTGCAGGGAGAAGACAGGATTGTACTGAGGTTACAATGAGTGAGGAGACATGGGTTCTTCTTCAGGGCAGATGTCTCTGTTAGTAAAAGCAATAGACAGAGCTGGAGGTGGCAACACTGATAAAGAGACACACATGGAGCTCAGGGGAAGTGAAAGCCTAGAAATTATGGGTTCATGCTTGGAAGACTTTTTGGCAGCAATTTAAGGGAAGATGTAAGTGGAGAAATTCAAACTGAAGTACTCAAAATTGAAGCTGATGAATATCTAGATTCTTCTGCCAAGACAAGTGTTAATTCAGGTGAGATGCAGCTGGAAATATTTAAAGTTCATCTTGTCTATCTTCAGCATTTTTGAATGGGACTTTCCCTGTTTGGTTTGTTGCTTTTGGGTTTTTTTTAGCTTGTACTTTTAGTGCTGCTAGATACTACCTAAGGTCTTTCTCACTGGAGGTAAAGATATGTTCAAGTCTAATGTTCAATTTCTTCTTCTCGAACTCCAGGGCAGCGAAACAGAGTAGCAGGGAGTATAGCCTACCTTCTGTCTGGTATAAATTCCTCTTTCTCTCAGTTACATTCTGCTTACTGGTTTGTCTTCTAGTCTCTTTTTTTCTGGTTGCTCCTGATACACACAAACACAGCTGAGAGACATAGCTAACAAAAAGTCAATGCTTTTCCAGAAATAGCTTCTGCTCCTTCTGTAAGGCCACTTTGTGTAACCAAACTGTGTGACACTGTGAATGAGAGGAAGAAGTGGCTTTATGTAAATGAAATTAACTTCTGTCCATCCTTTCTGCTGGTAACCAAGTGGTGGAGGCTGTAGGTCTTCTTCCCATGTAGCTTACATCCTTTAAATCTTTTCTCAGCCTATGGTAAGTTCTGGACTGCAGTTCACTCCCAGGTTTTCTGGTCCAGAGCAAGCACAGTGAGGAAAAGCAGGATGTCATCACCTCCCATTACACCTGAGCATCAAAGTCTGGAAGAGGTACATGTTCTCCTCTTTTCTCTCTGTGGCATTATCTCATGGACTTCAGTTGTATCACCCTGAAGGGCTAGGGCTAGCTGTCCTTCCCATCAAGCCTTTCAGAAGTGATTTGTCTGCTTCTAAAAACCTGGCAACCACATCACTGCATTCTGATGCTCTGGTCAGTTAGATTAGCTGCTGTAGGTCATTGAACAAATCCATTTAACAGATGGATTCCTGAGGTACAAAAACCATTCATCAGGGGACTCTCCTCTCTACCACTACCCAGGCTCAGTGGGATTGCAGCCTTTAAATCAATTACAGCCAACCCTGTCTCTAAGCCTCCAGAGACTACATGATGTGTAATCCCACTGCAAGCGTTAAGATTCCTGATAGCCAAATTATTGCTGCACCTCACTGTGGTTTTCATAAGGTACAATTTGGCAGACCTGCAAGAGGGGTATTACAGTGATCAATATGCATCACAGTCAGAGTGTGATAAAGGTTTCAACCATGGCTTGTTCTGTGGAGTACTGCAGCCCTCAGCATTTGAGGCTGGGCCTGCACTTATAGTGCTACCAGATACTGCAAAAATGCAGGTGTTGAAACTTCCTTTTTTTTTTCCGGAGAAAAACACTGGACCACCTTTACCTGTGCACTGCCTAGATATCAAAATAACTCAAGTCCCTGATATTTTTCTGAAACACCTTGGTCCTTGGCTCATACTTGCTTGCATGCTAAAGACTGCATGCCAGACTGTCTGGCTCTTTAGATTTCCTCTCAGTATTGTAAAGGGCTGAATAATGATCCTCACTGCATTCCCTGTGATTTACACAGCGCTTCGGAAAGATGGCATTTAAAGCAAGCTGTGCCAAAATCATTTAAGAATTTGGCTGAAGAGACTTCTCTAAAACAAGATCTCTGTCATAACTTGATGAAGAGTTACTCTGTGCCTTTTGCTTTTGAACTTGCTTGTGCACTGGCTAATGCACATGTGGAAAACTATGGTTTTAAAATATTGGCTGAAGGATAAAGAAAGTAAAGTAGCAGTATTCTCTACATTTCCCTTTTAAAGTCAAGAGATTTAGCAGGATAAATGGGAGGAACACTGTCATGCCAGTAAAAAGACAGGAGCAGTCCAGAACCAGAGGAAGGCTACCTCCTTCTTTGACTATCACTGACTTTGCAAATCCTTGATCACACATCAGTTCATTAATAATGAATAATAATAAAATCATAAAAAGCATAGTAATAAACTCAGTCCCTAAAATCATCCTCACTCTGGTGATGCTTCTTTCTAGCTGTGGGGAAGTGTGGTGAGGATAAACTCCTGCAGCTGCTCCAAGCCACTACCCAAGGAGAGGGCTCTTCCCATCAGTACCTGTGAACAATTTGTGCTACAGCACAACGGTGTCACTCACACCAAACAAGCTCTGTGAGCAAGTTGCACTGGCAAATCCCACTTGACACGCAATTAATCATTTTTAGTTACAAGGTTTATTTTATGTCACTGTATGTACAAGTGTCCTGTGTGTAGGTAGGCCCTGAATGTTTACAAGGACCTAACTCTATCAGCTGTAACCTTTCTGCTTCCTGTTAGATGCATGGTGGGTGACAATATTTGCAGAAGAACCCTTGGTACTTGTTAATTTTATGTAAAGCATTTTCTGCTGCATTACATTGCTGACTCTCTCTTATTTTTTGTTTCTCAGACTATAGGAGTCTATTTTTTCCTTTTAAACTCACTACAGATAAGCAGTTAAATTGTTATAACTATGGTGGTGCCAGCTCTTAAGATTTTATCACAGCTCTCCTAAGATGTTTCCCCTGGAGCTCCAGCTCTTGGACCTATTTAAATACATAGCAATCTCAGCTAATTTATCGTTTAAGTCACTTTTGCTTACAGAGCTACAGGAGGGAGAAAGCAAAAATATTTGACCTTCAACATTCCCAAGTAAAAATTTGTTCTATTTTTTTTGTGACACTTTAATCCACTTTAGTGACAGGAGGAGGAAAAGGGGAGCCAATTTAGTCTTTCAGAACATTTAAGTTTGGCATTTCTGCAAACCTGTTGCTCTGTTCGTATGGTATGCAGGCAGTACATGCAAGTAAAATATTTTCATATGCTGATAGCAGCTGTAGCAGGTATTGGTAACACTCATGGGGAGCAGCAGAGGATATGACAACTGCAGTTTTGAGCAACGGATGCTCCACAACCCTGGAAATGTTCCTGTTTTTGAGTGCTTCCTGCTATAACATTTGTGGGTGTGTGCTGTCAGTGACATGAGCTGAACTACAATGTCTTCCAGAGCAAAGCATGAGTATGCTTCCTAAAGGATCTGCCAAACATTGCCAGATCAGAATCTTAATTTTTTAAGGTTAGGATAGCAAATGGTCAAAATCTGAAAGGTACTTGATGCTAGATGGTTACATTTGGTATTATGTCTCAGCACTCCACTGCTTTTTCAGGTTATTGTATAGGTTTTTGGCTCAGATGTTGTAAAAGTACGTACACTTTTTTAACAACTCATGTACATGACACTTAACTGCAGGCTATGAGCCTTCATCATAGTGGAAACTTTACAGACATCGTGTAAGTGCAGTTCTCTGTGAAATCCATAGCTCACAGTTCTGTTCAGAGCTTGAATCACAACCATACTTAGGCACTTGCTTATCACTTCCAGGCCATTTCTGTGTCCTTCTGGAGTTGCTGAGTTAAGCACCTGTCAGAGTTCAGCATGCAGGTCCTGTGTGTCATTCCTTTGATGCAGGACTCTGCTGCAGTCAGCAGGGGCTTTTTACAACTGCAGGGTTTGGTCTCCTATCTCTTAATATTTAAGTCTCTTTGTCCTGGTTTGAGCCAGGATAGAGTTAATGGGAAGACCCAATGTGTGCCTCAAGGGAATTTAATTCTGGGTGAGAATAACCCATGAATTAAATTGTATAATGATAGCTGTTGAATGTCACGATTCCTATAGTTGCTCTGTGTTATGTATGTGTAGGTGATTATGATGTGTAAACCTAGACATGACGTGTAGATGGTATAGAATAAGGGGTGGAATGTCCTGGTTTGAGCCAGGATAGAGTTAGTTCCCGTGAGGAACCAGGAAAGGGCACAGTCTGAACAGCTGACCCAGGCTGGCCAGCAGGTATTCGATACCATCCTAACGTCACGCCCAGGGTACAGGTGGGGGCTGGCCGGAATAAGCTTTTCCGGGGGGGCGCGGGCTCTCGGTCGCCAGTCCGGAGCGGTCGCTTGGGTCGGGTCCCGGGTGGTGAGCAACTGCGTCATTCACCAGTTTTCTTTGTAATATCCCCTTGTCTTTATGTTACAGTTGTTACTCTTCAATTTCCCCAGTAAGCTGTTCTTATTTCAACTTATGCGGACTCTTACTTTTTTTCCTCCCTCTCCGATCCCCTCCGCGTTCCGTCGGGAGGGGGAGGGGGAGGACTCGCAGTTTTCTTCCCCATTGCTCTGACTGGGCAAAACCACGACACTCTTTCTTTCAGGTACGAAGAGATTTTTTTAAAGCTGTTTGAGTAATCGTTATTTTTAACCTTTCCTCACAGGAGTGTTTGCATTTGGGCTTTTTGCCACTGACATATTTGTAAACGCTGGCCAGGTTGTGACTGGGAACTTGGCTCCCTACTTCCTGACTGTATGTAAGCCCAACTACACTGGAAATGACTGTCGGGCCCACAACCAGTTCATAAACAACGGCAACATCTGCACTGGGGATGTGGAGGTGATTGAAAAGGCAAGGAGATCCTTTCCATCCAAACATGCTGCTTTGAGCATCTACTCAGCTTTATATGCCACGGTGAGTGCCAGTGCTGATTGCTAACCTGTATGAGAGGTTTCTGTGTGTGCATCTAGTGAGGCCTTTTTTCTTAGAGTGGGTTTTTTAAGAGAGTTGTTTCAGAAAGGGTTTTATTCTTTATCTGTAAGGGACAATCCCCTTCTCTCTCTGCTTTACCAGTCCTAGTATAAGCAAATCAAATGCTCATTGCTTTTGAGGCACTGTATGATGTGGAGACATGCCATCCTAGTGTTGTCTTTGCTGATGATTTTCTCAGAGGCCTTTGAGAATGCATTCAGCCTCCTCTTCGCCCTGCTCCTGTGTCACAAACACTAAAATCAAGTTGATGTTTAAATGGCTCACACATCACTACTCTTTCTTTTGTTCACGTGCCATGAGTTGTTGAACGTGGAAGAGTCAGTGACAAGGACAACCAACAGATAGTTGTGTTCAACCAGAACATGGAAAATTAAAACATTTCACAAGCACAACTGGAGGACCTCTTATTGTAGAGAGAAAGTATCCATGCTGAATCTCCTTCTGGAATGAAGGCAAGGAGAATTGTTTTACAGTCACAGCAGGCTCTCTATGGTTAAAAATAAAACTAATCACTTAACATTTACTGTTCATTAGTGGTTTTAGGATTCTTCAGCTAAGCTATTTCCCAGCAGCATCCACAAATAATGCTTTCTGTCACCTCCATCTGGCTAGAAGTCTCTACATCACCACACTGGATCACAACCTGGCATCTGTTGTCAATGCCTGGGTGCATTCTTTCTTGACTAGATTAGAATGATATCATATACCTTAACATGAAACTTTCAAGACTTGAGAAATTCTGAACAGCAGAGAACATTACAGCAACTCCCTTCTGCCAGCTGCAACAATTTTTTTCCATTTCTGCATTAACACCTACCAGAGTAATCAAGGAAGTCCAAGGATCTGGCACTTTGAGCAGCTGCACTGAGCATCTAGGGGACTGCAGTCATGTTCTACGATAGAAATCATTGTCCAAGCCTCTGCTTCTTTCTTATTGTGGAAATCTCTATGGTAAAGGAAAAGCTTGTCAGCAAAGCTTGCAGGATACAGGATTTTCCATTATTCATATGAAACTGTGAACTTTCCAAGGAAAATAAACTATCGCAGATCTCCTATTTCCTGCTGAAAGTACAAGAAATACTTCTTCCATTCTGCCTTTCTCATCATAGACATAACATTCATTCTAAATATATGCATATATTTGCATACATATATATGTATGTATGTCTATTTTAAACTTGCAAACAAGAAAGACTCCTTAACTCTATGCTTTTGTCTGTCTGAAAAAGATGGGAGAGGAATTAGATACAGAATGAAAGCTGCTATCACAGATTTGCACATTGCTAAGTACACTGTTTGAATGTACTGATAAGACCACAGCAAAGAAGCTGAATAGATAATTCATATGGTTAAAATCATATGTAGTTTATTTTTAATATGATTTATTGTATTTTCTTCACATATTTTCATATTCACCTTCTTCCTCCCTCTCCCACCCATCAGATAACTGGTTTTGACATGAAGAGTACTGTAAATATATTTACCTTGTAAGTAGTATTGTGGGAAATATTCAAACACACCAGCTGTGTGTAGGAGATCAAATGTAAGTGACTTTCACTGAGATTTTGGGCTCTTACACAAAGCTCAGAAAACGTGCTCTAAGTGAAAGGGTAAACACATCGTGAGAATCATGAAAAATATGTTGTCTTTAGGGACAAGGACCATATAGACAAGATGGTGATGACTGAGAAGTCTGACCAGAACAGAGAAGCTCTCTCTTTCTGAGCTCAGTGTGTGATGCATGGATGAACTGGAGCATACCTTTTGGGAAACAGTTTGCCATGTTTTAAACCCTCCTCGTGAAAGCTTAACAGATTTCCCTTGGCAATCTGCTCGCATGGTTAATTACTTTCATTGCTAAAAATGTTCTCTTTACTACAAATACACACATTCTCCTGCCGAGACGGGTGAAGCTTCAAATACATTAGATACTTCCCATCTGTTGTAAGAAGAACTCTCCCGTGCGGGTAACCCAAAGATCCAGCCTCTTCTCATACCTGTAAAAAAAAGAGCATGTGTGCATTGTTCCCTGTAACCCGAATTTGCAGCTGTTGCAGCGAGACTGCATTCTGACTTTAAAGAGGTGATGCTTTTCCATTGGATGCTGTAACTGCAGTAGTGGTTTAGTGGGAAACGGGAAGGCAATCCAGCTCTTTATCACTCTTTTGAATTGCCTTCTGCTAAAAGAAATGCATACAGTGAAAGGATGGGTGGTAATGATTCACACGTACAGCGGCAACCGTATTTTTTTCCTATTGTTTCTGAGGAACCTTCAGGTGAGTTTTGGGACGGTCAGGTGCAGGGCAACCTACCAGCAAAGACTGGGGCAAGATTGCCACCTAGTGCTCAGTTGCTAGCTGACATGTCAAGGCATGTGCTGCAGTCAAATATTACAGGTTTGAAAAACAAAGGAAGCAGGAACGTCTGGACTAATATGGTCTCATTCCCAGTGCTATTACACAACAAAATAGTCTAGCTCATAAACTGAATTCACCTTTAAATTATGTACTCAGCACCACATTTAAGGGCAGAAGACTCTACTTCCCCAGGTGGAGATCTGGCAAATTCAGCTGTTAAAAGTGTTGCACTGCGGTTTCTTGGCAGGTGAAAGTATCATTTTGCCTAGGTGCAGGTCTGGAGGCAGTCAGGTTCACCTTTGCTTGGTCAGTTTCTCTGGCCTGTCCCTTTCCCTTCCAAGAAGTGGTTGCTGCATCCCTTCTTGTCTTCTAGAGTTACGTGTTGTAATAGGTTTAGGGGCAACATTTTTTTTGCACCAGACAGTGAGGGGAAGCCAGATATCTGGTGGCCCAGACAGGAACATGGGAAAATAAATATGCACAAGGAAAAGATTGGAGAAAAAATTATGCCCAATATAGCAGAATAAAGGAATATGTGAGAGGCATCATTTCTGTTTCTTGATCCCAAAACTATGTGTCACACCATAGTGACCTCTGTATATCTGGCTCATGAAGAAAGGGACAGACATTAAAATGTAGTAAAACAATTGCCCAGGGCTGCCAAATAGATCAGAGTGTGAAGCAAGCTGTGCTGGTTGTTGCAATTGGAAGCACTAAGCCAAGCCTCTGCAGGCTTCCTTCAGCACAGGAAAATCCTGTGGCAGTTTCACCACAGCCAAGCCACTGCAGTCTTGGCTGGCAGCCGGTGAGTGGGCCAGCGTGGCATCCCTAACAGCTGCAGCAGCAACAAAGGAGAACAGCTCCCCTACAGTGCTCCAGAGCCCTGCTCTAATTTCAGTGCTGCCTGTGGAGAAGTGGCCTTCCCCAGAAATAAAGTCATCCTAGACAAAGATGAAGTTTGTGACTTGCAGACAATTGGAGGTCCCAGTGCAGTGTCGTTGCAGATCAAAACAATAAGGCTCTTCTATTGAGTCTTTTATCCTTAAGACTAACAGAGCCATATTTCCATTTCTGCAACTGAAAAAGGAATGGAAATATTTTCCACTTTGGTGGTTTTACTACTTCTACAACAAGTGAACACATTTTTTCTTTACAAATAAAATTATGTCTTTTGATATTAAACAGTGGAAGAGACACTTCCTTGGTCTGTAACCTTTCCATTCCCCAGCAGAACACAGGTGTTTGTACTTGCACTGGATTAGTTCTGTGCAATGCGAGTCAGGCTCATTTCCCAGCTGGTTGGTAATAAGAATCAAATTAATTTTGCAAAGGTATCCTCCTGATACTGTTTCCTGTATGGGAAGCAATGTGTCAATTGGAGACTCATTGGGAAAATGTCTTTTGGCATGCATGCTTTGCTTACCAAAGTTTTGGAAATCATGCAGGCATCCATATTTTCTTGCTGAAAAGAATTTTATTAAATTGTTCTTTCATCAGGCTTGGTTTACTTGGTCTTTTGTCATTTTATGGCTCTGGAATTAATGATAGGCTGCTGATTGTGACCCACATTGTTTTACTCTCTCAGTCAAAAACATTGAAAACAAAATACAAACTGCCAAAAACATACAAGGTTCCTGAAAAATATGCAGAGCACAGTGAAACTTCTTGCTCTGGAATTATATTCACAGAATCAGCTTTATCTTGGAAGTCTCTCTCATGTTCCCCATTTCATTTAATCTTGCAGAGAAAATGTTTGGAATGGTTTCTCCTAATATTCTCTGTTTCATAAGGTTAACACTACTCAGGAAACTGGAGCAGGCAGTTCATATGGATGCAGGACAGTCCATCATGTGCACATTGCTGTTTCCTCAGGAATATAAAGATAAATTTGTGACTCCCTTAGCAAACAATTAGTTATTTGTATTCAGAGTATGCTTGATAGAATATGAGCAGGTAAGAATATGAGCAGGTACTTGCACGAGTTAAGAAGTCACTCAAACTGAGCCTGTGCATAGCAGCTCAGAGAAACACCCGTATGTGAATGCAGTTAATGGGATATTTGATATCCTGAAATGTCATTTAATGTATCTGGTATGTTCTCTTAAAAGTATTCTTTGACTTACCTTAAACCTCTTCCTCCTTTCCTCAATGCTTGTTTTTAACAAGTCACGGGATTTGTCACATCCTTGCTGATTTAGGATTGTCTGCCTGAAAAAAGGTATGTTTCTGGCAGACCCTCTTTTCATTTTCAGCTTGCACTTTGTTTCAGATGTACATCACGAGCACAATTAAAACAAAGAGTAGCAGGCTAGCCAAACCTGTGCTATGCCTGGGCACCCTGTGTGCTGCCTTCCTCACTGGGCTGAATCGAGTTTCAGAGTATCGAAACCACTGCTCGGACGTGATCGCAGGCTTCATCTTGGGGAGTGCTGTAGCTTTGTTTCTGGTAAGCTAGTCAGTCCTTTTGCATTCCTTTTAAAAATACATCAGTTAAAAAACAGTAACAAGGAATTACTATTCTTTCATGGCTTATTGCAGCTAATTAATCCAGTTGGTAAGACCTAATTGTAGTTCCATCTAATTAAAGATATCCTCGGAGGTAATCCTAATATGAAATCAACTTGATAATTATTAGTAAGGCAAATATGATGACATTGATACATTGTATATATTTCAAGATTAACTACTGTACATGTTCTTACTTGACCTGTCCTGGTAAAAAGACAGTGTAAATTTCAACAACTGACAGTAGTGGGGCATGCTTGAGACTTCTTCTCTGACACCCCTGTGCTGCAAACCACCACTCTCTGCCTGGTATCTGGCACAAACGTAGCATACAGGGTGTCATCTGGGGCTCTGAGCAGTGCTCTCCGTTCCACGTTTTGTTGCAGACCATTAAAGATGTGCAGTAGAAAGGAAGATCAAGACAGACTCCCTTGGAGACAAAACTACCTGCCTTTGCAGCATTTTGAGTTGAGTTGAAATTGTTCACCATCTCGCGGCATAGCCAAATGTACTAAAATACACCAAGTGCCTTCCCACAAATCAAGGAACATTTTTCTCTAGATGACAAATGTTACTTGTTCCCCTGTTGATTGTGTGGTTTATTTGGTGAGAGATTTCTTGCTGAAGATCTACCCTCACAGCAAGCAGTCAAGGTGATTCTCACTATTACCAAGAAATGTCTTTCATTCCATCTGTTAAAAATATGCTTAAAAACTATCTACTGCATAGCAACAGACACTCTATCCCTGTAATCAGGAGGGATTATTAGGTTTCAAGTGTGCCTTAAATCTTGATTGTCCTGTCACTGTTTTAATTTTTTAAAAAAAAGACAAAATACACCAAAAAAATCCCACAAAAACAACAAACCTTCACATAGGCTTTATCCCTGTGTTCTTAAGTACAAAGATGTCTGCAACCTATGGCCTGAATGTCCTTGGTTTTAATGTAAGCAATTTGTCTGATCCCCCCTGGGAAAAGCAGTGTAAATCTAGCCCACACAATATAAGAAATACCCACCCTGTGTATCTGGTCAGGACAATCTGTGTGCTCCCAGTAGCTGTATCTAGTAATGACAGCCTGATCCCAGCCACATTTTGGCACCGCAGACCTCCTGCCACCCTGCAAGTGTCCCAGGCCAAATTAGAGTGGTGGGAGGACCTCCCCAAAGCTTGAAGGGGGAGTGATGCTGTGAGAATCCTGCTGCTGGCACACAAGTCGCCCAGGCTGCAGTCTGAAGAACAGCAGAGAGGAATCGCTCTGGCAGCAGATGTGTCAGCTCCTGTGTGTCTTTTTTTTCCCCAAGCTCCAAACTGTTATGGTGTTTGATCTTATTAGCATCACCATGTGAGTGCAGTAAGACTGGTCATGTAGGGCTCATGGGATGAACAGCAGAGCAGTTGTATTGGAATGGTGCTTGATGAACTACACATTGTGCAGATGTGAAGTACATTGAGACGTTCAGTGAGCTGTTTTCACTGTTTCAGAGTCTGAAGGCCAATAAAAAGTATCATTGGAGTAGTCCATCATTCTGTGATGATAAAGCAGACAGACTGCATACAACTTAAAAAGGCTGAGAGTGGTTCATCACTTCAGATTACAGGCCAGGTGAACTCGTTTACCAAGAAAGTCACCACAGCCAGTAACTATGACAGTAAACACACTGTAGTCCAAATGGTATCTTGCACCAAAACCCAGGTTAAGGTCTTTGCAAAACCTGGCAGTTGTGAGAGCCCTGATGGCAATTCCTGTGAGATTTTCCTGGGGACAGAACATGCTGACTTTACTCTTTTTGTTTTTTTAATGCATTACACAGGGGATCTGTGTTGTCCATAACTTCAAAGGCACTCATGGGGCTCCTTCTAAACCCAAGCCTGAAGACCCAAGAGGAATGCCACTAATGGCTTTTCCAAGAGTGGAAAGTCCACTGGAGACACTGAGTGCACAGGTACTGTAAGTCCTCACACCTATCCCATCACCAAGCACATTGTTAGATGGCAGAGTAAAAACTAGTTGTATACGTAACTAAACTACACAGCCAGCTGGTTTTATTGCTAATGTTAAGCCTGTTGAACAGAGTCAATTTGCATCAGCAGAGTATTTATTTTAAGGCATTTATCCCTTAACCTACTAGATACTGAAGATCTTCTGCCCATGTGCACATTCTAAGCTAAGTAGGATTTCACATGCCTCTACATATCATTTTTTATTACAGACTTTTGCATAGAAGCATAGAAAACTGAGAGAAAAGGAAAGATAGCTCTAATTACACTTTGGAATGCTGTTGAGATGAATTAAGGATTTATTCTAACTTTTATAATCCTGAGGCTGTTCAGAAAAATAGAGATTAAGTTTTTATCCTTATTACTGTTTAGTATCTTCTGTAAGAAGATATCATACACTTCTCTATCTCTGTTATCAGAAAAGAAGTTAATGGCATTCTTTTAAGTTTGTAAAAAAATAGGATAGCAGGAGCATTGTTATTGATGGTGTTTCTGCTAAACTGCTAACTTCAAATGGCTTGTTTTGTTGTAACTGAATCATACTCAGTCCTTTCAAAACAGACAGGCAAATGCCACCTGCCAAGAATTTCTGAGCACAAGGAAGAGCTGTAGTTTTTTCATCTGAAATGCCCTGGTATGACTTATTTGCTTGTTAAATTGTACTTTCTGTAGTAGATGGCGTGTCATTCCTGTGTGCATGGTATGTGGCGAGATCAATACTGACTTTTGTTATACCCTTTGACAAATAAACTGAAAATAGGAATTAGAAAAATGGAAAAGGCAGTGTTTCTAACTTCTGCAAATACTTTGCTTAATTGAAAAGCTGAAATTGATTAGGCAAAGATTTGCTTGAAGACTTTCAACTAAATCTTCAGAACTGTGTGCATTAACAGTTCTCTCGGTGGACCTGCAGTCCAGAAACTAAGTGATGCTCATATATCCACATGGTATTGCGTATAACAAAAGGGCTAAACAGGTGCAAATATTCACAGACTGTAAGAAGAACTTTGTTTAGTGAGCTGTTTGTAGCTTCTGGACTGTGAAGTGCAGGTAGGAGCTAGGCATTCACTGCAATAAACTTGACATCCACCATAATCAAGAAGATCATTTTCTCTGATTCAGGGTTTCAGTCTCTAAATGGCCACACATGTACCATGAAAGAGTAGAATGGGAAACAGAAAGTGATCCTGTTCTGAAGCTACTTTAAACAGGTCTTTCGGAGTGAATGTTCATTACTGTTTTCTTCAGATACAAGATCCTTCCACAGAGATACAGAATCCACAGAAAACTGTGCATCCATTCCCACTCTTGTTTTGCCTTGCACCTGCACAGACCCCACAGATGCAGCATGATCCAAGGACCACTCAGTACTGCCACTGAAGTCCTGGACAGTGGCTTCAAGAAGGTTGAATAAACACTGTTTCCACCCAAAGAGGCCTTCCCTGTGTCTGTATATCTGTGGCAGTATATGTTTTGACATAACGACCCCACCTTTGTATGGTTTTAAGTTCTGTTAATATTCACTACTACTAAACTGTGCAGGATCTACATGCACACACCACGTGAAGCCAAGCCATGATGTTTTAGGCTCTTCATGACTGAAGACAGACCCACTGTATTAGTTATGTATCTCTGTGAAGTGCCTGAGCCTTTTCTGACATGTCCCCCTGGACAGGATCCAGTCCCACTTGGAAGTCTCTATCAGAGTACTGTGTTTTTCTGGGCTGTTAGTGAGGCCAGGGGCAGAGCATGTCTTCAGCCTTTCCTACCGTGGGCTCAGGATAGACAGCAGTCACATTTGCAGAGATCTCTTCATTTGAAAGCTCTGCATTAGCTGGGAAACAGGTTTTATTAGTGAAGGTTTTTCGTATTCACTTTGCACAGTGAGATATGTAAATGCCAAAACATATACAGACATTCATGTGTTTGCCTTTTGCTCTTTGCAGAATCACTCTGCCTCTATGACTGAAGTAACCTGAGATGGAAGATTGGCAACTGAAGCTATTTTTTATTATCCTCTGGTACAATAGTCCAAGACACACAGTTACTAAATGTCTAACTGTGATGACCAGTATTATGTTATGTCTAGTTAGAGGCTAATGTTTTGTACTTTTTTTGTATGAGGAAGTGATGTAGCTTGCCCTGATTTTTTGTCAGCTTTAATATTATTATGCCAGAATTTAAAAGCAAAAAAGAAAAAGAAAAAAAAAAAATCTTCTCTTGTTTGAAGTGTGCACCGAGGAACTACATCTATGGAATTGTTGATGTTGTTATGTGATATTTGTACACAACCTTTTTTTCATTTTTGAATTTATATATCTGGAAAAAAAAAAAATCACTTTTACCTTTTCTTACCATAAGAAGTGCTTCTACCAGCAGGTCAGATTCTGATCTGACTAAGCTCAGCTTAGATCTGAAGTAACTGCATATATTTAATTCAGATTAAAATAATGGTAATCGGGAATCTAACCTGAATGATGCTACCAACAAGTAATAAAATATCTATCCTTGATTCAGTGAGCTCCTTAAACATTCCTTAGCATTATGGACTTCAGTCAGCCATCCAGTTTCCAAATGACTTGGCGGGCTTGGAAGTAGTTCCGTAATCACCTTGCTGAATCAAGGCCTGATTGTTCTGGTGTGGGTGATTGTGGTAGTTATTGAAGAATAACTAAAACAATGTACTTGGTCCACGACAGAGACAGACTGGATATGAGAATTTATAGTAGTAGCTGATAGCATGTGAGCTGACTATATCATCTCCCTAGATCTCCATTCCTCCCTGAGGCCCAGCTAAAGCTCCCAGTGAAACTGGCTTCAGGAATTGACTATGGGGATATAAAGCCACCACTGTGGAGCTGAGGCTGCGCTTTAAGTGTGTCATAACTTCTTCATAGATATGTGGGGTAACTAGTAACTCTGATGCAAAGGCAAAGTGACACTACTTCTTCAGTGGAGTGGCATTACTTGGCATTCAGATTGGTATAGCCCAGAAGTCAGTTTTGCCCCTCACTGAGGGGCTTTGGCAAATCAAAGCAAAAAGCAAAAAAAACCCAAACAAAACCTGAACCTGACAGCAATCTGTAGTAGCAGTCTGCATTCCTGGAAATTCTGCTATACAGAATTTGTATAAAAACTGCTATTCTACAGTTTCACAAGCGGGGAAAAAAAAAAAGATGGGTGGGGGTGGGGGGAAGAAGAAGAAAAGCCCATTTACAATGGCTAGAACTGGGGCAAAGGCTTCATTACATGACTTTTCACTGTTCTTAGGATTCTCCTGCATCTCATTCTTCTAGCATGGTGGTAACTGCTGTGTGTCTCCTTTAAAGAATGGAGCCTCTGTCTGTACTTTTACTGGAATGTTTACCTCACATTTCCATGTTGGTTCTTCTTGGCTTTTTTTGTATATTTTTTTCCAAAACAGACGCAAAAAAAAATATCAAAAAACCAAAATGTGTAGCCTGGTCTCTGTCATTTGCCTGTAACGCAAAGGAAATCTGGGGTGCCTATGTCTGGTCTTGCACTGTTTCACAAGGAGGAATATATATTATTGAGTATAAGGCTTGAGGAATATAAGGACCAGAATTGGGCCATACAGGCTTCCTGTTTCCATGTGGCCAGGGAATATTGCTGCTGAATAAATGTGGCTGTGGAACCAGACCTTGCTTTGCTGTTCGGAGAATAATGATGTTAGGGAAGCTTATCAGCAACAAATACTCCAGTCACCAGCACGTCAGTCCACTCACACTGCAAAGGCGTAGCTGGTAGGGCTGAATGCCAAGATAAAAACTACATTCTATAGCCTAGTTTTTGCATCTGTGGTCCTTGGGGCTGTGTTCCTGCTGAGTATGCCCTTACCACAGCGTGAACCCTGTGTTCTTGGTCAGCAGCTCCCCTAGAATTAGTGATGTCAGCCCCCTTTGCTTATTCTCTAGCGTAATGGGGTGGGCAGTCTTTCTAAAGGTGGGAGACATGGTTTTGAGTTCTTCCCCATCATCTGGCTTGAAGAAGGATTTTAATCTTGATTTTACACATCCTGAAAGACTTCTTTATCCTCCCAGTCACAGTGCAGCATGGTGAGAGGCAACTCTCCCCACTTCAGAAATGAGCAAGTGAGCCCTGCTGTCTTCTGTGATGTGGTGCGTTAAGGATACCTCACCCAGGAGAGGTCTGCAGGTGTATGGATGCAGATCCCCAGAAGTGTGTCTCCTTGTTCACAAGGGCTCAAGTTCTAGATGGCTGGTTAAGTGAAGCTAGACCTATCACACAGATCCACTGTATTTCCTCTGGGCTAGCTTTTTACGTTTGCCACTATTTCAGATGTAGATTTCCATCAGCCTTTCCCGGCTGACAGATGGCCCCATGCACAGGGAGTCTAAACGTCACACCTTATTTGCTTTACCCTGATTACCTTTCCCTTCAGGAGCAACTGTGCGGAATCTGTGACCCAGTGAAAAAACACAAATCTTCAGGCAGCTAATGGCATTCAGTAGAAATTAGGTGCTTTGTAAAGGCCATGGATAACGAAAACTGTTGAAGCACCCAGAAATCTTGCCCTTCCATGGCACAGGTGCTACGTACAGAACTGATCTCATTTCAGACTTCTGCCTTTTCAGCTTGTTACCAGCACAGGTAAAGGGTTTTGGTCTCATGCCAGCACCTGATTTTCCCTGGCACTTTAGCCCCTCAGTGATGGAAGCATGAGGTTTGTATCTCGGGAGACTGAGGTATCTGAGATGAGAGAAACCAAACTTGGACAAAGCAAAACATGAGATGAGACTGTTGTCATGCTCCTTTCTCACCTATCCTCCCATCTTTCAATTTTTCTAACTCCTCTGACCACATTACATAAGCTGTGGAGATTACACAGTGGGAGAGACACAAGACTGGAGGAGCAGAAGTGCAGCTGCCACTGGGAGTGGTTTGTTAGATAGCATGTACTGAGTAAGGAAATGAGGACATTTAAGTCTCCTTTGATGGAAAAGAGAGAATGCCATGAAAAAACGCTTCCATGTCATTGCTCCCCACTGGCTTCTGAGGCAAACTAAGATGGCACAGATTTAGCTGTTTATCACAACATGGTTGTCTGTAAGCTGCACGGAAGGGATTTGCAGACAGTCAGCCTTTCACAGTGGATCCTCAGTCTCCTCACATTCACCCCACAATGGAACTCATGGCAGTACACTTAACACTGCTCTGCAGTTCCCCAGGAGTCAAGAGGAGAAAGGAACAGGTTTCTTAATTTTCTTCAGAGCTATGAGAAGAAAGCAGCAGTGGAGGAGTTTATTGAAGTTACACTGAGCACCATATCACACAAAAGCAGTCGTTCTCAAGTGTGCTTCAGGTATGTGTACACTCAAAGAAACCAGGGGAGCCAGTGGCATAACCAAGGTGTTTCTGAATCACTCACAGAAATATCACACATACTGAGTATCACTCCATTGTAAAGAGCAATAACAAAACATTCACAAAGTGCCACACATCTCTCAGACTGGTGCATTTTTCTTGTCCTCCCAACTTCACTGCATGCCTCCTCTGATTAAATGCAAACCTACATCATCAGTTACACATGAAGGAAAACTAACAGCTCTTTCTCCGTACACCAACATACACTCACATAGAAGAAAAACTGTAAGAAGGAGCAACAAATAAAAAAGCAAAGTCCTTTGCCAGATGTGGAAGAACTGTTCAAGATGCCTTGATGGCAGCTGTGTGTATAGAGCTGTTGGAGAGCTCACCGCATTAGGAGACTGCACAATTCTACTTCACACTATGGTCTTGTAGCAATTTCAGTATAACAATTGTGTTTATTTTAAGATGACATCTGTGTTAACATTTAAAAACCTTACTGCTGACAGGATCTTCCTTTCTGTCTCAAGGAAAAAAAAGAATTTTTTTCTTAAGTGCTGGCTTATCTCCCCACACGTTCCCCAAGAATTTGCTGGCCCCGGTAATCTTGGTGGCCAAGTTGAACGGGGCTCCTGACATCGCCCAACTGCACTCACAAAAGCCCATTACACAGTTTGGAACTGAAGACAAGAGCAGGTACAAGGAGGAAATAAGAAGCTGGTCCCCCGTGTTTATCCCCAGTGGACCCTGTGACAGCCAGGCGGCATGGCAAAGGCCAGAAAGCACAAGTTCCTACCAGACTGACCACACTGTGCCACTGTTTCACAACGAGACCCTCTGCTCTTTTTTTTTTTCCCCCATATATAATAAATGCAAACAACAAAACCTGAAGACAACTCAGCTTTTATTACTGATATTCATATACTCGTTTGCCACCTCAGCAGGTCTCTGCTTCTGCTCTGTAGTCCAGCCTCAGGAACACAAGTGAAGCAAAGTGGTGCTCCATGGTGTGACTCACTGCTTCCAGATTATCTTCAAGTTTGGGGGTAACTCTGCAGCACACAGTTCATCAAACTTGGACACATCCTTCACAGGACTGCTATAGAAATTCAACACATCCTCAGCGGTGCGCATCAGGTGGAGTTGTGAATTGGGTACAGCATGACCAAGCTCTGCTGCCAGCTGAGCCAGCAGGCGATACTTCAGCTTGCTTTCATTGAGGGATGTCTGCTGCCAGTTACCAGGAAGTGAAGGTCCAAAAATTTCCCTGACATGAGACTCAAGGAAGCTTTGAATATCCTCCGGAGGAAGGTAACTTCTGCTGCGTGGCGGAGGACAGATCAGGCTGGGCTCGTTTTTCTCTTCAAGAATTATTTTATCCACTTCTACTTCTTTTTCCTTCTTCCTGTTGACACCAGACAGAACAATTTCAGTTTCTGGGCTACTTAAGACTGAGTCAGAGCATGCTTCCGTTCACAGACTTTTCATATCAGACTCAGCCTGGCATGCAGACAGTTTACATGTCCGATGGACACGACAGATTTTTTATGTATGCAAGGACAAAAGTGCACAGTCCTGACATTTGGGTTTTCCCCTCAAAATGCTGCTCGCTACATAGGATGTCTCTGTATTGCAAAAACCTGCCTAGGTTAGTTACTCTGAGCATAAACAGAACTTTAACCACATTATTTGTTTTCCTAGTTATAGTTCTATTTTCTAACCTGCAGTGAAAAAAAAGGGATAATAGAAAATAAACACTATTATAGGAAAATAGTGCTCAGAGATAAAGGACACGATCAACAGTTTTAACTAGAAAACTGAAGCCTACCCCAAGTTTTCTGCCTTGCTAGTAACACCATAAGCATGGCTTCACCTAAGAGGCTGTTCAAAAACGACTGCTCTTGGTGCCCACTGCAGCACTGCCCTGAAACATCTCTTTTTCCAGACCAAACAACTCCGCTTACCAAAGCGGGTAAGAGCATTAATAACCCGAACTCCGCACCTCACGGCCGGCAGGCCCTGAGGGCTGCGGCCCAGAGCGCTCCGGTCCCCACCGCCGCGCAGCCCCGTCCCTGGCACGGCCCGGCCGGCTGCCTCGGCAGCGGCGGCTGGCCCAGGGCTGGGAGGCGGCGAGACAAGGCTCGAAACGCGCCGGCGCCCGCCCGTTCCTCAAAAACAGACACCCCGCCGCCTTGCCCCGCCGTTACCTCACGCCGCCCCAAAACGTCCTGCGCGCCGGGGCGCCGAGGCACAGCCACCCGCCCGCCACACGCAACGCGCCCGCGGCCATCGTCGGGACGCCGGGCCTCCTCCCGGCAGCCGGCGGGACAAGCGACGCACCGCCGGCCGCCGCGCTGCCTCACGGGAACTGTAGTCCCTCCGCGCCGCAACGGCACCGGATGTTCATGGGCGCTCGGCCCCTTCCGCCGCTCTCCGCCTCTCCTGCCGTCGTTGTTTCGTCCGTCGAGGTGGGAGCGGGATGTGGCCTCAGCCGGCCCAGAGCCGCCTCAGGGCGGCGGCGGCAGCGGCAGCGGCAGCGGCAGCGGCAGCGGCAGCGGCAGCGGCAGCGGCAGCGGCAGCGGCAGCGGCAGCGGCAGCGGAGCGGGCGTGGGAAGGGAGTTTGTCAGCAGCGTGCGGCACGGGGCGGGTCATACGCGTTCCCCCGCGGCGGCCGGTGTGTGTGAGTTTGCCAGGCGAAGGCTGTCGGCAGTTGTCCCCGTCGCTTTGGGGCGCAGTAGTTGCCCGTGCGGCCACACAGCCCGTTTGAGCAGGGAGCGTGTTCTGTACGACGTGTTTCTGCCCCGAGCACGCCGTTACGTGATAGGAGCGCTCGTCCCGTTGCTTAAAGAAAGTCGTTCATCCTTGAAAGCAAGAAAAAATGCTTGGTGTGTACACGGACTGGCTTTGGCTGACGGCAATACTCACGGCAGACGCAGGCACCTTTGTTAAGGGAAAAGCAGTAGCCTGGGCACAGCCGCCGGCTGCGTGGGGCATGACACAGCTTGTGTGACAGGGGTCCGGCAAAGAGTGGCAATTAGTTACCAGAGCTACTGCTCTAGTTTTGCGAAGCGTGATAGGGTTTCTTTTGGCAGTTTGTGGGAATTTTTTTCCCACTCTCAATTTTAGGAGGAGGGATCTGTGTTGGCCAGAAGATCACTAGGATGCTTCTCACCAGAAGCAGAGATTTGTTTGAACTGAGGTGCCTGGAGACCTACTGAACCACAGCTAAAACACACAGCACAGCAGCCGAAGGATTGGACCTCACTCTGGTATCACTTTTTGACAAATCAGTTTCTCTTCTTTGTGGTTGAGATCTGGACAGAATAAATGCATCCAGCAATTACGCAAGGCTGTATCCACATAAAGGAGTTTGGCTATTTATTGTCGGTGTGAAAGAGCAGTTGTTAATAGAAATAACATGGCGAGGTTAGAGGGCGGTGATTTCCCTTATGTGCCCTCTCCTTGCTGGCAGGAGCAGTGAGTGTCTGCGGCTGGGGGAGCAGCCTGCAGAGCAGGGTGGCTCAGGCTGCACAGGCCTTGGTCCCAGCTGGCGGGGAAGGGGAAGATAATCTTAAGGGTTGCTGGTTGGCCATCTGCTCCCAGGTGCTGCAAGTTGATTGGTGTAGCATGTTGCCAGGCAAATATTCTTGTATAACCTCAGATCTGCTGTTTATGCCATCTGTGCATTTTTTTCATACCGGCTATCTAATTGTGCTAACAAAGCTTATATCCCTAACAGGTACAGTGGGCCTTAGACAGCAGCCTGATTATCCAAGCTCTGCCGTTACGGTATGCCAAGATGCTTCCCTGCATTTTTTATATTAATTAGTATGGAAAGTGCCACTGTAAACACGCTTTGGAAAAGTAGTCTTTGCACAGCACTAACTCAACGTGTGCAACACTAACTCAAACATCATACCAATCACAATTCTCCAGAGACAAGAAGCTTGTGAAGGCAGTATTATTTATCTGTGGCCTGAGCCCTGTGCACTGCTCTCCACATGCATGTACCAAGTTTTCTCAGTGTCTGTCAGACTTTGGTCAGCAGGATTAACCTCTCCAGCTGCAACACTATTGGATTGCAATCATAGAATCACAGAGTGGTAGGGGTTGGAAGGGACCTCTAGAGATCACTTAGTCCAACCCCTTTGCTCAAGCAGGTCCACCTAGATCAGGTCACCCAGGAATGCATCCAGATGGGTTTTCAAAACCTCCAGAGGAGGAGACTCCACACCCTCCCTGGGCAGCGTGTGCCAGGGCTCCCTCACCCTCACAGTAAAGTATTTTTTCCTTATATTGAAGTGGAACTTTTGGATTTCCAGCTTACGCCCATTACCCCTTGTCCTGTCACTGGAGACAACAGATGCCTCCCCATCCTCTTGACACACATCTTTTAAATACTTAATGCGATCCCCTTTAGTCTTGTCCAGCCTGAACAGCCCCAGGTCTCACAGCCTTTCCTCACAGGAGAGATGCTCCAGTCCCTTGGTCATCTTGGTGGCCCTAACTTCCCTTTGTTCTTCTCAGGGTTTCCAAAGTGCACCAGTGGTAACACGTTGACTTAATCTTTTGTAGGCTGCTGAAAACCAAAGATTTGTGGAAGAGACTGAACTTTGTGCAGAATAAATAATTGTGAGACAAGATTCATTTTCAATTACTGTTTTATTCCCACGATTGAAGTCACAGTCGGGTTTTGTAATTGAGGATTTTGGCTGCAAAACGTGGTAATGGGCAAGAAAGGGTATGTATTTGGATTGCTAGGGAACTACTTATTCTGTCTTCTATTCTAGGAGCTAAGTTTAAACCAGAGATAGAACGGGTTCATGATTCGTAGGCAGCTGTTGATTGTTGTGTAGAAAGAAATCCCCTTATTTGGAATTGGCAGATGAAACAAGAATACTGCCTTGGTAAATTGTGGGAGTGGAGGGTGAAGAGGAAGGTAATCCATTTTATCCCCAGTTTTGTTTAGCGTAAGGGAAATTATATTTCTTTGGTTTTTGTTTAATTTCCTAACATCTTGCGCCTTGCAAAGAGGGACAGGATGACAGAAGGCTCCTGCACTCTCAGTAGGTGTAGCTGGCAGTGAAAAGTGACTGCGTGGCAGCTGCATCAGTCTTCCCAGACACGACATACTGCCCTCTGCAAGCCAAACTGTTAATCTGAAAAGAAACAGAAAGGAGGGGAAGCCAAGTTAGCTGTAGTAAGAAAGACGGATGTGGGAAGACCGCGGGAATGAGCAGGCAAGGCAAAACCAACAAAATAACATCTCTGGTGAACCTGAAGCACTGGCTGGGGCGGGAAGAAGAGAAGCCTTAGGAGGGCAACAAGGTATTTCCCTTCGTTGTGAGCAGCCCCTCCCTGCACTGGGGGAAGTCCCGTACCTGTGCCCGCTTGCGGAAGGCCTCCTGTGCAGCCTTCTTGTTCTCGCTTTTGCCCACCCATGCTGCCAGGGCAGAGGCCTGCAGGGCTCTCCCGTACGAGAAGGTCAGTTTCCAGGGCTTAGGCAGAGACAACTGGTTCATGGCATTCAGGTTGACAGAAGCCTCCTCTTCACTCTGGCCTCCAGACAGGAAGCAGATTCCTGCAAGAAACGAGTTTTGAGGCTTAGGAACAGAGTGCTTCAACCATGACAGTCCCTGACCTTTACATGCCAGAGGTGTCAGATGCAGGAGCAAAGCCAGCAAGAGCGGCAGGGTGAGTGGGTACATAGGAATGAATCAGGAATCACCAGGAACAGCAGCAGGAACAGTACGGAGGAGAGTAGTGACAGTTGCAACAGCCACATCCTGAGGGGTGTACTTCTTGGGGCAGGAGTGCCCAGCCATCACCATGTTGGGTTTCAGCAGTGTGCCTTCCAAGTAGACATGGTGGTCATTCAAGGCCTTGTAGACAGCAGCCAGGACCTGAAAACAGGAGTGAATACAGACCTCAGCTCAAAACTTAACCTCAGCCTGCTGTGGAAAGGCAGCTCATTCCTGAGGAGCGTGAGATCATCGAGTTGGAATTTGATTTCTCGTGAAATGTATTGCAGGGCTTGTGGCCCCCAAGACACTACTGCTTCAGAGATGGCCAGGATACCACTCTTCATATGGTCTTCATATGGATTTGTCTCTGCAAACTGAGGCACTGAAAGGGGATGAAATGGTTTTGTTCCCAGTGCATTTTTGAGATCCAAAATGCGTACATTGGCAGTTTTGAGTGGAAATCCAAAAGCATGGATTCTGCTCTCACTTTCACTATTAAGTCATTACTTGACTGTGAGCAACTCACTTTAGTGAGGCAATTACGTAGGATCTTTTCAGTCAAAACTCTGAGATCTGCGAACACACTCTGTGTAGGATTAGCTACTGATATGTGAAGGGGAGAAGGGGAGTACAAGTGTCTTACCTTTTCTGTGACATACTGGCAGCGCTGGAGATCATGGTCTCCATCAGGCAAGATTTCTGGCTCCACAATGGGCACCAAGCCGTTCTAAGAAAAGAAAAACAGGTAGGTCTTTGGGATTGTGGAAGAAAAAGTATTCAGCCAGCTTGCTGTACTGCACTTCTTCCTCATCTTTCCCAAACCCTCTCAGAGATCTGCCTTTCAAGATAATTGTCATGTAATCACAGGGAGCAGTGAGAAGGGTCAAGAACATCTCAGGAGAGATTGCTTTAGGGTAGATACCTGCTGGCAGATGCTGGCATAGCGTGCCAATGCATTGGCATTCTCTTGGATGGCAAGTTGAGAGGGTGTTGTGCTGGTGATTCTCAGCACTGCACGCCACTTGCCAAAGTCAACACCATCTTTCTTGTACTGGGCACAGCGCTCAGACAGTCCATCAAGCCCTGCAGGTGAAAGAACAGTGCTTCTGCAAGAGCAGTCCTTCATCAGAGCTCTGAAAAGGACCATGGCACCAGCCAAGGTCACGGCCCCATGGCTTTTGCTGCACTAGTCATAGTTAGGCTCTCTAGATCTCTCCTTACCTTGGATGGTGGTTTCTCCATTTGTGCCTGCTAGGGGTGCTGTTCCTTTATCCAGCTGCAGAGACCAGAAAAACAGGAAGGGTTACAGAAAGAGAGATCAGTCTCATCTTCTTACCCATGGCTAGTCTGCATTGGCAGCCTGTGAGTAAAGTATAAGGCTGAACACGCCAAAGGTGCCAAGAAGGGAAATGCTGGAGCAAAGGGGAAGAAAAGGAGTGCACTGGGTAAGAGGAAAGGGCAGTGTTCTGATGGATGCAGAGAGTCGCTTGAGAGCTCTTTTGGATGTAGAAGGGATTGGATTTAGGTTACTGAGTGGAGCAATTTAATTCCAGTTAAGGGCAAGTAGGCAGGAGATGGTGGTTGAAAAGTTCCTGTGTCAAATGCAGATTATGCCTCTGGATAGTTGTACAAAAGCTGTGCAGAGAATGGTGGCAGAGATCCCCTAGTGATTTTAAAACCAAGCACAAAAGAAGACCAAAACAAAAAGTGCTTGACAGGAGAGAGTGCAGCCTCACACAATTTTCATTGGACACAGGGTTTGGATTGTTCTGCCAGCCAGGCACGTACTCACCTTTATTCCCACCACAATGCCTTTTTCTTTGATGAGAGCTGTAAATGGCTTTCCAGTGCTGTCTTTCTGATAGAGTGTCTCATGGAAGAGGATCACTCCCCCGATGCTCTGGTTGATGGAGGCATCTGAAGTGAAGAGGATCTCTCGAAAAGCCCGGCGATTCTCCTCCGTGTTCTCCACATTGATCCTCTGCAGCCTGTTCCCCATGGTACCTGGCGAGGTGGACAAAGGTCAGACAGAGGGGTGTTAGGCTTGTCTGGTCTCCTGCCCCAAGCATGAAGTAGTGAACTGGGGCTTCAGAGATTCCCATCTCCACCCCCTTTTATTGCCATAGACACAGCACTGCCTGGCTGAGTTGTTCCTGCTCAGTGAACAGTTTTTAAGTGTTTTTCATTTACTCCACCAGTTTGAAAGATGAGGCAAAATTAAGAGAAAAAGGCTTGGATACTGCCAATCAATTAATGTTCAGAACTCACCCACTGATTCATCTGCAGCCAGGATCCCCTTTCCTGAAGCCACAATCCGCTGAGCAATATCTGAAAGAGCTTTCTTCTGCTCTGCAGAAAGTGCTGGGAATTGGTGGGTCATCTTGACTTATCTGTGGAAGAGAATTGCTGTTACAAACTGGAGGAGACTATGTACACAAACCAAACCAGAGACACCACTGGGGTATTGCTGTTGGAGATTGGCACTCGGTGCTTGTGTAGTCTGTGTTTTCATGGGCACGTGCCCAGAAGGTCATTCAAGTTCTTCTTGGCTTTGTGTGTCTGGCAAAACTAGAAGAGAGGAATGCAGGAACCAGATCCTGCTACATCCTTCCAGAACAAAAGTGGGAAAGACTGCCTTTTTACAGATTTGCTCAGAGTCTAACAGGTCAGTCTGTCATAAAAACTTGTACCAAGCTAACAAGTATACTACTTGCTGACTCTGCAGACTCTTTGGTCTTTGGTCCCCTTCACACCTTTCCTAACAATGCCCCTCACCCATTCTCTGGCCTGAGTTCAGTTATTTGATACTGTGTCTAATTGACCTTTTGTCCCCACCCATCTGCCTTGAGTTGCACTTCCCTCCCCTCCATATCTGCTGCTAAAGCAACACCCATGTTTTGATCAGTGAGTGGTAAATGGACAAGAAAAAGACACATTAAAACCAACACAAAAGATGTCCAATACCAAGTTTTCCTCAGAGAAGCAGACTTCTGGGCCACATCTGCATTTTCTGTTCCCAAACTCAGCCTTAGAAGGGAGTGAGAACATGCAATTTCTCCTTTAATTAGGTACCAGGGACAGCAAATACATCTCCCCAGATAAGCCGAGGCCTCCACCTTCCTTTTCTGCACTCAGATATTAAGTTGCCAGGGAATCTGCGTCTTGCTGTCCCTGCAGAAGGGTGTAGCAGGGAGAGAGGATCAGGGATCTGGCTGCTACTCACAATAGGGTAGATGCCAACATCAATGGAGTTTGGTGTGCTATGCCAAATCATGCCAAAATTTTCTGGCAACAGCACTATCACAGTGCTGTGGCAACTCCATTTCTGTGTCAATCTCCATTTCTGATTTATAGTTGAGGGTACTTCGGTATTGGTAATGCAACTGAGCAAGATTCACATGGCCTTGCCTACCAGCACTGACCAGCCCGGTACAGCATCCAGGTGTCTGCTTTACCTTGTTGTGAGTGGAGACTGGAATTCATCCTATGCCACTTGTCAAGGATGAGTCATTCTAGGTTTAGAGGGAGTTTGAAGGAGCATATGATGAAGACTGTGTCAAGCAAGAGAGGATTCCTTCCTTTCCCAAGCACTGAAATGACTTGCAGAGGTCCTGCAGAAGGAGGCTTTGCAGGTCTCTCTCTGAATGCTAGCCTGTGGCCAAGGCTCTGGGAAGCAGCCTTCTGCTGTGGTGACCACAACTCGGTCACTCCCACCTCTGATCCTATTTAGCCCACCTAAAAGAACTTGAAGAGCTGGTCTATGCTGTATAGCTAATGTAGTTCACCTGTAACCCTTCTTGTCCCCTACCTGCTTTCTTTGTCTTATATGTCTCTTAGAAATAGGAAACTGACTCGTTATTATGATCACCATTGTAATAGTGTTGTAAGCACTTTGGTCAAAACCTTAGCAGTGTTAAGTAAACAGCTGTGCAAAATGAATTGCTCCAGTAGTTTACAGTTTCTGTGGAAAAGACTAGAAAATTTTGATCTGGCAAGAATATGATCTCATCCAAGGTCAAACCTAATGAACTGTTAAATCAGTAATGGGATTCAGAGTCGCAGTTTTGAGGTGTGCTACAGTATGAGTAGGTGTAGGCAGATAATCTTTAATCCAGCTAGCTGAACATCAGTCACTCATGTTATTATGGGCATACTTTCTCTCCATCAATGCAATAAGCAACGGGACTAGTGTCAGTTGCATATTACTGTTTCTAGTGTTTGCATAAAGATAACAAAGAGACAGTTATCACTCAAAACCAGCCTTCAAAGCAAGTTGTCAAAATAGGGAGATGGGAGTTTTCAGTGGATAGTGCTGTTGCAAGTGAGTACTCTGAGAGACTGGAACAATACGATGTAATTGCACGATGATGAATTGGAAGGCTGCAGATTTGTCCCAGTTTCTGTGCAAATATTTCATGGAGTGTGAAGGGGTAGGTGGAGAGTTGCCAAAAGGCTCCTCAAAATGATCTGTAAGGCCTTGGTGAACTATAAAAAATGAAGAAAATGTTCAGTGAAATGAAACGGTGAAGAAATAAGTGCAGATGAGCAGTTGTAAAGCTAATGATATCTCTAACATCCAGAATGAGGATCTAACACTTTATTTTTGTGTGATTCTTTCATGAGGCACATAATCTCAGAGGATCTTCCCTGTTGGACTCAGAAAGAGTGTCTCTGCTGTAAGGTACTGCTCTGAGCATTTAAAGGGGAGTGCAGAAGAGTTAGTGTCAGTAACACTTCATACGGCTGCCCTGTAAAGAATGAGCTCCCAGCACATCCCCAGAAACATTAGTGTCCCCCCGTAAAGAGCTGGGTATCTCACCTTACAGGTCCTGCCCAAGATGGGCAGCTCATTTCTTTCTTCCAAAAACAAACTCTATTTCCCTTATTATTCTGCTTTATTTGTTAAACTTGATAACTTTTCCAGGCAGGTAAAAGCTTGAGGAACTGTGTTCTCAGTAAAAGTATCTGGGAGTTGCCTCAGTACTAAAGGTTTTCAAGAAATTTTATTTGCCCATTTTAGGCTGCAGGCTAATACCATTGTGTCACAAGCTCCAGTGATTTGACATTGTGTGAATATAATGTATTCTCTTTGTGGTAACTGCTTACATAACGGTTTTGTAAGTGGAAGCAAAACCAAAGGAATAAAAGTGCACAGAATGGACAAAGCCCCCAGCTTTATGGCTACCTAGAGTGTCTGTCAGGCTTCAGCAGCTTCTTAAGAAAACAAAGTTCTTTGTTCAGCCTCCAGCCTGTGACCAGCAGGAGGTGGGGGTGAGGCGAAAGGGGACCTTGTGCTGCTGTAGTCTGAAGTTTATGTCAGCTAATGTAATGAAAGACTGCAGGGGAAAGATCTTCATGGGTATCAACACAAGCACTGCATCCTGTTAATATTAATCTTGAGAAGCAAAGGGCAGAACAGCCAAGAAACAAACTGTTACATTGCACTTCAGGTCATCTTAAAAACATTAATACTTCATTGGTGTCTTTTCCTTCCAACCCCCTGAAGTGATTGGCATCTTCTAATCTTACAGAGAATCTCATCTGAGTGCTGGTCTGCAGACAGGAAAGATTGGATTAGAATCTGTAAACTGTTTTTTCTTGGGTCTCTTCATTCCTGTTACAAAATCAGTTCCAAACATGTAGGACCAAACTCTCAAAACAGAGTTTGTAACCCAGGCATGTAAGTTTTCCTGCTCGAGTGAACACAGCCCTTCAACATCATCTCTGACAATTAGCAATACAAACCACATGTCCATGTTGCTGCGCTACAAACACAAGAAATTCTGCTTCCACAGAGCAAGATTTGAAGAAGCAGAAGTTGCATATGTAAATAGATAAATGCAATTGACAGGGAGGATGGAGAATGTTGAAAAATGTAACCTGTTCTATGAAGGCACAGTATTGACTTGACTGGATTTACTCCTCATTCACCCTTCTATGTGTAGAAGAGACATATAATGAGTTATGCACCTTATATTCTCATTACAGTGGATGAATCTAGTTGTTGGTCTCAGTTCTCTACAGAGACATTAGAAAGCCATTTCTAACTAAGTCTGGTTAGTTGAGCATAGGTATGATGGGTATGAGCGCTGGGCAAGCCTGGTCCCATCCTGCTGACAGAGCACGTTTTTATCAAGCCTGCAGATGAGACCAAGCTGGCAGAGCCAGCTGATATGCTTGATTGCTGGGAAGCCATCCAGAGAACCCTGGACAGGGGAAGGGCTGGGAAGAGACCAAAAAGAGCACCATGAAGCTCAGCCAGGACAATGCCCAACCATCACCTGGGGGGCTGTGACACCACCAGGACTAGTGGGATGGGGGAACAGCTCTTTGGAGGAGGCCCAGGGCCCTGTCAGGCAGTGAGTCAAACAGGGGCCAGCAATGAGGGCCAACAGCATTGGATGTGAGCAGGGGTTCAGCCCAGAAAGCCACAGGAGGATGGGGATGATCTCCCTCTGCTCAGCACTCTTTAGATTCCATCTGGGTACTGCATCCATCCTGCAGTACAGGAAAGACATCAGCAAAGTAAAGTGAGTTCAGCAGATGCCACCAAGAAGATTAGGGGCTGAGGCACTTGTTCTGCCAGGAGGAGGCTGCAGATCTGGGTCTCATTCAGCCTCAAGCAGGGATGGCTTCGGGGGCACCTCTCAGCAACCCCCAATACTCTGTAGATGATAAAGAGTCAGAGCCAGGCTCTTTACAGTGGCATGCACCAGGAGAGTGAGAGACAACAAGCATGAATTGAAACTTGAGAGATTCAGACTGCATATGAAGATTTTTTGGGACAGCCAAGCAGTGGAGCAGATTGACAGAAAGACCATGGTGTCTCTGTCCTTAGAGGCTGTCAAGACCCACCTGAACAAAGCCATAAGCAGCTTGATCTGACCTTGTGTCTAACCCTGCTTTTGAGTAGGAGGTTGGACTATGGACTTCCTGATGTCCCTTTCTGCCAGCATTACACCATGACCCTGCATATGAGTACAGAGCTGAAGTAGAAGCAGGCCTTCTTGTGCATATGAAGGGAGCTCTGAGGGAAGAACAGGACATTTCGCCCCTCATCTTTGCAGTGGGAATAAAGGTTTTAGTATAGCATAATGTTTCATTCTTGGGTTCTAAAAAGCATCAAAGGTATGGGACAAAAGAGATACTCAAACTTCTGTTCCCTCAAAAAAGCAGGTTTTTAGATTGACATAGCAATCTCACCATCTTGATAGGGCCTTTGGGGTGTATGCAACAGTAGTTGTCTGGTTGGGTTTTGCTCTCTAACATGAGGATTGAAACAAGAGTTTTTTTCCCTTCACCTGTATATTCTGTCTAGGGATGTTGCTTCAACATCGTTTCTCAAGTGGATGGGAGTATGTGAGTCCTGCAGTTAGCTGTCATGATTCCCTCATTGGTCTCAGAGCTATGCTCAAGCCCTGAGCAAACGTACTCCCATTTCATCTCTCTAGCAAGTATGAAAGGAGGTTATGTACTCAGGGACCTGGCCTCTGCAGTCAGTGCTGAGCATTCACTCACTCCTGGAGCACTCACGGTGGCTGGAGATGGCTGAAGTGGCAAGACTGTTTCTTGGAAGTTAAGAGTGGTCATTAGGGTGAAGGCCCTTCTCTGTCAGGGCTGGGCTCTTCTCAGAGAAGGTAAAATGATGCTGTCAGACTTGCAAGAGGATTAAAATTTTGTGGTGCCCATGGGGGAGGCTGAGGGAAGCAGTGGTGAGGGTTCTGCGTGGGCTAAATGGTGCCAGGCACAGGGGATAGTTGAGAAAGTGATGGAAGATCACAGACTTAGTGAGGATTTGAGTTTGTTGAGTAATGTCCTGAACCTCGCAGTTCACAATTTGAAAAGTTACAGTCCAATGCAAGAGCACCTTTCAGTTTCCTGTGCTGCATACTACCTTACATCTCACTGATGAAGAATCTTGCCCACATTACTGCACTAATACCTCACATGAAGCTGCACAATGAACACACATAATTACACCTCTGACAGCACTGGTGTCTGTCAAGACCAGCTGCATTCTCCAGTCACTCTCTCTTCTCCTTGCAAAACAGAAATTTGTTCACTCCACAAGCATAAAGAAAGCAGCAGAAAGCAACGCAGGTCTGTTATTGCTCTAGTCCCCTTAGGCTAAGGATTCACTTAGTCCTAGAGTTCTGAGTGACTAAGCTAAGTTAGAAACCTCATGTTAGCAGCAAATGGGCCACATTGGAAGATCACTGTGGAAAGATTGAGTGCTTTTTTTCTTGCAAGCTGTTCCTGGAACAAAAAAATAAAACCAAACCCCAACACACAACTCCCCAAGCCCACTTCAGATAAACACACAGATAAACAGCTGCTGATACACCTTTACAATTTAGAAAATAAACGATTACACTTACTTTTTTGTGGACAGGGCCTCTGCTGCTACAAGCCTCTGGTGAGGTGGTTGCAGGCAAAGAGACCGGGTCCTTCTAATCACTTACTTTTATAAAATTCTTGACAGTTTTTTTTTTCCTCTCCACTCCTTCATTCTCCCTCCTCCTCCGGCTGGTTGGGGATACGTCATTGCTCCAGGTCAGTCATTGGCTCGCAGACCACAACCACCCACAACCAATGGCACCTCTCCTCACTCCTGGTGTTCCTCCCCTTTCTCCTCCCCTATATATATATACATAGATATATATACACACACACACACTCACATAATGCCATTCATGATGCTGTGAAACTGAGATGTTTCCCAGTTATTTCAAGTTAGTCCTCTTTCTATAATAGACTGAAAAGGACTACAAGAGGAACGATGGAGATTGTTTGCAGGGATCTTGGGCATAACTGTCCATTTAGGGTTAGACCTTCTGGAAGCTTATACTTGGGAAACTATGAATTGCAGGAAAAGAAAGGTAGAAAACAAAACGCAGAACCAATGCAACAGATACTTAATTAACCTGAGTTCCTATCATTTCAGTGGCTTCTTAAGTGTTATGCTGATTTTCCTCACTGGAAAATTTAGCACAGATAGATATTTTCCTTTTGCAATTAGTATATGGAAAGGCAAATTGCAATGATGTAGTATCAGGGTTAGTGAAACTGCCAAGTTCTGATCTGCTTTGATGCAGTGTATTTGTGACAACGTGGTTATCAGAAGAAATGTGCCCACATTGGGGTGCACAAGTGCAAGCCAAATTTTCCACCGAAACCACTCTGAAACACCTACCCATATCACAGTGACATACAAACTTCTCAGTTGCTTAGCAAAAGCTTTCTGTGAAAAGTGCTAATGCTCTGTAAACAGTAAATCAGCATCTGTTTATATGAACTAACAATATAGCTCTTTCTCAAACCCAGGTAGATAGACTTCCTCATGTTTTAATGTTTTCCCCCTGCCATACAGCAGGTCAGCACTCCCAGAGGGAAACACAGCATAGGGAATGTTAGGCAAACATCATATCCTGTGCAACCATGGGCTCTGTGACCTTGGACATTATCATATCTTTACCACAAAGACCCAGTGTTTGCCTGGAGAATGACGTAGTTTCTCCATTTGTTTGGCTCAGTTAGGGACACCATTAGCCTGTGCATGGACACAGTGAGATATCTGATATCTCCTCTCACTGAGCAACACCATCTTCATTAGGGCATCTCCTCAAGCCTGTCTCTTCTAGAGTTGTGTGCCCTGGACAGTGCCTGCAGGCAACCTTAGCAGCTTACATGTTGCTACTCTGTGACACCAACAGAGAAACCTCTGAAAAAGCTGAGGACACAGTCCAGTTAAAGGCCCTGTGCTTGTGTTGTTTTCTTTAAAGTTCTCCTTCCTGATCCATACCTTTTTGCTGCAGAATGCTGTGGCAGCTCACGTGGGCATAAGGCCTTCCTTGCTTTGCAGTGTTTGCTTTATATTCCTTTTTCCTGATGCTAGCAGAAAGATGAACCCCACTTTGTATTAAATTTTCTCTACCACAAACACAGGCATCCAGTGTGGATGAAAAAATATTTAAATACATTATCTAAGATACTCTTGAGACCAGGATGGTATCATACTAGTGGCCTTCTTCAGAGCCACAGAGAACATTAGAGTTGAGTCCTGTCATTCCTGCTTTGGTTTGATGCTGTCACAGATTGGAAAGTACTTGGAAGCTTTTATTTCCCAGTATCATCTGTGATACAGTGTTACAGGTTATCAGAGAAAAGCTGAGGGGAGTCTTCTTGAAAAAAATAGTGCCTGACATTTAGAAATCACCTTAGATATTCCCCCGCAGCCCACTGTGTGTTCTTAACTCTTTCAGAAGTGTACATATATATATATATATATATATATATATATATATGTCTTTCCATCTGAGTTTTGGCTAGTATGTGCCCCTCTGGGCTTTATGAGCCAATATCCAGCACTACAAGTACTAGGTTTACAGGTCCTAGCAGAGATTCTGAGGACTGAGGAGGGGAAAAAAAAAAAGTGACTGGACATGATGGTTAACTTTTTCATGTACTTCAGGAATGAGACCTTTTTCAGGTAAGAATATGGAATGACCAATCACGCTAGAGAATGTCACTGTAAAGCTCAGCACTGTGTACATGCAGACCCATGATACTAACCAAACTGTTCAGAATTTCATAGTAGAGTGATACTAAAATGACACTGGAAAAGACTATATACTTTCATCATCACAGGTATGTAATCATAGCCTGGGGATATCCACACCTCTAAAAATTAGGTTATAGTGCTATTGTATATCCTTACATGACAAATTAAATAAACTTACATCATGAAGGGAATGCAGTATGCTTGCATTTAACCAAGCAACTAACCTGCCCCATAAAAAAAAAAGAATCAAATCACTAATTATGCCATGGCAAAACTGGCATATTATCCAAGCTATAGACCTGTTTTTTGAGTTAGTGTTTGAACTCATAGTATTGCCAGCTTTCTCTGGTTGCCTGTGACCCAAGTACTTTTGGAATGGTTTCTTATTTTGTTTAAGCCTCTTCCAGAGTAACATGATGCAGCCATAGGGCTGTTGCTAGCAAGAGGCTGGCTGTCTGCTGGTGTGAGCACCCTTGGTAGAGGTGGCTGCATTCCTTGGACAGAGGCTGAATGTTTGGCTATGGCATGATTCTGATACAAGCAGCTTACATCTGAGAAAGAAAGATGGCAAAGAAACAGATAAAGCAATTTCAGAGATTACATAATCACCAAGAGAGAAAAAAAAGAAAGTTAAAGCTTCTCTTTGCACTTCAGTTACTATGAATCTCATCAACACTTTTGTATGTGGTCAGGCCTGTAAAAGGGTTTGAAATGGAATGGAAAAAACCACTGGAAGTTGGAAGAATGCCTGAGTATAATATGCATCCACATGAAAAACACCTGGCTCTGTGTGCCCCCAGAGAGTGCTGCCTGCGTGATGGGGTTAAAGTCTACTCAGAGCAGACTCCAGCTGAGTGGAGTCTACCTCCTCCTCACCTCCCCAGGCCGTGCTGGATGTTTCCTGTTTTCTGTACTCTGCAGTCTTGCTTAACTGTCTCAAAGTCCAGCTTGTTCATCCCTATCTAATCAGAGATATTGTTTATTAAGTGGTTTGTTTTTCCCATTCACCTACAGCCCTCACCCTGATGCAGCGAGCCTGGCCTTTAACCTCGCAGAAAGAGATCACAGCAGTGTCTGCAGACACGTAAGTCACAGAGGGTATGGAGGGTGTTGGGCAGAACAGACTCAGGCCCGACAAGAGCACTGAGGGAATTGTGTGGGGGCAGGGATTTGCTTGCTCTTTGTTCTTTGCATCTTAAAGCTGGACTGCAAGAAACACCAAGACTTGGAATGAGAAACAGGCAAGCATGTAACACTACTGTTACCAACCCCAAAATCCTTGTAATATTTCAACAGTGGGGATAGCACACTTCAAATACTACTTCAAATCAGGTTGCCAGTGGCTGGGCAAAATACCTGTAACAGGACATTAAGATAGCTGCAGTAAAGACCCTGATCTCTGCCTTTTGGTTGACATTTTGGTTTTAAAACAGCAAGCAGGCAAACAGCTGGCTGATGTAATGAGAGGCACTTAAAACTGTTTATTACGTGTTTATCTGAGCAGAACGTAGTTCCCCCACAAAGCACCTTTATTTGCTGCTTGTTAATGTTGGCATACATTTTGAAGATTCAAACTACAACAGATGTCTGAAGTGGACCAGTTGGCTGAAAACATTGTCACAGATGTGGTTTCTGCACTTCTGGAGCAACCCTGGACACCATGGCAGAAATTTAAAGAGCAAGCAGGCACTGAAGAGTACACGGCTGGCAAGAGGCTTACTAGCAGGGTGAGAAAACAAAATGCTATGTTTTTTCGTCAACATGCAAAAATCACCAGTGGTTACACAGCTGGGAATATGGCATGCATAGCTTGCCATGCAGAACAGTCCTGGAAACAGACATTGGTACTGCTGACTCTTAGCCTACAGCTGTATGAATAAACTGGCTTATAGGGCGCATCGTCTCAGAGCACAAGCTGTCAGGACAGATAGTTTGTGGAAATTATGCTACTTTAGCAACAGAGACAGGTAGGTACAGTGAGGAAGCACAGGCCACGGAATACCTAGTTCTGTGTGCACTTTTGGCAGATATATGTTTTCCTGGAAATTATTGAGAACCACACGCTGGGCCCTGCCACCTGCTGAATTTGGGTACCACATCTATAAAGCTGGTGAGGAAATACACAGAAAAGAAACTCTAACCCTGGGAGACAAACTGACAGTGCTTTTGCAACTACAACTGTCTCCCACAGAAAATGACCTTTTCATTTTGTGAAATGTATAGCCTTTCTATGCAAAAGTAAACTAAGGTTAAATTCCAGTACTTTCAGCTTGATTTTATCTCAGGTTGATATTCAAAGGCCTCAATATTTAATTGGAGAAGGGCCTTAGCAACTCAGTCAACAAGACCTGCTTTGAGTGGGGAATTGAACCTTTTCAACCTGAATTGTTGTAGGATCTGAATTATTAGATCTGTGCCAGAGGTACATGAAGTACTTTCCTTCATTAAAGGTAATAAGGAAAGAGATGGGTCTGCCAGTCAGGAAAACAAACAGTGACATACAGAAAAAAAAGAACAAAAAAAGACAGAGTTTTAATATCAATGTTGTCTATTTGGTAGAAACTTGGTTGTAAAGATCTTTAGTAAAAAAGTAACTCACCCTGCATCCAGGCAAATTGATGTTGAAATACCCAATCTGGCAATTCACCCCTCCTCACTTTCAAGAGGAAGACTTTTTCCTTCTCTCTTCAAATGCAGTGCCTTCTCAGTAAGACAATAATAGCTACTGCAGTTGGAAAACCCTCTTGGGCTTCTAATCTAACAGAGACCTATCAATTTATGTTTTGTGTTTTGCTGGAATCATGCTTCTGTTGGACATGCTTTGAAAACAAAGGTAGTTTTTTTGTTTAATTGAGTAACTTCCCCTTCATCGCTGAGTTTGTTTTAATGTCAATAAAACTCTTAAGACCATGTTTCAAGGAGTTAATGCAAGGCCTTGAACTTATGTAGCCTGAGATATGGCAAATCCAGTCTGCTCCCCTGGTAGAAAATGTAAAATGCTTCTGTGTTTGAAACCACATTTTTAGCCCAAACTGCTAAACAACATCCAGTAGGAATTAAGAACTCACAATAGCCTCCCACTTGCTGGTCTAAGGGAAAAGTACGCTTCTCTGACCTCTCATTTCTAATAAAATGTGGCACGGAACACAGAAACAAAAATCAATCTACTTGAGAAAGTTCAGAGGCAGTAGAAGAAGGAACACTTGCCTGAGATTGGCAGGGTGAGCACTGAGCAGGTATCTATCTCAGTAACTCTGAAATAGACCCCAGCAGGTTCACTCCTCTGTTGTAAAGGTGAATTTGACACTTAAGGAAATTCTTAAATCCTTCCTTAAGTGAAGGACCTGAAGAATTTATTGACCTGCTCCTTGCAGAAAGGAGTTTATTCTCAATGGTTTATCTGAAACTCTTTCATTGACAAGTTCAAGTTGCATAGTTTGGTCTCCCAGTCAACTGCTCTCATCTCTTATGCCTTGACAATTGTCTTCCAGTTCAGAAAGGATGCCTCAAATTCATGTTCTTAATTTTCATCTATGAAGTTCAGTGAAATTACTGACCTTCCTTGGACTCCTGGGGTGACAAATAAAGTACTATTGCCCAAAAAAGAAAATTACTTTCGGGACAAATGGATAAATCATTTCCCATAGCAAAACATTTATTAACCACACATAGTTATTTGGTTTCATTTCTAGGGTTTCTTTATTTTCCTTCCCCCCTTTTCCATTCCTGTGAGATTTTCTCTGCAAGAATGAGTATGGATAATCCCTATCAAAATAACATGCCATTACCCTGGATGTCTATAGTACAAAGATAGAAAAAGAGTGAAGAGAAAGCACACTACACTGAAACAATCACAGCTGAAGATGCATAAAAAAACAAGTTGTATTTTCTTGCAGGCGCAGGCACTTAGTGGAACAAACATACAATGACACTTACATCCTGCCATCTTAATTATGTTATATAGTAAAGCCTAAGGATAGGTTTGCCCTATCACAAGTCACACCTGCTGTTGTGTGACCACTCTGGCATCTTTGGGGTTACTTTCAGCAGCAGGGAGGAAATAGTGGTTCTGCCCATGATATTTTTCCAGTGTCCTCTGACAGGAGAGGTGCTTTGCCTTTGGAATGACATGGAGTCCACAAGAAGTTTTTACTCACATCTGATTTCCGAAAGTGTTGTAGAAGTATCGGAGGTGATGAGTAAGAGAGCAAAGTGCTTCTCTGGTGCTGAGAAGCCGTTTCTTGGCTACCTTGCATTAGGTGTTTGTGTTTGTCGTGTGGGTAACTGACAGCTGGAGGTTTGCAACTTTCTTTGGTTTCACCTCTCAGGAGTTTTATGTCGTTCACAGCTACAATCAGATTTATTAAGAACTTAAGACATAAATCGCCTGGGAGAGACTGGGGCAAAGAAAATTTAAAACTAGAGCTATTTCTTTACTAAAACCAAAAAAAACCCCAAAACCAAACCCCACTGTACTTGCTTCATTCCAAAGTTAGGAATGTGCTTTCAAAAACAGTTCAACCAAACTTTGAATTTGATTCAAAGCTCACTAAAGTCAAGGTGGGCTTTTCATCAGACATAAACATCCTGGTGCTGGTGTTTATCCAGATCCTGAGGTCCTGGAGATCTCTGTCATCTGCGTGGTTTTATATTTAACTGTGCCCACAGCTGTGGTACAAAGTACCATCACAAATGCCTAACAAGCAGAGCACATTAAGTTAAAGGATCATTATCAGCACAGGCCCCTTGATACGTTGTGATGCTGTTGCTGATTTTGAGGAACAGCTAGCTTTGCTACCTATGGGTATTTTCCTTGCTGCCAGGAGCAGTGAACGAACCACTTAGGCTGAGCTCCCAAATGAAACAAGGATCCTGCACAACAGCAGCTCCTGATCTGATCTTTCCTTTCATAGAATCATAGAATGGTAGGGGTTGGAAAGGACCTTTAGAGATCATCTAGTCCAACCCCCCTGCAGAAGTAGGTTCACCTAGATCTGGTCACATAGAAACATGTCCAGGCGGGTCTTGCAAGACCTCCAAGGAAGGATGCTCCACAATCCCACAACTCCACAACCTCCACAACTTCCTTTGCCTCTATGCTGACAGGAGGTCAAGATAAATTCATGTTGAATGCCGAAATCAAATCAGCGATTGGCAATGACCCTGATCCACTACAACTAGTGATGCCAACCAACACAGCAGCCACCCTGTGTGTATAATGCCTGTAACTTATCAATGAAAACATGCTTTTGTGACCCAGCTGTATTATTCTTTCCTGTTCCTACCTTAAGAGGTCAGCTTCAATAACATAGTAAATGAAGCAGCAGAAGCTTTAAGAGCCTCCGTTCCATAGGAACAGGAAGGAGCAGGAAGGGTGGAGGTGCAGCTAGGATCTGCAGGGGGAGACAATAGTAAATAGAGACCTTGAATTTTGAAATGTGAAGAATCCAGGTGAAACTTGTGGGAAAGTACACATAAAGCACTGCTGGTTTTGAAAGGCCCACTCAAATCTGCAGCTTTGATACAGACAGAGGTCAGGGATCAGACCTTAGTGAGGACGGGAAAAGAAGAGCTTTTCCTCCTCAATATGTTAAATTTGAAACATTCACTTTATCCAATGCTTCTGTTACCCTAAGGTGAGGACTTCAACCAATGCAGAGTAGGCAGTATAGCTGTTCACAATGGTATGAAAGCTTTTCCCTAGGAGTGATTAAGGAGAGTGGACAATCCACATCCTCAATGGGAATCCTCCCCTGGAGTGATTAGTTCAAAGTATATATTTAATTTGGTCTGCATGTACATATGTTTTAAGAAACCTTTTTTATGGGGGTGGGGGGGAATTTCACCTTGTCCACCTGGAGTCACAGTGCGAACAGCACAACATCTGCGATTGCCCACTGCCTCTCAGCCTAGCAGCAGGTTCTCCAAGCCTGGTGTCTGGAAAGGCAGTGAAAGGATTATAGAAGTTTCGGGTTGTCATTGAGCCGAAGACTGGAATACATCCCCACATGCCGCACCAGGTTGGGCTCCACCACGTAGGCATTCTCCCCCTTAGCACGCAGCAGCGAGTAGAGGGCAATGTCCTTCGCAAAGCCCTGCCGGCAGTGCAGCCCCCGCAGGTAACGTAAGGCACGGCGCGAGGCCGGCGCAGAGAAGAGCATGGCGGGCGTGCAGCACTCGGTGACGGGCACGATGCTGTACAGCGCAGGGGACAGCCGGCGCAGCTCCAGCAGATAGTGCCGGCCCACCAGCTCCGACAGCACCATGCTGTACACGGCAAAGAACAGCACAATGGGCCAGCTGAGGCTTGGGCGACCAGCCGCCCAGCAGTACACACAGCTCAGCAGGGGACCCAGGAACATGCCCAGGCCGAGCCACTCGAGGATCCTCATGGGTTCAGGATTGAAGTAGCGCTGGAGCCTCTCAGGATGGTAAAGCTTGAAATAGAGCGCATCTCTGAGATACGGTTTGGAGAACCGAGCCAACATGAGATGCTGCAAGACAGAGAATATCTCCTCCTCCGGCACAGCGTCATCTTCCACTATGAGGATGTACTCTGGGTTGTACACCAACAGCGACTGCTCAAGGCAGAAGATGTAGTCCTGCTTCTCCTTCTCAAACTGGTTCACTCTGGGGTCAGGGTCCCCACCAGTTTTGTCACGACTGACCATAGGAAAGAAGCTGCTCAGCAGCCTGACATCCTGATGGCTACCAGGGTCCTTCTCTACATTACAGAGGAGGACGCGGTGGCCACGGCAACGCGCGCCGCATTTCTGGAGGAGGCGGTGGAAGTGAGAGGCCACTTGCAAGACATAGTGGAAATCATTCCGCCTCTGCACAGTGATAATGGTGACCAGCAGCAAGGGCTGGAAGGCGTCACTGCCAGAGGCCTCAGAGGTGTTTGGGATCTGCAGCTTCTCAAAGTACTGGAGAGCGGCCTGGCCCTCCTGCTGGTTCTGCTCCAGGAAATCCTGGCTCATGGAGTTCAGGTGCCAGCGCCGCAAATAGAAATATGAGTGGAGAAGCCGGTGGCAAATTAAAGGTGTGAGCACACCAAATGTAAACATGGTTAGTGTAAGGAGATGGACAAAAGGGCTGGACCATCGACACCGTCTCCCACAGAGCTGCCAGGCTTGGTGTAACATGGCTGCTGCAGGAGAGCCCTCCTGCTCTATTCATGCCCTCATACCTTCTCTGGATTGCAAGGTATCGCTGGGTCAGTGGCTGCCAAACTTGTGCATTTTGTCCAAGCCTAGAGAGGAAGAAAAGAGATGGTTAATGAAATATGAACTGTTGGGATGGTAAGACCATGATCTGAGGAAATGGAAAGCTAAGGGCCAGTCACTAAGCAAGTCAAAATAAAAGGCCTCTGAGGAGTCTTGTGGTGTGGCCATCACCAAATTGCCATAGGAGGCTACAGGAAGGTGAGCCAAACTTACGATTCCAGTAAAGTTCTCTTTTCAGCATGCACAAGCTCTGATCTGACTCTGCTAGGTTGGACTTCATTGTGTTACTATGCTTCAAATGCATAACAAACAGGCAACATGGATGTAGCACATGTGGAAATCCCTTTCTGTTAAAGGCAAAGAACTTAGGTACCACTATCTGGTCACAGTGATATAGTAAGACATAGGTCATAGCCAATAACCAAAGCCAGATCTCTTGGATCTTAGCCTAGCACATATTTGAGAGAAAAACTTGTACCTCAGGGGAATGACACACGCTTCCAAACGCGTGCTCTTTCACCTTACATCCCACTGTGAGGCAAGGTAACAAGGATACCAATTTCCTTCACTAAGGCCACGTGTACACTAAGTATAATGCGTATATGTGTGTGTCTCTCAGATGCCTCCTCCCCTCTAGACCTTGTGAAATAGTCACAGCAAGATTAACAAGTTGCAATTTGACTATTAACTCATATTTGTAACTTGCTAGTTTGCAATTTAAAATTATATGCCTTCAATTCAAAACTGAAACATTTATATAAATATTATACACAAACTTTAAGCAAACATCCACCTTCACAAAAAAGAATTTTTGCAGTATTTGGCTTTTCTGTTCTGCTTCTCAGGGCTGCCATGAACACCCAACAGCCTGGCTGTCAGAAGCTTACACAAAATCAGGGTAATCAGGCTGATCAGATGAAATTTCTTGTGCCAGCAATTTCTCCTTTTAATCTGCTGTCTGACTCTCCCTTTTACTTTGCATTCCTTCTCCTTATGAGCTGAGTTACTCATGCCCTCCCCACAACTCACTGTGTACCATTCAGTGGAGTTTCTCCCATTTTTAACCTTCTGCCTTCACTGTGTTCTGACGATCAAGTGGCACTCCCAGACCAAAACGCCAACATCTGCTTCCTATTGCCATATGGGTATGTGACAGCTTTACATCAAACAGCTTTCACTAAGACCAGTGTTAAATGTACAAGAGTTCTTCCAAATATTGTAAGAGACTGGGAACTTCATGCTTTGAGACATCAAACCATCCTTGGACAGACTGTGGTATCAGTGTTGCCCTGTGTTATGATTCACAAAAACACAAGACTTCAAAGATTTGGTGTAATTAAATAGAAGTAACAAGGTTACACACTGATGCCCAAGACTCTGCAGTGTCTTCCCATGTAGCGCTTTTTTTTTCCCCCTGATTACAAAATCCTGTTTCATAGACACTGGATGTACTGCATCAGTGGACCTCTGAGGTGTGCATTTTGGCTACTAGACCCAAGCCATGATGACTCAGGACACATAGGCACCTGAAATCCATGAGAAACAAAGTCCTGGCATTTAAATGCATTCATTCAGCCATACAAAATCCAGGGTTTCCCTTTATTCCTCATTTTCTGCTAACCAGTTACAACCATTAATGGGACACACAATTGCAGAACCATATTCTGCTGCTCGGCCTGGCATACTTCTGAGCCTCCTCCTACAACGAGCAGCATTGCTGGCATCACTGCTGCTTGACCTCCAAACCTGGAAGTGAGGACCACAGTGGGAAAAGGAGATGAAGAAAAGCTAGAAGGGAGTTTAGTTCTTCTATACAATGAAGCAATAGTAATCCCCATGCAAGCAAGAGGCCTCCTCCCTCTGTCCACCTTCTACTGAAAACGGAGAAATAGGCATCCTGTCCTCTCTGTAGTGGCAGGAAGAGGCTGCAGACCTCACCAGATGAATCGAGGGGAAGTTTGCTTCTGTAGCCCGCGTTGCTCGAGGGTCAGGCTGCCCTGAACCAGGAGCAAGTCCCTCCCAAGTCCCTGCAGGTGGACTCCCAGCCTGCTGGGAGTAATACTGGCACTCCATCTGCTGGTGTACCAGCTCCTGGCACACAGTTGAGCAGCAACATCCTCTCAGGAGGGATCTCCTGGCTTCCTACAAGGAAGTAGCTAACTCTGAAATACCAGACAGGTCACCCACAAAGGTCAGTGTCACATTCATAGGCATTCCTGACTTATCCTGCCTCCACCATATCAGTCACACAACTCAAGATCTCAGAGCTCTTATTCTGGTTTTGGAAGTCACTGCCACCAAACAGCCACTTTTGCTTCACTCCAAATTTGCCTTCGCCTCCTGGGCTGCTCACACTCACACTGACTGCCTCACTCTCTGTCAATTTATTTCCAGAGGAAAAGGCCGTTTTCACTGAGGAGTGGAACAACCACAGAGGCTAAAAATAGTCAGGAGCATATTAAAGTGACCCAAATACTCCAGTTCATGCCAAATCAAGCTGAAGAATCTGAAAAAGATGGGACACACTGACCTCCCCACTTTTTGTCTGTAACATGGTAACCCAGGAGATCCAAATCTAGCAAAAGTTTCTTGCTTCTGCAGAAGTGAAGTTTGATTTTATTTGCAGGACTTTAATCCATAGTTTCTGGCTAAGCTCTTTTCTAGTTATTAAGATGGGTATGACTTTGCAGACAGCTATGGTTTTCAGAGGCTGTTGGTACTGTCACACTTCTTTCCCTTTTCAAGGCCACAGTGGGGGCAGGAGGTGGGGAAGTATTGCTTGTTGTTCTGGCATTTCTATTTGAGGAGGAGAAGTGCATGAATTACAATTGGACTTTATAGTGCTGTTAAAAATCCTAGATGAATCCTGAATAGCAACTACTTTGCAACCATGTAAGTACTTGCAGTGGATGCCACTTTTATGCATATTCTGTGTAGTACTGAGCCATTGCTTAGACACATTTGGAAGCTGTGCCAACAGAAAGCTATTTACTTGGCTTGTTTCTTCACTCAGATACCAATGATGATGATGCCTTCCAGAAACACTCGGTCCACCTGGTTCTTCTCATCTGTATTAGTCCCATAATTACTTGGCTTGAATTATGCTGTTCAGAAAAAAAATGACCTCTGCTTGCACTGAGGAAGAGTAAAAAAATGAGTAATGTCCTTGTTGAGGTGCAGAATACTGTCTGCCATGCTAGTGCATTAGCTGATTTTCTGTCTGCTCCAGGTTCCTCACTACAGAAGTATTCCTGCAGGCAGGCACTCCTAGAACAAGTATTCCCAGGTGTTTCAAAGCTGTGACATTTTAGGAGGCTGCTGGATCACTAATGTATGAGAGGGCATCTGTCTCTACTGGCTGCTCTGTGAGACAAGGCCATAATTATTCCTGTATGATTACAGTATGAAATGGTTCCTTTTTGCCTAACCACACTTGAGTGTTAATGGGAAAAGCCATTCCTTTTCTGACCTAAAAACAGCTGGATGAAGTCACGCGGTCAGAAGTCATCTCTGTGGGCAAGAGATGGAAAAGCTAACTGTCACAGTCCCCACCTCATTAATGATGGTACGAGCAATGCTGTTTACAACATTTTAGTTTTGACTTGTGTGTTGATCTGACAGTGGCACGTTAAGTTCAAGCTTTTGTGGGAAAAATGTTTCTACACCCCAATTTAACACTGTGTGGACAAGCTGCATCCTCAGGACTTGGCTCCTATGCCAACCAGACCTCTCTGGCAGAGACAAGAGCTTTGTCTTGGCTGTAGTATTGTTAGTGCACCAGCAAACAGGCCTGCTTGCCTCTTAGGAACTGATGAAAGCATCACAAAATCAAGAGCCACATAGGTCTCCTGTTTCATTTACGTATGCTGACAGCTGGCTGCTGTGCAGTTGCTCTCAGCTTCTGAAACCCAAGGTCCCTACCATGAGCCGATCCAGCTGACCAGATGGCCAGCTTTTCTCATCTGCAATTTCTCTTGTTTTCTGACAGCTTTTACTGGGTCAAGTGACAGATAACATTTCTACAATGTGTTCAGGCTTGCTTTGAAAACAGCCAGTGTCCAGTAGAAGCAAAGTATCCACCAATCTGACCATCACTCTGAGGACAGGCTGGGAGTAAGGTTCCCTCAAAAACACAAACCACCCTGGCAAAAGCTGTGCTTCTAAAAATATTCCACCCAGCAGAATGTTCTTTGATTGCATTTTACAGTTGTTGTTCTTTGACTGTATCTTACTAGCAGGTACCAAATAAATTTCCTACCTCTTCTACTTCAAGCACTGCTTAAAACAGCTGCCATTATGTTGTTCCTAGATAATGGATGTCAAAGAAACCAGGCTGTTTTAATTAACTTTCACCTCAGGTGCTTGCTGAGGTGAAAACCAGGGATGCTGGTGATTCACTTGATCTCTCACTTCTCTTACACTCCCAACTTTTGTTTCATATGGTCTAGGTACTAAAGGTGTGACACTGATACAGACTGACAGGTTAGTGATGGCTGGAAGCTTGAGAAAAGTGGCTCCGAAGGTGGAAAGGATGTGGACTTGGCCCCTTGCAGGACTTACACAGTGTATTGATGTCGCAGCTGTGTATTTTGATCTCTCATTCCTCAGAGCCTGTCAGTGAAAACACACTTTTCCTGCCCTAGGAGATGGAATTTAAGCACCTGTGCATTTGAAAATGCACAGACATACAAGGAGTCACCCTGCTAGGAAATGCTATGAACTGCAGAATTAAATCCTGAATGTAAACTTACTGATAGGCTGGCCTGCCCCTCTCATTTTACTGCAGGTTGCTCATAAACCCCTAGAAACCCCGGGAGCACAGTTGAGAGCTAATGAACTAAAAGGTGGGGTACACTGATGTGGCAGAGGGAATATACTCTCTCCATTTCCCTTGTCCTAGGAAGGTAAAACTATGCCACCAGTGAAACAGGCTGTGAACTGAATATATATTAATTACAATTATTTCCCCAACTTCTGTCTTGTGTCTCACTTTAATTTTCCTTTGCCACCTAAATCTGAAGGGAGCCCATTCTCAACACCTGCTTGCTTTCACCTGGCTGCCTCCCAGCTGTGTAGCGTCACGGAAACAATCAAGCAGCAAAGTCAGCATTCAGATCGAGTGGGAGTGGAAAGCAGCAGCCCGGAGAAAAGGGAGTTCTGCAAGGTAATAGCTTAATAGAGAGACTTAAGGCAAGGAGCTTTGCGAGAAGCTGTCTTTTAGAAGATGACACCAAAGGTTTATGTGGCTTTACAATTTATGCAATCTGGATCTGTCTGAATTTACATTTTATTTTGTGCCACAGGTTTAAAAGGAAAAAAAGAAGATGCCTTGTTAAGGAATTTGGTAAGGATCTGTATAAAAACTGCTGCATGTTTTCCACAGAGATCTGCCTGGAGCCTTCCAAGATCTTTCAATTTGAGATTACTTGCACTTTATTATAAAATTTACATCCCTATTTGTCAAAAAACCCAAAAAAATAAATTAGACAAAGCTGCTGCTAATAATAGCACCAGCTATTACCTTTTGCTGTCTGCTCTTGGAATCTCAGAGCTAAATGTGTGTTGACTCATCAAATATGCTTTAAATAATTTGTATTTTAACCCTTTGTGTCACAGTGTTGCTAAAGCTCAGAGCCCCTGCAAGCAAGATACTGTACACAAATACAGCAAGAGGCAATTTCTGCCCTAACAGGTCTTCAGCTTAAGAGTATAAAAGACAGAAGGGAATCTGTTCTTCCTACGTCAGCCTGATTTTGTGGTCATGAACAACTGGCATTTTATGGTTTAACCATACCGATAACCCACAGGTAAATTATCTAGAATAGCTGTTGAAAAATAACAGGCACTAGATGTGGTAATACCAACTCCCTGCAAATTAAGGCAATCTGAACAGATGAGGAAGAAAAATTCCTGATTTTGGAGCAGTCTGTCCAGAAACTACATTAAGTATCCCAGCACAACTATTGTGGAACAGCTCCTTCTGCCCCAGGTCTTCCAGTCAAATTCCTGTGTGCAGTTGTGCTCTTGGGGCTTGCTAGGAAACCCACCATTTCACAGTCTCTGGAAGACCAATGTGCTAATGAATTCAAGCCCTCCTCTGTGTACCTGTGGTTTGGGTACGTGCAATGGGTGCACTCGCTGTGACTGAGTGATCAGCGCTGGGGTTCAGGTGTCACCCACAGACGAGCCCTGCTCTGCAAACAGTGAGAGCTGCATTGAGGCCATGTCTCCTCAGGAACTAGGGAGCCTGGGCCACATCCTGTCAGGAGTGAACAGCATGAACCCAAGCTGGGATGAGACAAATAGAGGACTGCCAGAGCTGGCCCTGCTGTGCACACCCCAATGGAGGGTTGTCTGCCAGTCAATCTGTTCATGCTTGTAGGTGTCTGCAGCTGTCCTGAGCCTACTGAGTTGTCCTGCATGGCCGTGGGCTGCCTGGCTGTGGTCTCCTCAAAAGTAAGGGCACCTCTTTAGGTTACTCATGCGGGCAGAGAGACTCCTAAATCTATAATATAATAAGGTAAGTAGATTTTACATCCAGCCTAAAACAACATTGTATGTTAGCAACATTCATCTATTCAGCTACAGTTTAACTATTAGAAGTGTAGTAAGTAGCAGTGTTTGACCACTGCCGAATCATTGTTTAAATCATTACTGAAATAATCCTTTAGAATTACCATTTCATTACAGCTTAATTATCAACTACTGTTGACTCATCATTAAATCACTGTTTAATTGTAATTCAATTATTGCTTAATCATAAGTTGATTATCATTTAATTATCACTGAATCACTGATTTTTGTTTGATGATCATTTAATCATTAATAAAACCTTTTAGTTAACTCCACAAGTTGACTTCTCTTAACACTTCACCTGTGACTGTAGGGCTGGAGATGTGAGGATATTAATGAAGGGAAAACATGGTGGTGATGGCTGCTAATGCAGAAAATGTGGCAGCTTTACTGGCATTCATTTACCACTGTAAAGAATAAAATACAGTGAGCAAAGGCCTTTGATGATAAGGCTTTGATGATAAAGCTGTGAGTTTCCAGTTGGGTAGGTCTATGTAACAATACAGATACAAAACCATATCACAATACTGTGATTCTAACCTGTGTTTGAAAGAAAAAGAAATGTTCAGTCATACTGATAAAACAGCACACTCCTCTTTTAAGGTTCTACTAACACTAAACAGTACTACCTACTTTTTCTCTGTATTCACCGCTTTGTCTGAAGAATTCAGTGTCTTCCTCCCTTGCCTCCCTAGAGAGGCATGGTAAATAGGATGCCCTGGTTCTAGGGGATAGTGGTGATCTATTTGAGCCTGAAGGGAGGAAAGTTGTATGAATACAGTAGCTGCAAAGTAGCCTGTTATATAATTAGTGTCACCCTTGTTGGACAGAGAAGGCAGACAATTCTACTGGGTATTTCTCCTTTGTGCTTGCAAATTCTCGCTGAACCTGGTGTGTCTTTATGGCGGCCCATTGGTCATAGAGGAAATGGTTCTCTCACTGACTCTGAGCGCCAGCCAGCCTATGAACCTGTAGTGCACATGGGTATAGTTTCCTATTTTGCTGCACCATCAGCACAGCTGAAAATTCCTTTTCTGGCCTATGATTTTACATGTCATTGACTTCAGCCCTTTGGCCTCTTAGGTGCTCCTTTTTCCCTTTGGGAGAGCTGCCAGGTAGCACAAGGTGACCCTTAATGCACTGGGATTAATGGCAGTTACCTTAGTGATGATGGTCAAAGAGAAGAGGGTGTTAGATAAGGAAAGCTTATCTCCCCTCTGCTCTGCCCTTCCCGAAGAATGGCACAGACAGCATGCCCTGTGCTCAGCCCCCTTGCCCGGATTCTTGCAATCCTGAGAAAGCCTGGCCATGCTTTCACGTCGGCAAAGGGCTCCTTCGGGTAGCACCAAGTACACGGCGAGAGCTGGCTGCGGATTTTTTCTTGTTTCCTTAAAGAGTTTCATTGGCCTTCCCTAACGGAAAGGCCGTTTCTTTAGGCCTGGCCGGGCTCCGGCCACCCTCTCTGCCGCTTGTCACCACCTACAGCCACATGCTCCGAGCAAGCACAAAACCTGTCCTTCCTCCTGGCGCTTTCCTGTTCTCCCCTGGCCGGGTACCTGAGCGCGGCGGGTGCGCGTCAAGCGCGCCCTGCTCCACCGCCCGGCCCCCGGTGACTCGGAGCCTGCGCTCCGCTCCGGCCGCCGGGGCAGGGACCGCTCCCCGCCGCCCCCGGGGGGCCGCTCCGGCGGGCGGCCGCCGAGCCACGCCTGGCGAGGACGGGCCCAGCAGCAGACGCGAGCAGCAGCCCCCCATCGCGCGGGACAGCCGCGGCCACGACGCAGAGATTTTACCCTTCCGTGCTCGGTGGCCTCGCCCCGCGCCTCGAGAGCCGTCCCGCGGCCCGGGGGCCCAACCGGTTCCCGCTCCCCTCCTCGCTGCCGCCGGCGGGGCGGGCGAGGAAGGGAGGGCTGCGTCCATGCAGCCCCACGTTCTGTTCTATCTTGCCGCTCTGCTTGTTGCTCACTTCTCTCCCGCAAATTTTCCTCCTCCCTCTCGGGCGGCGAGGGTGGGATTAAACGGCATCAAAGCCTCAACATGTGACTACACCAGCAGAGAGATGCTCGGAAGGAGGGTAAGGGGCGCTGGCAAGAGCTACATACCGTAAACCAGAGAGGGGGAGGCCTGTCGGAGCAGGTGAAGAAGCAAAAGCAGAACTGCCCACGCCCTCGAGGAAGTCCCGCAGCAGAGAGCGCAGCGCGGGGGGAGCCCCGGTCCTGCCCCGCCGTCCCCGAATGCCCCCCGGGCGCCGGACCGAACCCCCGCGCTACCGCCGCCGGAACCCCGAGAGCACCCCCGGCCCGTGCGAGCAACGTGCCGGGGCATCTGCTGGCCCTGCGGCCGCGCCTCTGCAGCACTGCCCGCCCCGGCTCCCGCCGCTCGGCCCCCGGCACTCCCTGGCCCGGGGATGAAGTGCTCTCGGGAGCCCAGGCCAAGCCCGCTCTCAGCCCACCGCTCCCCACACGCTCAGGCGGCACGGCAGGGCTTCGGTGGGGCGAACAGATCGTTTTATGCGCGTGCCAACCATGCTAAGTAGAAGTAAGCTTCCACTTACAGATGTATGTATTCTCACGGGGAGGCTCATCGGCTGCACCAGAATCTGTATCGGGCTGTTCAGGAGCCAGACGTACCAAAATGACCCAAAAGTGCCTCTGACTTTTTCATTTCCCCTCCCTTTTTCCTCTGTGTTCAGTTTCCCTGTTCTCCTACCACACATACTTATCAGCCTTGTGACCTTAATACTGAATTATACAAATTGTTTCTAACTACAGTTACCTGAAATACAACTCAGAGAAAGTTTTCTTTCATTGTAACAACTCCTTAGGTTTGTGCCTGCAGCTCTAGGAAAAAGCGAGGATATGTGTTTAGGCTGAGTCATTGCCAGGCTCTGACCATTCTTCCAGGACAAATGTGGGAAAATAACGGAAAAAAAAAGGAAAAAAAATTCCATACACCTAAGCACGCCTAGAATTTTGCTAGAGCTCAGTCCTGTGACTGGAAGCTTCTAGCATGGTGCATGTTTTTGTTTTGTTTTTTAAAAAAAATTAACATTGATTTCTATCGTCCCTCCTAATAAGCATTATGAACAAAGGAACTTACTTATGTGTGTCAGTGATCTTTACCTCTTGCAACTGGCAAGAGCTGTCCCTCAGCTGAGGCTTCTTACTGTGGAGACACTGTGGATGGAGAGGAACTAATGCTCATATCACGCTCAGGCATCACATTTGTGTTCCTATAGTGACTTGCTCTCCTAGGAAAAGGTGAGACACAATGGAAGGTCCACAGGTTTGCCTAGAGATGCATGTTACTCTGAAAATTAGGAGAAAGAACAGTTTCTCGGGTGATTTGCTTTCCAAAATTATTCTTTGTGACCACCTCTGACTCCTTTTCTACCATTTTTTCATGACAATGATTCACATTCTGCTTTCCACTTGAATGTTCTCACTGACTGCCAATAATGATGCACTTGAAACACAATAAATCCTGGAACAGAACAGAAATTTACATTCCTGGGAGTCCATTGGTATGTTTGTCCCGAGATTAGACTTGCAGAGAAACAAACAAAAAAAATTTGTCCCACTTCTGTGTCAGTATGTGTGTGGGAGACTGATATTGAGTGACAACAGCAGACATACATGTAAATTACACCTGGCATGACATTTCAGATGAGGTTTCAGACAGTAGAACAATTTGGTGGGCTCCAGGAACTAATATTTAGGTAAAAGAAATTTTGTGAGGGAACTTTCTGTATAATCTTCTCTGCTCACACTTTGCTCACTGTCATGGTTTTGCCCAGCCAGCAACAAAAGCACAACAGTCTCTTGCTCAGTGCCCCCATTCACCCCCACCCTCATTAGGATGGCAAAGGCCCCGGTGATATAGGAGGAAAAAAGATAGCCAAGGTTGTTGTGGCAGGGAGGGCTCACTGCCAGTTATGGTAGAGACCAGTACTTGACTTAGAGAGGAAATTAGGAAAATTTATTCTGCTACCTAGAAGAAACAGAACACAATGAAAAGCAAAAAGAGAGCAGGATAATTGAGAAAATCACAACCAGCACTTTAAGATCTCCCTTCCCCTTTCTTCCGGGCCCTAGCTCACTGCTCCCAGGATCTCTTCCTCCTCCCTGCTCAGTGGCTCAGGGAGTAGAGAATAAGGGATGTGGCCAATCTCTCACAGATAGTCTCTGCCACTTCCAGAGGAGAATGACTCCTGGCATTCTTCCCCTGCTCTGATACGGGGTCCCTCCCCTGGGACACAGTCCTTAACAGACATCTCTGATGTGGGTTGTTCCCAGCAGCTGCGGCTTCTGCCGATACAGGGTCCCTCACACGGGACACAGTCCTTAGTGAATATCTCTGGCCTGGGTTCTTCCCAACAGTTGCAGTTTCTGCAGATACAGGGTCCCTCCCACAGGACAGGGCCTCTTCTGGCCATAATTTTAATGAGCTTCTTTGTTGTGGGTTCTTCCCCACAGTTAAAACTTCTGTGAATATTGAGTCCCTCCCACGGGACACGGCCTCCTCTGGCCATAGTCACTGCCTCTGGCATAGGATCTTTAATGAAGTGAGTCACTTCTCCTGATGCAGGGTCTTTAATGAAATGCAAACAAATCTCAGCTTCACCAGTCCTATCCACAGGGGAGTCTCTGCTCCAGCACACCTCCTCCTCTCTTCCCTCACTGACCTTGGGGTCTGCTTGGTGGTTTCTCTCTCTTGTCCAACTCCTTGCACCACCACCAGCCAGAGAAGAAGAAAGGGCAGAAGAAAAAAAAACAAACAAAAAAAACAGGAAGAAGCTTCCTTTTCCAGCTTCTTCTTAAAAAGTGATCCTGGAGGCATCTAACTGCCTCAGCCCCAGAAGTGGGTCTGGCTCAGAGCTGGGGAGAGTTTTGAGCTACTTCTTACAGGAGTCATCTTTACAGTCCCTTCTCCCTTACCAGAAATGACTGTCATGTCAAACCATGACACTCACTTGTCTGCTTTTCAGAGAAGACTTGACTTTCATCCTTAAACACTTATTTCTTTAAAACAGCTCCCGTTGGACCCAAAAGACTGAGGGAGAAAAGTCACAAGTGATTTTGGGCAGTGACACAGTTTAAACAACAGCCTGTCATCCCTGACTACTCACTCTACCACAATGCTGTCTCCTGCCGTGACCTGGTGAAAATAAAATTATTTGGCTAGAAAATAAACCTTTTCTTATGATATATTCTTTCTTACCCACATCTGTCAGCACAGCAGGGAAGGGCCTGGAAAGCTAGGATGAACATTTGGGGACATGACTGCTTATGAGGTATCCCAGCTGCAATCTGAAATGCTTAGAAGTGATACTCACTTCTGAAAGTAATCAGCCTGTTTGGTAATGAGACAATACTTTAAAATTATAATAAGAAAAAATATCCTGTGGTGTGAATTGTGTCCAAGTGAGGGCAGTTCAAGCCCAGGTGTTCTGATCAAACTATGTCCTCTTGTAAAAGTAGCCTTCCCTTCTACCAACCACTGTGACAGCTCTCATGGCATCAAGCATTTCTGCAAGGGAACAGAGGTCAGAGTTTCTTTGGCTTTGCTTGGGATCAGGCACAGCTTCTGCTTTTCATAAACATGAATGTTAGAAACAGAACAAACTAGGTGGGTGATATTCAGATGCTTGCACAACATGGAAGAAACCTGTGGTCTTGTGGGCTGCTGAACTCAGAAGTCTGGTTGAGTTGTGTTGTTTGTGCCTAAAGCACTCCTGTCAAAATATCCTTAGTTTTTGTCTCATGTTCCTTGCTCCCTGACGATTCCTTAGTTTTCCTCCTACACAGCAGTTCCCACTTGACATTTTTACCAGAAGCCAAGGGCATGAGGGCATGCATGCTCTCATTGATTTGGAGCTACACATGCTGATTATCCAGCCAATAAATCAAATGTACAGATTCCTGTTCAGTCTTTACTGAAGGCTCAGGGCAATGAAGACTCAGTTGCTCAGTGCAATGGAGTTGTGGGTCTCTCCGCTCTACAAGAGAGTATACATTTGAGACTTGCCTCCTTCAGCCAGTTACCATGAAATCTGACTAGCGTGTTCAAAATTTAGTAGAGACAGGGAGGAAGCAGTGAAAAGCCAGGAAGAAAAAAAAAGAAGAGGAAAAAAAAAAGGAGAAAAACTCCCTAAATTTCTAAGGCTAGCGTCCTTAGGAAAAAAACCCCTAAACCAATGGCATTATAGCAGGAGGAATGAACAGTATATTTACCATAAGATGTTGTACCAGTGTGTATATAACCTGGTGAGTTGTAAAGGCTGTGCCTCTTCTACAGACACAGAGAAGCTCTACAGTGCAGTGAGTATTTTTCTTTCATGTTCAGCCACCAGATGATAAAAACTATCTGGTTATTCCTGTAGTCAGCTGCATGATATGTATCTTTCTGTTCACTTATTCTGTTCACTTCAAAAGCTAACTTTTAAATACTTTTCTTCTCTTGTTATGTATTTATAGGGAAGAAATCCACAGAGAAAATAAAAATGTCCTGCTTCCATTCTTCTTCTTAAGAAGCAGCAGACATTTCTGATGGCTGTTTTGAATAAGAACACAATATTGATGATAGCTCAATTACATACAGCATCTTTCTCTTTTTTTTTTTTTTTTTTTTTGTTTTAGACTCAGTATTGATCACTGAGGACAAAAAGTATTCAAAGTTCTTTGTTGTTTACTGCAGGCGCAGTGAGCTCATCTGTCAGGGCTATTGTGTTTGACTTTAGACAACAGTAATGAGGTGAAATACAGCTCCAAAGAGGGTGAATTCATGATGGCTTATCTGTTCTCTGAAAAGGCTGAAATATTTTTGTCGCCTTTTCATCCTGGTTTGTGCATTAAGTTATTTACTCAGGACTAAGCACTCTTCATGTATTTCCCAGGCCTTCCCTCCATACAGTCTCCTATACTTAACTGCATTCCATATTCTTCAGGCTTATACCAGTAACTAATTAATCTTCCAGATGCGTCGTGAAATACTGTTCCTGTAACCTTTTCTACCTAAGCTGCACAGTTCTGAAGGTGATGGTAACACACTTACTGTAGTCCAGTTCTTTTTGGAGAGTATTGTCCAGACACACACACACACACACACACACAAAGCTTTTCTCTGTTTTCCTTTGAATTGTTAGGTAGGGCTGTTAATAGCTAAACAGTAGCAGTAGAAGCTAACATGGTGATGTGTTAAATGATGGCAGGACTTGAGAAGGACTACAAGTGTTATAGCACTCAGAGACATGGACGTATCTTGAGCATTTTAGTTGTCCTTGCTTTGGTGCTCTAAATTCCTACCTACCAGGCTCCAACATTCGGGGTTTTGCCAACCACAAACTGAGTATTTCAGAGAGAGGGACAGACTTTTAAATCTAGAAGCATCTCTCTAAACTTTCTGTTTAACATACCTTGGCTTTCAGTTACTTGCTCTGTGTTGCAACGTACAGCTGTTTGCAGCAGTGTCTATGCTTCAGATGCTAAAAAAGTTAACCAGGCAAAGAGGCAAAACACAATATTTCCCAACTGAGGGTCAGAAAGGAATTAACCTCCAGGGATTTCTGGAAAGCTTTTAATTTTCCCTTGCAGAAAGACGTTATTTTGTATGGTAGCTGGGCACATTTCACTAGCAGATTCTGTGCCTGCGTGAGAGGCACAGAGCCCTTGTTCTTTCTCTGCTGTCCTTCACTGAAATTCTTAGGTGTGCACTTCTGCAACTAAAGGTCTGCTACTTTTGTGAAAAAAATAGCCTGTCTAGCTGAAAAGTTTGTGTACCACTTATACACAGTTTTAACTACACAAAGACTCTTGAGAAAATGGTATCAAATTATAATTAATTTTAAACTATTTTGAAGCTCTAAGGGACAGCAGTATTTGAAATTTAAGAGGTTTTAATTAAGTTTAGCTGAATAGATATGGTTAATATTTATTTTGCTTCTTTCAATTCCAAAGTGAAAGAAGCAAAATCAATGTTAACTGTTTTTCATTCTAGATAATAGTGTCTGTACAGGATGCAACACAGAGACTAAAATTGATCACTTTTAGTTCACATTTTTTATGTATTCAGATTATTTTTGTTTAATATTTGAGTTGAGGCAAGTCCCAAGAGGCCAGTTAGGGCCACCAACCTCACTTGAAGAAGGACATAAAAGTCTGCAATTAGTCTATGATGTAGAAGGATAACCTGCCGTAATTACTAGAGCTAAATTAGCTAGTATAAACGTGCAACTGATTTCTCTAACATGCATTTTGTAAATTCTGAAAATTTTGCTGCTGATGAGTAATAAATATTTTCAGATAAATCTCTTTTTTTTTTCCATTCTCACAGTGCTACATTATAGAGTTTACCAAGACACAAAGAAGTTTGTGTAAAGCAGCTCTTTAAAATTTAAGCACATCTACTAGTATGCATAGTGGACATAGGCTCATTTTCAGGAAACTTCATAGCACTCCATTTGCACACAAGAACCATGCATACACAGCAGATTCAGCGGGTATGCTGCCCAGAAACAAAAATAGAAAGAAAACACACAAGCTCCTGCTCCATTTTCTGGGCTTTTTATTTCTTATGATCATTATTGCAACTGGGCAGCAAGGCAGTGAGGCAATAGCTAGTAATCCCTGATAAGACTCCTGAGTCTGGCCTACTCACTGACTGGAGTGTTTCATTCTTTCAACAACTGTTCTGGATGTCAAGTCAGAGAGCAAGAGAATGAGAGGGCACTTCTCTATAGTCTTGACTTTTCATTGAGCTGCTTCTAGTATTTACCTTTTTGTATTTCAAGGGCTTTCTGGTTCTGCAGGCACTTGTAGTGCAAGTGGTGTGGCCAGTCTTTGGCTTATCACAGAAGATAACAATCATAGAATGGTAGCGGTTGAAAAGGACCTCTAGAGACAATCCAGTCCAACCACCCTGTTAAAGCAGGTCCACCTCAATCGAGTTGCACAGGAACACATCCAGGCAGGTCTTGAAAACCTCCAGAGAAGGAGACTCCACACCCTCCCTGGGCAGCCTGTGCCAGGGCTCCCTCACCCTCACAGTAAAGAAGTTTTTCCTTATGATTAAGTGGAACTTTTTGTGTTCCAGCTTGTGGCCATTACCCCTTGTCCTGTCAATGAACATTACAGAAAAAAATGTCCTTTCAAATACTTTTATGTATTAATGAGATTCCCTTCAGTCTTCTCCAGGCTGAACAGCCCCAATTCCTGCAGCCTTTCCTCATAAAGTGTATGACAATTAGACCATATGCAAAGCTGGTATTTGGAAAAAGTGTGTGTGTGGACAGGTATCTTTGTGAGTTACAGAACAGGAAGGGGAAGTAGGTATGGCATTTCTTACAGATCTCATTATTTCCACAGAATAAAAGTACTTAGTCATCTTTTGCATTCACACCTAAGTTCTTCGTTTGGCTTACAACATCAAGTGGTTCTATACCAGAGGAAGACAATTAGGGACGTAACATGACAAACCAAAAGTAAGTGAGAATTTCTGCACAGAACGTGAGAACCACTTAAACATTTCTATCCAAAACAGTTCTGGTCAGATGCCAATGGAATTTCATTCCTACACCTCAGCAAAACAGAATTTGTATTTCCCCTCCCAGATGTACATCATAACTATTCTAGTATGTTGTAGGATGAACTGAGATGATCAATGATAAACTAGTTTTAAAAAAAGTAGTACAATTTTTTTTTACAGTAAAGCAAGAACCCATTTAGTCTAAGTACATTTGATATAATTATATATGTGTTCATTTTCTTTAGTTAGCTTGTCTGCCAAGAAAATTATACCATCTTAAGTAATACAAACAGCAGCTGTTGGATAGATCGAGGATGCTGTAGTGATAAATTTCTGTGTGAGCTGAGAGGCACAGATTTACTTGGGTGGTATTATTTGGTACAGTTCCACTGCTGTCTTCAATAAATGTACACCTAGCACAGCACACTGCAACATCACCTTTCCACCACATTTCATACCTACAGAAACAACATTAGCTATGTCAAAACATTTCTGAGAGAAAACCAAACCTTATTTTATTTTTATAGCAAATCCTTAGCCACAATTGAAGTAAAGACAAAGTCATCCCAAGAGAACAGGATGATATAACAAACCTTAAAAGCTATGACATAGTGGCTACCACAGAAATGTGATGGGATGCTTCACAGGACGTGAGTGCCACAGTTGATGGCTACAAGCCCTTCAGGAGGGACAGACAGGGAAGGAGAGGTGGTGGGGTGGCCCTGTATGTTAGGGGCTGTTATGACTGTTCAGAACTTATGTATAGTGATGATGGGGTTGACAGTGTTTGGATTAGGTGAAGGGGCAAGGCCAATAAAGCTGATATTGCTGTGGGAGTCTGTATAGAGCTCCTAACCAGAGAAGTGAAGGAGATGAAACATTCAATATGCATGTGGGAGAAATCTCATGGTCACTTGCCATTGTTCTTGTTGAGGACTTCAGCTTCCCAGGTATCTGCCAGAAATACAACACAGCAGAGAGGGAACAAACCAAGAGGTTCCTGGAACGTGTGAAGGACAAATTCCTCGCACAGCTGGTAAGTGAACTGACCAGGGAGGATGTCCTGCTGCACCTCTTGTCTGTGAACAGAGAAGGTCTAGTGGAGGATGTGGCTGTTGGAGGCCATTTGGGGAACAATGACCATGAAATTATTAAGTTCTCTATTCATAGAGATGCTGGGAGATGGGGCAGCAAAACTGACACTTTGGATGAAGTACAGATTTCAAAGAGCAGACTTCGACCTGATCAGGAGGTTACTTGATAGAATCCCTTGGGAGTCAGTTTTGAAGGGTATAGGAATCCAGGAAGGCTGGGTACTTTTTAAGAAGGAAATCTTAAGGCCCCAGGAACAGGTCATCCCCACATGCAGTAAGATGAGCCGGAGGCAAAGAATGAATGAATAGGGAGAATAGGTGCTGAATAGGGAGATTTGGCTTAAAATCTGGGGGAAAAAGAGAGTTTATGGCCTCTGGAAGAAGGGGCGGACCATTCACAATGAGTACAGGAACGTTGTTAGGTTATGTAGGGAGATAATTAGAAGGTCAAAAGCTCAGCTAGAAGTCAAACTGGCTTTAGAGGTAAAGGGTAGTAAGAAAAGTTTCTATAAATATGTTAGCAATAAAAGAAAGACCAGGGAGAGCCTCCATCCCCTATTAGATCCAGAAGGAAATTAGGTAATAAAAGATGAGGATAAGGCTGAAGTGCTGAATGCCTTCTTTGCCTCAGTCTTTAGTAATAGGAGCATTTCCACTGGGGAAAGTCAGCCCCCCAAGCCAAGAGACAGGGGCGAGAAGCAAAATGTCTCCCCTACAACTCATGAGGTCAGTGATCTGCTGCTCCACTCTGATGAGCACAAATCTATGGGGCTGGATGGGGTACATGCTGAGGGAACTGGCAGGGGTGCTTGCCAAGCCCCTGTCCATCATTTATCAGCAGTCCTGGCTGAGTGGGGAGGTCCCAGCTGATTGGAAGTCAGCCAATGTAACACCCATGTATAAGAAGGGATGGGAGGATGACCCAGGAATTACTTCAGTGCCCAGAAAGCTGATGGAGCAGATCATCCTAAGTTCTATTGTGCAGCACATGCAGGACAACCAGGTGATCAGGCCCAGTCAGCATGGGTTTATGAATGGCAGGTCCTGTTTAACAAACCTTATCTCCTTCTATGACAGGGTGACCTGCTTATTGGATGAAGGAAAGGCTGTGGATGCTGTCTACCTTGACTGTAGTAAGGCGTTTGACACTGTTTCCCACAGCATTCTCTTAGGGAAATCGGCTGTTCTTGGCTTGGATGGACATACAGTATCCTGGGTGAAACGCTGTTTAGGTGGTCGAGACGAAGCAGTCATGGTCAATGGAGTTAAATCCAGTTGGTGGCTGGTCACGAGTGGTGTCCCCCAAGGGGACGCTGGGGCCACTCTTGTTCAACATCTTTATTAATGATCTGGATGAGGGGATAGAGGGCACCTTTAGTAAGTTTGCAGATGACACCAAGCTGGGTGGAAGTGTTGATCTGCTTGAGGGTGGGGAAGCTTCACAGAGAGATCTAGATAGGCAGGATGGCTGGGCCAAGGCCAAGGCCAGGAGCCTCAGTAAGGCCAAGTGCCAGATCCTGCACTTGGGCCACAGCAACCCCCAGCAGGGCTACAGGCCTGGGGAGGAGTGACTGGAAAGCTACCAGGCAGAGAGGGACCTGGGAGTGTTGATTGACAGCAGCTGAACATGAGCCAGCAAAGTGGCCAGGTGGCCAAGAAGGCCAGTGGCATCCTGGCCTGGATCAGGAACAGTGTTGTCAGCAGGAGCAGGGAGGTGATCATTCCCCTGCACTTGGCACTGGTGACGCCACACCTCCAATACTGTGTCCAGTTTTGGGCCCCTCTCTGCAAGAAGGACATTGAGGTCCTGTAGAGGATCCAGAGCTGGGCTACCAAGCTAGTAAAGGATTTGGAGCACGTCTCATATGAGGAACAGCTGAGGGATCTGGGGCTGTTTAGCCTGGAGAAAAGAAGGCTCAGGGGAGACCTTATTGCTCTTTACAACTACCTGAAAAGAAGTTGTAGAGAGGAGGGGGTCAGTCTGTTCTCCCTACTAACAAGCAATAGAACAAGAGGAAATGGCCTCAAGTTGCGCCAGGGCAGGTTCAGGCTGGATATGAGGAGGAATTTCTTTACTGAAAGGGTTGTCAGGCATTGGAACAGGCTGCCCAGGGAGCTGGTGGAGTCACTGTCCTTGGAGGTGTTCAAGAGACGGGTGGATTTTACACTTAGTGAAATGATCTAGCGGTTGATAGGGCTGGGAATAAGGCCGAGGAAAAATCTCTTCCAGTCAAAATGATTCTATGATTCTATGAAGAAAAACAGGTATGGAAGAGTATGTACAAGAATAGGAGAGTGCTTTAAAGGAAATGGATTTTTCTTTCCCAGCGGAGGAAATGTCAAGGTGCATAGAGATGAAATGCATACACATGAAATTAAAGAAAAGGTTGTGACTATCCCCATCTTAGTTTTGGTATGATAATGTAAAGCTAGTCTGAATGGGATCAGCACCTGAGAAAAAGCATGTTGAGGGGAGAAAAAACAGGAATAAAGCAAGGGCAGAGTAAACACAATGACTAAAAGCTATCCTGACTTTAAGACCTGGAGTCTTCCAGATGTGGAGTACAATCAGTTCGGCAGAACAGTTCCTTTTGTTTTCAAACATTTTGGTCAAGGACTAGCTGCACTGAGAAGCAGCCAGTGACTTACCAGCCATTTCTTAATCAGCTAAAACATCTCCAGCTGCAAGGAAATACTCTGGGTGGAAAATGCATTAACAAATGTTTTGTTGCTTTTTTTAAACTGAGAGGTGTCAAAGCAACTTTTAAAAAAACCTTCAAGGTACTCACCTTTCTAGCTCTGTTATGTGAAGTTCATTTTATGTTGCAGTACTGTGTAGATAAACACTTTAGCCTTCAAGCCCCTCACTACAAGAGGGACACTGAGGTGCTAAGGGATGTCCAGGGATGGGCAACAAACCTGGTGAAGGATCTGGTGAGGAGTGGCTGAGGAACGTGTTTAGCCTGGAGGAGGCTGACAGGAGACATGATCACTCTCTACAACTACCTGAAAGGAGAATAGAGAAAGGTGGGGCTTGATCACTTCTCCCAATTTATTAGCGGTAGGACAAGACAAAATGACCTCAAGTAGTACCAGGGCAGGTTTAGACTGGAGATTAGGAAAAACTTTTTCACTGAGAGAGTTGTTAAACACTGGAACACTGGTGGAGTCACCATCCTTAGAGATATTCAAAAGATGTATAAATGACATGCTGAGGGGCTTGGCAGTGTGAGGTGAGTGGCTGGACTTGGATCACAGAATCACAGAATCATTATGGTTGGAAAAGACCTTTAAGATTATCAAATCCAATCACTCACCTCACACTGCCAGGCCCATCACTAAACCAAACCATATCCCTCAGTACTTCCTGTATGCATCTTTTAAATATCTGTAGGGATGGTGACTCCACCACCTCCCTGAGCAGCCCGTTCCAATGCTTAATAACAGTCTTGGCGAAAAAGTTCTAATGTCCAATCTAAACCTCACCTGGTGCAACTTCAGCCCATTTCCTTGTTTCCTATCATTTATTACTAGAGACATCCTCAAGGTCTTTCCCAATGAAACAATTCTATGATTATATGTGTAGCAGACATTTAGAATGACACAGGAGTATAAGAATTTTATGCAAATTACTAACCAATCATCATAAATTGGATTGCATAACCTTGTAACACTGTATATCAATACAGTGCAGAAACTTGTGTCAGATGATGGTTGATTTGTGGAATTACCTCTGATCACTCAGGCTTGCGCAAACCTGAAATAGACCAGCAATGTCTCTCCTGTGTGTGTGTTGGCGAGTTGCACCCTGGGTAATGAATCCGCTTTTCAGACAACCAAGCTGGGAGGACTGGCTGATTCCCCAGAACGCTGTGCTGCAGTTAGTGGCATCTTGACCTGCTTGACAGTTGGGCAGAGAGGAACTTCATGAGGTTCAACAAGTACAAGTGCAGAGTCCTGTACCTTGGAAGGAAGAACCCCCTGCACCAGTACAGGCTGGGGACTGACCTGCTGGAGAGCAGCTCTGCAGAGAGAGACCTGGGAGTGCTGATTGACAATAAACTAACCATGAGCCAGCGATGTGCCCTCGTGGCCAAGAAGGCCAGTGGCATCGTGGGATGCATCAAGAAGAGTGTGGCCAGCAGGTTGAGGGAGGTTCTGCTCCCCCTCTCTTCTGCCCCGGTGAGGCCTCATCTGGAGTCTTGTGTCCAGTTCTGGGCTCCTCAGCTCAAGAGGGACAGGGAACTGCTGGAGAGAGTCCAGTGCAGGATGACTAAGATGATCAAGAGACTGGAGCATCTTTCATACGAGGAAAGGCTGTGGGAACTGGGGCTGTTTAGTCTGGAGAAGAGCAGACTGAGAGGGATCTTACTAACATTTACAAATACCTAAATGGTAGGTGTCAGGAGGTTGGCACATCCCTTTTTTCAATGGTTTCTAGCAACAGGACAGGGGGTAATGGGATGAAGCTGGAACACAAAAAGTTTCATTCAAACATAAGAAAAAACTATTTTATTGTGAGAGTGAGGGAGCCCTGGCACAGGCTGCCCAGGGAGGGTGTGGAGTCTCCTTCCTTGGAGGTCTTCAAGACCTGCCTGCACATGTTCCTATGCAACCTGATCTAGGTGGACCTGTTTCTGCAGGGGGGGGTGGACTAGATGATCTCTAAAGGTCCCTTCCAACCCCTACCAGTCTATGATTCTATGATCTTTGACACCCCAGATGGGACTGCTGTGATGCTGTGCCCAGACAGCTTGCTATGTGCCAGTGCAGCGAAGCTGCTCTGTGAGTCCAGTGTGCACTGACTTACTGCTCGGGAATCCTGCAGGTGCTGTCCCCATCCAGAGCAGGCAAGCGACCAAAAGGTGCAACGTGTGAGTTAGAGACATTGCAAGGTGGGTTATAACAGGTGAAAAGGTATTTTCACATGCACATTTGGACGTGTGATGACTGGAGTGCATGACTGCATGGTATAAAAGGTGTTACAAACACAAGGTTTATGCACACTTGACAGGAACAACTGGAGTGCATAAAAACGTGGGTAAGAATGTTCTTTTTTGTTAAAGATAAGGGAGCAAGGCAAAGAGCAGGACAGTCTGCTGAACCTCTCCTTTGCTCTCCTTCCTAAAACATTGGAACAAGTTTGGTGCAGATCCCCTAAGAAGGAGGAAATTAAAAGAGTATTGTGCTCAGTCATGGCCAAAATATAAGTGGAAAGGTGGCCAAAAAAAATGCCTGAAAATGAAACTTAATATTGTTAAAAAGTGATTGGGATATTAAAAACGTGTGGTGAGGTAAATTTTAGTCATCAAACTGGGATATGTGATCTAAATGAGAAGGATAAAAAGGTAATTCTGTATAGCAATTAATTCTATTTTGTATGTAAAAAAGATTGCCCAGCACTGAAAGGAGAGTAAACTTTAAACAGATGAAACCCTTAGGAAATGAATTATTCTTCCTTGAGGAAGAATTTTATCTGCAGTAATTGTGAGTAATTTAACTGAAGGTGCCTGCAGAGCTGGTCTCTGCACCACCCTCTCTTCTGCTGTACAGCCAGTGTGAGAGGGTATGAAAAGTGTTTTATGCGTGAAGAAATCAATGTTCAGGTTAAGGAAAAAAGTGAGTCAATGTCTGTCACTATTCTCTAATATTTGTTCAAGATATAACCCATCTTGAGTCAATATTCTGTCCAGAGAGAAAAATAAGATAATTGACAAGAATGTAGGAACTGACAGGCAGGAGCAAACTGGATGGTCTGGCCTCAGGTTGATTCTAATTGGGATTATAATAAACAAACAGAGATAATTATCAAGCAATGGTTAAAAAATCTGAGAGATGTGATAAAGTTCAGGAAAAGATAATAAATTGACTAAAGTACAAAAATTAAGATAGAGGCTAAAGGAACACCCCAGCAACCAAGAGGGAAGATTGCAACAGGCTTTACTGATGTACAGAGGATCAACTCCTCAGGGTTTTGATACTGAAGTAACAATGAGTAAGTTTGTAAACATGAGACTCTCTTGTCTCTAAACATCCAATTGCCAGCATCGGGTGTGTTCACCTCAGAACTCTGGAGACAAGAGGTGCCAACTATGACAGACTGTAAGAGATAGTGTTTGTTTCTGTACTGCTTTAGCAGAAAATGTCACTGTACATCTCCTTTTAAGTGTTACCTGATTTAGATAAGGTTTATAATAACAGAGTGGAATTGGAAAAGAAAAAAAAACAGCAAAAGGAGAAACAGAAGGAGATCAGAAAGAGGATGCTATTTTAGCAACAATGTTCACTCAAGTACAAATTTCCTCTCAGGGAAGAAGTTTCCGAAGAGGATGAACACATGGAACAGGAGGGACAGCATTAGCACAGGATAGCATAGCGCAGAAGAAAGGAAAGGAAGGAGGAGAGGAGAGGAGAGGAGAGGAGAGGAGAGGAGAGGAGAGGAGAGGAGAGGAGAGGAGAGGAGAGGAGAGGAGAGGAGAGGAGAGGAGAGAGGAGAGGAGAGGAGAGGAGAGGAGAGGAGAGGAGAGGAGAGGAGAGGAGAGAAGAGAGGAGAGGAGAGGAGAGGAGAGGAGAGGAGAGGAGAGGAGAGGAGAGGAGAGGAGAGGAGAGGAGAGGAGAGGAGAGGAGAGGAGAGGAGAGAGGAGAGGAGAGGAGAGGAGAGGAGAGGAGAAGAGAAAAGAGAAAGAGAAAAGAGAAAAGAGAAAAGAGAAAAGAGAAAGAGAAAAGAGAAAAGAGAAAAGAGAAAAGAGAAAAGAGAAAAGAGAAAAGAGGAAGGGAAGGGAGGGGAGGGGAGGGGAGGGGAGGGGAGGGGAGGGGAGGGGAGGGGAGGGGAGGGGAGGGGGAGGGGAGGGGAGAGGGAGAGGAGAGGGAGAGGAGAGGGGAGAGGAGAGGAGAGGAGAGGAGAGGAGAGGAGAGGAGAGGAGAGGAGAGGAGAGGAGAGGAGAGGAGAGGAGAGGAGAGGAGAGGAGAGGAGAGGAGAGGAGAGGAGAGGAGAGGAGAGGAGAAGAGAAGAGAAGAGAGAAGAGAAGAGAAGAGAAGAGAAGAGAGAGAAGAGAAGAGAAGAGAAGAGAAGAGAAGAGAAGAGAAGAGAAGAGAAGAGAAGAGAAGAGAAGAGAAGAGAAGAACTCCTTTGGGGACAGACTAATGTGCAGTTTATGGAAAAGGCAAGCTAAAAGGGCCCTGGAAAGATAAACACCTAAGTGTTTATAAACACCTTCAGTTGACCATCTCCTACTGCTCCTGTCCCTGAAGCTGATTAGTTAATGATAGATAGAGAAAATTCTGACTGTTGGGTACTGGAAGCTTTAAAGTTTCATTCTTCAGCTGAGCCTCTGGTTCCTATCAAACTGGGAATTAAATTGTTACTTTAAATATATATATATAGGGGCAACTTATTCCATGTTAAATAGTTGTAAGGGACCTATGAGCAAATTTGCTATGTCAGTAGTTTGTGTCATGGGAAGGCAAGAGGTTAGGCCCTCTTTCCAACCAATGATGTGTGAAACTGGAATTGAAACAGTGACATATGAAATTTCATACATACCAGAATGTCCATGACCTCTAATGGGGAGGCATTTGTTAAATAAATTGGGGGCACAAATAGCCTTTCATGAGGAGAAAGAAAATATTCTGCAAGAAAATGCCTGGGAAGCACAGATATGTATTCCAGGAATTAATATGGATGAAAGATAATGAAAATAAAGAAGTAGTCAATGAGCTCTCCGAAGTTGTGAATACAGCAATTCCTTTTGTCTGGGTGGCCAAAAAACCTGGAGAAGCTAAGTTGGCAGAACCAGGAAAAGGGAAGTTAAAGCCAGGAGCCAAACCACCAAGGTGGAAACAGTATCCTATGGAACTGTAGGCCCATGTTGGACTAAAGCAACAGTTAAGTACGGCCTGTAACAAGAATTGCAATTAGAGTATAACACACCAGTTTTGCCTGATTAAAAAGCCACATTCAGAAAAATACCATTTGGTCCAACATCTGAGAGCTATCAATCAAACAGTAATGGGTGTACATCCAATGGTGTCCAACCCTTGCACCTTTGTTAACCATGACAGTTGATTCTAATATCCATTTTACAGTATTAGATTTGAAGGACTTATTCTCTTGCATTCCTTTGGAGGAACAAAGTCAGAAGCTATTTGCTTTTGAATAAGAAAGCCCCACAACAGGAGGGAAGATGCATTTATGGTGGACAGTGCTTCCTTAAGGGTTCAAGAATAGCCCTATGACCTTTGATGAGAGACTTGCAAAAGAATTAGAGCAGTGGTGAGGTAAGCAGACTGATGTTACCTTCTTACAATATACAAATGGAAGCAGCTTCATGATAAAGGGAGAGCAGAAGGCTAAGTATACTGTTGTCACTTTAGAAGAAAGAAGTGAAAACAGTGAATATATCTGCTCAAAAAGCCAAACTAATTGCACTCACATGAGCTTCAGAATTGTCAAAAGGAAAAATGAGTAATACATGCTCAGGATGCAATTTTGGAAAGAAAGAGGACTATTAGCATCACAAAGGAACCCTATAAAATATGGTGAAGAGATTCTAAAGTTAGTTGAGGCAGTTAATAAATCTAAAGGAACAGTAATAATGCACCACAAAAGCACACTGATGTGGGCAAATCCATACAATCAATGGAGACAGAAAAGCCAGTGAGGCTGCAAAAGGAACTGCTTTATGAACAAGTATAGCAGCTCTGGTTCCAGGAAAGACTTTAAAGATTTATGCCCCTAAGTAAACAGAAAAACAAGCTAATTTGACGGAGCTCTTGAGATGTTTAAAAACTACTGAACCGCGGTGGAAAACTCTGAACAATGTACAGTGACTCCTCACATAATTAGAGAACTCATGGACAAATTGCAACGTCCGTATGGGAGCTGAAGCCTTAGTGGAAATGCTAAAAATGTATGCTATGGGAATTAGCATGCTAAAAAATGCTACAAGTATTGCACAATGGTGTAAAATTTGTTTAAAAAACAGTTCCCAAATTTGAAAGAGACCTACACCAGAAGAGGTAAAAAGATGTCTTATGCTTGGAAACTATTGGCAAATTGACATTTAAATTTACTGATAATGGCTGATACTTTTTAAGGATGGCCTGAAGCTTTCCCATGTCACACAGACAGAGCAAAAGAAGTGGTAATGTTAAAATAATTAATTCCTAGATTTGGAATTCCAAATGGGGTATAATTGAACAATGGACCTAATTTTATAATTGAAGTAGTACAAGGAGTGTCAAAGATCTTAAAGATAAAATGAGGCCACACTCCTTGAGTATGGCTCCAATCCAACAGAGAAGTGGAACCCTAAAGAGACAAATTTCAAAATTATTTCTAGAGATTTACATTAAATGGGTGGAGGCTTTGCCTTTGTCTTTATTCAGGGTCAGGATCACCTTCAGGATTAAAGAAAAAGTTAAGTCCTTAATGTCTGGAAAATAGTATCTGCATAATTTCTCTTGCAGATTTTATCCTCTTTGCATAGATTATGAAATAAATGAATAAGCTTTTCAGACAACACTCTCACACTTTATCACAAAGCTGCAGCAGCTCACTAGCTCACCGAAATGAAAAATAATGGTAGAAGCTTTGCTTTTTGTTTGGGAGCTTGATGCTCATTCAGCATATAATCTCATAGCACATTGCTAGGCTGGTCTATCAGTCTTGTGTATAGCTGCATACTGTGTTTTATGGCATGGGAACTGTACCTTTATTTTCCAGCAGAAAGCTGCTGACTGGCGAGGGGAAAGAGCACCCCAGCACCTGCGCGGAACACTTGCAGCTGCTGAAGGGACACCAGATCTGCCTCAGACTGGTAAGTTCAGCCGGAACTCTGTCAGTCTAATGATGTTTATAGGGATTTTCATGTTTTTTCTACAAAGACGGGTGGAGAGAAAATGTCACAAATTTTAAACTGGGATTATATGAGATCTTCAATCTCAGCCGAGTCAGGGCTGCGCGGCACACGTAACTGTATGCGTTGCACACAGCTAAACGTTACCTGCGTTACGAAAGTTTACACACACTTTACATGTACCCATGGACCCCCGCGCAAAACACGCAGGTGTCGGGGAGAACAGCCCCTCTGAGGGACGCGGTTCCGCCGCCGCAGCCACCCTGCCGGGAGGCCCAGCCAAGCCCGGCCTCACCCAGCCCACAAACGGCCCCCCAAGGCCCAGAAGAGCGTGTAGGCAGGGCGGCTGCACCAGCCATCTTGCGTTTGGGTAAGGGCAATAGCGTCAGTCGCCTCCGCGGCACCATGGCAACGGCGGCCATGTCGGGCGAGGGCAAGCGGCAGCGCCAGTGCCGTCCATGACGGATGAGGGCGAAATGGCCGCCGGAAGGGGCGGCCGCCGATCGCGCTGGCCGGAGAGCGCGGCTGCGCACGGGGATTGGGCCGGCGGCAGCGGCGGGGCCTTCCGGGGGGCCGGAGGAAGGCGGCGGCCGGAGTGTCTGTTGTGGGGCGTCCGTGGGGTCTGTAGAGAGGCGGCGCTGGGCTTGGGGAAGCGGGGGGTTGTGTGGCGGCAGCGCGGTGCACCCGTTGGGGAAGGGATGGGCCCAGAGGCAGGACGTGCAGGGGTGTCGTGCGGAGCAGCCGTGGGCGCGGGGCTGCCCGCCGTGAGGCAGCCGAGGACTCGGGGCCCGGAGAGCGCTGCCTGACCGCCCAGAGCCGCGCAGCCGGGGTGTCCGGCTGTGGTGGGCCGTGTGGGAGGCTCCCGGGAGTGCGTGGGGTTTGGCATCCCCTATAAGTGTCAAGAAGCAGGAGCTGGGGTGAGGGCACGTCCCGGACCGCCTGTGGGCTTCTTATTGTGCGCGGGGGGATCCACGGCGGCTTGCAGTGGGTTTCGTGCTCTACGTGGAAAGAAGAGTGGTGGCAGATGTGGAGCTCAATGTACCTTGGGGGCAATGTATCTGGGGGGCATCTCTGGGATCAGAATGGGTGGCCACAGCGGGTCTTTTGGGAGCTCCAAAAAGCTGTGAGTTACACGAACAAAAAAAGAGAAAACGTAGAGAGTGTCTGGTGTATGGAGGAAGCCGAATGGTGAGCTTTGAAAGGCTTCCTGATGAGAGATGCCACGAGCATGGGAAACCGTTCAAAGGCACTGGTTGTAGGTGACTGGCTAAGTATTGAGCCTGGGGAGGTTTGCTCTCAGCATTTGGTTGATGATGGTCAGAGTTGATGATGTTTGGCCAGTGGTAGGTGTGGGGAGTGCCAGGTAGAGGTGTGTTTTGGTCTCCACTAAGAGTATTTTAACCATAAGAGGGGGATCAAGATCAAGATGATGGTGTGGTAGGGGAGGACAGTGAATCTTTGATGAGAAAATGTGATCTGTTTGAGGAGAGAAGAAGATGAATAGCCTAGGACTGAAAGTAAGGTTGAGTTCCTAAAGGAAAGAGTCAGTGGTCGTGAAAACTTAGCAGGTTAGGTCCTGGCATACAGTATATATGGTTATGAGTAGTGGGAAGAGGATGAAGTAGACCTGTGAGGAATGATGTCAGGAGGCAGTGGAAGAAGTACTTAATCCATGGACAGAAAATGTAAAAGGCAGTAGTCGTTTGTGGCTCACTGGGCTGATAAGTAGTAGATGTTTTTAGTGAAAGCTTTTCCCCTGCCTCCTTCAGTGTCCTAGTCATTCTAGCTAAAGTCAGTGCCCTGTAAATTCCATTGCTAAAGGGAGGAAAATGGTTAAGTGGAAGTGGTCTTTGTTTATTTTTTTGTTTTGAGTTGTATTTAATACGTATGTTAAAAGACAGGCTTCAGGAACACTATACATGCTGTTTCAGTAGCTCATTTAGAAGTAATATTTATATTATTTTGCATATGGTGAAGGGCAATGCTAGGGTAAAGGATAAGATTTGATAGAGCAGTGTACCAGCTTAACCTTAAAAATACAGTAGCCTTATTACTCAAGTAAAGCAAATACACAAGAGTTGGTAGGTTCAGTTTGTAGCCCTTAGTTTAAATGTAAATGCCATTATAGATTTAAATGGAACAGTATAGATCTTGTATGGCCTGCATTTTGTTTACTTCTAGGTTTCATTTAGTTTAGAGGTAAAGAGAGATTTGAGGACTGAGTTGGCTCAGCACCAGTGAAGAAAGCTTAAATCTAAGGAAGATCTAATCAGTTTCATTTTCTATCACTAGCTGCTATATTTGTTTTGGAAACCTTTTAAGGAGATACTTGTTATTTTGATAAGTAATGTTTTAGGGAACTGCAAGAACTACTGTTTGAATATAAGAAAAATACTCTTTTAGGGCTGAGGATCATCAAATACTGCAACAGATTGCCAGAGACATTGCTGAGCTTCTGTCTCTGGAGATTCTCAAAAGCTGACTGGACAAGACCTCTGGCAACCTGGGCTGGCTGACGCTGCTCTGTGCTGGAACACTGAGAGGTGATCTCCAGAGATCCCTTCCAGCCTCAACTATGCTGTGGTTCTGTAACCAATAGTCCAGAGCATTTCGAGTTGCATTAACTTGGGGATAAATGCTCTTAAAACATGTCTGTGTGTCTCCTGGGAAACAGAGATCTTTAAACAGGTCTTTACAAACCTTGGTGTGGCATTGCTGTTCAGTTCCATAGGATTTGTAAAATCTCTGTGTAAGCTCCTTTGTTTTTGCCCTCAGCTTTCACTGACTTTGAATGTTGATTTAATAAGAACAACTTGGTTGGTATGAAGTAAACTGGTTCGTGTTAAAGCACCAGTTGCATGTTAAAGTCTAACTCACGTGATTTTTGTTAATACAGGGAGAGATCAAAAAAGCAGAGACTGAATCTACATGAAGATCTATTTCCACAGAGTGTGATAAGGTACAGTGTGTCCGTTTTAACATTACAGACCAGAGGAATTTTCTCCCCATCAGCTTGCTCATTGCAGTGCTTATCTTAGTGTTGTCCTATAAGACTTAATTTTTGACCAATGTTTTCCAAAGCTTTTTAAGTTTTGTGGTTTGTACTGTGTTGAGCATTGTGTTGCCTGGATGGACCAGTATGTTAAGAAGCTTAAACTGAGTTGGTTGTGCAGGTGTATGTTTGCTGGGTTTTTTTTTAATGCTCTTCTTTAATGTCCAGGAAGAACATTGAGAAAGGAGGAGTCTATGTGCTTTGGCCACCATGTCTGGAATTGGCAACAAACGGGCAGCTGGAGAGCCTGGCCCTTCTGCACCTCCAGAGAAGAAGGCAGGGGTTGAAGATGCAGGGACCACAGTCGAGACCATTAAGCTTGGTGGTGTTTCTTCAACGGTACGTCATCCTGATAGATCCCTACTTTCTTGCTTTTTTTGACCTCAAAACAAAAAAAGTCTCTGTACCTTCTGTATGAGTCCAGTGATGTAGTTCGTGTGCAATGTGCCCTGACTTGTGCCTTTGCACAGGAGGAGATGGACATCCGGACCCTGCAGACCAAGAACCGGAAGCTAGCAGAGATGCTGGACCAGCGACAAGCCATTGAGGACGAGCTACGGGAGCACATTGAGAAGCTGGAGCGTCGTCAGGCCACAGATGATGCCTCTCTGCTGATTATCAATAGGTACTGGAATCAGGTTAGTAACACGCTTTGTTATCTTTTATACATTGTTCTCTTGTTCTATTCCACTCCTTTTATTCATGCCCAATCTTTGTCTTGTCTTATTTGTCCCATCACTCAGTTTGATGAAAATATCCGCATCATACTGAAACGCTTTGACCTGGACCAAGGTCTTGGAGACCTTTTGTCTGAGAGAAAAGCACTGGTGGTACCGGAACCTGAACCAGATTCAGACAGTAACCAGGAGCGCAAAGATGAGAGGGAACGAGGTGAGGTGCCTGGATGGGGATGATGGAGAATATGGATTTCAGCTGCGGATGAAGCTGATGCCCCCTTTGTGAAGGGTGACAGGGGCTCTCCTAGTGTGAAGGCTAGCAGTATGTTGCCTGCCAGAGCACATTAACTTTTTTGCATCTCTTGCTGTTTCCAGGCGAAGGACCAGAGCCAGCATTCTCCTTCCTAGCCACTCTAGCCAGCAGCACTAGTGAGGAGATAGAATCTCAGCTGCAGGAGCGTGTAGAATCCTCCCGCCGTGCTGTCGCCCAGATTGTGACGATGTATGACAAGCTGCAGGAGAAAGTGGATGTGCTGTCGCACAAGCTGAACAGTGGAGGTAAGATCATGGTGGCTGATTGCTGTCTGAAACTCAAGAGTCATCATCTTACCCCCAACGTAGACATGGTTCCACACTGTAAGCTTTTAGACCTAATCCTTTTTGTGCTCATTTATTTCCCAAAGTAAATTTATTTAGCTTTCTGAACTCTCAGTAACCAAACCCTTTACTGAAGAGCAGGACTATATGCCAGAAGTGTGTTATAACTGCCTCTGAGTGCTGAGAGCTTTGCCTAGTGTGTTGGGCTGAGGAAAGGCTTGTTTCTGCCTTGTAATCTGGTTGCCCTCAGCCACTGTGTAAAGATATTTATGGTTACACATGAAGAATTGAAACCAGTGTTGCAAACTGATGTTGGACTCCCTCTCTCTTGCAGTCTAGTAAAAGATGTAGGAATAACCAGCTCCTGAGTTTCCGTTGAATTCTGGGCAGAACGGTAGCTAGCTATTATCTTGGTGTGCTGAGTGGAACAGTCAGTTTGAACACAAAGCAGAGCTCTGCAAAAGACAGACAAATGACTAGCTTCTGAAAATTAGGGTAGCAGATTTAACTGGCTCTCTGAAAGGCTGGAGATTAGAATTTTAGTCTCTTAAATGAAAATTTTGGTGGAATATGAACTCATCTTTGGTTTGCCTTCTGTCCAAGTGTTTTGTATGCTCTGATCAAGGAGCACTGGAAAGTCATACATTGATGTAGCAAAGTGTCACTGTCCCTGATTGGCAGTGTTGAAGTCTGTAGTAGCATTGGCATTAGTGCAATGTGAGCCTGCACTCAGGTATTGTAATCGTCATCTGATTTATTAGCTCAAGTCACCTGTTATAGCAAGTTTATGCATGAATTTGACCTGCATCAAGGTGTCAGTGTGTTAAAGGGGCATATTCTATGTTGTTGATACTGACACAATTGCAATGATCCTGCCATTAGGGGAGAGTAACTGAGTCAGAGATATGTAGTATATTAAACTGCAGAGCCTTTTGCTTAGTGTATGCAAGTCAAGGCTACATGTGGCTGGAGATCAGACCCTTGGGAACTATCTGCTGGAGAGATAACAGTAAGCCAGACATTTCCTTTTCTGTTTTCTTTTTTCTCTCTTTGCTGATTAAGAATTAGAAACAACCTTCCGTTTCAGGTTGTTGGGTTTGGTTGTGGTGCTGTGGGGATTTTGTTGTTGTTGTTGTTCAGATCCTGTTCTTTATGCATCTTTCAGATATTACATTGATGGAAGAAGCAGTCCTGGAGCTTAATACCTATCTTTCACATGAAAATGGACGGCTGCAGGAGCTGGCTGATGTTCTCCAGGAAAGACATCGAATCATGTCTCAGGAGGTATAAAAAGGACAGATGAAGAAATCTGTTTCGAGGTCTAGTTTAGAGTAATTTGTGGTTACCATAGTTTGGAAAACAGATTCTTGCCTTGGAGAGGAACAGGAGCAATGAAGTTTGAAAGTTGCCTTCTGAACAAAGGTTATGGAAATGTTGATGTGGAGAACTATAAGAGATTTTTGGTGTAATTCAGATCGATTTGCTAGTTATATCACATCATACTGAATGCCTACGACCATATGAGTGAGTTGAGTGGATTTAATTTTAAAAGAAAACAGAACAGAGGAAATGGTGAAGTGATGCTAAGGTGTTTGTGTGAATATCTGAGACCCTTCATGTGACATCACTGTTGTTTCAGATTCCTTGATTTCTCTGCAGCATGTGTGAAAGTGTAATGACATTAGTTACAAGATGATCCCAATCATTAGAGGGTTCATGTTATTTACAGTATTTGTTGCGAGGTTTCAGTTCCTTTAAAAATTATTAACACTGACCCTGCTCAGCCTTAAATCTCTAAGCTCTTCAGTGATCTGCAGAGTAGATGAAGATATGGATTGAAAAGATGAAAAAAATTGCCTTTGAATAAGCTGAGGTGGCTGCCTCTGTGCTCTGACAGATATTAGTAACTTCTGCCCTTTCTTAGTTTTCAGTGTTTATTTTCATTACCATGTTGAGATTCAGCCACTGAACACTGACACACTTTTGATTGTAGTTCTCCAAGCTGCAAGAGAGAGTGGAGACAGCAGAATCTCGGGTGTCTGTTCTGGAGACCATGATTGATGACCTTCAGTGGGATATTGACAAGATACGCAAGAGAGAGCAGAGGCTCAACCGGCACTTAGCAGATGTTCTGGAACGAGTAAGCACCTTCCTCTTTGCCAGGAAACCAGAGTAATGTGTGTAGTTTTGAGATGGGTGACATCATCTTATGGCACTTTGCTGTGAGAAATGAGAACCTGCAGTGTACCAGCTTGAATATGCTATGTCAGCAGTCTTGGCATTTCATTGAGTATTAATGAAATCTGTTGCTCTTTTTGTAGGTAAATTCCAAAGGCTACAAAGTGTATGGAGCTGGGAGCAACCTCTATGGGGGCACAATCACCATCAATGCCCGCAAGGTAATATTGAGGGCAGGGGGAAGAATAAAGTCAAAGAGACCTTGTGCATAGGGCCATAGATGGGAACATAATTTAGGTACCTACTTTGCTACAAATCTGGGCCACTCTGGGCAAGCCATTTTGTCTGTTTAAGTTTCCTACTTATGAAACAGACCTGATGGAAGCTATGTATCTCATGTGGTAATGCTACCTGACTGCTAAGTCTGCAATTTCTGTTACTGTATACAGTTAATTAGTACCCTCAGTAGATACATTAACAGAAGGATTTACAAGGAGTTTATCTCCCAACAGTTTGAGGAGATGAATGCAGAGCTGGAAGAGAATAAAGAGCTTGCTGGGAATCGCCTCAATGAGTTGGAGGAACTACGCCAGGATCTTGAGGAAGTAACAACACAGAATGAAAAACTCAAGGTGAGACATCTGTACTTGTCTGAAGGTAAAGATGTTCTATGTGCTTGGTTTCCTCTCTATCTTGCTGTGCTGTGTCTCCAGAAAACCTCATTAATGCAGTTCTTTCCTGCCCTTGCTCTGTAGCAGGGTTGTATTTTGTACAGGTACAATTTAGCAGGTTTGTCCTTGAACTTGCAGTTCAGTGCATTGGTGACACCATGTGGTCATCATTGGAAATTGTAATGGTTTCTTCCTGTTTTCAATTCTCATCTATTTGGTATGTTTTAGTGACGTCTAGTTAAAACGAATTTCACCTCTTTACAAGTGTTGACCCTTCTTGCACCTTCCCACTGCCCTGTGCAAGTGGAACCAGGGAACTGAAAAAGTCTGAGAACTTGTGTAGGACACCTGGGTTCTTGAAAGAATTGATAAGCTTACTTCTTTCCCAGTATGGTAGAATGAATAGATGTGAAACAATGTATGAGTTTCTTGTGTCTTAAAGGTGGTCACACAAAAAGCTGTCCCTCTGTCATAGATAATGTATGATACTGAGAACGTCTAAATTTTATCTTAGTGATCAATAGATCTGTTAGCCATCATAAGCAGTGTCTGAGCTGGTAAGTTTCACAGGTGAAGTTTCAGAAACTGTCTTTAGGTACCTCTAAATTTGCTTTATCCACATTAATATGTTTTGAGAGAAACACTGGCTTAAAACTGTTGTTTACACATACATCTTAACACTGATTAAGAGAAGTTATGTGTCGGTTTCACTGATGGTGGTCATAATCACTTGCTAACCTCTTTTTAGAAGAAAAATTCAGGTTCTGTACATCTACTTTCATTTCTCTTCCTTTTGGTCAATATGTTTCTTTCTGGTAGAAATCAAACATAATGCCTGCTTACACATGGATTTTCTGTAGTTTTCAATATGTCCATCTTTATTGTTTTAGATCAATTATGGTTTTACAGTAAATCCATGGAAAAAACATATCATGTTTTTCAAGCTCCTATCTTTGAAAGAAACTATTTCAGAACCTGAAAATCAAAGACTCCTGTCATGTGACTGCAAGGAGACCAGTCTAGTGCATACAGAGAAAGTACAGACTTTTGAAATTGATACTGAATCGTATCCACTTCACTTCTATGCTTCTAAAGTTCTACCTTTGTCTTGTGGCACCGTGACTCATTGTCCTCCTGCTTTCCAAAATAAATGCTAAAGACGAACAGAGAAGTTTTCTTCCTGTAGCATGTTTTTGTGTCCCAACTAGGTTGAGCTGCGACGAGCAGTGGAAGAGGCTGTGAAGGAGACCCCAGAATATCGCTGCATGCAGTCTCAGTTTTCTGTTCTGTATAATGAGAGTCTCCAGCTGAAGGCACATCTCGATGAGGCCCGCACTCTTCTTCATGGCACTCGCACCACACACCAGCGCCAAGTGGAACTAATTGAGGTAGCACTTAAGTTCCATCAGATCGGGGAATGTGACCATCCCTTTGTCCCTGTGTCCCTTTGCTGGGCCTGCGTGGCTTTGGGAATGCTCAGGAAATTTAACTGCCTGGTTGTAGTCCGTGTGTTCTGTTACCTCATATTCAGGGAATGAGAGATACAACACCACATTCTGTCTCCTTTCTTACTCTTCAGAGGGACGAAGTCAGTCTTCACAAGAAACTACGCACAGAGGTAATTCAGCTAGAGGACACCCTGGCACAAGTCCGCAAAGAGTATGAGATGCTGAGGATAGAATTTGAGCAGACGCTTGCTGCCAATGAACAAGCAGGTATGGAGTCTTCTGCTGTGCTTTAAAATAACCAGCTAACCCCTGTTGCCCACTAAGGCCCATTAGAGGCTGCATTGCAGTAAAACACGTGGCTTGATTCTTTGTTATTGCTAAACACTTGTTTTGGCAGGTCACTATCTCTAAAAAACATTTCTCTCTCTTCATGTGTTCTATGGGAAGCCAATCCCATGTTATCAGATTTCCTTTTAGATGTTTGCTGGTAATTTGATTTATGACAGAATATTTTTCATTATTAAAAATGACTTTTGTGGGACTCTCGTTTACAAGTTTCAAAAGACAACCTGCCTGGCTAGGAAACTAGTAATTCTTAAATTTCATCAGAGAAAGTAAATATGTTATTTCTAAAGTAGCATTTAAATCATAATTTTTTGTAGGATTACATGCTTTCCTTAGGAACTTGGGGAAAAAGCAATACTAGTGGGAAATCAGGACTGGGAATTTGCAAGGACTTAGAGTTGCATACAGAACTGGCATGACTTCTGTCGTGGTTTAGGCCCATCAGGGAACAAAGACCACGATTAGCCTCAAGTACCGAAGAGGCTGAGAATTGCTCAAGGGCAGGGAGGGCTTAATTGCCGCTTAAGGTTCAGGACAAAGCAGACCAGGCTACTCGGTTTGGGGAAGAAAAAAAAAAAAACCAGAAAATAATTTAATGCGACATCAACTAAAACATACCCACAAAAACCCAAAACATAACCAAAACGAAACAACACAGAGGAATACGTCAATGAAGAGTCCAACCAGCCTTTTTAAGAACACCTTCCCGCCACACCTCCCCTCTTCCCGGGCTCAGAGCCCTGATCCCGGGGTTTTTACCTTGCCCCTCCCTGAACGGTTCGGAGGGGCAGGCAGTGGAGGTCTCAGTCAGTCTGCTCCCAATAGCTTCTGCCGTTCGTCCCTCCTCAGGACGTGCCAACTCCACACCAGTCCTCCCTGCAAGTCCGTGGGGTAGCTCACACACATGGCAGCCCTGCACGGGCTGCTCCGACGTGCACCCAGTCCAAAGGCTGCAGCTCCTCTCTGCTTCTCGTGTGGGGCTGCTCTGCGGCGTGCAGGCTCTCCAACACGGCCTGGGCCATGGCCGTCTCCCCACACAGTCCCTCGCCCGTCCGGGCTCACTCACATGGAGCTGCTGGTGGCTCTCAGTCCTGCCACGGATCTCCATAAGTTTCAGGGGCACAGCTTGCATTCTCGCCACGGCCTGCAGAAGGGTCTCCGGTCTACTGCTTCTCCTTCCTTCCTCCTTCTCTGGCCGAAGGGTCCGCGTGGTCGCCTCCATCTTGTATCCCTCTTACACCTCCTGACTCGCATTTCAAATTCCCGTCCCCTAAATACTGATCGCAGAGGCGCCAGATTGGCCCAGCCGGGCCGGAGGTGGGTGTGAACCCAGGAGCCGGGGGAGGGTCCGCAAACTCTTTACCGGGTCTTCACTGCAACCCGCTCCCCCTGTTACTAAGCCAAAAGCTGCTCCTTGCTAAACCAGAACAACTTCTTACTGCAAATGTGTTGTGTTGCTCTTTTGTGTGGCAGAATATTCATAATCTTAACCAATTTTGGTTTAGCTTATTCTCCATGAAAGTCCTCACAGGACGTCAGCAAAAGTATGGCTTGTTAAAGCTGTCTTTCTGTTTCTGTAGGCCCAATTAACCGGGAGATGCGTCATCTCATCAGCAGCCTCCAAAACCACAACCACCAGCTGAAAGGAGAAGTGTTAAGATACAAGCGCAAACTGAGAGAGGCCCAATCTGACTTGAGCAAGGTATTAGAGCAGGAAATGCCAGAAAAGAGCAGAAGGTGCTTAGGAAAAGGAGGAATCCTGTCACCCTTGCCTGCAGTACCAGCCTTTCTGACATGCCATGCAGGACGCAATGTAATTTTCAACAGAGCTCTACGCTCTACTACTTCCACTTAACCAAATGAACATTCTTCCTTTGTAGCTGTATAGTGCTCTTGAAAAGACCAGTAGCAATTATGGAAGGCACAATCAAGAAGACAAGGGAAGAGGGGTAAGGTAGATTTCTGGCTAAGAAATTAATGTTTTGTTTTCTCTGTGTTGTCTTTCTTGCTATTCCACAACAGATCCGCTCACGCAGTGGTAGCACTCTCTTACAGTCCCAGTCCAGCACTGAAGACACAAAGGAGGAACCTCCAGAGATCAAGCAAGAGCCTGATGATCCTTCAGCCCAGGTGCCTGTCCCCAAGGCTGTTTCTGAAGATATTAATGAAGTGAAGGCCAGGCGAGATGAAGAGGAACGGGAGCGAGAGAGACGGGAGAGGGAGAGGGAGCGAGAGAAGGAAAAAGAGAAAGAGAGAGAGCGAGAGAAAGAGAAAGAAAAGGAAAAGGAACGAGAGCGGGAAAAGCAGAAGCAGAAGGAATCTGAGAAGGAGCGAGAGCCCAAGGAGAAGGAGAAAGGGAAGCATGAAGATGGAAGAAAGAAGGAGGCTGAAGTGATAAAGCAACTGAAAGCTGAGCTCAAGTAAGAGTTGTTGTCCATTGCTTTCTTGCTGGAGTAGTGATGAAACTGAAGTACTTGTGTGAGATAACTCGTAGCTCACTCTTCTGAGGTTAGCTTAACTGAAGCAGCATGAGAGGTTTCTGGCACCCACTGTGTTTGATTGTGATTTGGACAATGTAGTATCATTTCTCTTAAAACAGCCTAAAGTATGAATTACCAAACCAGATATATCATGGTATGGTCCAGTAATATTTACTTGTTGCTGTCATAGTAATTGTGTAAAGCTTTACAGCAGCAGGTTATTAATTGAGTGCACAGTAGTCTTCTGTGCCTTGGACCAGTACCAAAGCAGAGGTGGATAGTTTGTTGTCTACTACTAGGGTACATGCTTCTTCCCCACTCCACTTATCTTGATTTTTCAACTCAGATGTGTCTGAATATGTTTCTTTTCAGCCTCCAGCCTGTACTTCTTTTCTGTTTTACATTACCAGGGTAAGATGAGCCAAGGACAACTCCGTATGCATGCCATGTGAGAGAGAGAGAAAATATTGCTCCAACTCTCACGCTGAGTACATAACAGCATAACTTTCCTGCTATGTTCTCACCATTGTCTATCTTCCTGTCTCCAGGAAGGCTCAAGAGAGCCAGAAGGAGATGAAACTGTTGCTAGATATGTACCGCTCTGCCCCCAAAGAACAGAGGGACAAAGTGCAGCTTATGGCAGCTGAGAAGAAGGCAAAAGCTGAGGTAAACCTCATCTCTCCTTTTCTATTAAGCACGTTGACTAAGACTTCTTTCTGGGAGGTGTACAGGGAGATTTTGGAACACTTTCCTCTGGAAAGGAATGATCCTCTTGCTCAGGCTGAGGGATGTGCCTCCTGCTTCCTCAGTTGCAGATTCAAGCAGTAGCAAAGCTGAGCACACGTTCCAGAGACACATACACACAGAGGACACTGACATGCCAGTCACACTGCTACAGGCAAGGTGCTGACTCCAACAGCACATACATACAGAACCCACAAAGCATAAGTGTACTCAGGCCAGTCTCATTCCTCTTCTTCAGCTGTTAGGGATAGAAATTTGTTAGTGCAGACACATGCACAACACTTTAGGTTCCCAAGCCCACATGTATTTGCAGATCCCTCAAGTACCAGCATGGCCCCTCTATCTGGTATGTCTGTGATCCCTTACCCCTGTGTCCTTACCCTCTTCACCTACAGGTCTCACCCGTAGCTAGCGCTTGTTCCATGCAGCACGCATACACACGAGGCAGAGACATTACACAGAGATAGTTAAGAAAATATTTAATAAGAAGGTACAAGAAGATAGGAGAGTATGCAGTGATCATATGCAGAGCTGAGCCAGAAGTCTGTAATGACTGCCCTCATTTTAACTGTGATAAGTTCCTTTTATACTTTTGTCAGTTTAACCCAAATTTGTTCATCCTTGCTCTCCCTTCTCCTGCATGTTCCTCCTGGGCTTGTACAGCTCTATCAATTCATATAGCTCTCTCAGTCCATGATCCATCCCTGGCTTACAGTCTTAGCAGTTACAAAGTCTAGGTGTGATGCCTAGAACTGATGCTTGTAGTTTCTTGGTATCCTGTCAGCTATTGTGACTAGAGAGGTTTGTTTCTTGTCTTTGTCTCCATGTTTGTTTTGTCAGGTTTATGTCTCTAGATTTTGTTTCTAGTTTCTTCATTCTTGTCCTCATCTTGGCCTGCTCACCCCTTTTTCACAATTGACAGGCTCCCCAGTTGTAAATCTTGCTGTAATAAACATCCTTACATGCTCACATACTCTCAGTTGGTTTGACTGGCCAGGTTTGGTTCTCATTGCTGCTGCCTTTAGCATTTGTCTCACCAGGTTTCTGTCTTTGGATGTTTTGTTTATGGCTTCCTCCTTATTAGTATTCATTGAAAAAGCCCTTGACTAGATGTCCTGTAAAGAAGCAGATGCTTTCCATCCATATCCCTTTATACTTAAAACTGCAAGAGACTAATGTTTCTACTCTGCTAAAAGAGGCTGTGGAATTTTCAAAGGTTTTGAAATCAAGATGGTAGACTTTCAGCTTATTTTAGTGGTCCATCTGCCAGTAATACGTTTTCCTGTCAAGATGAAATTGGTTTTCTTTTCCAGTGCTTTGAAGGTAGTTTCTCCAATGTTTCACACAATTGTGGGGAAAAAAGATGCTTCATTTTCAGGACGTTTCTTGTGTTTAGTGTTGTTTGTTTTGTCCTTGCTGTAGTTGGAAGAACTGAGGCAGAGGGTGAAAGAATTGGAAGACAAAGAGAAAAAGGAGAGTAAAAAGATGGCTGATGAGGATGCCCTCCGCAAGATCCGAGCAGTGGAGGAACAAATTGAGTACTTACAGAAGAAACTAGCCATGGCTAAGCAGGTGAGAAGTTTCTGAGGAGTTCTGTCTTGGGCTAGAGCATTTGAGAAGGAAGTGCCTTCAGGTTACAGCCAGCAAGATTACTTGAGAAGGAATGTCTGTGTCTGTGTGTGGTAGACATGGGAGTTTTGTCTGTGTTTATCAAAGATGAAGAAACCCACCTGGCCAAAAATTTGACATGAAATAAAAAGCCCTGCAATACCAGGGTGTCACAAAGCTCATGGTGGGGGTGATGGGGAGTATCCACAGTTCATGTAATTCATATACGTGGACGGTACTGTGACATAACCTTCCACAAGAATGGGCTTAATCTCATGACGAGATTGGAACCCACTCCTGTAGAGGAGACACGGGCCAGTGAGTGACCTGACATATTTTTTTTTTTTAGCATTCAGATTCTTTTCCGTATGTAGTACAGAACTGCTCTGTCTCGCCACTTACTTCTGTAACATTGAAGTGGCAGAAGTGTGTTTAAGGGGCTAGCAACATGTTAGCTGGAAGATACCGAGTTGTCCACATGTAGAATTGTTGGCCTAGTGTATATGACAGCTCTTCTGCTGGCTGCCTGAGGTTGGGAGCTGGTTTCTGCCGAGCCCTGGCAATGACTGTATCACAGCTGATTTTGCCAGCAGGCAAGCCATAGTCTGTAAATGGACCATCCCTGTCCTGCTCCTTGTAATTCAGAGCATTTCTGCCTTGGTGTAGACTTCTCGGGAGTACTTCTTTCTGGTTGCTGGGAAGATACTGTTCTCTGATACCGAGACCTCTTTCTTCAGCTATGCTAAGTTTGGTATCTCTGAGTAAAATGTCCAGAGTCATTGTAGTGGGATATGACAGACAGTTTTGCCATAGCCTGTGGTTCTTTCATAGGAGGAGGAGGCCTTGCTTTCAGAAATGGATGTCACAGGCCAAGCCTTTGAAGACATGCAGGAGCAGAATATCCGCCTGATGCAGCAGCTACGGGAGAAGGATGATGCCAACTTCAAGCTGATGTCAGAACGTATCAAGTCCAACCAGATCCACAAGCTGCTGAAGGAGGAGAAGGAGGAGCTGGCAGACCAAGTTTTGACACTGAAGACACAGGTAACTTGGGAAAAAGAGAGAGGATAGGAGAACTGATGGGCAGGTGGAGATGTTGTGTGTTAGCTTGAATAGACAGCTAAGTTCTATGCAGCTGCTGGTTGCCCCCTCAACACCGAGATGGGCGAGAGAATCGGAAGGGCAAAAAATGTGAAAACTGATGGATCAAGATAAAGGCAGTTCAGTAGTCAAAGGAAAGCCACATGCACAAGCAAAGAAAAACAAGGAAGTCCTTTGCTACTTCTTATGGCAGGTGGGTGTTCAGCCGTCTCCAGGAAAGCAGGGCTCCATCACATGTGATGGTTATTTGGGAAGACAAATGCTGTAACTCTGAACATCCCTCCACATTCCTTGTTTCTGCCAGTTTTCGTGGCTGAGTATAACAACTTCTGGTGAGGGGTATCCCATTGGTCAGTTTGGGTCAGCCATCCCAGTGTCTTACCCATCCTCAGCGCGCTTGCTGATTGGGAGCATGAGACGTGGAAGGACTGTGCAAATAGTATTTAGCCATGGCTAAAACAGTAGTGTGTTATTGACAGTGTTTTGGTCACAAATCCAAAATGCAGCACTGTATGAGCTACTATGAAGAGAATTAACTGTATCCCTGCTAAAATCAGTACAGGAGGGAGTGTTACCCTAATGAACTTGGGTGTGATGCATCAGACTTTAAAGGGTCCTGTCTTAGTGGAGAAGCAGAGACTGCTGTATGAGTATAAAATGCCCTACAGGTTGGTTGCTATGGAGAGCAGGAGGGAGAAGGGGAGTGGGAAGTCACTTTCCTGTGATAATGGTACCTCTACATGTATTTTCTGCGATTTGAACCAAGGTGGAACTGTTCACTGCCTTGCAGCAGTTCTCTAAGACACTTTCCTAAAAATAAGACATATTTTTTGGGAGTATTTGACTGCTAGGTTTTAAAAGTTCACTGGAGAAGTCTGGATATAGCTCTTAAACTGCTAGCTTGTCTGTGTTCAGGGAGAAAAAGGCCAGCTGAAGAGGTAGTCCTTGGTAAGGGGATAGTTTGATCATGCAGATTTAATGACATCTCTGAAGACCTGGCAGAGCATGTGTTTCAGTCCTTCTGTGCCTCCTCTTTCTCTGTCCAAGGTGGATGCCCAGCTGCAGGTTGTACGTAAGCTGGAGGAGAAGGAACACTTGCTGCAAAGCAGTATTGGAACAGGCGAGAAGGAACTAGGTCTGCGAACGCAGGCCCTGGAAATGAACAAACGCAAGGTGAGCCATTGCCCCAGTCCTTCTTGGGTTGTAAAAGTTGAGCTGTCTTTTGGGAAGCAGGCAGCACCCCAGCTGTCACTGGAGTTACAGAACCTGGTGTTCCCTGGTGCTAGTACACGAGAAAGGCAGAGGAGTCCTGAAGAGAGTTCCATGGCTTTGTCCAGCTGGGGACAAAGAGCCATGAGGATGCTCGCTCACTCCTCCCCCTCCCAGCAGCATGGGGAGGCAAACCGGAGAAAAAGGGAAAACCCACGTAGGTTGAAATAAGAACAGTTTAATAGAACAACAATAAGAAGAAACAAGTTCAGCAAATGATGGACTATAGAAAAGAAATGGTGTGTGCTGCAGTTGCTCACCACCCGGGACCCGACACGACCGCTCCCGACTGGCAGCCAAACCCACAGTTCTGTAGTGCTTCTTCCAGCCAGCTCCCTGCCTGTGGGCATGATGTCAGTATGGTATCAAATACCTGTTGGCTGGCCTGGGTCAGCTGCCCATGCTGTGCCCCTTCCTACTCCCTCATCAAAGCTAACCCTATCCTAGCCCAAACTGGGACATTCCACCCCTTATTCTACACCATCTACATCATGCCTAGTTTCACACTACGCAACATCTAAACACCACACCCTTTCTCTGAAAAAATATGGGCACACACAGAGAAGTATATCATTCCCTCAGTTTATAGGCCATCCCCATAATACTCCCATTGAGTCCATTCAGTCCATAACTTCAGGTCTTATTCATCAGAAATCTTTTGCAGCAGGGCAGATGGGGTATGTGTGAGATAAGTCACTGATGCACTATCAGGAGTTTGCAGCTGGTCTATTCGGTTTGTCTTATCTGTAAGTTGAAGGCACTGATCTTTAGGATGTCACTGGGTGCCAATTCACATTCCGCCATTCTGTATCTTGCTCGTCCAGGTGCATCTTTCAGTGATCTGGGTGGTTCTTACTGGAGTGTCAGTGATGTGGCATAGAGCAACTATGGTAGTAGTGACATGCAATAGCAAAGTTATTTAACAACTTCTATAATACAATTCAATTCATGGGATTCACGGGCTATTCTCACCCAAAATCAAATTCCCTTGATGCACACACTGAATTTCCCCATCCTTGTGCATCACCCACCAAGTGCACCCAGGTCCCTGAGCAAAAACAATCCCACAAATGGATTTGCTTTTATCCAAGATAGAACTCACCCAGACTGCTTTCCCTAACAGGTCTTTTACATGCAGTACAGGGACTTTATCCCCTTCTACAGTATGTAAAAGTTCCCGATTGGGCAGGGCCAGCTCTGTTCACAGATCCTCTGGAGCTGACTAGCCAGGTGACCTTTTCTAAATGTACATCCCAATGTTTGAATGTCCCACCCCCCATTGCGCTCAATGTGGTCTTCAGTAGTCCATTGTGTCATTCAATTTTTCCCGAGACTGGTGCATGTTAGGGAGTATGATAAACCCATTCAATGCCATGCTCTTTGGCCCAGGCATCTATGAGGTTGTTCCGGAAATGTGTCCCATTATCTGATTCATTTCTTTCTGGGGTGCTGTGTCGCCAGAGGATTTTTTTTTCAAGGCCCTGGATGGTGCTCTGGGTGGTGGCATGAGGCACAGGATATGTTTCCAATCATGTTGTGGTTGCCTCCACATGCACATGGCGTTTGACTTGGCAAGTCTGGCAGAATAATGTACAGCTAACTCCCTCAGGTACTGGATACCTTTGTCCATTGTGGTCCACTTGCCTGAGTGGCATATGATACTGTCTTTGAAGGAGTATCTCCCTTTCACACCTGACAAAAGTCTTCTCCAGAAGCTGAGGATTTGTGTTTTTCTTCCAATTGCCTTGTCAATGCTGCCATCCCAGGACAGAGAGCCCAGCTGCCTGGCTTCCCTGCCCTCCAAGTGCAAGCTGTGGGCCCCATTCTCCCAGCATCGGAGCAGCCAGGTGACAAGGTGCTCGCTTGGGTGGCGGCTGTGATCTTTTCGCACTTCTCGCAGTTCGCTCAAGGACAAGGACGGGTGATTGTCTCTGGCTCTGACTCTGACTCTTCCTCCCGTTCCCGTGATGACACTCGTTCATCTTCATCCCTCACAAAGCGAACTGATTTTTTTTATGTATTTCTTTTTCTGGACAGGAGCAACTAACACTAGCACAGGTTGAGCCTCTGATTCAGGATCAGTGTCTGCAGTTGGAGTAAGGGTAGGAACAGCGTCAGTTGCCTCAGTTTGAATAGCCACAGTTGTTGCTAGGGTGACATTCCTAATCTGTACAAGTAAAAAACTCTTCCAATACCTGTTCATATTCTTCTGTATGTCAATCCCTCCATATCTGCCCAACCTCATAACAGTCTGAAAAACAAATTTTGCAACTCTACCCAAGAAAAACACCCTACCTAGAGGACAGAGCAATAAAACCACAATGGCTGGGACATCCCAAGTGTATTCTGAATTGCAGTTAACATGAATGAGTAAGGGAGGATGGAAAAAATGGAAAAATTACGTCCCTCCATTTTTCCCACAAATTGAGTGTCACTATTGTCACTAAATTCTGAGAGGAAATGGCCAAGTTGCAGAAATGCCAACCAAGTCATGTACAAGTACTGGCCTAGCTCCATGCCCAGTGATATAACCATACCATAAGCCAATAACAACCAGTGTATCAGAACAAGTGTTTTTGTCCCTTTTCCAAAGGCCATAAACACTATCACAGAGAATACATAGTGCATCTGAGAAATTATTGGCCAACACCATTTAAGCATATAAATCAACATTGTGACCAGCAGCTTTTTTAAACTAATATCAGAAATGTACACAAGAAAATTGTTTCAGCCCATTGTGTCTTATTTCAACCCTGTGGGCCCCACGTTGAGCGCCAAATAATGTCGTTGTTTTGTCCAGCCAGGGACAAAGAGCCACGAGGGTGCTCGCTCACTCCTTCCCAGCGGAGCAGGGAGGGGAACCAGAGAAAAAGGGGAAACCTATGTAGGTTGAAATAAGAATGGTTTAATAGAACAACAAGAAGAAGAAGCAAGTTCAGGAAAAAACCAGTTATAACAGTAAATGAGGGGATATACAAAGGGGATGGTGTGTGCCGCAGTTGCTCACCACCTGGGACCCAACTTGACCGCTTCTGACCGGCAGCTGAGCTTGCGGTTCCGCAGCGCCGCCCCCGACCAGCTCCCTGTACTGGGCATGATGTCAGTATGGTATCAAATACCTGTTGGCCAGCCTGGGTCAGTTGCCCATGCTGTGCCCCTTCCTACTGCCTCATCAAAGTTAACCCTATCCTAGCCCAAACCAGGACATCATTGAAGACTGATGTTTCTTTTAATAAGGAGGTGCAGGTCATATGTGTTCTGTTAAAGTCTGATTGGGAAGCTGAAGTAAGGTGCCTTTAAAAGGAAACCTGAAGAAGAGGCAGCAGCCAGATGAACTTCAGTGGGGTTAGAGCTTTTATAGGCAAGATTGGGTAAGTAAAAGGAAAATACATCTGGGGAATGCAACAGATGTCTATCAGTAAAGTACATCTGTTATGACTAAAGCAAGGCAAAATCTTGTGGTTGATGCTGCTTTTGTTATTAAATGTTTAGTAGAAATGCAGGAATGGCATTAAAACACAAAAAGCAGAAATACCGTTGTGGCGAGGAGATGAGGAAATTAAGCACAACCACTTGTGCTTGGTATCACACCATCTGTTGTAGTGAGGAAACTTGGCTAATAGATTCATTGGTGCAAGGACAGTTATAGAGTGATAGGAGAACTGGTGGAGAGAGAAAATGATTAAAAACTCCTTATCTTTCAGTTCTCTCTAGTTCAGCTATAGAACTGCCTCTACACAATTTAGTAGAGAAAATACAGAAGGTGGAAGGCTGAAAATATTTGAAGAGGAGAAAAAGTGTGTGGTCATTAGGATTTTTTTACATGATATGCATTGAAGCGTGATGGGCTGGATCTACTGAAGAGGAATGTTGAAGCTAAATGATTAAACTTGTTAATAAGATATTTTGCTGTTGAAGCAATGTTTGGGGAATAATTCCAATTACTCCAATTGGAAGTACCAAAATTAGATTGAGAAAATAGGTCTGCAGCAGCCCAAGGAGTATTCTCTGAGTAGTCTTGGATTGCCAAGCAGAGGAACTAGAATTCAGCAAAGTTCTCTTTCCCTGTTTTGTTCTTATATACTGGCTTTTTTTTTTTTTTCAGGCCATGGATGCAGCCCAGCTTGCAGATGATCTGAAAGCTCAGCTAGAACTGGCTCAAAAGAAGTTACATGACTTCCAGGATGAGATTGTGGAAAACAGAGTAACTAGAGAGAAAGAGATGTTCAACTTCAAAAGGGCTGAGGTAGATACCTCATGCACAGTGTTTTGCTATCTGTCTGCCTTGGTATCCATGTGTATTGAGCTTGGAGTGGATTCCAGTTACAAAAAACTATTTTGGGGGGGGTCTGGTTTCACTTCCATTTGAGCTTGATTGGGGCTTGGCTTTTTAAGGTTTTGCCCATAGATAGATAACAGTACATGTGGCACCAGGTGACGGTGTAATCTGCCACAACTCTCTTGGTCTGTTGAGGATGATAATACAGGTGGAGTGCTTCAGCCAGGTGCAGTGTTTGCCAGGTGCTTGTTCTCTTTGGTCCCTGAGGAAGTTGTGACAGAGATTATACTGCTCACTTATTTGGTCTCTTGTTTTTATGCAGGAGGATATTTCTAGGTTACGGAGGAAATTGGAGACCACCAAGAAGCCTGACACAGTTCCCAACTGTGATGAGATACTGATGGAAGAAATCAAAGATTACAAGGTGAGTAGCTGTGTCTGTCAGTTTAGTTCTTTTTGGTCAAAAGGCTATGCTGTCAAGTTTTCAGTGTTTGACATCTCTAGTCTGTACTCTGGCATTGAATATCAATCTGGCACTGAAGAAACCACCTTCTGCTTATGAGGAATAGAAGGACTTTTGACTTCATTCTCATCCTTTAACATGCCTAGTGCAATTCAGGGGCCCCTTACTCTGATATTTCTGTGTTGCAGGCCCGCCTGACCTGCCCATGCTGCAACATGCGCAAGAAGGATGCTGTGCTTACAAAGTGCTTCCACGTCTTCTGTTTTGAGTGTGTGAAAACACGCTATGACACCCGACAGCGCAAGTGCCCCAAGTGCAACGCTGCCTTCGGTGCCAATGACTTCCACAGAATCTACATCGGCTGATCCCTTCACTGGGGTGACTGGAGGTTGCCACTTCTGCCGACCACCAAGCCTCCCTCATTTTCTGGGACTTTCACCTTTGGGGCAGTCAGTCCTTCTGTCAGCTCATCTGCAGCCTGTTCTGGTTAGGGTATGGACAGGAGCAGATTCTGGATCTTGGTTCCTTTCTAGTCCCTTTTATTTTATTCTTGCCCTCGGTGTTTGTGGATTCTTTGTCTCTCGGAGAATGTTTGCCATCGCTTTCACACTGCCAAGTTAGGGACATCTAACTGAAGTCTTGCCTTGCTGAGAAGGAGATGGTGGTGCAGCAGAGATGAGGCGTTTATTTGAGGAGTCTGCTTTGGAGGCCAAGTCCCATCAAGGTATGGTAGTGTTTCAGAGAGTTTCCCAGTTAAAGGGCCAAACAACAAATGAACATTGACATCGGTAGAGTTCAGTGGAGCGACTCACACATGTATCTTCTGAGTAAGGACAACAGTCTGTAAAGGCTGGTGTTTTAGTAAATATCCTTCTGTCCCCAAAGGCAAATGTACACCTTAATACCCCAAAAAGGAGAAAAAGAAGACACTGGGAGAGTCTTTGAAAATAGCATTCCACTTACGAACCTTGGTTGATGTGGACACCTTCCCTTAGGTTGAGGCATTGCTGTCATTATCCTTAGTTTCCAGAAGAGAATTTTTAGGGGTTACATTGCTGCAACTTTGTGACACAGAGTAATCTTGTAATGCACAATATTTAATAAAAGCTGTTGTCCAGGTTACTGTCCTGTTTTTCTTGCCTCTCGTAGTATCTGTCTCTGCTTCTGTGCCTTGTCCAGTTATTGGAAGCATTTTTCACGAGCTTTAAGCTTCTAAAGTAGAGGAATTCCTTCCTTCCTGTTCTCAAGAAATGGTTAACTAAAACAACCTTTGTCCTTTTGGCTCTATCTTCAGTACTTTACTCTTGACACAGCAGAAGGGCCAAGATGCTGGATAATTTATGTAGTCATTTGTCAATGGCTGCTGCTAATTTTATGAAAGGACGTGTCATAGGTTCTGGTCTGTATGCTGTCAGTGCTGTGAGGCTGTATTTGAAATCTGCTGCTACAGTCAAAATGCCAAGTCATTTATTTAGAGCATTTCTTCATAGGATGTAGTGTTTTACTTGTAAACTTACTTTTCTTGGAAGGAGTAACTGACAGAGGTTTGTCTGACCTGTATCCCTTCCCTGAGTCATAAAATCTGTATTACCTTCCTGTATTTGCTATAAGAAATAATAGAAGCAATAGTAAAATGAAAGCAATTAATCTCAGACTTGGAGTATGCAGCATTATTTTTATATTTATGAAAAGATGTATAAAATATGAATTAAACCCTGTAAATTTTGATGAACCCAGAAGACACATGACTTGATCTTTGCAAGGGCAAGCTGGGATGCTGAGATGTTGTGATATGACTTCAGTTCTGATGCAGGATGTGCAGAAGTGAAAGCAGAACCCTCTCTTCTTGCACTGGAAGTTGTTCCCTGGATTACAATTTGTGATGTCAAATTGGAGAAAAAATGGTGCGTTAGGAACACTAACGGTAGATTTTCTGGTACAAACGCCTGTTCATCAAAGCCAGGACCTAAGTTGTCAACAGGCATTGTTTAGAGCGTTTGACAGCTTTGCTGTAACAGCAGACTTCCTTCTACAGCTGTTAACAACAACCTGAATTGAACAGCCCTCACAGAGGTGCAGAACCCCTTTACCCTTTCGCAGTCACTAAGTCACATCACCTTCCTACTGAAAATAAAACTTGAAACTTTTGTGGTACTGGTAATGTTCGGTTCATGGCAGGAAACACTTCAGGCAGTCTTGCTTTTTTCTCACTCCCCCCAGATGATGTTTCCTCACCAAGAAAAAAGCATTTTCTTATTTACAATAATAGTTTAGTTTAAGCTCATTTAAGAAATGACTAAATTTCTCCCTCTGCTTAATTTAAACATGAGAAACATGAGAATCTTAGATTGTCTGGTTTGACTTGGCACAATTAGTAGGAATAATGAAAAGTTTATCAAGATTATAAATACTTGTCCTGGTTTAGCGAGGAGCCGCTTTTGCTTGGTAACAGGAGGAAGGGTTTGCAGTGCAGACCCAGGAAAGAGCTCTTGGACTGTCCCCTGGCTCTGAGGTTCAGACCCACCTCCGGCCCAGATGGGCCAATCTGGCGCCTCTGCCATCACTGTTTAGGGACGGGAATTTTAAATGCATAGGAGGAGGTGGAAGGGAAGGCCAACCACACGGACCCCACAGCCAGGAAAAGATAGAAGGAGCGATGCTGAACCAGAGACATCCTTCTAGCCCACAATAAGAGTGGGCAGAGAGCTGGAGACTCCAGGTCAGAGGGAGCGAGCAGTCTAGACTCCAACCCGGAGGAGATTAACCGGGGTTGCAGTGGCCTGTGCAGGGCTGCCTGGTAGGAGACACCAAGCTGGAGCAAGGGAGGACTGGTGAGGAGCACTTCTCAGGAGTGTGATAAGTGGCCAGAGACATCAGGAAAGGGCTGCACCCTCATTCCCTGCCCCCTGGCTTATGGGAGGAGGTAATGATACCGAGCTTAGAGTTTTGAGCCAGGGAAGAGAGGAGGAGTGGGGGAAAGGTGATCTTAAAGAGCTTGGTTGTACTTTCACCATTCATCCTACTCTGTATTGTTTTTTGGCTGGATATTTCTGTTTGTTATGTTTTGGTTGGAGATGGATTAAATTAAGTTTCCTTTTCTTCCCCAAGCTGAGTGGTCTTGTCTGTTTTATCCAGTACCAGAAAGAGCAATGAAGCCCTCCCTGTCCTTCAGGAGTTCCAAGGTCTGTGGTACTTAAGTCTAGTCATGGTCTTTTGTCCCTGGATGGGCTTAAACCACAACAGTACTTCAAGGGAATTGAAGGAAAGCATTGACCAAAAAAATCTGTCTAAATTCAGTGTCTGAGCCAGAGTAATTAAATGTAAATAAAGGAAAGGCCTCATCTACAGTCTTCATGCATCTTCTTGTCACAGCCCTTCTTCCCCCATCTTACACAGTCCGCAGGCATTGACAGGTGTATGATGCTCTTCATCCCACAAGTAGCTACAGCAAGCTTTCTGACTCATACAGGATCAGGCTGGAGCAATAGCTGAGTAAGAAAATGACGTTGCCAAAACACGTCTCTGTTGGGCAACAGTACCTTGGCCCTTCTCACACAGAAGGCTTCCAGTTGGTGCTGCAGTAGCTTGGAGCAGTCGCTGTTCTGCATTTGATGTGGGAGTAGCTCCTAAGGCACCCCCCAGAATTACAGACAATTGCTCAATGTTAGTTATTAGGTGGTTGACTTTTTTTTCACTTAAATGTTTGATTTTAAAAGGAAACTGATTTGTTGAAAAGTTGGGTATTTGGATTATAACTTTGAACTAAGGCACACATTTTTGTGTAAGATACTGGCATTTTCAGTTTCCTTTTTTTGTTTTTTGGGTTTGGTTTGGTTGGGTTTTTTTCTGGGCTCATGCATGTGGAGATAAGGACATAACAAACTGGCAATAAATATACCAATACAGTCGGGCTGAAACACTTCTTTCTCATAATAATGAGAAAAGCAGTGCTCATCTGTTCCAACCAAATGATAGTAGGGGTTGTAAGGTACTGGATGCTACACAAATGAAAACCACTTCCTAAAAGCTGATGCTGTAAATGAGGGAAGGTAAGTGAATGCAACAAAAGCGTGCCCTCCATGACTTGCCAGAAGTCCTCTGGCTTCTTGTGAGCAGGGACACCCTAGGCCTTTCAGACCTATTAGCGTTGCTCACTATTGAAATAAGCAGCTTGCCCATAAGTAAAGACCAAGGACTGAGCAGGGAACAGAATACAAACTCCTCTTGATGGGGCTAATCAGTTGATATTGCTGCTGTTGGCTTTTCAGTGGTCCGTCCAGAGCTTTTCACTTGCAAGTGTTTTTCAAAAGTGCATACATGTAGAATGACTTTTTCAGACACCAAGGTGCAGTTTCAGATCTGGATTTAGCAATGAAACCAGGCCACATTCATGCAGGTGGCTGGAGACACTGCGAGGGTAAAATGACTGGTGGTGTATACGGGAGATGAACCAAAGTTAATTCGGACGGTGTTACAGACCTTTGTAATATGGGTTGTGTTGGAAAGCGCTGCTTAAAGGATCATAGAAATTCAATTTAAATAATACAGTCAGTTGAGTTGATGCAGTATTTATTCAGATGCTGAACAGCTTACCCTTCCTTCCCCTCATCATCCAGGTAGGAGGGAGCTCCACCTGATACATTGCCTTTGAAACTGCAGCTCCCATCCACCTTTGCATGAGCCCTGGTCCACAGGAAGGCTTTGGTGAATCCCCTTGACTTTGGATCCCCTTGGCTTTGGTAGGATGTTGGTGTCAGAATAAATTGTGGACCAGAGCCCCTCTACTTCACTTTGGCTGTGGGTCAGAACCTTATTGTCCATTGAAGACAGAATATCGTGGGAGTAGTTTTACATTGGTAAATACTTCACCTGACAGTACTGCCACCCTTCCCTTCCCCTTACCCTCATCCTGTGCCAACCTGAACCCATCCCCTCTCATCTGCTGGTATGGTTGTTTGTGTGGCTTCTCTCTGAGTGGGAGTGGAAGCTGAATCTGGGCTCAGATGCAGACAGAGGTGGTCGTTTGTTTTTTGCCAAGTTATTTCTAAGCTGGGTGAATTCCTTGATCACAGTGACTGAGAAGCCACATCTGCATTTGTGCTGACAGAGCTGAGGGAACGCTGTGTACTGGGATTGCCACCAGGAATTTGTCTTGTGAAACCACAGCCTGTGCCAGGAGGTAAGGGATTGCCAACACAGAACTAGCACCTGGCAAAATGAGGCAACCATAAGGAGCTTTAGCACAAACAGAGACTAGACCCATAGATACCACAACAAAAACATACCAACAAGGAACATGCTTCCAGTGAGCAGTTTAAAATTCCTTCTTTTTTTTCCTTTTTTTCTTTTTTTGAATTAATGCACAGAAAGGGCTAAAAAAGTGGGACCCTCAATGTACTGTCATGTCAAGTGGAGGAACCAGGAACTCTCGCTGTTCAGATGCTCGTTTCTTCATTCCCTTGGGAATGGCTGATGTTTGCCAGAGGAATGAGAAACGTGTTATGAAAGGAGGAGGACTCAGGAGGGTGGCAGTGGCTGTGGGCTGCTGCAATTCTGCTCTCATGAAGAGAGCATTGCCTGCTTTATTTTTGCACCTCTTTCTGGCATTACAAAACTGTGTTACAAATTTTCAAGAGGAAGAGGAAAAAGGAAGAAAAAGGAGAAAGGGTCCAGATATGCTGGCCTAGGGCTCTGCAGTCCTGTTCGTCCTCTGATACTCTTCAAGCTCTGACTTCCTGTCCAGCGCAAGTCGCAGCTCCTGCTTGATGACTTCTATCTGCTTCTCCAGCTCTGCAAGCTCTTGCATCACTGAGGTCCTACTGATATTGAGGGACTCTGCTTTCCCGTTGGTCGTTAAAGAAGCTCGAGTCTCTCTCCTCACCTGTGGCAGGGGAATGTCTTGGTGGTGTTGAACTGACACCTCGTTTTGCCCTTCATCAGTGCAGATATATTTTTTCCGGTGGCAGTTGCCCAAATTAGCTGTATTCCACACAGCATGCTGGCTATTCCCAACATGGGACCTGAACAGAGAGGTGAGAGTTAAAATAAGATCTGAGCCTGCTTTTGTGTGTATACAACCCTGCCCTGTGAGCCAGCCTGCTGGAAAAGGATGATGCTGCCATTACAAATTACACACAAAAAATATTCCTTTATCCTTGGGATTATTTTTCTTGAGAAGCATAAATCATGAATGGAAACAGACAAATCTTTGTGATTAATGCATAGGACAGACTATTTAGAATCCTAAACTCATCTTCCCTAAAACTTTTTTGTTAGTTATGAAATGACAGTCCTCCCAACTCCAGCTCAGGAAAATGTTTCCTCTAAAGCTTCCTGGAAGCTTTTGTGACCGCCATATCCTAAGCCCATTACAGCGTTAGTCCTTTGTATGTTAATACTTTGTGCTAGTTTGGGCATTTGCTCCCTTGGAGGAGGAAAGGGGCTGCCTAGAATCAGTGTGGGCAGATAAAGAAGAAAGTGTGGACTTTGGAGGATGGACATGATGATGTTTATCCAAACCTTGCAGGTATGGTTATGAGCTTCCTGACACACCAAATAGAATTTGGAGTTTTTATTCTTGTTTGGGAACTTTTTCAAATTCTTCAATGTTTTCCTCCAGAAAATTATTTCCAAAATATTTTGATTCTAGAGAATCTTTCCCCTCTTTCTTGGGAACTTCACTCTGCAGCCCTCCCAAATCAGGCTGTTTTCCAGGGTTTCCTGTGAAATGAAGGAGCACTGTATGACCTCTGCTCTCCAACTCAAACATAAGTGATGTGGAGCTTTATAGTGACACATATTAATAAACCTTATAATAACTTATCACAATAGTATAAAGCTTATTTGTCAGACGGGACAAAATTCACACACAAGCTGTAGAAAGGTCGTGCTTATCTCCTCACACAATACCTCCGGGGTCCTCCAACTTCCTTGAAGGCAGAAACCAGTTTGGTGAAGGGCGAAGTGATATCTGCAGTTGCACAAAGATCAGAGGTGAGAAAGCCTCAGGACTCATCAGCCTTCATCTCCCAAGGCCCCAGAGACCATCAGGGACTATCACCGGGAGACATCACGCAAATGAAAGGAAGAAAAGACCCAACTTACATGTGAAATCGGGGACAGGTTGTGTCTTTGTCTAGGTGGATAATGTCACCGTATGATTTTGTAACTTTGTAACAAATGTAAGTCAAGTCGTGTGGGGTGCGCACGTTTGCAGTGGAGCGATCCCCCGTGCGCTGAATAAACATACCTTCTTTGTAACTCTTTGAGTTATGGAGTCTGTTTCCGCAAGTCATAAGGAAGCACAGAGTGTGCTGTCGTGGGGATGGAGCTGGGCTTTTCAACCTGCTGCTTTATCTTTTGGATAGATCTGTGTGCACATGCACTTTATGAACTGAGGTTGAAACTCTGAAGTAGTTACTCTTAAAACTGTTCCATTACAGAGGTATTCTCCGGGTATCCTTGGACAAAATGCTTATTATTGTGAACTGTCAGTTGTCAGGTTAAGGATGAGGATTAACAATTCAGGACTGGGATTGCTGAAAGCAGTTGGTTTCAGGAGGAGTTGGGAGCCGGGAGCAGACAGCTTTCTTATCTGCCTGCAGAGAAGGAAGTGGGAATTTCTTTAGAGGAGGTGGCAATCAGGAGGAATGGCAAAGAGGGAGGAGGGGAGGCTTCAGGCAGCAGTGGCAGCCCCAGCCTGAGTGACCCGCAGGAAAGCTCTAGGATGTGTATGTAGTGTTGTTTATTCTTGTGTAGATCAGCGATTTTCTCACATTTCAGAACAGACAACAGGAAGACTCTCAAGTCTTGTGCTACTGGATGTGCATTTTGTGACGCAATTACTTTAATCCCCTGAAGAGATGAAGACAAAAAAGTACATCCTAAGAAAGTCTTGGACAGGGAATAGGCTTACCCTGGGCAAGTAGAAACTGGGAAAGCATTTCCAGGGTCAAAAGTAGAAGGCTGCATTTCCACACAGACAGTGGTCTAGGCAAAAAAGGCCACATAGCAAAGGGTGTAACTACTGGCAAGGGGCTCTGGTGCTCAAAGCTGTCTCTCTGCTATGTAGCTCCAATCTCCAGGGTTCTGGGCAGCCAGTGTGATCAACTTGCCTTGGAAGAGATGTCATGTCTGAGGGAAGCTGCAGCCCTTGTTTTGTAAATATTTCCCAGAGTCACGTCACTAATAATTTCTGATACATTTTTATTCCCTCTCACAAATGAAAACACAGGTTTTTGACAAAGTGTTAGTAGCTGATGGAGCTTCTGCTGCTTCTATTGGGAGGCCTGGGCAGTAGCTTTAACAAAGGCCAAAGTCCACTCAAGCTTTATCAAGTAAATAAAATACTTCATTGTTTGGATACTGATGCTGAGCAGCTGCCCTAGTTTTGGGAAAGTTATGACTTGAAGATTTTCTTGATTTTCTTCCCTGAGGAGTATAGCAGTAGCATAATGCAAATTCTTTCCAAATTATTTCTGTATCTCGTTGCTTTTAATAATACTCCACCAGCAAGGAAAGAAAGTGTAAGAACAGAATTGTTTTGAGAGCCCTGGATTGAACCTTACCACGTCAATGTTCAAAACCAGCTGGGCACATTACTAGGAGTCTGGAGTTAAATTTACCATCATTCTATGCAACAGCAGCTCAGACCATGAGAAAAGCATGGATAGTGGGTGGGTGGCTGGATGCTGTGTAGGCAGAAGTGTTTGAGCAGCAGCACATCTTCACTCTCAGTGTTGAAATATTTGTGTGGCTCTTCTTCTAAGACACTCTCTGTGAGACTTATGGCCATCTCCTTATGTTATGAAAGTTTTTTACTGCTTAATAGCTGGCACATAATTCAGCTGGTACTTTTTGTACCATCAAAGATACAGAGAACCCCCTCCTCTGGAAGACTCTTCTTCCTGCTGAGTTAGTGCTTCAGGTTGTGGGAGTGTGAAATGCTACCACTGAGAGAGAGGGGTGTAGGAGGAGGAAATGTTTCATACCCGCCAGCTCCTGGTACTGCTGTTCAAACATGAAAAATGAGGTGCTGCTGTGTGCAAGGAGGAGTCACGTTATGAACAGAAGAAAGTAATGGCATGCTCTTTTAGATACTTGTTTGTATATAGTCAGTCTAGAAGCTCACAGATGCTTATTATATTTGCTGCTACTAGTGAAGGAATGACAAACTAAACACAACATGCATTTTACACAACACGGGTTTCAGTCATGGCAAATATCTAGAAACAGCCTGGAAGGCCTTTTTTTTTTTTTTTATCTGTAGTCTGTTGCAGAACTTACCTGTAGAAAAGCAATACTGCTGCTCATGTCCTTAAAAAGTGCACTAATAGTTTTGAGTTACTGAGCAGATGTGTGGTTTTAATAAAATGCCTTGTGTTCCTGGTAGCTATAGATAAGGTTGTCTCCACTTCAGAAGACACAGGTTATGAAAACAAGGCAAGGTTCGTACCTATTTTTTTTTCTCCAGCAAGAATTGTTTGAGACAAAGGTTTTTGAAAGGACTGCATTTTCTTCATCTCCACTTTCCTATTTCTCATTCTAAATAATACGAAAGCTGAAAAAGTTTCTAAGGTGTATCCTGCCTGATCTCCATTTATTGTGAAGCTATCTCACAAAGTCCTAGTTGTCCACCAGTGCTTTGGTATCTAATTAATGACCTGAAAACAAGGGCAGTGGACTTAACTGCAAAGCCTGTATTTAGAACGGAAGTGCTTTTATTAGCTGCAGATGAAATCATGAAAGAACAAAATCTCTAAGTTTACTACTTTCTGTTGGAAATAATTAATTTCTACCTTCCTCTCTTGTCACTTCTATCTTATTTCTTTTTTTTTTTTCCCCCTATTATTTTTGGGGTATATTAGTTCCACAATTCAGCATCCAGACACAACATATTTAATTTCAAAGTATTTTTTGCATATTATATTTTAAGGCATGCAAAACTTCCTACCTCTTTTCTACTCGTTTTGTCTTAGACTGACGTTTGTCCTCAATAAATGAACTATTCAGAGCACGATGTAACCTCTAGAGGGAAAAGAAGAAAATAAATGAGTAAAAGGAAGATTAAGAATAGCTCCAAAAATGGGTAAACAATTAGGGCTTTGTGTGATGAACTTGAGAACAAATTATTTTCATGTTCAAGGATACAAGCAATGTCTGTACTTTGTCATTACAAAAAGTTTATTTTGCTGTAGTTTATCAAGGAAGGGCAAACTGAAATGTTGATGAATAGTTTGCAAACAAACCTTGGTGTTTAAATCCCTCAGAAAAATGCCAGCCATCAGTGCTCTTAACAACCTTTTATACCTTGTTGTTGTCCAAAGCTTTCTTTGTCAGACACGAGTTTCACAGGGTTTCTTCTGAATACATACCTGACTTGTATGGAGCCAATACTTCATCTTGGATTTCTTCTTGATTCGTGGTAGGACCAGTCTGTACACAATATGTTCCCCAATGGTAGTGAGAATGGACAAGCCAAAGCCAATGCACAACATCACAAAGAGACCAGAAAAATGCTTTATCCCCATTTGCAGGGTCTGTGAATAAGATAAAAATGGGAAATTAATGAAGTAGGCTGTTAGTGTATTGTCACAGATGCTTCTGTTCTCTTATTTGGAAACGTAGTCCTATTGAATATAGCAGTGAAATAGTGCAGAATAGTCTGGGTGTACACAATAAAGCTCTTCTGTGCTGCAGAAAGCTCAGTGTTCAATTAGAGCAAAGGACCTGTCATGGGAATGAGAATCAGCCACAGACCAGGGAATTTTTTCCCTCATGCTGTTTCTCTAATGAGATTAAGTGTTGACCACATATGAGAGTGCAGTATTTGTGGTCTTTGCATTTGCAAAAACAAATGCTGCTTGACAATACAGTCAATGAACTGCAAAGCAAGCCCTTCATCAGCAGTGAGCTAAGAGCAATTGTTCACATTTTCCAGGAACCAATCAACTTCCCCTTTTTGTGCTTTATCCTTGATGGAAGCTCACAGAGAAAATGATATTTGGGATGCTGTCACCCTGGGTAACTTACCTATGTGTTCCTTCGGCTTGTTTGTTTGGTGGGTTGAGAGTGTTCTTTCTTGTGACTATAGCTGTGTAATCCAGAAAAGAAACTGGACTAATTGAAAGAGAAATCACAAAATGTTTTAAAACCTCATTTTGAAGTCATTTAAAGACAAAGAGTTGATCAGTGATGAGTCCATTGACGCTGAATGTTTGGGAGTCCCTTTGTGTACTTTTGTTGTATGATTGTGAGTAGTATGTCTCTCTTCTACTTTTCATGTTTTATTTCTGTTCTTTAAGACAGACAATGAGAGGGCATATCACAGATTTTTAACAAGAACAGAGCTTCAGCAATCTAGCAGAGATTGGAGATCTCTAGAGAGATCAGAGATCTAGTGAGAACTTTTGCATATGGCACTGGCAATGAACTCTTATTTCAGGGTTGTCTGCCAAAATCAACCTGCTTGTCCGAAATTTTTTGGGAGAGAGCAGAATTTATGGGAAGAGAATTTTTGTAGCAGTGAATAAAAACTTGAAGAATGTTGAAGGGTATAATGGTAGTGTAAAAGCAATTTCTAAAGAAAATTACTGCAGCCTGGAAAGTGAAAAACTAAAACAGAGTGATTCTAGGGTAGAAGGGTGTCAAAGCCTTGGCATGAGGGTTTTCTGGTGCTGAGAGTGCATCGGTTCAACCTAAAAACAAAACTTCCCTCTCAGTGTTGGAATTAGTTATTGGTAAGAGCCTGTTTTTCCATACTTTGTCTTTCCAGTTAAAGGAACAGGAGTGTGACACAGAAATCACAGACATTAATGCTCTAAACCACTCCAAACTGAAAACGGTTTCACTTGAGGTCTGTGTTGCATGGTCTGTTTCTTTGAATTAACACTGAAGCCAAATTTTTAGCACAGGCAGCAGAAAAGCAGAATGAGACCCCACACCCGACCTTCTTCTCAGAGGTCTTTAGAGCCATGACTATGAGTATGGCCCAGCACTTCTAAGAACCTGTAAGAAGCAAAAGACTGCTATTTGTACTAGCTGGACATACTGATTATATGTGCTTTTGCTCATTCTCCACGAAGCATTAACGTAAATCACTTGCTTCCCAAGATGGATGCACAAAGGCCAGTATGAAGCAACTTGCTTAGAGATGTAGAATTAACAGGAAACGTAATAATAAATTGAATGAGAAGTGGAATAATAATTAAAAAGGAACAGATCTTCTTAGTCACTGGAAAAACATACCTATTTATACATTCTCTCAGTCTACTGCTGTTTGGTGCCATATAGATTAACAAACAGTCTATAGGTGGACATTGCTATAACCCCCTCAGTGTCAGGACCCAGTGAATCAGCTGGGTGAAGAAGGTCCTTTTGCTAGTGACTTGAGAAGTAAGGGAAGATCAGTGAACTGAGAAGAAAAGCAGGGGAGATAAATAAAAAGGCCTGACCTGCTAGTGTTGGGTTGCCAAATGGAAGAGCACATGCATATTGCTCCGAGAGTAGAAACTAGGTTTAACAGAATATTATAAAACTCTAGCCACTCAAAACAGTAACAACAAAAAAACACACACAGTGGCAATTGCAGGGGGGATTCCTGCATGAGTGAGATGCCTCTTCCAGCCTGAGTTTGGTATTTAATACCACTCCAGTACTGCTGCAAAGAGACCACCTGGTCATCTCCTCACATGAAAAAGCACAGTAAAGCTGCTCTGATTTATGCTGAACAGGGTCTGTCTCACTGTCTTGTCAGCTCTGCATAATAGTTTTCTACCTTCCCTGGAAAGAGGTGAAAGAAATTACAGCACTAGCATCTTGGACGCATTTTTCACTTGTAATGGATGGCTTTTGAAATTGTCCCAAAGAAGACATCTTTCCCTAGGAAAGAAAATGCCAAAACAAAGCATCAATAATATTTCGTGTAGCAATAAAGAAGATAATGTATTGGAAGAGCTGCCTGATAAAGGTTGCACAGTAGAGGGAAATTTTTGAGGCTAAATTAAGTAGGGAAGTGAGGTAGGGAGAAATAATTAGCACAGTGTGTCTTACAGTGTATGGAGTGATTATTTATAGCAACAGCAGCACATTTACATACCATTGTAAAAAGGCAATTCGTCAGCTGTTCATAATTACTGCAGACACACACATATTTAACAATAAAGGAAACCATCTAATAGAGACACCTCACATTTTCACAGCTTCACGCTGACTGGTATCAGAGCAGCAAGCTCCACTACTAATTTTTTAGTTTGTGTATGCATTTGTAGATGAATATATAGAATAGATGTGGAACAAGCAGCAATAAACTGGATTCTCTGCATCACTGCTTTTCTCTCTGATGAAGTGGCAGGGGTCAGCTATATGTGTGTGTTAGGTCTTGGCTGGCAATAGAAACCCAACTGATTACTTTCTCTACTGCAATATCTTCAGGGTGGTTTGTTTTTGTTTTGTTTTTTTTTTTTTTTTTTTAAATAAAACCCCATAACATGGTGTATTCCCTATTAAACCAGAATAAAATCATAGTTCTTGTTCCAACTTTGTAATAATAAATTCAGGAGGTAGCTCCCCTGCATTTGTGCCTATGCAGTGGTTCTAGTCAATCCTGTGATGATCCAGCTGATGGGTGCTAAACACTACAGTGACAACAACCTCCAAGTTATTTGCCACATGCAAATTGTGGTGGTTTCCAAAAGCCAACAAATATAAGAAGTGGAGATATTTGCCTGTTTATAAATCCCTGGACAGACTTTTCTGATTTATCAGCCCATATGTGCAATTGCTACCTAAACATTTCCCTATAAACTCCACTGTAGTTGTATTCTTTTCCTTTGGGCCCTGGAGAGAAGGAAGAGGATGCACAGAAGAGAGGTTGATATTTGTGTTCTTTTTGAAGGGGGAAATAGAGACAAAAAAACAACACTCGTGATTTCATTATTGAGTTTCATGGAAAAATCTCCTGCTTTCCTCCCTACCACAAAACACTGTAAATGCTTTACACTCCCTGGTTGTACCAAGAGTGAATAAGCCATCACATATGCCTGCAGTTCAACTTTAATTAATTAGAAGTCTTTAAAAATTTTTCTGGATACTTTGCATGTTGGCAGCATGGCTATTGGTGCTACACACTGCTAAACTCAAACACTAAATAGTGATATCATGTGTATGTTAACTGTAATAATAAGCTATCCTTTTTGATAGTGTTTTCCCATAAGGACTTAAAAAGCATTGCTGAGGTGAGGAAGTTGAATTTTGCCACACCTCTGTGAAGAAGGAATTATTTCCAGCGTTACTAGGGATAAATGGATATGGAAGGCAGATTCCTAAACTCATTTGGGCACCTCAGCAGGTCTGAAAAATCCCACTGATGTGTTTAGGTGATTAAGCAGTATTAACATCTATCGCTGTCTCCAGCTTGTGGCAGGTCTTGCAGGTGCGGAAAGTGCTATTTATTTACTATTCCTTCTTATAGTTTTATATACTCTCAAAGAAGTGGTAGCATTGAAGTTATATATATATCTGTAATCTTTTTAGGGAGATTATCCTTCACAAAGACTAGGGAAGGTGGTTTTAGGGTTTCAAGTAACAAATTTTACGATACTGTAAATAATTGTTTTGCACCAGTAAGATAAGTCCTTTTTTCCTCTTGTTGTTGGGAGTTTTGAACAGAAAAAATACTCCCTTTTGTAATCAATCTTTTTTTTTTTTCTCAACTCATTCATTTTCTAAGCCTCATCTGTAGTGGGAAGAAAAACAATACACATATCATCCAAATTAGATAGAGAAGGTGTTTTCTTCTGTGATATCAGAGGCTGGTGAATTGGGAATAACAGCTTCATCTCCTCAGAAAGCTTTTTTTTTGTTTTTCATTTTCAAAGGTGAATCTAAATCTGTTATTCTTTTCCAAGAGACTCAAAACATGTTTCTGCTGACTCTGTTGTCACATGCAATACTCACACACTCCTTTCATCAGGAGCATTGTGGAAAGTACTTTTTCCCCTGGCCAAGTCCAGATGCCACTGCTTCTTCCCACATTGAGAGAACCCCTTTACAATGTAACATCTGTCATTTTCTGATATCCTCCTTCATAACATTCCCAGTCCCCCAGTAAGCAAAAGCCAACTCTCTTTCCCTGAAAGAATACGTGCAGATTGAGAAAATTGTCTTAGCAGCAAAATCTTCTTTCCTGTTCTTTGTGTTTGTTTTTCACACATTGGTAACAGGTTCCTGTGAAAACTGATGGGCAGCTTCTATTTATAAGCACAGGGTGCTCTGTTCCCTTTGTGGAGGGGTCTGCACCACCTTCCCTTGACATCTGCAGTGTGCCAAAGGTGTAAACCACAGCTTCAAAGTAATGGCTAGGAAACTGATGTTGAGTTGTCAGGTGTTTCGTATAACAAAAAAGAAAACTAATTGTTGACCTTTCAGGAGACTAAGCAAAACTCAAGAGCAGAAAGGCATAATTTCCTGGATGACAACTGGATAAAATCATGGCAAATAGAATGAGGCGCTGTCTGACTGTGCATCCAAGGTGATGCTGAAGCCAAAGATCACCAATTCATGTACAAGACACAGCAAGCAGAGTTTCAGCAAATTCCTCCAAAGACTCCAGAGAAGATCCTTCAGTGGATCTCACCACTGATGAAAGGAGAAGTGAGGATAAAAGGACCTTGTGTTTGCTGTGTCTGATCAGATGGAAGCCCATGGTCAATGACTGGTCCCCAACATTACCAGCATTAGCCTCAGATCAAAAAGCTGCACATCACCATGCCTTCTTCTCCAGTCACCACCCATGAAAAGCAGTGGGTCTTCAGTAACAGGGTCAGTTTGGGCTGGTGTCCTTTGTGTGCTTGCAGATATTGTTAGTGTATATGTCAGGTTAGACACTGTTTGTGTGAAGCATCAGTAAGTTGGTATTAATAGCTGGGATGCCTTGTAATGGTTGTTATCTGACACATGTAAGTTTTTAACGTGAAAGAGAAGATATAGTTTCAACAATAACATTTAAAAAAACCCACAGCTTAAAAGCTATGAAACAGGCTGTATGCATAGTTAACTTTCCCCAAAGCCTGACTGCTCCCTGTGCCAAGATGGGGTCCCTCTTTTATACGACCACCAACACTGATGTGCCAGCTCATCTCTTCCACAGCCTGCCCCAATCAGTACTGCCAGGTCCAAGCCACCAAAACCACTGCTAACTGACAGCTGCCTGCCTGTTTGGGCTATCACCCTGCCTGCTCTCACTATGCCTCACCGGCACAGTTGTTTTGCTACCGTGAGCAGAAAGCTGCCAATTTGCTTTATTTTGGTTCCCAAAAATGCTGCAGAAAGAAAGAATATGTGGTCTCTCCTGAGATTGCAGGGAGCTGCTGTGCTGGAGGGGAAAGTCCTCAGAGCTTGGCTCTGGCTGAAGTGGCACTGATGAGAATAAGGGTAGCGCAGAGAAACGGTCAAGAGGATTGCATGCAAATTATGGAAAACAAATGGCATTATGCCCAGATGTAATATGTACAAATGTAACTCTGACAACCTCATTTCCCTCCTTCACTATGCCCTGCCATAAATAAGGACTTTGCAAATTTACAACAAAGAAACTCCTTTGAGCTTGGAGTATGATGACTTGAGATCAAGAGTACTCAAGTGATATCACTAGCAACTAGTAAACTGCACGAACAACCACTGCTACCAATGAGTACTTGTGGTGGAGAGAGTATGATGCAATTCAGTGCAGCACCTCATCCCAAGCCTGAGTTAGCAGCATCCCCCATGAGTGATCCAATGGCCAGAGTAAGGTGCCTTGTGTATGTGCTTTTGCTGAAGAAGTTAATACAAAACAGTGGAGTCAAGCCCTACTGATCTCTGCACTTTCAAACTCAGCTTTATTTGGTTTCTCATCTTAAGGAGTCACTGCAAATTTTCCATCCCCAGTCTGAAAAATGCCTTTCCAAGACAACTTTGTTTTCAAGTAAAATTCAGAATAAGCAAAGTGCTGCCAGATGCAGAGAGATGGAAAGGGCTAACAGTGAGTTCTGCTACAGGAAATACAATTTCCCAGGGTAAAATTAGAAAAAAACCCCAATGAGTAGGAAGATGAGCCTCAAAACAAGTCTAAAGAAAAAATAACCTCAGTGGCAGGAATGGCACACGTATAAGAATCAGGTACAACTTAAGGTAATATCAAAAAAGGAAGATGTATATTTCACCTTCTTGAAGACTATACTGATCAACATTTCACCTACGTGTACTCCCATTTTTTGGGTCATTGCTCTTGGTTGACACGTGCAGTGTGTCATATACCAAATTTATCAGAGAGATGCAAGAAAATACAACAAAGCCTTACTCTAGCTATCAAAAGTCAATTGCTGGGTCTTGGCTTTGTATATAGTCCAGGTGGATGACTACCCACTTAGGTGCTGAGACTTTTTTTGAGAATCAATTATCTGCTTTTGTGTTGAACAATGTCCACACTTCAGCGAATCTATTGAATGATGCTGTCACTGACTGCATAGAGTTAAAAGACAAATTTACAGGCTGTACAGGAGTAAAGTATACAAACTGACATAAAGATAAGACCACGAATAATTCCCATACTTCTTGGTGTAATGATGAGGAAGCTATGCTTTAGACAGTGTTTGCTGCTTTGTTCTATTTAGTTTAGTAAATTTGTTCCAGTTTTGAAATTGCAAGTTCTAGTCTCTGAGTGACTTTTTAGAGTCCTTCAGTTCAGTCACCTGAACCATCTTACTGCACCTTGGCTTCTGAAGAAAAACTCAGTTATGCATGTTAGGCCAGCACAACTGAAGATCAAATAAGGACTACAGTCAGATAACCAGTGCAGCCTCAGCGCAGCTACACCTGTTGTCTTTTCTGACCATCATGTAGAGGTTACACTTAAAAGACTGAACTACTTTAAGTCACAGTATGTCTTCCAGTTGTGACTCCATGTTTGAAACCTCCCTTAAAACTCCATGCTTAAAACCTATCCAACACTTAGAAAAAGGGAACTTCATGGAACTATGCATGTGACTAAATCAGAAGTTTCTTCTCAGACTGGAGCAGCATTTTCCCCACTTCCTCTCCCTGTGTTGTCAGACCTTGAGGAGTCTATGAGTACTAAAACATGCAGTTATCTTTGCCATTGTCATTGACATGAACATGGGGACATTTAAGGCTTACGTGGAAACCAGTGACTTTCAGTATTGCATCACTAAACATGGAGGAGCTAAAAGAAAACCTAGGGAAGTGAAATAACTGAGTTTGCCCCAGAGGTAATGTACTACCAAGAGCTGTGCAGGAAAATGGAGTGGTCCTTCCTCTTATTTTTAAATTGCAATGGGCTCTCAGAAGAGTAACTGTAGAAATGATGTGCTGCCTATCAGATCTTTCTGTCTCCAGTTTGAATGCAAGGTTTATGCTACCTTTGCTCATGTTTGCCTTTCTTCACAAAACGACAAATCCAAATGGTTTTACAGTATGCCTTCTGCAGTTTGCACAGACAAGGTTTTTTTGGTTTACTGTTCCATTTACTATCGCAGAAAAAAGTTCCTGTTTCTAGAGGTAGTCTTGAGATCCTAAGGCTCAGAGGAGTGCTCCCCAAACTTTTTTTGATCACGCACCTCTACCAGTAACTTTTTGAGTGTGTATGCCTATATAAGTGTATTTATTTATAATTTTTGGATATATATACACACACATATATATATATATATATGTATTATCAAAGTTCCTGAGAGCCAGTGAATTGTCTCATGCACTCCCTGGGGCTGTATGCACCCCGCACTAGAGTCCACTGACTTCAAGAAGCAAATATAGATTTCAGGAGAAAAATAGTAATGAAATAAAATAAAATAAACTTGTGTTTTTAAAATGGAAGGTGTTTAGAACTGATTCTGGGTCTGAGCTGTTTCTCTAGGAATACAGAGAATACAACCCTGGATACAGCTACTGGAGTTAGATTCTCATGATCAGAGGAATTCCTGATGTCTCATCACTGGGGAATTGCTGAGAAGGTAACTTTGTCTCTGCTTTAAGATAGTCGTGTTAATTAATACCATTACTATCAGGTAATTTTCCTGAGAGTTAATTTAAAAGATTGTGTTAAAATGTAGAGTAACAAATGGCCATTGAATGAAGTGCTTGTCAGGAACAGATGTGTCAGCTATATTAAAAACAAAATTCTCCACATACATGTCAGATGACAATCTTCAGATAAGCTAGATCAGAAATAGAAGAGAATGCATACTTTTGTTTAAATATGTTTTCTTGTGTTGAATTAATCACAAAAAAAGAAGGAAAAATGAAAGTGAAGAAGTTGAATAAAAGTAAATTGAATTTTATACTATGACTGTCTGATGTTAAAAATATAATTCCTTTCATATCAACACAATCCTAAGGAACAATAAAAAAATCTAGTAAGAGATGCAGGAATATCCTAACAATCTCTGTATTAAAACAGTCAAATAAAGATTTTATTTTTTTAAAAAATATTTTATTTAAAAAAAAGGTAATGATTTAGTCAGTAGTCACAGGTTTGCAGACAACATGCTTAGGTGGCCCTTGCAGAATGGGAGCCAGAACCCTAGGAAACTTCCTTATTCTTTTAGGAGCGAACAGTCACATTACCACTTCCTTGGGGGAACATGTAGGGTTGGTTTAGTCTTTGGTAGAATGCTCTGAGGAGGAGACAGCATACTTCTGGCTAGGTGCTCTGTACCAGTGAGAATACATAACCTATGTCTTTTGGAAGACCTTGAGCTAAAAGTACATGTCGTAAGCTTCAGGTACACTGGATCTTTTGATTCCTCAGTACTTTATTGTTTTTTACTTGATAGTCTAGGGAAGTTAACAAAACAACTGCTATTACAATAAGAGGAGACTTTTCTCAGAAATAATGGCCTACATTTTTCAGCTGCCATGAGCTAGCATAACTCTTCTGATTTGATACCAATATAAATCTATTTCCTCTAGTTCTACTTAGACATGAGATCTCATCTTCTGAACAGGACGTCCTAGTGGACTGTTTCTAGGCTGAAGTCCTATCTCTGGTACATGTGAGCTGCCACTCACATGAGCAAGTGGTCTGGGTTATATTAGAAAGTTGGGATTACTAAATTCTCACTTTCTCTGCTTCTTTTGTTCTTGTTGGTCTGTGTGTTAGCTATTTTAGCCCTCGCTCCATGTGAGATGGTCCGGAATCACTGGCAGATGATGTAGATGGTGATACACATACCTGTGTGGAATCAGGCAGGTTTGTTGTGCAGTGTGACAGACCACTTTCTTCAATGCTATGTTATACACCCCATTTGTCTCCAGAAGAGCTCTGCTGATGCGTGTACTGCATGCCTGACTTAGCAACAGTCTTGCTGATGTTTTTCTTGTGCTCTGACCTGAACGCTGCTGGGTTTAGCCCGTCTTTGTTTTGAACCCTAATGCTTTTCTGCAGCTGCAGCCCATGTCTGTCATGTAGCTATGTCTACTGCACACTGAGAATGAAGAGAAATAATTGGTGACTTGAGCAAATCCTTACTTATATGACCCAAGTCCATCGCTTACCTCTGTGACGGCAAAGCTTCTTTTCCCACACGGAACAACCTTGTACCATTTGTCATGCAGAACATCCATGAAACCATGTGACTTGTACTGGCTTATCAGTTCGGAGATGTTTGAGGTGAGTGGAGAGTTGGGAGGAAGGCCAATGCCATATCCTAGAAGAAAAAGTAGTACAATCATCTGTCTCTTCCTTGTTTGCTTTTTGCTAAAGTATGTTCGCTCCAGCCATCAGCTACCAGCATAGCAGATCAAGTTGACATTCAATTTCAGCAAGTCAGTTCAAACCTGGACACTGGCTTACTGCAGATTGAGAATGTTGAGATGATACATTTTTCTGTGGAAAATAAAGTAGTCCAATACAAACAGGGTACAAAAATTCAAAATCACTATGGCCAGAAAAGTGATATGTAAAATTGGAGGTGCAGATAGAGGAATAAATCTGTCTTGTCTCTAGAAACGCAGCCTTTTGCATGCCCTTGCTGTGGGTTCTTCTTTTTTTACCTCATTTTAGCCAGGCAAAAGGGTCTTAATGTAAATTAAATTATTCTATAATCCCTTTACATTGTTAGAGCAGCGAATGTGACTCTGGTGTCAGATGTGACATTTTCTTTTCTTCCTGTGCAGTTTATGATGAGGAGCTATGTGGAAGTAAACAAATATGGGAGCAGTCTGTATACCAATTTAAAGCCCAGGTGCTAAGCTTTCAGTTCATGCAGTTCTGCTCTGGCAGTGATGTGAAACTTCATATAGTAAAACACGGAGATTTTTACCAAACTAAAACACTGGTAAAGGACTTAGTGTAAGTAGAAATGGATTCAGTAACCCTAAACATGGTATTTAAATTTTCAACATCTCGGTTTTGACTTTAGAAAAAAACAAATACGATTCATGTCTGGAAGACATGCAGCTGCATGCAGAGATGTACTGCCAATTGCCTGCAGAGATTCCTTTCTAGTCCTCTGTGGACTTTTATTTTGCAGTGTAGAATTCAGAATTTCAGACTTTCTCCTTGAAACAAAAAAAAAAAACAATACAGGAAGAAGGAAAAAAACCAGCACCTTCTAAATGTACAAGAGTGGTAGATTTGCCATTGCAGTGCTTTGCTTTTCAGTGATGCAGAGCAATGTGATGATATGCATACTCACAATACAATAGTCTCCCTTGCTGCTGATTTCTGTACATTGTATCTGTGTTTCCACTTGAATATATTTGCTAACATTGAAGGAATGGTTTCAAACAAGGCATAGCTAGGGTTCATGAATACCACATTTTCAGCATATTTAAGTGTTTCGTATTTGGGTGATAGGATGTCTGGCTATGTGAAAACATGGTTTGGGGTTTAGTTGCTTTTTCTATGTTGAAATCTGCTTTACTTGATACAAAGTTGTGGAAGCTGATGGTTTATATCAGTAGAGATGACCTTTCTGAAATGGAAGATTTATCAGCCTGTGTATGCGTCATGAAACACATAGCTGCACACACACAGAAACGCTGCCACAGCCTGAACAGCTCTCTGTGCATATATCCTCCCTGATAACAAACAGAAAAGATGAAAATGGACTGCTTTCAGGGTGAATTCAAATGGAAGACACTGATGAGGTACAGCAAAGAGGAGCATTCCACAAAATGCCTAGTACTGGTAACCTGTAGCTGAAATGACTTAAAATGCTCAGCTTCCTCTGGCCTTCATTTAGCATATTGCCTCCCTCAATCAGGTTTAAACATTTCAGAGGAGGTTGTTTCAATGTGTGATGTGAGGAAACAGAGTGATCACCCTTGGAGGAGAGGAAAGAGGGTGCTTCAATCATTTTCATTGGCTATCTATCATGAAAGTGATTCCTGAAGTCTAATTGCTGCTGATGTACTAGAAGCAGCTTCAGACAAGCCTTGCTTCCAGGCTGCCTTCTGATTTGTCCTTGCTGATACACTGGGTCTGCGGGAGGCTACGTACCAGGGTGGGCTCCCTTCTTTCACTTCAACAAGCTACAGATTCAGTACCAATCTAAAACTGACCTTTAAAATGGGAACAGTATTTATCTGCTCCAGACGAGAGCAAAACTGTAGAAGAGTCTTTCACTGGGTTTTGAACAGTGTGATGAAAGTGAGACTACAAAGAGCAAGTCTCATTTCAGGAGCTGCTTTATTTCACTGTGAGCAGTGAAATGGACTATGCTTCCTACTTGTTTGGAGATAGCCTAAGGGCTTTGAATAATTCCTGTATAGAGCACAGCAACAGATGGTACAAGTGATGTAAAAGCTCAAAAACTACATAAAAAGGTGAAACCTTCGTTCTGCTTAATAATTGAGAATTTTATCATAATCCTCAAGTTTCACCTGCAGACTTTCGTTGACAATACCAAATCACAGTAAAGCAAATGCAACACATGATAAATAGAGCAGTATGTTATAAAACTGATTATTACCTTCAATGGCAAAGGGTTTTCCCACAGTTAAAAGCTTGCAGTCAGCATCTATTGATACCTCATAATCTAAGAGCGCTTTATCCATAATGAAGGCATCAAGTTTCTCTGGATCATGCCTGCATTTGACATCAAAGGGAGAAAGGGAATCACTTTACAGTTTAAGACTCAGTGGTCCTCACTGAACATTTATCTGTGCAGTTCCGTGGAAGACTGCTGAATGAAAACAGAGACTGGGGACTGCTATTTTAAATGCAAAGCTTGTTTACATTTTGAAGAAGGGAATTGTGCATGAGATACAAACTTTGTGCATCTAGAGCGGGACAGTGGGTGGCAGACTTACTTTGCTCCCATGAAACATTACTTGTCTGAAAGATGGAAAATACTGCAATATGCTAGACTTTGACTCAATTGGAAGGTAACACAAAGCTTTACTGGAAAATATTAAAAGAACTGCTAAAATACTATCTTTGTGATGTTAAAATTAGGGTCATTAGAGCAAAAATGAAGAGGGATAACCTATACAAAGGTGTTTCTCTTTCTTTCCTCTTGAATATGAGGGAAATTAATTTTGTTCACCCAGATCAGCTTTTTTCTATGTTCAGTCTTAATGAACACAGAGGAATGAATTCTACTAACATAATCATTTATGAATAGCATGCTTGCTTGATAAGAAAGAACAGCTGCAGCGTCTGTTCTCATCTGATCCAGAGACTGTACTCTCCACTCTTGTCACCTTAAAGGTTCAGGTGTTCTCCTGATGTAAATTTACATTACTTCATTGATTTCAATTGATTGATTCCAGTTTAACCCAAAGGAACTGCCATGTATCTTAATTATCCTTAGGATGGCTCTGATAAAAATACAAAAATAGGAAACAACTTCTGATGAAAATTTCTCAGGCCATCTGTTATGCAACTTTTGTGTGTAAAATGAATGACTGACTTCAGGTTTATTAGCACCTTTCCTATTTCCTGTCAGAGTGAATCAATTGTGTGGCCCTAACCTGTTAGGCACAAATGTCTCTGAAACACAGCAATACCATGATTCTGTAAAGCAAGATTTGGTATTTATTGCTTCTTACCAGTCTAATGATTCTTTTACTCATTTTAATGATAGACACTTCAAGGTTTCTCTTCAAGAACCTTCACTCTTCCCAGTATGTTGAGGATGCTGAGAAGCCTTGTTCACAGCTTTTGCTTGGATGGTGGGTTTTTTTTCTGAATGTTTCTCACTGCCTAATAAAGAGCTTTGAAGCACAAAACCCTGCCAGAATTTACACACTGCCCAGACTTGATGGCACCTAGCAGGTAGTGTGAAGCACTGCTTTCCTGGGAAACACTCCAGCTGCTGCTACACCAGCTCGCTCTCCAAGTACCACTCTCGCCAGCTGATTACATGCTTTCTGCCCTATCTACCACACACCAGTGACTGTTTTGTGGGATATGTGACACTGACAGTGGGAAGCCCATCGCCATCTCACTCTGTGCCTTCTGGTCAAGCATGCAGAGGCTTACTTTAGATATGCCACTCCATCTGGAGTCGCAGGGACGTTGTACCGTCGCATGTACTCGTGCATCTCTGGGAAGCTTTGCCTCACGTAGTCTTCCGCGCTGCTCTCTCGTACAGTTCCGAAGCGAAACCCTTGGGATGGGTGGTGGAGCTGAGGAGATGAAATTGCAGATTAGCAGAGTCACTTGCCTCCTTCATATCTGGTATCTCAGTTTTTGTCAGAAATTCTCAGCATTCAGAGACCTGCCTCTGAAGTTTTCCTACAGTCAGCTTTCCATACCACAGGAAAAGTTTAAAAAGACTTACCAGGTGAATGATTAGCTTGTTCGTGTACTCTCAGCATCATCTTCAAACGTGAGCAACATTTCCCTGGAGACACCCTGAATGCTGAAACCCAGGTATTTAGTTGGATTACTTGTCTTTAAACCAGTCAACCCACCTTCAGGGGCTCTGGGTAGCCAGTGAAGGACCCACAGTCTGGATTTCTTTTGGCAGAATGTCTTTTACTGACTCCCTAAGGGTGAGATTTAGTCTTCTGCAGAAGGGTACTATTGCCATTTCTTTTATAGAAGCCTAGACCATACTGCAGACCACTGCTATCTTTGCTGTCATTTGCCACTAAGGCATGAAGTGTTGTGGACACCAAGAAGTCTCCCCTAACAGTAAGAAGGAGGACGAATAGCCTTCAGCATAGCCCAGGCTGTAAGCTTGGTTACCAGGCTATACAACTGCAAGCTTTGCAGTTTGTTGTCCTTTCCTTTTCACAACTGGCTCCACCTTCTGTATTAAAGCCCCGAGTAGTTGGAATGTTCATAGGTTTTACAGACAGACTTCTGTTTCTAAAGTACCCTGTTTGCCTTTGGAGTGTTTAGTCACTTCTGTGGAAATTCTCAAAACTGCGGTGAAGGTGTCAGGCTGTGTCCTCTACTACACCAAGCATTTCCTTGAGATGGCTCCGTGCTGCCAATTCCATACCAATTGGAAAGCCTTCAGCGATGTACCAGCCTCTAGAAAGTCAACACTTCAGAGAACAGGAAGCTAAATAAAGCTAAGCCTGAAGTACTCATGCTCTGTTTGCTTCCCAGGAAGCTTATGGTCTTCGCAGCAGCTTGCAAAGATGATCTCACCATGGCCATGCTCTGCTTTGTACAGGCCAGGCAAAGATGCATTCTGCCAAGTTTACTTGTTTCTCAGCATTGTCATCTACATAAAGCAGAGTGTAGGGCAATGCAAAGCCATACAAAAGGCCTTTCCCACTCCCCTCTTCGATAACCTCATAGATAAGAGTATTCCTAGCTTTTTTAAGCATAACAGAGGTAGGATGTAAACACACAGTCATCTAATTCAGTCTGAAAAGGAACAGAAAAAGGTCTTTTGGATGGTATTTGATGTCCTGGAAGCTATGAATGTACTGTAAAAATGGTAATTTTTATCCAGAAAGTGGACAAGTGTTTTCTTCACTATGCTCTGCTGATCTGGTCCCTGTTTTGCAAACCAGGAATCAGATCTGTGGGTAAACATGAGACTGTGGTCATAGAGAAAGTCTCGTCATGTTTTTGGAGGTGTTTTGGTCTGGATGACCATGGGACAAACAATTCATGGCATGCCTCCCTACAGAGCTGGCCAGAGTGCGGAAGGACTGTGGGCACAGAGGAAAACATTCTTTCCTGGAAGTGTGGAAGCAGCATTCAAATGCCAGAAGACACAAATAACAGAGAGTTGTGCTGTGACAATACATCATGGAGACTTCCAGCACAATACTGCCAATCTAAATCTAGGTCTAGTCTTGAGACACTGAAAATTACCTGCTTAAAGAATTATCTTGGTGTGGGCTCCATGCACCCTATATCCCAAGAAGCTTGTTAACACAGTCAGTACTATTTTTTTTAGGTTTTATTTCTTGGTAGTTTCAGCAATGAGACCAAAAAATCCCCATCAAGTCTCAACACTGAACCATACTGCCACCTTCCAAGTCGACTTAGGTGATATGGTATTTGTGGACCACATAGTGATGCCAATTGCAATGCAACATCCAATCTGCAGATAAAGACTGCTGATGCCTGACTTCACTGGAAAGCAGCTCTCACACAGGCTGTCACCAATGTCTACATCAAGCTAAATATTTAAATGTCTGTGAGAAAGGCTAGTACAAAAGAGAGAATAAACGCCACTTCTATGCAATTTTCTCCCTCAAATGCTTTACCGAGGACTGTCTCTGTTTTGCTTTGTGTTGGGCACATTGTCAAATTTCAACACAAATGATGACAACGTTGGAATATGTATGAGATCAAAAGTCCATCTGGCTTAATATCCTCTCTCCAGCAACACCATATGTCTGGTGGGAAGTCTTGGAAAGTCTATGTAAAGAAGTTATGTAGTGGTCCTTTCCATCCTCTGCTCTGCTTTTGGTGATCTATGTTTTTCTTAAGCATAACTATGTGTCTGCAACTTTGTATTTGATGACTCTAGACTCTTTTTATGAAGGATAAATCTTAATAGTGTTTTAATTCTCTATGTCTTTGGGACTTAAATTTTCTTCTTACTGCTGCTTATCAACACAAGAAAAAGGTCTGCTTGCAACTACCTGAATAGCAGATTAACAATGTGAAATGCTGCCAAGAGTAGATAATAGACTTCCCGCACTACTTTCACTGCTAATATACCAAGACTGCTAAGGATTACTTGCTTCAGCAGAAGATAAAAACTTTAGAATGGAAACAAGACTCATCAGTTGCCACTGCTGCTTGCTTACTTGCTGTAATTGCCCCACGGGAAGATTCTGTGAAAGGGTGGAAACCACAAATATCCATATCCTAACAGGGATAGGTAATGTTATAGTCTTCCTGTGAGTCTTGCCTTATTAGTTGTCTTTTTTAATCTTTTCTGTTTTCCATGTTCTGTTTCTTTAGTGTTTCCTGTATTTTAAGAGACCTACACTGAAAGAGTCCTTCTCTTTGTTTTGAAGCAGTAACAGAAACCTAACACGTGGTATTCAGAGAAATCACGAACTCTGAAAAAACAGCATTTGAAAAATCAAAAATGGAAATTTTTTTTGGGGGGGGATGGTGGGGGAGACAGTTACTTGGTTTTTTTTTATACTTAATCACAAGTATAAAATCCATCAGGCTGAGAAGAAATAGCTGTCCAAACTATCAGCATTTCTGTTATGTGGGGACTAGACTTCTGTGTATACTCTGCTGTGTTTTTGCATTCAAAGCTCAGCGTAAACAACCATCACAAAGCAGATAATGGATGCTAGGAACTGTTGACACTTTTCATATTTGTAGAGTACTTGCAGATTTGCAGGTGATCCAAGTATGATTAAAAAGAAATGAATGCAGTAGCTGCAGGTCCATCTCCAGATATGAGTTTTCTTGATGCTTAGCTTAAAAAGTCTTACAAGATCCCTCCAAAATCTATGGCTGTAACAAATCAAAAGATCAATGTCTGTCTTGACTTACAGTGAGGCTTTCAGGTGACAATGAAGTCCTGGCTTGACAATTCATTCAACACAATGTAAAGATAGTTATGGGTGCAGATGGTGTATCCCTCTTTATTCATCTCTTGAACTGCCAGACCTTACTTTTGAAGACCTAAGAGCACTTGCTTCTTCAAAAGAGTCATTGCTCATGAATATAACTGCTACTCAGGTAGTAGGCTAGCTCCATACTCGCACACAACCTCTCCCATGCTCTGCAAAGGAGCTAAGCATTGCTGCCATGCCTAGGACTCTTTAGTATTTATAACTAGCCCTTTGAATGTTAGCTGGCAAGGTTACCACAGCATCACTGCAAATGAATGCAGTGGTGGCTGAGCTGTGGAGTGTGAGAAGAAGGGGAATGCCAATGGCACTGGGGAGTATAACAGTGTATATATGAATATATTAATGGAGTAATTTAAAGCCAATGTTTTTCAGGGGTTAAAAAGCTATTTAGTGTTGCTGGTGAGTGTATCTCCCAAAAAATGTGAAGCCTCCAGCAGCTAACAATATCATTTTTTGCAGCTCGAATGCTGGTGTAAACTCAGTAAACTGAGGTTCATATGCGAAGCACTGGTGTTTACTATGAATGGCCATACTATTTAGGTAAATCCCAGATTTTTAGAACCATCTCCCCAGTCTATTGTGAGAAAGCTGTTGCATATGAAGTTGTGAGACACATGGTAACCTTCCATTTGTGTCTGTGTTAATACACAGGGGCAAACTCAAGAGATGGTCATGACAGCTTTTGCAGCAGAGGGTTGTAGTGCCAGAAGGGGCTGAGAACTTGTCTGGAATCAACACTGACTCACAGGTTCCAGGCTGTGAAATGGTAAGACAGAGGATCTTGTTGCATAGGTCAGGGATAGATAGTTTAAGAAGATGACCTTCTGTGAAAACAGAGCTCTTGGGATGGAAGACTACAAAATACTGCTGGGAAGTGCAGGATGAAGGTTCAGAAGAAAGGATAAAGAGCTTTGGAAGTAAGCATGCTTTCTGGAATTGGGGGATGAGTGCTGTCCCTGTGACCTTTAAGGACATTATTTACTGTGGGGTGCAAGGGCTCTGCCATATTTCCAAGAACAAGTGTCACTTCATACCATGGGTAAGAAAACAAACAAGGGGTAATGTGAGTTCCTCCAGGTGCTGAGGAGGTGAAATGGCTGTTGCGAGGTCATGCAGTGTTTAAGGAAACTTGAGAGCTCTACAGAACATTCAGTTTCTCTGATAGCACAGGGAAAAGCTTTGGGACTTCTCAGAGTCTTCTGTGCCTTGTATGGCATTGTACTACTAGGCAAATGATGCTTGTGTTGCTTTCTGACAAAGGCAAATACTGCAGCTACCAGTTCCCTTGGCTTCGGACCTTACTTCTAGATCTTCTTGGTTTCAGTCTTCTGTTGCTAAAACATCTGCTGAGTGGGAAGTAGAGAACTTGTTTTATTTGGGAAAATGTTGATACGAATTGGGCATCTGCACACAACTATGGCTTGCCAATTATGAAAATTCCAATGTGATAAAACCACAGGAACAGAAACAGGAAAAGATAATCCTGAATGTCAGGGATTTTGCATTATGCCAATTTATATAATATATGGCCATTGCACTCAATGCCATCAGCTAAGCTGAGAAAATCTAGACTTAGACTTAAAAGGACTTAGGTGCAGAAATAGTCTGTGCAAGATGGGGTTTATACCTGAAAATACATGAGACGCTGCCAGCAGTTAGCCTTGACATACTCCAAAATTGGGCTGTTGTGTTTTGAGGTCTTCCAGCAGGCTCTGGCTTCTGTATGACCTTTCAGTGTGGCAAAGCTAGCAGACTTGGCTCAAAGACTTTTCCTCCATTGGTGCCCTTGTTGTTAAACCTACTATCATATTGAGGTTTGCATCATACTTGGTTGTCATGCGTTTTTGCAGTGTTTAAGAATCCCAGGTGCTCAGAATATAAATACAGTGAAGAAATGGTTTCAGCTCCAAAAAGGCAAGAAATACAATATTCCTGATCCCACTGAGTTTGAGCTTGCTGGCAGCTGTGAAGAGACAAGGAAGGTTACACAGAGCAGCTCTTGGGAAGTGAAATTATGACTAATTTCTATAAGCAATGAAATGACTGAAATTTAGGAAATGTCTTCCCAGTACTTGATCAATGGGGTGCCCTAACTGCCTCACTGAATTCCATTCAGAAATATTCTAAGCAGCATCTCAAATCATTAAGATGATTTCATCATTCGTTAAGTTAGCCTCTCCTTCCCAAAATTCAAGTCCATGAGTTATTCTTTGAGGGAGAGGGGAAAAGGGCAACCCACTATACAGTGGAGCACGGTGACAGTGACAAATGCAGACTTCACATGAATTCAGCTTTTACGACCACCTACAAAAATGCTTTTTTATTTGACTAGGGTACAGGAAAGGGAAGCATGGCTGAAAACACTTTCCTAACTTTTACAACTTCTGAGTTTTTTTGTTGAGAAAAACTTTCCGTAGCTGTGCCCCATGATAATGCTGGATACCTGGTATAACAGCAAGTGTAGTGTTTAATGGGCATCTCGTATATCACCTGAATTGCTGTTAGTGCCAGCATGATCTCTGCCAAGGAACTGCTGCAGAATCTTGAAAAACTGGTCAGTTTCAGTTGCTAATCGATGGAAGGGGTAGCATTAAGGGGTCTGCTCTGCTGTGGAGAACTGACATGCTTTTAAAGATCTGTTGTTTTGTAATGAGTCTTCTGTCTTTGGCATATGAAGCAACAGCATTTTATCTTGCCTTATATAATCAATACATTTATGTGGTCGTGTAGCTGATAATAGATTTTTCATGGCCCAATGATAAATGAAATGCAATTGGTAGTGCTAAGCAAAGTGTCGGGGAAAAACGATAAAGCAAACAAAACTAAAAAAACCCCAAACACTGTAGTTCATCGGCTTTTCCCTACTTATCTGCAAGAGTTTTTGAAAACTCACTAGTGAATATTTATGGGGTGCAGAGGGAGATGAAAGAAAAGAAAAATATTCACAGTGAAGCACATGAATTTCAAATTTCAGCAGATGAAAATTAACATCCAAACTGCTGGAAGAGGACACTTTGTTCAGAGACTATCCCATGTGTTCAGGCTTGGGAAGTGGAGATGTTCCCAGGGCCTCCAGGAGATGGTGTATGCAGAATACATTTGAAAGCTCATTTTCCCTTCTCTGTTGTAAAAAAACATCAGTGGAGATGATTCTTGGCTTGTCGGGATAACAACAGATTTTGTTAAAATCTTGTCAGTTTGAATCCAACTCATCTAGGTCATTAGTTGGCATAAATCTCTACAGCTGCATTGAAGTCAATAAGCAATTCCAATCTAGAAACAAATGCAGAGTCCATTAGAGATGGTTTATTCTCCTGCATTGCAACAAGAGCATACACAAAAAGTAATTTTGACTTTGGTCTCTTTTTAAAAATATGAAGCCTCTGTGTTGAAGCTCCTTGTGTGATAGCTAACAATTACTTATAAGTTCTTCTCTGCTCCTCTATGTGCTGCAGAAGCTGTACAGATAAAGAGTGAGACTGGTGACTCTAGTCAGTGGTTGTTAATTTCTGAAGATTGCCCTGCTGATTGAGTTGCTGGGCAGTGTATCAGTGCAAAAAAGCCTCAAAAAACCAGAACTCTGGTAAATATGAACTTAGTGGTGTGTTTACTCCTGTTTCTTAATAGCACTTGAAGAGTTATCTCGACAGCGATCTTTGAGCTAGGTAGGTATAAATTATTGTAGGAAAAATGGATAGTCTGAGGAAATAAAAAAGAGATGTAATTCCCAACAGGCAATAAATAGCTCACTGTTTCCAGATGTACTTCAGTAGCACAAAGCAACCTCAAAAATGCTCCAGACTGAGACATTTCATCTACCGTGTCTTCTGCTTACTACATGTGAAATAGAGTTAATGCTGCTCTAAGACAGGTGAATTCCTTTTCAAATTAGAAATGAGGGAAGGAGAGCTGTTTGGCTGAATACATGTGCAAACAGCCAGAGAAACATGGGAGATTTCTGGTTCAATAATCCCTCTTGTCCTTCCATCCTGAGTCTCAGGTCTGTGGATGAAAAGCTACCACAGTTCCCTAGAATCAAGTGAGGGTTGGACAATGAAAACCTAATGTGACCATAGTTTAAAGTGTAGGAAGCTTTCTTAACTTTGAAACAATCATCTTTCAAATCCTTTTTCTGACAAATTTCTCCTGCTCCGGGTGTTGTTGGTTGATTAGGGTTGATTAGGGCTGTCAGTCCTCCTGACCCACAGCCCCATGGCAATTGACCCCCAGGTACCAGGGCTGAGCACAGTCTTCTGTGTTGACACTGTCTATACTTCTATTGCTCTGTGGTTTCCAGGAAAGGAATAGACAATGGCTACATGTTGCAAATGGGTCACTAGTTACTACAACAAAGAGATTTCCAGTAGCATATCTCAAAGTGTCTACCAGTGCAGCCCTATTTTCTTAAACATATATTTCGCTATTGGCTTTTGGTTCAAAAGAATCAAGTGAAAGTAAATCACAAGGAGTCCTTATACTGATATCCAACATTGGAACTGTTACTTCCCTTACTTATTGGAATCAGTTTGGAACAGTGAAGCATGTATTGAGCACAAAGTGTAAGAGAACGATGGGCTTATTTGGATGCCTTGAACTCTTGCACAGTGAAATATGGACAATAGTATTTGACTTTACCAGGTGTTCAGTCAAATCCTCTTGTACTCAATGAAAACTACTTTTTTTTGTAGAGGACTTGACCCCTTGGCATCTCTGGGATCCATGTAATCAGTGAGACAGATGATGGAGGACTTTGATCACTAGGAAGGTGAGCCAGGCTGGTATCAAGGTCTCTGTTTATAGATCACAATGTCTGTAGCTTTTGTGAACAATAATAAATATCCCCAATGCTGCTAAGTCGGCTGTGCAATGATCTTCCATCTGCCAGGTGGTAAGTTCAACCTTATGCATCTTCACTGCTCTCTGCTACTCTTTGCCAGTTTTTTCAGCAGCATTTACTCGTATTTCTCTCCTTGCATTATTTCCTGCAAGGGTTTGAGCCTCATCTATGATGCAGTTGCTATTTCTGGTGGTGAGCTCACTTCCCTTTTTTTAAAATAAAACTACATAACATGTAGATATTCTGCATTTTGAGAGTAAGAAACTGATGTAGTTACTGCTCAGAAAATGCTAAAACCCATTAATTTCTTCATGACTTTCACCAGATGGAATGAAGGCAGAAGGATTTCCTACCTTCCGCCTCTACATTCCTTGGATCAAGTAATTAGAGCAGTGAGGGAAAGAGTGGCTTAAAAGGAAGGTGACAATAGAAGGCCTTCTGTGTTGGTGAGGACCTGGAGCAGTAGGGGTTAATATGCAAAAAGACCGAAAAGATAATAGTTGGCAAGAAGGCATAAAAAAGCAGATCTTGATGGCAAAGGAAATTTGATGTGGACAACACTATAGTGTATTGTCCAATAAACTGTATATGAGAAAGAATAAATGAATAAAAACCTGAACTGGACAGATTCTGAGCCTCCAAAGCCGTAACTTAAAAAAAAAGCTTTAATGAGGTGATGGGGAAGCTAAAAAAGTCATGTTCACCACCATACATTACATGGGGAAGCTAAAGAAGCCAAGATTTCACCTCCATAAATTGCAGGTGTCTTTCATTCCTGCATGAGATTGCTCTGCAAATCCCATTCTTTAATCTGCTGGAGTCTGATGTTTCATTTCTCTTTCATCTGAGATTTTTTCACTCAGGTCTCTGTGACATTGTCCTGGTTTTGTGGGACAGAGTTAACTTTCTTCACTGTAGCTGGTACAGTGCTGTGTTTTGGATTTAGTGTAAGAATGAAATTGGTAACACACTGATGTTTTAGTTGTTGCCAAGTAGCGCTTATACTAAATGAAGGATTTTTCAGTGCCAGGGAGGAGCCGCACAAGAAGTTGGGAAGGACCATGACTAGGATGGCTGACCCAAATTAGCCCAAGGGTGATTCCACATCACAGGACATCATGCCCAGTATAGAAACTGGGAGGAGTTTGTGGGAAAGGGAGCATCACTGCTCAGGGACTGTCTGGATATTGGTCAGCGTGTGCTGAGCAACTGCACCGGACAGTGCTCATCTGTCTTGGGTCTGATTTCTCTCTCTCTTAGCTATATTACTTTTCATTACAATTATTGTCTTATTATTGTTGATTATATTGTTTTTTTATTTAATTTTAGTTATTACACTGTTCTTATCTCAATCCATGAGTTTCTTCTTCTCTGTTCTCTCCCCCATCCCTCTGGGAGGTGCATAGTTGTGAGCCAGTGTTAAAACTATGACAGGCAAAGTCCTCTTGAGTTCAAATCCTTCACTAACCCATTAATACTCAGAAAAGCACCACATATTAATTACCAGGCTGTGATGCTGAGAGTCTTGACCTACCTATGTCCAATGACTTCCTGCACAAAAATATACGCTATATAGATTTTACAGCCAACTTCTTTTAATGTAAAAAGAAAAGAATCTGGCAGTCTTGTACAAATATGAAACACCGTGGGAGCAATAAGATTTCTGTTAACTCCACTGAGCTGTTTGCTTGTTTTTTTGCTATACAATTGAATGCATATTTAACTATATGTTATTTCCTTATATACTTAATACATAGCAGTGCAAGTGGTGCACTCCTTAACATGATTCATCTTAGGTTGCTGCAGGGAAAAAAAAGTAGTTTTTAGGAGCATTTTCTTCAGTATAATTCTTACACGACTAGTTTTTTTTTCTGGAGGAAAATTATCAATAAACACACAAAAGTTATGGCCTCACTCTAAAGCTTGCTGAACTTGAGGGAAAATATCACTACTGTGGGGTGTTTGAATCATGCCTCTAATGACGAAAAAGGGCTACAAAGTAGCTGGACCTTTCCTTTTCTATGATTTGGTACTGCTAAAGGTCATCCACAGTTGCTTGCCAATTGGTATTTCTGGATGTTTTAATACATGTAACAGGGAGTTTTCAACTGATATAATGGCCATAAGGCCTCTAAATTAACTAAGATATTCCTAAATCAGAAATGAGAGCTTGCACCCTCACTTTTTATATTTTAAATATAGAAACAAAAATACAATTGTAGATATTTAATTTCTGAGTAACAAAATCTCACAAATAGCTTGTGTGGATTACTCACAGTGCTTAGTTTTGTAATAAAAAGATGGACAGCTCATTACATCATGACAGTGGATTGGAAAAGAAGCAGGGATTTCTGAGTATTAATCCTGTAGCATACCAAGGCTGCTGAAAGGATTTGCTGGATGTGGCTTGTCAGGGTGATTGCAGGTGTCTGCAGTGTATTCCTTGGGGTATCTATGGTTTTTGTGATACATCAGTGCTGGCCACGCCAGTACACCATCATTCATGACTGAGAGAAGTGGGCATTTTCATGGAATATTTTGGTTAGGCTGCTTCTAAAGTGTCTTCAACAGCAGCCCAACATGCCTTCTTCTTTAAACTAACTGTAAAAGCATACTAGAGCGAGTAAACCTTGCGTAACAGCTGCACTGCAGACATGAAAAGCTAGGTGAGATAAAGAAATTGCTGATGGTGAGATTCACAGGTGTAACACTTTTTGTTAAATGAGTCTCAATAGGTTCAATATTTTCTGTCAAAATACAATAAAGAAAGGAAATTTGCCATTGTCAAAGGGTGCTTTGAAGGTAAAGTGATCCAGAGAAGGAAAAACATAATCATAGTAAATCAACAACAACTATAGCTACTCAAATGTATCCTAAAAATGGCAAAAAGCTGACAACTGTCACAGAAGTGATAATGGTTGAATAGCACCTCTAAAGCTCATTATATTGTTGAAAGAATGACAGTTTTAGCAGAAAGGCCAAGCATTGGACCGCCTTATGGAAAATATGTCCATCTCTTCAGCTTCTGCTGGTGTATGTTTTTTTAGTTGATAATGTTTCTTCTGTCCTCAGGGCCCCCACAAATATTTCGCCTCAGATAATCTGAACTACCAAACACACTCCTGACTTTATGTTGTATCTCCAACACGCATTAGAAGCCTGAAAGCAAAGTCCTGCTTCAAGTCCCCTTACCACAATCAAATACCACTAAAACTCTCCCTGGAGTTATCCTTCAACACAAGACCCTATTTGGGGATTTAATAATGAAGAGTTTTCTGGATCCAGGCCTCAGTGGTGGGCTTGCTGGGCAAAGAAATTGGGCAAAGTACATTGCTCTGTACTTACAGGTAGTTTCTTCTTTTCCCTCTCTGTGTCATGGAGGAATAGATTACTCACAGGCAGATAGCAGTCCTTTATGGAAGCCATATTAGAAACTGAAATAGAAAATACTTGCACTTGTCACAAGACTGGCTAAAAGAGACAGCAGACATGAGATACATGCTTCTGAAGCAGAACCGTAGCAAACTCTCTGTTTTGTAGGCAGAGCAGAAGTTGTTGCTTAACAATGTGCCCCATCTCTGCTCAACCTTATACCTGCAAGGCTGTGTACTCAGCTTGCTGCCGCATATCTGTGATGCAATTGCCACCTAGCCATCAGGAAACACACAACAGTGGCCAGCTGTCCTAGACCTATCGATCCATATCTGTATACTTACAGACTCCTCCAGCACCTGCTAGTTTTAAGGAGTTACCTCTTGCAACTGCTGTGAAACTGTGCATTGGCTCCAGTGAAAGGTGAAAACTTTGGGAGATGGCTTTTCCGACTGTAATTGAGTTATAATGTCATCCTTAGCCAAGGGGCTAAGGAGCTATACAATAGATGAGGTGATGGGAGGATTGGGAGAGATCCCAAAAATCCAGATGTCTCCAGGCCATTGAGGGTAGGTAAGACAAATGATCACACCAGCCCAAAAGGCAGGCAGCTGGTCTGCACGCCTGCAGGCTGAATATCTGACCTCATAAAGAAATCACTCATACAGCAGTGTACCTGGTTTGTAAAGCACTCTGACAAAGAAGAATGTTATATTTTTTTCTGCCCCAAAGATGTGGCATTAGGAGAAAAACTGAAATAAGCCTCTGCGATCTAGATGACAGCAGGATAAAAGCAACATAAAATGACCTAAAGACAATATCTTTCCTCCATCTCTATCTGTAAACAAGCTTTTAAACTTCTGTGTGATGTACTGGACTGTAGAGAAGTTCTTAAGAGAGAATCAGGACACACTGGTGCAACTTTCATCTGGGTAACTAGCACGCTCACTCTGTAGCTATCTTCTTGTGCTCAAACAGCAGACTGAAGACACTCAAGTGAGGGGTTTTTTTCCCCCAAGAACAATGTTTGTCAGTTTCCACTGTCAAGAGATGATGGTCAAAAATGTGTAGAATTAGAAAACCAGGGAGAGAGGGCAGCTGTGGCGGAAAAATGTCCACTCTCATAGAAGAGTAAGATTTTTAAGGTGGCAGGACATTGCTTTAGTATTTCTGCAACTTACTGACTGTAGCTCCCACCATAAGAAGTCACTGGAAATGTGAATTAGTAAAGGAAGCAGTCTGCTTTGATGGATATTCCAGACATTTGGCTATAGTGACCAATTGCTGTTAAGATTTTTACATGGAAAGTACATAATAATTTCTCTAAATTCAAGACGTATTCCAGGAACTTAATTGTCCCGCCTCTCACTGCTTACCTTGTGCTCTGATTTGTCTGGCCACTCCTTCTTTTAGCAGCATGATGATATTTCAATATTTCTTTACTTCTGCTACTATATCACTATTGCATTTAAAGGTCCAATTGAGATATCATTAATTCTGCACTTCACCTTGACATTAGTGGTTTTACTGCAACTTGTTTCCTTTTATTTTCTGATGAAAATCTTTCATTTTCAAGATTTCACCAACACAGAAAGACCATGTTTCCTTTGGTGAGCTGCAATGAGCAACTGCTAAAACACTGTAATCCTTGGTCAATTAAAAATCACTGGTGTAAAGTGAATTGTGTAGAAAGGCAGATGCTATTTATTCATGCAACATCTAACATTGTCTTATTTTCAGCCAGAAGACAGAGAATAGCTATTACTGGCAGGACTGACTTTAGACTTCTAACCTTGAAAAAAAAACTTCTAATTTTCCCTACCTTCCTGTTTTCAATGTCAGATGGAATTTGCTGTATGTGGCTGCCAGCCTAAAGAAATTATACGTCTTACTGATATCACCTCAAGAAAGTTGCTCTACTATTTTGGGCTTTGTTTTAAAACTATATTCGAAAGTATATTACATGGGTGCATATACCCTGAGAGCAGCAAGAGAATGTTTAGAAGTATATTAACATTAAAAATATTATTTCTGAGTCTTGTTGCCTTCTTTTTGAAATGAGTCTCCACCACTGGAAAAAAACATGTAAACTCCTTAAATCATGTAAAAATTTTTCAAGTAACTAACTAGAAAGTGGTGCGCATATGTCTGTGACTGTTGTGCTCCAAACATTTCCTAAACCTAAGCTATAAGTCTTAGAGAGAACATTTAATAGACACAGCTCAGGTTTTGTGTGAGAAGAGATGAAACCAGTTCATTTTCAACTGTAACTGTTCTTACGGACTAAGACTTCAGAGGCAAATGCATGAATGAAATGTATTAAACTATTTTGTAGTTCATGTAATGGCAGGCAATCCAGTTCCATAGAATCTACCTTGTCTTATTCCCACATTGGAAACTGGTAACAGCTTAGATCTAGTCAATAAAGCAGGAAAGGCCAGTGTAGGAAAGGCCAGTAATGGCCTGTGTAGGAAAGGCCAGTAATGCCATTGATTGAATGGGATCACTGAGGATACCAACCATGAGTCACTGGTATTTCAGTTCAGGACAAAGGCCTGTGCTGGCAGCACTTGATATGCTTCGATACTCTGCGTTCAATTTTGTAACTCAACAGACAAGCTCTACAGGGCAGCTTTAGAATAATTTCATTCTCTTAAAATTACAGAAATTTCCCAATACCTGTCTTAGGAAGTCCAATAATGATGCAGAAACAGAGGATGTAATCTGATATGATTTAACTTCTTGAATTAGGTAATGCCCATGCAAAGAGCAGAGGACTAACCTCATTGTCAAGCCAATATTTTGTCTTACACAACAATGACTGTTTAACAGAGGTATGCCCAGAGCTGGGGAAATTAATCTGAAAGCTATCATCTGCTTATTCAAAATGCTTTGAATAAAACAGATACACAATTCCTTGATTTTTGGAGCTTAAATCAATGAAGTTATTGATGTAGTACTTACAATATTTTTTCTAGGAGATGAAGGACAGAATATTAATAGCAATTTCCTTCAAGCCACAAACAAATTTTAGAGTTTCTCAGGCCAACTGTAATTTTTTTTTTTCCTTAAAATATTTGTGGTAGAAACAATCTAGATACTATTGGAGGGAGCGAGTTAGAAGTTGTCTTCACAAAGTCAAACCTGTACGGTCATCAATCTGAATGCAAGGTTCTACAAACATAACAGACAGGGTTTGGCATTTACTGTCTGCAGGGGCATATGTAACCTTTATTTACACAATTTATGAAAGCAACATAAATGTTTAGTTCTTGAATTCTTAAAATGTCTTTTTCAAGTGGCACAATGTTGATCAGTCCAGTCATTGGAAAAAAAATAAAATGGTGGAGAGTTTCAAAGCTATATGCCAGCAGTTAGTTCATGAGTATGAAACTGTGGGTAATACAATTACAGCTCCACTGAGGAGTACCAAATACACATGGAAAATGTGCTGTTGCTACCCTGTTCCCTACAAGTGACTGTCAGGTGAAGTGGATGTCTGCTCTTGTGTCACCTGCAGCCACGTATTTTCTCTATGAACCACTCTGCACATCATCACTTAGTGGCGAATAAAATGAGAATAGTCTTATAAAATGTCTGGACTTAAATTCCATCTGAAGATCTCTTCATTCCCCCTTGGGAGTTGGGGAGAGAGTGGGTGCAGGCATTCCCGCTTCTACATTTTTTCCCATCTTTCAAAAAGCACTAGGAAGTCTGAGCTATTTGCAGATGGGTTGTCTACAACATAACTCATTTCCTCCCATGACAGTTCTGCAGCAGAAACAACATCACAAATCAAATGTCTGACTACTTGTAAAGTGAATTCCACTGTTTTGATGCAGAAGGTAGAATTTTTGAAAATATTTCAGTTCTGCTCCACTTGATTTTGCTTTCACCGGGAACTTTGCCAGTAACGCCTTTGCAAGCACCGTTATGGCCTGTGAAATACTTGCAAAATCCTACCTAAAACGGCAGTGGTTTTGTCTTTGTGATGTGTGGTTGTTTCATTTGAGCAGATCTCAGGATGACCCAAATTATCCAATTGCTCAAAACAACTACAGCCAAAGGGACTTCAGAACTGAAATCAAACCCTTCATCGGAACATAGAAACCACTTTTCTTCTCTGCAGTGGGCAACACCAAAATTCTTCACCTTCCTCCTCACCCACAATCTTTGAAATCACCCTCTAAACTTCTGTGGATGTTTAAAGATCCTTCCTCAGTGCTGTCAGATGGCAACTAATTGTGGTGCAACTGCTGTTTTGCACACAGTTTGCTTTCAGATTTTATCAGAAATCATAAATTATGCAGCAGTGAACTTTGAATGGGAAGAAGAAAAGGCTGAGTTAATAACCACAGACATGCCTTACCTTTGGGTCATGTATTCCAGAAAGCTCCTCATAGATTTTCTCTCCTACCATGACAGCAGCTAGGTTGGCTGTGTACGTGGACAAACAAAATAGACAGAAAATAGCCCAGAGATTCATTAAAAATCTTCCAGTCCAGCACTTTGGGGGTTTGATGGCAGCTGTTCTTCCAAACAAGATCGCATAGCAGACATTCAGGGCAGAGGAGAAAGAGAAGACTTTGTTCCTGTTCCTTCCCTTGGGGGTCATCCCAAAAGGACTTTTCCACTCATACAAGGTGAGGAATATAGCTGTGATATGTAGAGCAACAAATATCCCCAGCCACATAGTCCAATGAAGTGGCCACATAAAGGCTCCAATAGGAGCTGCTGTGTCTTTGGTCCTCACCAAGATGCCCAAGCTGGTTGAAAAGAATGGGCTGGTGAAATCGATCACTTGGCTGCGGGCAGTGTTAATGCTAAATGACGTCACTGCCATATGAGCTGTACCAGCAAGAAGGTCTCCCACCAGCCCTGTCCAGTGGCCATTCTTCCAAGCTCCGTATTTTCCATCACCAACAATATATAAGTCAAAATCAAAATTCATATCCTCAGCTAGCTTCTCCAGCAGGTCAATGCAGTAGCCATAGCAGCACTTCTTCAGCTCAATGGGAACAGTGTCATTCCCTCCTTGAAGGGTTTCAAACAGGTTATCCAGCATGGCTGAATCATTGGTCAAAGGATCCAGGCACAACTGCCCTGCTGGGCAAAGACCTTCTTCATCTACGTCTCTTGTAAAGACAAATGGATGTTCAATAAGAGTTACCACCCGGAGGTGCAGCCGAGTGGGGTGTTGCATGTGGTTTTTATGTCTCTGGGCCTGTTCTGGCCATATCCCATAGTCCATGATTATCTTTCCTTCTTGCCAGCTCCCTAGACGAGTCCACATTGGGTTCCCAACAGGGTCATGCTGCAGATTCCAGATGAAGAAATTGTTTTCTGAGCTGATAACAGAGGAACCTTTCACCTTAATGTGTCCGCTGAGACCATCAAAAGTTGTGTTGGCTAAAAACCTGTTGGGAGGGAGAAAACAGTAATCAGAAGCAGAGAACCAAAGTCATCATGGTAAAGCATCTGCAGACACTATGAATTTAAGTTTAAGAGAATAGATGGGGATGTTGTTCAACACCCGGATCATTAATAGTTTTCCTACAGCATGGTGAATAAGCCCCTTAATTTATGAAAAAAGTACTGGGGAATCCTTTCCTATATCTTTTGTCTAATGCAAACGAAAACTCTTCAAGAGAGGTATTCTTTTTACTTACTAGAAACAAATAGGTGATATTTTTTTCCAGCTACCTTTGCCTCACAAACTAATGAAACATAGGTTAGTTCTAAACTAAACTCACCAGATCTGTAGTCAGTTTCCCAGATAAAAATATGTGTGAAAATGGAAGAGTGGAAATTATGTATGAAATGCCATTCCAAGAAAAATTCTATAATCTCAGTAAGATCTAGCATACATAAAGGAGGCTATTGGAGTGCTGTCAACAGCTTTCAAGCACTCTAAAGTGAACCAATCTGGATTCCAGAATGCAAATTTGGCACTGGTAACTCACTGCTAGCCACTTAAGAAAGAAGGAAGGGACTCAGGGAAAAAGATGGTTGCACTAGGACAGTCAGTTTTAATCTTTAACAACAACAAAGAAGAAGTTTCTTAAAATATCTGCATAAGTCATGTTCTTACTGCAATGTTGATATTGTAGCAGCCCTCATGAAGTGTGCCAGTTTTTTGCACTGCACATTTTGCATTGAGATTTCCAGGCTTCTACTGTTCCTGATATTCACAATAAATTTAAGCATTTTCTTTTTATGGGGTGGCAATGTTTGCTAGTAGTTGTCCTCCCTGTATGTTGAATTCATCTTCTGTTAAGTCATTATCAAAGAGGCTAAAATGACATAGGAAAAGGAGCAGGGATCAGGAAGTAAGTGTTGCAAAGAGAAAATCCTTTTTCATGTAAACACCATGACTGGCTGAACTGCATGTTAATAAGAAAGCTGCTATACATTTTGCAGGGGCTTTAGAGGGATCCTAATAAGACTATATCAGTCTTAGTATGGTGATTCTGTTAAAAACAACAGAATTAAATTGCTGCTAATATGGTGTAAGGTAAGTCAGGCAAATATTTTTCAGCAAGAGGCATTCAGAAGACAGACTATATAGCTGTCATAGTAGAATACACCACCTCACATTAGTTCCGGGAACTGGATGAAAGCAAGTATTGAAAGAAGTATAAAGGCTACAGGTGCCATTCCAGCCTCAATAAACAAGACATAAACTTTAGGCAGTGTTAATTGTTTATCAATAGTTAGAGTGGATAAAAACAACCTTACACTAATTTGAAAACCATAAATCCACGGTAAGTGTATGTGCCTATTCTCTACGCTTTGCTTTGATGACTTTTTAGTGGAGTTTCAGCAGTTAATATTCTGTACTGTATATGTTTCTAAGTCATATCAGTTTTTGTCCACAGCAAAGCATAAATTTATGAAGCTAAATAATACAGTTTTGAGTGTGGTTGTGTGTGCGACAGCAGTCTCCGAGAGGACTTCAAAATTATTCTTACACAGTTTATTTTGAGCAGTTTGAGTTTGGAGAAAGATGATCTAGCCAACACTAACAAAAGTAAGTAATCTGTGTATTTGTTAACTTGGGCCTGAAAATTATGCCTAAAAATGCACATAGGTGTTTAAAAATGGGAGAGACACCTAAATGTGGTTCTCATTTTTTAAATGCTTTACCACTTAGTCTACTGTTAGCTAAATTACACCACAAGTTCATTAATCAGTGGTGTCTGCTACTGTTTGACTAGCCCTTCCTTCCTACCCCATATTTCCTATTTGATGGTGTATTTGCATGTTTGTATATGCAAACACTACCCAGACAAAGTTTATAGGGGAAGGCAATCTTAGGCACTAAAGGAAAGCTTATGTGCCCATAAACTTGCCCAATTTTAATCTCTTCTTCTGTGTAAAAAAAATTGTACAACTTATTCCTTATAGGCTTTGTTGGGCTTATATGCTGAAGCCACCACTACAAAATAACAGTAAAAACATTGCATGTGTAGATGGGTCTATATGTAAAGTTTTGAAATAATTATTTAAGTGTGGAAAACAGTGTTAACAGTTCTCAGAATGCCAAAATTGAAGGAGATAAGTCCTCAGGTAGATAAGCTAGCAACATTTTGAAGAATTTGGCCCCATGTTGCTACTACAGCACAGCTTGAATATCAGAATGCTGCAGACCAGGTGCTTCGGAAGTAGATGAAGCGACAGAATAATGCATTATATTTATTTTCTGCAGGTAGAATGAGAACAGTGGAATTTATACATTGTGTTCTCTGGTTTTCACTGTAGAAATAAGTGTGCCCGTGAGGGAGAACTGAGCCCTCTGCACCTGTCTTGTGGCTGAATTGTGTTAGGAGTAGTTACCTGAGAGATTTAGCAGGATTTAAATGTGTGACTTTGCTACCTTATTTAGTGGCTTACTTTTGCAGATGATTTGCATGTTCTATATTTTTGATGATGACAAGACATTAATAAAAATATATGAGGAGAACCATGGGAGATAACACCGCTTTGCTTTATACATGAGTGGCTATGGCTGCTAATCATTTGTTTATGCTGTATGCAGCACTATTGAAACTCATGCCAGGGACTTCACATAAAAAATTCCCATAATAACGTTAAGAAATAGATAGGAGAATCTGACATTTTTTAAGCCAGGAACCTCTAGTGTGAATCTCTAGGAATTACAAGTGTTCAGTAGTGTATAGACACATTGGCAATATCTGAGCAATCTCTTTTCAGCAGGGCTACTGACAGATCTGTATGGAAAGACGATGTGTACAAATTTCAGAACGTGAAGGGAAAGATCCTCAGGTCTGACAGCTGGATCAGTTTCCTTGATGCTATGTCAATATGTATGAGCAGATGATCACACTGATAGGCTGTGATAGATGTATCAAAGCTTTACTAGTGTCACTTCAGTGTGACCAATGAGTTCAGAGTGTATCATTTGCTCACTTCAGCTTTATTTTGTTTTCATGTGCCTTGCTGTAAGAACTGCTCATTAGAACTTTGGTAGTACTACCATACTCCAGTGGCAACATCTTTGTAGTAACTCTAAGAACTATTTAATTAAATTAGTTTTCTTTCCAGCTTGTTGCTTTGGCCATTCCACACATTTCATGGAAAGTTTACTGAAGGCAAGAACTCGAGTGGGCAAAAAAACAGCATGCTGCTGAAACTATGCAAGAAGCAGAGTTAAAGTAGTAAGACTAGTTAAAGCTGCAAGAGTAATTAAGCTTTCAAAGATGAAGCTTTGAAATTTTAATGTCTTCTTCCATCAGGAAGGATGGTCCTGTGAGCAAGCAGGAATAGATTAAGGACTCAGTCTTATTGTAAGAGGAATAAAGGATGGAGACTTAAAACAGTACACTCTTCAGGGATTTGTACATCTATGCCCATATCCATATCAATAAAAGCACATTTTTCCAAGACCTTCATCTTGTTCACAACCAATGTTCTTCTCCTGAGTGGCTTTTAAGTATCTGCTCAGCCAATGTATGTGTGCTGACAAGGAAAGCTCAACTGTCAGCTGTGCCAGTTTGTAGGACTGCTGTTTAACTACACTGTAGTTAAGGGAGGTGAAGGTCTGTGCCATCGTGGCTTCCCCATCCCCATCCACCACAGCTCCAAGGCTGCGTATCAAAGCAGATGGGTTCATTCAGGCAGAAAAATGCCCACATTAGTAAACACTCAATTAAGCACCAGATAAAAGTTCTGTCTTTGGAGGCAGACCACTTGCCCAAAAGCACTCATGCAATGGACAAGGTGGGTCACAGTTAAGCCACTCACTGGTGCTTCACACCTGAGAAATTATTGGTCAAACTCAGAGTTAATAATTATGCTGCTAACTCAAATACAGCAGTACTGGCCATCAAAAATCAGTCTCACACATTACAAAAACAGCTGCAGTGATTCAGGACAAGGGCTTATCTAACTTATTATTTAGTCTTTTATAGGGTTCACAAGCAAATGCCTAGGGAAAAGAAGATTAAGCATATGATCTTTTTTTTTTCTTTTCCACAGTACCTTTACTGAGATGAAGCAACAAAAAATTTCATCAATGTGAAATTGAATATTGTCTCCCAAAATAGAACAAAAGCTACAGCTGTCACTGTTCATGAGAGCTAACAGTTTTCTGTAGAAAGCAACAATGAAGAAATACTTTACAGGAATATGTTTAAGAGCCTTAGTTTTGCATTCCTTTTGCTTTGTCCCTTCCTTAATCCTCAAAACACCTATTTGTAAAACTTTTATCCTCATACTTTGAGAAGCTTCTTCCTGAGTTTTACTTTTCAGTGACTCTAGGTATGACCTAGTTAAAATACCCAGTACAATAAGATAAAATTAATACCACAAGTCGCTTGGGATATTTCAAGCCAGTGCAAGCCACTATTTACTCCCATGTCTTGTTTTGCTCTTTGGAAACAGAGTTTTTGGCCCATAAGTTATGGACTAGTTGACTAAGGAACTGTTAGGGTCTCAAATGGCTGTGTTTTGAGTAGTGCTGTTACTACATTATTTTGAAGACACATCTTAAATATAACATCAAAAAAAGCTGCAAATATGAACAAAGCTTAAAGAACTTGTATCCTAACTCCATCCAACAAAATCTGTAGGCTGAAAACCAAGTGTAATGTGGGGAAAGAACAAAACAGTCACCGTGTGTAAACTAGCTGATGAATCCAAATATGTAGCAAATAACCTTTTGTTTGTTTTCAGAAAGAACCATGCAATTTTCCCCTTTAGATGATAAAAACCAGAATATTTCTAGATGTGAATCTGCAACAGTTTTGGGAATAACTTCAGTGCAGAGACATTCAGTGATCTACAGGAACAGATTTAGCAGGAGCTGAAAGAGGAGCCTCCCACACCAAGCAACAGAAAGCACTTGGTAGTTTGGAGTGCTGACATCAACAGTAGGACCTGCCGTAGTCAAGGTGCACCTTTTTCATTTATTTTCCATGGAAGCATGCTAGCAAGGGCTACACATCTGCTTTTATACTGTCTGATTGCTAATATTCTAATATTAATTCAATTGCTAATATTGCTAATATTCTTATCGTGTTTTATATTGTCTGACAGAATTTAACACTAGCCCTGACTTTTCCCTCTTATGTGCACAAACATAAATACAAGATCGTCTTAGAGCATAGTTTGTAACCTAGCCTGTGTTTACTATGTGATCTCTGCTTCTGTGGAACACTGTCCTCTTCTCCAACTGGCTTAATCTCCCTCTGTGGCTATGTTCAAGTTTTGTATTTGCCCAGAAGAAATTAAACAGGAGGAAATACTGAAACAAATGTATGTATGAGGGAGAGTTAACAGCATGATAGCAAAGCCACTGAAAATGGTGGGAAAGAGGAAAAAACCCTGTTTTTCTTGGATGCCATAAAGATTAGCTTAAAAAAAAGGGGGAGGGAGGGGACGGGGAAGGGAAAAACTTACTTTGACAAATACTGCCCTGGAGTGATATTCCTTTCATCTGTGTCCATGCAATTCATTGTACTTGGAATAAGAGCTAGTTCAGGCTGAATCATGGTGGCTGCTGCCACAGCTCTTGCTACCAGCTCCATTGCATCCTGTACGTAATGCTCAAAGACTGACACAGTTGTCTTGCCGTGAGCAATGAGACCGAGCGGCAAACCTTCTGTCCTCAGTTCTTCCACGTTCTGTGAATCCCCAATAATCCAGTGAAGTTCTGGAGGCATCACACCAAACCGAGTGGTTATTTCAAAAATCCTTCGTGTTTTTTCCATGTCACATCCAAACATCACCATGGTAGATGTTGTGTCTTTGATGCTCTCCAGGTAAAACTGTAAGTAGTTCAGAAGATCACTGGTTGAAGTGAGGTTTGCTGTGATGTTTATAATGGATCCCAGGTGGAACTTGGGGCTCTGTTGCGTGAGGAAGAGAAAATCTGTGATGTTCCACTCCTCCTGACATAGCATCAGGCTGAAATTATACCAGTTGTTCATTGCAAGGATTGAGAAAGTGACATCAGCATCAGAACTTGGTGAGTTTTCTAAACTCATCTGCAGGTGAAGGGGATTCTGTAGTTAAAAATATGAAAGGTAACTGATCAGAAGTATACTGGACCCAAAGTAATGAGTTTGTTTAATTTTTATGTACTCAGTTCAAAGTAACCACCTGTCAATGAAAAGAACTATGTGAGAAATAGAGAAACATACACTCACCCACCTTAAATGGACTCATGGGCCTCCTCGGATACAGTTTGAGTCAAGTTCAGTAGTCACTAATGAGTCTGTTTCCAATAATTTGTATTTCTTTCAATCCATCGGCATTCTCAGGCAAAAATTTCCCTGTTCTCCTAACAAGGGTATGAGAAGGTATGCCCTCACTGTTCAGGTTCAACCCTGGTGTTAATCTTCAATTTCAATGGATGCTGCCAAGTTCTTTGGTAAATAGTAAGAAAAAAAAATTAAAAAGAGCCCCTAGATTTTGTGGGGATTTTTTTGTGGGGTTTTTTAATTTTGTTTTGTTTTTTAGTTGAGGTTTTTTTTTTACAGACATATGAGTAACCTAATTAAATAGATCACAATCTGCAATCAATGCACTGCCAATAAAACACAAGAAGATTGATTCTTTGTAAATGGTAAGTTAGTGAATGCACAAGAGGCTAAGACATGCAGACTGTGATTTCTGAGGTGGAAAATACCTTATAAATAAGCATTCCATATTCATTTTTCCATGTCACTGATGACAGAGTTAACCCATTATGTTTCCCAACACCACTGCCCTTGGCTTTATCTTTTCCTGAAAATGAGGAAGGATGTGAGATGTCTTCAGGTAAACATTTCTTCCTTTCCTATTATTTAATCCATAAATACTTTTCTCTTATTCCTCCCTCTTCCCTGCTCACCAAAAAAAAAAAAAAAAAAAAAAAAAAAAAAAATTCCAAGCAATTTCTGGCATTTCGCTACAAAATAATTCTCTACTCTACAAAACTCCTTCAGTCCTTTTTGTTACCTCTTGGGTTTGGTAGTTGTGGCCTTTTTTACCAGGCTTTCAATCTAGCATTTTACATATAGTTCCAACTTTTGGGTTCATTGGGGAACTTCACAATTTTCAGTGTAGCTTTTCTAAAAAAAGTTACTTTACCTTACACTGGCATTTGATTCCAGCCGTAAGACTGTTCAAAAAGAGGTGAATTATGACACCCATTTCAGTGCATCTTTTGGTTTGCGAGATCTTTGTTGTGACTTTATGTCAACATGTGTCTGTACTCATACCCACTCAAATGATACCTTACACCAATACCTGACTTTTATCTATCTATCCATTAAGTTACTTAACACTTACAGTCTGTACTTCAGTAGTTAACATATCATATCTACAAAGGACCAAACCTTTACAGTGTTTAAAGTTGGTAGAAAATGCTGTCATTTTGATTTTAGAAGTGTTTTAGTGTTCATTATAGGCTCCAGTTTGTACTGATCTTAGAAATTTCATTCTCAATTTGAATAATAACTGCTCAATTTACACTGGTTTTACTAAAATAAAACTCTGGGCTCTCCAATACAGATCTAAAGGGTGGAATGAGGGAAAAAAACCCTGAAGAGCTAAACACCATTTATAAGCAGAGAGCTTTTATTGTGATACTTTGCAGTTACATGAACCCATCATCTGTTTTCCTGAGCAAACCATTTAAATTCAGAACTTGATAAAGAAAATACAGTAATTGAGGATGTTTTTAGCCCTTTTTGCTACCTGTTGGGTTTGGTAGCTGTGGCCTCTTTTTTTACACTGACAAATGAATAAGCTAATTAAATAGATCACTGTCCACAATCGATGCACATCATGTAGTGCCAACAAGCCACAAGAGGATTGAGTCTTTGATAAAGGACAAGTTACTGAATTCACAAGAAGCTAAGCTGTGCAGACTGAGAGTTCTATGCTGGAAAGTGTTGCGTACTAATTAAAATACATCATTAGTTGACAAAGAAAAAAAAGCATTGTGAATAATATCTGGGTTTGGGAAACTGATTTGACTAAAATAGTCTCTGCAAACAGAATGACAACAAACTTTATTTCTGAGGTTGCCAGGTAAACAAATTCTACTTTGTGTCTCACTGCAAATAAAGGGAGTAGAAAGGATTTTTCTTGTGTCTTCTCTGTGCAAGATCAAGTAAAAGTATAGGCAATTTACACGATGATCTGTCTCCAATCGGCAAAACTTTGCAAGTGTATTAGTTTTGTTAATTTAAGTGTAAGAGATAAAATGAGTTATTCAATGTACACAGAACATGTTTGCATAAATAACTGATAGCCCACATAATCATACCTGTATGAGGATGAGCAAATGTTTTCAATATATTCAGCATAACATCCCTAGCATAGTACTATGGCTATTGTGGTATAGGCTCAGGTATAAAAGAATAATCTATTGGATACAAAAAACCAACCGTACACTGATGAGTGACAAAGTTAGCAATAACAGCTGTCTCCATACTGTTGAATAAAACAGTCCCAGGAAGCAAATCTGAGCATTTGTACCTCTTAGTTTGTCTCTGGTCTGGTTTTAGCATATGCCAACTAGCTTTCATGTATCATGCACTGGCAGTTGGGGTCGTAGCACCTTTTGGGGATCACTCCCAGCAGGCAGTATGGGTAAGACTGCATGAGATTTGGCTCTCCACCTTATGCAGCAAGTTTAGATCTTTGAAGACCAATACGTCCTCATGCTAAATGCTATGCCTATGCACAGTTTTGTGTATGCAAGACTGTTTCTGCTTGTCTGCAGCACAGTTCTTCCAATATTAAACCACTCTGAACCAATAAAGATACACAAAAGGTAAAAATTACACCTTATGGGTCACTGTACATTACACTAGGCTCAGAGAAAACATAGTACCAAGCACATATAGTCCAAAGAAAGTTAAACTCTGCCTCAGGGACAGAAAATTGGGCATCAAGTTACTCAACAGAGAAGGTCAAGGCACTTTCCACCTGACTTGGTACCCTTGGGTGTAGGCCTGGACTCTCCTACCGCACCACAGCTACAGGTTTAGTCCTCAAGAGCTCTAGTGTCGGTCCCTGTCTTATGGACAACATACCTAGACGTGACTGTTCTTGTATAGAAGACTCACTGAATAGTGACAGATTTGAGTTAACCTGGCTTAGACTGAGCCTGTGTTTAAAACTGTTTGGTGGTGTGAAACCACCTGTGTTTCAGCTGCCACTTTCAAATGCCCACAGGTGCATCTACATGAGCACTTAGCATGCTGTGATTTACTAGTAGCTAAATTCTGTTAATGTGTTGGAATGATAAACATTCAGCCCTGAAAAAGTAGCAAACACAGTCTGTGTATTGGGATTGCAAATCTGTCTTCAGAATTTTTCAGTACAGTAATATACATAAAATCCGGTCACTAGGCATTTGCCTCCTGCTTAACGTTCAGCACACAGTCAGCTCACTATGCAAACATCCCTGCAGACGCTGAGAAGGATTAGCAATTAATGCCTGCTTCGTACTGGGCCTGAGGGAAGGGGATGCTTGATGAGCCCCATTGTTTCATGTTTCAACGAAGGAGAACTCTCTCTGGCCTTACATAGGGAGTACTTGGTTGACTTCACTAGTTTTATAAGCAAAAAATCATTTCAGGAAAGAATGCAGAGATGTTTGGAGATATGTGCATTTAATACATTCTTTTTTTTTAAATGTCTGACACTTGCAGGATGCAACTGAATGTATAGGCCCAGAAAAAAAAAATAAATGAAGCATACAGCCTTTGATATTACAGCATTCTTTATGGTTTTAAATATTTTTATTGATTTTTTTCTTTCTTTAAACTAAACACTACTGTTTAATGAGGAAGTTCTGAGAATTATTTACACAGTCATTCAGTAGCAATCATTGAGACAGCATAATTTCCCAGCAAAGGCTTTTGACAACCTAAATGATAGTTTAGATGTGCATAACTTTGTACTTCTTATGGAATAGAAGAATTATGAGATAGTATCAGTGTATTGAACTATGCTCATCCATCCTTATTAAAGTTTTTAGGCAAACTTCTTCATTACAAATATGTAAAGGGCAAGTGTTAGGAGGAGGGAACCAGGCTTTTCTCAGTGCTGTCCAATGATAGGATAAAGGGCAATGGGAACAAGCTAGAACATAAATGATTCCAAAGAAACATAAAGAAAAACTTCTTCACTGTGACGGTGATTAAGCACTGGAACAGGTTGCCCAGATGTGTTGTTGATTCTCCTTCTCTGGAGACACTCAAAACTCACCTGGATGGGTTCCTGTGTGACCTATTCTAGGTGGTCCTGCTCTGATAGGAGAGCTGGATTAGATGATCTTTTGAGGTCCCTTCCAACTTTTAAGATTCTGTGATTCTGCGATTACCTTACCTTGGAAATTAGTAAAATTTGACTGTTTTTGTTAAACTCTGAATTAAAGCTCACACAGAAATTCAGCTGCTTTGTTTATATTTGACTTTAAACTGTCACTAAAGATAAGACTTGCATTAGTTTTTCTTCAAATTACACAGACAATTAAAGCTCATTTGAATAATGTTAATTGTGATCTATTTAATAATATATTTGTATTTACACAGTGTGACTAGCAAAAACATTTTCTATGTCTGCAAGAGCTTAATTTTTTATTGTGTGTCATCAGCTCCTGGTTTATAAACCGGCCATGATCAACTGACTTCAGTGTTTACTGGGTAAGAACAGGCCTAAAATCCTTAATTTCTGACTAATTGTCTTCCAATCAGATACCAACAGTCTTTCCACCGACTTTCAATGGGCTTTGGACCAAGTCATTCATGAAATATTACGCTTTACATGGTCTGATGTGTTTCACTCCCATACACTGGCAGAGACTGTAATGACTTATTTGCTTTTTTGTATCCCAACCAGAGCAGTTTTATAGTTTCATTGCCTGAGACACCTGAGATAGCAGGTTCATTTAGCAATTGAAACATGATTTGCATTTTATTAATGCAATTTTTTTCAAGCCTCCATTTCAGTTGTCTGTACGCCCATCCTTAGCCCTTGCAAATCTTGTGAGCATGAATGCCTGGAGCTAGACTGACTTACACCCTGAAGGATCTGGCCATTTATCTCTTCAACCAAATCTGAAATGTTAATTAGGCATGGTCACAGTGACATTTTATTTGACATTATGATAGCTTCATTAGCAGAGTTAAAAGCATATATGTGAATACTCTTTTGCTAACTGTATAAAAGTAAATAATACACAGGAAATATTCTCTTGTGACTCTTGGGGGCAAAGGCAGAGCTCAAATATATATTTACTATAGGAAACACAAAAGAGAAAGCAGGCTATATAATTACATCAGAGAAAGCTCCACTGAAGGGAAAAAACAAAAAAAAGGCCTTCTGGCTTACAGCTCAACTGTGGGGACTCACAGCTTGACAAACAATGGCAGCTGTGAGCAAGTTGATGTTGCAGCTTCAAACACTGGGAAGGTCTTTTTTCTACTGTTGAAATTACGAAATTTAGGCTTAACACCTTAGTTCCTTAAAAGCTACAGGCACATCTAGTGCTTCTTCCTTTCATTCCATGAAAAAAAAATGATGCTATGAAATGCTATTTTTTAAAATATCTGCCTTGCTGCTGAAATTGTAATGCTTCAAGGAAGATTTTGTATTGGACTCCAGGCTGCAGTGAGAAACCTGCTCTGCCCACGGTGGAGACTGTGGCGAGGAGGCCACACAGAATCACAGATGGTAGCATTTGGAAGGGACCTCTAGAGATCATCTAGTCAACTCCCCTGCTAAAGCAGGTCTGCTTAGACCAGGTCACACAGGAATACATCCAAGGGAGTTTTGAAAACCTCCATACGCCCACAAGTTCCCACAGGGGAGGGCAAAACATCCAGGTGTTCTTCTTAAAATCCACCCTGCAGCTTCTGCAGGGATCCCAGTGGTGCTCAGGGCAAAATGACACTCCACTTCCCTGTGAGAGCACTGGGAGCTGGTCCCTGGTGTTTTGCTGCTCCTGGGCTCTGTCACTAAAATCCCCAGAGCTTTGTCATGGATGTCAGTAAGCATTATGTTTGGCTCCTAGAACTTCATCCAGCAAAACACTTAAGCATCTGTTTAAGTAGCAGCATCAGCATGATTAAAAATACCAGTAGTACGTTTTTTCTCTAACTTAGGACTTTGGTTCTCAAGGGAAGAAAATCCCAGAGATGCTTTGGCCCAAAAAGAGGAGGATGACTTCATGTATCCTTCTTTTTTTTGATCTTGTGTATCTATTTCTACATATGTTTGACCAAGACTGTAATCTGAAGCAACGTGGGTCCCCACACTAAAGGCAATTTTTTTAGAGGTTTTAAAAGCTTCTGAGAAAGAAAAACTAGTTTAGGCTAACCAGAGCTGTCCTGAATCCTGCAGCAAAACCCTGGCATCCATCAGGCAATGCTTATAAGCAGATCCTAAAAAGGCACCGACTGTTCATTTTAAAAACCCCAAAACCACAAAAGTTAGATTATTTTAAGTTTTGTCTTGGTTTGTCCTGAAAATGATTTCTCACATTAGACCAGACAGTCATGACTTGAGGTTGCTTAGTATCTCTAATGCCTACGTGCAAATACTCCAAACTAATCTAAATATGTACAGCTCTCTAAAAGGTCAAAGAGGCAATATAAAATATGAACTTTGAGCTGTTCTTGGAAAGTAGAACTCATTATTTATCTTCACAGCCACTTATAAATTATTCTGAGTAATACTAAAAACTTCAAGGTGTTCTTTGCTTCTGGATGAAAAAAGATTCCAACATTTAAAGTTTGACAATATTTCATACAGATGCCAAGAACCAAACCAGTTTTTCCCTCCCCGCAGTTTGTCATTATAGTTTTAAAAAGACAGATGGTTGCTAATACAAATAGATCAGGGGATCTGCATTAATTCTTCACGATTGGCTCTCCTCCACCATCAAAATGGCAATGGAAGACTCTAGAGGACTACCTCTGTTCTGTGGTTCACTTCAATGGGAGAAAGAGGGTCTATGTCTGTGACTTTTCCTCACAAGTGCTACAGCATTGTAATCAATGACTGCAAAGCCCTTGCAAATGTTTGGGTAAAAGATGCCAGGTGACATTGAGCATGACTATTAGCCACAATGGACAACTTGTTACTGCATTGGTGTTATTTTCTAGAAGCAAAACACTGTTATAGAATCAGATTGTCAGAAGTAAGTGAGCACCTGCCAGCAAGAGCTAGGAGATCTTGGCTAGCTCTACCCCAGGCTTTCTTTTTATTACCATTTCCCAGTAACACATTTCCTTAGATGTGGACTCATCCAGACCATCATGTTTGTGAGCAGGATTTCTCATTTGGCATTCATGCTGCAGCCACCTCATTACAAGTCTTCCCGCACTTGTAAAGGATGCGAAATGCAGTGGCTGTTCCACAGATGCATGTATTTTTGGTGTTCTTCTGAATGCCACTATAAGCCCAAATGGTTGGAAAATAGCATTTAGCAGAATTTAATTCTTCCCTTAAGAAGACACAGCAGTCGACTAACTCAAAGCTCTTTAGCAGACTGTCTAGGGGCGTTTGTGTGCTTTTCTGTTGAGAAGCACCTCACAAACATTGGTGCTTTTCACATCCTGGCCATCAGTCAGAAGGGCTCTGTTTTAAAAAGACTCCAAGGCAAGGAGTCTGAGTTCTCCCACGCATGTTATTCGGGCAGTGCATAGAGGAAGGGTGTATTTTCCCCCTAGTTTTTATTTTACAAGGTAACATTTTAAATTTTGATAGCAGCAAACATAAAATCATGCCAGCCCCTGGGAGGAGACAGTGCATGTACTTTGGGCTTGCTGAGACCTGCCTTCTTGGTCCTGGAGCTCCTAAAGTCTGAGGTGCAATGCAGGAAAATCTTATTATAAAGAAATTCAGAAAACATATCTGTGGTGTCTTTTTAACTTGAAAAAAGCAGATTTAAGTAGCTACCAGAGCACTCTGTATGTGTGTTTGCTAATGGACGAACATTTAGTAGTCTTTTAGAGTGATTAATAATGACTGTTGATCAAGGGTATAGGTGTGACCAGGCTGCAGTGATAAACTCTTACTTAGAATATCAAGTAATCACAGTTCAAAGGATGCTGAAAAACACAAAGAGGGTTCTATCAAGGATCTCCAGAAACACTATCACGGGATGATACTCGCTTGCAGTCTCAACACTGCAAGCATGGGATGGCACCAGAGGTACCAGGACTAAAAATCACCAATGGTCACCTACTGGTCATGAGGAGATTGTGGCCTCGGGAGCTCAGTAAAACTGTGTTTAAAGACAGCAAAGAACAAGTATCCACTATGCAATATGTACCAGATGCTACAGGTAAGTGGACAGAAGGTGGAACTTCAAACGAATGAGGAATGGGGAAGTAAATACAGCAGACATGCATACAGCATTAACAAGCATACAAATGTGACCAAAAGCAAACCCAGAGGAGGGAGAAACTCCCACCATCAACGTAACACTCCTTCCTTTAGAGATCCTGGGACACAGACAACTTGCCACTGACAATGCCTAACCCTGAAAACACACACACCCTTGCTCTGTCTGCCAAAAGAAGATTTGTGATGCCTGCCTTGGGACCCAGAACTGCACAGAAAAGTGAGCTCAATATCTGAGAAAAGAGACACAGGAACTACCTCTATAAAAACTTGAACTGTGTAATTCCTGAGAATGGGTTGTAGCACTTGGGTAATTTGCCTGTTAAGTGTTCACAGCATTTACCACCAATAATACTACTTTGATAAGGCTACTAGGACCTTACTTAGACTAACAAGAAGTTCTTGGCTTCATAGATAGAATGGGTTTCTAAAGCTTATGTTAACTGCATGCAGTGTCTGGTCTGATGCCTTGTGCTTGAGGATCACTGTTAACACAATGCAAGAGTTGATAGGGAATTTGGAAACCAAGGCTGTAATTACAATGCACACTGCCAAACAGTGCTCCGCACCAGGCTCCTTGGCATGTCACTCCTGCCAGGCTCCTCAACACAAAGTGCTTTTGCCATGGCATTCCCATCCTTGCCCTGTAACAGCAGCTTCCACCTTCCCCTTTACAAGATGGACATGCATAAATGCAGACATGGACATCTTGCAGTACCTCACTAGAAAATGGTACTTTTTTCACAACAGGCTGTTGTGGTTTAGGCCCATCAGGGAACAAGAGACCACGATTAGCCTCAAGTGCCAAAGACCTGAGGACTGACAAAGGGCAGGGAGAACCTAATTGCTGCTTAAGGTTCAGGACAAAACAGACCAGGTTACTCGGCTTGGGGAAGAAAGCAGAAAATAATTGAATGCAACACCAACTAAAACATAACCGTAAAACCCAAAACATAACCAAAATAAAACAACACAGAGTGGTACAATGATGAAGAGTCTGACCAGACCTTTAAGACCATCTTCTCCCCACTCCTCCCCTCTTCCTGGGCTCAGAGTCCTGATCCCCTTTACCTCCTCCCCTCTTGAGCAGCCCAGGGGGGCAGGGAGTGGGGGTTTCAGTCAGTCTATTCCTGATGGCTTCTGCCATTTGTCTCTCCTCAGGGCAGGTGAGCTCCACACCAGTCCTCCCTGCCAGTCCGTGGGGTAACTCACACACACGGCAGCCCTGCACGGGCTGCTCCAACGTGCATTTATCCCAAAAGCTGCAGCTCCTCTCTGCCTCTCGTGTGGGGCTGCTCTGCGGCCCGCAGGCTCTCCAGCACGGCCTGGGCCATGGCCGTCTCCCCACACAGTCCCTCGCCCGTCTGGGTGCACTCACATGGAGCTGCTGGTAACTCTCAGTCCTGCCATGGCCCTCCATAGGTTGCAGGGGTACAGCCTGCGTTCTCACCATGGCTTGCAGAGGGGTCTCTGGTCTGGTGCTCCTCCTTCCTTCTTCCTTCTCTGACTGTGGGGTCCGCATGGTTGCCTTGTATCACTCTTACACCTCCTCCCAGCATTTCAAATTCCTGTCCCTAAATTGTGATTGCAGAGGTGCCAGATTGGCCCAGCTGGGCTGGAGGTGGGTGTGAACCCAGGAGCCAGGGGATAGTCCACAAACTCTTTACTGGGGTCTTCACTGCAACCTGCTGCCCCTCTTACCAAGCAAAAGCTGCTTCTTGCTAAACCATGACACAGGATAAAAGTACACTTTCTGTATTACCTAGCTTTTTAGGCACGAAGCAAATGTAGAATGTAAGCAGAGGGGGTATGGAGAAGACTGATTCCTGTTACATAGGTAAAAGAAGTTTGATGCCATTTTACAAAAGCAGCTGTTGTCCTTTCTGATGAGCACATGATGTACCCACACAGCATTTAATCCAATTCATTTTATTCACCAGTAACACCTACAGCAAGGAATAAAATCTGGAATACCATTTTCAATCACCCAGCATGGCTTGAAAGTCTCTTCAGCTCTTCCTGAGCATTTGCATTCCCGTGTCCTCTGTAGCTGTGCCCCCATGTCTCATTATTTTTACAAATTACTAGGTGCCTACCAGCAGGCTGTGCAACCCTGTCTGTTGTTTGCAGCTCAGCAGGGTGAAACAATGACGTGGTTTCATCTTGTAGACAAATGGGGAAAGAGGTAGCAATTTGACAAGGAAACCTTCCCTTTTCATCCTGAGATGTAGCTGGAGGGCTGTCCTGTGCCTGGAGGTGCTGCTGCAGCAGAACTGGCTGCTGTGGGACTCCCCACACTCCATGCAGGGCATAGAATGCTGCTATGCGAGGACAATGACTAGTGCTGAAGTTGACTTCTTGTCTCTATGGGTCCCTGACTGTCAAAGAAAGACCCATAGGTTGTGCTGTGTGAAGTTATGTAGAGGGCAGCTGCTGAAATGAGAGCTGCATGTGGCAATATACAGCAGGAGAAAGGAATGCTGACCCGTGTCTTGCTCCTCAGACAGTCAGCACCAGTTTGTCATTGTATCCTCTTCTGCTGGGCCTTGCTCCAGGCATGTACCACAGGATTAATTTTACCTACAGCTGCATTTTGCACTATATTGATTTTTTTTTATGAAAGAAAGCTGAGAATTAAGCTTGCAAGGACTAATCTCTTAACTCTATTAAATGAGGCCAGGGTAGATTAAGTTAGTAGTTTATCTTTCTGAGGCTAGACATTTAAATCATGTCTGTAAGGTGAATTCTGGTGTGTACTTGCTTGGCTTAAAATCAGGAACAGAACTGAAACGTCTCTACTTGATGTTTCCTACTTAATACACCAAGGACTTAATTAGAAAGATATGAAATCAGAAACAGGAGTTATAATTGGCTCCTAGGGCAGAGGGTGAGCAGAGGGAAAAAAAAAATCAAACACCTCTTTTGAAAACAAATCTACTGTGCACATGGTGGGGCAGGGAGTTGACAGAGGGGCTGTCCACCAGAGCTTGGCATCATGAGTGGTGGTGAAATGCTACTCGCTAACTGCCCCAAGGCCACGATGTTGCTCTGCCAGCCAGGGGAAGAGGAGGGGCATCCTCCCTATGCTGGGCATCTTTCACTAATTGCCCCAGCCAGTGAAGCTATTTCCCTCAGCAGGAGGCAGCTTGTCTGTATAAGAAATAGTTTGAGGGTTAAGTGCCATTCAACACCAGCAGCTGCTGCAGGAGGGAAAAAATAAACAACCTGGGGAGGTGTGATGTTTGGTAGCTCCTCAGCTGCAGATTTATTGTGTTTCAACAGAAGATAAGAATCTTTTTTGAAAATCCAGCAAAGCACAGTGGCTTATATTCACTGCAAATTTTTAAATCACTGCTCCTCATTTTTCCTTCCCAACTCTGTATTATCACATTGTCATTAAAACCCAACCAACCAAAACAAACAAAAAAAGGCCAAAAGATCACTGTAGAAGTATTGTGGCAGCATCTGTGAATTGCTTTTCTGGGCATGCAAAATATAAAATAAGGTATGACCCCGTATTCAAGAGGTGCCTACCCCCCACCCTCAAAGGCAGAAGCATTTTAGTTTCCAATAAAGCGTATAGCAACTACCCACAAAAGTGTGTGACTGCAGAGCCCGTTACCAAGGCACACTGAGAGGAGGAGGAAGAGGAGGAGGAAGAGGCCCTGGCTGGCTGTCAAATATAGAAACGGAGTGATCTAGTTTGAAATCCCTGTCTTGTCTTGTGCTCCCTTTGCAAGCAAACCCCTATCTGTAAAATGGGGATAACCTCCTCCACAGTGCCTAGGGGGATAAATATCACCACCATGGCAAGGCCAGGCTTCTTGCTCTCTCATGAAAAGCTCTCTGTCCATCTTAAGGATTACAGCAAGATAAATATTTCACACCCTTTTACACAGCGAGGGATCAGAGGGGGGAAAAAAAAAAAGGTCAAGTCACATGTCTTGGAGAATAAATGAAGATTTTGCCAGTAGTAGAATCTACAGCTCAAAAATCTCCTATTCCTTCCTGTGCTAGGCACAACTGCCTCAATAGCTAAAATAATGTGGAAAGTAACAAGAAGACATTTATTTTAGGGGTTATTATACTGAAATTATTTGGGCATTTCAGTGGTCTCTCCTTCCAGACTAGTGTTACTCATCGCATTGATGCCTGCCTCACTGGGACCCCAGGTCTGTAAGATACTGTGATTTCCTCATTAGTTTTAAGTGGATAAGCAAATTAATAATTACCCATCATACTCCAAAAGACACTTGGGTACAGAGTCATAAAATGAAATCTTACTGTAGCAGGTATTCACAGAGCAGAAAGTGGTTTATAGTTACTGTGTTGATGCTCAGAACCACCACATATTCCTGTTTCATCCTTTAATTTATAATTTGCAAAACCATGAGGTGAACATTTACATCTCTTAGTTGTCACTCTGTCTTCTGCTGCCATCAAAATGCTTGACAGAACATACATGATACCATCACCTCTCTCCTATACATAAATATTTGCATAGATTACTGCTACTTTTTTCTCTGCAGTAGCATGGACATTTAGATCAACAATGAAGTGATTGTACAGAGCTTGTAAATCTCTATAATTCTTCCTTTGTACTGAGTTTGGACTCAGTGGAGCAGTTTTAACTGATAATTTCATAGGCCTTAAGCAACACGTCCATCCATATGCATGTAGCATGTGATAGTGAGCACAGACTGAAGATAAATATGTGACCATGCACACTGGGAAAAACAGCACGCTGTCCTTGATGGCACCATCTGGCTGTACTGAAGATTCGTATTGCTGCCTGACACCATAATTTGCCAGAAGCTAGCACTAATCACAAGATGCTGGCACTGGCCAAATAAATGTAATTCTTTTTTCCTTCGGCCCTGCCTGTGGTAAGTGCTGATGGTCCCAGGATCATGCCATCAAGAGAAGCTTGTCAGCCTTCTCTTGTAGATCCCTTTCCTGCTGCAATTACATAAAAGCACCATATGGATAAATCTCTACCAGTGGCAATGGACCCCAACCACTGCCTGGGTGCAGCAGCTGTTTGAGAGAGGGAAAAGGAAGAGGGAGCTTTTTGCCTTACAGCCTTTCCTCCCTTTCTGTTGTGCTGCTGGTGCTCAAACTGCAGCCTAGGGGCAGGCTCTGCACCACTGTTGAGGCTGGAGAGATGCATAAATGGCACAGAGCTGGAAAAAAATTTGGAAACCCATACTGTAGCAAAGAAATAAAAGATCTTCTTTTGTTAATGAGTAACTCAAATGTATATAGACAATATCTCAACGTACTAGCAAAAAACCCCTCTAGTGGTGGGGAGGTTTTAATGTGCCTTTTACCCTTGTAGAAAAAAAAATAGTGAGGAGCCAGATAAACTGTTAAAAAACTAATTTACTTCATTGTAAATAAAGTTCTTCACCCGACCTATTTATGCAAAAACTTATTTCCGTTGCTACCTTACTGTTTCCTGAGGGGGAAAGGGAAAAAACTGTTGTTGCAGGTTAATAGGGGTTGGCTTCGTTTATGAGAAAGTAATGAAAGTAAGAGCCACAATTTAACAGGCTGGATGATATTGATGGGAAGAATCCTTTGCAGCATGGAAATGAGGAGAAAAGCCCTTGCAAATCCTAAGTTTGCTTTTTGATATTGCCTCTACCTTCTCTGCTGCAATGCCTTTGCATTTCCACTGCCTCTGTAGCTTGCTCTTAGAAAATAAGATATCTCCTCTTTAAAGTTATGTAGAATTTGCGCAACTCTGTGACAGCCAAAAACCACTGCTCTCATTGCAAAGCAACAATTACCCAAGTACACTGGGCATTTAATTTATTTTTTAAGAGCTTTGTGCTTTAGGATATGCTAGGGCTGCACATTTCTTTGAGTCAAAATGCTCTCAAATACTCTGAACCAATGAACCAACAAACTCTTGTCTGTGCTTGAGCCTCCTACAGACACAGGAGACATTTTCTTCCTCACAGCTCAGCCCTTCCTTCCCTGGCCCATGTGATGTTTCATATAGATGCTATGCTCTCTCTAGGTCAGCTCTTTAAACTTGATGTCAGCAGACAGTTGATGAGTGATTTCAGCTGATGAAGAGGCCCTCAGCTCCTGAAAATGAATGCTACAAGCACTTTGATGCACCTGGGTATCCAGACCAAGCTCTCTGCAGGTAGTCTGGGTGCAGCTGGGGCAAATACTATCTTTATTCGCGTACCTGAAAATTGTGAAAGCATCAGATGTAGTAATGGATCTGCCCTCCTCTGCACTCCGTGACTAATAGACTCTTAAAGCACAGTGACTGTTAACTCATTTTGAATGGCACCTCATTCATGGGAGCTACCATCCTTCCTACATCCTTCAGTAGTCCAGCGTTACAGACTAATATCACAGTTGAGTCTAACACTATCAGTTCTAAGGACTAGAAAACATGATGACATTTACACATCTAACAAACAAGACAGTTATAAATTTAATGATTCGGCAGCCAGCCTTGAGTTATGCAAAATACAGTGAGTTAGGTATTCACAAAATTGCTTCAGCATAATTGTCGGCACGTGGATTGTTTGCAAACAGCTAGCACAAACTACTTAGTGTTAATCATTTGTTCCGTGACATAGTTAGTCATGCACTATTTCTGCTTCTTGAGTGGGTGATTGTATCCTCCTAAAGGAGAGGGTAAGAACCAGTGAAAATGAAGTGTGCCCTGGGAGTTTAACGTGGATAAGCACTTGTGATCAAATACCAAAGCGTCATGTCTCACTTATCACAGCAAGACGTTTGTGTCTATCCATCTCCCTGCAAATAACCATGATGACTCTGCAGAGTCTGCTGAACCAAGCCTGGGGACAAAAAATCCACATCAACTATTTTTGATTTGGTGATTCTTTTTAACTCTCTGAACAAGAGAAGGTGTTGCAGAGGAGTATCTAATTCCCCCAGACAACCTGAAAGGAAGGGATGACAGACCACAGCTCCTATAAATTTGGCAAGAACATACAATCAAAGCTGCTGCCTCTGCAGGAAATGGTACGGCTTCACGGAGAGAAAACCTAGAAAAAAAACCTCACAGAAATTGATATCCCTGAAGAAATAAGAACATGTCTGTTTTTTCCCCTCCCCCCCTGCCATTTCAGTTTTCTCTGTGTACACTAGCACTTGAATGCAAGTCTTGGTCAGTTTTCCAAAGAGAAATTATACTTCTACACAGTTCAGTGACCTGGGATGGCACTAAGGAAGGTGAAAAACCATAAACTGTGAACTTTACTGTAATATTGCTTTGATATTTTGCACCAATAGAGACTGCACTGCTCAGTCTCTGCAAGGGAATTGAAATATTCTATAGAATTCCCTGCGTAAAACCCTTTACCAGGTACCATACAGAACACCAGGGTGTATTATTAATAAATTGGAGTGAAACAGACAGCCATCTGTGACAATAAAAGGGAGAGAGAGACTCACAGAAAGCTGGATCTTCTGTAGAAGATTTAACAAGTAAGCAATATTTGCAGACCACTCCTAAAACAACTGAGGATTTGATAACATGCTTGAGCATACTGACTGACACATATGGGGACTGTTAAACTGAAGAGGAGAGGGACAACCAGACAAGAAGGTATGAAGGCTGCTGGAACAACTTGTCTAAGTTCATAGTGAAGGAAAGAGGAATTATTGTATCAGGAGGGCACTGTCAGCCTTCTGGCCCACAAGGTGCGACTGGAAGCACTGCTCAGGTGAAATGAAGTCCTTTGCAAAAAAAGCTTTCATGCACAGCAGGGGACTTGCTGTCCATACTGGCTGTTTCTTCCTCTCATTGCTAATATTCTTTATTAGAAAAGATGGGTGTCAGAGCATCATACAACAGCCCCAATTCTGACCACATCATCATTAACATGGGCAGTGGTCAAACACACATGCAGACCCAGCACTTTGTTTACAGATGGGCAACAGGTTGCTGCTGATTTTGACAGCTTGGCAAACTTCTGACAAAGCAAGGAAATTCAGCTGGACTTCTCCATGCCTGGACTGGTAGACCAGTAACTATTCCAGTACTTGGCCCAGTGTATTTTCCCATACATTTTTTTGAGGGGTTGTGGAGTCTTCTCCCTTGGAGGTCTTCAGAACCCATCTGGACATGTTCCTATGCGACCTGATGTAGGTTGACCTGCTTCTGCAGGGGGTTTGGACTAGATGATCTCTAAAGGTGCCTTCCAACCCCTACCATTCTATGATTCTATGATTTTTAACTGTGTTGAGGATAGAATTTCCAATTTGAGCCCCCTGTTCAACGATCAGACTGGATACTCATTTCTCTTGCTGACAATAATAAGCCATTTTGCTGCTTATTATTCTCTAATAAGAGTGCAATGATTTTGTACGACTCTTGGAAGACATGCTTTCATTGCTCTCATAGTGCTGACATAATATGGATCCACAAAAAGATGAATTGTCTGAACTATCCTTGATCTCTGTCAGTGAGTAGCCTTCTATAGATTTTTAAGTGAAAGGAACTCTCTGGTGAAATAAGGCAAAGTCACGTAAAATTACAGGTTAAAGCTGATAGGAGTGTTAAATTTGCTTATGATTACAGTTTTAATATCGCAGCAGCAAGCTGTGGATCTTGTTGGACTAGTCCCTTGTCATAGGCAAAGCCATATCACACTTAAATGTACAAGAAGTCTGAATATATTGGTTTTGGCTTTTTAATGATGGTGATTTTATCTGAAACAACACATAGATACATATGAATTAAAATACTTGCTTCAGTTGTTCTTGTTCTCCTCAATATTTTCTTTTCATGAACATTCCACTAATCAAATTACACTAGGACAAATAAGCATAGAAAATGGAACAGCAAAACAAACACTTAAAATATCTGCAAGTTCCAGCGTCCATATATACTTCAAATTCATGTGTTTATCAGATTGGAAGAGAAAAAAAAAATCTCATGTCTTAGACAAACCAACAAAACCCCATCCCAAGCTGGTCCCTATTCAAAACCAGCGAAGTAAAAGGAAGCATCTTCACTGATGTTTTAGAAGAGTCTGGGATGCAGTTACTCTTAATGCTTATATTGTTCACGCTTGTTCCAGAAATTTCAGGTGATTTCCAGGTAGGAAAGGAAAAAAAAAAAAAAAAAAAGCCGGTGATTATCAGATGTATTATTCACTGTGAGTTCTTACTTTGTTTTCTTCTTACAGTACACTTATGGGGAGGAATACAAGAGCAGTATGATCTTGGCAACAAGCTCCCATTCTCTGTCACAAAAAGCATCTTTCTTATGCTCATCATGTGGTATGCTGCAACCCACCACAGGTCTCAATTTGCAATTTATCCTTTTGCTGTAAACCTGGAAGGGTTGTGAATGCCCAAGGAGGACACCATAGCACAGCTAACTCTCACATAACTGCATGTTACATATTTATATGCACTGTCAAAATGGTGGGAAGATAGGAGATTTGAGTTTCACTGGAATCTAGCAGGCTGAGCTATTTATAAATAAGTGTCTTATTTTTGGTGCTCTTCAGAGAATGTGATGAACAGTGAGTGATGAGCAATTTATGTTGCTAATCATTTGTATCACAATAGAGCCCTGAGGTCTTTTTCTGGAGTCAAGACTCTGTTAATGTAAGATCTCTATTATCCTACAGTGGAAGACAGGACCTCAGAACAAAGACCAATGGGCAAGACTAAAAAAGGGTGCAATGAGCATATCACAATTAAAATTGAAGAGTAGGTAAAAAATGGTGTAGCTGAAAAAAATGTGAGGGTTCCTGTAGATTCTGGGTATCAATACTCCAAACAGAGTTATCACTCATCTCTCTCTCTCAAAAGAAATTCTCAGTATGAAGGAATCTTTTCCCCCAAGTATTCTGCACTGAAAGATTTCTTATCTATGCATTGAAAGATAACATTAAACAAAATATGGCATAATGAAAGTGAAATAAATGCCATTAGAAAGACTACATGCTCTAAAGAGATCTTAGGGGTGTAACTGAATGAAAACCACAGTTTTAATTAACAAGTAAGTACCTTGTACTATGTAAATAATTCATGTGTATAAAAAGTTGATCATAAGAGTGACTGAATAGTAATAATTTCAGTTTCCCTGTGTTGACTGCTGATGGAAGATTCCTAATCAGAGACCACAAGAGTATTGTCAACTGCACAAGCTTACCCAGCCGACTTCTATCCTGATACATTGTGGTACGAACATTTAAGGAGGAAATAGATGAATATTTTCTCTTCTGAATCCCTCAGGAACAACCACCAATGTCATGTTATATCATTCTCCCCCATTAGCTTTGCAGTACACAATTTTTTAGATACCAGTGAGAGCTTGGCATGAGCTGCCCTTCTGTGTGGTTGGAAGGCAGCTGGTAACAGCATCAGATCATTTACCTGCAACTCCAGGCAATTGCACACCTGGCAATGAAGGGAGCATGTGGGGAACATAAAACCATAGAATCATAGAACTGTTTCAGCTGGAAGAGATCTTTAAGATCATCGAGTCCAGCCTTTGTCCCAGCCCTATCAACTCGACCATTTCCCTAAGTGCATCATCCACCCATCTCTTAAACACCTCCAAGGGACGGTGACTCCACCAGCTCCCTGGGCAGCCCATTCCAAAGTCTGATAACTCTTTCAGTAATAAAATTCCATTTCCTCTTGTTCTATTGCTTGTTACTAGGGAGAACAGACTGACCCCTGGCTTGCTACAGCTTCCTTTCAGGTAGTTGTAGACAATGATAAGGTCTACCCTCAGCCTTCTTTTCTCCAGGCTAAACAGCCCCAGATCTCTCAGCCGTTCCTCATATGAAACATGCTCTAAATCCCTAAGTAGCTTGGTAGCTCACCTCTGTTATCTTCTCCAGCACCTCAATGTCCTTCTTGTAAAGAGGGGCCTAAAACTGGACACAGTATCGGAGGTGTGGCCTCACCAAAGCTGAGTACAGGGGAATGATCACCTCCCTCTTCCTGCTGACAACACTGTTCCTGATCCAGGCCAGGATGCCACTGGCCTTCTTGGCCACCTGGGCACACTGTTGGCTCATGTTCAGCCACTGTCAACCAACACTAAAACTGTTCCAGTACACTGTTGACACAGGGCAGCTATCAGCTCCACGTAAAGGTTAAATCTATTTTTCCCATGTTCTGATGCTTATGTTGTGTACATTCTTAAAAACAATTGTTTTCCTACAGAGAGACGTTTAACTAATATATGAGTGAGCCTTACAAGCTGAAAATGTGATAATTATGCTTTCATCTAAAATAGCACCAGAAAATTATCATATGTGAACTCCTATTACTGATTTTTCATGTGATTTGCAAAAAAACAGTTCTTTTTAAGCCAGTTTGAGTGAGTATGCTATTATGAGGAGTGTAATGTAACTCCTTTATCAGTAGCATCATTGAGAGAGCCTAGTGCATAATACAGCTGCTCTCTCTGGCTATCAATTGCTGCATCTATTAGTTCTTTCCTTGCAACCAATACAAAATCTGATTTTAAAATCTCAGTTTATGCTTGAAGATCTATCTTGTCTTTTAACTCTCTTAAGTTAGAAAGCCTTGTAAAATGTCTTATGAATAGCAAGGGCGATCATTTCCTTCCCAGTCTTAAAAAAGCTGGAAGTGGAATAGCATGCCTTTAAAGAAATACTAAGAGTTTAAAATATGCCTGTGTAGCATATTCATAAGTTTTTATAATACATTTCAAATACTTTCTACATTGTAAAACAAGCTTTGGAAACTACCATCACAGATGAAAGCTGGAGAAGAAATTAACAAAAATACTGTAGGAAGAAAAGGGAAAAATGCTCCTGAATTCCCTAACATTTGATTTTTCTTATATAACAATAAAACGATCATAGCAATTTCCCTGTTTACTGTGCTTCAGTTGCAGCTGAGGGTACACTTGTGTTCATGTTCGATCTTCTCCCCTTCCTTCTCCTCCTCACCATCTGCTGCCTGCAGCCATGCAAATTCAGGTGACTGAAACATTTCAGATAAAAGTTAATTAGCCAGCATGCTGTGCACCAGATCTTTTCAACCTGTGCCAAGTGGAAACCTTACAGTCAGCTCCTGAGGACTTTCCCACTTCACCACTCCAGCAAGGGTGCAGTCCACTGCAGGGCAGACCCCGTGCAGCAGGATGCACTCAAGAGGTTCAGTATTATCTCCAAACTGGTCCATAATGCCATCACATACCTCCCAGAGACAGGAATGGATGCTGAACACAGGAGCAGCACACACATGTCCTCTACTTATACCAACAGGGTATATCATAGAATCATAGCATTGTAGGGGTTGGAAAAGACCTCTAGAGAACATCTAGTCCACCCCCATTGCTAAAGCAGGTTCACCTAGAAGATACATGCTACATATACATATGTGCTTCAGAGATGCAGGATGCTCTTGAATGGCCGTGTTGTACCAGCTGTGGGGAAATGATACTGTAAGCTCAGGACCCAGTGATCCTGACATATATGCTTCAGAGATGCAGGATGCTCTTGAATGGCCGTGTTGTACCAGCTGTGGGGAAATGATACTGTAAGCTCAGGACCCAGTGGTGAATATCAAGCTTGAACAGAGATACTTTGTAAACTCCTGTCATCAGCTAAAACCAAGTCTCAAGGCCAGCTGCACATAAGCATCTGATTGCAAATGCCCTGCAAAGGCAGCATGTAACAATCACTGTGGTTTATTGCACTTTGTGGTATGCCATGCTGCCCAGTCCCTTCTCAGTTCTTCAAGCAGTTGCACAGAATTGCCAAGTGTAACATTAGCAGTTTGATGTGACGGCTGTGAAGCACTTGGGGCCAGATTGTGAACTACTTAGTCACACTGACAAGGAGTCCCTTGCACAAATGGCTTTTTTTGAGTGTGACTCCCTTAATAAATGAATCATCTATCATTGCTGCCTACTCAAGCTTAAATCTTTCTCCCAGTTCTGCCGTTACTTCCACCATCTGCACATCCTTTCCCCATAGTGGGGGGAACCAACTTGTCCAATTGACAGTGCGTTTGACAAAATGTGGAGACCCTCAGGATCAGACTGCTGATGTCCAAAGCTGCAATCTTAATGCCACTGTCTCTCAATTTCCTCCAATGCATTATGAAACCCCTTTTTTATACCTATTAGTATGATGCTGCATGTGTCCAAGCAACTTTGGTCTGTCTTCCTGGCACTCTGAAGTGTTGACCAGATGTCTGACCCCAGACACCTGAGCATCAAGTAAGATTATGTCCTGAGATGTCAAAGTGCATCTCTCTTCCTATAATCTTAGCATCAAGGAGGAAAAAAAGTCTTCCACTAATTACAGCCACCAACACCACAGCCTCACACCGAATGCAAGAACTCCTCCAGCAGCAGCAGCATTAAACTGTTATTCACCTTTGATCTAATCTCTGTTCTTTTTACCACTTCCTAGATGTTGGCTTAGCAGTTCCCTGGGAGGTCTGCAATATTTTTTAGGGAAGCATTACTCTCTGGAAGTAACCATCCTCAGCCAGACATCAAGACAGTCCTGCTAATTTAACCCTGACTTGGCAAGATGTTTCACTCTGTGCTTTGTGATCCCAGTTCTTTGTACAGTGCTTCCATGTAAAATTCAGTTCCCTTGTTTTTATGCCTCTGGAATCACAAAAAGTGGAGACAGAGAAGAATACTTCTTTTTTTTTTTCCCCTCCCTCAATTCAGATTATTTTCACCTTCTCTCTCCCTATGGCACTGACATTTGTGATTCTAGTTTTCTTGCTTCCTTTTCTTGCTTTCTTCCTTCTCTTTTCTCTGTCTCCCTTCAGCTATTAGAATAAATTCTGCAATGCATAACTGTTGGTGTTGCAGTAAGGTTCAGTTTACTCTCTTATTCAATCAAACTGGAAAGACAATACTTTCCCTCTTTAAAAGCTCTTCAATAAGATCTACAAAAACACGTATTTATCATTCAGTTCTGCTTTGAAATAAAATATGAGATATTCAAAAGAAAGTGTGCTTTTTTTTTCCAGTTTTATGCTAACTGCAATAAATACAGAAATTCTAGCTATGATATGCCTGGATTTCTTTCACATTAAAAAATTACACAGAAATTCACAGAATTAAAGAACAGGTGAGATGAACATTTTATTTGATAGCTTAAAACTGTAAACAAGACAAGATTGCATGAAGTTCTAATACAGTGTGTGTTTTCAGTATTTCATGGGTTTAAATAGTAAAGAACTCATTAAATATACCGTACATGAGAACATTTGGAAGTAGTCTTTGAATTTAATTGTGAGCATTGAACTGAATAACATATAGCATGATAAGATCTTAAGCTGTAAAGTTGGGGAGCTTTCTGTGACTTTTGTGAATAAATTCCTGGAGGAAGTTACAGTGAACATTACAACCTGGATTTCTAGAGTATTTTCTGTTTTAATAATGTTTGGTACCATAATGTTTGTATTCGTATAGTATCTGCTAGCAAGTTTTCTTTAAAATTGTCTTTCTTGGTCAAATTTTAGTTTTTACTTAGTGAATAAAGCTAAGTATTCTTCAGTGGGGTTTTTTTTTTTTTTTCTGATAATGCACATCATTCAGTAAAGTAATAATCAACAATTTAAGCCTGTCATTGTTTAATTGCTCGGTATCTACATGAGTTTGTGCAGTATATTATGAAAGGCCCTTCCAGGCTATGCAGTGATGAAGGCATTTTGTGAATACATAGAGTAGCAAAAAAATACGAAAGAAAATATCATGTATGGTACTGAATTCCATGTTCATGTTTTTCTGCATCAGAGAAGCAGCACAAGATGAGGAATGAGAAAATCTTGTTACCAGCCAGCTCAGATATTTTCTCCAGAATCTAGCATGCTATCACAAATACAACAAGGAAGGAAACTAATAAGCAAATACATATCAAAATACAAAGCAGGCATCTTTGCTTTTGAGTTTTCATATAAATTCAATACAGATATTTGTTTTTCATTTATGCAAGAAATGTCTACTGGCACAGTAATTAACTACAAGACTCACTTTCCTCCCATCCCTTACCAAACTTTAACTCTTCACCACCTTTTTCAAATGGAATTGATGCAACTGACAAAGTGACTTGACAAAACTTGACAGAACTGCACGTACTTCAAGAACAAAGTGATCATTGGCATAAATTTATCTAAGGATTCCTGAGTCAGATACCTTAAATAATTATAGGCTCAGTGCAGATTTTAAATCTAGGAAATACCCTCTTGCTGTGAGACAGACTGTTCACTGTTGACTTGAAGCCGCTCAAAAGAACAATCTCTGCTGTTATGGACTTCAAATGCTGCTCCACTATCCAGTTTCAAAGTCTGTAGCACTTACATCCCCTCTCAGCTTTGAAATAAGCAGGCATTCAAGCTCTGGTATGTTCATTCCTTAAATTGTAATTGCCATGAAAACAAAAATGTACAAAAAATTATGGATGGAGAATAACACTGGGAATGGTAGTTGTGCAAACCAAGCCTCAGAATTTATATTAAAAATTATAGATACTATAGAGTGAGAACACTTTTATACTATCTAAACTGAGTTTTGAAAAAAAAAATAGGGGAGTTTAAGAAAGAAGTCTACTATAAGATTTTACTGACACTTTGATGGTAAGGAACACCAACAAACTTTCTAATATTACAAGCAACTTCCAAGTATTGAAATACACTTGAAAACACTTTTTCACCTCAAAAAATTTCTTCTCCATAGGCAATAAAGCACTTTGAAAAAGAATACATTCTCACACATATATATTTACCATGCTAAAATATTCTAAGCAGCATGATCCCTTAATTTCAAAAGTCCTGTGGCAGGATAGTCAATTTAACAGGTTTTCTTGGGACTAGAGACAGCAATGAAAGGTGCTACCTGGAAAAATTCACCCCAGCAGAGTTCTAATGCATTCATTATCAATGAAATACTAAAATTACAGATCAAGAGGAGAGAACTAAAAATAAAAATACCACAGTCCTGCATTTTCAAAAAGGATCTTTTGCAGTCTCCCCTTAAACACTATCACTAATGCTTGTTTGGGTTTTGTTTGATAGGGGTTTTTTTGCCTTTTCATTGTCCCATGATTTTGAGTATGCAAAGAGTGTTGATAGAAGAACTACCTTTCAAGAAATCCCCATGGATAGGTAGGCTGCAATCATGTTTTACATGACTGGATGCCTTTAGTGGTGTTTTAAATGGTTTTTATTATGACTCTGACAGTTTACTAGACAAGAATGACTTCTTGTATTATCAAGGGTGCAACACACAGAGAAAACAGATCCTGAACATTAAACAAGGTGAAAAAACACAAAATACAGTAAGTGTCAATACAAATCCCAAATGCTATGTCAACATCACTTTCACAAAACTTGAAGGCTTTCTGATCATGGGTAAGAATATAAATAACGACTCCTTTCCCTTCAACACACATCATTTATCAACTTAAAAAGGTAACATGGCAACATGTGAACTATGAAAACTGTGCCACTCTCATAGCTGACAATGTTCAACACAGTCCAGCAGCACAAGCAAAACCATTCTCAAAGTAACAACCTGAGGACAATGTGTGATATTGAGGAAAAGCCTGTGAGAAGCAGGAGATTTGATTACTTAGTAAATACTGAGTAATTGCATTTTAACAGAGGACTCTTAGAATGAGATCTTTTGCATGATGGTATGACCACAATACTGCCAGCAAAACATCAGTTATGTGTCTGAAATCTGTGTTTAAAAGAATTAATGACTCTACAGGATACCTGGCTATGGAGCAAAAGTGTTAGTTACCCACAGCTTTTTTATGTGAGCTGTAAATGTAAATGGATTCTCACTGTACAGATGATCACTGGCCTAAATTGTTCAAGTTTCAAAAGCTCACTCTGAGCAAAACTGCACAGAGACCTTTGGCTAGAAGAGAAGCAGCTGAATGTGTCCTTTCAATTTCCATCCTTTTTTCCCTCAAGGCACCTCTCATCAACCCTCCTGATGTGCACAAAAGGTATGCGCTGTTCTATTTATGCAGAGTGAGGTGAGGAGGTTGGTGATCACAGAGAAAGACTGAATACATATTTCTTATCTATAGAGTAACTAGTAAAAACTTCAACATTTGAACTAAGCCACACTGGCAAAGATAGTTTGAATACCAGAGCCTGCAGCTAAGCATGTCTTTTGCTGGCTGTCCTGGAAAATGTGATTTAAAAAAATGTTTGGGGGCTAATCAAAATCTTTTTCCTGCAAAAATGCAATCCTAGGTCGAAGGAGGAAAAAAATCTGTATGTGTCTTTGGGCGTTTAGTTGGACAGAAGCTTTTCCACATCTCCATTCTCTTGCCTGCCCTCAGTGGTACTTTGTACAGCCAGCGTCTTGTGGGTCAGTATGACTTCTGAGGATACGGTACACACAAAAGTATTTCTGGCTATTTCCAAAAGGCAGGAGTTTATATATATAAAAAGTCAGAGTGGTTTGATATATATAAACTACAAAGCTGCTTTTAAAAGAAAGCTTAATTCCTTTAAAAATCCTTTTAAAATATAAATGCTAATGGTCAGTTTCTTTCTACAGCATCTGTTCCAAGTCTGCTTGCAACTTCACCAGGAAATTCATTGTTTAACCTTAAAATCTTTTGACCCTCTCTGAAGTCATAGTGGTAATCAGCATTGCTGCAATTCCAGTTTCTCAGAAAATGAGAAAAAGCATGGACTAGCTACACAGGGACTGATGATTCAGATTTACTTTACTCTGTTTCGTTGCTCTGAGAAGATTCCTTTCCATGTTAAAACATATCAGAGCTACTGATTTATCTGAAACACACTGAAAATATTCCTTAAGTTCTAAAGTTCAGAGAACACCGCTGGAAGCACCATCTCCTCTGTGCTTCTGAGAGTATTGCCTATAAAATTAATATTATGGGCTACTTGTCTCAGACTCTCAACTCTGAATCGTAGAACTAGAAGTGATACTACTGCATTTATTTATGGTTCATGTTCCTGGATCTTTACCCAGTTCCATCCCTGAGAAAATTATTAATGATGTTGTCAGTCCTGGAGTGAAAAAAATAAAGTTTGTTCCTTCGTACAAACATATGTAACGTGACAAGCCTTGCCTCAATGGCATTAATGCTCGTGAGCTCCTGTCTCCAAATTAATGAGTTGTCAAAGCTTCAGTGCTATTTGCATTCCTGTTAGTAGTAAAGAAATCCAGTGGGTTTTTTGCTTGGTGAATGGTAGTGTTAAATTCTTACTTTTGCCTACCCAGAGTGTGACAGTAGACTCAGAAAAGTAAAGAGCTTTTTTTCAGGTCACAACAGTGTCTGGATTTACTGTCAGTACATATTAGTCATAAAATCACATACAGAAATGAAAATAGTATGTCACATTTTACTCAGTGTAGCATCCCTTGAAGCCATGTGTGCATTTTGCCACTGTGCTGATTTTTGCTGGGGTAGACTTCTTTACAGTAGCTGGTACATGTTTTGGATTTGTGCTGGAAACAGTGTTGATAATTCAGGGATACGTTGGTTATTGCTGAGCAGTGCTTGTACAGCATCAAGGCATTTTCTGCTTATCACCCCTTCAGTGAGAGGACTAGGGGTGCACAAAATGTTGTGAGGGGACAAAGCCAGGACAGCTGACCCAAACTAACCCTAGGGATATTCCAGACCATATACCATCATGCTCAGCATTTAAACTAGGCAGAAAGCTGGCTGGGGGCTGCTGCTTAGGAATTGTCTGGCCATTGGTTGGCAAGTGGTGAGTAACTGCACAGTGCATCACTTGTTTTGGATATTATAATTCTTTTATTATTACCATCGTTATTATTATATTCCTTTTCTTTTCTCTCCTATTATACTGTCTTTATCTCAACTCATGAATTTTACTTTTTTCCCCAGTTCTCTGCCCCATCTCAACAGGGTGTGGGGGAGAAAACAAGCAGCAGTATGGTATTTAGCTGCCTGACAGGCTAAACTTCAATGGTCCTTTTGTCATTTTTATCACTGAACACCGGATCTCTTCAGTGTCAACTCCTCTGGTGATATTCCAGAATCTTTGCCTTCTGCCCAGTCCGTGATCACTTGCAAGATTCCTGGGTGACTGAGGCTTCTGATTCAAGCCTGTTGTTTGATCAGTGCAACCACTTACTCCATGTGTTACCAGTTGCATGATGTGTGGAAGAGATCCTCCCTTTGAACTTCCAGCCCAGTACCAGCAGACAGGGCACCAGGATAAGTTGTGCTTCAGTATCAACCACTTCCAAGGCAGCTCAAACTCCTTCATGTTCTGTTAACACCTTTTTTTGAGCTGGATTATAGCAGGCCTCCTATTCTTGATATCTCCAACTCCAAAATCCATGGGGTGGGCCTTGGGTCTCCCTGGGTGCTTTCTGCCAGTGGCTCCAGGTAGAGTCATTCTCCCTGGTTGCAGCGTAGAGCGCATTTTTAACATCTTATACTGCCCAGACTGGCCCAAGGGCTCCTGAAGGAACAGTCCCATGTTTAATTTGCTCAGAAACTTCTTGCTGTTCAGGGCCCCATTTGAAATTGTTCCCCTTACAGGTCACTTGATAGGGAATTTAAATTTGACTTTAATTTGGAATGTGTCTTCTCCAAAAACCCACAACATCCAGGAAAGCTTGTGTTTCCTTTTTAGTAGTTGGTAGAGACTTTGGTGCTATTTTGGTTGATCATATCCATTGAGATCCCATACCACTCGTCATAATTCAGCATCGGAAATAGGTTTACCTCTGCACTGCCACACACAATTCCAAATCTCCTGCAAAAGCTGTTTCCTGTGAGAGAATGAATGCTGTATCACACTTTGTGATGGCTGTTGTCTTCTAGTTGTTAGCTGTTGTAGGGGAAGACTGTGTGGGTGTTTTTTTTTAACCTTCACAAGAGTACAATTTAATTAGAAACAGGCTTTCAAAGACGCTCAAACAACACAAAACTTTTGAAAACACTTCAGATACCCATCTGTCTGTGTTCAGCTGTGGCACTGTGGATTTCCTCTTTATGTTACACATTTGAAGGGTACTATTAAATGTCAGGTAGCCAACAGATAGAATTATTGAAACATATTTCAGCTCTGGATCCTTATCTTAATTTTTATTTTAAACATTGCTTTTTGTCATGTTAGGAAATGTTTGCTCAAAGATGAATGTGGTTTTCAATTACAATGAAAATTTGTTTATTATGAAGTTCTGTGTGAAGCAGAAGTGTTAACATTCCGCAGCAGTACAAGTGTTGCATATGGATGTTCCTGTCCTGGAATAATGTGGAAAATGAGACCTTGTTAGACATTACTGCCTTAAAACAAACCACAGGGAGGCCAATGCTTCACATTTCAGAAGCAAGGTAAGACCTTAGTCTTCTTTTCCTGACTCTTCTGGAAAATTGCATGCTGGGCCTATCACTGAAATCTGTCGCGCCTGCAAAGATGTCATTTACACTCTCCTCCTCTAAAATTGCCAATCAGCAGAAGCAGCTACCCTGTAGCTCCAGGGCTGTTAAACTGGAAGGTAGGAGGTCCATGGTATGTTCTACTCATGTCAGTGATGGCATGGGACTGAGTATGACAAAAAATCCCTGCCTGCAGCAGGTAGTAAGCCACCAGAGGCTACTGAGACCAACATCTGTGCAGTCCTCTATGTCCAAGATGCTTTTGGAAATCCTGTAACTCTGAGAAGTGTGCAAGGTAGGGCTGCTGGGACATTGCCTCCAGTGTAAGCCTAAAAATGATATTTATTATATGAAAGTATGAAACAAAAGTTCAGAAAGCTGTCAGGCCAAGCCAAAGTCTCCAAGCCAATCTTGAGACTAATATATTACGTGCTGGCCTTTGAGTAAGGCTGAGATTTTTTTTAAATCCACAGAGCCTTGAAGAGTGATTTTTTTTTTTTTTAGCTTAGCTGGAAAAAACAACCAGACTCTATTCAGCACAGGTTCAATGTCAGGTACTGTTTTCCCTGTCACTAAGACAATGATATTTAAATGCGTGCTTAAGAACAAAGTCCTATTTGGACAGATTGATCCCGTTGGCTTTCCACTGAGAACTATGTGAAACAACTGTGTCCTCAGGCAGCTTTGGATGGACTTAGATACATCTTGCATGGAAAATAAAATAATTCTAATTTTAACAGACAGAGCCAGGAGATGCTGGGTTCAGGGTCAGGTCCTCAGGGAGCTCTCACTGTTGACTCCAGTACAACTGCAAGTGTAGCTGCAAGGCTGGTAGATGTAACTAAGCCAACTTAGATGTTATGGGCACCAAATGTGCATCAGTGGTGGATTCAATGTCACTGATTACTCTTGAGTTTCTGCATATATATACAGAAATCTGAGTTATGTGGTTTTTGCTGAGGTATAGGCAATAGCTCAGTTCAGACCAGCATAAAGCAATCACACCTCCTAGGAGATGCCCAGTATAGACCTTTTTCTTCTACCTTTTCTGACACAAGCTAACAACAAAAAATTAAAATAAACAGAAGTCTAATACAGTGATCCAGGTTGGGGTTTATATTTGCTTTTGCAAAGCAAATTCAGGTGGCAGTCTTTTTTTTTTTGATTGCATTTTCAGAGCAAAGATGAGCTATCTCTTTTTATGTAAAACAACTCTTTCTCCAGGCTACTTATATGGCAGCTTCTGCCATTTTCCTCACAACTTCCCTTGCTTGGGCCACACAGAACAGTGCATTTTTTTTCAAGTTCTTTTTGCCTGAATATGATTACTGTCATCCATCACATAAAACCACAGAAATATTACCTTTTTGCAGAGTGTATAACACTGTTGCCATCCCTGTATGACAGAAAGTTTAGCCCCCCTTGAGTACTACAATGTGTGCCTAAGACAGTCACAGACAGTCACAGAGCTTAGTTTCTACCATTTTAGCTACACAATCAAAAAGACACAGACTTTAGTTTCAGCTGCCTTAGTTAGGCAACTGGATTGAGTAAAAATCTGTTCTAGCAATGATGCATGAACTACAAGTAATGAAAAAACTAATGCTTTAGATATCTCCATGCAAAGGCAAGTGAACAACACCCCTGAGAAGTGTCATCAGCCTGCCGTGACAAACACAGCATGCAGCATTTTGATCAGTAATAAATAAACGCCCTGAACGCTGAGTTTAGAATGTTGGGTTGTTTTGGTTTTTTTTGCCAAGCAATGTTCTTTTGGACTACAAAGCATGTCCTTCTCCAAAAGCCAAGCTAAAGACCTCCAGAAGGGCAGCTTTTGACTCGTGCATGTGCTGGATGCCTTTTCTCTCAACTCTACAACTTAACGCGATGTGCAGCTCCGGGCGCACAACTTCGCGTTTGCCACCGAGCACTGCCTTTCACCGTAGAGAATGCTCGGGCCCCTTCACCCCCGGGCCGAGATCAAGGCCAAACACGGGAGAGGATGCAAGACGAGAGAAAGAGCAGAAAAGCGGTTCCGGCAGCCCCGCGCACCGTTTCTATCCAGGAAAGGCTCCCTCCCTCCCCACTCCGACCGCTGCCCAGCTCCCTCGGCCGTGCCCAGCCGCCAGCCCACTGTCCCCTGGCCCTTCCCGCAGAATGCCCAGGAGTGCGAGGGGACACACCGCGCTGCCCTGCCGCTGGGAGGAGGGGCTTGCCAGCCACCCCGACACCTTCGGCGACTTACCGGGCTCCGCCGGGGAAACTCGCCCAGCACGATGCTGACCACGGGGATGCGCAGCGCCGCCGAGACGAAGTCCAGCTCCAGCATCTCCCCGCGGCTTTGCGGGAAGGCGAGGATAGCGGAGACCCCCTGCACCACCACGGTGTGGCAGAGGCTCTGCAGGAAGGAGACGGGATCGTTGCTCCAGGAGGCGCTGGGGGAAGAGAAGGGGAAGAGGGGCAGGTCGCCCAGCCCCGCCTCGATCGCCATCACTACCTCCAGGGACAGGTTGTAGGGCAGGAGACCGGGCATGCCGTTGAGGTTCGCCACGGCCAGCAGCAGCGCGTCCCGCGGGGAGGGCGAGGGGGGCGACTGCCGCTCCCCGCCGCTGTCCCCCGGCCGCCGGCCCCGCGGCCCTACGGCGCCCACCCCCTCGGGCCCGCCACCCACCCGCCGCCGGTCCGCCGCTTCCCCAGGCCAGGCGGGGACGCGGGGCTGCAGGTGGGTGGCCCCCACCCTGACGGTGTGTCCGATGCGCCGCAGGATCTGGCAGGGCTGCGGGTGGGACGCGGAGCCGGGGACGGCTGCCAGCACCAGGGCGCAGGGCGGCAGCAGCAGCAGGCACGCCCGGCCCAGGAGCCCGCGCACCCCCGGCCGACACATGGCCGGGAGCTGCCCGCCGCCTGGCCCGAGCCCGGCCCCGCCACCGCCACCCGCCTCAGCCACCCGCCTCAGCCGCCCCGCGGGCGGGCAGCAGCGGCATCAGCCGCGGCGGGCTGCCCCCGCGCAGAGCCGCCCCCGCCACCGCCCATGGGGCCGCCGCCGCGTCTCCGCCCCGAGGCTGGAGGGGAGGCTCGGCCCCCGGCCCGCCCCCCACAGATCTGCGGGGCTGCGCGCAGCCCGGCCCCTGGGTCGGCTCGGAGCCGCCCCTCGCTGCCGCTGGCGCCTCCGACCGGGTGCAGGCTCTATCCGGGCTCTGGCTGTACCCCGCTGCCCCGTACGGAGCGAGCAGCTGCCCTGCACGGCCGCCCTGCTCGGCCCCCCCTTCTCTGTAGCCCGGGTGCCTTGCGGGGCCGCCCTCCCCGGCTCCTTTCTGCGAGTCCACCTTGCGCTCGCTCTCTGCCTCCCCACCGCAGCTTCCGCTGCACCACACTCCCGGCCCCGGCTCTCTCTCCGCAGCCCCCTGCCAGGCTCCCTTCTGCAGTCCCCGGCCAGGCTTCTGTTCTCAGACCCCCGCTCGCCTGGCTCCCCTTCGCAGCCCTCGGCGCGCTCCCCTGCCTGGCTGCGAGGCGCGGAAAGTTGTGGGGCGGCGGGCGCTGCCTGAGGGGCTGCGGACGGTCGCTGGGCTGCGCTGCGCTCCCGCCGGGAGGGACAGCGAGCGGCTGCCCAGCGCCGGCTCCTCACCGGGCAGCCGGGACTTGTAGTCGCCGCCGCCCCCGCGGGCCGCCCCGGGGAAGTAAGGAAGGTTTACGGTCGGATCGACCGCTCCTCCTCTCCGCACCGCGTCCCCACGCCACTGGGGATGCGTCCCGGGAGAGCCCCGACCCGGGTGTTCTTCCCGTCTCCCCACAGCGCTGGCGAAGTGAAAGAACTTTCCGGCGCCGAGAAGAGACCGCCCTCGAGCTGCTCAGTCCTCGGAGCAGGTGCGCGCCGAGGCAGTGGGGTCCCTTCGCCCCCTCGGCTGGCAGAACCGCGTCCCTCGCCGGCGCAGCATGCCCGTCGGGAAAAGGTAGTGCTCCCTGCTCTCGGTGCCTTTGTTCTGGGCTGCTGCTCTCCGAACCGAATCGGTTCTCGACGTGTGGGACCCCAGATCCCTGCTCAGAAAGCCATGGGCATTTTCTGAAATTATTTTTATGATAGAACACACTTATCCTAAGAGAAGATAGGGCAGAGTAGAGATGGCGTCAGTGTGCGTGTCTGCGAGGGGCTAGAGAAAGTCCCGTCCTTCTTTCGGTCCCGGTAATTGGGTTTAATCCTGAGTCTGAGGCTTCAGTATTCAGACCGGGGCACCGACAACGCTCAGCGTACTCTCTGCCCCCTGATCAATCTCGAGATCTTAGATAAGTCTCTCTCCCACAGACACGTTGCCCATCGGAGGGGAAAGAATCTCACGGCTCTCCGCAGTGAGATGAAGGCTGCTTGCCGACACAGCGGTGGCCCGCAGACGTAGATGTATTTTCTGCCTTTCCCTGTCTGTTTCAGCCCCATTTGAACGCAGTGCGGCTTCCTGCTGCCTGTTGTCCCCCGTGGAAGGACAGTTTGAGACCTTAACTTCTGGAGTTATTATAAACCTTTTGGTAACTTCTTGAGTGTTTCACTCTGAACTAGTGCTAGCCTTTTCTTTAACTTGAATGCTCCTCTGAACCTTCTCCTTACTTTGAGATTTGTCTTCGGAGCTATTTGTGAAGAAACAGCATATACTCTCTTTTTCTCCCGTTTGACAAAACCTGTACAGAAGGAAACACTTTTCATCACGCTGTGTAAAAGACACAGTCACTACCCTCCAACAGTTCTGAACATTATCTGATTTAAATTCATCTTTCTTGAGGGGAGGTCAGTCTTCAAAGTGAGGTCTTGAGCAGTTGTTCTCTCTTATGCCCCTTTCTCCATTATGTTAGCACCTGATCATACCCACCTGCTGTTAACAATTAAATGACCTGCAAAGCTACTGTTGCTCGTGTTCCTCTCAGAATTCTCTCTCTAAACTAATATGTGGTTGCAAAATTGGTTCCTAGGTGGAAAACAAGTGGTCTGTAGGCCAGGATAGAGTCTACCAAGCTGCAACATGTAAAGGTGACCTAACAATGCATTTAAGAATAAATAACATTTTCCCATTTCCCCTTTCTTTTGTCTTCTACACCACATTTTAATTTTTTTAAACCACATTTTTATGTTTTTCTTTTTTTTTTTTTTTTTTTTTTTTTTTTTGCTGTCTACTTCTCTGGTCAATGCAGGTTCCTCCTGTCTCATTTCCTCTTTTTTTTTTTTTATTTTTATTTTGAAGGTGGGGACCATATTAACAGGGGCATTCAAGGTCTGCTCTCTTAGCAATAAGGAATTATTGGCTGTGAGAAGTGGCTTCAAATACGGTAAATTTAACACACTGCAAAGAGAAATATGCCTTTTTACTCCCAAACCACAGGAGCTAGCTTTCAGGTTGTGAGAATGAGCTCGCTAGAGATCTGTACTATTTCAGGACTGGTGTCTGTGTTTGCATTCCATTTGTCATGTTTGGAAAAGCCTGGTAAGCACATAACCTCTGCTATGCAGTTAGGTAATTAGTAGTTTTCATGTGGTAATTATTTTTATAAGAAGTAGTTACTCTTCCATGTCTTAACAGACAGCTGTAAATTGTCATTTATTTGAAGCTTCATTATAGGAGTAGATCTTTCTCTGGCTTTGTGGCACAGGTGACACTACTTTAAAAAAAGTGTTTCCAAAAATTTAATCAACCTTATTAATGAAACAGTTCTGAAAATTACACAAGAAAACAATTTATAAAGGAAAATAATTCAATATCTCTTTTGTTTTGTGGTGTTTTGTTGTTGTTTGGTTGGTTATTTTTGGATAATGTACAACCAGATTGCAATCTCTGCTCTTTTTGGTGATCATGCAGTACCACTCCTGGGACTGCTGCTGTAATTAATTTCTCATGTGGAGATAATTTTTGAGCAAGTCATAGCAAGTCATCACAGTTAGATATCAGAATTGTACAGAGTGGGCAAACTCCCCAAGTGTTGTAATAAGTTTTGACTCAAATGGCTCTAGCAGCTATCTTTTAATCTTGATTATTTATAGTAACAAATTATGAATTGGTCTTCTTTGAAATTTTTGCTTGTTTTTCTCTTTGATTAAATATTCCTGATAATGATATTCTCTACCTTTGATATACTAAAGTGATTAAACGCAGAAGTTTGGTTTTTTTTTTTAAAGGCATTTAAATCCTTAAGTACTGATCTGTAAGAGAACAGAACATTTTCAGCAAGGATTCTGAAAAAGGTTATAAACCCTGATTAAGTGTATACACGTACCATTTGGAAAGTTGTGTCATTTTTTTTTCTGCTTTCTTTGCATAAGTGTGTGTGTGGAAAAGAGCAGAACTGGTTTAGTTTAATAAAGGGATTAAAGACTGCTGTCTGTCAGTTGCATCCTGCTTTTTAGCAACACTAGAGTCACTTTTCAAAGGCTGCTGGCAGAACAAACCATTTGACAGATTCTTGACTCTTTTCACCTTCAGACAAAGGAATGTCTGCCTTCTACTTTGCTTCCCACCTTTTCTCTTTCTTATGGTGGTTGGTGAGATAGGAATGTTCTCTCTACTGCTTTCCCATGTTAAATATTCAACTGAAATAAAACCAGGCAAATGCAGACAAGTGGATGGACCTCCTCTGCATCAGTTGTCACCTTGGGCAACTATGAGTACAGCAATGCTGGTGACATTGATTGCTGGGGAATGGTGACCACAGAAACTATTCACCCTTGACTGGTGGTTGAGCATCAGAGTGAACCCTTCAGCAATGAAAAATGGAGTAGTGAAATGAGATTGAAGTCACCACTTGTATTTCTCTTGCTGCTATTTCTGCTTTCTTGGCTCACGGTAACTTCTTTGAAGTGGGGCTAGCTTGTTTGCTTTCTGGGCTTCAGCACAGTTGTCGTCTGTGTTCCACCGTGACCTGCTGCAAGGCCTGTTTCCTCTGATTGACTTGGTTCATTTGGAAGTAGATTATCATTGTCTTCCTCTTCATGTCCATAATGTTCTGCTCCCTTTGTCCTGAGGGAGAATCTCTTTTGGCTTGCTAGAACATGATGGCTAGTTTGCTTAAACTCATGTCCATCTACCTTTTTTGGCCACTCACGTTTTTCAAAATGCTTAAGTCAGGAGCTGAGATGCAGAGTACCACACACTATCCCATTAACCTTAGAGAAGGTCATATTTATTTTGGGTCTGTCTGGAATGAAATTTATTTATTTTTCCTTCCATAGCTGTTACTGAAAAATGAGAGTTAGGGAAAAAGATACTATTCTGGAATAATGGCTTAGGAATAGTGGAATAGGAATAAACATTTCAAAAGAATATGTTTTAAATTTGAATTGCCAGTTCAAGAGGGGAAAAAAGAAAGTCATCTGGATGTTCCTTATTTTCTGTCTTCAACACTCTTTTTCCAGTCCAAATAAATTTGCAAATAATTTCAGGTATCTAAAACTGCAGTAAGTATGTTAAGTAGGGTATTATCTTCTAAAAGTTTCCCATCACTGTGGTGCTCATCTGGTGTGAGCTGACAGTGCACCATCTACTCCAGATTTATGCCTGCAGATACCCTTCTGTGGCAGGCCTGGTGCCCAATCCAAACAACTGCTCTGAAGTCAAACTGATTTTAATCAGTAATGACTATGTGCTACTTTACTGCCTCTGAAAAGAGGCTGAGACAGTTCTTAGTCCCTAAAAAAATTTAACAACAAGGAAACATTTTGTTTCTTCTGGCCATATAAATTCAGAGAAACTGATACTGTCAGAGGATGGTCAAAGAGTCAGCGAGGAAAATATGCAGTGAACCACTGTCTTTGGTCCCTTTTGGATAGAAGAGCAGGTAGGAGATACTGTAACATTGCCAGATAGTGGTGCACAGCCCACCAACCCCTCAGATTTTGGTACTTTCCTCTTTGAAGCTGATGAAAGACAAGTATTCATCTGCAGCTTCCTTCCACTGCTGAAACTGTGTAACAGTACCCAAAAGTAAGCATGAATATATTCTATGAGACCCTCATCCATTGGCAGAGTAAGAAAGGAAGAGTTAGTTGAAGGTGAAAGCACTGTTCTCTCTGATTATGTGAGTGATCCAGTCAATCATTTTTATTTCTCTTTTTCTGAGGTGGCAATGTATATCTTCTCAAACAAGTAGCTGTAAAACCTTTATGAGATCCCCACTTCCTACATATTTTGTTCTTGCCATGTATTTGGAGTTTGGCAGTCATGTTTTTCTCATTGCTGGTCCTTTTATAGGGCTCCCCATTGTTCTCACCTTTGAGAAACATTAATCCTGGGCAGAGCTACAACTGGTAGAGAAGCACCACAATGACTCAATTGAGTATTAAGCCTATGGCTATATCTAACTCAAGTGTCTGCCATTGCCTGTAGTTGTTTTTATTTTTAAGTTTTTTCTATTCTTTTGTCATGTCTCCCATGTTATTACTTCATAGTTAATATGATGATGATGAAAACAACTCCAGTAGATAGGAATGGTCCTGCTCCAGACATCCCCCTTGAAAACAGGATGCCATTCTATGGACTTTTGTAGGATCAGGCTGAATTTAACAAGATTTTCCTTGTACAGACTTGCTCCTTTTTTTTTTTTTCCAGGATAACAGTTGAGTGCTCATGAGAATTTTGAGTGAGGAAGAGGAAAAAAGAGAAAAAAAGAGAAAAAACATAAAGCCGGTGTCAAAATTTTTACCAGCAACAATGTAATTTGAGTGGTGAGGTCAGACAAGCGCCTTCTCACATAGTAAACACTTCATTCATAAAAAAAAAATCAGTACAGGTTTGCTGGCGTTGTGTTGCCCTCTGCATTATATAATTTTCCCCATGCTTCTGCAGCAAATATTAAAATTATTATAGGCTGTGTGCAACCTTTGCACTGTTTTGGTTGGCTTCAAAAGGCTACTTGTAAATGCTCCATAGAGATGAACAAAGACTATTAACTGTAAGGCAAAGTCTTCAATTTGCACAAGGTTAGGAGGACATACTCACATGGTATCACTCTGGCAAGATCACTTACTTTTTACTGTTGACTCCCTCTTGCTCCCTCTGACTTAGAGGTGAGAGTAAAAGGGGAGAGGGAAGAGTGAGAATCATGGATGCTTATCAAAGTTAAATTATGAGGATGGTGTAAAAACCAGGAAAAGACTGAATAAGCAAGCTTTGGAAAGACCATAACAGCATTTGTGTAAGAGATAATTCAACCAATTTGTCCAGCTAAACAATTCTGTCAAGTTTACTGAGGGCTGCAAAACTGGCAAACTGCCTCATGTGGGAGAAGCTCAGAGACAGCGTGGGCTTAACCCTTCTGTTTGCTGTTTAAAGAACTGATTTAGAAATCTCTTCCTCAAAGCAGCTGCGATGACCTTACTCAGATTATTTCCTTTAATAAGGATTTCAGGTACAAAGAAAATTGAGTTGGGCAGGAGTTGGCTTGCCAGCTATGTTCCTAAAAGCCTGCTGCTCACTCGTGCCTTTAGGCACTTCATACCTGAAGCTGCACAGCAGAAGATGCAGCTTGTCAGGGGTGCACACCTGAGGGATGCCACCCTGAAAGTGATGTGAGTCCCTCTAAGGATCTGGACCTCATATCATGCAGAGCTCCCTCCCTAGCTTTCAGCAGAAGGAAAAACCTCCTCAAGGCCTGTGTTTGCACCACATGCTTTCTAGCCCCCAGGCAGATGTGGTAGACACACCTGTTGATTGATCTCTCTGTGGTTGTAATGTTGAGAAGCAGGCTGCTGATCTCTCCCATAATTTTCTGTTTCTTCATAGTATTGTCTCACTAGCATGCATATGTGTGTGTGGTATGCGTGCAGTAGATTCCTTTAGAGTTACTTCTTGTTGAAATGTCCCTTAAGACATGCCATACTGACCAAAAAAACCCCACCCCAACAAAACCCAAACCAAACCCCATTCTTTTGTGTCTAGACATAGTGCTGAGCTGAAGATCCAGGGAAGCCCTTAAGAGAGAGTGTGCTCCTCACTCTCTCTGCTTCAGTAAGAGATGTCCTAGGTGTCAGCTGTGTGATTCAATCTACCTTTCTGAGTCAAATACTGAGTCAAATGATAAGGGCTTGTGCACTTGACTCTTCTGTGTCAAGGAGGTATTCAGCAGTTTGTACCTATGCATCTGAGCTAAAAAATATGCTATCTAGCAGGTGTATAAGCTGCAATATGACCTAAATTCCAACTAAGCCTCCTTCAAAATTATATCAGGAAAAAAAAAAGTGATACAAATAAATGTCCTAGAAGGCTAAATAATGCTGAAAATTGGCAGGATTAGGCTCACATAGGAGATTACATTAGCAGAAGGGAAATGTCTGTAAAATGCTGACATGTGAGATAAAGTACAAGTGGGAATGGCACTCACCCAAGGTCGTGGTTTTAGAAAGAAATAGATGAACTGAATGTGTGGCTTTTGTTCCAGGGAGCCTTTAAATAATGTGATGCTGGATGCTGTCTTGGTAAGGCAGTACAGAAGAAGCATCAGTTAAATCAGACATGCACATAGGACAAATGGATTTCGTCACGCTCCAGAAGCAACCTAACAACTGGAGAATTTACACATCTGCTTAATAAAAATGAAGTCTGATACTTATAAAGACTGTTTTAAAAAACACAAGTTCCCTTTAACAACATATTCATGAAATTCCTAAGTGATAATTATTCCCATTGTATAAAAGTCTTGGAGCAAACTCAAGTATTTTTAACATGCTACTGGATAACAGTGGATTGGTAATTCCTATGATAAGGAAAAGTAAAAGTAAAGATAGCTCAGGGTTTATGACGTAATCCTGGGCTTCAAAACTGTGATGTGCATTCTGTCTGTTATACACTTCATGAGTCCTCACTGAGTTTCAGTTTCTTGCTATAAAATACAGACTCTAGCATTGCTCTAGCCTATCACAGGGTGTTACTGGGAAGGGTGTTACTGGGAAGGAAACTCCTCTGGGAAAACAGAGCACTACTTTTGCACCACCAGAGATTCTTAAAGTATCCTTTTGACAAGCTGTTTGAACACCTAAGAGCTCCGTGATGAGGAGAAAGAAAGCAAAGGATTTTCTATTCTGTTTGCAAGGCTAGAGAATAAGCAAGTGTCAGCCTCAGCCAGAGTACTGATGGGGTTGAGCGCTACACAATAGGATCAAGAAGGACATTTCAGATAGTATGTCAGTAACATTAGCAGCTGGAAACCTGGATATTGGCTGATCCTGACTTAAATGGCAGTAATATTTTTATGGCTGATGAAGGCTGACGAGAAATGAAAATGTTTCAGCCTGTTTGGAATGCAGATCAATTTTGAAGTGTTCAGTGTCTCCTACCTCGGATTTTTTTTCAGCAGATAACAGGAAACTCCTTTGGAACAACACTTGGGAAAGTATTATTTTAGCTAATGAATTTCAGTATAAATGGGAAAGATGTTCTAGAGTCTCCAGAGTAATTTTTGCTGTGAAGGGATTGTCTTCAATAGCAAACCGAATTATTTGCCCCATTAACATAAAATGTTCATGATCTAAATCTGAAAAAGTAGGTAAGGACAAAAACAAACCTGTAGCCTTACCTGTATGCATTACTTAAAGACCCTGAAGCATTACACAGATGTGGGGGATATCTGACATGGAACTGTAGGTTGGGAGTGCACAACGACTTGATTTGGCCAGAAGTGGAAGAAAAGGAGAAGACAAAACCAGAAATGCACCCACTGAACAAAAAAGTATCTGATGTGTCTTAAAGAAAAATTCTCTCTAATAAGGGATTTTGTAGTGGAAAAAAGTGAGCAAAGGAAGTCCAATACCTAATAGCCTCATGACAAATTGATGTGATCTGAGTCTACCAAAAACAGTAAGTGGTTTCTGGAGCTAGATAGGATTTTGTGGAAACCTTTCTGGTTTTAATTAAGCCACTGGTTTATTTACAGGAGTGGATTCAGTTGTGTATAACAAAGTTCTGTTACTTCAACTGAGTTAATTTTGGGTCTTTCATCCCCTAAAATTATTTACTCATAGAAATTTAATTTTTTTTTCCTGTTCTATGTTGTTTTTTTTCCCCTGTAGCTATCCTAACAAATTAGGAAAAGAAAATTTCTTAAGGACCCGTGACTTATTTCAGTATCTTTGTAAAAAAATTAAATATCTAACCAGTTCACGGCTGATAAAAATCCTAAACTAAAGTGGCTGGTTGGAAGCTACATGATTGCATCTCATGTTGTTAAAGTGGGAAGAATAAAGAAGATAAAATTCCCTTAGTTGCGCAAATACATTTTCACCTTAGTAATTAAATGAATGAATTCTAACTCAAATCCGTGTCTTACAGCTATAGTTTTGCAATTAATAGAGTAACAATGTTGTCCTGAGCCTTAAGTGTGTGTTGAAACCCATCATACATTTGAATTCCATCAAATAATTTCAAGAAGCTGCTTCTCATAAATCTACAAGCTGAAACTGCATTTGACAAATAGTTTGGGGAGCAACAAATATTCCAAAAAGAAGCATAGGCTGATTGCAGAACAGAAAAAGAAATGAGATTCACTAAGGCTCTGTGAATTATTTGCTGATGACTAAAAATAATAAATACCCCTCAAAATTATTGAGCTGGATGTACTATCCCTGTCTTGTTAACAACTCACAGCTGATATGGAGCACTGCAAGTTTGTCAAGGGTGTAAACCTGTCTACCGGAAGAAGTTGAATCTTTTTAACCTAATATAATAACTGGTTTAGTTACCGTACTGCCAAACACTTGGGGAAAAAATCTAAAATAAGCACTGTTCAGACTAAAATATGTGTAGTTTTCTGCATTTCTCCAGATTAGTTTAAATAAGTAATTTTAAAAAGTCCCATTTTATTTAAAAGGGTTATCATAGAATCATAGAATGGTAGGGTTGGAATGGACCTTTAGAGATCATCTAGTCCAAACCTCTTGCAGAAGCAGATCAACCTAGATCAGGTCACATATATTTGTTCCTTGCTCAATCATTTGATTTTGTATTTTTTTTCCTGTGAAGTGTAGCAAATTTGGAATAGGAGCTAATCCACATAATTTGAGATCGAGACATATATGTTATTACTCTTGTCTTAAACAATAGAACCATAATTGTCTGAATAGATAAAACATTTCACATGTTGACAACATTTTAAAGAAAGGAAGAGCTACATTTGGGCACATGTTACATTTTATGTGTTGAGAAAGGTCAAATTCTAGACTGGTCACAAGTCAGAGACTACTGTCAATGGCATTGGTGGAAGGAAACCGGGAGACGAGTATGACCATGTGGCTTTGTGACCAGTCAATCAAAGACACTGAAAAGTCCAGAAATGCAAAGTGTGTGATTGACCTGCTCTTCCCAGGTCAACTGGCAAAGCTTATTCAGACCAAGGTGACTTAGGACACTTTCTGACAGTGCTGAAAGATTTTCAGGGCGGACACTTTGGCTAAGTGCATTGTATTTGAAGTTAACTTGGATACAGATGAGTCATATGTTGATATAATGTTAGACCTAAATGAGTTTATCAGTTTAAAGTCAAGATATATTCAGTAAAAATTGGACCCTCTTTGACTGTTCAAACAAGTCATTGGTTGAGGGAGGAATATGCATGAGTGTAATAATGATTTAATTACACTGAACACATCATACTAGCTCAGCAGAAGTCCTCATGATAAAACCAACAAACTAGTAATAACAGCAGAGTCCTGGTAGAATGGTAAGCAAAGTGGGGAAAGTCCATGACATCCTATTTGCTTTGGCTCCGCTGAGGTCAATGTAGTGGTACAAATTAAAAGCATCTGCTGAGGAACGGATAATTTAAAAGATTAGAACCCCCCTTGCACTGCTGCCTCCCAGATATTCATACACAGTTAAACTGCTGGAAGAACAAACATTGAGTTCTGCTGGAACTATGCCAGGGAAGCATATCCTGCTAAAAATTATACAAAGGACTGCCGAAAATCAGCAAGCATTTGCAGTTAAAAAGTTGTCAAAATACTCTTGCAAATGGACTTTCTGTGACTAATGAAAAACATAGGTGAAAAAATGTTACTGCTAATGAGTGAAGAGAGCCGAATGAGTTAGAAATGCCTTAGTTGCCATTTTATTTTATGTTAGATAAAGGGCAACTTTCTAACTAAGTCAACAGTTACATACAAAGTGAAGATATATTTTATGTCCATGTGAAGTTCAGAAGTTAAGAAAAGATAATAGTCTTTTGTTAGGAGTTCAGAAGATTCTTAAAAACTTTAGATGTAAAGTGTGTTCCTACTGCAGATTTTCATAGAGCAGACATGGCTAACAAATGATACTTTGGAGGAAGTCAGGGTTCTTGTGGCTGAGGATGAGCTTGGTGCTCACTGTGCCTCACACTGTGTACTCACTGGAGGAAACCCTGCCATGAGGCAAGGAAAGAACCCAAAGCATGAGGGAAGGAGAGAACCCAAGGCATGCACAACAGAGCTGCCTGGCAGGCCTACAGAGAGCTGCCATCCTGTTTTGTTGGTATACAGGGTTAAACATTCATTTATTCTGCTGAAGAATGCTTTTTCATTTAAACATTCACATTGCTGGGGATAAAGATTTTAAAAGTCAAGAGTCTGGGAATAGTGTAAACCCTGATGAGCTTGTACTACACATATTATGGCAGTTAAAATTGCTCTTAGACCAGTGGTTTTCTAATTGGAATGGCTTCCTTAAGGGAATGCCACGGAGTAGCTGGTGTTGACATCCTGCTGAACACACAGCTGTCTGATTGAATCAATCTGGTGTCTTGATATGTGCTCATGTGACACAAAGAAAGCTTATGTTAAAATCCCACAAATATATCTAGAACCATTTTTATAGAAGTTGTTTAATTTCTATAGAATCTTTTCAGTTTTCCCCTTATTAATTTGCACATGACATTTCCTTAGAGGAAAGCAAGATAAAAACCTGAAAGAAAAAAATCTTACTCGTCCCCTGATCCATGTGTTTTGTATACTTTACATTGAAATACAGTAGATTGGTTTTGTTCTCTATTGGTGGTTATCATTTTATATCCTGCTGCTAAAGTCTTCTGGTTTCACAAGTTTCTTTCTATCTAGATGTCTGAACGTGACATGTAGATCTTTTGTGTTCACTGGTGGAAATAAGATTAGTGATGTAACGCAAATCAGTCAATCAATCAATCAATCAATCACAGTACACTGGTTTTGCAGACATTTCAGAATATCACGTTACTTCCACCCCAGGAGTGATAAACTCAGTATCAGCAAGCGGATGGTGGTGGTCAAATATTTTCTCACTTAAGAGAAAATATGTCTGTATGTATTTTCAGAATACAATAGACTTGCTGTAACTGAGCTTGTTAGCCTCTTGTGTCACTGTTTTTTACTTCTCTCTGCACTTATTCTGGTTTTGTCCACACCTCCACAACACAAGATCTTTTAGCACTTTGCCTTATCAATGTCACATTTTAGACAGTAATGTTTATTTTCTATCTTGTCTGGAACTCATCCACTTTCTTCCACTCTGCAAACCTTAAGCAAGTTAGTAATTCTACCCCAAGTGACATGAAGTTGCACAGATGAGTATGTCCATGCTGAATTTTTGCAGCTGTTTGAAGAATGCCTGTAAAATTCTGAAGTATTTTTGTGTCTGAAAAATGCAAAATATATTTTAGTCTAATACAGAGTAGACTAAAAACATAGACATAAAACACACATGGGCAAAATCATTCCAATCCTATTGGCTTAGAAAATGGCAAAATAATGTTTTCCTGAAGTTAATATTATTTTTTCTAGCCTATTCTGTGACATGTTTAGGTTTATCTAAGCAATTTTTCCCATGCTATCTCAGTCTTCTTTATGACTCCAGCAGGTTTTTTTCTCATTGCCTTTATGTTTTTCTTTTTATTTAATGATTTTACATCATAACAACCTTTTCTGCAATGGAAAAAATTGCATGGATTGAATGTGCTTTTTCCACTCCTTGTTATTTTTGAGGACAGACTGCTAGAGGGAGTATTCCTTGTTCTGGGTCATTCAGGAAACTGAGGATCAAATTCCCAAAAGTGCCTGAGGTGCTTATACAGCTCTTACATACTGAGCAATTCTCACTCATGCATGGTTACAAGGACTGAATTGAGATGCTGCATAACAGTTTTTCAGTATCCCCAGTAGCCATTTTTTTCCCTTCAGTTTCACGACACTGACCAATGCCAGCCATGTGTTAGCATTGGCATTTACCAAGATATTGCCTCATTGTAGAGAAGTAACAGTGGTTGTTTAATCTGGGCAGGCCTATTTAATAGGCCAATTAACTAGAGGAATGATGACTCTGCAGTAGTATGATTTAGAAGGACAGAGTTTTAGTACCAACTGAAGAGCTGCAAATGCTAACATTACACTGATCTACGTTACATTTACTTTCTGAGTTTAGGGTTCCTCATAAGACCAGAAAACTTTGAGTTTAGAGATTAGAATCAAAACTTAAGCACCTAGGAGTGTAAAGAGGCTGTACTTTGAATTTGCCATTAAGCACTTAAACCCTGGAAGAACTTTACATCTTTCCACATCAGCTTCTGAAATTGATAGAATCGCTTTCAGAGATTTTTACTTAAAAGTCAACTTTCAGACATCTAGATGAAGAATGTCAATATTAACTTCTGGAATTTCATAACAGATGCTTATTTTAAAACATCATAACTTCTGGGACATAGTGCTGAGAAGAGTGTATATGTTAGGGGCTAGAAAGAGCCAACTACTGTGGTAGATGGCTGATATCTTGGTGCAATTGCTGTCTGTTGATTTGAGAAGGCCCTGGTGAGGCAGGTTCCTGGGAAATGATGGGGAGATACTACCCATATAATTCTCTGATAGTGGATCTGATTCCACTTTCAAGAAAAAAATTGAAAACCTGCCAGCTCCCTAGACCTCCTTTCTGTACACGAAACCTATATGTTTCTTTAATGTTCTATTTCTGTCCAACCTGTGTAAGATTGTTTAAAACATTAGCCCTTGTCTAACCACGTGCACGGATAGTCCTGGTAGAGTTACTGTTTGACAAGTGGAAATAAAAGTTTCCAAGATATACATATTTTGTAATTTTGGCTTTTTTTGAAAATTACATTTACCTTTGTTACTGGAGTAACTCACCTTTAATAGAATCATAGAATGGTAGAGTTGGAAGGGACCTTTAGAGATCATCTAGTACGACCCGTATGCAGAAGTAAGTCCACCTAGATCAGGTTGCATAGGAACATGTCCAGGCAGGTCTTGAAGACCTCCAAGGAAGGAAATTCCACACCCTTCCTGGGCAGCCTGTGCCACTGCTTGGTCACCCTCACAATAAAATAGCTTTTTCTTATGTTAAATGGGACTTTTTGTGTTCCAGCTTCATCCCATTGCCCCTGGTCCTGTTGCTAGATACTATAGAAAAATGGGATGTCCCAGCCTCCTGACACCTACCATTTACATATTTGTAAATACTAATAATATCCTCCTCAGTCTCCTCTTGTTTAGCAAAACAGTTCCAGTTTCCACAGCCTTTCCTCATATGAAAGATGTTCCAGTCCCCTGGTCATCTTGGTGGCCCTGTGCTGGACTCTCTTTGTTACATAAGTAAATTTAGCTTTTACAGGCCATGAAATAGACAGGTTATGTGTATTTTCATAGACAAGAAATACTGATCAGAGTTGAGTTTATCATGACTAGACTGTGAAATCTCAGTTCACTCAAGGGCTTATCCATGTTCATAACTGGCAAAATCAATAGTCCTATTGATTTCAATCCAACTATCCTTTTATCTCACCTAGTGGGAGGATCTGTTCAGAGGAAGAGTTTGCAAAAGCCTTAAGTCATAGTCTGTTTCTGCTCTTCTCTACAGAATGTGTAGTTTTGGCATCTTTTAAAATTGTTTTAGTTACTTTAACCATCATAATGCTCAGTTATGATAATTTACGAAGTGAGATTTCTTTTCTGGTGTGAGGTCAATGTTTGAAGAGCCACTCATGTAGTCTCTTTTGATTTTTATTTCCTTTCTGAATTTATGCAAGGATTTCTCACTTTTTCTCCTTTAAACAATAAAACAAGGAGTTTGGAAATGTATTAAGTTACATACTTTTATATACACTTATTATGTTATAAATGCTAAGAGTTTTGATTCTTGAGTAAGTAAGTAAAGAGGTTAAAAGAACTGCTACCTTGAACTTTCAGAGGGCAGACTTCGGCCTGTTTAGGAGCCTGGTAGTCACAGTCCCTTGCTAGGCAGTTCTGCGTATTCTGTAAAAAGGAAATCTTAGAGGGGCAGGAGCAGGCCATCCACATGTGTCAAAAGACTAGGCAGCAGGGAAGAAGATCACACTGGCTGAAGAGAGCCCTTTGGTTGGAACTTAAGAAAGAGTTTATGATCCATTATGAAGAAAGGGCAAGAGACTCCGGAGGACTACACAGATGCTATGAGGTTATGCAGAGAGAAAATTAGAAGGGCCGAAGTCCAGTGTGGTGGTTTAGCCCTGACTAGGTGCCTGATGCCCACCAAGTCATATCACTTACCCCTCCTAAACTATACAGGAGAGATAGATATAAAACAAGAGGTTTGTGAGTCAAGATAAGGATGGGAAGATCACTCAGCAATTAGCGTCATGGGCAAAACAGACTCAACTTGGGAGAAAAGGGTTTGATTTATTAAATAACCATCAGAACAGGGAAATGAGAAATAAAATTTAATCTTGAAACACCTCCCCCCACCCCTCCTCTTCCTGGGACTCTCCTTCCTTCCCCCCCAGTGGTATGGGGGATGGGGGTTGTGGTCAGTTTGTTACAGACGGACTTTGCTGCTGCTTCTTCTCAGAGAGAGGCCTCCTCACATTTTGCAGTGCTACAGTGTGGGATCCCTCCTCACGGGAGACAGTCCCTCACAAACTTCTCCAGTGTGAGTCATTCCCATGGGCTGCAGCTCCTCACAAACTGCTCCAACGTGGGGACTCCCATGGGGGCAGCTCCTCACAGCCTGCCACAACGTGGGTCAACCACTGGGAGAACAGTCCTTCAGGTACTGACTGCTCCAGCCTGAGTCCCTCACGGGATCACAAGTCCTGACAGCAAACCTGCTCTGACATGGGCTCCTCTCTCTCAAAGACTCCCAGATCCTGCCAGGAACTTGCTCCATCATGGGCTTTTAATGGAGTCACAGCCTCCTTCAGGCATCCACCTGCTCCAGTGCGGGCTCCTCCATGGGCTGCAGGGGCACAGGTACCTCGCCATCGGCTGCACCACAGGTCACAGGCGAGTCTTTCTTTCAGGGCCAAAGCACCCTCCTCCTCTTCCTTCCCCACTGACCTTGGTGTCTGTGGAGATGTTTTCACAATCTCACTCCTTGTTGCTGCTGCAGTTTAGCAGCTGTGCAACAACTTCTTCCCCCTCTCAAATACATTATTCACAGAGGCAATACCTCCATCACTGGAGGCTGGCCTGACCTGGGTCAGCTGGGGGATCTGTCTTAGAATTGACTGGCATTGGCCCTGTCAGCTACAGGGGAAGCTTCTGGTAGATGTTTGTTTAAAGAAGCCACCCCTGCAGCTCCCCTCTTCTACCAAAAACCTTTCCCAGGCAAAACCACTACACCCAGCTAGAACTTAATCTCACTACTGCCATAAAAGATACTAAAAAATGTTTCTATAAATACACTAACAAAAGGAGGGCTAAGGAGAAGCTCCACCTTTTATAGCCTATGGGGACAAACATAGTGATGAAGGATGAAGAAAAGGCTGAGATACTTAACTCCTTCCTTGCCTCAGTCTTTAATAGTAAGACCAGTTGTTTCCCAGGTACCCAAACTCTGAGCTGGAAGATAGGGCCAGGGAGCAGAATGAAGCCTCCATGACCCAAGGGGAAATGGTTAGTGACCTGCTACACTAAACATACAGAGCTCCTTAGTGCCAGATAAGATGCACCCGAGGGTACTGTAGAAGCTGGTGGAAGTGCTTACCAAGTCACTTTCTATCATTTATCATCAGTCCTGGCAAACTGGGAAGATCCCAGCAGAATGGTGGTTAGCAAATGTGACAGCCTCCGCAAGAAGGGATGGAAGGAGGATTCAGGGAACTGTCAGCCTGAAGGCCTGTCAGCACTGACCTCAGTGCCGGGAAAGGTTATGGAGCAGATCATCTTGACTGCTGTCACATGGCATGTATGGGACAAAAAAATGATTAGGCCCAGTCAGCATGGGTTTATGAAAGGTGAGACCCACCTCGTGGATGAAGAGAAGACTGTGAATATGGTCTTCCTGGACTTTAGTAAAGCCTTTGACATTGTTTCCCACAGCATTCTCCCTGAGAAACTGGATACCTATGGCTTGGATGGATGTACTGTATAAAAAAAACCTGGGTCGATGAACAGACCTAGAGAGTGGTGGTACATAGAATCAAATCCAATTTGTGGCTGGTCAGCAGTGGTGCTTCCCAGAGCTCAAGGTTGGGGCCTGCTCTGTTTAATATTCTTATCAATGATCTGAATGAGGGGATAGAGTGCACCCTCAGTAAGTTTGTAAATGATGCCAAGTTGAGTGGGAGCATTGATCTGCTTGAGGGCAGGAAGGCTCTTCAGAGAGACCTGGCCAGGTTGGATCAGTGGGCTGAGTCTGATTTTATGAGGTTCAACAAGGCCAACTACTGCGTCCTGAAACTGGGCCACAACAATTCCTTGCAATGCGATAGGCCTGGGGCAGAGTGGCTGAAAGTTGCTTGTTGGAAATGGCTATGTTAATCAACATTGTTAACTGGGAGTGTAATCAACAACTGGCTGAATATGAGCCTTCAGTTTGGCCAGGTGGTCAAGCAGCCCATTGGCATCTTGGCTTGTATCAGAAATAGTATGGCCAAGTGATTGTCCTCCTGTACTTTGCAGTGGTCCACAAATACTGTGTTGAATTTTGAGCCTCACAGCACAAGGACTGATGCATGTCCAGAGATGGGCAATGAAACTGTTGAAGAATCTGGAGTACAAGTCTGATGAGGAGCAACTGAGGGAACTGGGAATATTCAGTTTGGAGAATGGGATGCTAAAAGGTGACCTTCTCACTTTGTACTACTACGTTGAAGGGAGGTTGTAGTAAGCTGAATGTTGGTCTCTTATCCCAAGTAACGAGATAGAACAAGAAGAAACATCCTCAAGTTACACCAGAGAAGGTTTAGATTAGTTACTAGGAAAAGTTTCTTCACTGAAAGGGTTATCAAATACTGGAAAAGGTTGCTCAGGTAAGTGATGGAGTCCCCATCCCTGGAGGGATTCAAAAGATGTGTAGATGAGGTGCTGAGGGACATGGTTTCGTGGTGGACGAGGCAGTATGAAGTTAATAGTTGAGCTCAATGTTTTTCAAGAACTTCTTCAACCTAAATGTTCTATAGTTTGCATAGAACATTGACTAACTACTTGGCCTTTATTTTATTTTTTGAGCTCTGTTCTTTTGGGAATTGTGAATGAGAGGATATGGATACCAATTTCCTCCCTTTAACAGAGGTAATGGATCGTTTTTAGTAGAATTTTTATCCACCTGTAGGTATGGAAATTATTGTAATGCTCTATTTGGCTTCTACTAGTTCAATATTGTAAAGGTATCAGATCGTGTAGACTAATAAGCTGATTTAATTAATATGTAACAAATAGATTCTGAACATAACTTTCTTCTCAATATAACTTTCTGAATAAGATAAAGTAGTTTATGCACAGTTTATTATCTGTGCGTAATGTATTTTTAATCTGTTGAGCTAGACATTTTTGAGGGAAGAACTCAACTTGTTTTATAGATGAAGTTTGCTACTTAGGATGTTCATAGGCAAAAAAAGTTCTTGGCATGGTCTATGCTAATTACCTGAAGATCTAATTTTGAAAAGATCTTCTGATACTAAGATGGAAATAAAAGCTTGTAGGGGTCCTACAGTTATGCATTACCTGGATCTCACTCTCATTTTCTTTGTTGCTGAAAATTTTGAAGAAAGTTATTTTTTTCATTGTTGTCACAACAAAGTCAGCTTGTAGGAAAAAGCCTAAATCTCTTCCACTTCTCCCTATTTTCTATTTCCTTCATAAGTCCTTTGCTCTCCATACTCTGCCCTGTCCTGAAAAGGTCTTATCTGAGTTTCTTCTGGGCACCTTGTTTCCAAAATGCTGGGTCCCAATTTGAAAGCTGCGAGTAGGAGCTGGTTTGTTAATACAGCATCTGCTTCAAATACTCTCAGCTTTCTAACAGTTCTGGAGATGATCTTCCAGTTGGTGATTCCCAGGTCTGTTTGTTGAGGATTAAATACTCCTGAATATTACACAGAAGTTTTCTAATATCCATGCCTTTATGACATGGGTTTCCTCTCTGATCTTTTACCTTGTAGAGCATTTGCAAATGGAGAGAAAAGATGATGATCTCTGACCATCATCTCTTTCTTGAAGGTCAGACGCAGTCAGACACTTGCTTTTCTTGATAGCTCTAGGCTCTCCAATATACAGACACAGACATATAAAAGTCTCTACAGGTTATTTTTGAAAAGCAGTAGTCTACCTTTGTTTATTTTGCCTAAATATTGCAAAATAAATGGTATTTTTTAAAGATACTAGGTGGAAAAGGTATATTTCAGAATCCTAAGAAACTGATGTTAAGGATAATTCGGTTCCTTTCATTAATTCAAAGCAAGAGAAAGTAAGATCATCTTGCAAATACACAGCCAAAGTTGATTTATTAAAACCTTGTGACTCACCAACTTCCTTCTCCTTCTCAAACCTGAATTTTGGATTGAAATCCTTAAAAAAACTACTGTAGGCAATAATGAGGGTGTTCTTCATCAATCTGTGATGGCTTAGTTTTAGTAGAGCCCCAATTCCAGTCATTCAGTATCTGACTCACTATTCATTGCTACTATTTGTTTCTTCTCCTGTGTTTTGATTCCCCTCTTCTTTTTCTTTGATGAGTAAATGAATGTATCATTAAGAAAACAAGTCCAGTTTCTCTCTCTGAGTAAGAGATTTATGGTTGAGGGGCTAGGGAGTAAAATAAGAACTGAGGATTAGTGACTGGTTACCTTGAAGGCCTGGTTTTCCCATATGGAATACTGAGATTTTTCAGAAAATGAGGTAGCATTGATGTATCTGATGTGGGAAGTATTAAAATGGAGAGTCTGAAATTAGTAATTGATTTTGAAGAGCTGTACCTTTGATAAAAAGGCCAATGTCTTAGGAGAGAAAAAAATTGAAGAAAAACCCTCAAAACAAATCAAGAGAGTAACACTTTCAAGGTATGCAGCACACTGGCAAATCTAGATTTTTGCCAAGAGACAAGCAACAAAATGGCTGCTGTTGAAAGCTGAGAATAAGAATGTTGACTTTTTACAGCCAGAGATGGGGTTTATGGATACCCTGTGGTAACAGTACAAAAGAGGGAAAAGTGATGGATACTAGAGGAATGACACGCTCTGCAATTAGAAAGGGAGGAAGGACGCTTGTACACTAAGAATCACGTTGTCTGCTATCATCTTGCCATGCTTAAGAAGGAGATCATGAACTCTGACCAGGCTCTGGGCTTTTCATTTCAGCTTTCAACAAGGCTGGCAGATGGGGGTCACTCATTGGTCTCCTTCACACCTGCCTGCACTACTTACAACTGTAAGTGACAGAAAAACAGTGTAAATCTGTAATTTTCCATCATGAATTATTCATGGCTGTTACTCCAGTCACAAACAGGAAACTTGTACGTATAGTGTTAGCTAAACACAATCGTTCATTTATGACAAGAACTCAGTCATGTGAAGGCTTGCCATATGGCCCCTACTACTAGAAGAAGAGATCCAGAGCCATATTATCTGCTGATGTACATAGGCATAGACTTTAATGAAGCTTCGGTTTACATTTGTTGAAGGTTGGGCCCTTTTCCTTTAAGAGATTTTGTTGTTTTTTCTTCACTGGCCCATTTTTTTTCCCTTGTGTTTGATAAAATGTGGTTATACGTTCAGGTTTATAATCTCTCCTCTACAATTGTTTGGGGGGTTTTTTTGTCTCTTTTATCCCAGAACATGAATATTTCATGAGGGAAACTGGATATTTTGTGCTTTGCTTGAGATTCAAGAGGATTCAAATATTTAAACAGAGATGACAAAAGGGGCTTGAAAATATTACTATTATAATGATAATAATAGCTACCATAACACATTCAAATTACAAAGGACTCAGAGCAGCTTGTTTCAGAGGACTAAACATCTTTTAAGTTTATCATCTCCTGTATTAAAAATGAACAGTAAGTTATTACAATGGGTTTTGTTAGTTTTCCCCCCGACATTCCACTGGCACTGCCTGGTGCCATAAAATTCTTTTTGGTAATGTAGACCACCTCTGTAATTTTTCCCTGACACATGTGTTTGTTGCCCTATATTACTTGAATGCACTGTGAAAAAGGGTTGGCTTTATAGGCTAAATGGAGGCTTTCTATCATGACCTCACAAAGGTGGTAAATGGGCAGGGATCTGCATGTTTGAAGCTGTATCTACAGCATCCATCTATGTTCAGAGTTGCCTGGGCCTAGGTTATGCTTCCAAAAGCCAGGGTATTCAAAAAGTACGAAGATTAGCTAACTGTAGTATTTTCTGAAAGGTCTCATAGCAAACACTTGTTGGCCAAGCTTAAGGCTCATAAGTCAATGGGTCCTGATGGGATGCATCCTAGAGTGCTGAAGGAGCTGGCTGATGTGATTGCTAAGCCTCTCTCCATCATTTTTGAACAATCATGGAGGACAGGTGAGGTGCCTGAGGACTGGAGAAAGGCCAATGTCACTCCAGTCTGCAAAAAGGGCAGGACGGACGACCCAGGAAACTACAGGCCAGTCAGCCTCACCTCTATCCCTGGAAAAAGTGATGGAACAACTCATCCTGAATGTTATCACTGAACATATGAAGGATAAGATGGTTATCAGGGGGAGTCAACGTGGCTTCACCAAGGTGAAATCCTGTTTGACCAACCTGATAGCCTTCTATGAGTGTATAACTGCCTGGCTAGATGAGGAGAGAGCAGCGGATGTCATCTACCTTGACTTCAGCAAGGCTTTTGACACTGTCTCCCATAACATCCTCATCAGAAAGCTCAAGCAGTGTGGCTTGGATGAGTGGACAGTGAGGTGGATCGAGAGCTGGCTGAATGACAGAGCCCAGAGGGTGGTGATCAATGGCACAGAATCGAGTTGGAGGCCTGTGGCCAGTGGAGTTGCACAAGGATTGGTTCTGGGCCAGTCTTGTTCAACATCTTCATCAATGACCTGGATGAGGGGACGGTGTGTACCCTCAGCAAGTTCCCTGATGACACCAAACTGGGAGGACTGGCTGATTCCCCAGAAGGCTGTGCTACCATTCAGTGGGATCTCGACCAGCTTGAGAGTTGGGCAGAGAGGAACCTGATGAGGTTCAACAAGGACAAATGCAGAGTCCTGCATCTGGGAAGGAACAACTTCATGTACCAGTACAGGCTGGGGGTCGAACTGCTGAAGAGCAGCTCTGCAGAGAGAGGCCTGGGAGTCCTGATTGATAATAAACTAAGCATGAGCCAGCAATGTGCCCTCAGGGCCAAGGAGGCCAATGGTGTCCCGGGATACATCAGGAAGAGTGTGGGCAGCAGGTCAAGGGAGGTTCTTCTTCCTCTCTTCTGTGCCCTGTTGAGGCCTCATCTGGAGTCCTGAGTCCTGTTCTGGGCTTCTCAGCTCAAGAGGGACAGGGAAGTGTTGGAAAGAGTCCAGCGCAGGGCCACCAAGATGATCGGGGGACTGGAACATCTTTCATATGAGGAAAGGCTGTGGGAACTGGGGCTGTTTAATCTGGAGGAGACTCAGGGGACATCCTATTAACATTTGTAAATGTCTGAAGGGTGGGTGTCAGGAGGTTGGGACATCCCTTTTTTCTATAGGAGCTAGTAACAGGACAAGGGGTAATGGGATGAAGCTGGAACACAAAAAGTTCCATTTAAATATAAGAAAAAACTATTTCATGGTGAGGGTGACGGAGCAGTGGCACAAGCTGCCCAGGTGGGTTGTGGAGTCTCCTTCTTTGGAGGTCTTAAAGACTCTCCTGGACACGTTCCTATGGGAGCTGATCTAGGTGAACCTACTTCTGCAGGGGTTGTAATAGATGATCTGTAAAGATCCCTTCCAACCGCTACCATTCTATGAATCTATGATTCTATGTATTCATTACAAATCTGCTGGGAAAACTGCATCTCAGTATACTCAGTCAAGATAGGTGAAATGAAGTGTGATGGCAATACATGAGGGAGTACCACAGAAAACATGAAATTCTGCCAATCACTGAGAAAATAGCAAGAGCTATGTGTTACATTTCCTGTGTCATGAAAAGTCAAATTTTAGTCTGATCGTGAGCCAGAGATTGCAGTCAATGACGTTGCTTGAAGGAAGCCAAGAGGAAAGTATAAACATATGCCTCTGTGACCAGCAAATTGAAGACACTGAAAAGTCAAGAAAAGCAATGAGTGTGACTGACCTACTCTTCCCAGGTAACTGGCAAAGTTTATTCAGGCCATGGTGATTTAGGAAGCTTTCTGACAATACTTGCTGAAAGAATTTCAAGGCAGAAACTTCAATTAAGTATGCTAACTTCTGACCAGTGACATGCCATTTCATTCAGATTTCGTGCTGAGGCAGAGAAAGAATAGAAGACTCTCATATTTTTAGAGTCTGCTTTAAATAAATGCCCCACACCATGGGAAAATCTTGACTGAGAATTTACAATACAGCTTTTCATACAAGTTAGAATTTCATGTATTCTTTCAAATGGTTCTTAAACCATGAATTTCAGACAAAATAATAATTAAAAAAATATTGTACAGCTTATTTCCCTTGTTTTGGAGCACCTTGAATCTTGAATGAAATTGTTAAGTCAATAAAGAAGTTTATCCCATCTGTTTTCTTATCCTTCTGATTATCAACACAAAAAACCAGAATGTTCCTTTCAGGTGTTTCTTCATAAATCTTGGTTAGTTCTGCCTTTCTCTGGGCTTGTTCTGAACTAAAGCAGGAGGGTTTATTTATAAATTCCACAAGAAGAACTTTCCTTCTGTAATTCTGTGATTTTCATGAAGCTACCAAATGAGATGTGAGATTGTTAACCAGAAGAGTAAGACAGAGATATGTTTCTAGAAACGCACTAGAAATGGCAGCATTTATTTTCATGTGGCTAATATGTCAAGAGCAGAGATAGCCAGAGGCCGATAACCTGGGCAAATGAACGGTGACTCATGGATGTTCACTGACATTTGTTATAATGTGAACAGACTCTTAGGAATCCTTGTGGTAAAAAAATCATCCCGTTTAAAGAAAATGATGACAAAATTAACACCTGTCACAACCCATGCCATTGGCTAAACACAGACCTATAAAGACAAGCTGCAGTGCTATGACAAGGATTGAAAAAGTGTACTGCTGAGAAAGACAAAGCATGTGTCTTTATCTTACTGCTCGTGTCAACCCAGGAGATGAAAACTTTTGAGATCATAGCAGAAAAGGAGTTTCTCATTACTTCTACTCTACTTGTAATTGTTCGGTCCCATAACAGTTGCCTTTCATATTAAGATGTTGTAATGATTGATTAGTTAAGATTAATAAATATTCAGATCTTATGTGGAGATCTGTAAAGCTCTCTTAAAGATGAATAATCCTGGAATCCAGCAAAGTTACAGCCATAACAGGGATCCAATGGTATTGGTTTTCTCTCCCTCTGATTCCTAGTAAATATTTGTCTCATAGGCGTTATTTTGATAAGACAATTTGGCTGCTACTTTTGTTGAAGCTGCACATTGAGGTGCACCAAATAGCCAAAGCTTTGTTTAAAAGCCTTTCTGAGTATTTCTGCTCCTGATGTGGATAAAGTGACTGGCCTTTTAAGTGCTTTGAAGAAAAGCTGCAAGAGTTACATATTCCCCAAGATTTTTTTAAACTGTAGATTCCTTCCTTTAGGGGAAGAGATTGAGAGCTCTGAAAATCAAGCATTTTCTGAATGTTATCTCCATTTTTATATTGATCTGAAAAAAAAATACAAATAGTCTACCTTGTGAGCTTTGTTGTTGGTGCTTTCTGCTTACCGAGTCATGCATTTCAAGAGCTTTTTGGTTTTGCTTTTTTAGAGAGGGCTCAGACCATGAAAAAGATTCTCTTTTATTTTTTTTTCTCTTACTTTTCACCAATCTTAAAATTACTTTCTGTTTGGTTTGAATTTCAGATACAGCTAGCATAAGAAAACTGCTCTTCCAGTTTCTTATTTTTAGAAATCCACTTTTCAGAAATTTTCAAGTCCATCTTGAACTGCAGGTCCAGAAATCAGCAGGTAACTTGAAGTGGGACAGCCAAAAATGTAGCCAGCCAGAAGTCATAAACTTTTCTTTTTTCCCCGTTGTTTTGCACACATGGATGTCACCTGTAAATGACAATGAACTGATTCAAACAGAGATGAATCTTTGCTCTTCATAAACATAAAATCTTATGTGACTGAAGACAGCTGGCAGGAGTCATGGTTTTTTCTACTCACGTTGCTCCTCTCTCTTGGCATTTTTATGGATGCTGTACTAAAGAATTTAATAGTTTTCAGAGTGACAGATAGTTGGGAGGCTGAGGAGTTGTGCTGAGCAACCTCATGCATGCCTCCCCCTCTCCTCTCCCAGCTCCCTCTCCTGCTGTTTTCTTTGTATTTAGAATGTATAAGCTCATTTCAAGGTCCTGTTTTGTGGCTGCCCTTGTGCTGTGCCCTGGAATGGTGAATTGTTGCCGAGGTCCATAGGAAGGAGGTGCTGATACTAAGAGTCATCATGCTGACTCACTGAATAGGCAGGTAACCACAAGCAATAACTGCATGAGGGGACACGTGCCATGTTCACTTCAGGTTTTGTTCTGAATGTCAGCATATCCAGAGCCTGCTTGTGCAGACTGCTGTAGCATAGTTCCTCTAGTCACCTCTGGCATAACTTTGATGTTCCTGGAGTTTGAAAACATGTCATAGTGTGTAACTTTTCTCACTGTTTTAGGATATGACCTTTCTGTTTGATGTGGTCCCTGATAATGCCATCAGTCTTGCCATCTTAAAAACAGCTGTTTTGATGAACATAAATAAAATCTTGTCTCCTAGAATTCTTGATTTTGTCTATGTGCATGTTTTAATAGGAGGAGAAAAAACCAGAGTATACGGTATTTGAATATCTTATACAATGATTATGTGATTAAAATTCTCTCAGAATGTCTGTCTGATTTTTGACTTGCACAATGCAACCTTAATGGCTGGTAAATGCTAAATTTTGTCACAGATGAAAAGAACACAAAAAGTGCAAAGCTTGTTAACATGAGCCAAGCCTGCCATTTATCTGATATTTTCAGCACACTGAATATATCTAAGCAGTTTTGCTGCCATTATGGAACTTATTTTAGACATATGAAATGCCAATTTTCTTTGAGATCATAAAGAAAGATGAGAGAACAGGAATTTAGTTGTTTTGTTGATAAAGCTTGCCCTAGATCATCATAAAAAAGAATTGCAATAAAGCAAGGCTGCTTGGTGCACACAATGCAGCAAATAGCAGTTCTGTCATAAGTGACAGAATTAGAAGCCAGTTCCTGCTGATACTTCTTATCTACGCACTGAAGTGTAATTGAATCAAAATGATGGGAGCCACAGAGAAGCATAGAAACACACAGAAACACATTTCTGTGCCCTGAGATTGATGACGCTAGGGGCTGTGCTAAAATAACCAAAATCAAGATGACTGGGAGGAGACAGGGTTGAACAGAAAACTTCCTCTCACGCTAGTGCAGGATAGAGACCAAATAATCTTTAAGTTCCTATAACACAGGCACACTTACTCTGTAAAAGACCACTGATTCATAAGTCACTGAATGAGACATCTTTGTCCTGCACTTTGAGAAACATACGACGAGTGTTTGACTACCTATCTCTTGAAGTGATGGTATCAGACTATCCAATATAATCCAGATCCTTTTCTTCTGCTAACCATGGTGGTGGAAGATCAGGGTGTTATCACACAAGTGCTGTGGATTTTCCAATTCTGGTCCTAGAATTTACAAGCCAGTGGTTGTTTCAGACATGAGGGGTGAAGGTAGTTTTTACTCTCAATGGTATAATTCAATAATCTGTACTAGTTAATGATATCTTTGATAATTTTTCTCCTTCTCTGTACTTTGTGTTTTGATTTTACATACTGTCACGGTTTTTGTGTGGAGCTGTTTCTGGTAATAGGGAAGGGGCTGTAAAGATGGCTCCTGTAAGTAGTTGCTCAAAACTTTCCCCAGCTCTGAGCCAGACCCACCTTTGGGGCTGAGCCAATTAGACACTTCCATGATCACTTTTTAAGAGGAAGAAGCTGGAAGAGGAGGGTTCTTCCTGTTCCTTCTTGTTCTGTCCTTCCTTCTTTTCTGGCTGGTGATGGAGCAAGGAGTTGGGAGAGAGAAGTTATCATGGGAACTCCAAGGTCAGTGAGGAAAGAGAGGAGAAGGTGTGCTGGAGCAGAGACTCCCCTGCATCCTGTGGAGAGCAGTGGTGAAGCAAAGATTTATTTGCACTTTGTAAAACACCCTGTCCCAGCGGCACTGACTATGGCCAGAGGAGGCCGTGTCCCATGTGAGGGATGCTGTACTGGCCGAAGCCGCAGCTGCTGGGAAGAACCCACGCCAGAGGAATTCATTAAGGATTATGTCCTGTGGGAAGGACCCTGTGTTGGAGTGGGGGAAGAATGTGAGGAGTCATCCTCCTCTGAGAAGAGAGAAGCGACAGAGCCCATCTGTGAGAGACTGACCACATCCCCCATTCCCTGCCCCCCGTGAGCTGTTGATGGGGGAGGAGATAGAGATATGGGGAGCAGTGAGCTGGGCCCAGGAAGAAAGGAGGGATGGGGAGGTAGAAGGGAGATGTCCCTTTAGGACTGACATTCATGCTTCTGGGAACCTATCTGCAGTTTTGTCTTGACCTTTTCATTGGAGTCCCAGGAGAGAAGAATGTTTCAGTTTTCTGAGTTCAACAGCAGGAAAATACCAGTTGATCATACATGAATCATAAACAAACAAATCAAAACTACTCCAGCAGACAAAACAATAACAGAAGTACCTTATAATATACTCCTTCCAGAGCTCCCTGAAGACATCCATGCACTCAAATTGTCCTACTAATTACAATATCAGGTCTAATTTAATGCTTTTTTTCCTGACAGGTTGCTTGCTTTTTAGGGCGTGACAGAAAGAGAGGATGCGATGTTTTGATTCCTGAGACATGCTATGAGACATTCACATAAACTCTTGGTAGAAACTGATACAGGCTTATGGTCTGTGGGCCTATTTCCTGCCTGTATTGTGAAGATGTTGCAATTGATGTCCTGAGGGCTAATTGTAGCAGAGAGATGATGTCTTGTTTAATGACTTAAATGATAAAATGGAAATGTTGTACTAATCCAGATGGTGTGGAGCTGGCAAGAGCTGAGAGCATGATGGATATTGGGTTTAAAATTAAATATTATTTTGACAGGAGAAAGTACACAGTATCAGCAAGATGAAATCCAGTAAGTGCAAATGCAAGGTACTGTGTTTAAGGAAAAAAAAGTCAAATGAACACAGAAAAGGCAGGTAACAGAGGTGCAGTAGGTCATGGGCTGAGTTTATATCAGCTGTGGTGTTGGGGAAGACAGAGGAGGGAAAGGCAATTATAATAAAAATACCTATTAAAGAGAACATCAAAGGTGGATGGAGGAGGAAATGATGCCTCAGTCCTGGGCACTGGAGAGGTCAGGGCTAGGGCATTGTTTTCCAGTGTAACAAAAAGACTGGAGGAATATTGGTTACAAACTGGAGAAAATGCAGGAGGCAACCCTGGGAATGACAACGAAATTATGAAACAGGGCCTATGAGGGAAGGTTGAATATTCATCTTAGAAGTATAAGGCTAAAAGGGAGGTGAGCAGTGTCTATTTTCCACAATAAAAATACTTGCGCAAGGGATGTCAGTAAACCATTCTGCATGACCTCTACATGGAAAAAGATAAAAGTAACTTCCAGCTAAAGATAAATTAAATTAGGATATTTCTAATGTCTAAATACATTTAATATCCATGAGGTTTTTGGTATTCTTGCTTTTCTTCAACAGTGGACCCTCAAGACCATCTAGTAAATCTTTCAGTAGCTGTGCTGTCCATTGAACCCTACCCTCCAGTATTTGCAGTGCTTTCACACAGAAGGATCTTCACTTTTTCTTTATGGTAGCTTATAAGTGATTTTCAAATCTGGTTTCATATATCACAATGGATTTGAAGCCCTGAAAGATGGTCTTGACTCAGGGCAAAGGGATGTAATTGGATGACTCCTCTGAAATCCCTTCTAGCTCTACTTTGATTCTATATTTTTTTCCCGACTTGAGCATTAGGAATTCAGGGAATATTCCTAAGAATGGAGCTTACAATACAGAAGTACAATCATTGTTCATCATGGTTCTACTGGTTGAAACATTTTCAAACCTTGGATCTCTTCAAATGCGAGACTGTTCCTCTGTCTTAATTTGTTTGGTGGTGACAGTGAAGACACATGGTTTCTCCTGTGTCCTGTATGAAATTTTGAGGCTAAAGGTCTGATTTAATGAGGACTCCAGATTTATACCACGTTGACAAGGGAATCATTTGGTTTTCTCTTAGTTAATTCAGACCTTTGCCACTTGTTTTCCTGATTTGTTGAATAGGAATAGTCAGTGAAAAAGAGTAATGGTGTCTCTTGGCAGCCCCTTTAAAAAACAAAATATTTTGTGTCTGTGTTCATTTTGAGGAGTGAAGTAACCTTCCCTACACTTCAAGGCAGGGAAGACCTTGTGCGTCTTTACATCTTTCCTTTACATCAACAAGTAAGCTTTGTGATGACAGATGTATAAGATCTCCTTACCCCTTCTGGAGGAGTACCTGGGTTCAAACTGGGAAAGTGGCAATGTCTAGAAAGAGTGAAATGATCTCACCAGTCTCTGCACCTTTTTCCCTACCCAGAAGTTGTCTGTGGCCTCAGAGAGGGATATAAACAACCACAGAAGGTTTTGAAAGGACTTTCTTTTTCATGTGGATGGTCCTCTTTGCATAGAGAGCTACACAGCAAGATGATGATTCAATTTAGCTACTACTAATAATTACAGGTCTCTGCTTTTGTTTCACAGAACAGTGTTTGAATCTTTTAAACCCCTAAGACAATAACACTTTTATTTAAATATATGGTGCTGACATCTCAGTTCTCATTTCCAACCAAAGAAAAAGGGTACTCAATTAAATAAAAAACCCAACAATTTTCCAGCTTGTTTATTCTTGCAGAATTGCATGAATTTGTTATTTTATGGTAATTTTGTGGGTCACTGTTCAATGGTTTCCTGTCTACTATGGGTCTTACAGGCCTTCATGAATTGAGAAACACTGTCTGTGATTTCAGCCTTACTGTAGAAAGGACATATATAATGAACAGTTGTCTAGATGAATGGTAATATAATTTCACCTTTTTCTAAGGGCATATCTAGCCTGCAGTCACTCCTGCAGTTCATAATTGACCTAGTCTACCTTCTAGTTACTGCTCTCACTGATCACATAAGTGCTGTTTTTTTTCATGTTCTCTTCTGCATTAGGCACCACAACTCCAGAGTATTTCCTTATCTTCTTGAGTTACTTTCCTCAGTTCCAATGAGGCTAAAGCAAATGTAATTACATAGTTTAGAAAGCCAAATCTTTCTGGATACAACAAATTCAGACATAAAAACATCTGGAAGGCAGTCTGTTAGAAGGTAAAATAGTATTAAGGATCAGGATTTGTTAGTTCTAATCTTTGCTGTTTTGACTCAGATGAAGGAAGTGGGTTACAGAGTAGCTGAGCAGCAGAGAAATGTATTTTCATAAATTATTCTGTTTACAAGGTCATTCAGAGATATTTTATTACTATAGCAAAAGATATAAGGTTTGGGGGTTTTGAAAGTTGTATTTGAGAGGGGAAAAAAATGGTAACAAATCCTCATTCTATTCTGTAGTAGCATTTAAAAAAAATCTGATAGATTTTAGCCATTTTTCTGTTTTTTTTCTTCTCAGATTATGTGTTTTTCATATTCAAAAGCTATGGAACTCTAGACAAACTTCTGATTTCCTCATTTCTTTGTCAAAACAGAAAAAAAATGGTTTGACCCATCTCATCAATCTGTTCATTCCTTTAAGAAAAGTAATCACTTCTCTTCAGAGTTTTAATTAAAAGTAAATGTTTCTTCACTAGTTTAAATAGTGGGTATGTGGCAAGGGGTTGAGTAATTAGAGATGGGTGTGGTTGAAAAAAGAAACATTAGGTAAAGATTTGGTAATTAACTTATCCTATCCAAATGCACTTCTAAGGAAAAGAACAGCAGTTAGTTGATACACTTTATCCATACTGAAAACATAAAATCCAAAGAAGTCAGTGCAAGAAGATTAGATAAAAATCCAGCTGGTTGTGGCAGTGGAAGAAATAGAATAGAAAGTTCTGCTTAAAGTAGTTTTTTAATTAAAGTCTGTTTTGCTTCTTTTGGTCTGGTTGCTTACTTTTCTCCCAGATAAACACTACTACAGCAAGTACTGGATGTGCATGAGCCAAATGCCTGTTAATAACACTGATGGTAAAGCAGTGATGACAAATGGACTGCTGCATGTAGCAGTAGATGAGAGGGTTAAATAAACACAATTTCAAAAGTGCAATTTAAAGTGAAAATCCCCTTTCACATTGTTATTATGAAGGCATTATTTCAGCCCCCATTTCTCAGTGCATGTGCTTCTGCCTCTGGTGAGCTGTATTAACTGTGGAGTGGAGCACTTGAGTGATTGCCTGAAATCACTTGAGGGACAGATAGTTCTGACATGGTCTGTACTGAAGTAGGCACATATTGCAGATGGTTTTGTAAATACGTTTACTTTACACACACATACCTGTGTGTGTATTTGCATATCCATATATTTGTAAATGAGATGCAAGGCTTGTGTGACTGAAATGAAGACAGAAGGGTGTAAATCAATACCTTATGTAAGATAGCCCATATATATATGTTGGACATGAAACCTGGGTTCTGCAATGGGCTCTGAAAGGGCCAGAGAGGATCAGCTAAGAGCTATATCTGGGATTAGGAACATGGGCCTAGCAGATGCCTCTCATCCTCGTATTCTGTGTACCAGAGTCTATGTGCTAGAATCACTCCACCCAAAAAGAAGAGACCCTTCTTGCAGACACCAGCCTTGTGCAACTGTGTATGCAAGAGCAGCATTCAAGAGGAGCAGTGAAGGACCTTGCAGCTCTGCTGCTGCAACATAGACCAAGATCCTCTGTAGCATGGATGAAATGTTGTATGGCACCTGTACTTGAATGACATAACACACATTTGGAAGAGGGGAATATAGCCATAAGGAGAAGTGAAGCACAGATCTGTGTTTCAGAGTCTCACGAGTACAGTGCTGGCTCCAATTGATATATACAGAAATATACCTGAATATTTTGTTATTCTGCTAAATCAGTAACTCAGTTTTAGATCCCTGTTTTTATCCTAGATTTACTTTTTGAAGAATCAAGTGCCATAAATCTGTAATATAATAATGCAAACAAACTGTCTCTTTCTGAGCTTGTAACAGACTTAAAAGATATCCATGATCTATCTCAGTTTAGGAAATTATGAATGAATTCTACTGGGGCAGGGATTGCTAGACAAGCAGGCCATTGATCAGTGGCAGATAAAATGCTCAGGCTTTCCCAAAAGATATTGTGGAAGGAGCTGTAAAGGTTGGTTGATGATATAAGCCAGATGCTAAATAATTCCTACAAGTAATGATTTTTCTTCCAGTCTCTTTGAGTACTAATTCACAGCTGTGGCTTTGTTTAAAGTAATCCTGAGTACTAGTAGCAGCAACTACTGGGTACTGGTAGAAGTCTACTTTAATTCAGACTCTATCTGTAACCCCAGAAGCAGTGCAAATACAGTTTTCCAAGCATAGACCTGTGCTAATGTCTGGTAGATAACAGCTCTCAAAGCAACTATCTCAAAGACATCAGCTGGTAAGACTGGAAGAATTGCAGCCCTGGCAGTGACCATCACAGGAGAAAATCCTCTCAGGAGCCAAGAGTTCCTTTCTGTCCCTGCATCCAAAAGCTCTGACCATCTGCAAGTGTGAAATCCAAAACAACATTCTCTGTGCCAGAATCTGATTCAAATTTTGCACAGATGGTTAAGCATACAGTAGCTAACTGATTACAAGATTAAGACCTTTAAGAGACGATATTTGGTAATGGTTTATGGATTCAGTCACATTTCTTTTCTTTTGGAGAGGGAACCATCCATGTGAAAGCAAGAAGATACTGAGAATGTCTGAAAAATGGAATATCTGGTACTTCCCAAATTTAGGACTGAAACTACTTTTATCACAAAATCAACAGACTATTGAATATTGCTCTGAATTGAAAGCAGAGAGGGAAACCTGCCTGAGCCTTTATTTTTTAACAATAGCTACCAGTCTGCGAGGTCATAGGGGCTACTTGTGCTCTTTCTGTGATGAAAGCACATTTTAATCAGTGAATATTAAGATTTATGATGAACAAGCTATCTGCCTTCAGATTTCTACATTCATGCTCTTTATTCACAGATGCTGCTTTTAGAAACAGCTTTTTATTTTTCTGTTATAAAAGATAAATTTTTATATCTTGTTAGTTCTGCCAGTACATATAGATAGGAGTTTCATCATATGTGTAAGCTAGCAGCTTGGAAAGCTACAAATTTAAGTAATTTAGTTTTATTTTCTTCTATGTAGGAAGCTTAAAAAGTTTAAAAAAATAATCCAAAGCCTAATTATAAATGATCCTTCCCCAGGGTTCTGATGAGTAGAAACCAATCTTTGTTTTAAGTAGCTGTCAAAAGAGCTAATCTACCAAGTCAGTACAATAGGTATGTATATCTAGTAAAAAATTCCTAGTCTGTCTACCTGTCTGACTGAACAAATGGACAAAATCAGAATTAACACGTTGCAGTCTGCTCTTGCCAGAATTTCTGCTTTGAATAATTATCCTCACTGTCTGTATGCTTTGTGGTTTAGCCCCTTAAAATAAGGTAAAGGAGCTGAGCTGAAGGTCTGAGAATAAAAGAGAGTTACTATTCTACACTACTACTATTTAGTAATTTACTAAATTTATTAATTTACTAAATTTACTCATAATAATTACAAATAGCAATTACTATTTCTATCACTATACTGTTAATACTTTGCTATCTGAGAGGTTGAGAAAACCCTATTAAAAAAATCCCAACCTAATGTTAATACGTTGGACCCTATCACTAAGTCATGCTAGTAATTCTGACATTGCAATTGGTGAGCTGTTTATAGAGTATTTTTGGCTTATATTCTGATGGTGTATATTTAGTAAGAGTCATCATCCAAAATCATCTTTATTTGTCTTTCTTCTTTGGTGTTGTTTTGGTTTCAGAGACAGTGTGCTTAAATAGTTGAGACTTTTAGCATTGAATTTGTGTTAATCTGCATACTGTACTTGAAAGATATGGCAAAGTTGTGTCATAATTCCTCATCTGATTACTTCAACATTATCAGCTCATTTTTCTTACCACTTTCTATCCCAAACATTATACTATTTTCAAACACAGAGAACTATGTGAAAGGTGTGATGTAGAAAGACAGTTTGTGAGGATCATATGGCTTTCTGAAGCTCTGCTCAGGGGATTAAGGTAGCAACTTTTTTTCTATCTAGATCTTGAGGAATAATATACTTGAGGAGGTCCCTGTATTCTGCCAGGTGCCACAGGTGAGACATAGGTGTTAAACCTGCTGAGCAATTGCTTTTGGTCAGATCTTCTAAATCTAAGAAGCATTGCCTTAAAACTGAATTAAAACTAGGCACCAAACTGCTCTGAGTGATCTAAATCTTCATGACTTATTTGTGCAGGACAAAGAGATGCAGTTGTTTCACATGCTTGACCAAACCTGGATCTTAGACTGGTGAGGTGTAACCTGGTCAGAGCTTAAAATGAAACTTTTCTCCAGTTCCCTATTCTTCTTCCCCCACTGTACAACTCTATAGCAATGTGGGGAGGTACCTGGTCTTCACCTAGTGATCCCCAGCTGGGTCCCTCTGTTTATGTTCTGCCTCCCTTATATCTGTGAGGCTGCTCTAGTTTTTGAGAATGCTGCTTATCTCCCAGCTCACGGAGCTCACAGAAACGAATGCTCATGATACTGCAGTAGAGATTTTCCTCCTCTCCAAGGAAAGAATAGCAATTTCAAATGCAGCAAACCCTTCCTTCTTTTCCCTTTCACCTTTTTTGGAGTCTGGAGTCCCATCAGCACTTCTGCAAAAGCCATCATTCCAGCTGAAAGCTGAGCATAGATGGATCTCCAAGGACAACTGGAGTCCTGTCTGTGCTCAACATTTGCATTCATTACATCAAAAAGCAGCCATATGTGGATTTATGGGAGACACAGAACTCTCCAAAATTTCTTGCCTTGACTTGCTCTGCAGGCTATTATCACAGCCGTTAAACCATCAAAATGGTGAGATGACAGATGTTCTGGATTTTGTCTAATCTGCCTTCAAAGTAATAAAGAATAATGACACTGACAAAGAAACTCTCCAGGGAATCTGCAGAGCGGCCTCAACTTAAAACCACTTGAGAAAACAATACCACAAGACTATCTGACAACAAAGATTCTACGTGAAACAGATCCTTTCTGCTGTAAAGTGATACATGTGTTTCTTTTGGTGACATTTCTCCTTGTGAAAACAGGGCGGTGTAAAAAACATCCTGTCATCTTCCTGTAGAGGGTAGCAAAGGTGAGCTGAATGTGGGATCAACACTTTGTGTCTTTAGGAGTCTATGACTTTGACTAGTGTCATGGTTTGACATGAAGCCATTTCTTGTAAGGGGGAAGGGTCTGTAAAGATGGCTCCTGTAAGAAGTTGCTCAAAACTGTCCCCAGCTCTAAGCCAAACCCACTTCTGTTCCTCCATCCTGCTGCTTCTTGTTCTGTCTTTTCTTCTTTTGTGGCTGGTGGTGGTGCAAGCTGTTGAGAAGAGAGAGAGAAGCAACCAGGCAGACTCCGAGGTCTGTGAGAGAAGAGAGGAGGAGGTGTGCTGGAGCAGAGACTCCCCTGCATCCTGTGGAGAAGACTGGTGAAGAGGAGATTTATTTGCACTTCGTAAAAGACCCCATGTCAGGGGCAGTGACTATGCCCAGAGGAGGCCATGTACTGTGGGAGGGACCCTATATTCACAGAAGCTGTAGCTATTGGGAAGAACCCACACCAAAGAAGTTAATTAAAATTACGCCCAGAAGAGGCCGTGTCCCGTGTGAGGGACCCTGTAGCTGCTGGGAAGAACCCACACCAGAGAAGTTCGTTAAGGATTGTGTCCCGTGGGAGGGACCCCGTATTGGAGCAGGGGAAGATTGTGAGGAGTCGACCTCCTCTGAGAAGAGATAAGCAGCAGAGTCTATCTCTGAGAGACTGACCACATCCCCCATTCCCTACCTCCCTGACCTGTTGAGGGGGAAGGAGGTAGAGGCACCAGCAGCAGTGAGTTGTGCCTGGGAAGAAAGGAGGGATGGAGTAGGGAGATCTTAAAGTAGCGGTTGTAATTTTCTCATCATCCTACTGTCTTTTTGCTTTTTGTTCTGTTTAGTTTCTTGTAGGCAGTAGAATAAACTTTCCTACTTTCCTCTCTAAGTCAAGTACCGGAGTCTGTTTTGCCCAGAACCATAACTGGCAGTGAGCCCTCCCTGCCCTTATCTCAATCCACAACATCCTTGGTTATCTTTTTTACTCCCATCTAACTGGGGCCTCTGCTGTCCTAATGAGGGTGGGGGTGGATGGGAGGCAGCAAGCAAGAGACTGTTGTGGTGCTTCATTGCTGGCTCGGCAAAAACACAACTAGCAACTTCCTTTGTCAGCAGATTTCACAGCATTGAGATCTGCCCCATGACTGTAACCTCTGCTTTGCTAAAACCTAATGCAGCATGACTGTGAATTAGGGCAAATGAATCTTCAAATATATCACTACTGCTGTGGTATTAAAGCAGTGAGATATATACTGTAGAGAATGTAGCTGGAGATTGAGGATCATTTGAAAGACAGAAAGAGAAGAACAGGACTTTCAGTAAATGATGAAATTGCTCTCAGATCTATGTCAAATTTCAATCCTTTCAGGATATGTAGAATGACTATTAAGATGCATGTTTCTGGAATTCCAATCTCCAGATGTTAAGAGTGGGAACATAAAGCTTTCGTCATTTGCTCTTGCCCTTTCAGAGATCTTAATAGACATCTGGTAAGCTCTACCTATCATGTGTTGTAGAGTTCTGTTGCCCAGCTAACATAATTTCAAAATGCAATAACTGTTAAAATATTTATCCTTTTTCTTTAGGAATTTTTGAAGAAATGACTGCACTGTTATCATCTTAGATATGTTTCTGTTGCTTTGAAGCAGGTTACCCAGCATTCACCCATACACATCATAAGATGAAGACTCCTTCATTTTGCGTATTCTTACATGCCATATCTATTTTCACTTACCTTTAACTTTACCTTCCAGAATTTGTTGTTGTGTCTTTTTATTCTTCATTTGGAGGACATTTTTATATGCTGATTTTTTTTCTCTTTTATTGAGGTTTGAAAATGTAACTTTTTTCCTGTAGTCCAGAGAGGAGGTCCCTTAGGAAAACTATTTTCTTTCCATAGAACAGCAACACAGAATTTGTTAGAAGAGACTTGATACACAGTACATCATTCAGTACCCAATTTCTTACCATACAAAACACTAGATACAGAAGAAGAAGATGTAAGAAAACACAAAATCTTTGTATGAGGATGTAATTAAGTAAGGTTTTAAGGTATGGTGTTATCACGTGAATTTAACCCCTAGCACTTAAAAATCTTTGATTACTACTAACTTGCTTGTTTTTTTCCTGTGAACTCAGTTTACCTTTGTCCTTGAGGCAAACAAAATCTTTTTTATTCTCTTCAACTCCCCTCCCACCCTAACTGACTTTTGCTAATGTTGCTTTGCATCTTCAAGATGCTCCTAGCTCTGACAGAGTAAAAGAGTTGCTGGCTGCTGCCACTGCAATCCACATTAAAAAGGATTTTGTGGGTTTTTTTGCATCACCAGCAGATGTAAAGGAAGCTGCATTCACAGAACACTTTAAGCTACATAATGGCTCTTGAAAGCCAAAGGAGAGTGAGGAAGGGAGTGCACTCTAAGTGCTGTGGAAGGGTACATTATGTCTCTGTCAAATGTCATGCTCTAGAGAGGAGCCAGCTGAGCATAGATCCAAGGTCCGGATGGCTGTGGGATGCATGTGGCTGCTACTGGTCATGCTCCTCTGCACAATACTGTGCTCTGGCTCTAGAGGCTGCAGTATTGGGACTAACTCCACCAGGAAACTCTGAGTGTCTCTGAATCTCACCTTCTGGTGGTGCTGGTGGTGCAGGTGGTGCAGGAAAGAGGTTAATACCCCTTCTCCCTGGACTGTGGCAGAAATGGGTGGAATAGGATGGGGTACAGACTTTCCCTCTGTATGTGGACAGTGAAATAGAACAGAGGAAGTTTTTCTTATGTGTAAGTGGAAGTTTCTGTGTTACAGCTTCATTCCATTACCCCTTGTACTCTCATTGAATGCTACAGAAAAACAGTGTTGCCCCATCCTCATCATATACCCCTTTCAAATAATTTTACATATGAATTACGTCCCCTCTTGGTCTCTTTCAGGCTGAACAGCTTTAGGTCCCTCAGCTTTTCTTCATAGGAAAGATGTTACAGTCCCCTGATCATCTTGGTGGCCCTGTGCTGGACTCTCTCCAGAAGTTCTCTGTCCCTTGGGAGCTGGGGAGCCCAGAACTGGACACAGGACTCCAGATGAGGCCTCACCAGGGCATAGAAGAGGGGGAGCAGAACCTCCCTTGACCTGCTGCCCACACTCTTCCTGATGTATCCCGGGACACCATTGGCCTTCTTGGCCATGAGGGCACATTGCTGGGTCATGGTTGGTTTATTATCAATCAGGACTCCCAGGTCTCTCTCTGCAGAGCTGCTCTTGAGCAGATCAATCCCCAGCCTGTACTGGTGCATGGAGTTGTTCCTTCCCAGATGCAGGACTCTGCAGTTGCCCTTGTTGAATCTCATCAGGTTCCTCTCTGCCCAACTCTCAAGCTGGTCAAGATCCCACTGAATGGCAGCACAGCCTTCTGGGGAATCAGCCAGTCCTCCCAGTTTGGTGTCATCAGGGAACTTGCTGAGGGTACACTCTGTCCCCTCATCCAGGTTGTTGATGAAGATGTTGAACAAGACTGGGCCCAGAACCAATCCTTGTGCAACTCCACTGGCCACAGGCCTCCAACTCGATTCTGTGCCATTGATCACCACCCTCTGGGCTCTGTCATTCAGCCAGCTCTCGATCCACCTCACTGTCCACTCATCCAAGCCACACTGCTTGAGCTTTCTGATGAGGATGTTATGGGAGACCGTGTCAAAAGCCTTGCTGAAGTCAAGGCAGATGACACTTGCTGCTCTCCCTTCATCTAGCCAGCTGGTTAGGCACTCATAGAAGGCTATCAGGTTGGCGAAGCAGGATTTCCCCTTGGTGAATCTGTGCTGAGTCCCACTGATAAAAATCTTTTCCTTCATGTGTTTACAAATGATATCCAGGATGAGTTGTTCCATCCCCTTTCCAGGGATGGAGGTGAGGCTGACTTGCCTGTAGTTTCCTGGGTTCTCCTTCTTGCCTTTTTTGAAGACTGGAGTGACATTGGCCTTCAATCACTCTCTTACTTTGTAAACTCAGTGGAGGAGAGCTATGACTCATGTTAAATCACTGTCCTTGAAATGGAAAAGTGGTGTTTTTTCATAGTGGCTCTTGTGTCTTATTTTTTTTTCTTTTTACTTGGTCATTATATGGACATCTACATTTTTCATCATCTAGGGAATGAGAGGAGGAGAGAAGGGAACAGGGCTCTTACCTGTGGGATATTTTCTCTGATTTCATTGGTGAAGCAGAGCTCTCTAAGATTCTGTGCTTGTACAAGGTTTCGTTTCCACTGAAGTAAGTATTCTGCTGGACTCTAAGTGGTATACTTAGTAAGATACTTCTCACTATATTTCCTATATCTGGCTAAGCTTTCCCTTTTCTGTGATTTTACAAGATGTAATCTGAAATAACAGCCTTTCCCACTTCCTCTATAGTAACTGCTCAACAGTCACTAAACTTCCAGGTCAGAAAAATTGTAAAATTATGGGACAATGTGTGTTTGTACAGGGTTGCTTTACACTTTCTCCAAATACAAATGGCATTGTATTTCCAGACACTGAAGTCAAGCTTTCCTTGTGTAGATACTGTGGTCTGGTTTGAGAAACATATTCTTTGCAAATGGCATTGTATTTCCAGACACTGAGGTCAAGCTTTCCTTGTGTAGATACTCTGGTCTGGTTTGAGAAACACATACTTTGCAAAGTGTATTCACTTTTCAAAGACCCTCAGCTCTTTCCCTTGATGCTGGCTTTTTAGTCCTTCCTTTCTTTACTCCTCTAACACCCTTGTCATGTTCCTTCCTCCTTGTCCCCTTCAGCCACCCTTCCCTTCCTCTCTCCCTTTCTTTCTCTCTTTCATTACTAGGTATTTCTATAACCACTAGATTAAAAACAAGGCCTTTCTATAAGCACTGTGTTATATTTTCTGTCAGGAAACTTAGTGCCTGTTTCAGGAGCTGGAAATGGGCTCTTTCCAGTCTGTGTGTGTTTCAGGGACAGTGGGGAGTGTTGCTGGTAATGTTGGTTCTTTTTCACTGCTCTTTTCTGCTTCTTCCTTATAGGTTATTTCTGTGGTTCATTTTCAGTTAAATTTTGAATTTCTCTTCCTGAATTAAGCTTTTCTTGCATTTGTTCTTTGAAACCAGTCCACCATCAATGAATACCAGATTAATAGTAGCGAAGTCAACAGTGCTGTGGAGATTTAGAATAGTTGGGACTTTAGACGAATTTCCTATATGATTTTTTTTGTATGGCAATGTGTGTAGGGTGGTTCTGAAGAGTCCTTCCTAATTTCTGCTCTTCACTCTCAAATCTCACTGTAATTCCATATATCTTTATCACCTTTGGGTCTTGTACCAAATATGTTCTTGTAATGTGTAGTGCAGGGGCCATACTTTAAAACATCTGGCTTGGAAAAAAGAGCACATGTTTAATTGCAACTGCTGTCATTTCTTTGTCCATTAAGCTTAAGTTTATTTTAAGCTTTAAAAGTAGAGACAACAATCTCTGTTTTGCTCCCAAGTACAGGAGAAGTAGTTTTATGTGCACTACTACTTTCCTCACTGCTTTATGGATAGAGTCAAGACTATAAGAGGACTGTAGACCATCTATGCCTGAATATTTGGAGAAAAGTAGCCTATTTCTCTTAAATTAGTGTCTAGCCTACCAGTATCTCTGTTAATACATCACTGTATGTTTGTATTGATACATCCTGTATGTTTGTAACTCTTCCAGGATAGTAAGGATTTTCTCTTTGTCTCTGTCCATTCTCTGCCTCAGCCTGAGTAAAGATTAATATTGGATTAACAGCAGGCCTTTCTCCTGTGACCTGGGAAGACAACAGTTGTGTGTATAGAATATCAGCACTGATGCCAGTTGTATTGCCTTCTGGCAAGAAAAAGATTGAAACAATGCCAAGTAATTTTAACTTTTAATGAGACAAGTGTGTGGCCTATGGCTTGAATACAGGACTCAGAGAGAGACTTTTTCTACCCTAAGGGCTCTGTCCTAATTGCTCAAAGCCACATTTTGTTTCCTTACCGTTGAAGCTGTATATATCTGGAAGAGTGTTAATAAGGCGCTTGTTACAGATGACATCTTGAAATGGCTATTGAGTTCCAGTAAACAAGAGTAAGTGGAGGTTACCTATTCAGAACAATCCATACATAGCCAAAAATGAGTTAGATGAATCTTGCTAACAGAAGGTAAAGCACATATTTAAAAAGACAAGCAAAATCTTATCTTAGAGATTGAAACAAGCTGCATTTTTTCTGTATTTGTGATACACACATTATTATTGTCTTGTCTGTCCCCTTTTTGCTTTTTGCAGGGAAGATCTGTGTATCCAGAATGTTATACCAAGAATGCAAATCTAGAAATCTGCTGTGCATCTTGGCTTTATAAATACCACAGACCTGGACATTTTGGGATAGTCTTTCACTTCCCATTCAGTTATCTGCCATAACATTTATATCAGGCAGCATTAGAGTCTGAATACTAAAAAATAAGCCTCCTAGTGAATGTCTTGGTTATTTTTTTAATTAAAACTAGAACATTGGAAATATTATGGCGAATGGTTGAAATATTGTTTTGGACAATAGTCTGTATAATTTTGAACAATAACTGAATCAATGAACTAAATGAATAGTGAGGTTCTTAAGTGACCTTCTTTAAGCCGCAGGCAGAAGTGTCACAGCATAACAGGTACATACTCTCCTGAGATGTGGGAGTCTTAGTTATAATCCTCTTTTGCCTGATTCAGCGAGACTGAATCCAAGGTGCCACACATCATTAGTGACTGCCTTAAGTGATATATGAAGAACTCTGGAGCGAACCTTTCTAAATATTTCAGGGCAAGTCTGTTCCACAAGGATAGGTCAAGCATATGTTAAAAGTACAATTACAAACTACTTTTCCAGTCCTTATAAATGTATCCTACTGACTATTGACTTTTTTTAAGCCTCAGTTGCTCTAAGTATTTAGTGTATCAACAGGAGAAAGTGAAATGAATGTTATGTCTATAAAGTTACTTTTCTAGGCAGTTAGAAAGCTGTTGCAAGAGAAGTTCTTTGCTTGTGTAGAAAGTTTGAGGATTTCATTCCTTTGCTTTCCAAGTTAGTACAGGGTTATCCCATCCTTCTCTGATTTTATAAATTTAGATTTTATAAATCTACTCTTTCACTTGTATTAAAAGTATTCCAAAACCAGTTTCTCTTTTACATCAGTCTTTCCTTTTTTTTTTTTTTAAAAGAAAAATAATATTAATTTGGACTTCAAGAAAGTCTTAATTAAAAACATCTGTTTAAGTCACTGCCTTAAGAAAGTGAATATCTTCACATAGTTAAAGGCATTCACATCAATGTGCATCACTACATCTTTTCAAGTGTATTTCACTGGTAAAAGTGAAATAGATTTTTTGTGGTGTAACTTCAAAAACTTTGCCTTTGCTAGGGATTTTTCCTAGGAATTATGTATGTGATGGTCCTAAACAGAACAAACATTTCAGTCTGTTAATGAATTAGAAATAAGGAATGTTATGGTTGCTGCACATCTGTGTAAAAGATGGGGGAATCTGACAAAAGTAAAAATGTAACATTTCACCATCTTTGCTGTATACTTTTCAGTTCAAGAATTTTAAACATTGCTGCTTTACATAGAAAAGGGTGAAGTCTCACCAGAGGTAGTTGTCTTTGCCGTATCTCTTTTTTTACATGCATATATCGAGGTCACAAGAATCTTCTATGTCCTGGATACTTTGCAGTAGCTCTAAACTCGATAAAAAATGCAAGGAACAGCTAGAATCTATAATCTTTAGTCGTATAAATGTCTCCTCTATTTATTAAAAAAAAAAAAAGAGAGAGAAAAGATTAGTTTACTGGTGAATTGTTGCAGATATCTTTAAATGAAGAAATTTTGTTCAAAGTTTTCTAAAAACTTCTTAGAAAATTGTGTGTTGCAGAGAATATCTTTAATGGGCTAGGAAATGGAGTGAGAAATGCCATAAAAAAATGCAAGAAATTCTAAAAGACTTACTGGCTGGTGTTTCGTACAGCTCTTTTTCCCACTTTAAACTTGGTCATTGGTTTCATGTTTGCTTTTGAAAGCATTCTTCTGTGTATAACCTGTAAATTCTCAAATGCAATGTGTCTAGAAGCTCATGGAGTCTCACTTCAGAGTATTGAGATCTTTTTTGTTTGCCAGAGAAAATGTTCCGGTATAATGTAATTAATTATTCTAATGACTTCTGAAAATCTCTTCCCTTTCCTTCTTTCTGCCCTTCTCTTTTCTTGGCCATAAACCAAGTTCATCTCTGATGCCACACTGTTAAATCAATGGAGTTATTTAGCATGCTGGGCCCAATTAGTCCCTGATATGCCTAGATCCGGCTGGTATCAAGCTCTTCCTTGGTTTCTCATGATGTCTTTGTTAAACTAATTGCTTGGCTTGACCATGTGTGAAAAGGATGAATTGCACTCACATATACTTTGGAATAGCACTTTAGTACTGATTAAATTTGTTCATGGTCTGGTAGTAGACGTGTTCATGCCTGCTCTCTTCAGAATTGAAAAGTAGAAATATTTCTTGAGAATAAGTACTAAGGTTGATTGAGAGAGCACAACAGGTCAGGCCAGAATTGTTTGCTGTTAGGACACCAAGGCCAGGTTTGTATAGGTCTCTGGAGTGGATTTGAAAGAAGTATTTCTGAATATCGACAGGAGGCCAAACCTTTCAGGGGAGAAAAAAGAGTAATTTTTTTCCACACTACATCAATTAACCAACTCAGTTCTCATCACGATGTTGAAGCTTTAGGGACTCTGAGAGATGATTTCTCAATAGATTTGGAGGAGCAATTTGGAGGAGGTTTTTTTCCTCCAGCTATCTCCTCTGTCCTCTTCCAGAGAAAAACCATTTTCAGAGCAAAGTCAATGTAGAGTACTAGAACACTGATAATAAAGGATGGCTTGGGAAAAGGAAAACTGTGGATATTAACCAACCATGTCCATGGTTTAGAGTGGACATAGTCACAATTACATTCAATATAGCCATGTCTATCGCTGGATATTTTTTTTATGAGCCACAGATTTAATTGGCTAAAAATAAAATTAAAAAAATATTTAGCGAATTACTTCTTTATCTCATGTACTAATAATTTGGTAGTTCTGGGAGTAGTTAAGACATGTTAAGTCTTGGTGAGGAAGGAGTTTCAGAGGCAATGATTTAGACAAGCTGAAAGTGAATTTCCTCTCCTGTCACAGGGGAATGGTCAGAAGAATTTCTTTTTGTACAGTTTTACTCCACTAACTCTTGAAAACTATGCTTGCAGACTTTACTTCCTTTGTGCTTAATTGATGTCAGCAGCAAACTGTGTCTCGTACCAGCTTTTAGAATGATGGATGTACTACAACAGGGTGAGCTGATCTGAGAGAGTGGGAGGGAGATGTTGTACTTGATGCTGTGATAATAACAGTAAGAGCATATCTGTATTGAGGCCACATGAAATCACTACCTAGAGTTTTTCTGCGCTCTGGTACCTATTTTACAGTAAATAACTTTGATTATAGTTGAGATACTTCCCTTTTTATTCTTATAGTTACATTTTAGGCTTAAGGATAAGCATTTTTAACCCTTTCATGTCGATAAATTAATTTGCAATTACCAGATTAAACCAGGATGTTCCTAATCTAGTCATAGTCCAGATAGTTTAGAAATTATCTCTAGGGCATTTAGTTTAACTGGATGAATTGGTGAAAGGTATTTGTGAGTGAAAATGGATGGATAAACTACAACAGGACTCACAAGGAGGAACTCAAAAGTCCCTGTACTGTTTTTTGTATCACTTCATGGGGCCTGAGAATGTTTTTGTTATAGACCTCATGGAGTTTAAGCACCAAATATACCTAATCTATGACAGAGCCTGAAGGGAGAAAGATTTTGTGCCAAGTTCACCACTGACACATAGCCAGTGAGGCCAGTGGTGCTGATCCAAATTACAATCGTGGAAAAATAGATCTTCATTCCTCAGCTATTTTTTTTTTTTTTTACTCCAGTGCTTACCTGCTTATAAAATGAGGAGAAAGTTTTTTATTATACTTTAAAGTCTGGTAATAAGTAGGTAATTATGATACAGAAAAAATGGTTTCCTAGGCTAATGAGAAATGCAGTAGGTGAAACTATAGTCATCAAATCCCATATTAAGGTCTAATCCTGATGGTGGATTCCTTAAAAAAACAGTGATAGTGGAATCTAAGGAGAGGTCCACAGAGTGGATCCAGTCACTCTGAGGACTTTGGAAGACTTCACAGAGCTGCTAGAAATTCCCAGGATCTGAGTCCCCTACCTCACTGTTTCAAAGACAGCACTACACAGGATGAGCTGTTGTTTCTTTCCAGAAATCTTCCAATCCTGTTTCTCTCTGGGATACGATTGATAAATCCTCCTTCTCTTTCCTCCTGACATTATCCTCCATACATGTATACCATAAACCTTAATTCATGTCAATTTCTTCCATTTCCTCTCAAGACTACCCATGTAAGGGGATATCCCTATATCAGAATGCTCACATGTTGGACTGAAGTCATTAGCTCTTGACTTAAAAAGTGAATTTATAGATTTGCAAGAACATGGTTGATGAAGAAATGCCATGGGAGCTGCAGGCATGAATCATTTGAAACACGCTGCTTATAAGGAGGAATATGTGGAACAGAGTATGCGCTACATTTTTTTTTAATGTTCCATCAAGAAGCTTGCACAAAGGAATGCTTGATTTGAATGAGCTTTGTAACATTTGGTGAGTAATGCTTTTTCTTTTCTTTTCTTTTTTTTTTTTTTTAAGACTAATTTTTCAGCTTGAGTCTTGCTTTCCCCAGGATTATGTTTTGGTGCCTTATGAACTGACATGTTTTGTTGTACTTAAGTTGTCTTCCATAACATTCCAAAAACATTCTGGATTGTTTGAGCCAAAATTGTAGCTATTTATAGAACAAGTATTTTTAGAAAAAGCTGCTTTTATTGTTGGTTATGTGCTTATGAAGATGTGTCTCTTTGTTTTCCCATGCCATTATTTGGGATAATTCTGCTCTCCTCTTCCATTCTGTATGAATTCTGAACTTCGACTGTCGTTGGGGTGAAATTTGGACTTAATGAATATTCTAGCTATGATGTGAGGGTTTCCAGATGTTGTTATCAATGGCAAAGTCCTTCTGTGTTTGGCACCGTTTAGATACATGGAAACAGCTGTAAAGAAAGAATGTATAACTGGGGTTCAATGTTAGGTGTTAGAATTAATGAGTGTGTGCCTGATGATGTGAACTTTGAGCAGGTACTGTACCCTTTAGTAAAGACTGAAAATTCTGTAGGTTTCTAGGAGCATGTAATATTTCGCTGAATGCAAGCAAGTATCTAAATTTCTGTGGTCTTGAGTTGCTCCTGAGAAGACAATGGCCAAATTGCAAGCACCATAATCTGTAATTATGCTAAAGTACTCCATATTTCAAACCAGAATATTCGTGAGTAGATATGAGATATAAGGAAGAATGGAGATGTTCACAAATGAGATAAACCTTACTTATATTTACAAAACAGCAACAAGCGAAGAAGTAGGATTTTTGTTTCTCAGTGGAAAAAAACAAACCTGTTTATTTCTCTCTGAGTTTGGTCTTTCCTGACTGTTGGAGCCAGAAAACAGATGCAAACCATGCTACAAATACTTGTGTAGAAATCAGGAATATAACTCGAACAATTATCTGAATAAAGATCATACTCCAGCACCTACATATGAATAGATATTGATAACTGATTGACTTTGAACGGCCGGTACAACTTACAGAAGTTCACTGCTGCATTTCATAGCTTTAAAGAACATAACATTAACTTTTAAGAACATAACATATACCTGCTTTTGAGGACAATTCTATTAAGGTAGTAAGGGTGCAGTCACTTATAACCTGTGTATCATTGCAGGAAGACATTTTCAGCCACTTAGTGCTCCTTGAATCCATGCTGTTAAAGATGCTGGTTCACTGTACTGATTTTGGCTGGTATAGAGTTATTCATAGTAACCGGTACAGGGCTATGCTTTGGATTTGTAATGAAACCAGTGTTGATAACAATGGGATGCTTCAGTTACTGCTGAGCTGTGCTTGCACAGAGTCAAGGCCTTCTCATGTTACCCAAGCAGTGAGGAGGCTGGAGGTTCATAAGAAGCTGGGGGAGACACAGCCAGAACAGCTGACCAGAGGGATATTTCATACAATTGGACACCACATTCAGCAATAAAAGCTGGCAGAAGAAGAAGTAAAGGGGGGATGTTTAGAGTTCTGATGTTTATCTTCCCAAGTGACTGTTATGTGGAGCCCTGCTTTCCTAGAGATGTCTGAACACCTCTCAGCCAGTGAGAAGCAGTGAATGAATCCCTTGTTTTGCATTGCTAGTGCACGTGGCTTTTGCTCTACCTGTTAAAATTTCTTTATCCCAATGTATGGGTTTTCTCACTTTTACCTTTCTAATTCTCTCCCACATCCCATGGTGGGGTATGTGAGCTGTCAGCTGTGTAGAGCTTAGTTACCAGATGAGGTTAAATGAAGACAATTTCTGACCATGTCCCTCAGGCTGGACAAAGCTTAGTAAATCTCTTCAGGGTCTCCTGTGGTACCTAGACAGATATTCTGGAAGACTCTAGATTTCAGTGGAAAATACTTTCTTCAAGTGTTCAAAAGGAAATGTAGAACTGCTTGAGGAAGTGGTGAGCACAAAGCTGCATACTAAACTCTCTTTCAAAAGAGGCTGTGGTCTGGGATAAGAAGCCCAAGGACTTAGGGTCTGAGGAAAGCAATCTATTTTGTACCTTTTATATATCTTTGAAAAGAGAATTGATTCCCTTAGACTCTTTTCTGATGTGTTGTCAGAGTAGTCTGTGTATCATGCAATATTAAAGTGTTTAGCTTTGAGGACTTTAAACATATTCAGATTTTATTATCTTCATTTTAGAGGTGAGGCACAACAGGATCAAAACTGCAACATGTTAAAAATAGATTCTTGGTCAATCAAGATTATAAGACAGACAAATCAGGCAACATTCATCACTTCACAAAAAAATCCCACAAAACAAAACAAAAACCTGATACAAATTGGCAGTTGTTTTCTGTTGGATACATTTGTCTTGCAGTTTTATGATAAACTGTAGTGCTGACCTCTGCAACAAATGAAACCAGAAGCTTTGCACTTAGCTTTGTGTAACACTGCCATTATTCCTAATTCTGGAAAGTGAGTTAGTGATTGCAAAGAAACAGACAGAAGAGGGTTTATAGGAAGACTATCATCTTCTAATTAAAAATAGAGTAGTTTCCATACAGGTAGAGAGAATAAATTAACATTCTGACACTCCATAACCAGTATTTGACAGTGGAAGCTTCACTATTATTTAGAGTGTCTATCCTACTTCTCCCCTCACTCCCCTAGCATCATTATGCTACTACATAATGATTCAAATCTAATGGTACATAGTACTGTCAGAGCAAAGTTATGTAAAACAAAAAGAATATGTATTTTTCTTTAAGAAGAATTCCTGACATATTAATTTTTGGAGTTCTTTATTGCAGGACTCGATGCTCCCATGTAATTATGAGTACATGATAACATTTTTATGGATATGCTGCACCTAAAGGATTTGGACAAGGATGAATTCCAACCATTTCCAAGACATCAGTTTACCTAGCAAAAGCATTTTGTATGTAGTTTTCACAACAGTTAAGTGTTTAGGTTTTTCAGTGTTCTTTAGACATACTCCAGCTGTGAATGTTACGATAAAGACAATAGTTGCAAAAGAAAAAGGAGTAAACTTGAGAAAGGATTTTTGTGTTCAGTCATAGGATTCATTGTAGCACACATGTTGGAGACAGGCATACAGGAGATGATTGCTATTATTCATCTTAAGATCAGAACTTGTTTTTACTGTAGTACCACTCGGTACTAAATATACGTGTGTATATATGTGCACAAAGGAATAATATAGGGCAAGACAGGAAGCACAACTGACAGTTTTTGACAGCTAGCTGTTGCATAGAAGCTGACCAAGATGAGTTTCTGTTTAAGCAGTCAGCAGCCTCTCAAATCAGCAAAGTTAACATTTCTGTGTGCAGTTAGGATAGCTTCTACCTGAAGCTGAAAGTGGAACATAACATAATCCATTATGAATGGATGTTTGAGAAAAGAGTTGTTCTCAGCATAGAAATACTTTGTACTACGCAAGCATATGAGGCTACTACATTCAGAAGTATGCCTGACTTTGCAGAAGCCAGGTCTTGAATCTGTGGCAGTGTAACAGAAGTATTAACTGAAATGCATCACATTAACCTTGTGGTTTTGAAGGGCATAAAAGATAAAGTTTAACAGCACAAAATGACAAGTGAGAAGAAATCAGAAATGGACCAAGGTTCAAGCAATGGAATGGAACTCACAGATGTGCAGTGCTCCTGCTGGAACAGTAATCCAGCAGAGTGGTTATATTTACCTGTATAGTGCAAGTCTTGTGTGTACCACAGAAATAGTTATCCTTTTTTAAAGGAAGTTCACAGAAGACTCTGAGGATAATAAATAGGGAGAAACAAAGGGAATTACAAAAATTATAAAAACTTAGGTTCATACACATAGTGCTAACTCAGCTTCAATTGCAAGCAGGAAGGAAACAGTGGCAGAAATACCAGTCTCTTTTCTGCCACAAGTGTTACTTACTTCCTCCACAGTTCTGATCTTAGTGTTTAAGGTGTGGAGTAGAGTTTGGGTTTGTTAGTAGTGAATGTAACTCCTAGTGAATATAAAATAACACGGAAAAGAGCCTAAGGCTGTCAGTGTGTTGACCAATGAGACTGAGGACACATTATGGATTGACTAGGGATGATCATCCTATTACTCTGGGAGACAGTAGAAGCTTGGCTACATTGTTTAAGATCTACAGCCTTGCCTCCAGAGGTAATGGAGCCGCTGTTGCAGGCAGCCATTAGAAAGTTAAATGGGTGTTTACTCTGAAGCAAGACTGTTGTTGAGAACATTTCAAAATTAGCCTGTTTTAAGGTTAGTCAGAGGATCTCTTCCAAAGAATCAATAAGTCATTTGCAACAGGTTAGATTAATCTAATTTTGTATGCTTCCTGTTGTGTTGACTGAAGTAGGTGTTTAGCTTGTTGAGTTAGGTAGGATATAATTAGGTGTTACACTGCACATAAGAGCTGTTTATGATGAAAACCTTTAGTATAAAACCAAAAAATCCTCTCTTCAGTTACAGAAACCTTTGCTTCCACTGCTGCTGAAGCTATAACCTCCCCTGCATCAAAGAAATTAGTAAAACAAAAAAGTGGACTATTAATATACTTAATCAGACAGAATGATTCACAGTTCCACACGGTTTCTGAGTCCATTTCAGCTTGTTCTATGGATGGTATTTCAGAAGTGCGTAATTTACTTCCATCCATCACTTTACTCCAGTGCCTTGTGTACAAAGGATGTATTACATTAGTTTTGTGTTAAAATGAGAGGCTTAAGAGAATTTATTTTGCCAAGTGGAGAGAGATGTTAAGTGTTGCAGATTTCTCCAGAAACTTATGGATAACAAGAAGGGGAGGCTAAGACCAGCTCTGATGCTATTAATCAAAGCTGTATGTGAAGGGTTTGTGTGAAGCTGCTTTTGGTTGGAAATAGGGAGGGGACTGCAGTGCTGGTCCCAGTATGCAGCTCTCAAAACATCCCCTGTTTCTGAGGGGGATCCACCTTCAGCCTAGCCGGGCCAGTCTTCAGCCTCTGCCATCATTTTTTAAGAAGGGAAATCTGAGGTGGATGAAGCACAACAAGATAGAAGTGACCACATTGACCCTGCAATGGGCAAAGGAGGAAGAGAGGAAGAGTGCTGGACCAGGGACACCCCTGCAGCTAGTGGTAAGGGAGCAGCTGTTCCCTTCTGACCCATGGAGGGCAATAGCAGGACTGATAGTCACCCACAGCTCTGGGAGAACTCTGTGCTAGAGGGATGATTGTTGTGGTACTTGGGCCAGAGAGGGTGGAGAAGAGCTGCAGCCCTCTGGATGAATGCACGTTGGAGTGGTCCTTCCAGGGTTGCCTGGCGTGTGAGGGACCTTGTGATGAAGCACGGAGGGCCAGCAAGGAGTCCTTCTCCTCTGACTTGGGACAAGAGGCAGGAGCCATCAGGAAAGGACTGACTGAAATCGCCATTCCCTGCTCCCCTGTGCCGCTCAGCAGGGAGGAGGTAAAGACATTGGAGTCAAGTGTCTGACTCCAGGAAGAGGAGAGGAGGGAAAGGGACCTTAAATGGGTAATTGTACCTCTCATCATTGTCCTGTTTGGTATTGCTTTTGGTTGGGTATGTTTTCCATTTATTATACGTTTGGTTGGTGGTGGATTCAATTAGGTTTTGTTTTCTTCTCCAAATGGAGTAGTCTTGTCTGTTTTGCCTGGCATAGTCAGTGATGAGTGAGCCCTCCTTGTCCTTAGAGGGTTCCAAAGGCCCCTGGTACTTTACCCCATCCTGTTGGGAGGCAGAGGAGTGAGCAAGCAGCTGCTTGTGGTTCTTTGTTCCTGACTAGCCCTAAACCATGACATGTATTTTTCAACAAGCTTATTGAAAGAGACAACCGATGAAGCAGATGACTCATATATTCACCTATTTTAGTCATTCATGTCCACTTTTTCCTCCTGCTCAGGAGATGACATGGCGAAGTCAGAGAAGGTTAGCAAGAGAAATATTTCTAAACTTAATGCCATTGAAAGTGATCACATTACAAAGCTGTTTGTGGCACTTTTACTTCGATCCCTTCAAGGTCATTAAAGGAGAGCATGAGTGTGCCAGTAAATGCTCTCAGTATTCTCACTAGATCCTTGGTAAAGGAGAAGTACATGCAGTGTCTATGACAGAACATTTGAAGCTGCATCTACAAAGTGTCCTGCTTCTAGAAGGAATTCATCACTTGCAGCTGTAGGTAATAAACAGCTTTACTTGGGATAGTTTAAGGCATGATGAAACTGAAGTAGCAAATGTCTCTTTTGTGGCCTGAATTGCTTGCTCTCACTACAGCTATCCTCAAGATAGAAGACTTTGACAGACCTAGTTAGACACACTCTTCTGTCAAGTGAAGATCCCAACTTCTTTACTATACGTGGGGTACAACTGCACTGGTTAAATTACGGTTTTTATTCTGACATATACAAAAAAAGGAAAGTCTGAAGAAGCAAGTGACAAGAACAATTGCCACTTCTACCTCTTCAAGTAATGGTGAAATGCTACAGTTACTGCTCTTACTAATAATGTTTTTGCCATCTTAATTTTTAATGTTGTTTACTGAATTCCTTCTTCTACTGTGTACCCTCACTACCTTCTAGCCATTCCTGAGATTTAATTCCCTTAAGACACTCTCATCCTGAGCTAGAAGGTCACAAGTTTGACTAAAGTATTCTCTAGCTGTTATACTTGAGTCTGTGCTGTTTTGTTTTTCCAACCAGATCAGTTAAGAACTATGAGGATCTAAACTCCTCCATTTGCACATACAGAAGTCTTTATGGCTCAGACATTATAGGTAATGAAAGGTCTTATATATCTTTATGACATAGCAGTCATAAAACTAAAAGTTATCATGGTATTAGAGATGAGCTTTTAATTGTGCTCATAACTCACTGAAAATTCCTCACTGGCTAGCTAGCATGTTTCTCGTGTTGTCTGAGAGAGCAGAAATAGTTTAAGATTAAGTTAATCCTGAGTAGATTTAAAAGAAAGGAAAGCTGGAAGGTTTTAGTCACAAGTTTATGAAGTTTAATCATCTGTATAAGTAACATCCCATTACATAGAACTGAAGTTCCATCCATCTTTGTATAAGAAAAGCTTCTTTGCCTTTCTGTTATTGTCAAGCCCTTTCATATTACCTCTAGAGAACAAGGGGGAGATCACACCATACTGTTGACAAGTCAGGACAAATTTGTGCCCTATACTTCAGTCTGAGAGTACTGCTATTTAAAGACTTTCTTGTCTTGTAGCAGTTACACCCCTCCCTGATTTGAATGGTCTCCTTTGAAGATCTTTAATTTTAAGCAGATATAAATTCGTCCACCTCCCAGAATTCCTGTGTATTCATATAACTGTACACAAACCTAAATACAGCCAGGAGGGTTTGTAATTAACTAAGCCTAATTTATCCCCTTGTTCTCTTAATGGCTTCTAAAAGGATGGTTTTCTGGTGAGTGAGAGAACTTCGTATTTCTGGGAAGCCATTAAAAACAAACTTCAGGGAGAGACAGATGTTTGTAAAGCTTACATTTTCCTTCTGCTGTAGAGGTCTTACATTGTTTTGCCTTTGAAACTTGCTAGTACTGTGGTTTAGTTTTTACAGCTTCTCATTTAGGGTGGAAGTGAAGGACATTTCCAGGACAACTGAATCTGACATTATCACCATAATCTTCCTAAAGGCATTCATGTGAATGCCATTAACAGACAGTAATTTGAGACTGAAGTACTTAAGTAACCAAGCAGATCTCAGAAAAAAAAAAAAAAACGAGGTGAGGGGAGGGAAAGATTTCTGGTCATCTCCATCCCAGGTCTCATCCTGTCAGCTGCATCAGCTTTACATGTGGCCTTTGCTAGTAAAGTTATCTTGTGTTTATTCTCTAAGTGACCTACTGGATTTGAGGAAAACATACATAGCACCACTTTTTACTACTTATAAAGATCAGCTAAACTTATTTATACCTCTGAGTCTTTCCAAAGTAGACAGATGTTCCGGGTTTTCATTATTTGTCATTACCAGCAAGGGCTATTTAGAGTAACCAAAGTGAGAGCCAGTTGCCTCTTAGACCAGTGACCTAGAATGTTTTCAATGTTAAGTTTAAACACAAATCCATTCAAAAACAGAAAGAAGTTAACTAACTTGACACGATCCCTAAGGTCTGTGACAGCCTTTAACGTGAGATATTTAATTTGTTAGAAAAGTGGCATTTCCTTACAGAATGGGAGATCAGTGTAGAAGCTGCCACCTCCTCAAAAGCACATAGAAACTATGAAGGATACTCAGTAAGTATGAAGGCAAGTGCTTCAGGTTCAGGAAGTTGGAGCATTAAAATTCTCACCAACTTGAACATTTCTCATCAACTTTAAAGAATTTTGACTTGTGGCAAGTACTTAAATTCTCCTAGTATATAAATCTAACTGAAGGCAAAGATTAAAATACGTTAGAGTGTGGAAACATACATAGAGCAGGAAAGTGGGACAGAAGTTTGACCAGCTGATGAACTTAATTACACATATTTACCACTAGGAAGAATTAGTATTTTTACAAACACTTATTTTTGTCTTCCAGATCTTTTATCTTTTCCCATAGTTTTATTTGTTTTTCCTTCACATAGCCTACACTGTGAAAGTAGGCCTGCTCATGGTATACATTGGACTGATGAACTCCTCACAGAAAATAGCAACCAAGGCAGGTAGCTCACAGAAAAACAGAAAGCACCAGATGGCTGCATTATATTTTAGTGCTCTCCTGTATCACAGAATAATTGAGTTTGAAGGGCACCTCTCCAGATTGTTTAATCAATCCCCCCAACTCAAAGCAGGAACAAGAGCGGATAGCTCAAGGTTGTGTTTGCTTGGGTTTTGAACATCTCCAAGGATGGAAGTCTACAACCTCTCTGGACAACTTCTTCTAATGTTTGACCACTCTTCCTCTAAAAATATATGTCAGATTTTTTAAGACTTAAAAATACAGTTTTCTGTATTTCATTTTGTGCCTATGATTGGAAACTCTTGTTCAAAGCAGAAATGTGTTTATTTCAAACACAAGAATTAGATGTTTTTGGTACATTTTTTAAAGCAGCAAAACTCTTCATGTGACTTTGATTTGCAGTTACTTAGGCACAAAAGAAAACAAAAAGGCAGGAACATGTGGAACAGAGGTATTTGGAAAGGTAGCAGCTGATTGGAAAAGCAAATGTTCATATGGACTCAAGAATTTGAATTAGAGCTATGAGACAGGATAGAATTTAGCACTATTTGCCTTGTATTTTGGGGGATTTGCTTTGGTGCTTTAATTGAAGAAGAAACCACAGTTTAGTTTGTGTTTTTTCTTGTTGGTTCTTAGGTTTTTCTACTGAGTGTCTGTAATTCCTAAGTTTTTTTGGTTTTCCTTCCCTCCCTCCCTTCCTCTTTCTGGAGAAGTTTTAACAAAATATATTGGAAAGATAGCTTTCATCAGGTAACAATGCTCTAGAGCTTGAGCTGTGTGTGGGAAGAAAATGTTTTGGTTTGTTTTTCTTGGAACACAAACAGTAGGAATTGGGTACCATGTATGCTGCTTTTGTCTAGAAAAATGAGAGTTGCATAGGCTCATGTCCTGCCACATCTTTGTGGGAAATCAGCTAGGTAAAAGAAGAGTGTTTTCTGCAGATGGTGTGACTGCAGACAACCACTAGTCTCTTCAGTCCTCTCAGTTTCTAGGAAAAAGAAAATGGATATTAACAGCTTTAAGAGCAAATAGTGATATTAAGGAAAGTTACCTTCCCAAAGATCAGTGCCACAGATGTGCAACTCTATGAGGTCTCTGTAGTTTCTGGTGACAGATGTCTTATGTGTTTTCCTCCTGCATCCTGCATATAGAGGAGTCAGTGGAGTTCTCACCTTTGCTCATTACCCATTGTAGAAAACTGGTAGAAAAGCAGTATCTTTGAGAGCTCTGTCTTTTAGTTGGGAAAATTACAAGGGAGGTCAGCTGGATGGATTTCCATAGGTGTTATGTATGCAGTTGGTCACCCTACTGCATTTTCACAGTAGAATTTTTCCTAGAACAAATGAATACATTTATGTGCAGACTGTCTTCTTGAAAAGGAAATGAGTCTATGTGTCATCATAACTATCTTTCTGCTTGAATACCTTCTTCCTGACTCCTCCTATTACTAACTCAGAAAAGTAGGAGTTATACCTCAGTTCTTTTCAGTCAAGACTTTTAATTTAGACTGGATGAGGTGCCTGTATCGTTGTAGAGGTCTGCAGAATGGAAAAAGGAACAGTTTTAGCTCCAAAAATCTACTTTTTGTGCTGCTTTTCAATTGAGAGAACTGTGTTTTTCTCTAATTGGGTATTTCTGATCTCACATGAATAGAGTGGCAAGATTGGTGTAAAAGCAGATGCATTTTCTTTCTTAAATGCCTGGAGTGGTTACTTTGTACCTCCTTTTCTTTGAGTTTTGTGTATTTCTAGTGAAAGCCACATATTTGACTGTATTTCCAGTTTGAGTATTTGGATATCTTGGGTTTTGTTAATGTACCTGTCCTGGGTTTGGCAGGTATAGGGTTAACTTTCCTCCAAGCCACAGGGTAGCATGACCAGGCTGTTCCACACCTCCGGAGATCAGGGCAGCTGCCAGGGCAACTGCAGCTTCTCTGTAGTCGGGCTGTGGGTGGTGAGCAGTGACAGTTTTCTGTATTCCTCAGCTGTCATTATAACTGCTCATTCTCTGTGTTGTTCTGTTAAATTGTCCTTATCTCAACCCACAGAGCTCTAGAACTCCCTCTTGATTCTCCTCCCCATCCTGCTGAGGCGGGGAGAAGTGAATAACTGTGTGGTTTAGTTATTGTCAGCCAGGTCTAAACCATCCAATACCGAGACACTATATTTTGCATAACTGGAACTCTGATAATATTGGGGTTTTTTGTTGAACCCCAGAAAATGGTGGCTGTTACCTACCAGCACATTATTTCACACTTATCCAGGCTGTCTGCTTTGAGACGGGAACAAGAACTTTACAAACTGTTACTTAAACATGATCTTACATGATTTTAGCAATACAGGCTCAGTAACTTTTCTTGTAGCATTGTTAATAACTATTGCCTTTCCAAGTGACTGGTTTCTTTTAGTACCTTGAGTCTCTTTTAATGCCTTTAAGCCTCAAAACTCAGAACCTTACTGTTTTTAATTGTCCTTCCTTAAGGTAAGCATTTTATGTGTCTATCCATGTTTTTAAAAAGACCTTGCATTTGGGAAAGAATTACCCCATGTACCAGTACAGGTTGGGGAATGAACTGTTAGATAGTAGTGTAGGGGAAATAGACCTGGGAGTTTTGGTGGGCAGCAGGATGGCCATGAGCCAGCAATATGCGCTCATAGACAAGAAAGCCAATGGCATCCTGGGGTGTATTAGAAGGGCTGTGGGCAGTAGATTGAGAGAGGTTCTCCTCCCCCTCGTGAGACCACATCTGGAATATTGTGTCCAGTTCTGGGCCCCTCAGTTCAAGAAGGACAGGGAGCTGCTGGAGAGAGTTCAGCACAGGGCCACAAAGATGATGAAGGGAGTGGAGCATCTCCCCTATGATGAAAGGCTGAGGGAGCTGGGGCTTAGAAAAGAGGACACTGAGGGGTGATCTCATTAGTGTTTACAAATACATAAAGAGTGGGTTTCAGGAGGATGGAGCCAGACTGTTCTCAATGATGGCCAATGATAGGACAAGGGGCAGTGGGTATCAGCTGGAACATAAGAGGTACCAAAGAAATATAAGGAAGAATTTCTTCACTGTGAGGGAGCACTGGAACAGGCTGCCCAAATGGGTTGTAGAATCTCCTTCACTGGAGACATTAAAAACCCACCTGGACAAGTTCCTGTGTGACCTACTCTAAATGGTCCTGCTCTGACGTGGGGTTGGACTAGATGATCTTTCAAGATCCCTTCTGATCCTTAAGATTCTGTGATTATTTTAAGGGTAAAAAAAATTGCAAGTTATCTAAAATGTGTGTGATAAATAATATCTGTCAAGTTTCAAAAAACAGTGAAGGAAGCATATCTTTGAGTAAAATAGGGAAGAGAAGACACCTGTTGTGCATTGTGCTACTTATCTTTAAGAATAGCTTTAGTCAGTCTCCTGACTGCAATTATTTAATCTGTTACAGGATATTTCAGACAGACAGATTTTGCCTAATATACTCAAACCTCACTTATTAGAACTTCAGTTTTATTGTGACAATTTTCAACAAAGAACTTCAGGCTCTGCTCAAATTTCATTGGAATTGAAAACATCTGATCTACTTCGCATAATTTAATTTTTATTGGTGATGTGTTACTGGGAAATGTGTCTGTGTACGGCCATGAATTCTGTCTGATGCCGGCAACATTCTGAGTATGTGTGTCAGAATACAACATCCATGTTGAAGGTGAAGTTCTAATTTTCTTTAACTTGCATATAAGACTGTTTTTTCGAAGGAGTTGCATGTAAATGGATGCATCAAGAAGAGTGTGGGCAGCAGGTCAAGGGAGGTTCTGCTCCCCCTCTACTCTGCCCTGGTGAGGCCTCATCTGGAGTCCTGTGTCCAGTTCTGGGCTCCTCAGCTCAAGAGGGATAGGGAAGTGCTGGAGAGAGTCCAGCGCAGGGCCACCAAGATGATCAGGGGACTGGAACATCTTTCATAAGAAGAAAGGCTGTGGGAACTGGGCTGTTTACTCTGGAGAAGAGGAGATTGAGGGGTGATCTTATTAACATTTATAAATATCTAAAGGGTGGGTGTCAGGAGGTTGGGACATCCCTCTTTTCTATAGTACATAGTAACAGGACAAGGGGTAATGGGATGAAGCTGGAACACAGAAAGTTCCACTTAAACATAAGAAAAAACTATTTCACCGTGCAAGTGATGGAGCCCTGGCACAGGCTGCCCAGAGGGGTTGTGGAATCTCCTTCCTTAGAGGTCTTAAAGACCCGCCTGTACATGTTCCTATGTGACCTGATCTAGGTGAACCTGCTTCTGCAGGGAGGCTGGACTAGATGATCTCCAAAGGTCCCTTCCAACCCTACCATTCTATGATTCTATGGTTCTATGATAAAGCTCACAGTAAAATTTGACGTCCCTTTGGTCATAGTGAAAATCCCTTGGATAAATACTTGCTAACTGTGTAGCATTTATGCCTACTGACAAGCAAATTGCAGTTTCCTTAAAGAAACTGATTGAGGTCATACCAAAAAATCAGGAAGTTACTGAAAAGAACTTTGCCCAGAGATTTTAAGGAAAGAGAGAACAAGAGAAACTGAAAGCAAAAATCTTCCCTGGGAGAGGTAACCCTCTGATGCCTTGTTTGGGAGCAGAAGCTAAAGACATGTTGACAGGAGGAGTTCAAGTGGCAGTAAAAGAAGGTTGCTCAGAGCTCATGTGGAAGATTGGTAGAGAGGTGTATGAAATTCTGCCCTGCCCCCTAAATATGTGCTGACTAAAGTAAACAGCTATTATTTATTGGAACACTCGAAAGTAAGAGTGTCAGTAGAAAAAAAAACTTCAAGGGATTTTTATGGTAGTAGGAAGGTCTTTAAAAGTTCAAGAGTAGCAATTCCATTTTGCCTAAGTATACAGAATTTTATGGTATCACATTACAATGAGAGAATACCTGCAATATCCAAAGACTGCAAAGACCTCTATATTTGTTTGCATAAATAAAAAACTTTTAGAGTCCTAGTACTCTTCTAACATATTAAGAATGGAGTACAACATTGCCAAATAAAATAATGTGTTTTCTATTACAATTATTTACCAATATATTTGAGAGTTGGCACCATGACATAGAGAGAAAATACTAGTTTTTACTGGAATGCTGTTTACAATTCCACTGAATTCTAACAAACAGTGCAAGTAACAATCACTCTCAAAAGGTCTTTTTATCTATGAGAGAGCTGATTGTTTTTGAAGAAAATAATAATTTCTCTTGACATGTTTTTCAGCCAAGACTGCAGACTCTGCATGGTGTGCCATGATAAAAAGCCAGGGCTAGATTTACTTACTGAAGACGGGGAAAACATAAGAAGCTCAAAACACAGTGAATCATATTGCACCACAAAACTGTCAAAGTATTATGTACTGTTTCATTCATGTGAGAGCATCAGTTTCCAGTCACAGAGATATGTAGGAAAGGTCTCTTACTGGAGCATTTAAGTTAAATGATAAAAGCACAGCAATTCCCTTATTTTTCTCCTGCAAGCTGCAAGGGTTTTAAGGTTTCAGCTGTACAAGTATGTATGTGAAAGGATTTATTCCTAGACATTAGCATAGACTCCCTTAGATATTAGTATAGCTGGGAAAGAAGTGAAAGAACATGAAGGAATACATAATACAGGTATTAACCAAGGACTTGGCTGGTCACACCGGAATATGTTCTTTGCTTCTCCCACTGATCTGCCTTTGTACTTCTTTCTGAATTATTTCCGGGGTCAGGTGTAAAACTGTGAGTTATTTGCCAAGAAAACAAGAGTGATCAAAATGATTTTGTGAAGTGACATTTACTTCAGTAGAATGGCTGAACGGGAAGTGAAGAATGTATATAGAGATGGTTGCACTCAGCTGAACAATGTGCAAAACCAGGGCTGTTCAGTTTTGGGAGTGTGCTTGTGAGAGATGTGTGTTCTAATAAAAAAGCTGGACGATAGAGTAGGGAGAGTCCACATTAAGGAATCATCTTTTTTCCCTATAGCGTTTAACTCAAAGCATAGGCTGCATGACTAAAACACAAAAGACATAATACTGAAACATCAGTTAATTTCACATTCTTATTTTTCCATAGACTTGCTTGATTCATGTAAAAAACTTAATAGCTTCTGAAGCTTTTACAATCTTTCTGTGTTTTGAGGATCTTAGAAAGTAAACACTTGCAGAGACAGAAATTCTCTGTGCTGGTATTTCCACAAGAAATTATTTGTGGAATTTCAAATAGAAACAAATTCACATCCAGGAATAAGAAAATTCCTATAGAAGGGTATTTCTGAGATTCAGAGGACTTCTCTCATGTAAAATTCAGAAATACAGAAGCTAAAATGAAACTATGTTCAATAAAAACAAACTAAATCTTGCATTTCTTTGGTTTAGTATTTTTTGGATTGACAGAATATTTTTATCCACATTAACATGTTGGTATTTTCAGAAAGTCTGGACAAATGTATTGCTAGAGCTATGTCATGAACTGCACAGATCAGATAAAGAGATTATGTCACAAAGATAATTTCAACAAATGACATCAGACACTTCAAATAATAATGAAAACCCTTTTATGTTTTCAGTCTTGACATTTCTTCTTCAGATCAGGCTGGGATATACCTTTAAAGTCTTCAGATGATCCCTTTACGAGCTCTGCACACTTCGGGAAACTTGGCATTCTGAGTTGTAAAAGCTTTGGAAAATACCTGGGAAAACAACAATAACAAAATAGTGAATAGAAACATTAAATAAATAGATTTCAGTTATTGTTTTCATGATTCCAAAGCTGCCAAATTACTGTGTCTTCAGTCTCAAAAATATATTAACTTTAGCATTTTCTTTAGGATCATAATGAAATGTTGCTCCAGGGAGACCAAAATAATTAATAACTGAATTTTTCTTACCATTTTTCTCCCCTCTGGCAAGATTTACAGTCTGAAGAGGTCTAAGAAGAACGATCACATTATGTGAAGTGTGTGAAAATAATCTCCCTCACAGGTAAATGGTGCTTTGTTTACAGGCTACTCTTTAAGCTGTCAAGGTTTTTCCAGAAAAATATTGTATGTTTGGATGGAATATGAATATATCTAGATTTTAGTTTGAGCTGTTGTGTTTTCGTTCCCTTTACTTTTGCTTGTACACCTTCTTCTTACATAAGACAACTTGAAAAGTATCTTTTAATTAATCACTTGTTGCTTGGATACTGTCAGTCTTCTTTGACCTAGAACAGCATTCCTAAATCAAGCTTGCACAAGTTCAATGAACCTCTAAATTAGGTTTAGGGTAAAAATAGCTGTAGCATTGCAAAAGTGTATTTTTATTTTCAAAATCTCTTGGAAACTTCTTCTGCATTCTTGCTAGACAAAGATGAACAGTCATGGTAGCTAGATTACAATGCAGATTATTTTGTCAAATATAACTGACATTTAAAATTAAAAACAGAATAAATAAATTACCGTTTATTTTCTTTTGTACTTTTAGCACTCTGTCCCTAGAGAGATAGAGTCCCCTAGGAATGCTCTACACAACATCGCCTAGATTAGAATTCTGATACCAAAGAAAAACTCCTATTTCAAAATGAAGTACTTTGGAAACTTCTTCTGGAAGTAACTTCTTCTGCTAGATATAATATTCTACAGCTGAACAGTTAAACTATATTTCATTATATAACAGACTGTATGAATCTGACTTCTCTTTGAGGGGATAATCCTAAACATTGGCAATGCGTACATATATAAGTTTTAATATATGCTTGTCTATATCATGCAGGTAATCACAATATTGAGAACTGCATAATGGCAAGTTGAAGGTCAAACATTTTTATCAAAAGTTGCAGAGTTTTTCATGGCTTTCTACCCCATTTTCCGTGTTCAACAAGACTTTTTAAAAGAATAGGTCAGGAAAAAAGGAAATTTCTGTCTGGAATGGTGGAAGCTTGGCCAACAAACAAGTGACTGAATGAGTGTGACAATGTTATTTAGAGCGTCCACTAATGCACTTAAATGTATGTACTTTTTAAAGAAGTTAGCTCAGTGAAATATTTTTGCCATACATGAAGGATGTATTTTGCAGAAAATATTGCATTCAGGTTTGAAAAATTTTATGAAACAAATTAGAAACTGATATATTGAGCACAGTTTTGCTGAAATTTAGTCATTTAGACAAGTTCAGTGAATCAGGACTTTGCCTGGCTCCACTTATTGTGTGGTCATTGTCATCATTACTCGAGGCCTGAATCCAGTGCTTTGTTTGAAGAGTGCCTATGCTAGCCTACTGAATAATTACTAGGTAAACAGCTATGAAAAATCTGAGGTATTAAGAACAAACTATATTCAGGATATTCCATTTAGCAGAAATTCCACCTAAAAACGGTGAAAAAAATTGTTTAAAGACTGGACTTAAAGCCTAGACATTAATTTTTTTCTTTTTTTTTTTTTTTTTAAGGACCCTTCCTGACTGCCATAAAATCAACAGTTATTGTGAGAAGATAAACACTTCTCAGATATCCTCATCATTGACTGTGTCTGCAATCCTTCACTGCATGAATTTTAAGAAAAACCTTTTCCTTTCACAGCTTCTTTCCTGGATTTGTGTTAGCCATCTATTTCTAGTAAAACCTGAGATGGGCTTTGATAAATGTGACCCTAATAATCCCCACGAAACAATTGATGAGGGCTGAATCAAGATTACAGGAGATCTGGGTAGAAAGAGATGAAGTAGATCACAGCAGACAATTGCAGTAGGGCTTTTTTCCCCCTCTCTCTGTGTTTTTGTAGCTGTTTGCTTCCTCCCTTGAGAATCCATGGCAAGAATTTTGGAGTTCAGATTTAAAGTCTGTTCATCTTTACTATTAGAGATGGTAATGGTGAAAAAAGTATTACTTTCATCCCTCAAAAAATTATCTGACTGCTGGAAGGATGAAGACCATTCTGATTTTTTATTTTAAAAATGACATTTCCAGTGTCTCAAGTGAATATAAGCATTCTTAGATAATAATCTGCCTGAATATTTTTGAGTTTTCCCGTAACACTGACTACAGATTTTTTTCCTCTTGTTCAGAATCTGCAATTTTTGTTCTAGAGAGGCCTTTTAAAGAGTAAGAGAAAAAGAAGATATATCTTTGTCAGACTACCACTCATGAACTCATTATAAATACAGTTTTTAATAAAGCAGTTAGAAGGTCAAATAGCAGTGATAGTGTAGTTTCTATTAGCTTGAAGTGAGCAGGGTAGAGACATCTTGAAAATGAACTTTTTATTTCTAAATTTAATAGAACCACAAAGCTGAACGTGCTTATCTGTCTGTGGCCCTCTGCATAAAGTATGTTCGTAAATGACAAATTAATCCATAAAACCTGACAAAGATTTTACAAAAAGAAACCTCAAGAAAATTACTCTTATCTGAATCTGTTATTGTGTCCTCAGACGTTCAGATTAATTAATTTTAATTGTAAATGAGTTAAAGCAAACGAATGACATGATATTTCTTATCCTTGTCTGGTGGGAGAGAAGAAGAAGGCAATGTTTCTCTTTTTGGCATTTTCTAAAGGCATATTTTAACTTTTCTACCTGTAGTTCTCGGCTACCTTCTTTGCAAAAAACAAGGCGGCTTTCATCACATCAGAGAGAACAGGGGCTGCTTGAAGGTATAATTTCTTTTATTCTTCCTCGCCAGAGGGCTGTTCCCCAGAGTAAAGATGATACTAGATACCTATGTGCTTCTCATCCTGCAGGAATTACTCTTACTAATGGCCTTAAGCCAGTTTTATGAGCAGATGCTGACATCTGGTATGCCTCTTGTTATCCAGCTCCCTGTCATGAGCTTTTGCAGCGCAGGGTTTTTTGCTCTCTTTCTGACTAAAGATGATTCCAGAATAGGGAAAATATTGATAAAAGGGGCTTTTAAGATCTCTGGATGGCCAGAAGTGATGACTCCTGTCATCCAAGAGTGCTTCATGTTGTTTTTGTATGTCTTTTACATGCAAGAGCCTGTAATAACTTCCTAGAACTACGACAGATTGTTAAAAGTTGGCTAAATTGCAGTGAAATGACATAAAAGCTTTACTGATTTTTGTTGCATGTCTTCACAGTTCTTTAATTCAAAGTCTTCTTTAATTGCTGTTGCATGCACTTCGGTATATACACAATTGTTGTTGCAGATCCTTCTAACTATAAGATGCATTGTCCAACTGTGCTGTAATTTCTCTGAATAACATTGAATGAGTCTGAACTTTATTAAGTCAGTGTTTTGGTGTTTATTGTAAAAACAAATTAATTTCTTCCCCACTGTATTTAACAGAAAAGTAGGAAGGGAAAAGGTAGAGCAATGTGTTAAGGTTTAGGCAAGAGAAGATTCTGGTTTTACAAGTTTTAGAAATGAATTTGGAATAGAAGGAATCAAAACAATCTTAAAATTGTATAAAACATGCATTTAATGTCACCATTACTTTGGTCATTTTGCACATTATGATATATGAGGCATGACATTAACACCTGTTCATTAACACCAAATAGTTCTGACATGACTGTATGATAAACATATATATAGCCTAAATAGCCTGATAAGACTGAATCATAGAATCACAGACTCTTAAGTGTTGGAAGGAACCTTTAGAAATCACCTAGTCCAACCCCGCTGCCAGAGCAGGGCCACCTAGAGTTGGTCACGCAGGAACTTTTCCAGGTGGGTTTTGAATGTCTCCAGAGACGAAGACTCCACAGTGCATCTGGGCAGCCTGTTCCAGTGCTCTGTCACCCTCACAGTGAAGAAGTTTGAAACAGAAGTCCAGTTAACAGCAGGCACAAGGAAATTAAAATTATAATCTATTATTAAAAATAATTTTTCTTTCCCAAACCACTGTTTTCCTTGATGAGTATTTGAATTTATGGGTCCTGCATTTTTGCTGCTGAATACAAACATAAAATGAAGCTCAAATTGTTTCAGCAGCTGAGATAGACTCTCTACACTGCATTTCCAGAATAGGGCGGGACAGCAACTTCTTCACACCAAGCAGAACTGAACAGCACTACTGGTAAAAATAAGCATTCACCAGTTTAAGAAAAGCTTTCAAAGCAGGTCGCAAAATGCTAGGGAATCATTGTGACTGGGAGTCACAGTAATTTCCAGCTTTCTGTATATTTTGGTTACCTTAGTACTGCCTCAGAAGTAACAGTAGCAAGTAGTTGTGTCGAAAAAAAAAATAAATCACCTTTTAAAAAAGATTAGGTTTTTAGTTTTTTTGTTTAGTGATCATAATGCATTCAGGAAACACAGAGACCAGCATTGCTATTGTATCCCCCAGGGTTCAGAGACTTACTGAGGTTGCTTTGGTGCTCAGTGTCCAAGTGGGAAGGAAAAAGCTACAGGACTATGAGTTTCATTTGATTAAAAAGGAAGAACATGATTTCTATCAGTATATGAGTTATGGATTTAGCTACTCACTTATCAGGCTTCCGAATTTTGATGGCCAAAGGCAGATAGTGTGAATCCAATTTTTGCTCCATTTTTTTGCACTCTTCTGACAGATTAGGGATTAGAGTTTCACTGTCTGTTGTTAAATGAGCTGTGATGCATGTAATTAGCTATTGGGTATTTTCTTATGACAGCATTGATGGAAATATTTGCAGAAATTACCTTTTAGAGAACATGATCCAGAAGGATCTTCATTGCTGTTATTTGCTGTAACAGATATATTAGTTGCCTAAGAACTTCTTTTGCAATTTAGTTTTCCTCACAGTTTTTATCTTGATCTGGAAATAAAGAATCACATTATAAGAATGCCTTGTTTATTATTGGGTTATTTGGTTTGTACTTCAAAATACAGGAAGACAAGAAAAGCCTGAAGAGTGACTAAGAAAGGGAAAATATTCTAAACAGCTAAATGTGCAGAACTGGTTTTAATGTGAATAGTCACCAAAATCTTGATGTGAGATATTCTCCTGGGCTGGGGCAACAATAAGTTAAACAGTGCCAAAAAATTCTTTATGACTTTAAGACAGCTTTCAGGGCATAGAAAGAACCACACAGATGTGACTCTGCACATACGCTAGGAATCACAGGGAAATAAGGGCCAAGCTTGCTCTGAGATAAGCCGATCTAGGAGTTGTAGTAACAGGCTTATAAAAAGGGCTACTAGCTTCCTGATAGATGGAATAGCAAAGTATCTATTATTTCTCTTGATTGCTGCAGCAGCAGCACTGTAGCAAGGGACTGATTTACAGGCTATGACTAGCCTGTGCTTATTTTCCCAATCATGTAGGGAACTTCTGTGTCAATTGGTCTCTGAGTACATTGTCAGTGTCTACTTCTCCAGCTAATGATTAGCTAAACATCATTAACAAGGAGGGCAAAGTCATGAGACAAGATGACATCAGACAACATGTCATGAGACAACAAAACAAAAGAGAACCACCTAATCTCTCTTTTTGCTACAAACAAAACTATCAAAGGAATGGAAAAGATAAAGCTAGAAGCCTTTTAAAAAATTACTAGTCTGGTTTTCTGCATCCAGACAGGATCAATAATGCACCTGTCATTTCTAGAAGATATTTTACAAAATGTGGCCTTTAAACCTTTTACTTGATGTGATTTTCACTGTGAGTGTATCTTTGTCGTTTGGCACTCTTACAATGCTTCTCTTTCCTTCTAATTAGAAAGATTTTCTTAGTCTTGACTAAAATCCTGGTGTGGCTTAAGATAGTTGCTTTCAATCCACAGCTCTGGAGCAGCTTTTCCATCTTTTAAGATTGTTATCCTGTTCTCTTTTAGTCTCTAGACTAAATGACCTTGAACTTTTCCATTTTAATGTAAAAAGTCTGTAAGCCTTTTTTTTTTCTTCCCTCTCCCCTCCACTTCTTTACTTTCTGAACCCCAAACCTTCAAGGCATTGTTTTTTCTGCTTTGGGCATGACACTCTTGTTTGTGTGACCCACTATGTCACTTTGTTTTTTTGGAGCAGCAGAGCATTGCTGATACATCCTCCGGCCAATTAAGTTTGTCGTTCAATTGTTTTTTATAGAACTATTGACTGGTCAATAATCCTCTAAATTAATTTATGCAGTTTACATTATCTCTAACCATATAAAGAGCTTTAACCTTGTCCTTACCGGACAAAAGAATTGCATTCATCACTGTTTTGTCCCAACTAATCTGAAGCTTTATGAATTGTTAAGGTTATTTGCTCGTGTTATTGACACTATTTAACTTAATGCCTTCTGCAAACTTGTGTCCATAGTTTGAGTCACTAATGCAAATACTGAATGAGAAAGTTCTACAGAATTTCACTTGATAGATTGTTTTCTTGATATATGAAGTCTGAGTGCATGTTTTCTACCAGTTTTGCATTCATCCAGCCCTCCTTTTTGCTCCCAAATGTGCCTACAGTGCTGCTCTGTAGGACAAAATCCTTGCTCAATTCAGGAAAAATCTCAGGGATTGCTCCTTTCCTAACAAGAATTACATTACATTGGTTACTGTTGTCATTAATAAAAGACAAAATTACATATGTTGAAAATTGATGCAACACAAGACTAGTCTTTACTGGTTCAATGTTAGTTTTGGTTACTTATGGACAATTTGTTTAGGAACTGATGCTACAGTAGTATGCTGCCCTCCCACCTCACTTGTAACATCCTGACCTACAGAAACTCTGCTTCCTGAAGGATGAAAGAGAGTTATTTGAGACAAAGCCATTTACTGTTTTGCAGCTTGGTCAATGGGACTTAATTTCAGAAAGTCATCACAAATAATGGTGGAATGAAAGCTATCCTGAAGTTCATAAAAAAGGTTTTTTCTGATGGGTGGCACATCCCCATGTTCATGGAATGCAAGGAAAGCATTGTTACATTCTTGTGTTCTGTAAAATGTTTCTCTAAAAAGTAAAAGGACAATAATTTTTTTAAAAGGTACATTTTATGAAAGAAGCAAACTACTGCAAAAGTTTTATGCATTAGTTCGTGAAAATTTCCAATTAAATGTATTGTATCACACAGGTGATTCAGTCTTCCTTTCTGTTCATTTATTATATTTATGGAAAGATTTGTGGATGTATGGGCTTGTGGTGTGTGTGTACAAACTTTTTGGAAGAAGACACAGCAACAGACAGGTGCTGAGTGCTGGCTTAAAGTTATGAAACAAAACAATAAGAATTATTCTGAAACAAGTCAACATTATATCAGGTTGTTTTCCTTAGCTGTTTTTAAAATTGGCTTCTTAAAACTGCTAGAATGCATGGGAATTTGCATTCATGCTGTATCTAAATAGTCTTAAGTGAGGCTTCTGTGATCTAGTGTCCTAAATTTCACCTATAAAGAACAAAAATGCAAGCCAGACTTTTCAAGAGTCATACCTCCCTCAAAAACACGTAGAGATGAGATACAGATTAAAGCTTTGTTGAATGGATAAAGCTTTAAAAAAGCCCACGGAGTAGTGAGTTATCTTCTTGAGAAGAAGAATACATACCTGACGTGGTTTGATTTGTATTAAATAACAGTGGTTATAATCTGAAAGAGACGATATCCCGCAGTGCCAGTTCTGCTTACCAAAAGTGGCCCACTGAGCACTCACATTCCACGGCGCGGCTCCAGGCCAGCAAGCCAGTCCCCTTACCCATTGAAAGTTTGACAATAGGTTATCCTCACCAGAAAGCTCAGGCACTGTAGGTTGGATGAGTCAATGGTGAGGTGGACTGAGAACTGGCTGAATAACAGAGCCCAGAGGGTGGTGATCAGTGGCACAGAATCAAGTTGGAGACCTGTGGCCAGTGGAGTTCCACAGGGATGGGTTCTGGGGCCAGTCTTGTTCAACATCTTCATCAATGACCTGGATGAGGGGACAGAGTGCACCATCAGCAAGTTCCCTGATGACACCAAACTGGGAGGACTGGCTGATTCCCCAGAAGGCTGTGCTGCCATTCAGCGGGATCGCGACTGGCTTGAGAGTTGGGCAGAGAGGAACCTCATGAGGTTCAACAAGGACAAGTGCAGAGTCCTGCAGCTGAGAGGAACAACCCCATGCACCAGTACAGGCTGGGGATTGACCTACTGGAGAGCAGCTCTGCAGAGAGAGACCTGGGAGTGCTGGTTGACAATAAACTAAGCATGAGCCAGCAATGTGCCCTCATGGCCAAGAAGGCCAATGGCATCCTGAGATTCATCAGGAAGAGTGTGGCCAGCAGGTCAAGGGAAGGTCTTCTCCCCCTCTATTCTGCCCTGGTGAGGCCTCATCTGGAGTCATGTGTCCAGTTCTGGGCTCCTCAGCTCAAGAGGGACAGGGAGGTGGTGGAGAGAGTCCAGTGCAGGGCCACCAAGATGAACAGGGGACTGGAACATCTTTCATACAAAGAAAGGCTGTGGGAACTGGGGCTGTTTAGAGGACACTGGAGGGGATCTCAGTAATATTTACAAATATCTAAATTGTGAATATCAGGAGGTTGGGACATCTCTTTTTTCGATGGTATCTAGCAAGAAGACAAGGGGTAATGGGATGAAGCTGGAACAAAAAGTTCCATTTAAACATAGAAAAACTATTTCACTGTGAGGGTGCCAGAGCCCTGGCACAGGCTGCACAGGGAGGGTGTGGCATCTCCTTGCTCAGAGGGCTTCAAGACCTACCTGGACACATTCCTACGTGACCTGATTGAGGTGGACTTGCTTTGGCAGGGGTGCTGGACTAGATGATCTCTAAAGGTCCCTTCCAACCCCTACCATTCTATGATTCTATGATATTCTGATTAAAAAAAAAAAAAAACCCACAGTGTGGTTAGTCTGGCAGAGGAGCAGAGGCACAAGGAAGCTGTGAGATCTGTGTCCTGGGAAGTTTTCAAGACATGACCAGATGTTGCATGATCCTGCAGTCTCAATCTAAATTCAGTACTGGCAAAGGTGCGAGCTGGAGTTTCGGTTAGAGACTTCCCTTTGTCTCTTCCAACTGCAATGACCATGAGTCCGTGGGAGCGAACTCACGGGAAGATCTGATACCCAGTGTGTGTTATTGAAAAGTATACAAATCAGTGCTTAGTACTTGTGAAAAATATATTGGAATTCAATTAGCTGGTATTTCTCATCATGACTGTTAATTTGCAAAAAAGTCTTGATAAATTTTGTACTCCGGCTGCTGCTGTTGATATCATGCCATTTAAAATTTTCCTGTCATAAAGTCACCACTGCTGCTTGACCCAAGTGTATGCACCATGCTACACCAAAAGCAAATGATGAAGGAAAAGAGCACAGATAAATGTTTCTATCTGAAAAATATTTACCAGACAGTTCAAATAACAAGTAAAGAATGGAAAAGTTTAAGAACTATTTACTAAACAAAGCAGAGGCTAAATTCTTTATGAATAAGATTAATAATTGAATAGTCAGTCAGCTTTAGTTTTAAATTTCTTTCCCCTTGCTGCATTACTGTGCTTACTAAATAATTTCAGAATATTGATTCCCAGATGACCATTTTTTTCCACTCCTGACAAAACTCTAAACATCACAGACAGAACAGGCACGTGTCTTTAGAGGACAGGTTCATTACCTCTCTTTTGAAAAGCAACATTCCCTATTTTGCTGCTGTAGGAGACATAGTTGGTATTCCTGTAGTCAACAGCGACAATGTGGAATAGTTTCGGCAGCGCAGAGGGAGTAGGATGGTCTGTTGCATAGCTGAGCAAGGAAAGGACGGAAAATAGGTGAGAGGTAAAAATGAAGGAGTATTTGTTAACAAAACCTTCCTCCAGTTTCAGAAATAATCCAAACCCAAGAATTACCACAGTTTCTAGGTAGCAAAAAAGGATGAGGACATAAAAAGAAGCAGCAAAATTAAGAACAAAGAGATTGTTGCTACACGTTTGCATGTAAAAATAAAATAAAATTTAAAAGAAAAGCTCCTGGAAACTTTCTTACAGAAAAGTGGGCTTTTTGCCAAACAAAACCAAACTCAGTCTGCAGCATACTGTTTGACTTGGAATCTCTCAATTTTGCAACGCAATAAGCTTTGTGGTAACTAGAATAAATGGATATTGTTATATGAAATGAGCATGTACAAGTACATGCACATGAATTTTCAGAGAGATTTCTATATTCATAGGAGACTGAAAAATAAAACATGTCAATTATTGCACACAACACAAAGCACTATTTGCAGTGGCTAGGAATTGGATCACAAGAAGGCTGGGAAATGCTGTTGTTGCTGCCCATACAATTGGTAATATAGACATTTGATTTGGACAGAATATGCTAGAAATATTTTGAAGGGAGCTAGAGGCATTTGAATAATGGAAATGTGTCTATTCTCATCCATTTTGTTTATTTTGTTCTTTTCACTCTGAAGTAGGACATTTTTTTAGCTTGTTAATCTCTCTGAATGCCTGACTTCCATCCCCAGCCAGTCTGACTCAATCTAAATGATCCCTTTGTCTTTTTCTTCTCTTGCCATACGGTACCAGAAAAATAATCAAACAACCTCTTCTTAGTGTCCTTGATTCCAGGATTTCTGGATATTCTGCATACACATTTTTGTTCTTATCTCTTTTTTGGTCATGTCCAAACAGTCCACAACTGCAGGATCACTCACTATCCTCAAGTGACAAAATCTTTCCACTTCCAAACTTTGTTGAGATTATTACCTGGTAGCTGATTTTACATTAGAGTTTGGTCTTAAGTACAACAAAATCACATTGACTCAAGGGGATAGGGAGATCTTTTGCTGGGCTGTTTTCTTCTGTTTTCTCCAAATCTGCTCTTCAGCAAGTGACACGAAATTAGCATCTGTATGGTTTTAATGCTAGGTAATCTTTTTGCAGCTTGGTAGTACCTTTTACAGTTTTTCTGCTGTCACTGCAGATCTTCAGACAGGTAGGAGTCTTTTACTACTTTAGTGCTCTACATTTCTTCCATTCTGCAGGATAAAATCCTACTGAGTTCTTATACTTCTTTTTTGTGGTTTTTTTTTCTCCAAAAATGACAGAAGAATTTTAAGATGTAGGCTTAATTTTTGATCTGGAGTCTAAATTATGGCTGAGGTTCCTCAGTAGAAACAGAATTCCTGTGGAGAGCATGGAGGAACCAATAGGAGAACCCCAAGTCTCTGGTCCACTTCTGTTATTCCTCCCACAAACCAGGTTCCTTCTATCAGAATCACCAAGCCCCCACAGGCCTCACTGAAAAAACACTCAGAAGACAACTGGATGACTCTGTAGGCATTCCAACAAAATTCTCTAGAGCTGATTTTTTAGTGACTTAGTTTATTATTCATAGAGAAGGAGGTAAGAGGAGATGTTCAACATACAGACAAGGTCTCCCCTGAAGAATCCTTCTCAGACACTGTTTATCAGCTGTATTTCTTCACACTCCCTGCAGAATATTTGCCATTGCCTCACATATGTAAGAAGGAAGTGTTTTGTGGTTTGTTTTGATAACAATAATTTTAAGTGCTGAATTTTCATTATGTTCTTGAAAAATGTCTGTGTCTTTTACTGGATGTCCAAGGGCACCAAGTCACATTTGTGACTCCATTTACCTCCAAATGCTGATGGGCTCACCAGGTTCCTGCCTCCAGACTGGCTACCCAAGCTCATTTGAATTCATAGGAAATTGTGATATATTTTCTAAACCAATACATTTAGGGAAGGTAGTATTTCAGAGTGGATGGGCTTCAGGATGCTTTGGAAAACGTTTGCCATGGTTTCTGCTGTGCTTTGCATATGAGTGTTGTGATCCAGCTACAATGTCTTACTGCTTCTGGCTGGCCTGTGAAAGGGCTGGGATGCTGCCAGACTTCTCACCTGTCCTGTCATGCTGTTGGCACCTTCTCTGGAGTGAAGGACAGAAGGGGAAAGAGCAAGCTATGGCAGCAGCAAGAGGTGAAGTTGATCCTTGGAGATACCCCTGTGGGAAAAAGTGCTACTTTGGGGTTTGTCGTTGTTTCTTACTACCCAAATTGATTTTCACTGGCAGTAAATTAAATCGATTTTCACCAAGTCCAGCCTGCAACAGCATCTGGCAAGCAATCTCCCTGCCTTTATCTAGACACACAAGCTTTCTCATCCTGTTTTTTCTCTGTCTTGCTGAGGGCTGGACGGGAATTTGGCCTTCGACTAAAGTGAACCCTCCTTATATTTAAGATCAGCTGTTTATAGAGCCTAGTCTGTAGAACACGTCCTGTGACATCTGCACTGTTACCTGTGAAATAGAAGAACTTAAATTGATATCTTAGGTAAGTACCTCACACTCCTGTCTTCCTGATGGTTTGGGATGTGACAAAATTTTAGTATCATGCATCAGGAGATGCATGCTCTATGTCTCTTCTTGCTACATTACCAGCCTATTAGCTATTTTTTCTAGTTAACCTTGGAACAAGTCAGATTCTAGAGAGGATATATGAAGATAGGATCAGAACTTAGTTCTGATTTTCCAGCAGCAAAAGAGATGAAATAACAGACTGCAAACTCTATAGCTGAATCTGCAGAGAGGTGCTGACAGCAACAATATCTCTGAGAGAATAGCTGTTGTAACCTCTTTAGGCAGCTGGATTTTTTAAAGCTTTTCCAGTAAATGATGGTAGATACTTAATAAATATTTCATCAATTAAAGTCACCTTTTGATGCCTGTAAGCTCAAATATTATACTTATCATTAAAATCCTCATTCATGACCTTTGTATCAGATAAGTCAAAATATCCTCATTCAGCTGATTGATTTTATCATTATATCATTATATATAAAATTACTGTGGGAAGATTTTTGCTCTGAGTCATTCAAAGATGTGCAGAGTTACAAGACCAAGACTTTCCAGCTGCTTGGACAAGAAGCAACTCTTGCATGTCCTTTATTTTCAGGAAGTGAGTGCAATGTGTGCACAGGATAGATTTTATATGCAGAGCTGTCATGCAGCTGAAAAAGAAAAGGAATTAATATCACATTTATGTACTGTATATGTTTGCCTCAGAGTGCATACAGGCCAGGATCACTTAAGCTATCCTAAAGTCTACTCAGCTCTGTTACTGGCATAATAAAGTCTCAGTGGCTATGAGAAAATAGATAATTATGTGGCTCAAGTGTGAACAAATTGGTAGCAGAACAGTACTTTCAAAGGAGCCATTAAAAATAAAAGGGTGAGAGGGAAATCTTTCCTGCCAGGACCAAAGGAGGGTCAAAGCAGTTTTGAGCATCTGAAGTGTAGCAATGACTTTGAGCAAAACAAGGCTGCAGTAAAATTACTTACACTGTACAGAGGCTTGTAGTTTTTATTTTACATTTTAAGGGTAGCTGTTATGAGAGTTATTTGCATTTAACAACCCTCCCATTTGTCATTCAAAATTGACTGAAGTCAGGCTACCATGAATCTACTTTACAACAGGCTCTTTTTACATTCACTTCATGGACATAAGTAGTTTTAAAGGCAACATCAGGTATCACAAAAATTAAGTATCTCCTGAAGCAATGTGTCTCTGAAAGCGATTTTTATTTGTAGTGCTTTTGATTTGGCAAATACAGGTTAAAAACTACTCTGCAGTTGCATGTTATTTAATTGCAGGAGCTCATGAACTTGCATTGTATCATTATCTTACAGAATCCAGAGAAATTAAAGTTTATTCAAATACCATGCATCTGCACTATTTGTTCCTTAAAACAGCAGCCAGGGGTTTGGGCAGCTTCTGCAAGAAGAACTGAGTTCTTCCTAGTGGTGCTAAACATGTTACCATGAGTTGCTCACATATCTTGTCTGGCCCTGTCTGCACATCATTGTGTGGTGTGCTGGAGGACTTCTGCAGAGGTTTTCCCCACCTTCAATATACTCTTCTGACACCTTGGACACTCATTTTAAAGGAAGCAAGAAACTACTGTTTTCCTTCCCACGTCTCCTGCTTAAATAGCTTTTGCCGCTCTTGTCAGGCTCTATCCTCTTTATCCTTTTTAATGTTTACACATCTAGTTTTAGAACAGGATATGATTTTTTCCTGAGCTAGCCCTTTTACAAAATGTGACCAAACTCCCTGTGCAGTGACCTGAGCAACTGAGTTTGTTATATACTGAATGATGAACATGCTACAAAGATTTTTACAGCAAACTATAGGACTGTGTTCTTCAAATTCATGTTAGGAGCTGGATATGAACTGGCAATGTTCCACAGACTTAACAGATTTGTGAATTTTAGGGCCAGAGGGAGCCATTATTGCAATCAGCACGTCTGGCTTCGTATGTGAAATAAACATCAGAATTTCACCAAGTGATTCCTGTGCCAAGTCTGATGACATTTACTGGAACTGGAACACAAGTTACAGAAAACTACCTGCTCTTGTTTTTTTAAAAGATCAGGCAGCTGGAGATTCTCCATGGTCATTTGTCCCAGTTTCAGCTGGTATAGAGTTAATTTCTTCCTAGTAGCTGCTACAGGGCTATGTTTTGGATTTGTGCTGAAAACAGTGTTGATAACGCAGGGAGATTTTGGTTATTGCTGAGCAGTGCTTGCACAGCATCAAGGCCTTTTCTGGTTCTCACCCTGTCCTGACAGTGAATAGGAGAGAGGTGCACAAGAAGCGGGGAGGGGACACAGTTGGGACAGCTGACCCAGACTGACCAAAGGGCTATTCCAGACCCTATGATGTCCTGTCTAGTACATATACTGGGAGGAGGTTTCAGGAAAGGATGGATCACTGCTAGGGCGTTGGTCAGCAGGAGGTGAATTTTGATTTCTTTTTTTTTTTTTCCTTTCGTCTTGGATTTTATTTCTCTCTTTTGTGTTATATTCCTTTTTCTTATAATTAATAGTCTATATTTTATAGTTGTTATTGCCACTATTCTATTTTATTTCATTTTGGTTAGTAAGTTGTTCTTATCTCAAGCCACGAATTTTACATTTTTTCTTCTGTCTCTCCTCCTCATTCCACTGGGAGGTAAGGAGAGATTGAGTGTCTGTGTGATGCTCAGCTGCTGTCTGGGATTAAACCACTACATCATTCCACCTAGCCAGTTGTTCTAGTTGTTAATGCTCTTCTCTGTTAAAAGGCATATCTGAGATGCAATTTCAATTTCCCTCATGTGAAGTAACTGTTTCCCATGTTCTTTTCTCAGGTAAACATCTGAAGTCTTCTTGTGTAGACAACACTCAGCAACTTCTTGCCTTGTACACATTTAATACCAGCTGAAGAAGCTGACCTGTTGCATCTTAAAAAATGCTAAATTACAATGCATAGAGAAGTAAAACTTACGTGTTTTACAAAGACGGTTCCCAGAACACATAAAATTAATTTTGTAGATGAAAATGAGTCTTCTTCTCTGGACACATTCAAAACTCACCTGGATGAGTTCCTGTGTGACCTACTCTAGGTGGTCCTGCTCTGGCAGGGGGGTTGGATTAGATGATCTTTAGAGGTCCCTTCCAACCCTTGAGATTCCGTGATTCTGTGAAGTGGATCTCTGAAGTGCGTTGCTTGTGTTGACTCATTTCATGAGAGTGAATTCATCACTAGTTGGTTTGACTGACAATTCAAGCTCCAGTTAGCTTAATTTCAAAATGTCTTCATTCTGAAAGGATGATATGGTAAAAATGATTGTTGAATTACATGCTCTCTCTTTCTGTCTTATAAATGTCTGTTAAAATAATCTTGAAGAACTTCGACTCAGGACTGAGGCCTGGGGCATGCAGTTAAAATATGGACAATGCTAAAGGGGACAAGGTTTGTGGCAGAGGAAAGATTTGTTTCCCTGTGTAACTTTGGAAGGGTCAGATTTACTTGCTGCAGGAAAAGGAAGCCTTGGGGACTGGATGGCTTGATAAAAACTAGAGGAGAATGAATTCAGCGAGAAACCTGAGGGTTTCCATGGGCAGCTGACTGGTGGCTCTCAAGGATTCCCAAGGCAGAAGTAGTTCTTTGTGTAAGAAGCCAGAGTGTATCAAATACCAGAAAGGAAAGTAATGGAAGATGAGTGTCTTAAATCTAAGAAAAGCCTGGAGATGGAGGACTACAGAGAATGTGGCTACAGTTATGTTAGCTTTTAATTTACAGTTCTATTTAAACAAACTTGAAAATTGATTTTGTTTCCAGCCACAGGCAGGGATACTGCAATTGTATTTGTGAAGGCTGTCTTTAGCTGCAAGCGAAAAATTCTCATTAAATTAGTATATCCTTTTGATACTGAAAGCTGCTTAACTTTTCTTTACCATATGGGGTTTTTTTTTGTTTTGTTTTGAATTTCTCAGGAATTCAAAAGTATGTATGGGAAAATTCAGCTTTAGTTGCATATGAGTAATCTAGAGTAAAGTCAATGACTAAAACTGAGTTAGTGATGACTTAGAAAACACAAGAACAAAGCCATTATAAACTTCAAAAAATAATATAAATTTAGGAAACAGCGGAATAGTTGTGTGGTTCAATTGATGTATGAGAGAATTTCAATGTTTTGAGGATCATGCCGAAGAGTCATCTTTTTTTTCTGAAGTCATTATCTTATTAAAGGTGCTAAAAAAGACCCGATGAATTTTGAGAATATCAATGACAACTGAAGGGCAGAAATGGATCACAAAGGTAGGACTGAGAGCATACCCAAACTTCAGGCTCCTTAACTTTCTAAACTTGGAAATGTTCTTGTATCTTATGACTTGTGTGTATGTGTAATTGACTGAACCAGGGTTTACTGCAGTAAAGTATTTTAGTGGATAAAATAAAAAAGAGTTTGCATGGTCTTACTGATGTTGATGCAAAAAAGAAATGTGAACTTGTGGAAGATCAGGTAATGAGCAACATCTCTTGTGGAACTGGGGATATGAGAATTGCATGTGTGTGTAGTTTGTTGTCTAGGATGGGTGGAAAAAATGTCCCATATGCTGTAAAAAATTTAGCTCACAGAAAAACAAGATCATTTTAGGTTGTGAAATTACTGTAATGAGCAAGGACTTTCAGCATCTGTTTAGTATGTGTTTGTAATGGCAGCTGGTGACTCTTTGGGACATTTATTTGTTGTGCATTTATTTGCTTTGAGAATTATCTCCATTGTTAAGACAGCAAAAGGGCTTTTGGGCCAGACAGATGGCTTCTACTTGTTCTGTGGCACTCCACTTGAATCTAGCTTGAGTGGGAAATGGTCTTCCTATGTAAGACTAATGTAGAAGTACCCTGAGGGCAGAAATTGTAGTAATAGAATCATTATGGTTGGAAAACATCTGTAAGATCATCAAGGCCAACCACTCACCTCACACTGCCAAGCCCATCACTAAGCAGAACCATATCCCTCAGCACCTCATCTATGCATCTTTTAAATGTCTCTAGGGATGGTGACTCCACCACCTCCCTGGGCAGCCCATTCCAATGCTTAATAACCTGCTCAGTGAATAAGGTCTTCCTAATGTCCAGTCTAAACCTCCCCTGCTGCAACTTGAGCCTGTTTCCTCTTGTCCTGTCATTCAATCAGCAGCACACATGGTGGAGGCAAGGCTCGTTTATTTGCAGCTGTGTGACTGACTGAGGTAATCCAGGAGTTCCTGGAGCACGGGGAGTGGAGGAGAAGCGAGGAGAGCTGCCAGGAGCCGGCAGCTCTGGTGATGGTCTTGCAGGGAGGCAGAGCTGCAGCAATTGCGGGGGATTTAAATGCTCCCCAGGGAGTGCGGCAAACTTGACGAGCAGCCCATGCAGGCCGCAGCAATTCACACAGGCAGGGTGGGCAGGGAGAGATCCCATAGCCTGTACTGGGAGCTGCAAGTCAGAGAAGTGCTCCTCCCTCAAGCTAACAAGATGGTGGGCACTCGCCTGAGGGCTAAAGGCTGAGGTAGAGAATACCCTGGCAAAGACTGATGAGTCCACCTAGACAGAGCTGGTCAGCATGGACGCTTCAGTCCAAGAGGAGTGCAGGGAGCGTTTAGGATGTTTGGGCACATTTGCTGCTAAGGTAAGTATATGTCAAAGGTGCCCTCAAGTTCAAGGGCTGCAACAACAGATCAAAGAGTTGCAGGAAACCTTTAGTAGACTCTGTAGTGTCAGAGGAGCATAGGTGGAGATAGACACCAGCATGCCTGTCATAAATAAGTATGAGGCATTGATGATGAGAGACTTAGATGAGCAAGGTCCAGAAGGTGAAAACCCAGCAAACAATTCACCATCAGCTGCTCCACCAGCAACAGGTAATGGGCACTGTAAAATGAAGTAAGGTGTGCTTGTTGTGGGTGATTCATTGCTAAGAGGCATGAAGTGACATCTGTTAAGAGGCATCTGTGGATGGGATAGGAGTCAGGAGAGGTGTGCTTCCTGCAAAGACCTGAGATGTGGTTGAGAGAGTGTCACGGCTCATCAGGGATGCAGGCTACTATCCCCTACTCTTCTTCCACATAGGGATGAATGATGTAATGAGACACTGTATCTCCAGAATCAAAAAGGATTTTAAAACCTTGGGGGAGCAAGTGAGGAGTAGGAGGGCACAGGTTATTTTCTCTTCCATCCTGTACACCAGAGGGATGGTAAGTGCCCCTCATCTGCACACTGTGCTGAGATGCGGAAGGCTGACCACCCTGATGGAGTATCAAATCAGGGAAGATCCTCCTGCATTTGCGTCCAGGGAAACCTGTGTGTTTGAGTAAGCCCCTGTGCTGCCTCTACACCAATGCACACAGCCTGGGGAATAAGCAGGAGGAACTGGAGATGTGGGTATGGATGCGGGGCTACGACCTCATTGCGGTCACAGAGACATGGTGGGACAGCTGCCATGACTGGAGCACAGCCATGGACGGTTATGTGTTGTTCAGGAAAGACAGGCTGACAAGGCGTGGAGGTGGAGTTGCTCTCTACGTGAAGGAGCAATAAGAGTGCATTGAGCTCTGCCTCGGTGGGATGAGGGGCAGGTTCAGTGTTTGTGGGTGAAAATTAAGGGGCAGGGTAATGCAGATGATACTATTGTAGGAGTTTGCTACAGGCCACCTGATCAGGAGGAGGATGTGGATGAGGCCTTCTATGAGCAGTTGAGAGCTGCCTCATGATGGCAGTCTGGTCCTCATGGGTGACTTCAACCACCCTGATATTTGCAGGGATAGCCACACAGCCAAGCACACACAGTCCAGGAGGTTCCTACAGAATGTTAATGACAACATCCTGTCTCAGGTGGTTGAGGAACCAAGAATGAGGGGTGTGCTTCTGGACCTGGTACTGACAAATAAGGAGGGTTGGTTGTGGATGTGAAGGTTGGAGGCAACCTCAGCTGCAGTGACCATACGACGACTGAATTCAAGATCCTGTGCGGAAGAGGCAGGACACAAAGCAAGACCGTGCCTCTGGACTTCAGGAAAGCTGACTTTGACCTCTTCAAAGACCTGCTTGGAGAGATCTCATAGGATAAAATCCTAGATGGTAGAAGTGCTTATGAGAGCTGGTAAATCTTCAAGCACCACTTCCTCCAAGCCCAGGATCAATGTGTCCCCACAAGTGCAAAAGCAGAAAAAGCAGTCGGGAGGCCTCCATAGATGAGCAAGGATCTACTGGGACAACTCAGGGAGAAAGTAGCCATCTATAAGAGGTGGAAACAGGGCCTGGTATCTTGGGTATAGGAACTTTGCCAGAGTATGCAGGGGTGCAACTAGTAAGGCTAGAGCCCTTCTAGAATTAAACCTGGCCAGGAAAGTTAAGGAAAAAAAGAAGAGTTTTTCAAGTACATCAGCAGCAAAAGGAAGGTTAGGAAGAATGTGGACTCACTGCTGAACACAGAGGGTGCCCTGGTAGCTGAGGATGCAGAAAAGGCTGAACTACTGAATGCCTTCTTTGCTTTGGTCTTTACAGCCAGGGCCGGCCCTTGGGAAGCCCAGTCCGGCAAGGATAGTAGGATGGCCTGGACAGCAGAGGACCTGCCCTTGATGGATGAGAAAGAGTTATTAAAGACTTGTTGAGCAAGCTTAACACTCATAAGTCATCTTCATTATAGGAAAGGCTGTGGGAACTGGGGCTATTTAGTCTGGAGAAGAGGAGACTGGGCAGGGAACTCAATATTTACAAGTATATAAATGGTGGATGTCAGGAGGTTGGGACATCCCATTTTTCTATGGTATCTAGCGACAGAATGAGGGGTAATGGGGTGAAGCTGGAACACAAGAAGTTCCTTTTAAACATAAAAAAACCTATTTGACTGTGAGAGTGAGGGAGCCCTGGCACAGGATGCCCAGAAAGGTTATGGCATCTCTTTCTCTGGAGGTTTTCAAGACCTGTCTGGTCACATTCCTATGCAACCTGATCTAGGTGGACTTGTTTCTGCAGGGGGGTTGGACTCGATGATCTCTAAAGGTCCCTTCCAATCCTACCATTCTTCCATTCTATGACTAGTGAAGAGATTGACCCCCACCTCACTCCACACCGCTTTCAGATAGTTATAGAGAGTAATAAGGTCTCCTCTCAGCCTCCTCTTCTCCAGGCTAAATAACCCCAAGCTCACGCAGCAGCTCCTCATCAGATTTGTGCTCCAGACCCTTCACCGGCTTCATTGCCTGTCTCTGGACAGGCTCCAGCATCTCAATGCCCCCCTTATAGCGACTGACTCAGAACTGAACACAGTATTTGAGGTGTGTCCTCACCAGTGCTAAGTACAGGGGAACAATCACTTCCCTGTTCCTGCTGGTCAAACTACTGATACAAGCCAGGACACCAGTGGCCTTGTTGGCCACCTGGGCACACTGCTGGCTCATATTCAGTGACTGCTGACCAGCATCCCCAGGTCCTTTTCCTCTGGACAGCTTTCCAGCCATTCATATCCAAGCCAGCAGCATTGCATGGAACTGTTGGGGCCCAAGTGCAATACCTAGCATGTGGCCTTGTTAAATCTCATACAATTGGCCACAGCCCCTCAATCCAGCCTGACCAGGTCCCTATGAAAAGCCTTCCTGTCCTCAAGCACATCTACACACTCACCCAGCTTGATGTCAGGAAGCTTACTGGGGGTGCACTTGATCCCCTCATCTGTATCATTGGTATTAATGATAGTAATGTGTTTATAGTGGGATTTTCCAGGGACTGTTCAGTGGGAATGAGAATGATATGGTGGATGTACTCTTTCTCAGGTACAGAAAAGAATTCTTTATATCTCAGGTATGAACTAAACACTGTGTTTTCTTTTTGTTATCAAAAGAGTTTTACATACTGCAAATGTAGTCAGGTTTAAACACAAGTAAGTGGAAGATGTCGACACCTAAACATCTATCCAAATTCTGTAGTTTTTCTTGGAAGGCACACAGACCTCCTGCCATTAATGGAAAGAGCATCCAATAATCTGTTCTGAGAAATCTCCTTTATGCTACCAAGTCAAACAACGAAAATTTGGAAACCATCAGAACTACAGTGACTTGTGCCATGTCGTGGTGGTTTAAACCCTGATGACAATAACCAAACTACACAGTTACTCAATTCTCCCCACCTCAGCAGGATGGGGAGGAGAATCAAGAGGGAGTTCTAGAGCTCTGTGGGTTGAGATAAGGACAATTTAATAGAACAACACAGAGAATGAGCAGTTATAATGACAGCTGAGGAATACAGAAAACGAGCAATGCCCGGTGTCACTGCTCACCACCCACAGACCGACTACAGAGAAGCTGCAGTTGCCCTGGCAGCTGCCCTGATCTCCTGAGTGTGAGGTGTGGAACAGCCTGGTCATGCTACCCTGTGACCAAACCGAGGTCTCATGTTAATTTGCCTGTCCAATGCATGCATGCTATATTAAGATACTGCTGTATCATTATGTTGTAGTGATAGTCCTGTTTTGTTGTGGGTTTTCTTTTTTTTTTTAATTTCTTCAAGAGAGGTGTTTTCAGTTCAACCAGTCCAACTGCAGTTTAAAGCAATTCCATGAGTATGTTGTTTATGTACTTTCTGGGTGTTCATTTATCCAGCAACAGGTCTATGCCTTTCTGGTGGTAAGAAAGGGTGCTTTTCTGTACCAGAAGACATGACCATGGAAGCCTCCAACACTGGGTCTTTTGCCCTCTGGTTTGATATATTTAATATATAACATTCTATACTTTCTTGCTCCTAATGTAGAAAGCAGACTCAGCAAATAACAGTATTAGTTGTGGTTCTGCTCCTTTAGATGAGTAATAAGCAAAAACATACAAGGCAAAGCAAGAGAGGAGAGGAAGTTTTACACAGCATTTGTTAACTTCAAGCCTGTAGTGAATAATACTGCATAATTCTTAGTGCACATTTAAATGAATCTGTGGTTGAAATCTGAGTTCTATACGGCTATTGAATCAGCATGGGATGTTAAATACAAACAAAAAGAATAAGCATAAACAGACAAAAGACCCTCAGTTTTGATCAACTTTGCTTTGGATTAACAAAACTATGTTTTTTCACCAATGGTAAAGCGTACTTCCAATTAAGTCAATTAGGGCTATTAAGACGAATGGCTTAGTGAGCAAAAACATTCATCAGGAATGGAAAAACTAATGGTTTATTTTCTGAAAGTTCATAGTATCAATAGACAGGTTCTTTATCAAGAGTTCAAGCTAGCAATTGCTATGGTATTTCTGAGCCCCAAAATAGTTTCTCAGGATGTAATTCCACATGTAGCATCAGTCCATTCACACAGCATGCTGCTCAGCAATTGAGAGATACCATGAAAAATTTCTAATTGCTCTCTCACAGTAGTATGGCGCTCACTGGCTGATGTGAGGTGTGTGACAAGGGAACAAGGTGCTGACAACAGTCCGTGACACCACTGACAGTGGATCTCATCAGCTTGATGTGTCAGTAAGTCCTTGAAGCTCATGTTTTCTCTTCATTTGCTTGGAAGGGTTGCAAGTCTTTCAATTGGCTGAATTTATTGTGGTAGGTTATACCAATTTCTAACAGTGTATTTGGGCAGTTCTGTTTACTGTAAAGAGGTTTTCTAGTTATTTACTCTGCAAGCTGTACTTTAAACATCTCACTCTCCTGTCTTTAGAGTTAACTTCACCTTGGTCCCTTTCCTGCTATTTTCAAAGTTGTTCTTACAGTTCTGTGAGACTAGATTATTTTTGCCTCATGGCAGGATAAGTCTAACTTTCTATATATTCCCGACTATTCTTGTAATTTTTATCTCACAAACTTGGGTACTTATAGCTTCTCTGTAGCCCTTGTAACAAAAACAAAACAAAACCAAAAACAACAACAAAAAAAGAAGCTTTAAATAATAGAATATTCTTTAGCAAGTGGAGCAAAATATCCAAAGGCAAGGAACTGAGGCATAGCTGGCTCAAAGGTGGCGATTCTGTTTTCATGAAAACTTTTTGAGGACTTGAAATTGATTTACTACTGGAACAAATTCACAATCTTCTTAAATTCATAATGTTCATGTTTGGATTGAAAAGGTTGGATTTACAAAAACACTTATGCTTCCTAGACAGTCTACCCAGGCTTACTGGTTTTGGCTGGGATAGAGTAACTTTCCTTCAAAGGAGCTGATATGGGGTTATGTTTTGGATTTGTGACAAAAACGATGTTGGTAACACTGTGGTGTTTCAGCTGTTACTGAGCACTGCTTGCACAGCATCAAGACTTTCTCTGTGTGTCATGCTGTTCAGCTGCTTGTAGGCAGGGGTGCACAAGAAGTTAGAAGGGGACACAGCTTGGACAGTAAATCCCAACTGATCAAAAGGATATTCTATAACTTATGACATCACGCTCAACAATAAAAGCTGGAGGAACAAGGAGGAAGGGAGGATAATGTTGTGGTGTTTGTCTTCCCAAATCACTGATGGAGCCCTGTTTCCCAAGAAATGCTTGCCAATGGGAAGCAGTGAAGGAGTTAATTATGTTGCTTCTGTGTGCAGCTTTTTCTCTACCTATTAAAAAGGTCTTTATCTAAATCTATGACTTTTCCAATTTTCATGCTTCTGGTTCTCTCCTTTCTCTGGCTGCAGGGGAGTGAGCGAGATGCCATCTGGGGCTGAGCTGCTTTAAGGGTTAATCCACAAGAGGTTTTACCAAAATGCCATATAGAGTCTATTGAAATTTATTTGGGTTTATGGAATGCCTTATGTCAATGAAATGTTAAAAAAAAAACTTTCTTTTTTTAATCTTTAAATTTAGGATTATTTTGAAGCATTGGTTTACATACTTAGTTTAAGTCTTTTTAGCTCATGTTATTTAAAGAAGGGGATTTATTTTACATGATGTCAGTCTGATTTTTCAGCACTTATTAAAAATGCTTTTTCCCAAGCCAGATGCCTTTTGAGTTGTTTCTTCTCACAGAAACACAGAATCTTCTTTGTTTTTCTGAAGCTTTTCCAGTTTTTATTAAGCAAGTTTTACCAGACATGGGAAATGGTAGCCAATGCTTCTGTCTCCAGCTCTTGACAAGTAGCTCTAAAGTGATGGGCCTGTCCTGAACAGCAGTTCTGCTTTTAATAGAAATGCCTCTTGGCATAAACTAATACAATCATGTAGGAAAAGTAGTCCTGCTGAGCTAACATTAATTCCCACAGGATACTTATGTCAGTTAAAATACAGCACTAAATATAGGATTATTACATGTAAGACAATAATATTCTAGGGTACTTACTTCGAAATGCTTTGGGTCAGCCACAGAAACCATTGTGAAACCTCAGTGGTTCCAAGGAGAAGCACACCCTTAAAGACAGCTTAAATTAAAGGCTCAAAATGAAAAGGCAAACTGAATAAATTCAGTTTATACCATTTTAAGTTTCAGTGCTGGAGGAATTGAAGTTAGACTTCAGTGGAACAAAGATCTTCCCTATAGTGCAGAGGACTCATCATGGAAATGATAGCTTTTGTTGTTGTTGTTGACTTTGTGTGACATCTGTGCATGTGTGTTATTAACTATTTTGTCATTATTCATGCAAAGCACCTTCACTTCTTTGGTTCTTGGAATTTAAATAACCTTTCTCTGTTTCCTTTACTGCTCACAGCTTTACATCTCAATTTTAGCTTAGACAATATATTGATATGTCTTTTTGGTTGGTTGTTATTTTCCCCAGATCTATGTGACCTTTTTTAAGTATGTAACCTCATAGGAGATTAATTAATACATAAGAAAGCTAGTCTCAATAATTAATTTTGCACCTCTCATATTACAGACAAGTCTACTTTAACAGGCTTCTTCAATTCTCTATGCTTCTTAAGCAGGCCTATAGAGGCTGGATAGTTGAATTGCAGTTTACTTAAACTGACATATCTACACTGACATTGAAAGAACTCAGTTTCTTCTGTTTCTCAGTCTGCAGGAAAAAAAAAAATCTAGTTTCTTCCAGGTGCATCTGAGTGCTGACCCAGTACCTGTTATGTTCATTGGAACCAGATATGGCCTAAAAATTAATTGCTTCGTGTTTTTTTTTAATTGGCATAAAAATTCTCACTGTTAGGGAAAAAAATCAGTCATATTTAATTCATTTTGAATATTTTAATCTATTTCAGCACCCAAATTAAGGGATATTAGCATTTCTTTGATATTATATAGCTAGTATGCTGTGCAAAGCATATATTTTTAACGTGAAAACTCTCACTTATATCATAAAAGTCACCTGATGGCATGAACAGTCAGCTCAGTTGAACCTTGAACATGGATATTTCAGGCAACTTGTTTGACTTCTGATAAAGCAGACAACTATTTAAAACTTGACTTCTCGACAATTAACCATTGCAACAGATTTAAATGGATACAGATCCACTCTCTTCCATGGTGTTTAAAGAGCACTAAAATTCATTTACACACTGAGTAGATGTAAATCTCAGTGGTTACACTTGAGTCAATGGAAGCATGGAGATTTATGTCCACTAGAGCTACAGCCCAGAGTGTTTACCCTGAAGAGATTGCTATTTATGGCCAGCAGTATATAAAGCAGTGAGAATTAAGGATGATGAGAACAGATCTCTTCTATGGAAAAAGTCAGCAGAAGGAAAAAAATGATGTGAATAAGCAGATGAGATAAAACACAGTTTGCACTGGACACTAAGGAACACTAGAAAAGGACAGAATTAGAGTCTGAGCATTGTGTGGACAACAAACCTTATGATTTGGATACTTTAAAAACAAGAGAAATGAAAGCAGGCATTTGTTATTACAGTCATTAAAAAACATGAATCTGCTCTTAAAGTGTTTGCTAATTATGGACAGCATCAAAGCTTTTAAAAAGGGTGTGTGTTTTTTCTTGTTTTATTTGGAGTTTTCTTATGATAAATTTATAGTACCTACTTTTTCTACATTTGTTGAAAGCTTAACCTTGAACGAAAACTCAGTATAAGTAATACAAAGTTTTCATTTCATTTGTTATGTAAATACAGATGACGTTCTCATCTTGAAGTGATGCTCTAAAAGGCTTATAAATATCCATCCTTTTAATAAAGTTTTTTATTAATTATGTTTCTGAATCCAAAGTTTTCTCTCTAATTTATCCTATTTGCAATTTTTTACTCATTCAGTTGACATTTTATTTGTAAATAATTTTTCCTCTTTTGCCTGATACATTTTCTTTGCACAGTCTTATGCACTTTGAACTACAGATACTATTTTCAGCATTCCACAGCACTTTTTCACAGGATGCTAACAGTTTTTCTTTCCAGTTTTTCCTTATTATCCCTTTTATTATATTTTGTTTTACTGATGCTCTGTATCACAGTAGAAGCAGTACAGTCTTAGTGCACTGATATTCTAAGTGTTTTGTTTTGGAAACCATGTGGTTAGAAGAGAATGACTCAATGAAGGCAGCACATATTGCCATAAAACCTCCAGACCTTTGTAAAATAATCCCACCTTTCCCACTAATTTCATTTGCTTTCATTAGCACATTGATCATTCTTCATTTTCCAGTATCATGAATGCATGGCCAGGTGTAATCTTCATAATGATCAATTTATCTAAACATAGCAGTGAGAGAGGGACAGGAAACTTAGAGAATGTATTTTAACTGTTAGGATGTGGAAGATGGTTCATTTATCTATTGAATCACAATCTGAAAATTGAAACTTCAGTTGAAACTTGTGATTATATAAAAAATGCAGAGCCTTGCAGCTGTGCCTGCCTGCTTTGCTTTACAAATAATCTCAACCGCTGTATTTCATTCAAGCGTGAAACAAAACAATTTCTGACACATGAAATATTTTATGATGTGGAACATTCTTCTAGCCAGACATGGTGAGTTGATTGGAAGTTCTCATCCTAATGAACCCAGTTTTGTACTCTTTCACCCATGGCAGGCAGAACGTATGTATTAAAAAAAAAAACCAAACAAAAGAACAAAAAGCCTGGTCCAACATTTATTTGGACAAGAAAAAATGTTGTAGGTAACTGGAATTATACACCTGTATGAAAGAAATTTCTGGAGGACTGATTGGTGCTCTCAAAATTACTGAAACAGAAGACATCTCTTATGGCTAGTGTCTTTTTATAAATCTGGAGTAGTTGCACATAGTCTTTTTTCCCATCTGAATAATCACTGAGCAGCTGAGAAGACTACAGTGCATTGGCTGAGGACAAAAGTCCTGGTACAAAAGGACAAAAGAGATATCAATCCCTTGCTAAATCCTGCAGAATACTTTTTAATATTCTGGTATTACTCTTTTTTTATGTTTATCACCAATTTTTATTCCTCTGAACTATGATATGAAGGAACGTGCTGGTGCTCTGTGTTTTAAATTGTGTTTTAATGACCATTTTACTTCAACGGCCAGAAAAACATTTCTAACGTGAAACTAGGAAATCTAGTAAAGAGATCTAAGATTCTTTAGTAAAAAGATTTCTTAGATTCTTTTTAAAAGGTTAACCCTGCAGATGACATTACTAGGCTGCCATTATAGTATAGCATTAGCTCAAGTATTTCTATGCCTTCTTTCAGCCTCCAGTCATATGTGAACCAGGGATTTGAATTATTAGACTTCTGATGCTAGACACATTGTTATGGAACCCTAAATGCCATTATTTTATAGTAGGTGCCAAACTGTTGGGCAATACTCATAGCACCTCTCTTCACATTTGTTTTACAGATAGTTACAAAAAGTCAAATTTATCTGTCGTTGCATATGTAGGTTATTTGCTTTGTAATGTATTGCCAGATAGTATCCAAAGCCCCACATCAAACAGCTTTTCCCCCATCTCATCTACTTTGCAACTGGCTATCAATATCTTAACAAATAATCTGAATAATCTATTCCAAATGTGCAGCCACTAAGAATTGTAGATGTGGAACTTATGGACTTGGTTTAGCGATGGGCTTTGCAGTATCAGGTTAACAGTTGAACTTGGATATCTTGAGGGTCTTTTTCAACTGAAATGATTCTATGATTCTATGTTTTGGCTTCAACTAAGCTAAACCCATGTAACTCAACACTAGTTTTCCAGCTTCCCATTTCTAACAGTGTTTGTATCACAGAAGAGCTGGGTATATTAAACAGCAGGAGACAATGTAGTAGGAAATGTATAGATGTATAGATGTACAGCTTAACAATATGTTTAACCCTGTAGAAAAACTTACACTTTTTTTTTTTTTTGTAAAATGATCAATTATTTATGTTTTCTCTGCTTTTTTAAATATAAATTACCTTTTTCCCCCCTCTTCTTTGGGAACATACAGGATAATTTCAGTTTATAGAATTAAATGAAAATGCAAAAACCTGTAAAAAAATGTTTTCTGGTCAAAAGCAGATTGCAATTCGTGTAAGTGAGATAAATCTACAGAGGAACAAGAAGGTTCTAGCCTTCTTTAGATACATTCCCTATAGCTGGAGGAAACTTTCACATTTAAAAGGACTCGTTCAGCTGAGCTGGTTTCAGTAAAGATGTTAAAAGAGCACCCACTCCATAAACTACTCAGCAATGCCTGTAATTTAATGTTATCTGAATTTGAATAGTTATCATCCATGAAACGGGAAGCTTTATTTTAGAAATGGCAATGCGAGGTATCACTGGAGCAATTTCTAATTTGTGAGGTGGAGTGTTACAAGACTCTACCCTTGGGATTAAAGACGTGGCCAGTCACAACAAATTAAACCCAGTGAGGGAGAAGGGGAAGAAAGTCCAGAAAAGTGTGTTGGCATCAAAAGGCTTTTAAACTGGGGCACTATATTAAGAAGCTAAGCTCCTATACAGAGTTAGCAGAGACAGGGAGATGTCCTGAGGGCATTTCCAAGATGGGCTTTGGTGCAGATGTTTTCTGATTCTCCACACAGGAAAGTCCAATTCTGCCCATGGATGACTGAAGACAGGTTTGCTATGGGTGACTAGATCAAAGGTCAGGGAAAGTCATAGTACTAAAACCTCTTGCAGCATGGGTTTGAATTTAGGAGTAATGGCTGAAAGCTTGTCATGATTCACCCTCTTGTCACAACCACAGGTGTGAAACTTCAATAGAAAATACTCTGTCTCTTTAAACAAACACAAACAACCAACTATTGCCTTGGAATTTCTCAGCTTCCATTTTCTAAATGTTCAGGTTTTATGAGCCAGGGAAGGAGGGAGGGATGAAGGCAGGCAGGAAGCCAGGCAAGTAAAATAATAGTAAAGGAGGAGGGGAGGGAAGGGTAAGGTAGCAGGGAGAGGAAAGGGGAAAGAGGAGAGCAAGAGACCAAGAGAGGGGAAAGAGAGAGGAGGGAAAGGAGAGGGAAGAAAAGAGAACGGAAAACAGAGTAAATCGGTACAAAAGCACAAAGTCACCAGCTTTGAGCAGCTCCAGGTATTGACTTCCCGACACCATTACTTTTTCTTGCCAGGCTTAGTGTTACGATACTGAAGGTCGGAACACAAGTGACTGCTGGATGGGCATTTAATAAGCTTTCAGACGGGGAGCTTCTGTTCCCGAACACGCACCGTGCGGGTGTCAGCGGCGAGGTGAAGCTTACCCGCCTGACGCACCCTGCAGTGAACGGTGCTGGCCACACGGCGGGGGTAAAGAAAGCGGCAGAGCAAGCGATGCCGGGGCACGATGCGACATCGCCGCGCGTGAGAGAGCCTCGTCCCGTCACCACTGAGCTTCTGCAACAGCGCGACAGCTTCCTGATGACCTCCTGCTCTTTTATAGTGAATGAAGCTGGCGGCCAGCCAGGCTAAGCTTGGCTGCCACATGCAGGCGAAACATCTCAGGTCCTCAGTAGTGATGCACAGAGACCTGCCTGCCTAGCACTGACAGTTTCTAGATCTCACTGCAACTTAGACCCTCTACCCAGGTGTTGAGGTGTGTCGTGAGTTGGCCAAGCTAGCACAGCAGCACCACGACAATCTCTCACTCATTGCCCTCCACCCTTGTTACGATGGCAGAGGCCCCAGTGAAATGGGAGTAAAAAGATAAGCAAGGTTGTTGTGGATTGAGACAAGGGCAGGGAGGGCTCACTGCCAATTACGTTTCTGGGCAAAACAGACTTCAGTACTCGACTTAGAGAGGAAAGTAGGAAAGTTTATTCTACAAGAAACAGAATGCAATAGAATCAAAAAGGGAATAGGATGATGACAAAATTACAACCAGCACTTTAAGATCTCCCTCTCCCATCCCTCCTTTCTTCCCAGGCCCAGCTCACTGCTCCCCATATCTCTGTCTCCTCCCCCCTCAACAGCTCAGAGAGGCAGGGAATGGGGGATGTGGTCGGTCTCTCACAGATGGGCTCTGCTGCTTCTCCCTTCTCAGATGAGGACGACTCCTGGCATTCTTCCTCTGCTCCAAAACGGGGTCCCTCTCCCAGGACACAGTCCTTAACAAACGTCTCTGGTGTGGGTTCTTCCCAGCAACTGCAGCTTCTGTCGATACAGGGTCCCTCACACGGGACACAGTCCTTAGTAAATATCTCTGGTGTGGATTCTTCACCACAGTTGCAGTTTCTGCAGATACAGGGTCATTTCCTTAGGACACAGAATCTTCTGGGCATAATTTTAATGAAGAAAATCACTGCCCCTGGCTTGGCGTCTGTAGTGAAGTGATTGAGTTCCTCCTTTGGGACACGGCCTCCTCTGGCCATAGTCACTGCCCCTGTCTCAGGGTTCTTAGCAAAATGAGTCTCTGCCCCTGTCTCGGGGTTTCTGGCAAAATGAGTCTCTGACGCTGATGTGGGGTGTGTAAAGAAATGCAAATAAATCTCCGCTTCACCACTCCTCTCTGTAGAATGCAGGGGAGTCTCTGCTCCAGCACACCTACTCCTCTCTTTCCTCACTGACCTTGGAGTCTGCATGGTTGTTTCACTCTTCCCCGTCCTTGCACCACCACCAACTGGAGAAGAAGAAGGGACAGAAGAAGGAAAAAAACAGGAAGAAGCATCCTCTTCTGGAGTCTTCTTAAAAAGTGATTATGGAGGTGTCTAATTGGCTCAGCCCCAGAAGTGGGTCTGGCTCAGAGCTGGGGAGAGTTTTGAACTACTTCTTATAGAAGCCATCTTTACAGTCCCTTCCCCCTTACCAGAAAAGGCTGTCATCTCAAACCATGACAAGGTGTCTGAATTTATGAAGATGGATGGCTAATCAAATTCTAGCTGGAGATGTAGGAAGAGTGGAAGGAGATGCTGGCTAGCTGCTGTGTCAGCAGTGGTTTAGAAGAGGCTGTGGCCAAGCTAAATCTCTTGGTTTTCTCATTTCCTGTCATTTCTGATGCAACTTCTGAATTGCTCTTACTTTACTGGTACTCACAGTTTGTCTAATACTGAGGTGTGAGTGACTGAGTATAAGTGAGAATATTTTGTAATTCAAGTTATGCATTAGATGCATGTGAAATAGAAATGTAAAGAGGCCTGATGTTGCCAACATAGATTCCTCATGCAAAGCAGATTCTGAGTGTTGCTTAGTGCATTGTTTGTGTAAACCTGCAGTCCCCTTTTGTTCCTAATAAATTACCTGTTGCCTCATGGGCTGCTTCTGCTGTCAGTGGCAAAACTGGCACATATAAAGTTCCTTTCCTAATAGTGTGGAGATAGTATGCATGTAATGGAATAATGCCCCATGTAATCAACTTATTTAATGAGCTACTGTCTTTTTTTTCAATTGGTAAATGACTCTTCAGAAAAAAGCTAGTAAGCTTCAGAGCATAAAGCAGTTTCTGAAACAGAGACATTTGTCATCAGTATTTGGAAACTTGAAATGTATTGTGCAGGGGAAGTTCTAAAACTTGGTGATTTCAAGGTGCAAGAAACTCACAATGGCCTTATCAAAATAGTTTCCAGTGCCTGGGTAAGAACTCTCATCAGAGCATTCAAAATAAAATTCTGTCCACATTTCATCTGCAATAACTTTCTGCCTAGCAGTTGGTACAGGGCTATGTTTTGGACTTACACTGACAAGAATGTTAATAACACAGAAATGTTTTGGTTACTGCTGAGCAGTGCTTGCACAGCATCAAGGCCTTTTCTGCTCTTCACCCTGCCCTGCCAGTGAGCGGGCTGGGGGATGCACAAGAATCTGGGAGAGCGCATGGCTGGGAGAGCTGACCCAAACTAGCCAAGGGGCTAGTCCATAGTATAGAATGTCACGCCCAGTATAGAAACTGGAGGAGTCTATGGGGAGAGATGGATTATTGATGGGCATTGGTCATCAGGTGGTGAGCAACTGGGGTTTTTTTTTAATTTTTGTTTGGATTTTTTTCACCCTTGGTTTTTGTTTTACTTTCTATTGTATTCCTTTTAATTACAATTATTATTATCTATTTTGTTGTTATTGTTCAGTTTTATTTCATTTTAGTTAGTTAGTTGGCTTTCCTCTGGCCCTCAGGCACCTCTCCAGTCCTCCACAGTCAATCAAAAATGATGGAGAGCGGCTTAGCAATAACATCAGACAGGTCCTTCAGCATTTGTAGGTGTATCCTGTCAGGTCCCATAGATTTTTGGGTGTCCAGATTGCTTTCACTTAGTGCCCCAGGGTTTCTGTGAAATCTAACCTCTTCTGAAGAGCTGCTACTGTTCCAAGATTTGAGACAGTTTAGTCTAGTTTCTGACTGAGTGCATGTTAAACATAAAAGGTACCATTTTTGTTGCTGTGTTACTCCAGCTGTTTGAACTCATGATTGAGCAAAGAACAAATGTGAAGAATATATTTTCTAGTGTGTCAATTATAGTTTAAAAGTTTTATTGCCAATAAAATATCATCTAGAAAATACTCAATTAAAGGTTCTCTATGAGCCTGACTTGGTAACAGAGCAGAGAGCAGCACTGTTCTGGGACTTACTTGGCTTCCTTGAGGCAGCTGTGAGCCATCCTGTTGAAGTACACCACAACAGTGCATCCAGAATAGTTGTCTGATGCAGATTACCAACATAAGGTTACACTAATTGTTTATGGAGAAGATTAATGGATGATTCTATCTCTAGGCATGCATTAATTGCATGTGGGGTTGTATTTGCATTACATCTGCACAGGTTTTGTTATTGCTATTAAACTGAACATAAGGATTTTAGTGACAGTGGTTTCATAGACAAAATTATCTCCTTTGGGGTATTTACAGGTGTTTACTAGTGTGTATTAATTAGTTCTTACTTCTGTTTCCAAGAATAGTAAAGTTTAGTTCTCCCCAATTGATAATGGCATATAAAGCAGGTAGTAAATATTTGCTAACTCCATTTCATAATGGTGGGGTTAGCCAGTGTCAAGAGCAGTTTACAGAACATTAACAAATACAGAATTTACTTTTGATAGTAAATGAAATAGTTTCTTCCATTATTTGGTCAGTTTTGGTCAGCATATATTATACTTGTTTGCTGAGAAGGAAACTGAAAGTTAAAGAACATTAAGGAAGAATTATTCCATTTTACTCTAGTAAGCAGTTGTTGTGAAGAAGTCCTTCTCCCACACCGGGCCTTGTAAAGCGAACATACTCCCTTATTAAAAAGGCATTGAAATTTCCCCTCGTGGGTTACATGCCTTACACACTGTGTATTGTTCTAAGCCAAAGCTTTGCTTGAAAAGGAGTATACATACTCAATGTATACTTGCACTGTAGGACTGTGAGAATGAGCATTGCTTGAAAAAATATGAGGTGTACAATCTGAAGCTGAATGAAATTAATAGATAGAATTTCTCTGTTGGAAGTGAGGTAAATAAGAAGCTTGTTGTAGTTTTAAAGGTAAACTTTCAAAACCCACCTGGATGCGTTCCTGTGTGACCTGATCAAGGTGAACCTGCTTTAGCAGGGGATTGGACTGGATAGTTTCTAGAGATCTCTTCCAACCCCTAGCATTCTGTGATTCTTTGGTGCTGTGTTTCTGTGAAATTATGCCCATCTGTTAATATTCTGCTGGTGAGGAACACACAGCGACATGCCTCCATGTCAGCTCTTGGTTGAGGGCTCAACTGCATGGGAGGAGGAGAAACAGACATAAGCCTGAGCTTCCAAAGGATTTCCTGTGGAAACAGGGGATGACCCAGATAGGTTATCTTCTTGAACAGTGAGAGAGCGTTGTACAAATGGCTATTTCTAGTGGCATCTGAAATGAGAAAATGAAGAGTTACTGCTTGATTTATGGAGTGTAACATACTGAAATTGTTATGTTCTGTTTATAAGAGCTTCATGGCCTGTACCTTGTCATTATCAGTAGGACCAAATCCTAAACTGCAGTAAATCAGCCTGCCAACTTCAAAGCCTCTGGTCTTCAGTATTTCAAGTAAGTGAGAAATGGTCCTGAGGCAGAAATAGTGTCACTTTCTTCTTCCTTTCCTGAGAGATGGATGATAGAATATGAGCTTATACAAAGGCTGGAACAAAAAAGGACTTCAGAAGATCCATGTATTACCTGTTCAGAAAAAATGCCATGAGACTAACCATGCTGCCATTAATCTAACCATAATGTGAGAGATGACCAAACCCAGAGCAGCTTTCATTTTAAACTTTTGTTGGCCAATGGAGTCCAAGCTACATTAATATTTATTAAATGTGAGTGAAAGTGTTGAAGCTTACCTCCTGAAAACTAAGTTTCTGAAAATAACATCCTTTATTACTTCAAGTCCTGTTACCAGAAGGTGTTTGTTTTTTCTTGTAGTTAGATAATTGTTCAGATTCAAAGAAATGTGTGAGTGAATTCATTGCAGGAAGAATGGCATAAGTCTTCTTTAAATCATCACTTACTTGCAGTCTAACTGCCTTGTATGCTAAATTAGTAGAAAAGTCATGTATCTGGAAGCTGCAACTTTCTTGTCCAGTTTTAACAATCTTAAGTGTGTGGTGCCTTAAGAGATTTGTATCTGGTTTCTTTGCTTTCGTGGATCATTCTGTGGTTCTGTATAGTTGTATGTAATAATGGAAGGATCGTTGCTACCCAGAGGGGTTGTGGAGTCTCCTTCCTTGGAGGTCTTCAAGACCCACCTGGACATGTTCCTATGCGACCTGATCTAGGTGAACCTTCTTCTGCGGGGGGGTGGACTAGATGATCTCTAAAGGTCCCTTCCAACCCCTACCATTCTATGATTCTATGATTCTGTGATTACAAAGAACTAGAGTCAAGATCTATTGAGAGGAGAAGGACACCGAGTCTTCTTTGGCATATGGAATTGATCAGAAAAATGGGGCTTTACATTAATCAATAGATGGAACCTAAAACTTTTCAAATGAGGGCAGCAGAAGGATGAATTCCTGTCTCCATCGTCTGTATCAATGAAGACTCTTTTAAACCATACATGTTATCAGAAACCCAAGATAGTGCTGTGTTTTTCAAAGCAGAGTTTCAAAAACATAAATAATAGCAAGTTTCCATCAATTTAATGTGTCAGGTACCTTCTAAAGAACGGTCTCCTATTCTTACAGCTTGGCACAGAGGTGTTTGCCATGGTGCTGCATCTGGTAGCTACAAGGGGAATTGCTGTCATTAGAGGAAAGTGTCCTTTTCTGGCTATGACAGTTAGTGAAGGTTTGTTACCCCCCTTTGCCAACAGTGGTTTTTCCTTTGCAACATTTCTTTAAATTTCTCAGTTAAGAGCACTGCACAGACTCACTTAATATTCCACTTGTCATTTTCTTCATTTCCCACCCTTTCTAGAAACGATATCCTCATTTCTTACCACCCCCCTGCCCCCCCATGTAATTCTCTCCTTTTCATACAAATCTTTGTGGCTTAATTTTTTTCATAAGTAGAATATTTATGTCAAGTTTGGTCTGAACAACAAGAACAAAAACTTGTGTAAAGTTTACTTGCAACACTGTCCTTGTACAATAGCTTATCTGTTTTGGTTTTTTTTCCTTGCTCTTTGGATCAACAGTTGTTTTTCTGTATGTAAAGTTACTTGAGAGCTCTGGTATGAAGAAACAAGTAATTGACAATTCTGAAAAACCCCAAGATTTTCAAGTGGATTTTAAAAATTGAGTTATGGCTTTGTGGTGGTTTAGCCCTGGCTGGGTGCCAGGTGCCCACCAAGTCACAATATCGCTTCCCGTCCTAAACTGGACAGGGGAGAGAGAAATATAATGAGCCGTTTGTGAGTCGACATAAGGACAGGGAGATCATTCAGCAATTCGTGTCACGGGCAAAACAGATTTGATGCCGTGACTCGGATACAGGTAGGTTTGGTATTGGATTCCCAGACTAGGGGGGTGCCCCATCTGCGGATGGCCCTGGTGTGGGAAATTCCTTTGCCAAACTCTGTATTCTGAACCCCTTCCAAATTTGGCAAATAAGCAAATAAACCTGCAGTACCCCATAATTTTTGTGCACAAAGATCCGAACGAAGACTCTGGATTGAGTAAGTATTTGCGTGGTTCCGTTCGGTCGGGGTGGGTATCCTAGAGTGCGATGTGACTGAGAGGTCTCAAGGAGACCAAGCGAGTGCAGACCCTCCAGTAGTGCAGTTCCCATTGCCCGCGAGGGGGTGGGTCGTGACCAAGGGGAACGATTATGAGAACAAGTCAAGGGCACTCTGGAAGATGGGACAGAGGAAGAGCAAGCCCTCTGATCCCATGGCCATAAGGATAGGCTGCCAGGTATTCCCCCAGAAAGTCCTCTGGGGATGATGATAAAATTTTGGAATGATTCCCCCCGTAGAAGACAAAAGAGTAAGGAAATGTATGGAATTATGTACATTAATGTATGGAAGTTTGGGGGGGGAAGAGTCATTAGGAAATCCCCATATTATTTGGCCCATATTTGGGTCTTTTGAGGACTGGTTATGAGCAGACCTCAATTTGTGGGTAAATGATAAGACCGTTACCCAAGAGGAAATTGAATATGCGAATCTCTGGATACCCCAATCTTCTGATAAGGTATCCTTGTTCGCTCTTAGGGAAAAGAAAGCTAAGAGCCCATCCGAAGAGGAGATTTGGTAGAGGATCCTCTGGGTGTGTCTGAGAGATTAGATCAGTTCTTAGGGCCAAATCTCTATACCTGGGATGAACTATATTATTCACAATGGAGGAAAGGGAAATGATTTGAAGAGCAGGAATGAGAATCTGGGATCAACAGCACCAGGCAGGACCAGACGCAGATGGGAAATGGCCCTTGCAAAGGCCCAGTTGGAATAATCAGATGGCGGAGCACAGAGCCCATATGGCAGACCTCTGAGCCATCATTGTCCAGGGAATCAAAACAGACTGTTTCCCGAGGACAGAATATTAACAAAGCATTCAATGAGAGACAGAGAAAAGACGAAACCCTGACTGATTGGCTTGAGAGATTATGTAAAAGCCTCCAACTGTACTCTGGAGTAGATCCAGCAGCTCCAGTGGGACAGGCATTATTGAAGACCCAGTTTGTGGCAAAATCATGGGTAGATATCTGAAAGAAACTAGAAAAATTAGAAGATTGGCAAGCAAAAGGGCTAGAAAGGGAAACAAAAGCCTGGGAGACAGGTGCATTCATCAGGAAAAAAAAAAGGAATCAAAGGATAATGGAATGTTTTTATTGTAAACAGAAGGGGCACCTAAAAGTGTATTGTAGAAGGAGATTCCAGGATGAAGAGATGTTTAAGGAAGAATAAGGGGAGTTGGGGGCTCTATTTGCTGAGGACCACAAGAAATTAACTGAGCGCTTGATAAAGCTGAAGTTAGGTCCTCAGCGTCAGGAAGTAGAATTTTTAGTGGACTCTGGGGCTGAGAGATCTACGATCCAGTGATTGCCCCAGGGGTGTAAGATACCTTCAGAGAAAATACAAGTAGTAGGGGCAAAAGGGAAAACATTTAAAGTACCTCTTGTGAAGGAGGTACTGATAGAATCTGAAGCAGCAAAAATATGCTGTAGGATCCTTTTTGTTAGTTCTGGAGGCTGATTGTAATTTATTAGAGAAAGACTTAATTATAGACTTAGGAAAAACCCTGGGCTGTCAGTAAGGGTAAAGCAGTACCCCTTGTCACAAGAAGGTAGACAAGGATTAAGCAGAAATAGAAAGACTAATATCTCAGGGACTACTTGAGCCCTGTATGTCCCCTTACAATACTCTGAAATCTGATGGGACTTAAAGATTAGTACATGACCTCCGGGAGATAAACGAGAGAACTATTACCAGGTTCCCTGTGGTAGCTAACCTGCACACCTTATTGAGTCAATTGAGTCCAGAGTACCAGTGGTATAGTGTGACAGACCTTAAGGATGCCTTCTGGGCATGTTCCCTAAAAGAGGAGTGCAGGACACCCATAGAAAGCAACAGTTGAGATGGACTGTATTACCACAGGGATTTACAGAGTCCCCCAATATTTTTGGACAAGCACTAGAACAGATCTTGAGAAATTATGAGTTAGGCAAAGAAGCTATTTTAGTTCAATATGTGGACGATTTATTATTAGCAGGGAGAGATGAAGAAGAGATGGGAGAGATGCTTAATTTCCTGAGTTTACAAGGGTTGAAAGTGTCTAAATCTAAATTACTGTTTTCTGAAGAAAAGGTAAAATATTTGGGACACTGGTTTATAAAGGGAAGTAGGAAACTTGATCCAGATCGAGTAAATGGGATACTATCCCTACAGGCTCCAAAGAGTAAGAGACAAGTTAGACAGCTTTTAGGTCTGTTGGGGTATTGCAGACAATGGATTGAAAATTTTATTAAGAAGGTAAAGTTTTTGTACCAGAAATTAACTCGAGATAGATTAGTTAAATGGACCAAAGTTTATGAAAGAGACTTTGAGAATTTAAAAGTGGATTTGATTAATGCTCCTGTGCTTAGCCTGCCTGATGTTAGAAAACCTTTTATTTGTTACCTTTGGAGGGGAGTTAAAGGTGTTTTCTCCCCATAACATTTGGGGGGAGTGGGGTATTACAACAAAAGGCAGAAAAATGGATAACTGATGCTAGGCTCTTAAAATATGAAGGTGTATTAATCCACTCTCTGAAATTAGAAATAGAAACCACCAGTATTGGGAGCCAATACCCCATGGCATCCCTAAAGTTCTGGAAGAGTGGAGAGAATGAATGGAGAAATTAAGAAACAGATAATGAAATTAATGTTAGAAACAAAAATGTCCTGGATTAAATGTTTAATCCTGGGGACAAAATCTTGATAAAAACCTGGAAAGAATCATCTTTAACCCCCCGATGGGAGGGTCTTTTTCTTGTCTTATTTAAGGACCAATTTCCCAGGATCAGTGGGAAGCTGCAGAGGTCCCAGGAGAACTGAAACTTAAGCTGCGTAAAAAGTGACATGTTGACTGAGGAGCAGAGTGGAGTGATTTCCTTTTTGTAAAATATTAGAGTTTAATGTTTAAATTGTGATCATCAGAAAGGTGTAAGATAATTGGTGGGGCTGTAATACCTATTTTAAAGTAACAGATCGTGGAATAGAAATACCTGAGAAGTATGAAGCAATTTGAGTCAAGTGGGCATTGTAATTTAAGTTTATAAAAGGGTGCTTTATATGCAGAAGGCCCGTAGAACCGAGACCTGGGTGTGAAAGCCAGTGTTTCAGGCACCCTGTGGGTGCTGGAGGAAAAGGCAAAAGAGGCCTGTAAGGAGACAGAGAATACCCCTGAAGATTACAACTGCTGCCGAGAAGATCATAAACCTCACTGCTCTAAGCAACAGAGCAGGTGAAGGAGGCAGAGGCATACTGGGAGTGGGGTATAGAGTCTCTCAAAGCCTCAAATTGGGAATCCTAAGATCCCATGCCTACCTCTAAGAAGGGCAAAAGCGTTGCACCTAAAAGAATATGGGGTGAAAAACTAAAAAGAAAAGTATTATTTTATTTGATAAAGGCCCCACCCATTATCCGGGGATGGCACGTTATCTGGCTGATGGAATGGTTAACTATACTGCTGCTGGCTATGTTATCGCATGAACCCCCCATTTTATGAGGGCAATCGGACTGAACCAGTCAGACCTGTGAACGGCTCCAAGTGGGTTTGTTTGAAAATCAGTGTAACCCCATGCCTCTTTAAAGGTATTTAACACCAGCAGTGAATATTGTATTCAGGTAACCGTTGTTCCATGCATTTTATAATCACCTTGAAGAGTTTGTCTATAATCATTGGAATACCAGAGTGCTCTGGCACAAGCCGGAGCCTTTCAGAGCCCTAACTATAGCTACCTTGATGGCAACTGGGGCAGCGGGAGCAGGGATCAGGATTACATCTCTAGTGTAGCAGAGCCAGAAATTCCAAGCTTTACAAAATTACCAGGGGTTGGATATGCTGTTTTTACAACAAAAGGAATGTGTGCAACCCTAGGGGAAGAATGCTTTTTTTATGCAGATCATACCAGTATAGTGAGAGACACGATGACAAAATTACGTGAGGGCTTGGAGAAACGAAAACAAGAAAGGGAACAGCAATAAGTTTGGTATAAGTCATGGTTCAGCTATTCTCCTTGGCTCATGAGATGTTATTGTCAGCTATAGCTGGGCCCATCATTCTACTGGTATTAGTGCTGATGACTGGGCCTTGTGTATTCAATGAGATAACTGAGATTGTAAAAACCAGGCTAGAAGCAGCCCACTTAATACTGGTTAGGAAGCAATACAAGCAGCCAACGGAGAGGATGAAATAAGTGAAACATCTGTTTTAGAAATGGCTAAAGATGTTCTTAGATTTGATGAACAAAATGAGGAAAAGAAAAGGGGGGATTGTAATGGAAAAGGTCATGTTCGTTAATCAAATCATGAAAGAATAGCTGTGCAAGGAACCGTTTAAAGTCATTGTACAAGTCTTGTAAAACTTTAACCATCAAGTTTCTACAATGTGCACAGGTGCAGTTGGCTGAGATGCTTATAGCAGGTACAATAGGTTGTGCATGAGCTGATAAGAGCCAAGAGAAGAGTTCATGAGCGGGCCACTAGAGGAAGACTACTGACTTCATCCCAGCGACCACCCTACGACCACCAGGAGGCAGAAGAAGATCCCCTAGTAACAAGATGGGCACATGCGCAGAGTGCACCAGGGAGCGATGCACCTGACCGATAAGGACTGTGTAAAAGGACTCTGATACGGGGGTAGGGGGGGTCCCGCGCCGTTGGTGGAGCAGAGTCTCCCGGCCGCCCAGCGCTGTTTTGCTGATTTGCCGCTTGCTTAATAAATTTGATCTATGAGTCACTTATATTGGCTAGTGAACTTTTTCACAGCAACTTATAACACTGATAAACCTATGAATATTCACTGCTTCTGCACAGAGTTGTAGGCCTGCAGTTAGAGTAGAAGGATCTCTTAAAAATCCATCCAGAAGGTCTTTCCTGAGTAGCTTAAAAGAATGAGAGCAGATAAAGAATTATCTCTGTGGCCTGGAGGAATGATTTTCATGAAATTCTTGTTAACACTGTGTGATGGTTTAGCTGGATAACTGTCTTGACGAAAAATGAAAAATATTAGTTTACTAAACTGTATGAAAGTGCTATTGCCTTTTTTGTGTATATAATTAGGCTAATTTAGTGTTTTTAACATCTGCAAGTACATTTTAAAGTTGGTATTGCAATATTGCACTTTTTCAGTAGAATTTTCTACCATGTAATTAATTTTTTTTTCAACATTTGTTCAAGAGTAACATTGTTATAGCTCTTAGAGATTTTTTGTATATTTTTTTGTGTCTGACCATCAGATTGACAATTGTTTGCCTGGCTGGCCTGGCTAGTGGGAATTGCAAAATTTAAGCCAATAGATGCTAACTGATCTGCTTGTTTAGCAAACAATTTCTACTACATTAAACATGGTCATAACTTTGTTTAATGAAGTGCTTAGGATGATAAGTACAGTATCAACTCATATTTTATTTAATAGAGGATTAGCTATTAGCATAGAATGAACATAAATTTTCTGTAACCAAAGGTCATTTATATGTATTACATTTATAGGATTTTTTTTTTAAATAAAATCCACTCAAGGCAACCAAAGTGCATCCCATAATATGTTCAATACACCAAGTTCTGCAATAAGGGATGAACCTTTGTGTCCTCTGCTGTTTTCAAGAGATTGCAGCATTTTGAACAGGAGATTCAATCAATGAGTTAATTTTGTCTCTATTTCTGTTCTCTGTAACCAAAAATATTCAGGATGACTGAAAAATGAGATGGAAGTTGCACTGTATGGATTGTAGGTTTCCTTTGTTTGTGAGTGCTATAAATAGGTCTGTAACACTTTAAGTTCTCACCAGAGAATAAAGTTTCATCTTTTTGTACAAGTCAATAAACGTTGCACAAAGTGATGACTACAAACTATGACATGGTGACTTCTTTATGTTTTTCTCAGCAGTATTTTTTGTCACTCTGATACTTTAGGATCATCTTTATTTGGAAGTTGACACTGCCATAAAGTTCTGCAGTTCCCTCGTGCAGATGCTTGCCATGCTGTAAGAAATTGATGCCAGACTGTCATTCTGAACTGACCATTTCACTGTAATGCTTTGATTGTTAAGAGACTATTAACTGTGGGTAAGTCTTTCCTGCATTAAACGAATATATCCCAGGAAATGGGCTGTTTCAAGGTCTGTGTGTCATAGAGGACATGGTCAGCATGGAGGCAACCTGGATCCTAGTTCCTGCAATAACTAGGATAACAGTTTCTTTGGTAGGTCTGCCATTGCCTGACTTTTTTATTAATGTTACCCATAATTTCTCTGAGATATGCTTCCTGTCACTGCCAGTGCTCCTGACAGAAGTCTGCCTTGTAGCCCCTGAAAGTCCAGCTGGAAGAAAACTGCAAGTAGTTCCCTACAAGGACAATGTGGCATAAATGAAAAAAAGTGGGCAAGACAAGAGGTAAAGTCAAGTTGTCTGTGGGAAAACTTATCTCCCCTTGCTTAGTCAGGGCTGAGCCTGCTCTTACTATTTACTCAGGTGAAACTGCATCCTTAACTGAAAAAGAGGAGCAGACAATGTAATTGTCAGCATATCATTAATGAGCTGTGGGAAATGTTCATTAGCTCTTTTCAACTGCTTTATACATTATTCTATGCTGTCACGCCTGTGTGCTTGTGTCATCTGCTACCTGTAGTAAGTAAAATTCAAATGAAAAAGAATTACTTTCAGTTTCCTGGGCTGTGAACTGAAAGAAGGTCCTGAGCAGGACCAAGTGTTGTGTTCTATTATCCCTGTGTGACCAAAGATGAAGACAAAGCTCTGAGAGGGAAGCAGTGCCCTTTTGTTTTGCTTTCAGCTGGAAAACTGTTATTTTCTTCCAAGTAGCCTTTTAACAGTGCCGTGGTTAGAATTTAGTGTGATAATAATGTTGGTGATGTACTGATGTTTTGGTTGTTGCTATTTAGTGCTTATCCTAAGTGAAGGATTTTTAAGTTTACCATGTTCTGCTAGCATGCAGGTGCAGAAACTGGGAGGTGGCATGGCTGGGATAGTTGGCCCAAACTAGTCATAGAGCTCTTCCATACCACAAATCATCATGCCCAGTATAGAAACTTGGGGAAGCTGGTGAGGAGAGGTGTATCACATGGCTGGGGCATCAGTCAGCAGGAGGTAAGCAATTATTTGGGTTTGCTTTTTTTTTCTTGGGTTTTAGCTCTCCTTCTCTTCATTTCTTTTCGTTCCAATTACTATTATAATAGATATCATTATTATAGTTGATAGTATTTTTAGATTTCATTTTAGTTATTAAACTATTTTTATCTAAATCCACAAATTTTACTCTTTTTTTCCCAGATTTTCATCTCAGTCCCACTGGGGCAGGGAGTGTGGGTGAGGTTGTGTGGTCCTTAAATGCTGGCTTAAGTTAACCATGATACCTCTTGTCGTCGGGGTTTAGACCCCTCAGGGAACAAAAGACCACGATTAGTCTCAAGTACCGAAGAGGCTGAGAATTGCCTAAAGGCAAATGGAGAACTTAATTGCAGCTTAAGGTTCAGGATAAAACAGACCAGGCTACTCGGTTTGGGGAAGAAAACAGGAAAGAATTTAATGCAACATCAACTAAAACATAACCGTAAAACCCTAAAACATAATCAAAATAAAACAACACAGAGTAATACACCAATGAAGAGTCTGACCAGCCCTGTAATAACACCTTCTTGCCACACCTCCCCTCTTCCCGGGCTCAGAGTCCTGATCCCGGGGTTTTACCTCCTCCCCCCATGAATGGCTCGGGGGGGGGGGGGGGTCAGGCAGTGGTGGTTCCCAATAGTTTCTGCCGTTTGTCCCTCCTTAGGGCAGGTGGGCTCCGCATCCATCCTCCCTGCAAGTCCGTGGGGTACCTCACACACACGGCAGCCCTGCACGGGCTGCTCCAATGTGCATTTATCCCAAAGGCTGCAGCTCCTCTCTGCCTCTCGTGTGGGGCTGCTCTGCGGCCCGCAGGCTCTCCAGCACGGCCTGGGCCATGGCCGCCTCCCCACACAGTCCCTCGCCCATCTGGGCTCACTCACCTGGAGCTCCTGGTGGCTCTCAGTCCTGCCATGCCCCTTCATGGGTTGCAGGGGCACTGCTTGCATTCTTGCTACGGCTTGCAGAGGGGTCTCTGGTCTATTGCTTCTCCTTCCTTCCTCCTTCTCTGGCTGAAGGGTCCGCGTGGTCGCCTCCATGTTGTATCACTCTTACACCTCCTGACTCGCATTCCGAATTCCCGTCCCCTAAATAGTGATGGCAGAGGTGCCAGATTGGCCCAGCCAAGGGAGGAGGTGGGTGTGAACCCAGGAGCCGGGGTAGAGTCCGCAAACTCTTTACCGGGTCTTCACTGCAACGCGCTCCCCCTGTTACCAAGCAAAAGCTGCTCCTTGCTAAACCAGAAGGCTCTTCAGTGTTATAAGGTGCTTTTCCTGCACAAGCACAGGCTTTTGCTATCTCCATCAGTCATTTCAGCAGATACTCTTTCTGAGCTGCATAGATTAAGTTTCCCGAGACCCTGAGCGCTACTTAGCAAGCTCACTTAAGGAACTTGAAAATTTAATTAGTGCTTTTGGGAAATGTAATTTAACTTATTAGAAATTTGAGAATTCAATTATTCCTGACACTGGGACAGCTGTAGGACCTAAGTTAAATTAAAAGAACATCAAAACTACAAAAACTCAGAGCCTATCAGAGCCACTGGTCCTTTTCAGAAGAGCGCAAGGCTGTGCTACTCATATGCGCTCCTCCTCCAGATTTCTGAGCACACTGATGCGTGGGAATCTTTCACCTGTTCTGTCTTCACATGAATTCTTCACTCTTAGTGCTTGCAAACATCTAGGTGGCTCTTGGCATTTTTTTTTAAACCAACCTGCAGTAGGTTGATCTGTTCTCTGTAAGTTGGTCACTGAGGCTGAATTATTACAAGTCAGCATCTCCTGGCTAATTTGCTAAATGTTGTGCCCTAAGATCACAATCAGTTCAAAAATCTTCATTATTTTGGCTGTCTCACTTTCACAGCTTGTACAAATCGTGTGACTATACCTTATGTAGATTACCAGTTTGTAGGGTGGGATAGTCCTTTGCCTGTTTAGTATGTTGTGGTACTAGCCCTGGTTTTGACTGCATCACTTTTCTGCTGCTGCATTAGTCAATCATAACTGTCTATAAAGCAACAAATGTAAGTGTGCACAACACCCTTTAGCAATGTAAGATGGGGATAATATGTTAAGATGAATGAAACCCTTATTCCTGTTTTTCTCTTCAGATGTTTTGGTCAATCAGATCCTTGCCCTGTGCTATTCAAATCCTATTTTATCTGGGAAGAAATCCAAGGATCTGATGCAAAAATCACTGAAGTTAGTGCAAAAAACTCATGATTTAGACTGTACAGTCTTTGGGGCATGCACTGCAATTTTAGTCAAGTTTAAATGGAAGCAAGTGCAAGGAATCAATAATGCCCTCAATTCCTTGCAAACAATGGTAGACAAGTAATTAGCAGCTGATGATCCCATTCGAGTAATAATTTAGAAGATATTATGGGAGGAAGTTAGTTAATAGTGCAGTTAGTAAGTGTTTCTGTTTGAAGATTTTTTTTTCCTAGGCAATGTGAAGTATAGATATAGAAAAGAGAAGGCAACAGTAAGATCGTCACACTGAACAATCAAAATCTTCAATTCCTACAGCTTTGAATTCTTACTGCATGTATGTCCCATTGACTCAGCAACCCTCTACTATTTTCCTATGATTTAGTATATAATCACTCTTAAAGAGCTACTAGGAGTTAATAACCTGCTTTCAATGACATTGTTTATTACTTTCTCTTCCAAGGTTATTTGGCAGCCATATACGAAGATAACTGGAGATTTAAGAGTTCATTGATAAAGAAAATTCAGGCAATAGGATGTTCTTCTGTACATACTTAGGAAAGCAGTGATCTGAGAGTTCACTGTGGAAGAAATTTCCTTCATGATGAGTCTTTTTAATAGCCTCTACATAGTTGACAAAAAAGTGAAAGCCACATATTCTAAGATGTATGGAGGGACAGAAAGACATCAATAAAGGTTTGAGCTCAGATGAGAAAGTTAAGCACCTTTTTCTTGGAGTTACAAAGAATTACTTTAACATACAGAAATTGTTAAAGGAGAATAAGTGTTAATTCGTTCTGATTATATAGTGCCAGATCCTTTGGAGTGCCTGACAAGATTAACACAGAGCTTTAATTAGAAATTCATTAAGATTTTAAATTTTGTTTGAAATAAGGAGTCTCCCTCTTCTGACAGATCTCCAGAGGACTTGGGGTGTGTGTGCATGTTTGGGATACATAAATGTAGAACAGCCTTCAACCAAGCACACTAGAAATTGCTGCCTCGTCCATAGTCATCTAAAGAGTGTTTCTAAAGATCACTGAAATTACACCAGGAATTGTCTCCACTGAGCCAAGACACACATCCCTACAGACTTGGAAGTTCCCATTTCACAAACCAAGCAATGGAGCAGATCTTTTTCTTACCGTGAAGGTTTATGCTCTTTGTTGCAATAAGTTTTAAAAGCCAGGGAACAATACATCTTCCCAGTCACTGCTTTCTTCTCTCTCTTCCAAGTGTTACTTGCCATGTTTCTTCCCAGCTTTTTTTACAGTCTGTTAGCTGGTTAAGTGATCTAAAGATCTTCCCAGACCATCTTTGTTGTAAGAAATCTGGTTTTAGTATTTGTTTTGCAAAGTGCTTCTCTGTCCTTACACTTGATCTGACTGGACTTTCCTCATATTAGGAAGAAGTCTTTGACAGATGCTCTTGCCTCAGAACATGCGCCTTTAGATTATTCTAAAATGTTTTAAACAATGTATCTGAAGAGCTTTATTGCAAATTATGAACAATATCCTTGTGTTAGCTCAGTTATCAGCCAGCCCTATGTCTGGTGATAAGGTACTGTGCATATGCACATATATACATATGTGCATATGAAAGTTGCTTGACCAGGAAATCAGAGAATCTAAGTAGTCAGACACACTGAATGCATGCTACTGCTAGTGATGATTCTATGATTAGACAGAAGAGACAAAGAATTCAGTCTGCTTCCATTTATTTCTGTAGTCAGTGACTGCTAGTCTATGATTTAACTTTCATCTCTTTACTCTTTTCACAATATAATTTCTGTAACTATTAGGACTATGGAGGGAAAAAAAAAAAGTCTGTTCTCCAGTTCTTTGATGGAGCATTTAGTACCATGACCCTGCTCATTTGCCATCGTTGGAGTAAGAGCATGTATATTGCTTTCAGGATTAAGTTAAAGACAGTTCACTCCTCACTTTTTCAAGACATTCAGACTTTTCTGTATCTGTTTTAGTGACAGTTTAAGATGGTTGGACTCTGTGTTTGCGTGAGCATTTGTTTTTCCCTACTCCTAATACTGAGATGTAAACCTGGCTGGAAATTCAGAACTCAATGCTCTTTTTACATGTTTATGGTTTATTATAAGACCTTTCTGAAAGCTGAAAATGGAGAAAACTCCACCTTTCCTTTTGAAGCCCTCTGTCAGCAGATATATCCCAGATAAAACAGCTATTTACTTTCTAATTGGCCTGTTGAGTTTTGCTATGGACTTACCTGTTGCCAAGGAAACTGAGCATGTAGAGATTGAGCTGTCAAAGTCCAGAAGCCATTTGTCAGATGGCAGCCATATTAAAACAAAAGTATTACAAAAGTGACAATCTACAGCCTAGATCTAATGATCCCTGTAAAGCTGAGGAGGACGTAGGAGAAAGGAGATTCTTTGTCTTCCTGTGGTAATTCTTCAGTTTTCACTTTATTCCTTCGGGCTACTGTGATTTCATGAACTGAATACATAGATGCTGTAACTGACTGCCATTAAGAGATGAGGTCATTTCTGTCTACCTCTGCAAGGTGCTCTCTGGTCATACGGACATAAAACATCACAACAAATAACCCAAGTTTTATGTAGCTACACTCCACTAATATGACCCTGTGTCTAAAATGTTAGTTTAGATGAAAAAGCCTGGATGCTTGTCTGAAATTTGGGTTTCATTGATCACAAGCTGCTTCTGGGATCATGTCAGAAGTAAGTAGATGACTTATGAGATGAAGAAAATCTGAGGTCATCTGCTTAATTCCCCTGGCCCACAAAAATCTATTAATCTGTAGACATAATCTGTAAACATTAGCTGACTCTGCTACGACATATCAAGGAGCTGACAAATGATCTTCCATAACAGTATGGAAGCTGTTAGCAACGAGGATGCTAGAGAAATCCCTTGTAATATGGGTGTGACCAGGAAGACCCTCAGCATTTCCCCAAATGTTTACATGTCTTTATATATAGCAAACTACTCCGAGGAGAGGGACTTGTGCGAAATAACCCACATGCTGTGACTATATAAACTCGACTGGAAGCTGCTGACCACAGAGCAACTGAAAATGTAGCCATGGTGTTTGAACACCTCTTGAATTTTACCACCAAAAGAGGCTCCCTGAGGAGCAGGTATGCTCCACAGCTTCTCTGGCTGACCAGGCAGAAAGAAGAGATGGAAATGCGTATCAGTCCCTCCTAGTTTATCCAGAGATATTTAGCTTGCTGGATGCCTGTGTTTGAAAATGAAATGTTAGTATGCAGTACTGAAAATATGAGTGTTGATTTGAGCTATATGAAAATTTTTGACCTTTAGGAAGTGCTAATTTGACTGATTGTCATGTGACTGTTAGTGGCCATCAGACACTGATAATCTGGTGAATTGTTTGGGAAAGAGCAGAGAAGTATCTGCACATTGTCAGCTCCATATTAATATATCCTTTTCTTCTGGACTAAATGGATGGTCTACAGAGCTTATAGAGTAGGAAAAAATATTTTCCAAAAAGCAATAAAGGTTGTTATGATTCCTGCAATTAAGAAAATAATAAAAAAAAAAAGCATCCAATTCCTCTTTTTAGAAGTTGTTAATAACTAGCAGTCGTGATACAAATGTAAAGAGTAAGGAAAATGATAGAAGAAAATTCTGAAGCACGTATTCCGTATCTCTGCAGACTGGAAGTAAATTCAAATGTGAAATGTATCAAACATAAGGGCTCAACAGGGACAATGTAAATATTATCCTTAGGTTATTAAATTTTAATCAGCTATATCCATTAAAGACAAACAGAAATAGCAGAACAAGGAAAAATGTCTGGTTCATAACATATTAAAACAAACAGCCTAATTTGAAGAAAACAAAGGCATATTTACAGCGTATCATAGACATTTATTTAGAATAAAAGTTTTAGTGGAACCTGTTTAAAACTCAGACCTCAGTGAATAGAGACATTAAATGTAAAGTCACAAATGTAAGATTTGAAGGAGAATTCAATTTAGTACATTTGGAAATGCTTAACAGTTAAAACCACAGAGTTCTAAAAAGATAGCTCATCTAATGGAAGCAACAAAAGCTTCTAGGATTTTTTTTTCCTGATACAATTTACCCATTTTCAGTTGATTCACTGCAATTATTGTTTGGGTTTGCTGAAATCACTGTAGCTCTAACTTGTGTCTGTGAGCTGGGCTTTAAGTTTCTGTTAGTGAGAAGACAGAACACTTGGGTATCAGTGGATATTAATTCACCTAGCGGGGTAGTAACCACAGTTTGTATTTCAGAGTTGTTTTACAATCTATTTAGACAAGCATGGGCAATATAGTTTCATTGCATTACAAAGAAGACAGAAAATCACATTTTTCCTTCATTATAGAGTGCTTTTAGTTCTGTGTAATTAGTATAATTGTTTTCATTTAGATGAGGAAACTGAGTTTTGGAAAATGAAGTCCAAAAGAAGTATATCAATTTTTGCATGACCATCATTCTAATGAAACCAGTAACTGGTCTGATGAAGGCCTCTGTAGAACTAGGTAGCAAGTCCTCAGGTCTAGGTACCTGGAAGAACTGGATTCAGTCACCAGAAAAAACTTGTTCTGGGACTTCAGGTTAGGGATGGCTTTCAGACAGATCTGTCTAGATCTTCTACCCCAGTGAGCTCACCCAAAAGACCAGACACTCTCTAAATACTAAGGGGATGAGACCTACAATTTGCTTTGTTAATAAAGAAAACTCTTAATGACTAAAGTTAAAACAATATCAAATGTGATTTCCACTCACCGCAGTCCTTGCCCACTGTGTCTTTAAGAGATTCTCTTGCTTCCACATCTGGAATGGAGCCTGAGAGCTGTAATGAACCCTGAACAGCTGACTGCAGTTCAAGGGAGATAGTTTTTACTTCTCTCGTGAAACCTGGTTGTATATTCATGGTTTCTCATCACAGTGTTATGCTCTAGACCAAGAGGAAGCAGACTTTTCTCACAAGCTCTCCCTGAAGGAGCATCCAGAGGCCCCTTGACACTGGAAGAGGACTGGCCTCATTCTTTTTGGCATTCTCTTCTCAGACCCTGTGGCCTTCCTGCTGTTGTGGAGTTTGGTACAGCCTCTAGATTCCTAAGACTTGGCAGAAGCCCTTTGTGTTACTTGGTAAAGGATTGCTTTCTTGATTTTCTCTGTTCATTTCTGAGCCCAGGAGATTCACTTGCCTGTTCCTTTGGAAACCTATGGGATAGTTTTGTATTATGCATCAGCATCCTCTCTGGAGATTCATATTTTACGTTGTCTTCAGAAACACATAGGTGACAGACATAATGCAAAACACAATACTTAATTGCTCATGTTTTCTATATGTGGGGTAAGAAATGTACAGTCTATTTGCTTACGTGAGCTGTCAGACCATGAAAATTATTTTTACAGAATGTCTACAGTTTGCTTATTCTTTTGAAAACGACGTAAAACTAAAAAATGTTTTAGTTTTTGAAAACTACATAAAACTAAAAAGTACCCTGTGTCTAAGTCATCTGTCTATTTCCCAGTCTTGGGTACAAGAATATGATCATGTGCACATGAAGATCTTGGTATCCAAAGAGCCAGCGTATCAGAATTCAGCATATTGAGGAACACTTATTAAGCAAAGCTCATCCCAGCCCCGACTTCAGCTTAAAGGCTTTCCAGGATACTTAATAGGGTTTGCAGAAACCTTTCTCCTACGTCTCTTCATCTGTCTGACTTCTGCTGTGCTGGTATATTCCTAATCCTCCTTTGATCAGCATAACCTTGCTGTAGTACTAGGCCTTTCATGAGAACTGTCTTCATTTCCATGTCTCCTCAAGGCTAATTCTGCTCTTCTCTTAGTTCTTTACCATATTTTGGTACAGCTGTTACAAAAGATGTGAAACCTAATAATTCTGAGTTAGAAGTTTTGTAGGATTTTTTTTCCCCTTCCTTACGAAAAAGCTCTGAGTTAGTGAAGTAAAAAGCTTGTTCTTGAAGTGAAGGAACTGAGGAATTTTAAAGGTTGGTAAAGTTAATGCCAAGTCGTATGTCCTAAAATGTTTCCTTTCCCAGATAATGTAAGATTTTGTGACAAGTACGACAGAAGTCTGAGAAAAATCACTGCTATATTTCTAAAGCCTTTTCAGTTGCAGAAGTGAGTCTATTTTCTACACTGTTATTCAAGCTGGTTTAAATTGAAATGGAAACCGATCATGCTGTACCTGATGACACTGTTGCTTCTCATTTTGTTCAGATTTGACATAATTCAGATTTACTCTATTATAAACACAATTCTGTCATTATATGTGAGGAGAATGGCACATAAGCGGATTAATTACAAAGGGAATGTAAAAACACCAAAACAACAAACCTGAAACAAAAAGACAATAAACTTCAGAACTTGTGGGCTGGGAATACCTGTGCTTTATCATAATCTCTAATTTAAGTTTTTAAATGACGTGTCCCTTCCAACCCCTACCATTATATGATTCTATGAAACCAAAGCTGTCAATAGCATGCTGTAGGTCAGGATATGCTGAGCATCATCTCTGAGAATATAAAGATCTTTGTTGTTATCAAGCAAGGACAGAGAGAATAGGACAGGGAAGCAGTGAGAGGAAAGAGAGTAATTTGCTAAAACTTTATTGCCAAGCTTCTATTTTTGTTTTCCTATTATTTTTTCTGAGTGGGCAATCATAAGGCTGCAGATGTATGTGTGTGTTTAACTAGACCTAACCTGTTGCTAGACAAATAGTTCTTGCAAACTTTTTCTAACAAAGAAAATATCATGTTCCTCATGAAATAACACCCAAACGTTTTTCCCCCCAGTGTGACCTGGTCTGCTGAAAATACTGATCTGCTTTTCTTGAGAGATTAATAATCCTCAAGCATAATTCCTTCCTCAATAACTGTCACCTTAAAGACTTCCTCTTAAATTCTTCCACCAGCTCTAATCAGTGGGTGGCTTCCCTTACCCTGACAGTAGTTAACTTTTGTGTTCCAGGTCTGCCAGAGATATGCAAACACCACTTTTCCCCCAGAGCAGTTCTGTGGTTTTTAATATGCACATCACCGGCAGAATCCACTTCACTTGCACTTGTCTTCTTTTACCACATGGTCTGCAAGACGCTTGGCTGCTGCCCGTCCAATGAGCATCTGCAAGATTTTCTGAAGTGGCTCTAATTACTCCAAAACAGCTGAACCTGGCTTCACACGAGTCAGAGCTGGCAAAGTGCCTTGTTGAAGGAATTAACTCCCTCCAATGGCTGATTATATAGTGGCTAGGTGTTGTGGTTTGGCCCAGCTAACACAGCAGCACCACAATAGTCTCTTGCTCGGTGCCCCCATTCACCCCCACCCGCGTTATGATGGCAGAGGGCCCAGCAAAATGGGAGTAAAAAGTTAAGCAAGGTTGTTGTGGATTAAGACAAGGGCAGAGAGGGCTTGCTGCCAATTACGATTCCAGGCAAAACAGACTCCACTACTCAACTTAGAGAGGAAAGTAGGAAAGTTTATTCTACAAGAAACAGAATGGAATAGCATCGAAAAGGGAGTAGGATGATGAGAAAATTACAACCAGCACTTTAAGATCTCCCTCCCCCATCCCTCCTTTCTTCCCGGGCCCAGCTCACTGCTCCCGATATCTCTGCCTCCTCCCCCCTCAGCGGCTCAGGGGGGCAGGGAGTGGGGGATGTGGTCAGTCTCTCACAGATGGGCTCTGCTGCTTCTGTCTTCTCAGATGAGGATGACTCCTGGCATTCTTTCTCTGCTCCCTTCTCCCAGGACACAGTCCTTAACAAACTTCTCTGGTGTGACTCCCTCCCAGCAGCTGTGGCTTCTGCTGATACAGGGTCCCTCACATGGGACACAGTTCTTAGTGAATATCTCTGGTGTGGGTTCCCCCCTACAGTTACAGCTTCTGTGAATATTGGATTCCTTCCACGGGACACGGCCTGCTCCACCCATAGTAATACAGGGTCCTTCCCATGGGACATGGCCTCTTCTAGCTATAGTTTTAATGAAGAAAATCACTGCCCCTGACTCAGGGTCTGTAGTGAAGTGATTGGGTCCTTCCCACGGGACATGACCTCTGGCCATAGTCACCGTCCCTGGCTTGGGGCCTTTAATGAAGTGAATCGCTGCCCCTGGCTCAGGGTTCTTAACAGAACAAGTCACTGCCCCTGGTCTGGGGTCAGCTTTAGCAACATCGGTCTCTGCACCTGATTTGGAGTCTTTATCAAAATGAGTTTCTACTGCTGATGTGGGGTCTGTAAAGAAATGCAAACAAATTAATGCTTCACCAGTTCTCTGCAGAATGCAGGGGAGTCTCTGCTCCAGCACACCTCCTACTCTCCTTCCTCACTGACCTTGGAGTCCCTATGGCTGCTTCTCTCTCTCAACTCCTTGCACCACCACCAGTCGAAGAATAAGAGACAGAAGAAGGAAGAAACAGGAAGAAGGAGGAAAAAGCCTCCTCTTCTGGCTTCTTCTTAAGAAGTGATCATGGAGGCATCTAATTGGCTCAGCCCCAGAAGTGGGTCTGGCTCAGAGCTGGGGAGAGTTTTGAGCTACTTATTACAGGAGCCATCTTTACAGTCCCTTCCCCCTTACCATGACATTAGGTCTGCTCACTATTTGTTTTTCCTCAGCAGAAATTCACAATTACTACAATTTTAGCATGTACTTTTAGAATTTCCTTTCCTTGATTGTGAGTTATAATGAATTATCCAGTAGCAGCCTGATCATTGCTTGAGAGCTGAACAGATTATTTGACAGCAGAAGTTATGGCACACTTATTTTTAATACCTTTATGCTTTGTACTTAATTCTTGTTTTGGGGAGTTGCTTTTTCTCCGACTTCAGCTGCTAGTGCCTAATAATATCACTGGAATTTGTTTCAGGCACACCACAGCACTTTGTAAAGGGCATACTGGAGTATTTGAGATCACCTCTTTACTGACCTTCTGGTTCCTCCTAATTACTCTGTACACTGTGAGTCTGTTCATTTTTAAAAATGGGAGAGGGATGCAGGAAAAGAACAGTAATTAGCTGTGAGCCAGAGGGTGTAAAAGATGACATTCTTCAAAATTGGTACACTGCTCCTCTTATGGCTAAAATTGTCCTATATCCATAGAAACGCAATGTCTTCTAATGCACCTGAAGTTGAGATATTTCATAAGAAAAAAGATGACATAAAGCCAAGAAATTAAAGCCCATCTGATGATGCAAAGGAAATGAGAGATAAGAATGAAAGAGAACTTACCTTTAATACCGCTTAACTTCTGTCTGGCTGAATTTGAACCCTTAGGAAGATAATAATTTCTGTCCCCAACAGTGATAACCTACCAGCTTTTCTGAAAAAATGGACTGACTATAAAGGAAAATAAGGTAGAAGAGCTATGGAGTAACTGTTGCATACAGCATGCTTAGATGTGAGGTGTTGGTGGGGATCACACCAAATCTAATGTCACAGAGTGATTTATAAGAGGTGTAGCAGAGAAGATATTTCATAGGGGAAGATCTAGAATGTGTTATCAAAAGGTAATATTTTCCCTGTTTGTGAGAGAGTTGTTACTTAGCTAAACAAATGCAAAAAGTGACACCAGAATTAAAAAGAGACACTCCTTGAAAAAAGTGAAAATATTTCAACTGAGAGGAAGAGACAGACCATTTCAGGAACTGGAAGGAATGCCCAAGCTTTGGAAAGAAAGATTTAGTCTGTCTCAGCACTTCAAGTCTTCATTCTGCAAGCCAGAATATGTCATAAGAAACATGCTTTCTTCAATGAGTAAACAGATTCTCCAGCAAACAATGTGTGAGGGAAAATGATGAGTCAGTCTTCTGGCAGGGGAGGTATATCACTTCTGGTTTAATTTAACCATAAGTATTTAAAAAAAAAAGCTTTTTCCTGCATTTCTTCATTTAAGTGTCTGTAGCTGTTTCTGTACTGAACGTTATGGATATTTTTATTAGAATTTTACTTTAACCTGGCTTGAGTTGAGTCACCTCACAGTAAACTAGCTAGCAAGACATTCTTCACGCAGCAGCGCAGTGAAGCTATAAATTACGTCACTGATGCTCTGCTTGCCACTCTATGCATTAAAAAGGGTATCTCATGAATACCAAGATATGTCCCAAGAGTAGTGAGTTGGTGTCATGGCTTGACATGACAGCCTTTTCTGGTAAGGGGGAAAGGGCTGTAAAGATGGCTACTGTAAGTAGTTGCTCAAAACTCTCCCCAGCTCTGAGCCAGACCCACTTCTGGGGCTGAGCCAATTAGACACCTCCATAATCACTTTTTAAGAAGACTCCAGAAGAGGATGCTTCTTCCTGTTTTTTTCCTTCTTCTGTCCCTTCTTCTTCTCCAGTTGGTGGTGGTGCAAGGACGGGGAAGAGTGAAACAACCATGCAGACTCCAAGGTCAGTGAGGAAAGAGAGGAGTAGGTGTGCTGGAGCAGAGACTCCCCTGCATTCTACAGAGAGGAGTGGTGAAGCGGAGATTTATTTGCATTTCTTTACACACCCCACATCAGCGTCAGAGACTCATTTTGCCAGAAACCCCGAGACAGGGGCAGAGACTCATTTTGCTAAGAACCCTGAGACAGGGGCAGTGACTATGGCCAGAGGAGGCCGTGTCCCAAAGGAGGAACTCAATCACTTCACTACAGACGCCGAGCCAGGGGCAGTGATTTTCTTCATTAAAATTATGCCCAGAAGATTCTGTGTCCCAAGGAAATGACCCTGTATCTGCAGAAACTGCAACTGTGGTGAAGAATCCACACCAGAGATATTCACTAAGGACTGTGTCCCGTGTGAGGGACCCTGTATCGACAGAAGCTGCAGTTGCTGGGAAGAACCCACACCAGAGATGTTTGTTAAGGACTGTGTCCTGAGAGAGGGACCCCGTTTTGGAGCAGAGGAAGAATGCCAGGAGTCGTCCTCATCTGAGAAGGGAGAAGCAGCAGAGCCCATCTGTGAGAGACTGACCACATCCCCCATTCCCTGCCTCTCTGAGCTGTTGAGGGGGGAGGAGACAGAGATATGGGGAGCAGTGAGCTGGGCCTGGGAAGAAAGGAGGTATGGGGGAGGGAGATCTTAAAGTGCTGGTTGTAATTTTGTCATCATCCTATTCCCTTTTTGATTCTATTGCATTCTGTTTCTTGTAGAATAAACTTTCCTACTTTCCTCTCTAAGTCGAGTACTGGAGTCTCTTTTGCCTGGAACTGTAATTGGCAGTGAGCCCTCCATGCCCTTGTCTCAATCCACAATAACTTTGCTTATCTTTTTACTCCCATTTTGCTGGGCCCTCTGCCATCATAACAAGGGTGGAGGTGAATGGGGGCACCGAGCAAGAGACTGTTGTGGTGCTGCTGTGCTAGCTGGGCCAAACCATGACAGTTGGCAACTGGAGGAATGTAATGACTATTAAGAGAATAGGAAACATTTTCTAGCAAGCAAGGATATCCAGAAAAGGTTTCTGGTACTTAGAAAACCACTTGGGAGCATTCTTTTCTAAAAGGCTTTTGCACATGTGACATTAAGATTTTAACTAACGAGACCCAAGGAAGAGGAATTTTATGTTGAGCATTTTGGCTTTGTCTCATGTTCTTACAGGAACTCAAACACTGAAGAGCATTGTCCTGCCCCCTGGAGACAGAGAGTAGCTATTGCACAGACAGGAGGAGAGACTGGTAGTATTGACACAGTTCTCTGTTGAGGTCAGAGGGCTGATATGCTTTCAAGTCATGTGACATTTTGAGCTACTTGTTTTGTTTTCTTCAGTGTTGAAATATTTAGAGAGATTCAATAAATGCTGCTTACATTTGTAACTTTTTAGTAATAAGCAGAGTTTATAGTCTATGATCAATAGTCACTAAACAGCTGTTGTTGCAGCAGGAACTAAAAACTACATTCAAGGTGGCCCAAGAGGTGTCTACTACGCACACATTCTGGGCAGAGGGAGAGTCTCAAGCATTGGCATACACACTCTCACATTGTTGCATAGGCAAATTTAAGGGCTGATGATACATTAGTGTAGAAAAGTCTCTATAAAATGGAATTACAGCTCTTAAACCTAATTGTGATTCAGCAAATATTCATACTAGTTGCTGTAGCATACAAATCTTTAGATTAAATCCTCAGACCTTAGTTTAAAGCTAGTTCCCATTAAAACATGGAAGATGTTAACACCAAAGACAGTCCTTTTTTGATTACAGATCTCTAGTTAAAATTGCATTATGACATATGTATGAGATGGATATAAATTACTTTAGAACACAGAACTTTATTTAAAGAAGTTACACAGTTTTTCATATTTGATATGACCCTTTCCAACATTTTCACTCTGTCACCTTACAGGGTAGTATTGCTTGAACTTTGTGATTAAGGAGAGGAGCTTGTTTTACTGACTCTAATACATATGAAAGTGAGTTGAATTCACTGACACTTCCTCCCCGAACACTTTTAAGCTGGTATCAGTGCATGCAAATAGGATGAGGGAGGACACAAATTCAGATTTCTCCTGTATTGAGGGTGTCCAGACAGAGGACTTCCTTTTCCCAGAGAGATGGCCAAGGCCTGATGGCTAGTAGTTGGGGTTGCAGAGTTCTGAGTTCCCAAGTAATTCATATTCATCGTATGCAAAATGGATCAGTAATAAAAGAGAAACTGAGGGCATCCCATCCACTGATTGTAACTCAATCAATGATTTGACTATGTATATAGCTACATATGTATGACTATGTACACAGCTTCAGAATAGCCAGCTTTAAGTTCTTCTACTTAAGGGGACTGGAAATGGAATCTTACCCAAATAGTTCACACCGTTCTTTCTTTATCATAGATGATAGATGTCTTCTGACACACAGTGTCTGCCTAGTCAGTAATCTGCAGCATACAGCTTCTAAGCAGGTTCAAGCAATTTTATTTTTGTTCAGGTTGTATAAAAATTTGGGGTATGACTTCTTAAAAAAAGAAAAAAATAAATCTTTGTCACATTGAACATGGCTATGCTGAAAATGCCATTAAAGACTGCATACGTGTGCTTCCTCCACATATATGTTTTAGGTTTACTTAGAGATGTTACAGCTGGTTTGATTTTCTTCAGATTTCCATCAAAAGAGGTTTCAATTCATAGGTACCAATAATTTTTATATTATTGGTACCTATTTGGAGGCCTTGGCTTACCTAATCAGGGAACATGGCTTCCTTGAAGGCATAGACCCACTCTCCTGGTGACCCAGTGTGTTTCTTCTTTTATCTGAGTCTCATATGGTTCTTACTGTGTTACTGAGCTTTTGAAATACAGACGTAAATACAAGCATCACAGATTAAGGTAACAGAACAAAACAAATATAATCCCTTTTAAATGTCACTATTTAAGGTCACATTTTCATTCAGTAAAAGGAAGTCTGCAATGTGGTATCATCCAACAATACTTACAGGAGAACATTTCAAACCAGTCTTGAAAGCAGTGACATTGTTTCAATGGTAGTATGCATTTAATAAAATAAAAGAAAAAATACCCACCCACACACACATCCCGAACAGTATGTTTTTCTTCCTGATACCTTGGTTACTGTGAGGAGGATAAAGAAATGCAAACTTCTGGGTGAAAGAGAAGTTTTTCACACTCAGTTATGATCTTTTTTTTGCCTGGAACTGATTTATTTGCGTGATAGACACCAAATGCTTTACATTCAAATGGCTACAATTCATGAATTAAAAAATATATTTCTAGTTTATGGCTTTTTGTATATTTAGGTTTTTTGCAAAGAGAAATAATTCTTGTTCTGTCAGTCCAACTCAATGGAAACACTGGACTTTATCATAAATACTGACTTGTTTTGCATCCAGACAGCTTATTAATGGGAGGAAAAAATATCATAAAGTTATCCTGATGTACTACATAGGATACACAGGATTGTTGTTATAAACCTACTTAACTTCCTCAGTTGTTATGTTTTCATTTTATAAAATGGCTCAGATGTTTCAAAGGTATTCAAATGCCATGCCTTAAGTTTGTATTGATATTAGTCTCCTCAATACAGGGCTCAGATAAATGCTGTACTTGGACTGCTGTCTAATTTCTCTCCTTTTCCGTTAGGCCTAATTCCGGCCAAAGTACTTACTACTCTTTCACTCACCTGCTCTTTAGCTAATGGCTACCTTAGTAGGCTTGGCATTGAGTTCTTAAGGTCAGTAAGTTATGTAGCCATCCTTGGCTAGGTATTAGACAGGAAAAGAGGTAACTTTAATCCAGAATTCATTAGCACATTTTCATTCTTAATCTAATTTACAAGCACCTCTGTTGCTTATTTTCAGTTACTCAAAGAAGGGATTTTGAATAGGAGTGATGTAGAAGAGTTAGTGTCGTCCTGCTCATGGCCATGGTAATGAAGCACAGAATGTTGGAGGGAGACTTCACGGACAGGATACCAACCTGGTGCTCTGACTCCAGAGTAGGTAAAAAGTCCTGTGCCTCATTTGACTTGGGAGATCATTTTGACAGCTTCCAAATTCCTTATATTCAACATTTGTGACCATGTGCTGAGCTGGACCACAGAAATCAGCAGACAAGAAATGAGCTTGATCTAAAAAAAGCAAAAAAAAATATTAACCAAGTTCTAGCAGATCAGCAAAGTCAGCCATACAAATGGTGGTGAATGGAAAACAGGAGGAAGGAGAGAGGTAAGACGATTGTTTTCAGAAACGGTTTGAATCTACCCTAGCTTAAATTGTATGACCTTAACCTAACTTAGGCTGTATTCATGTTTGAGATAGATTTCAGTGCTTTGTTTTAGATTTGCAGATGGAATTTAGTCTTGTTCTTCAGTGAGTGATCGTGCCCAAGACTCGGGATTAATGGCAAGGGGATAGGCCCCTTTAGGCATAAGCCCTAGGTGTCTTATTTATGCAGTGTAAAAATGCCCTTATTCTAATATTCAGCAAATGTTTCTCTTTCAGTTTTACTAGCATTTTAGGAAGTGCTTAGGCATTTAACTGAGGAAAACTTGGTTTTGAAAGCTGTTATTGTAGAGCAGTGAAGCTGCACTTATATGCTGGAAGAGCACCATAACTATTGGTATTTATCACAGAATTTATCATAGAATAAAAAAATACTTTAAGCTGAATGGCACCTCTGGGGCTCATCTAACCCATTCCATCTCTCAGAATGGAGAAGGGCTAGCCCCAAAGATCTGTTGCTTTCCTTTTCAGTTAATTCCTATTTCTTTGTTACAAATTAGACTATCTTCTTGGACTATCAGTACTTTTAAAGAAGTTAAATGAAAGCTCAGGTTGCAGTCCCCATGCTGCTCCAGTAAAATTATACACTTCTGTTCCAAGAACCATATGCACCAAGCAGGCTAGGATGAACATCCACTGGGGAAGTGTCCACTGAGCTGAGTGACAGGTCTTCCTCTCCTAAGGAACATTTTCTTTGATAAAAGGAAAACCACAAATTTGATCCCTTTTGAAAAAGCTTTGACATTCTTCTTTAAAATTTGGATATGAGGAAAAAAGACAGTATTTTTTTTCCTCAGACCTGATGGTATTTTTATTCTAGAAATCTTACTTTAAAGTTTTTCATTTGAAAAGTAAAAGATCCCGTATTTATTCTCATGCAGAGAATATTCTCAATTCCATGAGAAAATGTGAGTTTCCTCAGTTCTGGGCGTGTGGGTGACAGGCATAAACTTTGCAGTAATAGTAAGACTTATTTTTCCTTCAGTCTTTGGTAACAAATATATTTCTGGTTAGGTTTATATTGCAGATGATTTCAACAGATTCTTGTTTTGAGATCCTATTTCACTTTGGCTGTGTTTTGTGTCTTCATCGTGCCTTTATCATCTTTCTCACAATCACAGAATCACAGAATCTCAAGGGTTGGAAGGGATATCAAACGATCATCTAGTCCAACCCCCGACAGAGCAGGACCACCTAGAGTAGGTCACACAAGAACTCATCTACGTGGCTTTTGAATGTCCCCAGAGAAGGAGACTCCACAACCCACCTGGGCAGCCTGTTTCAGTGCTCAGGGACAAAGGAAGATGGTCACTCACACTGTTTTCATTGCCAGGGAGTTAATTGGTCATATTTATGGTTCTGCAGGGCAGCTGAATGAAAAGTTATTTAAAAGTATATCCACTGTTTTCCCCGAATGCCTTAGGGCACTAAGAAAACACATTTCAATGCTTGACAAAAATAATTATGACACATGGAAAGAGGAAGGCTACAAACTGGTGTAAAAAAAGAGAACAATATTACTAGTTTATGTGCTTACAGCCCTTTACAGTATGCATGACTCTGTGCAGAATGAACAATACTGCTTGCTGCTGAAAACTTGTGGTGGGTTAACCCTGGCTAGATGACAGGAGCTCACCAAAGCTGCTTTATCACTCCCACTTCTCAGCTGAACAGATATGAGAAGATATTACAAAAGGCTCATGGGTTGGGATAAGGACAAGAAGAGATCTCTCACCAATTAGTCATGGGCAAAGCAGACCTGACTTGGGGAAATTAGTTTAATTTATTATCAATCAAAGCAGGGTAGGATAATGAGAAATAAAACCAAATCTGAAAAACATTTTCTCCCCACTCTCCATTCTTCCCAGGCTTAACTTTACTTCCAATTTTCTCTGCCTCCTCCTGCCAGAGGCACAAGGGGATAGGGAATCAGGGTTGTGGTTGGTTCATCAAACATTGTTTCTGCCACTCCCTCCTCCTCAGGGTGAAGGCTACTCATGCTTTTATCCTGCTATAGTGTGGGTTGCCTCTCATAGGAGACTTGTTCATGACCTTCTGTGACTTAAGTCTTTCCCAGGGGCTACAGTTCTTAATTGCTCCAGTGTTGGTCCTTTCTGCAGGTTGCAGCCCTTCAGGAACACACTGCTCCAGCATGAGTCCCCACAGGGTCACAAGTCCTGACAGCAAACCTGCTATAGCGTAGGCTCCTCTTTCCCCACAGGTCTACAGGTCCTGCCAGGAGCCTGCTCCAGCATGAGCTTCCCATGGAGTCACAGCTTCCTTTGGGCGCAGGCTGCAGATGGATCTTTGCTTCCTGGTGGCCTCCATGTCTGCAGGGGCAGAGCCTCACCATGGACTGCACCATGGGTCACAGGGGAATCTCTGCTCTGGGCCTGGAGCACCTCCTCCCTCTCCTTCTTCACTGATCTGGGTGCCTACAGAGTTTTTGCTCTCACATATTTTCACTCCTTTCTCTAGCTGCAATTCCTGTCATGCAGCAACTTTTCCCTCTTCTTAAATATATTATCCGAGAGGTGCTATGACTGCTACTGATGGGCTTGGCCAGCAGCAGGTCCATCTTAGAGCTGGGTGGCATTGGGTCAACATTAACTGCATGTTTCTATCAATAACACAAGGAAATTTGCTATACTCCAATAACTGACACTTGTTTCTGTGCACTTCAAAGTTCTTTAAAAGAGCCAGGGAGGAAAATAACCAACACACCTAACCAGTATAAATCAAATGTGCCAACAGGTGAACTGCCATCATACTTCGATTTTTATGTAAGTTTTATGCAAATATTTGGTTTGCTTTTAAATAAAACATGAGCAGTTACTCTTGTAATGGGTAGCAGCACAAACACACATCTTTGACAGTATTTACTATAATGATTAGTTGTCTGTGATCTGTCAGGGGTGTTGAAATACTTCCACTTTTTTTGAAGGTAGGCCACAGACTGTAGGAGCAGAAGGTCAGTCAGTCTCCCCCTGGGAAATGTGCCCCACTGCTTAGAACCAGACAGAGAAAAATTATATATTAACTAAAAATACTGATTCAACATTGCATTCTTGATTCTAGTTGAGTGGAGCTAAGTACAAGTTCAAGTGGCATAGCTATGGCATGTTTAATGCCTTGCCTGCCTTGCTTAAAAGGCATATACTTAACTGTTTTGTTTTGTTTTGTAGGGGCTTACAGCAATAATATGCAAATGAGTTTCTGAAGTTTAGAGATGTGATACCAAGATCAAAGTTAACTGGTATTTTCTCAGAGCTTAGTCACAGAGGATTTGGTTATATCCTAGGTAATCTGTTTACTGCAGAAAATTGAAATGGGAGCTTCCAAAGCAGAGCAAGAGATGATATTTAGTTTAAGACTTAAACCTATTCCTGAGGCTCTGTTTAACCCCTATCAAAACAAATACAATCCAAATCATAGCAAATGGCTTTTCTAAAAGTGTTAATTACAAGTGCTAACTTCTGAATTAAACTGGACATATATATGCATGTGGCTGAAGAGATCAATTAGAGACAGAAATACAGACTGTATTTTTTAGGTGCAGAACAAATCCAAATTGCTGGCAGCAAAATCTTGTCCTTGTTAATAGAAATTGTGTTCTGTAATATTCTTCAGAAATCTTAAGCATTATAGGCGACTATGGATAGTCCTGCTCCCAGTGAAATGAATGGCAGTCTTCCACTCCTTTCAAAAATGTGCTGCCATTCAGCGAGATCTTGACCGGCTTGAGAGTTGAACAAAGAGTAACCACAAGAGGCTCAACAAGGCCAGATGCAGTGTCCTGCATCTGGGAAGGAACAACCCCATGCACCAGTACAGGCTGGGGGTGACCTGCTGGAGAGCTGCTCTGCAGAGAGAGACCTGGGAGTGCTGGTTGATTAATTAACTGAACATGAGCCAGCAATGTGCCCTCGTGGCCAAGAAGGCCAATGGCATCCTGGGCTGCATCAAGAAGAGTGTGGCCAGCAGGTTGACAGAGGTTCTGCTCCCCCTCTCCTCTGCCCTGGTGAGGCCTCATCTGGAGTCCTGTGTCCTGTTCTGGACTCCTCAACTCAAGAAGGACAGGGAAGTGCTGGAGAGAGTCCAGTGCAGGGCCACCAAGATGATCAGGGGACTGGAACATTTTCCATACAAGGAAAGGCTGCGGGAACTGGGGCTGTTTTGTCCAGAGAAGAGGAGATTGAGGGGAGATCTCATTAATATTTATAAGTATATAAATGGTCAGTGTCAGGAGGTTGAGGCATCTCTTTTTTTGTATTGTATCTGGCAACAGGACAAGGGGTAATGGGATGAAGCTGGAACACAAAAAGTTCCATTTAAACAAAAGAAAAAACTATCACTGAGAGGGTGAGGGAGCCCTGGCACAGGCTGCACAGGGAGGATACGAATTCTCCTTCTCTGGAGGTTTTTAAGACCTATCTGGACACGTTCCTTTGTGTGACCTGATCTAGGTTGACCTGCTTCTGCAGAGGCGTTGGACTAGATGATCTCTAAAAGTAATTTCCAACCCCTACCATTCTATGGTTCTATGATTGTAATGTTTTACTTAAGAGTATTTTAGAGAACTGCTTAAAGGAAGATTGTACTGCATTAAAGAAGAAATTGTGCAAGTCTGTAGTCTTCCTGAAACCATTAAAATATTGGTGAAGAGTGGACTTGCCATTTGTTCCATTCATCTGCAAGCTTGTCTGTGTACTGACTACACAGTCTAGTCACAACTGATATTCTCAACTTTTCCCCATGTTATACCCCCCTCCCTGGTAAAATTGTACTCTTCTCTATGTTTCATCCCAAACTGGTAGTTTGGAATGAAAATTTAGTGAGAGAATAGATAACCATGACAGAACAAGAAAGTCAGAAAAAACTGTTTTGGTCATCAGATTCAGTGACCAACTCTCCACAGTTCTCTGGAAGAGTGCGCTTGACATACTCTGGATATCTTCTGGGTAAACTGTGCCTTTGCTTTTGAGGCTCCTAAAACAGAGTAAAGATAACTGGTGGTTACTTCTCATCTGTCCTATTTCAGCTCTGCCATTTTCCAACAACTTGTGCTTGCAATTGGACATGCTTGAGTCTTAAAAAAGTGGCTCAGTTCAAGGAATGTGAGAATGATGACACTTATCACATCCAGGAGTGCCGGTGCCAGACAGAGAACGAACTGTGCGAGAACAATAGGAGGAGATGAAACACTGTGATGAGTGGTAGACTATGGCCTCATGTCCCTCGCTGCTTAAACTGGGGTGCCGGCAGGGCCTGTCCCAGTCTGGCTCGTGCCTGGCCTCCTGCGAGGTCTGGAGAGTCGGGTGAGGCTTCTGCCGGTGCTGGATGGTGCTTTGGGGGCTGCCGTCGGCAGCTCTCAGTGCTCGTCCCGGAATTGTCGCCTGAGTTTCCTCGGCCCTGCCTGGTTCAGGCAGCCGGGCAGCGCAGGGCACGCTTGCAGCAGCGGAGGTGAGCTGTGCAGGGAAGCGTCCCCCGGGGTGGCCGTGGGGCTCAGGGAGCCAGGAGGCCGTCCTTCTCCAGGGGCCTTAAACTGGCAGCACCTCCAATGAGGGAACTTTGTCATCCACACTACCCCAAAGACAAATGAAAGAAGAGACATGGACACAGATTTAGACTGGATTTGCCCTATCTTCCATGATGATGATTTTCACATTGCTTATGGAATGCCTTGTGGCCACCACTTCTGCATGGGCTGAATCATGCACTGAACATGAAGAAAACAAGACTGCCCTATTTGCAGCAGACTGATAGAGTCTATCAAGCTTTGTACGTCAAGAGATGGTAAAAGTGCAAAATATCTGGTCACATTCCCTCGCAGAGGAGAAATGCCAGGAACCGAGCAAGAAGAAGATCTCGCAGCTCTGTGCATGAAAACCATCGCAGTGGCCCTGCGGTTTTCCCTTCACTTTCTCCACAGAGGCTTCCACCTATAGCTGAGCCAGGGGATGTGGTACCTCAGCCTGTGGGTGGCCTTCTGCCCAAAGTCTGGGCTGAACTTTTCCAAACACACCAGCATCTCCTGGATCCTGTGCTGCCCTGGCTGCGCCGGCAGCTGGGAGCAGTATTTGGGACCGGGATGTGGTGGGTGTCAAGGATTGCAGAGAGCAGTATTCTGCATGTCCTGTGTGCCCAAGGCCCTGATGAAGGTGTCATGGTCCAGTTGCTGCAGGATTATACCCAGGCACATACAGTGCCTCTGGTCCATGGCATCATCAATATCATTGAGGGCCAGTGCAGACAGGAGGCCGAGAGGCTGCTGCGCTCCTGTGCTGCTGAGGAGGGCAGTCCTGCAGCTCTCTTCAGGTTCAACAGGTCCAACTCTACCCACTCCTGGGGGGAGACTTCAGAATCCAGCCTGGCCTTCTCCAACAGACCCCCAGGCTTTGACGATGTGGGCCAGCCCAGCACATCACAAGCAGCCTTCCAAAGGGATCCCAGTTGCTCCCTATTTGCGCCCACCCCTGCAGAGCAGAAGCAGCTCCAGGAGGCAGTGGATGAAGGGGCGGCAGCAGGACCCTCTGCCCCGGGTGGCAGCCACAGCCCCTCCACTCACAGAGGGGCCAGGGGCTCACACAGGAGGGGCCGCCAGCACTCTGAAAGGAGGAGGACTGCTGACCCCCCAAACCCCTCCTCTCCCTTTGAAGAGGCCGTGACGTCAATAACAAGGCTCCAGCGTGTATTTAGCCAAGGAACAGATGACATTTTATTTTGGATTTCTGTTTCACTCGTCCCCTTGAACAATGCATTTCCCTGGCAAAATGTTTACAGAAAATTGCAATTATATACATGTTTTTCCTGCTGTCAACCATATCTGGGTGTAAACATTACAGCCTGCAGCTTAACTTCATGTTCACTTCACGCTAGATGAATAAACTAAACTTCTCCCTTAGAAACAGCCAGGAAAGGAAACTCTAATTTTTCAATTTGAAAGTTGTGTAGACACAATGAAATAAGGCACTGGAGTGGAAGGAAAGACGGTGCTTCATTTTTTGGGCAAGAAGAGGAAAAGTCTATGATAGTTCCTAACCCAGCTGCTTCCCAAGGAATCCCTGAAAAATGTGTATTTTGCTGATATAGCCTGATGGGTTTGTGTGGAGCCACTTTTGGTCAGTAACAGGGGAGGGTGCTGCAGTGCTATCCCCGTAAGAAAGGAAATCTGCAGTGGAAGAGAAGGTGGACAAAGTACAACAAGATGCAGGTTACCATATGGACCCAGTAGTAGGTGATGAAGGGAGAAGCAGTGCCGGACTGGAGACCTCTCCTGGGAACCTTTCCCCTTAGTGTTGGGATTTGGCCCAGTTAGAACATCAGCACCACAAGAGTCTCTCGCTTGGTGCATCCATTCACCTCCACCCTCGTTACGATGGCAGAGGCCCCAGTGAAAAGGGAGTAAAAAGATAAGCAAGGTTGTTTTCAGAGAGAGCTTGCTGCCAATTACAGTTCCAGGAAAAACAGATGCCAGTTCTCAACTTGGGAAAGTAGGAAAGTTTATTCTACAAGAAACAGAATGGAATAGAATCAAAAAGGGAATGGGATGATAACAAAATTACAACCAGGAGGTCTCGGTGCTTGTCCTGGAGACATTGCCTGTGTTTCCCTGGCCCTGCCTGGTTCAGGCAGCCGGGTAGCTCTTGGAACAGCGGAGGTGAGCTGTGCGGGGAAATGTCCCCCAGGGTGGCCGTGGAGCAGGCAATGGGGCTCAGGGAGCCAGGAGGCTGTCCTTCTCCAGCGGCCTGGCCACTTCTTCCTCCTTCCTCCCCTGCCCTCCCCATGGCCTCTCTTCCTTTTGCACTGCATGAAACACCTTGGCTTTGTTGGTGCCAGTGAGGGAAAGCAGCTTCTCATCCTCAGCTCTCTCCAACCTGCAGCAGACCTCAAAGATGGCCATGTAGACAGAGTAGAGCTGCCCCATCTGCCAGGGTGTTTGACATGATGTCATTTACATGTCTCCCTGTCTCCACCAGTTCTGTTTGGGCTGCATTGTGTGATGGGAAAGGAGGAACCGGTTGTGCTGCCTTTGCCAGCAGACCGTCAGCAGTATCATTTACTCTGTGTTGTCCAAAGTAAATTTTTTGGAGATGGTTCTTCTACAACCCTTAGATCCATTGGTTGCTGACCAGCTGACAGGGCTTACTGGTGGGAGATGGCAGTGGCAGAAGCCACTCTGTAAGTGACTCTGTACTGCTGTGGGCTGGACCAAGAGGCCTTAGTCCAGGAGCTGCAGCCCTTCCTTCAAGGCCAGACAGTGACTTTTGTGTGCCACCTGATTGAGGTCGCTGAAGAGCGGTGCAGTGAGCAGATCCTACAGCAGTTGGAGCTTCTGGGGTCCTATAATGGTGGCCAGGAGCAGGAAGAGAGACCTGCAGCCAACCCTGGCCTCAGTGCTTCTCATGAGCCCAAAGCACAGCAGGAGCTACACGAAGAGGAGGGGCAGGTGGTGGCAGGTCCTGCTGCTGGCCAGAGCAGGAACTGTTTCCCCATGAGGCCCTGGTGCCCCTCAAAGAGGAAGGCCAGTGACTTCCAGGTCTCTTCAGCCCACAGAGGCCATGCCACTGGCAAGACTAGGGTGTCTCAATAGCCATTGAAAGAGGTATGGGCCAGCAGCTGGGTGATGTGCTGGCCTGCAGGGAACCCAGAGGCAGTAACCTCATTCACAATTCACATTCACCTGTGGCAACTGCAGGAGAAGTCTGAGTCTTTCCTGACAAGCAGTGCTGTCACTGTAACCTATGAAGCTTTCTCCTCCTTCTCCTGGGCCAGTGCACACCTTCCCCCTCACGTGGCTGCTGCAACTTCCATATCCCTTTGGCGTTACTGTTACTGAAAACTGGTTCGGAAGAGATTCTCTTAACACTCAATTTAGTATTACAAAACAGGCTTCACAGGGGATAGCTCCACCTAACACATGGACATTGAGAGACATAAGAACATGCCTTATATATATTTCAGAAAATAAACTACCTGCCTATTACTCATCTACCTAATACATATACAATACAGGGTGATGTTTAGCGTGATTTAGGTGGAGAATTTAGAAACAGTCATAAATGATTAGCATGTACTCCTTTTAGCTCATTATCAAACTTAGAGGTGTCAACTTTAATATTTATTTAGTAGTTAATAGCAAAGATTAGTAATCTGTTTCAACAAAACATCTTTGTTTTCACTTTCTTTGAATCTTTCATCTTTCCTGATGTTCCTGGACTTGGTTACATTGTGTGTCTCGAAGGTTCTTTATGCATTTAATGTTTAAATTATTTCTACTTCTTTATCCACTAAACAATTTTTCCATCTCTGTAACATAATACAGTCAATATCTAAGCTAAGAAAAAGAAAAGTAAAGATACATTTTCTGTATCCTGGTAACTTTACCACCTTTCTCTATGGGATTTCTTTCCTAGCCTGGGAGTCACTCAGTGTGGCCACCTCTGTGGTGAAGGTGATCGTGTGCCTGCAGAGATTGGGTGAGTATACAGCTTAAGCTCCCAGTGTGCTCTGAATTCAACGATGAAATTCCCACTGTTTGAGCAGTGGAGGACTGCACTTGTAGTCTGTGGTTTTACAATGAAATCACTGTCTTGGAGAAAGCTAAGCATGCACAGAGTTATTCACAAATGCCCAGCTTTAAATTTCAAAATACTCATATGGAATGTCTATAGTAATTTTTAGTTTTATTTCTGTCCCTTATTTTTTCTCACAGGTTCACATGTGTAAAAGAGCCCTAGGGTCTGGCTGCTAAACGTTGTCACTGGATCAGCACTTGCTCTGTTTAAAGGCTGCATCTTGATAAACAGAAACATTATTTCAAGTTGAAAACAAGCAAATCAATGACACTCTTTTTATTTCATCTCCTGGATGAACAACAAGGAAAACCAAATTATTTCCTTGCTGCTTAAGACCCCCTCCCAAACAAGGATGCTACTGCCTGCAGCTGCTTCACACAACTGGTGGCTAGGCCAGACTCTCTCTCTCTCTCTCTACTCAGGTGTATCATACAAAGAAATAAGGAGCCAGCCCTATCAGAGTTATACCACTGGTCAATAATGACCTACTTGCCCCACTCATTCCTTCAACTAATGCTTCTAATAAGAAATGATTCTCAGTGTCAGGTGCACATTTGACCCTCTGGTGCAGCTTCAGCACAAGGCATGAAACCATTATTGAGATGACATGATACGGGACGTGCATTTTCATCCCTGGAAAACTAAGTGCTTGGACTTGTTTCCTGATTTCACCATGGAAGTTGCAGCTAGTCTCCCAGACCTCTAGAAGTAAGAAGTGAAAGGTACCTGTTTGTAGGCTTTCAGCAGGCAGCCTAAGTGTCTGAACTTTCTTTGAAATTCATGTTGCTTCCATGAAGCTTGAGTAGCTAAGCTCTTGCTAACCCAGAGGCAGCAGCTTGCACTTGGCATTGCAGTGCTTGATGAGGTTCACATGGGCTCACTCCTCAAGCCTGCACAGGTCCCTCTAGATAGCATTCCTTCCCTCAAGCGCATCAGCTGCAACACTCAGCCTTTGCAAATTTGTCATCTCCTAAGCTGCTGGGGGTGCACTCGATTACACTGTCTGTGTCATTGATATTAAATATTTCTTTCCAAGTTCAATCACTGAACACCTTCCTAAAAGTGTTGGAAGCAAAGGAAGGGTGTGACTGAAAACCACGGATCCTGAAACCCTGACAGGTTATTTGAGGGACTCAAAACAAATGTGGGTTTAAAACTCTCAGGCCTTGATATTGGAATATTAATTGCAGTTCAGAAGCAGAGATATGTAGCTAGATTGTGGAGCTGGACATAAGTTTACCCAATTTGGGACAGTGGATGTGAGCAAATGATCTTATTGAGTTGGGCTGCATACCAAATAAAAAATCTAACCAAATACAAAATCGGAGTCTTTATAGAAAGGTATAAGCAATTGTTTACAATGCATGTTGACTTTTTCATGAAGTGTTTTGTGGGCTCCACTCTTGGAATTGAAGCTGACTGACATGTGACCTTAGAACAAATTCTAGTCTGTTTTTTTTGCACAGGAAGAACAATCTACTGCTAATCATGAGCAGTTTGATTTCAAAGCATGTATTAGACGTTAGCATGTGTTCTAAAGAATTGTGATGGGTTTGTGTGGAGCTTGGGAACAGGGAGAACTCCGTAAGCAGTTCTTAGACTTTCCCTGGCTCTGAGTCAGATCTAGCTCTGGCCTGGCTGGGCCAGTCTGGCGCCTCTGCCGTCACTATTTAAGAAGGGAAATTTGAAGTGTGTAGGAGGATGTGAAGAGCAGGGTAAGGCAGAGGTGACCACATGGACCCTGCAGTCAGAGAAGAAGGAAAGGAAATGACCTTGTGGAACCACACTGGCCACAGGCCTCCAACTTGACTCAGTTTCATTGATCACCACCCTGTGTCATGAAAATGAATTGCTACTGATCACAGGTAGAGAGCAGTGACTCTGTTATATTCAAAGGGAAGTTTCTGAGAGTTTGGGGCTTTTCTTAATGTTTCTTAGTTGAAGCAAAGCTACTTTACATCACAAGCTGAAAAATGGAGGCTGAGATGAAAAAAAGTTTGCAAAAGATCAGTTACACTGAACTTGTAGGATCAGAACAGGTTTGTAGCGTAGAGTGTTAGCAGCTGATCAGAGTCAATGCTGCACGGTGGTCTCAAAAGGAAAATTTCTACTGGAATTGCCTTGTATTCAAGTACTTAACATGAAAGTGACATGAGGGACTACATCTGTCAGGTCTGGTGGAAGTCTTAGCTCTCCCTCACAAGCATCCCACACTACAGAACACCGCAGCAGCACTGGAAGACACAGACTGAGGATTTTCCAGAATTTGTCATGTGGAAACAAAATCCCCTTTTCCTCCAGATGAAGCTGTAGTGGGTTTGTGTGTCCAGGTTTTGGTAGCAGCAGGCTACAGGAGTGGCTTCTGTGAAAAGCTGCTAGAAGCTTCTCCTGTACCTGACAGAGGCAGTGCCAGTTGGCTCAAGATGGACCTGCTGCTGACCAAGGCTGAGTCAATTAGTGGTGGAGGTAACACCTCTGTGTTTAACATGTTGGAGAAGGGGAAGAAGTTGCTGTGTAACTGCTAAACTGCAGAGGCAGAAGGGAGCACAAATGTGAGAACAACCCCTCTGCAGATACCCAGGTCAGTGAAGAAGTGGGAAGAGGTGATCCTCTTCTGAGCAGAGATTCCCCTTAAGCCTGTGGTGAGGCCCATGGTGAGGCCCATGGTGAGGCCCTGCCCCTGCAGCCAGGGAGGAGTGTGGGGACTTCTCCCCAAGAGGAACCAGCAGGAGAGACCATCTGTGATGAACTGACCAAATACTCATTCCCTGACCCCCTGCACTGCTGGGCCCCTGGTAACTCACTGTCCCAGGAAAGGCAGGGGAGGGGCAGGGGAGGAAGAAGTGCCCAGGCCTCTAGAGAAGGTCTGCCCCCTGGCTGCGAAGCTCCACTGCCTGCCCCACGGCCACTCCATGACTTGTTCCCCACACAGCTAACCTCTCTGTCAAGGCATGCCAAGCTCTGAGGCAGCAACCATCCAGCCAGCCTCCTGCTGCCTACAAGCTGACAGCAGTGTGCCTGCCAGCCCCCCTCACCCTGAGCCCCACAGGGGATGACCAGCTGCTTTCTTGACCACGTGGCCCCAGCCTCCAAGATGCCTGTCCTGGGCCCAGGATGGGCCTGGGGAAGAACGGCAGGCTGGACCAGCAGTGTTTTTGTCTGTATGGGTGTTGTTGTCCACCTCGGCAGTGTAGGAGAACAGCAGCCTCCGAGCCTCTTCTCTGCACTGCTTCACAACAACACTGATGAGTGCGTGGAGCAGCGGTGCTGTGTGATCCTCCAGGCCAGGCTGCATCTGCTGGACCATGGCTTCCCCACCCAGCCTGTAGCAGCACAAGGAGTGCAAGATCGGCTTTTCTGCAGCCACTGCCAGCCATCACTGTTCCTCATATAGTACCTTCAGCTCATATATTGCACAGCCAGGGAGAGAGGAAGTGCTGATTTTGCTGGAAAAGTGGCACCCAGACCACAGGCAGAGGCCACCCACAGTAACGCTGGCCTCTGTCCCTGCAGTTTCCTGCTCCTCCAGGACTGGCACCCCTGCAGAGAGGAGGGTGGAGAGGCTGGGGAGCGATGGGGGCTGCTGATGGCTGAGTGGCCGGGAGCACTGCCTGCCTGGCTGCTGGAAACAGGCACCTGTGCGGAGGCTGTGACAACAAGCTTTAAATGTCATCTGGTCCTTGGCTAAATACATGCTGGAGCCATATTATCGACGTCGCCGCCTCTTTGAGGGAAGGGGATGGGTTTGGGGGTCAGCAGTCCTCCTCCTTTCAGAGTGCTGGAGGCTCGTCCTGTGCGATCCCCTGGCCCCTCTGTGAGTGGAGGGGCTGTGGCTGCCATCCGGGGCAGAGGGTCCTGCTGCCGCCCCTTCGTCCAGTGTCTCCTGGGGCTGCTCCTGCTCTGCAGGGATGGGCGCAGAACGGGAGCGACTGGGATCCCTTTGGAAGGCTGCCTGTGATGTGCTGGGCTGGCCCACATCGTCAAAGCCTGAGGGGCTGTTGGAGAAGGCCAGGCTGGATTCTGAAGTCTCCCCCCAGGAGTGGGTAGAGTTGGACCTGTTGAACCTGAAGAGAGCTGCAGGACTGCCCTCCTCAGCAGCACAGGAGCGCAGCAGCCTCTCGGCCTCCTGTCTGCACTGGCCCTCAATGATATTGATGATGCCACGGACCAGAGGCACCGTATGTGCCTGGGTATAATCCTGCAGCAACTGGACCATGACACCTTCATCAGGCCCATCGTTACACAGGACATGGAGAATACTGCTCTCTGCCATCCTTGACACCCACCACATCCCGGTCCCAAATATTGCACCCAGCTGCTGGCGCAGCCAGGGCAGCACAGGATCCAGGAGATGCTGGTGTCTTTGGAAAAGTTCAGCCCAGACTTTGGGCAGAAGGCCACCCACAGGCTGAGGTTCCACATCCCCTGGCTCAGCTATAGGTGGAAGCGTCTGTGAAGAAGGTGAAGAGGAAACTGCAGGGTTATGGTGATAGTTTTCATGCACAGAGCTGCGAGATTGGCGAGATCTTCTTCTTGCTTGGTTCCTCCCATTTCTCCTCTCCTGAGGGGTTGTGACCAGACATTTTGCACTTCTACTATCTCTCGACGCAAAAAACATGGTAGACTCTATCAGTCCTCTGCAAACAGGGCACTCTGGTTTCCTTGTTACCCAGCGCATGATGCAGCCAGTGCAGAACTGGTGGCAACAAGGCATTACATAAGCAATGTCAATATCATCATCATAGCAGATTGGGCAAATCCAGTCTACCTCTGTGTCCTTGTCTTTACTCTCATTTGTGCAGGGATCAATGTGGAACGAGGAGGTGCCCCCCATTGCTGGCACTGCCAAAGGGTATCACACACTGCAAAAGGGAGAGAGACCACAGTCAGTCACTGTTTTGGCAGAGCATAGCAGGGCAGGGCAGTGCAGGACAGGGGCGGAGGAAGTGCCCAGGCCTCTGGAGAAGGACGGCCTCCTGGCTCCCTGAGCCCCACCGCCCGCCCCACGGCCACCCCGGGGGACACTTCCCTGCACAGCTCACCTCCGCTGCTGCAAGCGTGCCCCGCGCTGCCCGGCTGCCTGAACCCGGCAGGGCCAGGGAAACTCAGGCGACGGCTCCGGGACGAGCACCGAGAGCTGCCGACGGCAGCCCCCAAAGCACCAGCCGGCACCGGCAGAAGCCTCACCCGACTCTCCAGACCTCGCAGGAGGCCAGGCACGAGCCAGACTGGGACAGGCCCTGCCGGCACCCCAGTTTAAGCAGCCAGGGCCGTGAGGTCACAATCCCTCACTCGCTGATGTCACAGGCTGCTGCTGGGCGTCTCCACCCTCCAGCACCCAGTGACATTGGGCAGCGGGCCTTCCTCACAGAGCTGTCTGAAACTGGGCCTGGCTCCCTGCACCAACACCTCCTGCAGCAATGCTAGCTAGGTGTTGGGCAGCAGCTCAATCTGCAGCCAGAAGTCCACTGAGTCTTGTCTCACACTTTTTCCGCCAGCAAACAGCCCTATCCTTATCATGCTGGTGAAGAAAAGCCCCTTCCACAATGGGCAGCAGGGAAAAGGGGGGCTGAAAACAGGTTTCAGCCTCACATTCTGAGGGACCCTTTGTGATTTAGACCTATAGGAGGCTGTAAACTCCCATCTCTCACGTTCTGGAGAGGTAACTGCCCTTAACTTGTACAGGACCCCACTAGCTTTCCCTTGTGCTGGGACTGCAAGTTTGACCATTCCTCACTGTCTTGAAATGAACAGTCTCTGCAAAATTCGACTTTAGGCAAGGGCCCATGTTTCACTGTTTCACATCCCCTGCAGAGAGAGTGGTCTCTGGTGTGGCTTTATTTGGTCAGGGCTGCCACTGCATCCTCCTCCTCTCCAGTGAGGGCACCGTGAAGTGTGCCAGTGCTTCCAGAGGCAGTGGTGAAACTCTTTCATTTTCCATAGGAGGAAGGAGGTGTGCCATTTCTACCCCAATTTACAGTCATCTTTGTAGCACTTTGTAACCTCTTAAAACAAATGCAGCTCATTCACAAAACTCTTCAGTACTGTCATGCTGCATACCCCATCACAGCACACACTAGCATACTCTGCCATGGTGAGTTGCCTTTCTTTCCTTCTCACACACCATCGTTTATGTATTACATCCCTGAGGAAAACAGATGAGACAGGTTGCAAAGTCTTGAACCTGTCTAGGCCACGTGCTCAACTGTAAATGTATGTGAGAGCTTGTTACCCATCTTGACGCTGCACAAAACGAAGAGTTGCATGTTGTAATAACTCTTCAAACCTGTTTTCTAGGAAGTGGATAGAAAACTACCTCAAGACATAAGCTCTTGAATAAACGTTCCACAGAAGGGACAGGGAGGGAGGTTAGGATTGTCTTATGGCTAAATTTCTCTTTGGTCCTGTGAAAAGAGCCCAGGCACAACCACAGTCTGGGCTGCATTCTCAGGACTTAAGGCAGAAAGAGGAGTTCTCGTTTGTGGATATGACTACAAAGTCTCAGAAGACAGTCCTAAGCCTCCTCACGTGGGCTCACATGTCACAGCCAAACATTTGTCTATGTTTTGTACTGTGGGATCACTGAGGCGCACCTGCAGCTCACGCTGATAAGTGTGCTCTCTTCACTGGAATTTATGACACATTACGTTCTTGTTTCGATTGTTATTTCTTGTGTGATGAAGGACAAGAACCAATAGCAAAATGACATCTCACAAGATCACATGCAGCAGCTGTCAGGCAGTATCTTAAGTATGCGTACCTTCACCTGCAGTCCTTGGCAGGAGACCTCCTTCAGCTCACTTCACATACAGGCAGGAGAGTTCTGCCAGGCTGGAAATCTGAATTCAACTGCTGTCTATTGAGTTGTGATGTTTGGCAGTGACTGGGATGTATGTAGCATTACATTTGCTCTGCCATGGTAGATGTCTCTCTGAAGAAAGTTGTGTAATGGAGGAAGAAAGGTATGCGAATCAGAATGTTGTAGAGTACTGAGTCTGTTCATTAAGGCTATAATTGCATTATCACTTTGTAAGTGAAAAGGACCCAAGGACTGTGTCAGAGAAACAATCCTTTATTTCCTGTTTCTTGAATGAAATGTTGATAGAGCCCTGCAAGCTGGGCAGCTGCTTGCAGGGCGAGGGAGTGTCCTGGATGCTGGAGTCCCTCATCCCTCCCCTCTGTGCCAGCGGTCTCTAGACCATTTGGGGGGTGGAGGGGCTGTGGCTGCAGCTGTGGGCAGAGGGTCCTGCTGCTGCATCTTGTCTCCTTCTGGGGCTGCTCCTCGTCTGCAGGGACGGGTGTGGATAAGGGGCAGCCAGGACTCCCATGGGTGGCTGCCTCCACTGTGCTGTTCCGGTCCTTCCCATTGGATCCATCAGGGCTGCTGGAGAAGAGCGGTCCAGGGATGGGGCTTTCTCATGAGGAGGCAGTGGGGCTGAGCCTGTGAGCATGGGTGTTGTTCTCCACCTCAGCAGTGTAGGAGAACAGCAGCCTCCGGGCCTCTTCTCTGCACTGCTTCACAACAACACTGATGAGTGCGTGGAGCAGCGGTGCTGTGTGATCCTCCAGGCCAGGCTGCATCTGCTGGACCATGGCTTCCCCACCCAGCCTGTAGCAGCACAAGGAGTGCAAGATCGGCTTTTCTGCAGCCCCTGCCAGCCATCACTGTTCCTCATATAGTACCTTCAGCTCATATATTGCACAGCCAGGGAGAGAGGAGATGCTGATTTTGCTGGAAAAGTGGCACCCAGACCACAGGCAGAGGCCACCCACAGTAACCCTTGCCTCTGTCCCTGCAGTTTCCTGCTCCTCCAGGAATGGCACCCCTGCTGAGTGGAGGGAGACGAGGTTGGGGAGCGATGGGGGTGCTGATGGCTGAGTGGCCGGGAGCACTGCCTGCCTGGCTGCTGGAAACAGGCACCTGTGCGAAGGCTGTGACAACAAGCTTTAAATGTCATCTGGTCCTTGGCTAAATACATGCTAGAGCCATATTATCCACGTCGCTGCCTCTTCGAGGGAAGGGGATGGGTTTGGGGGTCAGCAGTCCTCCTCCTTTCAGAGTGCTGGAGGCTCCTCCTGTGTGAGCCCCTGGCCCCTCTGTGAGTGGAGGGGCTGTGGCTGCCACCCGGGGCAGAGGGTCCTGCTGCCGCCCCTTCGTCCAGTGTCTCCTGGGGCTGCTCCTGGTCTTCAGGGATGGGTGCAGAAGAGGAGTGACTGGGATCCCTTTGGAAAGCTGCCTGTGATGTGCTGGGCTGGCCCACATCGTCAAAGCCTGAGGGGCTGTTGGAGAAGGCCAGGCTGGATTCTGAAGTCTCCCCGCAGGAGCGGGTAGAGTTGGACCTGCTGAACCTGAAGAGAGCTGCAGGACTGCCCTCCTCAGCAGCGCAGGAGCGCAGCAGCCTCTCGGCCTCCTGTCTGCACTGGCCCTCAATGATACTGATGATGCCACGGACCAGAGGCACCGTATGTGCCTGGGTATAATCCTGCAGCAACTGGACCATGACACCTTCATCAGGGCCATCGTTACACAGGACATGCAGAATACTGCTCTCTGCAATCCTTGGCACCCACCAGAACCAGGTCCCAAATATTGTTTCCAGCTGCTGGCGCAGCCAGGGCAGCACAGGATCCAGGAGATGCTGGTGTCTTTGGAAAAGTTCAGCCCAGACTTTGGGCAGAAGGCCACCCACAGGCTGAGGTTCCACATCCCCTGGCTCAGCTATAGGTGGAAGCGTCTGTGAAGAAGGTGAAGAGGAAACTGCCGGTTTACAGCGACGATTTTCATGCACAGAGCTGCGAGATTGGCGAGATGATCTTCTTGCTCGGTTCCTGGCATTTCTGCTCTCCCGAGGGGTTGTGACCAGACATTGTAAACTTATATCATATCTCGACACAGACAAGTTTAAAGACTCTATCAGTCCTCTGCAAACAGGGCACTCTGGTTTCCTTCTTACCCAGCGCATGATGCAGCCTATGCAGAACTGGTGGCAACAAGGCATTATATAACCAATGTCATTATCATAATCATGGCAGACTGGGCAAATCCAGTCTATCTCTGTGTCCTTGTCTTTACTCTCATTTGTGCAGGGATCAGTGTGGAACGAGGAGGTGCCCCCCATTGCTGGCACTGCCAAAGGGTGTCACACACTGCAAAAGGGAGAGAGACCACAGTCAGTCACTGTTTTGGCAGAGCATAGCAGGGCAGGGCAGTGCAGGACAGGGCAGGAAGAAGTGCCCAGGCCCCTGGAGAAGGACGGCCTCCTGGCTCCCTGAGCCCCACCGCCCGCCCCACGGCCACCCCGGGGGACACTTCCCTGCACAGCTCACCTCCGCTGCTGCAAGCGTGCCCCGCGCTGCCCGGCTGCCTGAACCCGGCAGGGCCGGGGAAACTCAGGCGACGGCTCCGGGACGAGCACCGAGAGCTGCCGACGGCAGCCCCCAAAGCACCAGCCGGCACCGGCAGAAGCCTCACCCGACTCTCCAGACCTCGCAGGAGGCCAGGCACGAGCCAGACTGGGACAGGCCCTGCCAGCACCCTAGTTTAAGCAGCCAGGGCCGTGAGGTCACAATCCCTCACTCGCTGATGTCACGGGCTGCTGCTGGGCGTCTCCACCCTCCAGCACCCAGTGACATTGGGCAGCGGGCCTTCCTCACAGAGCTGTCTGAAACTGGGCCTGGCTCCCTGCACCAACACCTCCTGCAGCAATGCTAGCTAGGTGTTGGGCAGCAGCTGAATCTGCAGCCAGAAGTCCACTGAGTCTTGTCTCACACTTTTTCCACCAGCAAACAGCCCTATCCTTATCATGCTGGTGAAGAAAAGCCCCTTCCACAATGGGCAGCAGGGAAAAGGGGAAATATATGTTTCAGCCTCATATTCTGAGGGACCCTTTGTGATTGGGATGTCTGTAGCATTACATATGCTCTGCCATGGTAGATGTCTGTCAAAGTTTTTAAGGCAGGAAGAACAGTGTGTGAATTATAATGTAGCAGAGTACTGAGTGTTGTGGTTTCTTCTAGTTGGGGATAAAGACCCATGAGAGTGCTCGCCCACTTCTCCCCCTCCTGGTGAAACGGGGAGGGGAATCGGATAAAAAGGGAAGCACTGTGTAGGTTGAAATGAGAACAGAATTTTTTAACACAACAACAATATTTTTTAACAGAATATTAATTAATTTTGAATATTAATTAATTATTACTCTTATTGTATAACAGATCAACAATAAAAAAAGATAAAAGTTTCAGAAAAACCAATTCAGTCAATGAAGGGGTATAGAAAAGGAATGTCATATGCTGCAGTTGCTCACCACTTGGGACCCAACACAACCGCTCCTGATCAGCAGCCTAATCTGTGGTTCTGCAGCAGCCCTCCCAACCAGCTTCCTGCCTGTATGTACTGGGCATGATGTCAGTATGGTATCAAATACCTATTGGCAGGCCTGGGTCAGTTGTCCATGCTGTACCCCTTCTACTGCCTCATTGAAGCTAACCCTGTCCTAGCCAAAACTAGGACATTCCACCCCTTATTCTATACCATCTACATCATGCCTAGTTTCACACTGTGCAACATCTAAACACCACACTTCTTCTCCCTGAAAAAATATATGCACACACAGAGAAGTATATAATTCCCTCAGTTTATAGGCCATCCCTCTAATGTTCCCATTGAGTCCATTCAGTCCATAACTTCAGGTCTTATTCATCAGAAATCTTTCACAGTAGGACAAATGGGGTGTGTGTGAGGTCATTGCTTCCCATGTCAGGGGTTTGCAGCAGATCTATTTGGTGTGTTTTGTCTGTAAGTTGAAGGCACTGATCTTTAGGATGTCATTGGTCTGCCCAGATGGGACCCTCTCTGCTCAGCTGCAGGACCTGGTAAGGAACAGGACTCCCTAGGTGCACCCCAGGATTTTCTGGAGGTCCTCCTTGCGCTGCCAGATCACTGTGGGAGAAGACAATCACAGAAATAAAGGTATTCTAAATTCTATTCCTAAGTACGATAATTTAGTTAATTGGACATCACTCAGGAGTGAAGCCCAGGTGCCCCCAACCACCCAGAATTGTCTGAGGTTGGTTGGAAAGCAAGGGGGTTTAACTGCTGCCAAAATAATTACAATGTAACTGAAGACTGTGACATTAAATTGATGTGGACCTTAAATTGTACTAGAATATTAATAGGAGTAGCTGTTTCTGTAGTTATTATCATTATCTGTTGTTATATTTACAAACGCTGTCTGGCGAGCTGCCTGATGCTGTCCAGCGTTGTTTAAACTAGACAGCTTTGTGTGGAAGCCCAGAGCTAAAGGTGATTTTTAAGGAGACTAGAGTTTTATGGAGGCCTGGATGAGGTGAAAGTTAGTTGTTTGTGGAAATCAAGTGCAAGGGCTGTAAAGGGCAGAAAGGAGCTGAATTAATTGTGAATTGCTGCTTGTAACATAGAGGAGCATTGTATGGAGAATATGATTAGAGTAGTGACTGTACTGGTTTAGAAAAAGGCACAGAAAAAGAAAAAGAAGGAGTTGACAGTGATATAGGAGTTTTTTGTGGAAATTATAAAGACGAAGGTGGCAGGAGCAGTAGTGGCTGCATTGGACTGGAAAGGAATCAGAGAAGAATGAAGGGCAGTTGGAAATGGTGTAGGAAGATTTGGTGAAAATAGTATGAGAAGTTATAGTGGAAATAATGGAAGGGGTTTCATAAAAATGGTAAAAGAGAGTTTTGTGGCAGGATAGGAGCAAATCAGTGTTTGTGCTGTAAACAGGAGGGGCACTGGAAGAGGGAATGTCCTAAGCTTTTACAGGACCCTAGAAGACAGCCTCTGCTGAAGTTAATTGGCAGGGACCTGGGAATCTACCCTGGTGGATCCACTGGAGGAAAAAGTGGAGTTAGATTTTAATTAATACTGGTGCTCTTTTCTGTTTTGAATTACTGCCCATAAGCAAAGACTTTGTAAATAGAGTGGGAGTGACTGGCCAACAGAAAAGGACATTCTTTTGTGAACCTCTCCAATACAAATTGGGGAAACAAATTGGAATACACAAATTTTTATATGTTGCAGACACTCCTAAATCCCTGCTGGGATGAGATTTATTGAAGAACTGGAAGCCAAAATAAAATGTAAACAAGGGGAGATATTATTTAAAGTAAAAAAAAATCAACTAATTGATATCCTGAGCCTAAATAAAATAACTCCTGTTAAAACTACTGGAGTAACAACAGTCTTCAAAGAAATTGTTAATCAATTATATCCAGGAGTATGGGCCTCAGGAATTCTGAGGAGAAGTAAAAATGCTATCCTGATAGTGATTGAACTTAAGGAAGGTGCCACCCTTGTTCGAAAGAAACAGTATCCATTGAGACTGAAAAATCAAAAAGGAATAGTAAATCCAATTAATTATTTTATAAAACGTGGACTCTTGATAGAAGGCCAATCAGAATATTGCTAAAGACATACATCCGGTGGTACCTAACCCTTACACCCTGCTTATACAAAACTTAGGGAGAATCAGATCTGGTTTACAGTGTTAGACTTAAAAGACGTTTTCTTCTGCCTGCCTTTAGCCATAGAAAGTCAAAAGTTGTTTGCATTTAAGTGGGATAGTCCTACTTCTGGAAGGAAAACCCAGATTACCTGGACAGTGTTACCTCAAGGATTTAAAAACAGAAATCAAGTGGCACGAGAATTAGAAAGTGGGGAAGCTCCCTCTAGGGAAGGAACTCTTCTGCAATATGTAGGTGACTTGCTGATAGCGACTGAAACAGAATCAGACTGTATTCAGTGGGCTGTAAGCCTATTAAATTTTTGGACTAAATGTATACCGAATTTCTCAACAGAAGGCCCAGATGGTTCAGTAGTGAGTGACCTACCTGGGATATGGAGTCTTTGGAGGACAAGAATTGAGATCTGAGCGAAAGGAGGCTGTTTGTAAGACTCCCTTACCTGGAGTGGTGAAGGAACTCAGAACCTTCCTGGGAATGACAGGTTCATGCTGGCTGTAGATCTAGAAGTATGGGATTATAGTAAAGCCTCTCTATGAACTTCTGAAAAACAGCCTTGCCAAATTGGTATGGACAAAAGAAGTTCAAAATGCTTTTGATGGTATGAAAAAGTAACTCATGAGAGTCCCAGCCTTGGAATTGCCAGATATTACAAAACCCTTCTAGATCTTTTCTCAAGAAAAACAGGGCATTGCCTTGGGAGTTTTAGCCCAACGTCTAGGGCCTCATAAAAGAGATGTGGTCTACTTCTCCAAACAACTAGATATAGTAAGCAAAGGCTGGCCAGGATGCTTACGAGTTGTGGTTGCTGTAATACTGAATATTGAGGAAGCTCAAAAATGTGCTCTAAACCAAAAGATGACAGTGATGGTCTCTCACACTATATCAGCCATTCAGGAGCAAAGAGGAAATCACTGGCTTTCCCATCCAAATTTTTGAAACATCAAGCTATCCTGGTGGAATCTGATGGTGTTGCAATAGAAGTCACTAACATTGTGAACCCAGCTTCTTTCCCTAGTGAAATAACTACCAAGCCATCAACCCACGATTGCCTGGAGATGATCGAGGTTGTATATTCCAGCAGACCAGACCTAAAGGAGGATCCTCTGGATGATGCTCATGATTCCTGGTTCATAGATGGCAGCAGTTTTGTCCGACAAGGTACTCGTAAAGCTGGATATGCAATAACCACCACTGACAGATTCTAAGTATGCTTTTGGAGTTGTACATACCCATGGAGCAATCTGGAAGGAACATGGACTTTTGACCAGTCAAGGACAATAAATTAAACATGCAGAAGAAATACTTCGTCTTCTGGAAGCTGTGCAATTATCAGCTAGAGTTGCTATTATGCATTGCCATGGACATATGAGAGGTAACATTGATCCAGAAAAAGGTGACAGATTGGCTGATATTGAGACCAAGTCAGGGCAGCAGAAAGAGAATGTGAAGTCTAAATTTCAACTTTTATCCCAAGTAACAAAAACAGTGAACTGGATGATCAAGAAGATATTAAATATTCCAAATGAGACCAGGAATTAATGACAGATCTAGCCATAAAAGTCCCTCCTAAAGGATGGGCATGACTAGAAGATGGAAGGACAATAATACCCTCCTTCTTAATTTGGGGTCTGGTTAGAGCAGAACATAACAAAACCCATTGGGGAGCGGATGCCCTGTACAAACACCTTAATCAAAAGTGAATAGGGAAAAATTTATATACAGCACTCCAACAAGTGATATGACAATGTGAAATATGTTTGAAAAATAATCCTAATACTGGGAATCCAGTACAATTTGGTACAATTCAGAAGTGAAATGCTTCAGGAGAGAATTGGCAAAATGATTTCTCGGAATTCCCAAGAAAAGGGGATTATTGATACCTGTTGGTACTGACAGATACCTTTTCCAGATGGCCAGAAGCATTCCCTTGTAGGACCAACAAAGCCAAAGAAGTAACTAAGGTATTAAATGAAATAATACCTTGGTTTGGGGTTCCTATAAACATTTAATCAGACAGAAGACTCCATTTTTGTGCACAAATAGTGCAGCAGGTGAGCAAGCTATTGGAAATTAATTGGCAATTACACACTCCCTATAGGCCTCAGGCAAGTGGACAAGTGGAAAAATGAACCATAAATCAACAGATAGCCAAAATATGCCAAGAGGCAAATCTGTGTTGGTATCAAGCATTGCCAGTAGCTTTGCTCAGCATACGTGTAGAACCAAGAGCTAAAGAAAATCTCAGTCCTTTTGAAATACTATATGGGAGGCCATACCACACTAGTATAAATGTGAGGATCTGAGTCAACTGGGAGATTCTTACCTTCATAATTATATAATCTCTCTGGGAAAGCAATTGAAACTAATTATTAAGAATGTAGTGGGAACTAGAATCAGGGGCTTGGATCACCCTATACATCCTTTTAACCCAGGAGACTGGGTTTATGTCAAAAATTTCTCAGTTGATCCTCTTTAGGAGAAATCGGATGGACCATATCAAGTGCTGCTGACAACATTTACAGGTATTAAGATACCAAGGGCGACCTGCCTGGATTCATTACTCCTGAGCAAAAAAGAGCCCCAGAAGGACAGTGGACTTCTGAACTTCAAGGATCTTTAAAGCTGAAACTACAGAAGCGATAAAATGGAATTATGAATGCTGTCAATCATTTTGTTGATACCAGGTTCTTGGACCAGGAGGACTGGGATCAATTGGCCCTGGTCTCAAGCACACGTGAAATATACGGGAAGTATGGACTTGAAATCCAATACAAGCTTAAATTTGTTAACAGTGGTTTTGCATGGGCCAGAAATATATTTAGAGCACAAATGGCATTGAGACAACACATACAGACTGCAGTGGCTGCTAGGGAAGGTGGGACAAGAGATGAAGGTGGGCTGCAGGGTTACCAGTGGAACTATTCACTACCAGATAAATCAAATCTCTGTAACTTAAACAAAAACTGAGAAGAAATGGACTGCTGACACAACTTTACTTTGCTCAAATCAGTATATATAGTGTGCCTCTGGGCCCAGTGGGAAATAGGGCTGTCATTTAAATTCAAAATTGACACTATATCCTCAATCATGCCACCTTCCACAACTACTGTTACAACTACCTTTGGATCTACCTCAGAAACACCTTTAAGATTGACACCAAAAAATTGCTAAGATTGGACCCTATGCAGTTAAGCTGACTGGGCAACTCCTCTTGGTCACTAAAGAAGGTGGATGTGTCTGTAGGCACAAATGTGGCTTGGACCAACCAGCTTGAATAAAGATGGTAGGGACAAGTTAATACAGCTGACAAGCTACTTCCAATTAACAGAAACAGGTACTGCAAGTTAATCAATTGGTCCCTGGGTGATCACATGGGCAGAAGCAGCATATAAGGAGGTAGCTAGCAAAGGAAGGGTGGCTTTGAGTTAACTCTGTTGGTTGTACTATGTTGCCTGTATATGTCTCTGCACGTGCATTACCTAGATTCTCTACGTCTTTGAATGAATATAGCTTGCACCACTACAACACATGTCTGTGCAAATTAATAACTCAAAATGTTCACCTTTTCTCAGCACCTCCAATACTGGATGGAGCTCTTGGTTGCATTATAGAAAACTATCCTACTCTGAGACGTAACTGGCATGTTGGAAACTGGACTTGGAGTTTTAAATACAATAGACTCCAAGATCCTTGCTAATAAACTAAGCACAACTGTTAATGAATTGCAAAAATTGGAACAACCCCTAAACCTTTCCTTGTGGAACTTAGGAAATAATCAATGGATGCTTTCAATCCTCTTTAAAGAATCTGAAAAAAACATATTCAGGTGACCACCAGCTAATAGCCCATGCTATAGGAGCTGTCCAAGATAATATGTCCCTGGCATGGAGCTGTACTTAGGCTCAGCTGTGGATACAGTCCACAGTGGCTACAATAATTTGAGAAGGAGAAAATGGACTCTTATCCATAGAGCTTAGGAAGTCATCTGGGATCATGCCACTAGTTTTGAAAGAAAATTCCAATTGTGGTGGCACCTTGCCAGTTTTACATATAACCAGGATACTAACCAAATCGTTGCTTTTGTGTTAACTATAGGTGATGCAACAGTCTGTACCATTTATCCTGTTGCTTTAGGAATTCTAAAAGAAAATGTGATATTATACCCATCAGAGCACCAGGAATGGGCTTATAAAAACAGATGCACCCATATATGGTAAACTTGTTATTGATGGTTGTACCACAAAGGGAACACGAGGATTTACATGTGAACGTAATACTTTTAGAGCTCAAGACATTTGTTTAGACACTGAGCAAAGTGTTTGTCATTTTGAAATATATTCTGATAATGATCCAAGGACTGTTCTAGAAAACATCAGAAAGAGTTGTATATGTTTAAGAACCCCTTGTAATAGTCTTTTAATAGATGATCTGAAAGTACCATTTCACAGTCATTCAAATCTATGTATTTGAAACTTTACATATATTTCAGGATGTGACTTTAGCTACTCTGTACCAAGAACTGTGTACCAAACTATACAAGGCAGTTACATGTTATATGATACTTGGTCACCAGCCCAAATTGGAATGCATACCATGTTGGTCAGAAAGTTATTAGAACACCCTGATCTGCATAACTTTGTAGAAAAGGTAAAGGGAGACACTTGTAAGCTCTTAATTACAATTCATCATGACACCCAAAACATACATTGAGTAATAAAAAGAGTACAAGAAGAAGGGGCTTATCACTAGTGGGAAGCTCTATTTGAGTGGTCTCCAACTGCTAGTGGAATTTTTTAATCGACTACTCCATCCTGTAGTGGTGGTACTTATACTGAATAAAGAATGCTTAGTCTTTATAGACATTATATACACAAGAGTATGGCACAAGATTCACAATTTAGCACAAGTTAGAAGCTTTAACTGAACATTTATGCAAAAGGGTATAATTTTAATTATCATGCTCTGCAAAAGAATTTGCAAGGATCAAGGGGAGGGGGGAATTGATTCAAAGGTAGATAGGTGAGTTTAGGTTATGGAAGCTTGCTTATTAAAACTTACAATATTAGTTAGAAAATTGCACATATAGTTTTATGAAACTCCTAGTCTTGTAAGCCCACAGAGATATTAGAAAGACATAGTTATTTCTTGTAACATAACTGCTTAGCCCTGATAGTTTCAAGACTGGTATGTACCTAAGCAAAATTATTATGACGAAGCTCTTACATTAGTTCTACCCTTGAAGATTTGGACATTGTACACCACTGACAACTACAAGGCCTGCCTAGCCTCAAACAAAACTGTTATCTGGGATGGCAGAGCTTTTAGGCCAGTTTTCATCCTGTCCAAGGACCCAGGAGTAAAGATACATCGCAAGGAAAGTTTGGATCTTAATCCAACAGCGATTCCTAATGAACACTGAAGGAAGCAAGAGGACATCAAAAGAAACAAGACAGAGGCATAACTTGGGTGGACCAAGATAGGACTATGGGTGGGCCCTTTCCTAGAAATGTGATGAATATTCATGTTTGTTGTAAATACAAGCTGAAAATCAAAAGGCTGAGGTGGGCTCGTTTGGTGGAGAAATCCCTCGTGTTCCCCAGCACTGCAGTAAAGAATACCTGCTTAATAGTCTCATTGGCTATTGAGTCCTGACTGGCTTCTTCACAGCATCAGTATTGTATTCTTTCTTTTGAGTTTTGAAGAAAATGAGAAGGAAATTGAACACAAATGAATAATAATAAAAAAAAAACCACAAAGAACTGAATCAGAAAGGGAAAAGAAAACAATACTACTTCACAGGGTAGATGATATGGGATAATCCCAACATGTTTTTGTCAAAATTGAATGGCTCAGAATTACCTGACTTTGCCCTTTATAGTAACATAATCACACCATTAATGTGATATTCCTCAATAGATTAATCTTCTTGCCACTTTCAAACACAGAACACATTTAATACAAAAAAAATCAGCTATTCAAAGAAATAATTGGGCAATTTTGTTGTGAATGGCATTTGATTTCAGAGCTCTTGTGGGACTCACTAGATATGCTACATCCACATTTTAGTAAATAGAAGCTGTACCCTAGAGCGTGCTAATAATACAAAGAAGTGCAAAAACCAGAGCAAATATGTACCTCTGTAAATAAAAATATTTTTTAGGTACCTGAAAATACAGTGATTTTAAACTGTATCTCTAATAGTGCCAAAATATGATAAGGTAATTTTAAGGCCTGTGACATGAAGAAAGTACTTAAATTTCCTCCCACTTTACTTGTTATATGAGATTAACTTCAATATCCCTTGATTATGAGATGAATACTTCAGAAGTTCAGTCTTGCAAAAAGGTACCCTTCAGTTGCATCAATAGAAACACAGCTGGCTGAATATTTTTTCAAATTACATTTTCAGAAGAAAATCCTTGAGTCATTAAAACACAAATTGATTGGGCAAAAAAGTCCCTTTCAATAACATTACCGTTACCAAAAACAAGTATAAAAGTGAAAATCTCACTTTAAAGAGTAGTTTTGAGAACATGCAAAACAAATGCTTACTTGGAATTTAAACATCATCTATGGATGTACTCTGGATAAAAAATAGCATGTTTTCAAAATTGTTGGAAGAAAGTACTTGGTTTACTCACATTTATTTGAATGAGACTTTTGTTTTTCAAGTTTTATTAAAGGGTTGAAATTTCAACTTGATTCAAGATAGTGAAAACAGCAAGAATTCTTGTGGAATAGGGAAAATATTTTCATTCTCTTTTTAAAAAGTGTGTACTGAATGCAAAGAAGAAACACTTTTCTATTAATAACTTTGAAATTATTTTTCTTATTTGTACCACAGACACTATGCACATCTTTTAAGTCTGATGTACAGGGTGCTAAGTGAGCTTATTTCAAGTTTTCCTTCTGCTAAAAGACTACACCACTTCCTGAGTTACTGAGAAGCCCCTGTTAACTATTGATGATGACAGAGCCTATTTGATAAGATAGACACAAATTTTGAAGTTAACTGACTCTGGCAGAAAGTGGTGGCTCTTTATGATGAATTATGTCAATATATCATGTGTTACAGAATCACAGAATCACGGAATGGTGGGAGTTGGAAGAGACGTCTAGAGATCATCTAATCCAGCCCTACTAAAGCAAATTCACCTCGATCAGGTCACACAGGAATGCATCCAGGTAGGTTTTGAAATCTCCAGAGAAGGAGACTCCGTGCTCTCCCTGGGAAACCTGTGCCAGTGCTCCATCACCCTCATAGTAAAATAGTTCTTCTTTATATTTAAGTGGAACTTTTTGTGTTCCAGCTTATGACCATTATCCCTTGTCCTGTCACTTGAGAAAACACAAAAAACTGCTACCCTTTACTCTTGACATCCACCTTTTAAATGCTTGTAAATATTAATGAGATCTCCCCTCAGTCTCCTCCAAGCTGAACAGTCCCAGGTCTTGCAGTGTTTCATCATAAGATGCTCCAGTCCCCTGATCCCCTGATAGAGCCTTCTAGAAAACACACAAGGCTGCTTATGCTTCATTTTCTTTCATTTGCTGTAGATTCTTGATGGTTTTATATCATTTTCTATCAGGTCTTGCATGCCTGCAGGAAGTTGGATGCACCACAAAGGATCACTATGAAAAATAATTTAAAAGTCAACATTTTGTGCATGGTTATTCTGACAGTGAGTTTCAGATATGCCTTTTTGTTATTTTTAATATATTCAGATGAAACATGGCTTGGATGGGGTAAAAAAAAAAAATCTTACAGTTTCTCTTCCAATTAGAATAATTGCAGAGTTATTCTTTTGTGAATGTGCCTTTTTAAAGTAGTTCAGCTACAAGTCTTACTCAGTTTTTATTTTTCACTCTATGTCTGCCTACCAGGGTTGCTGATCTGCTTAAAGGTTTCTCTTGCCATGTAGGGATTATTTCTTTGTTGTTTCCAGCTGATATCTCCTGGAGTGGCTACCTTTTGGTACTTCTTTTCTAGCTCTGTATCAGCAGAGGGAGAAAACATGCCCCATTCTGGTTTTTATCATTCTTTCTTTGATGAGTTTCCATAGTGACCGGATTAATATCACTGCCTGCTGTGGGAAATTGCTGACTTAAATAGCTTGACTTCATGCTGAAACAGCAGTCTCTGCTCCTGGAAGGCACAGGGATAAGGGGAGAGGTTTCTGCCGTGAAGCCAGTAGCAGAAAGGAGACTTCCACTTCTGAGTTAATCTCTAGATGCGCTGTACACTGGCAGATTTATTGAGATTTCCTGCAATGGAGTATATCTGATTATTTTAGATCAGTTAGTCCATTTGAAAATAAGGCCAAAAGGCACAACATCTTAAAATTTGAGGATTCTTCATGGCTCACTGCCTCCATGAGGGGCCTTAATCTCCTGCTTGGATGTTTTTCCCCTCTCCTAAGTCAATAAACTAGAAAGGTAATATATGCACAAATAAAAAATATATAACTATCAGATTTCGTCTCTGATTTTGCTTTTAACTCAATTTCCTGTCTGTTAGCATGCCTTCTATGTTAGATTGAAAATGAAGTTCTAGCTCATGTTCTATTTGTACTTGAATGAAGAAGCTGGAATTTTTATGTGCTTTCTGGAGCTGTCCTGCAGTCTAACGCAAGCCACGGCCGCAGCTGAGCTGTTGTGAGTGCACTCCTGCAACTGCACCCTGAGTAGTATGTGGAAAAGACCTTACCTTGTGCCCACTTTGAAACAAGAAGGGATCTGTGCACTTGAGTTGAGTGGCTTCCTATTGCCTTCTTTTTTGGAAGAGTTTTCTCTTCCCCTTGTCTAGTTTAAGAGGGAGAGTGGTACAATAATGTGGTGGGCATCTGACATCCAGCTGGGGTTGAACGACCACAAGAACCTAACTATAAAACATTTCAGTTAAAGACATTCACTAATGATGAGTTAACTGAAGCATGGCTTCTCTAGAGATGTCTGATAACACGACTTCTCACTGCAATACTTTAACATCTCCACTGAAGCAACTAGGTAGTCAGGCCAATTCTGCAATGACAGAGCAATCAGAAAAGTTCTGCAATGAATTCTTGCAGGATGTTCAAGGCATTTGCCTGCTGCATACTGTATCTGCAGGGAGTGACTGTGAGGGGAAAGAGGAAGGAGCAAGTTTCTAGCTGAAAGTTTGTCAAGGACAATAATATGTTATTAGATCAAAATAATTCTATGCCATGCCTAGCAATAAGATATCTAAAACACCCTCTTTCTCACCACTATTGGGAAAGAGTGACCAGTATTTGTACCTTGAAAGTTAGAAGGAGACGCTATCTGACTAACTGGGTGATCCTGTCTCACACTAACGGTTTCTTCTAACTGAAACAAAGATACTAAATAAGGTCATAGGGAGGGATTCAGTATTGAAAGCATCCTTGTCTAGTTCTCTTCATTGTCCTTGGGGATATTGCAACTGTCTGCAAGCTTAGTTTTGAGCAGCCACTTGGAGGAAATCCAAAGACTTAGAGAAGAAAAATAACTTCTAACCCAACAAATCTACAAGCTGTGCTCCTTAGGATATGGGACATGTACTACTACTGGTTTGGGCATAAAAACCCCAGTGCTCTCATGCTAATGAATGCCCAAGTACCATAATTTTTGCATGCACTGCATCTATACAAAGCAGTCTCTTGGAAATCAGTGGGAACACCCTGCAAGAACAAATGCAGTTTTCAGTCCCATTTATGATTCTTACATTGAAAGCCACAGTGACATTGCCAGGCAAGCAATCTGGTCCCAAAGGAGGTGGCTTCTCATGACATTTTAATTTGCACAGCAATTATTGTTTCATGTATGACATGTAGTAAAAACTGTACAAAGTTGACTGATAAAGTTTGGGTGATTTTGAAGAAGCAGGATGGGAAGTTGTTTTCTCTCAAAGACATGATGTTCTTTCTTCCTGCCTTTTGGTTTCTCAGCTGCACCATGATAATGGAAAGAGGAAGAATACTCAACAGAAATACTTACTATTCTGGAAAGATGAAGAAAATAGGATAGCGAAAGTGAGTATCCTCTTCTGTACTCAGAATAATTTTTAAAAAACCCCTTCAGTACATTTCTCATTTTCTTCGAAATGTTCCCATCAGTCGGGAATGAAACTCTTACTATCGTAAGAATACAATTTTGGCTCCGTAAGAAGGACAATATCTGACAATTGTCTGTCAATTCAACTGGTATTTGCAGATGAAGAAGAATAAGGTGAAGGAAAAGAAAGGTGATCAGGAGAAGGGCAAGAAATAATAAATGAAAGACAGAAAGTGTTTTAATGGATTGTCATTTTGAACAGTATGATTTTGTGAGTCTACCACAGAGGTGTCTGCCTTTCTGGGTATGTAGGAAAAATGTTCATGCTATGTACACTAACTGTAGAAAACACATGCCTAACAAATACATTTGAGATTATGAGTATAAGATTATGACCAGGAGGAGAATTTTATTTTGAGAACCTCTGAGAACACCTATGCACAATATTTTTAGTGTGGCCATAAATACATGCCTTCCTGTGTTTCTGATATAATTTGACTTTGTATTTTAATTCATACTGTTAATCAAGGGTGATTGAGAACATGGGAAGAATTAGTCACAGGTTGGATATTTTAGCTATCAACAGCTTCTTCTTATTTCTTTGATTCCTACCTATTTACAGGTGAAAATACCATTGCATTCTCACCATGTTGATTGTGGTTCCACATACAATTTAATTAAGCTGTTGTGTACTTGAGATACCTTTTAAAAAAATCACTATATCAACCAGCCACAGCTTTGAAAGCATTTTGAGAACTGAAGTCTTGAGAACATCAAGGTATTAAACATAGTTTAACACTTTGCGGTTATTAGATATACTTGAAAAATTCAAGTAACTTATTCAAAATAGATTTCCTCAAAGTAATTAATTTCATTTATGAATTGCAAGGTCCTGTGAAGTTGAAACATTTCTGAATTGTCAAAAGTCAATTATCTTGACAATGTTGTTCAAGACATGTTTGCGTGGTTGGCTGTTGTGGCCAGATGCCCCAGACACTGAAGTGGAAGCCATGGCATCACTTATGATCCTCAGTTTGCTATCAGGGATTGAGTGAATCACTATATGGGCGTGTTGTGTGATATGCCCATCATTCTTACGGCCTCAATAAAGCTTCTTTTTTAGCATATTTTCAGATTCCACTACTATTTGGACCACATTGTCCCACAGACAATTCTGCAAGGAGTCTGTCCCCATCTCCTTGGACTACTTTGTCTCCCATTGGGTGTTCTGATGCTGTCTGTGCTCCAGGCTGAACAGGGGCCAACACTGTAGCCACTCCTCACAGAGTGAGTACTCCAGCCTCCAGATTTCTCTGCTTTATCAATATATCTTCTGTCCACACAGGACATAGTACTCAGATAAGGCCTAATGCATAAGGAGGCGACCTTTCTCCTGTCCCTAGCAGGATTGCTGATAGGAGTCTGCATTCCCAGGGCTGGGATGATCATTGTCCCTACTGGAATTTTATGTAGACCCTGTTGATGTTTTCCTCCTCCCTGTCCAGCCCATCTGGGTGGCAGCCTTCCCCTCATAGGGGGAAGATATCTCCTAGGTCACTGAGAGATGTTAAATAGATATGTTCCACAATGCAACCTGCAGTAGCCCACTAGTTGCCAAACATTAATGTCCTAACTTGGGTACAGGCAGACTGTGGCATAAAGTGTTGAGAGTCTTGGGCAAGTCAAGGCCACCTCACCTCATCATCCACAAATCCAGACATGTTATCACAGAAGATAATGAGTCAGGCATGATTTACTGGGATAAATCCATGCTAATTCTCCCCATTCCCCTTCTACTCTTTTCATGTGTACAGAAATGTATTCCAAGAGAACTCAATGCATGATTTTACCAAAAAGTCAAGATGAAGCTGACAGATCTATACTTCTCTGGATCATACCTTTGGCCCTTTGTGAAGGTATGTGTGATTAACTGCCTGTCTCTGGTCTTTGAGAGTATGTCTCAATCTTCATGGTCTTTCAAAGATGATAGACAGCGGTGTTAACAAGGCACCAACCAGGCCTCAGCACAGTGGGTATGGCTATTGCAACACATTGACTTACGTGGGTTGCATTCTCACAAGTCATTCCTGACTCAACCCTCAGTCACTGATGGTCCTTCTTCCCCTTGAACTGTTTCAGGTCAGGGTAGCTCAGCCTCACCCTGTACTCGTTTTCATTAAATCATCAGGCCCTTTCACACTGGGACAACAATTTCCTTGTCTGCCCTTCTATTATACTAATGTAGTTGTAGATATTCCTCTTGTTGCCTTTGACATCCCTTGAATCTTTTAACTCCAGCTGAGCTTCAGCTTGAATGATGCCATCTGTACATGCCCAGGCAAATTTTCTAAAAGATGCTTTTGTACTCTGTCTCTGTTCTTATCCCTGTGTGTTGCATTTTCACACTGGAGTTCTGCCACTTTTAGACAAGTCCTGACAGACCCGTCTGCGTGCCTTCACATCAGGGTAGGTCATTCTTATGCATGGAAGATGCTCTCCTTAATGGTCTGCCAGCTTTCCTTAGCTCCTTTGCCTTTTAGAACAGCCTGCCATGGATCCCACCTATGTATTTCCCCTGCACACTTGAAGTCTGAACATTGTATTTGACTAAAAAATTTTTATTTTCTCTTTTTCTTGTTTCAAATTGGATGTGCATGATCCTATAGGATCCATTCAGCAGATTCTTGCCTCCTAACTCATAATGAGAAAAGACTCTCCATCGATTAATTTACAATCTATGCAGCCCAACTAGCAGCTACTTCTAAACTTTAACCTGCCTTTCAAGATACTCTGAATTGCTAGATTAAACTGCATTTATGCTTTTCCTAAACCATCTTCTGTAAAGTCAAGACTCACTGATACATTTGACCATGAAAAAATGTATCAATCATTTTTTATTAAATCATTATCATCAAAGATATTTGTATTTCTGTTAAGAATAAAAGCATTCTCCTTAAAGTGATAGCTTAAGGGAAGTACTTTTCCTGATAGTAACTTGATTAGATTGTATGTCTAATTCCTTATTTCATAGAATCATAGAATGGTAGGCGTTGGAAAGGACCTTTAGAGATCATCAAGTCCAACTCCCCTGCAGAAGGAGGTCCACCTAGATCAGGTCATACAGGAATGTGTCCAGGTGGTTCTTGAATACCTCCAGGGAAGGAGACTCCACACTTTCGCTGGGCAGCCTGTTCCACTACTCTATCACCCTCACAGTGAAATAGTTTTTTCTTGTATTTAAATGAACCTTTTGTATTCCAGCTTCATCCCATTACCCCTTGTCCTGTTGCTACATACTGTTGAGAAAAGGGATGCCCCAACCTTCTGACACTCACCATTTAGATATTTGTAAATATTAATGAGATCCCACCTCATTCTCCTCTTCTCCAGACTAAACAGCCCCAATTCCCACAGCCTTTCTTCATAAGAAAGGTGTTCCAGTCCCTTGATCATCTTGGTGGCCCTATGCTGGACTCCAGAAGTTCCCTGTCCTTCTTGAGCTTGTTGTCTTTATTTCTCTATTTCAAGCTTTGGAGTAAAAGAACCATTTAAGTGGCATTTACAGAGAAAGAACAGTGACTGGTAATTAATTAATGTACAATTATAGTATTGCTTGCACCAGCATTTTACTGCTATGCATCTTCAGGGGAAGGGTCTTCACCTGAGCAAGGGTCTTTTTGGCCTGTGGGTGTGATTTTTAGTATTATAATGAGGGTAGCTCCATTGAGGACTTCAAGTTTTCTTCACAGATTTGGCCTTATATACAAAATAGCCTTAAAACATCATGATTGACCATTTCCATAATTTTCTCTATGCCTAATTATCTCAGCATGTCCTTGGTTAGAGGGTGCTAACTACCTACTATTCTGTTTACGAATCGTTTACAAATCATTAAATGTAGCATCTTAGACTGATAAGATAAGAAAAATGTCCTACAAATCACTTAACAATTAACAAGACTCAATGATCAATGACTTTGAGCTCTCAATGATACTACATTACATAATTAGTACAGAAACTATTACATGATCTCTGAAAATTCACCTGATTCCTTTAGAAATCACAGGAATGGTATTTCCCCAGGCTTTTATCTTCCCCTTCCTACAGGAGGCAGAAGTGGGGATTCTGAAATCCAGATATCCAGTAAGGATGAACCAGAGAAACAACCTGAGCAGATACGTGTTTCATACATGGCTACAGTTGAAGCCTTATTGCTGCAGTGTCTGCAGACCAAAGCTGAAAGACTCTTTGCAGTTCCACCTGAGAGTTTGGAGGGAAAGAAAGATCCTTTCCTTTCCTTTTTTTTTTTCTTTTATTTGTTTTGGGGTTTTTTTTTCCCCAGTTGCAACTATTATATAAATTAAAATGGAATTCAGGATATTGTCAGGATTGTCTGAAACAGAAACTTTTCTTTGAAATAATTTGCTAACTCTTCATCTCAGTCAAAATTTGTCATTCAAGCCACGTCAGCTTGTGTTTTCTTCAATGGGAATTCACTTCTAATTTATTATTGTAATCAGAACAATAGTGGGGAGAAGAGAAACAAGCTGGCATAGTTATTTGCAGTTTCCAAAGCTTCTGGCAGAGTCAGCCACAAAAGGCTGCTTAACAAGACATATAGTTATCTAGATGTAAACTGCTTTTATAGATTCAAAGTCAAAAGACATGGAACAAAGCAGGAAGACAAATTACTGCCTTTTAGCTTGGTTAAAGCTCAACAGCAGCTACTATGGCAGATCTGGCTTTTCTTCCTGAATTCATTAACACTCTTCCACACTCCCCCACCCCAAACAACAGCAAAAAAATCATTGCTCAGTAAGATGGGAACATTTGTACGCTCTTTTAGTTCTCCAAGACAAGACAAAGATGAGACTAAGTTCATAGTCTGGTGACCAAATAACTCCATCACCACTTTAATTCAGTACTGGTAAATTTAGTGCAACATAATATGCACCGAAATGACACCTTCAGTGATGAATAGTATAATGAAATTTAATCACATAAAGAAAATTATGGATATCACTAAAGGCCAGATGGTGAAAACTTTTGTTCGTTGCAAAATAATGACTGATGAGAAGAAATTGTAAGAGAAATTGACTATGGTGGCAAACAGTAAATATTGCTTAGATACTAGGTTAATTTAACATTTTGTATATTTTTTTAAGGATATAATGAAAATGTGATAAAGATGCTGGAAATGACATAAATTCGAAGTACAAAACAACTTCAAGGAAAAAAAAACCTCTTAAAAAGGCATGAGAGGAATGGGAGAAACATGTAGAATATTGATTTTTTTTTTCAGTACTTTGGAGGAAAGGGAGAGTTGCAAATTGTCTATTTTTGAAGAAGATGAAGCTACCTACGTGCCATTGTACAAAGAGGCTCACAGACTACTCAGGTTTGCATAAAACTGGTGGAATCTGGTGACAGAAAAATCAAGTTGAAGAGGATCTTGCAGATAGACTTGAAAAAAACAGAAAAAATATTTGTCTGTCCTAGAAATACAGATGGAGACTGTGTCTTGGCTGCTGTGTAAGTTTGATGGTCAATAAGGTGCATGTGGTTAGGTTTTGGCAAGCAGTGGTCTCTGTGGAAGACAGACAGAAGCTGCTCTTGGATGATCACAGCTACTTCCAATGGACCCATAGGCCACAGCCGAGCCCCTCAGCCCTCGGTGAAGCACCTCTTCCAAAATGTATGTAAGGCAGAAAACCTGTTTTGATATTTGTCTTCACTCAGATCTATTTTATTTGCCAAAAAATGAAATTAATTTTCCCAACTGAAATGTGTTTTGCCTGAGACAGTAAATAGTAAACAATGCCTCAGTCTTTATCTCAACTAACAGTTTTCTTGTCCCACTGAGGAGGTGGAGTGGGTGAGTGGCTGAGTGGGCATTTGGCTATTTGCTACAGCTAAGCCACTGGATGGATGCATGCACTTTGGTGTACAAAGCTCACATACATGAGCGAAACATTTGGATTTTTATTTATTGCTGGTACCTCTATCAGTTCCATTTAAATTTTTTGTAGTTGTTTTTCCAAACATTGTGTATTTCTGGAAATATTACTTTGTGAAATAGAGGGGTTTTTTGAGAATTAGACTTCAGAGGTGGTAGAGGAAAAAAGTTCTGCAGTATCATCTTCCAAGTACTTATTTCCAAGAGACAATGCAGCTTGATTTTTTGTTCATCCAGAAAACGTGACTTGCAGTGTAAGTGACGGTTACCAGTGTAAAAAGGACTGCTGCTCTGTGGTCTGTGCTGAAGCTGAATGCTATGATTTCTGCCTATACTGATTGAGAAACTGCTCTGTTCTCCAAGTTTCTGCTCAGTGAAAATGCTGATTCTGGGATGAATGTGTAGATCACTAGTACTGGCATTTTGCATGCTCAATTCGTACAGAGAACAAACTGGTAATTGCCTTCTGGCAAATGGAAAGAATCCAATGTTCCCTTCACATCATGCCCTAGCATAGTTTGTGAGGCTCAGCAACTTTTTTCTACTTGAGAAACCACTCAGGGATATAGCAGTTAGATTTCAAAAGGTATGGAACCGCCTGCACATCATAAAATCAAAGGCTTTAAATGTGGCACTGGTAACAGTTTCTTTTAGCTGTTTTTATACATGTGGATACTCTTCTCCATTTGGATGTAATGCGGCTATGTGACACAATCACTTTCACCCTCAGTATCAAACTGGGAAAGTAAACAGTATTCCAAAGGTTATTCTACAGCAAGTGACTACCTGGAGAAATTCTATATAAAATGAAATATATATATATATACTTATTATATAATGACAAAGATATATTTGTAAGGATAATAATAATGTATAATTGTACATAGGTGTCTAAATTAAGTATATACAAATCTAGATATGAATAGTAATATTAATGTACATTTATATGTGTCTTTGTATAAATACTTAGGTTTATGTGTATACATTACTAAATATGTTTACTTACATATAGAAATATATGTATTATATACACATATGGAAGCTACATACTTAGTTAGGTATATAAACGGATCATATGTCACTACATATCATGTATGCATCTAGTTGCTCTTTTGCTATGAAAATACCAGTACAGTTTCTGTGTTCTTTTGTGACTTCTTTTGTCCAGTTCTTTTGTTTTTTTTCCCCATCAGATACATTAAGATGACTTGATCATGATTTTACTGTAAAATAGATTCCAGATCTGAGGCATTGTTTTGCTTATCAACAAGCCTGGGGAGATAAGTTTTTTTCAGATTATATCAATGTCTAGATAATGAGCATTTAAAGGAGAGAAATGAAGTAATTTCCCACTAGGAGGCATGTTGCATTAATCAGTGATATTGCCACTCAGACAGATTAACAGTCATCTTGAAATCATGCATTACTTCACAAACATTGCTTTCTTCTGCAAGGCTACAACAGCAGAAGCATCTGCAGCAATGAAGACATTATGCCACATATTTGCATGTGTTACCAGAACCCGAGCAACTTTTTTACAGGACTTCATTTTCCACATAGATTTAAATTATTGAGGAAAATGTCCTGCAAAGGTTAACTTGAAATACAATTCCCACTGGGACTGAATTAATTCCACTAGGATAAAGTCTTTGATTAAATATTTTGATATCTTTCATTCCAAGTATAACATTACATCTCCTTAAAGCTTTGTATTCCAAATCAACCTTGATAAGATGACTTGCTGCCAATTACAGTTCCAGGTGAAACAGATTCCAGTACTCCAGTTAGAGAGGAAAGTAAGGAAAGTTTACTCTACTACCTACAAGACACAGAACACAACAAAAAGCAAAAAGGGAGTAGGATGATGAGAAAATTACAACCAGCACTTTAAGATCTCCCTCCCCCATCCCTCCTTTCTTCCTGGGCCCAACTCACTGCTCCTCATATCCCTACCTCCTCCCCGCTCAATGACTTAGAGGGGCAGGGAATGGGGGATGTGGTCAGTCTCTCACAGATGGGCTCCACCACTTCTCTCTTCTCAGAGGAGGACGACTCCTTGTATTCTTCCCCTGCTCCAATAAGGGGTCCCTGCCATGGGACACAGTTGGGTTTTTCCGCACAGATGCAGCTTCTGTATATACAGGGTTCCTCCCATGGGACATGGACTCTTCTGGGCATAGTCAATGCCCCTGGTGCAGGATCTTTAAGGAAGGGTGAACAAATCTCAACTTCCCCACTCCTCTCTGCAGAATGCAGGGGAGTCTCTGCTCCAGCACAGCTCCTTCTCTTTTCCCTCACTGACTTTGGAGTCCAGATAGTTCCTTCTCTCTCTTCCAATTCCTTGCACCACCACCAGAACAAGAAGAAACAGGAAGCAGCCTCCTTTTCCAGCTTCTTAAAAAGTGATTGTGGAGGCATCTACTTGGCTCAGACCCAGAAGTGGGTCTGACTGAGAGCTGGGGAGAGTTTCAGGCGGCTTCTTACAAGAGTCATCTTTTCAGCCCCTTGCCCCTTACTAAAAATGGCTTCATGTCAAGCCATGAAACATGGGGATATAGGAATGATTCTCTTTTATTTCTACAGGATACAATTTGGTCAAGAAAGGTTCTTCTTCCCCTCTGCTCTGCCCTGGTGAGGCCTCATCTGGAGCCCTGCGTCCAGTTCTGGGCTCCTCAGCTCAAGAGGGACAGGAAACTGCTGGAGAGAGTCCAGCACAGGGCCACCAAGATGATCAGGGGACTGGAGCATCTTTCATACAAGGAAAGGCTGTGGGAACTGGGGCTGTTTAGTCTGGAGAAGAGGAGACTGAGGGGGGATCTTATCAACATTTACAAATATTTAAATGGTGGGTGTCAGGAGGTTGGGGCATCCCTTTTATTCTGTGGTATCTAGTGACAGGACAAGGGGTAATGAGATAAAACTGGAACACAAAAAGTTCCACTTAAACATAAGAAAAAACTATTTCACTGTGAGGGTGAGGGAGCCCTGGCACAGGCTGCCCAGGGAGAGTGTGGAGTCTCATTCCTTGGAGGTCTTCAAGACCCACCTGTACATGTTTTTACGTGACCTGATCTAGGTGAACCTACTTCTGCAGAGGGGTTGGACTAGATGATCTCTAGAGGTCCCTTCCAACCCCTGCCATTCTATGATACCACATATTATTCCTTTCCTGATTTTTGTGCCTTGCAGGTGACGAGGAAAGCCAGAGTAGTCCAAAGAAAGGTTGGAAATTCCTAAAGTATTTCCTTTGTACAACAGAAAAGCCATTCTCAGAAAGTGCTGGAGTGAAGAAAAGTTTTCAGTCTGCATTGGCTTGAAGAGGCGCTGGCACTGTTGCTTCTGAGCTTTATTGTCCTTTTAGGTAGATTACTATCTGGAATTCAGTAAATGGCTCTGTGGCAGACAATATTTAGCTGATGGTGTTTGTCTGCGCTGGTGTGTTACCTGCAGGAAATAAATAATAAAGACTTCCACACTTCTTAGAAGACTGAGAGGCTTGCAAACTCCAAAGATAAGAAGGATATCATCATTCTTTCAATTTTTACACCAGAATAGTATAATTGACTCAAGCAAAAAAAGACTTTTCAGATCAGAATTATCTCCCTTTGACAAGAATGATGTCTTGGAATGGGAATTCTAGGTTAGCAAAACCTTAGATTTAGTTTACAGGCAAGTTTAATCCCTTCTTTAATCCAGAATAATTCAATATCTGGATGTTTGTTTCCCGCATCCTTTGCAGGACTGTATTGTGCTTGAGAGGTTGTTCAGTGTTATTGTTCTGTGCTAATTCAACTTGTATTTTTGAGCCCTTTTGTATTTTATATAAAGGTATTAGGAGAAAAAAAAAATTGCTGCTTTCATCCTAGAGAAAACCCCTTTTCCTGAATTTCCTCTACAGCTAATGAAGAAAAATAGCTATCTCCAAGCAGTCTTTCTCAGCACTGACAATTACATAATATTTTCTGTATTTTATTTCTCTCCATGGGCTCCAGAAGGAACAAAGGAAAGCATCTATCTTTTCACAAATTCAGCACTTGTTAGATCTAAGAAAGCAAATGACAAAGTGCTGTTGGTTCTAGTTACTTATTTGTCATATTTTTCAGGGTCAGTGATTATTATATAACGTTACATATTTTGTAAGATACTGAAAAAAGGCCATGCATTGTGTACAGGGAGGAACTCTGGCTTCAAAAGAAAAATAGCACTTTGTTTCTGGAGGCGAGTTGATACACACTAGCTGACCTGACAAAAAGTCCTATCTCACCACACAGAATCAAATTAGCCTGTTGAGACTTGCCATGATTAACCAGCCTACCTGGACATTTATACCTAGTGACAGAGATGGTTCAGTTATTCTCTCTGTCTAAATACAGTTTCTCTCTCTGTCTAATGTATTTCTTTAAAAATAATCTGGTAGAGACAGCAGGTCATTTATGCACTCAGATTTAGGTGTTTATTTTCAGCAGCAAGCAGAAGGATTTGTGACAAAGTTCACAAAAAGAACATGTTGAGTATAGTCAGTACCTATAGACAACACTGCTGATGTCTATACTTAAAAAAAGGAGAAAGCTCAAAACAACTACCAAATGCCATATGCTTAGACTACAGGTTAAAGAAGCAGCACAAATGTACAGTACAGATACATCGAGGTGCCTGGGAATGTATGTGTTTGGTAATATACTCAATAAAGTCCTTGAGAGCAATTAGTATTAATTGGAAGAATTAATGAATAATGCACTATTCAAACAGGCATGGAAATTATTAAGCTTTTGTGAATATGATATTATTTAACACTGTTTCAGATTGGGCTTTTGAAGGCTGGTAGTTTGAAATATTTAGAAAAGGATTAGCAGAGTCTGATGGAAGACTGTTGGGGAGTGCAGAAAGACAGGGTGAAATACCTTCATAGTTTCTTTTGCCCAGCCCTATTATCTTTACTTTGAAGGAGAAACTGCAACCAGGCAAGGAGAGGGAAAGGGTCTGGGGAATCCCTCTGACAGTACTAAGCATGGCTAGGTTCTTCCGGCAACATCTCCTTGCCACAACCATATTGAAAGAATCAGATTGCTCTGAACAGGTAGGTCAGTGATTAAAATTCAGGATACCATTCCCTTTGGTCTCATTTCCCAAAGTTGTGCAGTAATATGATCTGTTGCAGTCACCTTAAAAAAGGTGTGTGTGTGGGGGTCATTGGTTAACATTTCCCAGTTGTATTTTAGTCATGAGTTATCTTTGGCAACAGCCAATGAAAATGTTGCAGGCAACATGACATGGCCATCCACAATTCCATTTTAAGTCCACAGGCTAAAAAGTAAGGCAGGTCAAGGAGCTGCAATGCCCATGTTCTCTCTCTTTGTGGAATGCATGTATTTCTAATTAAAGCAGCAAAGCTTATTCAGAAATATGCCTTTGGAGGCACTTCAATATACAAATGTAAAAACAGGATGAAAATGATGAAATAAAACACTTGTGCATGAAGTCGACGTTATCCTCCTGCAACTTGCCTAATATAGGAAAATAGTATAAGACTGGACTTGATGATCTCAAAGGTCTTAGAAACACTGTAATGTTTCTAAGAAATACTAATGCCAGTTACTTACTAATTGTAAATAATTAATAACTAATAACTAATTTACTAATTGCTGTGATTGCTATCAGGCACTGGCAATAAATGTCAAGTTCTGCACACTGAATACCTGTGTCTTTCGTTCTATGTTTCTCTGCCACCTCCCCAAAACTATTTTCCTTCACTGCCTCAGCAGAGGTGATAAGGGAATCAGGGGAGGATGATTCAGGAATTGTTGTTGCCGTTAGCTGATGTGGAGGAGTGGGGAAGAGCTGGAAGTGAAGTTGTAAACGTGCTCCTAAGAATGAAGCGGTGAGCCTGCAGTGAAAAATTGAATTCTCATGATGAACAGCTGGCTGAGATTACTTTTCCATTGATCCATCTGTGTATATTGCTTTTTAGGTAAACAACCAGCAGAAACGGTTGGTCCCATCAGTGTTCCTTGTCATAGAGAGATATATTTTGGAGTAATCAGAGATCATTTGGTTAGTTTCATAATCTGCAACACCTATGCTCAGACTATTTATAGAGATTATAAAGCAAATCCTTCCATCAAGTCTATGAACTCAGTTTCTCTGAGGTCAGTCACAGCAACAAAACCAATGTTGCAGGAAAATCCCAGACATTTTGATATTTTTTTTTCCATTCAGCATTGTTCCCTTGAAGGCAAAATTTCTCAATCCCCAGTAGAATAAAAATGGTTTTACTGTACCATTTTCTTATGCTTTGGATATGTCATCTCCTAAGAAAATTCTGATCTAATTATTAAAATATAAGCCTCCCAAATAAATAACATTTTAGAGACTGCAATTTTGAAATACAAAGCCTGGGCTTACCACTTTGAAAATATAGATATAGATTGCTAAGCAATGTTGAAATGGGAAATGCATTTGAGTGCTGTATTGCAAAAGCTTTTAAATTCACCCGTTCCACGTTTTTTACTGGAAAAAATATCTAGCAGACAAATTCACAAGGTGCTCTATCAGCTTTCTGGGTAATATTAATTCACAGATAGAAGCAACAAAGGCAGGGCCACCTGATTCTTCCCTTTCAGTTGATGAAAACCTGGGCAGTGGTGTGCAGCTACATTTATTATTTTATTTTTGTTAAGATTCAAGATTTGTCAAAAATCAAGATTTAGTGCCTTAAAAGAAGCTATCCCATCACACACCACAGCAGTGATTTTGAGAGTGCTCATGCTTCTGCTAATGTGTAACCTGTTGTAATTACAGAGATATCTGACTGTCATCAGCGGAATTAGTATCACTTGCAAGAAATCAAAGCAGGGGATGGCTTTGCCAAAACCTTAAGCTTGTTTATATTGTTGGTTTATTATCATGAAAAATATTTTTTCATATAGCATTTCCTAAGCACAGTGTCTAGTAAAAGACTTTGAAAGAACTAATCATTAGCATTTGCAAGAGAAAATTTCTTGCTCAGTCTACAGAAAATTCAGCGCAAGCTGTTGGAAGCCGTTTCTATGTCAATTTCTGGAGAGTTCTATCTACAAATACAAAAAATCCCAAGACATGAAGGCTCATGAAGTGAGGTGAGTCTTCACCTCACTTCCTCTAGATAATAGAAGAGTTTGAATCCAGGGCTGAAATTTTAATTATAAAAATAAAAATACCCTCTGGAGTCATAGTGTATCTTTCCAGATTGGATCTGTGTTGGCAGTTTTTCATGTATTAACTGCTGCCTAGGATAATCTTGGAGTTAAAACATCCCTGTGGATTAGTGGCTTTATGAATTTTTACCACAAAAATATTTATATGCTACATAATTTTTTGCCTTTGCAGGAGGAAGAACTTTCAAGTGATTGTGGAAAACTGCTAGATCGGCCAGAGAAGCTCAAAATTCTGGACGGTGTCATTCCCTGCCAGAGCTTGGGTCTTGATAATTACTGTATGACAGCAATTTAGGAATGATCCATATTATTCAGACACAATCTCAGTTTATTGTTGTATAGATATTGCAGCATAAACATATCACCAGAACCAGATCTATGGCACAAGCAGCAATGAGAGATACAAAATAATAGGAAGTCCTCGTTTTAACAATCTTGCCATTTAAAAGGTTAATAGGATAAAAGTAAACTTGGGGAGGGATTATGTGTGAGAGCAGAGAGTTCATAAAGCAATAGGATGTTTCATCACAGCCAGTCCCCAATGTCATATCCCTTGTGTACTCATATGAGTAGAATAATCTGAATCTGCTGCATTGATCCTTTTAGAAAAAGCAGTGTGAATGTAGTGAAAGATCAGCACAGTCTAGTGCACCTACTCTATCCTGGGCAGCAGTCAGAAATAGTGGTTGTTCTCCTCTCTCTTCTGCACCCTGGCATGGTAAAAATTGTCTCCAGCTGACAGGAAATGTTTTAAATGGAGGCATTGAACCATCTGCAAGGATCTGTAAGGAGACTTAGCAAGACATCTATACAAAAGAGTGATGGGGCTGTCAGAGCTTTCATCACTGGCTTAAATCTTTACCCATTTAAAACAATAATAAAAGTCCTTTTAACTTCAAGAAGAGCTGCAGGCTGAGGCAGTGATGTTTATTTATGTAGTGCCTTCCTGGTAGCCATACCAGAGAGGTGAAAGTGTCAGAAAAGAGAACCTTCTACCAGAAGAGTCACTTTGGCCAGTTGCTCCCCCTAGCTGGACTCATCTTTGCTGATGGACATGAGTGACATTGATGGCATCTGTGTGATCATCCTGGTGTTCTGTGCAGGGAAAGAATGCTCTAAGCTTGGTTCTCTTGCTTGAAGAAATGGGATCTTGATATCTCTGGAGCAAAATAGAGGGTGATGAAGCTGACAGAGGCAATGCAGAGACAGGGGATTTAAGAGAGGGACTGTGCCCTTCTTATAACTGTACGTTTATTTTCTTTTTCTGCACATCACTGTGGGAATAAAACCAGTTAAAAATAAATAACAATGATTTTTATTTTCCAGTAGTTGTAGCACAGGGGAGACACATCTAGGAACCAACTGAGGTGTAAAACACCATAGCACGAGCATAATCTCTGTTCCTGATGGTTAACAGCATAAAAAGGTAGAACTAGTGCTTGATGATAGGAGTCACTGAACTATATAGATATGAAATGTTCTTCCTGAAATTAAAAAACCCTGCATTGCAAAAGTAAAGTCATTAGCAGCATCTAGTACAACCAGATGGATAATAGGCAGTACACAGCCCAGCATTTACAAGAAAATATCACATTTCTGTGGATAATATGCTTTAATACTTGATAGCTTTCCTGCACAGAATCTGAGCTTGCTTTCAGGTCTAAAAGTTTCTCACTTAAGTTTTCAGTTCCTGAATGTCGACAAGGACTCGACTACTGCAGATGAGATTTTGCCTGTTTATAGTATCTACAATGCAATCCAGAGAGCTGTGGGAAGTTGTTTAAGTATTATAGAGGGTCTTGTCCTGTCTGAGGTCTGTCCTACTGAGCCAGATCAGTGACCAGACTTGCTGATGTACATTTAGCTCAGCTATGTGGGTCAGAATATGTTCAGATTGCAGGATAGATACAAGAAGATTTGATGGTCACACAGAGGGTAAGTAAGTGGTCCTGACCAGTACCACTTCCAGAATGAGCTCCAGTCCTTTATGTCTAAGGCTTACAGAACAAATCATACTCTGCTGACCCTTAACATTATGAAATATTATACTGGTTTTAGGCTAGAGTAGTTCTTTTTCTTCATAGTAACCAACATGGGACTATAGTTTCATTTCGTGTTGAAAAAAAAGTGTTGGTAACACAGGAATGTCTTAGTTACCGTTAAGCAGGGCTTACACAGAGTCATTGCCTTTTTTGCTTCTCACCCCACCCCATCAACAGGGAGGCTGAGGGTGGGTAAGAATCTCTTTGGGGACACAGTCAGGAGAGCTGACCCCAACTGATCAAAGGGATATTCCATGCCACAGGATATCATGTTCAGCATATAGAAACCTGGGAGAAGGAGAAGAAAGGGGGAAATGTTTGCAGTGATGGCATTTGTCTTTCCAAGTTACCATTATATGTGCTGGAGCCCTACTTCTCTGTACCTAGCTTAACACCTGCCTACACATGGGGAGCAGTCAACCAATTCTGTGTTGTGCTTTGCTTCTGTGTGTGGCTTTTCCTTTACCTATTAAACCATTTCTATATTAACCCATGGCTTTTCTCACTTTTACACCTCCGATTTTCTCCCCCATCCCACGGGTAGAGACTGAGTGAGGGGCTGTGTTTGAAGGCTGATCTTCTCGGTCTTATGGATGAGGTAAGTAGAGACGAAACATGGTAGAGATCCTACTGATGGAAGACATAGTTCCTACAGAAAATCACTTAAATCAGCAAATATCTATAAATAACTGTATAATGTACCGAACAATGTCAGCTCTCATGTTTGAATTTTGTTTTAGATGGTCTCCCAAGAATTATGTATCTCTATATCTGTGTTTTATTTTCTCATTAGAGAGAGATTTTAGGACTAATCCTTTATTGTCTTTGATGAGTCTTGGTATCTGCACCATATGAAAGTCCAGTAGTTAATTATTTATCAGTATCTCCTTCTTTCCTGTGCATTTTAAGATATTTCCTTCTCCCAGCCTCAGCTTCAGACCACTGCATACATACAAATATCTTCCTTTGTTCTAGGGTCTTTGATACATAAAGCATTTAATAAAATTTATATTTCTTTTTCTTCTCTTTAATGGAATGAAAATGTTAAATTTTCTAACATTATTTATCTTCTTTAACATTTCATGGTTTGTTCTCAGAGAAATCTACTCTTTTGTGGGATTTTTTTTAGCTTTTCTAGATAATGTCCTGTGCACGTGTAACTTTAAGCTGAGAATCCGTACACTTCTCCATCACCTTTTAAAGGTGAAATAATTATACATATACATAGAGGAAAAGATTTATTAAACATTTTTATAAATAAAAACATTTAGTACAATTTTGCAGAACTCTTGCTTTAAACACAATAAGTTAAGAGAAGTTGGTGTCATTTTTCAGGATTTAAATCAGTTTAAAAGAGAGGAGTTTACCTCTAGATCAGAAGAAGCACAAGAAAACATTTTTTGTGTAGAATTCAAAAGTGTGAATCAAGGTGAGTTCAGCAAAGATCAAGGAATGTACCAAGAAATCAACAGAACACAGACGATGTGATAGCATTTTTGTCAGTACATACCTTTTTCAAAAGCCCACTGAGACTTACGAATGTGGGATCATCTTCAATCTCTAGTAAGATTCTGACATCACAAACCGTAGAACTGCACCCCAGTGTGACATACTGCTTTAACAACCTCTGAGCATGAAGTCTTTGAAGTCATATAAGTAATAAAATCTTTTCAATAAAATGATAAACCCATGATCAGTAGAGACAGAAAACATTCCCATTTGATGCAATGCTACAATCACCGTAGGAATTAGAGAATGGTTTGACTTTTCTGATAAATACAGCATAGGTATTCCTGGCAGATTATCCAGTTAGATAAAGTGTAATTTTGTCTCACTGTCAAAATTACCTAGTCCATTAGCCGCTTGGACTTCCATGCACATGAAGGCCTTTCCATGTAAATGTCTCCTGAGTTATTTGTCACAGTCAGCTTTGAACAGCTGTAACTGGGATTAGCTGGACCATCTAAGTTTTCTGGATCATCTAAGCGTTCTGCACAGTCAATGGAGACAATCCACTGGAAGATATTTGTCTGACCTGTTCTCTCTCTCTCCCTAGACTTCATGGGTTTTACTATCTTTCTTCTGACTGGACACATAGATATCTGCAAGATTATTATGCTGTCAAATCCAAAGTTTTCATAATTATTTCCACCTTTTGAGGACTATCATCTGAGTATGAGATAAACATGAATGAGTTACCTATGTTGTGTACCTCTAACCCTGAAACACCTCAACAGTCTTAGTCTCGAGAGACATATTTATTTACCAGGCAGTTATATACAGACAGTATATGTATCCTTCCTACATCATCACTCTAGAATCACCTTTATTCTTTAAAATGCTTTTCTTTTATCTCTGAAATGGCAAATTGTCTGAAGGAATATGAGTGTGAAGAGAGTGAAAAAAGGTGTAAAGTATATCAAAGTTTGGCTTAAGAAAGGCTGAGGACAGCTGGTGCTTCCAACTCTGGCAAGATTTGCAGCAGGATCTTTACAGAAACTGATTGAACATCTCATTCTACTTAGTGGCTTCCCCACTTGTCAAGTTAAGAGATAGTTTCTTGAACATTGTGTAAGTAAAAATGTCAAGTGCCACTAGACCAAAAGAATTTAAATGTCTTTCAGTTTTAGAAATGGTCATTTATTAGCCATAAATAATACACATCATTACTCAACTCATGCCTGACAACTTTACCTGTGACAATCTGTTATTTATAATGGTATAAAATGTTTGTAAACTCAAGGGTGTCAACGTTTGTGTTTCTTTCAGTGGATTTCTTGAGGTGCTGTGCACTCTGCCCTGAGAAGCTGCAATCATGACCTACAGATTATCATGATGAGTTTTAAAAAACTGTTAAACAACACACATCTGAAATATGCTAAATTAATATGTCTTGGAGACTTGATCTTAAGTAGAAAAGGCAGAGCAGCATGCACGTAGATGCCTTTGTTCTTGTAGTAATGGTTTCTTATTTTAAAATTTGTCTGATGTCTAGCTTCTGATGCAATTTGGTAATAAAATACAGGATTTAAAATTGGTGTTTCTGTTTGATATTTTTATCAGAGCAAGAAATGTATTTGCTATCTCTTTTTTACCTATGGTTTTGATTAAAAGAAAGAATATTCATATTATTATTTTCATTTGAAAAGAAGCAAGAAATACGTGAAGAATTAGAGTTGCTCATATCACAAATAGTATGATAAGAATCATCATCAAGCCCATACAATACATATCCATGTTCATTAATAAATTATTAAAATAAAGATTAGTACTTGTTCAGTTTTGTTGGGTTCGTCCTTTGAAGAGAATTGTTAAACGTCTGTGATTAATATTTAGAAAGAGCATTATTAGCATGACAGAAGATTCCCATAAATCCAGTAATGAAAGTGGTAACGTTGCATTAATACTGATTAGCAGTTGAATTTTGCAGAAAGGCATATCGAGGAAACTCTTTAAGACTGAATTAATTAAAATGGAAATTACCAACACAACTAGATTACAAATGACAATGAGCTACAAACTCAGCTGGTACAAATCAGTACAGCATCACTGAAATCAGAATGGAGAACTTCCCTATCTTGATTCCAAAGTGTCTTACAGAATTTATGCTGTGCCATTTTAATTGTGCCAGTGAAAATTATAGTGTTCCTGTAATCAAATTATTAATGACTAGACAACATAATTAATATAATTATGTGAAAACGACAGTGTTTTTTTTCTTCCTTTTCATCACAATATTTCTGTTTGTTTCAGCTAAAAGAATTTTTTTTTAAAAGGACATGTTGTTTTGTAAAATGTACATTTTAAATGTTGGGTTTATGATTACTTTTTAATAATATGAGGCTTAGCTCCTTGCTCAGAACAATAATATCCATTTCAAAATTGTGGCATGCTTTTTTTTTAACACATCTGTCATGGTTTGACATGACAGCCTTTTCTGGTAAGGGGGAAGGGGCTGCAAAGATGGCTCCTGCAAGAAGTTGCTCACAACTCTCCCCAGCTCAGAGCCAGACCCACTTCTGGGGCTGAGCCAATTAGACGCCTCCACGATCACTTTTTAAGAGGAAGCCGGAAGGGGAGGTGTCTTCCTCCATCTTCTTTTCTTGCTTCTGCCCCTTCTTCCTTCTGGCTGGTGGTGGTGCAAGGAGTAGGAACAATGAGAGAGACAACTATGCAGACTCCAAGGTCAGTGATGAAAGAGAGGAGGAGGTGTGCTGGAGCAGAGACTCCCCTGCATTCTATGGAGAGAGCTGGTGAAGCTGAGATTTATTTTCATTTCTTTAAAGACCCCACATCAGCGGGAGAGACTCATTTTGATAATGAGCCCACATCAGGGGCAGAGACTCATTTTGCTAAAGCTGACCCCGGACCAGGGGCAGCAATTCACTTCATTAAAGGCCCCGAGCCAGGGACAGTGATTTCAGCCGGAGGAGGCCGTGTCCCGAAGGAGGGGCCCTTTATCACTATGGCCGGAGCAGGCCCTGTTCCGAGGAAGGGACCTTGCAACTGCAGAAACTGCAACCGCGGTGAAGAATCCACGTCAGAGATATTCACCAAGGACTGTGTCCCGTGTGAGGGAACCTGTATCGGCAGAAGCCACAGCTGCTGGGAACAACCCACACCAGAGAAGTTTGTTAAGGACTGTGTTCCGGGGGAGGAACCCCGTGTTGGAGCAGGGGAAGAATGCCAGGAGTCATCCTCATCTGAGAAGACAGAAGCGGCAAAGCCCATCTGTGAGAGACTGACCACATCCCCCATTCCCTGCCTCTCTGAGCTGTTGAGGGGGGGGAGGAGGTAGAGATATGGGGAGCAGTGAGCTGGGCCCGGGAAGAAAGGAGGGATGGGGGAGGGAGATCTTAAAGTGCTGGTTGTAATTTTCTCATCATCCCACTCCCTTTTTTGCTTTTATTCTGTTCTGTTTCTTGTAGAATAAACTTTCCTACTTTCCTCTCTAAGTCGAGTACTAGAGTCTGTTTTGCCCAGAACCATAATTGGCAGTGAGCCCTCCCTGCCCTTGTCTCAGTCCACAACAATCTTGCTTATCTTTTTACTCCCATTTCGCTGGGTCCTCCGCCATCTTAACGAGGGTGGGGGTGAATGGGGGCACCGAGCGAGAGACTGTCGTGGTGCTGTTGTGCTAGCTGGGCCAAACCATGACAACACCAAAAGCTGAAATTACATTTTCAAGTGGTGAGCCCAAGCTGAGATCTTTTCTTGATGTAAAATGTTTAGGTCACGCTCTTTTCCTTCAAGAAAACATGGATCCTCTCTTGCCCCAGCAATGATGTTCTATCAGTTTTCACTTACATTAGTAGTATGCATTTGGGAGGAGATTGACTTTTAGGGTCCTTTTTAAATAGATAACTAAATGCCACATATAGAGTTTTTCATGATAAAGCAATTAAGTACTCTAGTTTTGATTCAGTTCATGAGATTGGTCTTCAGTGGTGACCTTAATCAGCAAAATCCATACACAAACTACATGATGTTGGTTCCTTATCTACCTATATATAATAAACTGTCATGGAAGGATCTATATTTGTTGTAGTATCATAAATGCAGTTTCTTTTCCAGATTTAAATGCATGAATGGTGCTTATACGCAGAATATTACTTTTTTGCTAGTTGAGATATGAAATTTTGCACTAGTTTGGGTAGATAAGAGTTTGCGGGGTCACGCTCCAAAGACTTGGTCCTCCAAATTACTACATATCTAGATTTTTATTTCACTTCTCAAAAATCTATGGAGAGAGATGTAAATATTCTTCTCAAGGATAAAAGATTTCTACATCTTTCTGTAGACAGAGACTAGCTAAACTTTGTGTGTATATGTGTGTGTATATTCATTCTAAAAAGGGCAAAATCCTGGCATTTTTTTAAAGAAAACAGTTTGAGGGTACAGAAGACATATAATTTAAACTGCATTACTCTTTTAATTGTTTGTACAAGGCTAACATCAATCATGTTCAGATTTAAGTGTTGATGAGGGAAGGTCATTAGTTTGTAAATACGTTGTCTAAATATTGCAGTAGAATTACACTCTCAGGCTCTAATATAATTAAAAAGAGTAATTAAGATCTTATAGTATTACATAATTATTAAAGCAGATCCTGTCTCTAATCAGTCAGCTCAGTAAAGAAAAGATTTATTCACTTTTGTCCAAGGGAATCTGATATCCACTTTACCTGTAATTAGTCCTCCAAACAACTTCTAACTGTGTGTTCCAGTGACAGCCAGGGTCACATTAACCAAGCAGAAGTTTGTGTTTCCAGCTTTTGTCTATTACCCCTTGTCCCGTTAGCTGAGACAACAGAAAAAGTAATGCCCTATCCTCTTGACATACACTTTATGAGATCCCTGCTCAGTCCTTAAGCTGAACAGCTCCAGATCCCACAGACTTTCCTCATAGGAAAGACACACCAGTCTCCTGATCATCTTAGTTGCCTTGTGCTGGACTGTGTCTAGAGGTTCCCTGTCCCTCTTGAGCTGGGAAGTGCAGAACTAGACACAGTACTCCAGATGAGACCTCAGCAGGGCAGAGGCAAGGAGAACTTCTCTTGACCTACTAACAATGCTCTTCTTAATACACTCAAGGACCCACATGGAGAACATGAGGAGCAAGGAGTACCAGTTGCCAGTACCAGTACCAGGAGGGGTTTCATCTCAACATAAGAAAGATTTTTATACAGTGAGAACAAGCATTCACTGCATCAGCCTCCAAGGTATATGGTAGACCCCCATTGCTGGAGGATTTCAAGATACAATTGGACAGGATGCTAGATAATCTCATCCTGGATTCTTTTCCTACAAAACATTGGACCAGATGATGTTTTGATGTCCCTGGAATGTTTTATGAATAGAACAGACAGTTGTGTTCTCTATTCCATTTTTCAGTTACTATGATTCCTTGTCTTGTTCAGCACACGGTTGTGTTAACACTAGTGCAGGTACAATGCAGAGAAAAGCAGTACCCGAATGTAGAAAAACCATGTAGATCCTCCCATTTAAAAAAAATGCAAACTCTGGATATTTCCACAATCTTAGCAGTGCTCATCTTTCAAAATAGACTTGTTATTCAACCTGTTGAATCAGGTGGATAAATTTTGAAACTTCAGGGAAATTTCCCCTTGTCTTTTTTCAGTATCTGTTAGTCCAGCTGTGCTGGATTCAAAGTGAATTGACAGAGCTACAGTCAGAATTACTATCAATTCCTCAAATATTAGCATTTTCAAATTCCTGGTATTTTGTAGTTCAGAAGTTTTGCCGAAACTTTTTGAGATTAATATAACTGGTTCATGAGTAAGGAAATTTCACAGTCACTTACTGTTTGTTAGGAGATGATATGCTGTACACATTCAGACATCAATTTTTATTAATAACCTAGTGTTTTCTTTCAGCTCCTATATAGAATTCTGAGTGCTGTAAAAACAAGGTAAATCTCAAAATGAGCTGTATTCTTGTGTAGATTATGTGATTACAAAAGCTTCTGGGGCTTAAATTGATATTCTGTTTATTGAGCAAGCAAATTATAAAAATATAGCTCAGTCTCTGTGATTATTTCCTGTTATAGAAAATCGGGGATTGCTTATAGAAGACATTTACCATAAATACTAGTATCCTTGACAACAACAGAATCCAATAAAGTGCTTTTAACAAGCTACTTTTAAAAAAAACATTCCTTAACTTGTATGATTTTATTATCACAGAATTGTACTGAGGCCATTTTTGAAAAATACGTTAGGTATTACTTTATGTGAAATTTCTGCTGTCTCTGTAAAATATAATATTGCAAGTTATATCATAATCTCACAACTTGCTATAAGGCATATATCATGAAATAGCTAATCTTTTCTGTAACATAGTAAAAATTATGTCTTAACTGTCCTAACATTAATTAATGGATGTTAATGTATCATGTATCCACATTATGCCCAGCTTTCTCAAATGTATTTCTTCCATACAGACATGTCTCCATTTAGATAAACTGAAAGGAGATCTACTCAATAAGAATTGACACGTGAAATAGATGTAAAAACAACACCTGAGATACAATGAAATGGATACATTAATTTTCTTTGGTGTCAGCACTGTCAGGTTAAACAAGTACATAATGTAGAAGAAGAGAAGTCAGTCTTTATTTTTCTATCTCAATGCCTGTGGCAGGGAAGTTGACGTAAGCTTTGCAGGTTCAGGACACTGATGACAGACACAGTTCGAATTGGAGTCATCAGTTATTATGTTCCTGTGCTTGTATTTATCTGAAGAGTGGATCAAAGGTCAGTCATCATCATTTTCAGCTTCAGAATATTGTGTGGGTTACCTTCCAAGCATTTTGAGCTATTATCTAATGAAAAACTGGCTGTCATGTGGCAACCTTGGTTTGCTCTGTAAAAGCAATGCATCATAGAATTTTGAGGTACTTTTTGAGAACAAACTCACTGCTATATTCACCTCTCCACCAAAAAAATCTCAGGAATAAGCCAGTGCAAGCTACAAGTTGAAAAAAAAAACCAAACCAAACTTCCCACTTCAACATCAGGAACCTGAGGGTGTAGAGTAAGAGGTCCAAGACAATGTGCTGGCATACAGATGATAAACAAGAATGATAAAACAGAAAATGGCTAGCTTCCTATAAAAGGACAATAATATTGGGATGAAAGGGATAAAGGAACTTGTCAGTCTGTTCTTCAGGTTCTCAGTGATCATTCAGACTTTCACTTGATGGACTCATGCTGTTTTGTAGTTAATATGAAATGGATGCACATTTGTCTGTGCTTAAATAGAAACAAAATAGTTCTTGTCCATAGATTTCAGGGAACATAGCTATACATAGGACTGGAACCAGTCCTTTTCATGTATTTCTAGTGCCTCTGAACCTCCAGTGTGCTCCATTGCACTGTTGACATCATTTCTAGCTCCTGTAGGATGCAATTTTCTCCTCATAATCACTGGAACAGTGATGAAGACATTTATTTATGAATTACATTTTTTTTGTTGGTTTTAACAGTTCCTGGATCAATGGAAGCTCAAATAATGTCATTGCTTAACTGATGGAACAAGAAAAAGTAAAGTTTGAGTTTAAGATTATCATTAACCTTACAGGATCTTGTGCACATGTTTTACAATCCTCTTAGCAGAGGACTTACTCTGTAAGTCCATGAATGACCCATAACAATGCATTAAGCAAAGGTTACATGATGCCTTTGAAATGGTCACAGTGCAGAAAATTATATATGAAGATGATATATCCTTTTGTGAGAATTTAGACCTTTTAACTGAAAAGACAGAGAACCCTCTATTTTTTTTTTTTTACTTTTAGAAGTAGTATATATTTTGGTCTCAAATTGCAAAAAGTTTTGCTTAAAATGAAAGCATTGCTAAACATTGATAAATATAAGTGAACTGTGGAAAATCAATGGATATTAATGAACTTAATCTGGGAACTGTTTATATAATTACGGCACCTTATTGCCTCTTACCATCTTATGCTTATTAGAAAGTGACAAAATCAAATAAATCACCATTGAGACCCTCAACTTCATTAATGTCAAAAAGAAAAAAGGTGTATCTGAGAAAGTGTCGTGAACTTGGGATATGTGTATATGCAGATTCTGTAATAAAGTAGATTGATTGTGTTATATCAGGAGCTCACCTGTACCTGTTGAAATACCCATAACATGAATTAATACTGAATAACCTCAATAATGCAGTTAGACCTGAATACATAAACTCTTCCCTCTACCTGCCAGTCTCTCTGCTCCTATATTTGCCCTTCAAAACTTCCCCAAGTCTACTGCAGTCTGGAAGGTGTTGGTACAGGAAGTTGTCAGTGTCCTGGCTCCACCTGAATTTAATTTTATGGGTTTTCTCAGCAAAGTTTGCCCACATGTACCTTTTTATCCCCATTGGTTCCAGTTATTCTGCTTCTCTGGTTTTTTTGCTTTCTGAAAAACAATCTATACCGAACCAGTATGAGGCCTGCGTGCCTTAATAACCTCTGATTGACTGCTGTGATCTCTGCCTAAAGCCTGTGACCTCTGATTCTATACCGCCTCTGCACTCTGACACATCACATTTAGCTATACAGTCATGAATGGTTCAGTCCACGCAAAATAACCACCTGCTGTCACCATCAGCTGAAGAGAAACTACACCAAACTGAACTCATGCTTGTCTGATTCAAGATAGCTACGATCCTGGCAAGTCTTGAAGCTCTACAGTGTTAGACCAATACAAAAATAACGTTACTAGTAATGCCAAAACATCATATTTACCAGGCTTCAGGCATAGAACACAGAAGATATAGGAGGGCAATAATACGAGACTGAGAGGATTCTTAAATTCTGCTGCTGTTGAGTAACACGTTTTTCCTCTGCATTCAGAATAGGTTTGAAAGATCTCACAAATCATTCTGAAAACTGACTTAGCAATTTTTCTTCTCCTGTTTTATAGGGGGATTGTCTTGATTACTCATTTTTACTACCTCTTGCAAAATTGGGACACAGAAGGTATGAAACATAAATGTAGGCCTAAAAAGACTGAAATATCACTGTCTGCTGCCTCCATTACCCTCTTTGATGTCTCCCTTGTGGGCTCACACGGTTAACAGTGAAGACAGAAGTTCTCTTGGATTAATACATTTTCTGCCTGACTAGGATCTCTCTAAAGGCCCCAGTTGCGATGCCAATGTCACGCTGCTCAGTAGCATGCAAGTCTTCAAGGAGGCAGGAGATCTGTGTTATCCAGCAGTGTTCTGTCTCTTTGCCAGCTTGGTGCAGCCATGGAAGAAGGATGAAGTCTCTGGGAGGTATTTTCAGTGGCTGGGCTAGTACTTCTCAAGGATGACTGGCATAGGATGTGTAAAATTCGTGTTTCTTGCTAAGTGTGCTTTTCTCTTTAGTAGTATTGCAGAAACACATAGCAGCTACAACTCTTTGCAGCAGGATTGTATCCTGCAGCTTGTGCTGCTGTAGTTTTTGGAAACAGTTATGCATAAAAATGTGTGATAGAACCAGATTTGGGCTTGACATGATTTGCATTTGCAAGATGGATCATTGACAGGGTAAGGTGACATCACTGGACTCTGGATCAAACTGTGATTCATTCAGTACTTCAAAAAGAGAACATTTTGGGGGTGATGACCATCCTTACTATTGTTCTCCCTGGCACTTATGCTGCTGTTCTGAAAAACTGCAGAAATCTCAATCAGTTTTGGCCCTGTGAAATATTACTAATGTCAATGAAAGTTACATTTTGTATACAAAAATACCTATTTTTTGATGTTTGGGAACTGAAAGAAAAGACTGCTCTCTTCTATTTCTGATGAGACAAAAAGAGAGCAGGCTGTTGCCCTTGAGCATACATCTGTAACTGTTGGCTGAGTAAGAGCTTTTAAAGCAGTACCTTATATTTCTGGATGTCCAGAATGGAGGTCCAGGAAGCTAGACAGGTCTTTACTATTGAATTTTTGAACTTTTATGCCAAATCATTTTATATCTCCTTAGAATTATATATTTAAAAACAACATAAATGTATAACTGAGATATACTGTCTATGTATATGTATATATATACATACACATACAAGCTGCATATATTTATTTGGATGTACTGTCATACTTTGAAGATAACCACATTATAATATTACAATGTACAAACATCCATTTGTTTTTATGACAATTATCCATAGGAAATTCCATGTAAATTTTTAGTTTTTTGATCATAAGTGCCTCACTTACTGACAAAAATTAGTATTGCTTACAGAGCCTCAGTTGGAAATATAAAACATTCAAACTTCAAACTATTTAGTTATATTTGTTCTCATGAGGTTTACTATGCTTTTTATGAGTTATTCATGAAAATATCCTGGGGCTGTATGCATCGAGTACTGGCATTTTGTCAGCAATAGAAGAGGGAGAGCACAGCATGTGTATGAAAGTAATTCTCTTGCAATGTACATGCTTGTAAGCTACTTAGGTCAAAATTATTATGATTCTTATTTTTCCCATGGGCAAAGAAAGCATCCTCTGCTTTATCAGTAAAAGAAGGTCTTTCCTTTAGCCCATTTTGGCACCTCAAATGCCCAACGGCGGACAGAGTCCTCTGCCAAAGTAAAGAGTCTTGGAAGGCATGGCAATATTTGTCTGCAAAATGGACCATTAACCAAGGTAGGATGTTGCTGCACAGCATCTCAGCCCAAGGTGTTCCTTAAAGTTTGTCATGTCTGTTCCTTTCGCTGGTAGTCATGCACAGTGACCCTGAGTGCAGTAGAAGAGAACTGTGAGCACAGGGAGCTGGAAAATGTGAACTCCTACTGATATATCCACTTTAAGGGTAGCAACTGTGGCCAGCACTGACAAATTCTGGAGCTCTGGTTTCACAGATGGTGTTGTCAGTGCTGTGACAGTCTCCATCAGGCATCCTGTAAGGGAGGGATAGCATGAAGATGCCTCTCAGAGAACAAAAAAAAACACCTTCAAACAGTTTTCAGAATTAATGAAGGTTCTGGAACTTACTTCTGAAGGAGACAGATGGTAAAAGCCTCTGTATGTGAAACTAAGAGACGATATGAAAGAAAATGGAAGGGCAATGGGAAGGGAAAGAGAAAGACAAAGGGAGAGGGAATGAGAAATCCTGATGACAGGATTAATATCTGAGCAGAAAAACAGAGAAGCTCTGGAGTTATCATAGGAATAAGAATAATAGAATCCCTTCTAAAAGTTTGATAAATCAGTACGTTAATTTCAGAAATACAAGAAGCAAGCAGAAAAAAAAGCAACAGTTATGGCAAGAACAGTCTATTTATCACTAGTCAGAAAGAATCCATGAACAAGCCTCTTTCTTATACTTTTAAATATATGTACAAGTATTTTTCCCTCCTGAAATCACTTTTCCTGTGATCTGCAATCCTCAGTGTTTATGACAATAAACTTTATTTCTCATAGGCTCATCAGTTCTATATGCTGTACGAGCTTTTATGTCTCCTTATCTATGTAAGAGTAATAATTGGTTTATTATTACTTTGGTTATTGGGTTATTATTACTTTGGTTTATTATACTCTTCTTGCTGTATATTCCTGCAGAAGGTCACGTCATTGCCTAAAATCTCTAGATTTTAGAGTAGTGAAAATCTGGATTCTTCAGATCCTAATCGTGATGGCCAAATACAACTTCTCAATGTGTCTGCAGCTGCTGACACACAGATTCAAGACAAAAACCTCTATTGTCACTGGAAAACAAAAGAGGTAGTTTCTACCTATCAGATAGTGTCCTTTGCTTACCCTAAACAACTGTCTCTTCATTTCTCATCCGCAGCTCAGCAGCAACAGCAAAGGCAAAGAAGGATAAAGGAGGTTGGTTGACTGATTTGTCTAACTGACATTTTAACTACAGTGGTAAACAAGAGATGTTAATAACATCTTTGCAATGGTAAGTCCTTGCAGAGAATGGAGAACCCTGTCACTCATGTTTAGCTTACATTAAATTAATGGCACTGTAGGTTTTCATTCTGCAGATGTGACCTCTGTGATGACAGTCTGTTTGTTGTTCAAGGGAGTTTTGTACTCACAAGGATAGTATCACTCTTTTGAGCAGACTAAAGTTTTCTCACCTTCAAAGACTGCAGACAAAATTATCCCTTACATTCAGATTTTCTTTTTGGTCTCTAACTGTAGATTTAACTATAATGGCTAATATTAACAAATCTGATTTGGTGCAAAGGGACCTTAAAGATCATCTAAGGATCATCTAGCAGGACCAGTTTAAAATATTACGTCATCCAAGTAGCATGGCATTAATTTTGCTTCCACTGAGAAGTATGCCTTGACTTTTGGTCACACAGAAAAAAGTGGTGACAGGTAAATGTCATGCTGGAAAACTGTAAAGTAGTGTAATTGTAAATCACTGCAAGCCTTGGGATTTTATTCCAGATTTGCACCTGTGTTGCTGTTGGAGAAAAGAAGTATATAAAGTTCTGTGTAAACCCAAGGATTTGCACAACAGATCTTAGGTTAGCATCGAAGGGAGTATAACTTTAAAGGCTCCTCATTAGTGTAAAACTTGTTGAAAAATGTTGATATTTCTGCTTTCTTTCATTGTTTACAGTACAGCAAAATATTAATGAGGTGTTAGAACTGCAGCTTAAAAATGCAGGCCACATTAAGCCACACAAGTGACTGTAGTGCAGGTATAATTCTGGAGCTCAGCAATGGTATAGCTGCTTTTGATAATACAAAGAACTCATCAGTATTTCCCATGAGAATATTTTTCTCTTTTCATTCTTAACTACAAAACCATCTCTTGTGTGATACAGAAAAGAGGTAATTCAGATTGTCTTTTCACATAGTAGAAAAATGCTCCTTTAATTAAGTTGAACTACACGATTCTCATCTGTACTAAGGAACTTCATTCAGTTTGTCCTGTAAATAAGTGATTTCTGTGCCACAGTGTTGATAAAGGACAAACTGCAACTGGAAAATGTGGAATTTATTAACAGTTACAGTTCTTCATCCATCACTTTAAGCAACCCATACTATCAAGCCTGAAGCTAATATGACTCCTTATTAAATATTTCTGATTGATTACATATCATTGTGACAAGAGGGAATTGACACTTAAAGCTAGTATTTGTGCATATATCAGTGTGCACGTATATTGCATATTCAAAATGCAAACCAAGTATAACTCATTGTGTGTACAGTATATGGAAGACACTGCAATAACACAAATATCTTTTTCTTAGCAGGCTTACAGATGGATTAACCAGTAGTTTAATGTAAATAATCTATTCTAACATGATTTGTGGCATATAACCTGGAAAAGCTACAGTAGGACCCTGAAAGTCTTTTCAGATACAAATCTGTCTCTGGGTGCCAGAACTGATCACAGCAAAACTCCAATAACCCGTGGGAGGACTCAGAGCTGTTGTGTTTTCTTTGTCATTAGCCGTGTGGCTTTGTACATATCAAATGGCAATTTCCTCTTTGTTTTACATGAGTCAGATTTCCATGCTCAAATTCATTGACTACTCCACTCTGACTTAGAGGACTACTGGGTTTACCACTCTCTGTGACACAGCAGAGGTCCTATTTTGGATGGCTCTCATTGCTCCCAAGAGCTTGGGGATCAGCTGCCACCTTTTCTACTTCTCCTTTCTCTGTGAGGATCAGTGCTTTTGCTGCTGCTTTCTCCATGTCTGTCTGAGACAACTGAAAGAGACTGTGTATGCATCTTCTGACATCACATTGATAACATTTGACTGTGTATTTTGTTCTTTGCTGTTGCAATCATTGCTGCCACTAAGATGTCAGGCTGCCTACACAGGATTACATCCTGCTTGGAAAGCAGCTGGTGTGAGCAGTAGGCAATGATGCTGTGGGAACACTTCAAAAAACACATCTTGTGGCAGGCATGTGATTCCCCTTTGTTGATAGCAGCAAGTGTGAGGACTGTCACTGTGAAAGGACAGCCTGGTCATCTTTGTTGCCAGGAATAATTTTCAACACTAGCTTTTGGGCTGGCATTATCCCTCAGTGGGGAGAAGCAGGTATCTCTTAGAATTCCTATGTCCACCATTTCTGCCTGATTTACTGTAGATTTCTGGATTACTGTATTACTGAATTTCTGACTGGATTACTATTTTACACTAGTCAGTTTTGAAGACAACAATAAACAGCAACTCAATTTGCAATAAAAAGTGGTTTTGTTCTTGGCTTTTCCCTTGGAATAGCATACTACAAACACACCTGGGTCACAATCAAGTCTCTGTATTGACTGCTAGTTAACTTCTGCTAGGAATTTAAGACTTTGGTTCTATTTTCCAAAGTGAGGAATGGAGCAAATCCAAATAAAATAGCAACTGAATTTCAGTCTATCAATTATGATTCTTATTTTCCTCCACTCAAGTCGCACAGAACACAAACTTTACAATTAAACTTATGTGATCTGGGGGCACAGTGTCTTCTGAAATCACCCAACAATATTCTAGAGAAAGATTGGCAAAACCAGGGTTTATGAATCCCTAGGAAGCTTTGAACAATCATCCTACCTGTAGTAGTATGTAGGATTTGCACTCTGTCATGTATTCCTGAAGCCCTTGTTCATCTCAGACTGAGTTTGGATAGAAAGGGAATCATTCAGACAGTTTATGAGATGTAGAGGCAGAAGAAAGCAAGACTTTGATAATGCTGAGCTCATAAAGATAGTTTTGTTTTCATTTATGGTGACAAGTGGTAGTACATAATCTTTTATTTAGAATGGAAAAGGAAGATCCTGAAGGTTAAAAATTTTCAGTTATAAAGACATTTCCCTTCATGTACACAGCAAAGTTGTATGAGGGAGAATGAAAAGTGTAATTGATCTTTCATGTAGGGTAATTTTTAAAAGTTACTTTCGCTGAAGTAGTGCTTAGACAATGGTGATTTAGAGCATCTAATCATTCTCCCAGGGTATCTTCACATTTGTTTTGCCACATTTTCTCACTTCTTCTGGTCCAAATTTTCTTATGATACAGTCTCTGGATGTGGAATTACAGAATAATTCAAGTTGGAATGATCATGAACTTTAGATCAATGCTTACTTGCTTTTGGCCACTTCTAATAAAAAGAAAATGAAGATTTCAATTAAAAAGTATTTTTTCTGTTAAAATCCTCTTTAATAGAAAAACATTTGAACAGAGTTACATGTAACTTGATGGGCACAACTGTAAACATTCCTTCTTGAGACAAATCATCGATGCTCTGGAGCCATCCAGAACAACATGTATCTTGTTGTAAAAGATGTATCAATAGCATTAACACCTCTGGCCTTATTTGAAGAAATATGGCATAAAAAAAGAACATTTCTAAGGATTGCAATGAGTTTTGTCAAGGGCTTGACTATACCAATTCTACCTCTACATTATACATTTTTCACTGGCCGAAGAGATGGTTCTAGTGGCCATATATTTTTCCATTGTCTCAACATATCCAAGTATTGCCTGATTTGTTTGTTAATGCTAGCACAACACTCATTCCATAGTACTGTGCATCTTCATGAAAGCAGTTTATATGTAGAGGAGAGATCCTTGTTTACATTACATGCAAGAGAATACTCACAGTGGTAGTAGTCATTGTCTGGCACAATTTCGTTCAAAAATATGTGAAATATTCTAGGAACATTGAAGAACATAACAGTTGCAGAATGTAATAATAAACTGCTGAGAATCCCTGCTAACATCACAGTTATTGGGGATTAGAAGATACAAAAAAAAATTGAAAAAATTGAGACAAATACTGGAAAAAAATCTTGGCTTGTAGGAAGAGGATAAAGGTCTGAGATCTAAATGTGTCTCTAATCTACCTGACATGTCTTAAGATTGTTGCTATCGTGCTGCAAACAGTTTTTAAACCTCAGGATGAAAATACAAAGCATTATGTATTGTTTCAGGTTTGTCTGTTTGTCTGTTCCCATTTAGCTATTTAAAAGATTATGAAACAAGTATCATTTTATATTATAAATTTCCAATTATACATTTGCGACCAAAACAGGTCAGGAGAAAGTCATCAAGATCCAGTTGTCTGGTCTGACTCACTCCCACAACTATGGGGGCTTCACTGACCTTTCTGGAATACTGCAACGTCAGAGATGGGAGTTTACATCCTCCTATAGCTCTAAATCACAAAGGGTCCCTCAGAATGTGAGGCTGAAACCTGTTTTCAGCCCCCCTTTTCCCTGCTGCCCATTGTGGAGGGGACTTTTCTTCACCAGCATGATAACGATAGGGCCATTTGCTGGCGGAAAAAGTGTGAGACACGATTCAGTGGACTTCTGGCTGCAGATTGAGCTGCTGCCCAACACCTAGCTAGCATTGCTGCAGGAAGTGTTGGTGCAGGGAGCCAGGCCCAGTTTCAGACAGCTCTGTGAGGAAGGCCCGCTGCCCAATGTCACTGGGTGCTGGAGGGTGGAGACGCCCAGCAGCAGCCCGTGACATCAGCGAGTGAGGGATTGTGACCTCACGGCCCTGGCTGCTTAAACTAGGGTGCTGGCAGGGCCTGTCTCAGTCTGGCTCGTGCCTGGCCTCCTGCGAGGTCTGGAGAGTTGGCTGAGGCTTCTGCCGGTGCCGGCTGGTGCTTTGGGGGCTGCCGTCAGCAGCTCTCGGTGCTCGTCCCGGAGCCGTCACCTGAGTTTCCCCGGCCCTGCCGGGTTCAGGCAGCCGGGCAGCGCGGGGCACGCTTGCAGCAGCGGAGGTGAGCTGTGCGGGGAAGTGTCCCCCGGGGTGGTCGTGGGGCGGGCGGTGGGGCTCAGGGAGCCAGGAGGCCGTCCTTCTCCAGGGGCCTGGGCACTTCTTCCTGCCTTGTCCTGCACTGCCCTGCCCTGCTATGCTCTGCCAAAACAGTGACTGACTGTGGTCTCTCTCCCTTTTGCAGTGTGTGATACCCTTTGGCAGTGCCAGCAATGGGGGGCACCTCCTCGTTCCACACTGATCCCTGCACAAATGAGAGTAAAGACAAGGACACAGAGGTAGACTGGATTTGCCCAATCTGCTATGATGATGATATTGACATTGCTTATGTAATGCCTTGTTGCCACCAGTTCTGCAGTGGCTGCATCATGCGCTGGGTAAGGTGGAAACCAGAGTGCCCTGTTTGCAGAGGACTGATAGAGTCTACCATGTTTTTTGGGTCGAGACATGGTAGAAGTGCAGAATGTCTGGTCACAACTCCTCGGACTAGGAGAAATGCCAGGGACCGAGCAAGAAGAAGAAGATCTCGCCAATCTCGCAGCTCTGTGCATGAAAACCATCACCGTAACCCTGCAGTTTCCTCTTTACCTTCTCCACAGAGGCTTCCACCTATAGCTGAGCCAGGCGATGTGGAACCTCAGCCTGTGGGTGGCCTTCTGCCCAAAGTCTGGGCTGAACTTTTCCAAAGACACCAGCATCTCCTGGATCCTGTGCTGCCCTGGCTGCGCTGGCAGCTGGGAGCAATATTTGGGACCGAGATGTGGTGGGCGTCAAGGATTGCAGAGAGCAGTATTCTGCATGTCCTGTGTACCCATGGCCCTGATGAAGGTGTCATGGTCCAGTTGCTGCAGGATTATACCCAGGCACATACGGTGCCTCTGGTCCGTGGCATCATCAATATCATTGAGGGCCAGTGCAGACAGGAGGCCGAGAGGCTGCTGCGCTCCTGCGCTGCTGAGGAGGGCAGTCCTGCAGCTCTCTTCAGGTTCAACAGGTCCAACTCTACCCGCTCCTGGGGGGAGACTTCAGAATCCAGCCTGGCCTTCTCCAACAGCCCCTCAGGCTTTGACGATGTGGGCCAGCCCAGCACATCACAGGCAGCCTTCCAAAGGGATCCCAGTCGCTCCCCTTCTGCACCCATCCCTGCAGAGCAGGAGCAGCCCCAGGAGACACTGGACGAAGGGGCGGCAGCAGGACCCTCTGCCCCGGATGGCAGCCACAGCCCCTCCACTCACAGAGGGGCCAGGGGATCGCACAGGAGGAGCCTCCAGCACTCTGAAAGGAGGAGGAGTGCTGACCCCCAAACCCGTCCCCTTCCCTCGAAGAGGCAGCGACGTGGATAATATGGCTCCAGCATGTATTTAGCCAAGGACCAGATGACATTTAAAGCTTGTTGTCACAGCCTTCGCACAGGTGCCTGTTTCCAGCAGCCAGGCAGGCAGTGGTCCCGGCCACTCAGCCATCAGCACCCCCATCGCTCCCCAACCTCGTCTCCCTCCACTCAGCAGGGGTGCCATTCCTGGAGGAGCAGGAAACTGCAGGGACAGAGGCCAGGGTTACTGTGGGTGGCCTCTGCCTGTGGTCTGGGTGCCACTTTTCCAGCAAAATCAGCATCTCCTCTCTCCCTGGCTGTGCAATATATGAGCTGAAGGTACTATATGAGGAACAGTGATGGCTGGCAGGGGCTGCAGAAAAGCCGATCTTGCACGCCTTGTGCTGCTACAGGCTGGGTGGGGAAGCCATGGTCCAGCAGATGCAGCCTGGCCTGGAGGATCACACAGCACCGCTGCTCCACGCACTCATCAGTGTTGTTGTGAAGCAGTGCAGAGAAGAGGCCCGGAGGCTGCTGTTCTCCTACACTGCCGAGGTGGAGAAAAACACCCATGCTCACAGGCTCAGCCCCACTGCCTCCTCATGAGAAAGCCCCATCCCTGGACCGCTCTTCTCCAGCAGCCCTGATGGATCCAATGGGAAGGACCGGAACAGCACAGTGGAGGCAGCCACCCATGGGAGTCCTGGCTGCCCCTTATCCACACCCGTCCCTGCAGACGAGGAGCAGCCCCAGAAGGAGACAAGATGCAGCAGCAGGACCCTCTGCCCACAGCTGCAGCCACAGCCCCTCCACCCCCCAAATGGTCTAGAGACCGCTGGCACAGAGGGGAGGGATGAGGGACTCCAGCATCCAGGACACTCCCTCGCCCTGCAAGCAGCTGTACCTTATATACCAGACACATTCTATGAACAGATGCATTTACAAAATCTGGATAACACTGAATGTTGAAACAGCTTCAACGTCCATTTTTTCTTGCTTATCTTCACCTCCTTCTCTTCGTCCTCCTGTTTCTCTTCTCCTTTTCCTTCCCCTCTCATCATTGCTTTGTCATCATATTGTAATATCTGTGTCTGAGTTTAGCTAGAAACTTTAACTTTGTTCGCAAACATTTTACTTGCTCTATGTACAAAGTTTTTTGCCAGTTTATTTATACAATCTAAACTATATCTTAATAGAGGTTATATAACCAAATTTCAGATGTTAACTGTTCGTACTTTCTGACCTGTATGGTCTCACCTTACATCTTGGTCTTTCACAGCTGCTGCAGGATTTTGTGTCTCATCATGCTTGGATGGACCTGTGCTGAGATTTGTGGAAAGCTGTCTAGATGCCCAGGCCCAGAGAATTGTAGTGAGTGAAGTTAAATCTAGTTGGTGGCCAGTCACCAGTGGTGTTCCACAGGGCTGAGTGTCGGGGTCTGTTTTGTTTAACATCTTTATCAATGATCTGGATGGGGAGATTGAGTGCACTCTCAGTAAGTTATCTGATGACAGCAAGCTGGGTGAGTGCACAGACCTGCTTGAGGCCAGGAAGGCCCTTCAGAGGGACCTGGACAGGCTGGGTTGATGGGCCAAGGCCAATTATGACATTTAACAATGCCAAGTGCTGAGTCTGGCTTAAACCACAACAATCCCCTGTAAAACTACTGGCTTGGGACAGAGTGGCTGGAAAGGACTTGGGATTGTTGGCTGACAGTCACCAAACATGAATCAGCAGTGTGCTTAGGTGGCCAAGAAAGCCAATGGCATCCTGACTTCTGTCATAAATGGTGTGACCAGCAGGACCAGGGAAGTGATTGTCCCCCTGTACTTGTTACTAGTGAGGCTGCATCTTGAATACTGTGTTCGGTTCTGGGCCCCTCACTACAGGAAGGACTACAAGAGGTGTTGGAGTGTGTCCAGAGATGGGCAACAGAGCTGGTGAAGGGTCTAGAGAACAAACCTTATCAGGAACAGCTGAGGGAGCTGAAGATGTTTAACCTTGAGAAGAGGAGGCTGAGAGTATACATGACGACTTGCTGACAGCTACCTGAAAGGGATTTGTATTGATATAGGGGTCAATCTCTTCTCTCCAACAGTGAATGATAAGACACTATCCCTAGAAATATAAAAAACACATAGATGAGGTGCTGAGGGATATGGTTTAGTTAATGATAGGTCTGGCAGTGTGAGGTTAGTGGTTGAACTCAATGATTTTAAACTTCTTTTCCTACTGTAATAATTCTATGAATCTGTGATCACCATTTGGGCTTCCATTGGGCCTAGGTGTGTCCTGAGACAACAAAATCATGCTGGTGAGCAATGTGTTTACAAAACTCAGAGACTGGAAGTAGATGAATCTCAATTTCTAAGGGATAAACTCTTTTGCACTTTATATCAGCTTAATAGCATAAATTCAGTTCTGAAATCATTGGTGATGGGGTCCTCCTCAGCTGTCTTGAGCAGATCAAACCCATCTTTTTTTGAAGACATCACCTGAGTGCCCTGTTAGAGTCAATGGAGATGATCAGTTGCTTTGGGGAGATAATTAATCCTATCCAATAATAGAAAGGCATACCTATCACCCTACAAAGAGTCTATGGGGATAAAAACTTACTGAAAGGCAAGAAGAAGCAATTCCCATATTTAAACTCACTTGAGGAACTACTTTGCCCTCTCTGTGATGCAGTTCTTACTCCTGACAAACTGACATGCAGTTTATTAGGACCTCGCTTCAGCCAGTAAAGGCTGAGGCATCTGCGAATCTTGGGCAACATTTGCTTGTACTCAGTCAGCATCAGGTAGATGTCTGTCCTTCTAAATGAGTGTCCTCATGGGAGCTGCATCCAAATGCATTTTCCCTCTTCTCAGCAGTGGTCAGATGAGCATAAGGTATAATTTTTCAGCTCTCTTATTTAACAACCTAAAAAAGGATTAGATTTTCTGAAGGGTCCTATATCTGTGAATCTTGTAACTAGAGGTTCAAAAGCACTTTCCATGCATTATATATGCTGAGGTGTGAAAACTAAAATCTGTGTAAAAGCTGTATCAACACAATTTGTACTGAAGTCGTTAGCATGTTTTTCTGGATATGGGTTAAAGGCATATGTCAGCCTTTGGAAATACATGTTTGAAAATTACTATGGAGATAGAGTCCCTTTTGTTTATGACAGACTTGTAGGTCATACAGCTGTGCAAGGAGAGTCATCATCCTTAGGGATATTCAAAAGACACATAGATGAGCTGCTGAGCAATATAGTTCAGTTTTGTGATGGGCCTGGCAGTGTTACGTTAGCGGTTGGATTTGATGATCTTAAAAGTCTTTTCCAATCGTAATGATTCTACCATTCTATCTGTTTCCCTGTATATTTATATGTAGTCATGCTCATGTCACTCAGAAACCACATGTGAAAAAAGATCAGAATTTGTTGCAATGGAAGTATACACAAATCAAGCCAAAATTGCTTTTTGGGAAAAGTGAAAACAGAAGGGTCTGTGTCCCTCCGGACACCTGGGGATTAGATAATTATGTTCATCACTTGTATCTTATTTTTATGTGTTCTGGTTTAGCAAGGAGCAGCTTTTGGCTTAGTAACAGGGGGAGCGGGTTGCAGTGAAGACCCGGTAAAGAGTTTGCAGACTCTCCCCTGGCTCCTGGGTTCACACCCACCTCCGGCCCGGCTGGGCCAATCTGGCGCCTCTGCGATCACTATTTAGGGGATGGGAATTCGGAATGCGGGTCAGGAGGTGTAAGAGGGATACAAGATGGAGGCGACCACGCGGACCCTTCAGCCAGAGAAGGAGGAAGGAAGGAGAAGCAATAAATCAGAGACCCTTCTGCAAGCCGTGGCGAGAATGCAAGCTGTGCCCCTGCAACCTATGGAGATCCATGGCAGGACTGAGAGCCACCAGCAGCTCCGTGTGAGTGAGCCTGGACAGGCGAGGGACTGTGTGGGGAGGCGGCCATGGCCCAGGCCGTGTTGGAGAGCCTGCGGGCCGCAGAGCAGCCCCACACGAGAGGCAGAGAGGAGCTGCAGCCTTTGGGATAAATGCGCGTTGGAGCAGCCTGTGCAGGGCTGCCGTGTGTGTGAGTTACCCCACGGACTTGCAGGGAGGACTGGTGTGGAGTTCACCCGTCCTGAGGAGGGACAAACGGCAGAAGCTATTGGGAACAGACTAACTGAAACCCCCACTGCCTGCCCCCCCGAACCGTTTGGGGGGGGGACAGGGTAAAAACACCGGGATCAGGGCTCTGAGCCCGGGAAGAGGGGAGGTGTGGTGGGAAGGTGTTCTTAAAAAGGCTGGTTGGACTCTTCATTGATGTATTACTCTGTGTTGTTTCATTTCAGTTATGTTTTGGGTTTTTGGAGGTATGTTTTAGTTGATGTTGCATTAAATTATTTTCTGTTTTCTTCCCCAAACCGAGTAGTTTGGTCTGTTTTGTCCTGAACCTTAAGTGGCAATTAAGCCCTCCCTGCCCTTGAGCAATTCTCAGCCTCTTAGGTACTCGAGGCTAATCGTGGTCTTTGTTCCCTGATGGGCCTAAACTACGACATTATGTCACAATGGCAGACCTAAAGCCTTTTCCCAGAAACTGACATTCTTCAAAAGTGGCTCACCCACATGGATAAGCATATCACAGAGTTAATACAAGCACATCACAGAACTGAATGCTGATGACACGCAGTATCTCTTTGCTGCTAATATCTATTGACAGCTGAACCTGGAGATTTTGTCAGTCTTCAGCATTTTCATTTAGTTGCCTAAATAGGTTTCTATGTGATTTCTTTCATCTTTTTGAAGTAGAGAAGTGTAATGTAGTTCACACACTAGTTTAATCTACTTTACTACTATGTAAAGCAACATACAAGGAAAATCTTGCTTTATAAAATGCAAAACTGTACTGGCCTCTGGCCTGATACTGGTAAACAGCTTAAGGGGCTGTATTTCTCCTACTAAGCCAACTTAAGGGCTTTTCCAGCAATGAATGTGGATGATCTCTCACAAAGTTTTTCTCTTGACTGAGCATTATAAATTTTTCCTCCATCTCCACCTCTATTCTCCTCTCCGCTTTGCTATATATTCTTCTCAAAGAGTATAAACTTGTGCTGGAATTGAATCTTTATAAAGCTAGAAACTTGGCAGAGTGAATACTGCCCATGGTATTCCATGAGTTGCCTGATAGATACCTCTTTTGGCACTTTTCAGCCTAGCATAGCAGTCAGCCATTTGTATCTCGCTCCTCTGTAGGAGAGCTACTGTTATAAAGTTTTTATTACTGCAATGGATTGGATTTACATTCAAGACTCAGCTTGACTGACTTAGACACTGCGCAAATAAGAAGGAAAAATATTGTTTTCTCTAAAATCTCTTAAAAATATCTCAAGTGAGAGATGGATTAGGGTTGAGAAAGAATTACACAGAAGGGGAGCTGTTTTTCCCTATATGGTCTGGATCTTGTCAAGAATGCATCTTGTGACATCCCTATTCCTTTGCTCCTGGCAAAGGGACTTTCCACATCTAATGAATAATCTATCAGAATATATGCTTTATGTGTTACTCTGTATGTGGTGAGTTGACCTGGGTTGGCCACCAGCTACCCATAGAATCATAGAATGGTAAGGTTGGAAGGGACCTTTAGAGATCATGTAGCCCAATCCCCCTGAAGAAAGTGTTCAACAAGAGGAGAAATTATGATTAAAAGATTGTGGGTTGAGGTAGAGGCAAGAGATTTGCTCAGCAATTACCGTCATAGGGAAAAGCAGCCTCAGCTAATCAAACAGAGTAGGATAATGAGAAATAAGAACAATCTTAAAACACTTCCCTCAATCTCTCTCTTCTACACAAGCTTAACTTTATTTGCTGTTTCTCAATCTTCTCTCTCCAAGAAGCACAGGGGCTTGGAGAATGGGAGTTGTGGTCCGTTAATCACACATTTCTTCTGTCACTCCTTCCTCTTCATGCTCTTCCCCTGCTCCAGCACTGGATCCCTCTTACAGGAGGTCCTCCACAATTTTTTCCAATACAGGTAATTTCCATGGGCTACAGTTCTTCAGGAGGCAAATTCTCCAGGATGGGTTCCCCACAGAGTCACAGGTTCTGCTGGAAAACATGCTCCTGTGTGGACTTTTCTCCATGAAGCTCAGGTCCTGCCAAGAGCCTGCTCCAGGATGGGCTTCCCACAGGGTCACAATCTCCTTCAGGGATCCAACCATTCCAGCGTGGAGGAGTTGTCCTCAGGCTACGAGTGGATCTCTGCTCCCCTGTGGCCTCCATGGCTGCAGGGGCAGGGTTTTACCATCGCTTGTAGGGGAATCTCTATTCCAGTGCTTGGGCACCTCTTCCCCCTTCTTCTTCACTGACCTGTGTGTCTGCAGAGTTGTTACTCTCATGTATGTTTACTCTTTTCTCACTTTTTTTTTACCCTTTGTTAAATATATTATCACAGAGTTGCTACTGCTGTTACTGATGGGCTCAACTTTGGCTAGCAGCAGGTCCGTGCTGCAGTCAACTGGCACTGGGTCTGTCCAACATGTATAAAGCTCCTGCTGTCTTCTCACAGAAACCACCCTGCAGCCCTATTGCTGCCAAAACCTTGCCACATAAAGTCAATACACTCACTGTAGTAGAAATACCACAGGGTCCTCACAAAATCACAGATGTCTTATTCTGTACATGTTTATGTTGGTGAGAAGAAACAGAGCAGAAGGGAGGAAAAGCTAACAAAACCTCTGTGGAGAGCCATTAGCATTAATGATAGATGTTGCCATGAACAGATTTCCTGCTGTACTGTTTCTCCTGGAAAAGCAAGGATGAGATGCAAGTCTGCCATAACCACTGCATGATTCTCTCTGCTGAGGCAGCCTTGCAGACTTTTATTAGTGGTGATGACTTACAACACTTGGGGAGTGGAAATTTTTGCCTGTCTCTTTTCTTCTGTCTTGGTATATAAGTTGTCAAGCACAATCATATTGTTAAACAAGGATTGAGCTGTGAGTTTTGGTGAAACGCAGAAACACAATTCTCTAAAGCAGCTCTCAAATCTAGACTTTTGCTTGGGAGAGGGAGCAGAACGATGTTTTTACTTGCATTTACTCTAGAAAAGGGAAGACTGAGAAAGTGAGTGCCTAGAAGTAGTTTTTTGTTGTTTTTTTTTTTCTTGCACAAGAGGTATCCTTTGCTGACAGGTATCACTGCATATCATTTTCCAACTGTTACAAATAAAAGCTGAGCCTGTTCTTTTTCTGTGAGTGAGAAGATATTCCTATATTTATATTTATATTTTATAACATTACCAGCAATTTATTTCTTTGAGCCGAGAGCAGACCTGAACAAACTGTCCAGTTGTCTTTCTGTAGAGAAAACTAACTAGCAATTTGTGCTTGAGAAAAGGTCTTGGGGAATTTTTCTTGTACCGTGGAGAAAAAATGAAATTCTTACAGAAGTAATCACAAAGGTGACCAAATTAATGTAATTTATAAAGGACAGGAATCCAAACTTATTTTTGCATAAATGACAAACTAAGTTTCTTGACTTCAATACACTCCAGCAATCAATTAAGACCTGAAATGAATCAGGTAGAGCGAATATTTAATTTCTTGCTTTATCTGCCACCACTAGTTTATTGCAGCATCCTATTCACCAATGGATTTTTATTGTAATGTAATTTTGATTTTTGTTTTGAGATTTTAGTTTATTAGGTTCTTTTGAGACCTCCTTTCTACTCAATCTCGATTGATTGATTTTGTTCAGGAACTCAACTTCTGTTTATGCAGACCAAAATCCTTTGTTCTACAAACAACAGGGCAGGCACTGCTCCTTCTCAAAGACCCACCTGTTGAGCTCAGAGATCCTTTGTTGTTTGAAACTCAAAACACGCTCATCTTGGACCATAACATCAGAGACAGTGCATGAACAAATACTGCAAAACGATACTGAAGTAATGTTAGTAGAACAGGGGAAGTAAAAAACCTTAACCTTTGCCTTGTAGTACAAATGAGTCCAATCAAACCTGGTATATTTAAGAAACTTCTTACTGTTAGACATAAAGCAGTGTCGTGGTTTAGGCCCATCAGGGAACAAAGACCACGATTAGCCTCAAGTACCGAAGAGGCTGAGAATTGCTCAAGGGCAGGGAGGGCTTAATTGCCGCTTAAGGTTCAGGACAAAACAGACCAGGCTACTCGGTTTGGGGAAGAAAACAGAAAATAATTTAATGCAACATCAACTAAAACATACCCACAAAAACCCAAAACATAACCAAAACGAAACAACACAGAGGAATACGTCAATGAAGAGTCCAACCAGCCTTTTTAAGAACACCTTCCCACCACACCTCCCCTCTTCCCGGGCTCAGAGCCCTGATCCCGGGGTTTTTTCCTTGCCCCCCCCCGAACGGTTCGGGGGGGGCAGGCAGTGGGGGTTTCAGTCAGTCTGCTCCCAATAGCTTCTGCCGTTTGTCCCTCCTCAGGACGGGTGAACTCCACACCAGTCCTCCCTGCAAGTCCGTGGGGTAACTCACATGCATGGCAGCCCTGCACGGGCTGCTCCGACATGCACCCATTCCAAAGGCTGCAGCTCCTCTCTGCCTCTCGTGTGGGGCTGCTCTGCGGCCCGCAGGCTCTCCAACACGGCCTGGGCCATGGCCGTCTCCCCACACAGTCCCTCGCCTGTCCGGGCTCACTCACATGGAGCTGCTGGTGGCTCTCAGTCCTGCCACGGATCTCCACAGGTTTCAGGGGCACAGCTTGCATTCTCGCCACGGCTTGCAGAAGGGTCTCCGGTCTACTGCTCCTCCTTCCTTCCTCCTCTGGCTGAAGGGTCCGCGTGATTGCCTCCATCTTGTATCCCTCTTACACCTCCTGCCTCACATTTCAAATTCCCGTCCCCTAAATAGTGATGGCAGAGGCGCCAGATTGGCCCAGCCGGGCTGGAGGTGGGTGTGAACCCAGGAGCCGGGGGAGAGTCCGCAAACTCTTTACCGGGTCTTCCCTGCAACCCGCTCCCCCTGTTACTAAGCCAAAAGCTGCTCCTTGCTAAACCAGAACAAGCAGTCAACAAATATTGCACTCCACCTCATAATAAAATGATTTCTGCCACAGTTTTATCAGTAGCAGAGAAATTTGTTAAGATTATTTGCCTACAGAATGACCTTAAAGATTTTATGTCTGTATGTATAGTATGAACACAAGACATTTGGCTGCAAACACAATGTTGGCAAAAAGGCAGATGTGGTTAATGAGTTACTCAAGTTGTACCTGTATTGAGATAGGCAGTCCTTTTAGGATTGTAATGTTTCACATCCTTTTGAATGACTTATTTGCCTGTATGTACAAGAGAGGTATAATTTCTGCCAAGCAGAGCACGCTACTCTACTTGCAAAAGTACAAGAGCAGAGGGAAAATAATTAAATAAAAATTACACCTGGAAAGAAATCTTTTCCTAAAGGAGAACATATGGGCAGATAGCTATGCTTTTGAAGGCCTTATATCAACTACAAAATAGCATTTCATTGTGAGATAACTTGCGTTTTGAAGTAATTTTTCATTTCAGTTGATTTTAGATCTGTCTGAACCAGGAAATTTCTACTGCCCCAATCATTCTCTTTCTAATAGACAAGAGCATGAAAATTCACTATCATCATAGAGGTAGGTAAGCACAATTTGTGTGATGGCTCAAAGGACTTGCAGATGAAGTTCTTGAAGGCCATGTCTACAACATCAGACAGTTTTGCAAGCAAACCCATCTGTCTGGAAAAGTTCTATTTCAAAATTATAATTTTTCCTCTTCAGACTTCTCCTCACCTATCTCAAAAACATGCATTTCTATGAAGTACTGCAAGTAAGAGCAGCTCTTTGCCTGGTCCTGGTGCTAGCCTGACTGCTTTCTATTTGATACATTTGTTCAATAATAATTGTAACAGCAAAAGCAGTAATAGAAATAATAATAAAAACTTAATCTTTACTTGAATCTTGTTTCTGTCTACTGCCAAACATTCAGGAAAACATAAAAGGGGACAATGCAATGTTGAACACAGTAATTACAAGCTGAACTTTAAGAAAAACATGTCATCTCATGTGAGCTGGATGGTTTCTCCTAAATGCCTAGCAGTGTACCATAATAAGCAGTAGCAACAAATAGTCTTTCTCATATCCATAGAAAAGTTTATTTAGACATTTTGTGGATGATAACATCCAACCTTTAAAAAATACAGAGTGGAAAAGGATTTGATAGGATGGTAAATTTCATAAGCAATCCAGGTTTTTCATCACGTGTATTTGTAGTGCTCCATGTACAATGAGATTGTGGCTCATTTTAGTCATACCAGCCTTTGCAATGTTGATTATCTTAACATATTTTAAAAATTATAGGCTACAAATTACTGTAGCCTTACCGTTTTGGCTGTCTGCCACAAAATGTATCATCCTGCTTAATAATAATAATTTTCAAAATTGGTCAGTTTATTTCTCTAATTCATTTCAGTAGCAATTCAACTGCTCCTGTGGTTTGTGGTAGGGAGTGTATCTGTTGTTTACTTAAGTAGAAAGAGACAAAACACAATTTTCTCTCCTCGTGTTCCCTAGCTTAAATATCAAACAATTTGTAAAAAAGTTTTACTATTGGTTAAAAAAGCATATAACATAAAATCATATGAACTATTTGAAGTACCAAAATCTTCCACACTGAGTTAAAAATTACTATTTATTTGAATAGAAGCAGGAATTCTGGTCTCTGGAAGTTGGCCTAGACCCATTGCAAAAACACAGAACTGAAAAGATGTTTGAGTCCAAGTAAGTCCATGACTTTTCGTTGTACCTGTATTTCTATAAACAAGAAATTGCTTTCTTTCACTCCTGTGAACAATGCCTTGAGGGTGAATAGATTTCCCTGTGGAAACTGCTCCTCATGTTCTCAGAGGAGTTAAGAAGATTCTCCATATGTCAGTATTTTTATGCATGTGACTTACTTTCTTATTTTGTCTTTCCATGAAGAAATAAAAAAGGCATGATTTCACCCTCAAAAGTATTTAGAGGAATTATTTTTCCATCAGCTGTGGCAGGAATAGGATGAAGGAATAATTTGCTTTCAAATACCATTTTCAGAGTAACCTCCTTTCATTGTGTGGTTTGGTTACTTGGGTTTTTTTTCTTTTTTGCATGTTAAGCTTTTTCTTATTTCATACTGCTGTTTAGCTGAAAGTATACAATAAAACTCCAATTTTTTTTAACCACACTGTGCACTTAGTTGGGCTGTCTTTCCTAAAATGAAGGGAAATATAGAGACATTTATCAATATCTTACATAGTAATAGATTTTTGGCAAACATAAGAAGTGAATGATAGCTTTAGGCAAGCTTTCTATTTAGCCTGTGTCTAAGGTTCCCTACCTCACTTTTTATTTTCATTTTAGCAGGACAACAATTTCTAAGTATTTCTATGCTGGGTCTACTCCAGAGAAATATGAAAGATGAACTTTGCCCCTTTCTGTTTCTCAGACTTACGTGTTGAACAAAGGCTGTTTCTTTATGTGCCAAGAGCATCTACCTTTGGATTTGTGCCTCTGGCCATGCACAATCCTTGTCTATGCAGTAGCATAGTTTAGTTATATACCTGAATGCCAAATGCTCATTCCCAGGTCTGTTAACCACAGCAGCTTACAATAAGATGCAGAACAGGTGGCATGAAAGACCTCTATGACTTTTGCTTTGAACTACTCTTTGTGTGCTAGAGATGTGTGATCAACCTATTCCTGGACTGACTGTTTGAGCCTGGCAGCATGGATATTATCCAGATCATAGAGGGTTTATTCTCTTTGCCTCCATTTTCTCTTGACTATGCCACTTATTCATAAACTTATAGTACAGAAAAATCCACATAAGAGCTGGTGCAAAATCTGATGAAGCTCCTGAAGTATGTTCATTCAGTTCACTGTAATTGAGTCAAATCTTCAACATACTCCAGTGTCCTAATGTAGATTGCAAAATATGAGGATCTGACAGATTCTGTCCCCGTTGACTGCACTGTGGGAAGCAGGTCTTAAACACACATCTTTCCTGTATCCCTTGGTAAGAATTAATTAATGAAATATCCGTTATTCCACTTTAACCCTTATATTACACAGCTTGCTCCATTTATTTTAAAATAGCACACTAAAGTTCTCACTGGAGAAAGCAGACAGGTCATCTAATGCAAAAACTAATGCAAAGAAGTTACCAGAAGCGCTCAATAGTTTTCATAAATCTTTCTTCCAAAGGTTTAATGTATAGATAAATGCATATAACAGGACACAGTTTATTTACTTTCGAGCATTCATCACGTACAAAATTTAAGAGTCAAAAGAGATATATGTTTTACCTTTCCTACTTTATTGCATTATTTTCCTGGTGTCATCAAACCAAACTATTTTACAAGTATAAACATAAGAATGTTTTCTCTTTGTTCATGTTTTTGTTGGTCTTAAAAATTCTCTGAAGGCTCATCTAAAAATTTACCTACCTCCTGCTGCTAGCAATAGAAGTTCTGAAAAGCAAATGATAATCTTACTGACCGAAGGAGAATCTTTTGCCTTTATTTGGCTTGTGAAGCTATCAATAAGCTTTCTGATAAGAAATGAGGAGAAAAATTATCTTGACAATGTAGGAGAGAACATCAGAATTTATATGGTTTTTTTTCAGCTGTGTATAACTCTGCTAGAGTAATTTAAGTAAAAAGCAGCAATAATTCATTGTCATTGGTAAGTCATTGGTATTCCTGACATTTAGAACTAAGTGTGCTCACAGGGTCTCCTTGGAGGACGTCAAGAAAGTTACATTTATCTGCAGTCAGTTTTTCAAGCAGAACTGTGTGTGAAGGCCATAAAAATGGAGAGCGGGTGCCAAACTAATAATCTCTGTGTGGTAAACTGATATAGTAATACACATGTAAAACCAAATTTTACTTACAAGAAGTACAGATGTATTGTTGTCTTCAAACGGGCATATAGAAAATGCTGGATGTGCAAAGATGTCTCACACAGACATGCAACTCTTATATGAAAACTGGAGAGGAACATGTTGACCTCAGTATGTAGTTCCCACTTGGTGTATTCTATTGTCATAGTCTTCCCTGTGGAGAGATCAATAGCAGACAAGACTCCCAGTGCAATATATCAGTCCTTTTATTTCTTTTTTGATACCTGTTTGTAATAACTGGAGAGAAAACTGCTGCTGTGTCAGTGTGAGTATGGGGATAAGGGCATGATCCCGAGGAAGACAGGATGACTTCTCTCACTTACAGTGCCAGCTGCTGCTACTGAGAAGGATTAATTGAGTTATGAGCATGATTCATACCAAAAATTCTTGTCTTTCCCAAACCCAAGGCAAATGAAGAACTTGCGATAAATCATTATGGCCTTCTATAGGCCACAAGAAAAAAAATATCAGAAGAAGCTTCTTCACACAGAGTCAGACACTGAGATCGTGATACTTAGGTCCTGAAACCTCCTACAGAAAACTGATATTCTTGTAATGTGAACAAAAGATAAAAACTTTCAAATGTAAACTTCCAATGAAAAAAAAAGTCAGAGTTCACAAAGAGTTTTCCTAAAACGTTTTGGCTGAAAATATTGCCTGACTCTAGTCACATGCATGGTCAACAGTGTATCACCTTCAATTGAACTATGTACTCTTCCACCTCAATCTTTAGGATGTGAGAAAACAGGTTAAGCACTTCCCTTCATGTCTGAGCCTCAGTCTGTCTTTGTTGGTGCACTGTTTTCTGCAAATTGCTTGGCAGGTCTAGGTGTAAGATCTGTTCCTCTGTCCAGTTTCTCTCCCAGACCATAATCCTTGTGTCAAAGGATCCAGTGACAATTTACATGCTCAGGTGGTGCCTACGGCTCATTAGATGCGATAAACAAGATTATGAAGTCTTGATTGTTTCTTAGGACTTCGTTGCTGTTGTAGCAACAAAGTGTGAATCAAAAGCCTTTTATCTATAGAAGTGGAACTATGGTAGAGATCACTAAGGCTGAGCATGAATTGTATCTGTGAAAAAAAACTGAATTGCATGCACAGAAAATATTTGACAATGACTTGTTCAAATTCAAGAGGAAATGCAAGTGAGGAGTGTACACCTTTGCCTAGTTTTCCTTTTGCAAAATGGAAATAAAATAATCAATGGCTCCTGTCCTCTATAAAAAAATCTCAGAAAAAATGCACTTCTGCATGATGTTTTATTTTCTCTTTTTGTTTTTTGATTAAAATATAACAGCTTTGCATACTGTGTATTTGTCTTTGTATCTATTTGTCCAGGGCTTTTGTGGACCAGACATCTGGGTTAGATCTCCACTAGGATTATTTGGCTAACAACTTTACCAGTTAAATTTATTAAATTTACACTCTACTTTTCATTATAAGACTTAATTTTTTAGTCATTTAAAAATACAAAATTTTTTGTTCTGTAAAGTTCTTTGCTGTCTGCTCTTGGGCTGTGTACTCAGACTTCTCTCCAGTCTTATCAGAAATATCTGTAAAACATATCGGTAAGATACCTCTTCTTACTTGAATTCCACTCCAGGAAGATATGGCCACAGCCTACCGCTGTTAGACCTTCATTCAACTCTGACAATGGTGATTCTAAGAAATTTTCTTTACCATGATTTCTTGAGATAATGCAGTGACATGCATTTTTGCAAGTATTCTTTGTTGTAAAAACCAAGATCATTGTGTATCCACTTTTCCTACTTGTGAATTCATCTGTGTATAAGAAAACATGTGCTTTCTAAATTTTTATGAACTGGATTTTTTTAATATTTTTTGGTTTCTTTTTTTTTCTGGCTATTTTACTGTCTCCCAAAAACAGCAATTCACTCTCCAAAGGAAAAAAAAGTGATCTTGTGGAAAACATATGTAGTAATCATGTAATTCATATATAAAACATATGTAGTGATGATGTAATGTAACAATCATGGAGAATAGGTGAGGTGCCTGAGGATTGGAGAAAGGCCAATGTCACTCCAGTCTTCAAAAAGGGCAAGAAGGATGACCCAGGAAACTACAGGCTGGTCAGCCTCATCTCCATCCCTGGAGAGGTGATGGAACAACACATTCTGAATGTTGTCACTAAACACATGAAGGAAAAGATGGTTAGCAGGGGGAGTCAACATGGCTGCACCAAGGGGAAATCCTGTTTGACCAACCTGATAGCCTTCTATGAGTGCATAACCAGCTGACTAGATGAGGAGAGAGCAGCGGATGTCATCTACCTTGACTTCAGCAAGGCTTTTGACACTGTCTCCCACAACATCATCAGAAAGCTCAGGCAGTGTGGCTTGGATGAGTGGACAGTGAGGTGGATCGAGAGCTGGCTGAATGACAGAGCCCAGAGGGTGGCGATCAATGGCTGAGAAACGACTTGGAGGCCTGTGGCCAGTGGAGTTCCAAAGGAATGGGTTCTGGGGCCAGTCTTGTTTGATATCTTCATCAGGGGACAGAGTGTACCCTCAGCAAGTTGGCTGATGCCACCAAACTGGGAGGACTGGCTGGTTCCCCAGAAGGCTGTGCTGCCATTCAGTGGGATCTCAACCAGCTTGAGAAGTGAGCAGAGAGGAACCTCATGAGGTTCAACAAGGACAAGTGCAGAGTTCTGCACCTGGGAAGGAACAACCCCATGCACCAGTACAAGGTGGGGACTAACCTGCTGGAGAGAGTTCTGCAGAGAGACACCCAGGAGTCCTGATTGATAATAAACTGAACATGAGCCAGCAATATGTCCTCATGACCAAGAAGGCCAAAGGCATTCTGGGATGCATCAAGAAGAGTGTGGCCAGCAGGTTGAGGGAGGTTCTGCTCTCCCTCTCCTCTGCCCTGGTGAGGCCTCATCTGGAGTACTGTGTCCTGTTCTGGACTCCTCAACTCAAGAGGGACAGAGAACTTCTGGAGAGAGTCCAGTGCAGGTTCACCAAGATGATCAGGGGACTGGAGCATCTTCCATATGAGGAAAGGTTGTGGGAACAGGGACTGTTTAGCCTAGAAAGAAGGAGATTGAGGTGGGATCTTATTAATATTTATAAACATTTAAATGGTAGGTGTAAGGAGATTGTGACATCCCTTTTTTTGATGGTATCTAGCAACTGGACAAGGGGTAATGGGATGAAGCTGGAACACTGTCATGGTTTTGCCCAGCCGAAGCAAAGGCAGAAAATAACCGTGACTCCTCCCCCTCCCAGCAGAATGTGGAGGGGATCAGAGATGAAAAAAAAAAAGAGCTTGCGTAAGTTGAAATAAGAACAATTTACTGGGGAAATTGAAGAGGAACAACTATAACAAAGACAAGGGAATATTACAAAGAAAACTGGTGAATGACGCAGTTGCTCACCACCCGGGACCCGACCCAAGCGACCGCTCCGGACCGGCGACCGAGAGCCCGCGCCCCCGGAAGAGCTTCTTCCGGCCAGCCCCCACCTGTACCCTGGGCATGACGTTAGGATGGTATCGAATACCTGCTGGCCAGCCTGGGTCAGCTGTTCAGACTGTGCCCTTTCCTGGTTCCTCACGGGAATTAACTCTATCCTGGCTCAAACCAGGACATTCCACCCCTTATTCTATACCATCTACACGTCATGTCTAGGTTTACACATCATAGTCATCTACACATACATAACACAGAGCAACTACAGGAATAATGACATTCAACAGCTATCATTATGCAATTTAATTCACAGGTTAGTCTCACCCAGAATCAAATTCACTTGAGGCACACATTGAGTCTCCCCATCCTTGCACATCACCCACCAAGTACACCCAGGTCCCTGAGCAAAAATAATCCCACGGATGGGTTTGCCTTTACCTGAGGCAGGACACAGCCAGACTGCCTTCCCTAATGTGTCTTTTACATGTACCACAGGGACTTTGTCCCCTTCTACAATATGTAAGGGCTCTGATTGGGCAGGGCCGGCTCGGCTGACAGATCCTCTAGAGTTGACTAACCAGGTGGCCTTTTCCAAGTGTGCTTGAAAGTTCCACCTCCCATTGCTTTCAGTGTGGTTTTCAATAACCCATTGTATCTCTCAACTTCTCCTGAGGCTGGTTCATGATAGGGAATATGATAAACCCATTCAATGCCATGCTCTTTGGCCCAGGCATCTGTGAGGTTGTTTCTGAAGTGTGTCCCATTGTCTGACTCAGTTCTTTCTGGGGTGCCATGTTGCCAGAGGACTTTCCTTTCAAGGCCCTGAATAGTGTTCCAGGTGGTGACATCAACCACAGGATATGTTTGCAACCATCCTGTGGTTGCCTCCACCATTGTGAGCACATGGCGTTTGCCTTGGCAAGTCTGTGGCAGTGTGATGTAATCAATCTGCCAGGCCTCTCCGTAGTTATATTTCTGCCATCGTGCTCCATACCATATGGGCTTCAACCGTTTTGCTTGTTTAATTGTAGCACGTCTCACACTCATGAATAACCTGTGCAATAGTGTCTAAGGTTAAGTCCACCCCTCGATCACGAGCTCATTTATAGGTAGCATCTCTGCCTTGATGACCTGAGGTATCATGGGCCCATCGAGCTAAAAATAACTCCCCCTTATGTTGCCAGTCCAGATCTATCTGAGAAATCTTAGCAGCCTTGCTGGTTATGCAGATATTCTTCTGTGGCCCGCTTTTTGGGTACATGAGCATCTACATGGCGCACCTTCACAACTAGTTTCTCCATTCGAGCAGCAATGTCCTGCCATAGTGGAGCAGCCCAGACATGCTTGCCCCATTGTTGCCAGTTGTTCTGTCTCCATTGCTGTAGCCATCCCCATAGAGCGTTTGCCACCATCCACGAATCAGTGTAGAGGTAGATCCTTGGCCATTTTTCCTCTTCAGCAACGTCTAAAGCCAACTGGATGGCTTTTACCTATGCAAACTGACTGGATTCACCCTCTCCTTCTGCAGCTTCTGAAATTTTGTGTAGGGGACTCCATACAGCTGCCTTCCATCTCCGATGCCTTCCCACAAGGCAACAGGACCCATCAGTAAACAGTGCATACCGCTTCTCATCTTCTGGCAGTTCATCATACGATAGGACCTTGTCAACACATGTCACCTTCTCTGGTGATATTTCACCGTCTTCGCACTCTGGCCAGTTTGTGATCACCTCCAGGATCCCAGGGAGACTAGGCTTCCCTATGAGAGCTCATTGTGTGATCAGTGTGATCCACTTACTCCATGTAGCATCAGTTGCATGACGCGTAGGGAATGCCTTCCCCTTGAACATCCAGCCCAGCACTGGCAGTCGAGGTGCTAGGAAGAGTTGTGTTTCTGTGCCAATCACTTCTGATGCAGCTTGAACTCCTTCATATGCTGCCAGTATCTCCTTCTCGGTTGGAGTGTATTGGGCTTCGATCCTCTGTATCCCCGACTCCAGAACCCGAGGGGTCGGCCTCGACCCTCCCCAGGTGCTCTCTGCCAAAGACTCCAAGTAGGGCCATTCTCCCCAGCTGCAGTGTAGAACACATTTTTAACATCTGGTCCAGTCCAGACTGGCCCAAGCGCCATCGCAAGAACAATCTCCTGTTTAATTTGTTCAAAACTTTGCTGCTGCTCAGGACCCCATTCAAAATCATCATTCTTCCGTGTCACACGGTAGAGGGGGCTAACAATCATACTGTAATTTGGAATATGCATTCTCCAAAAACCCACAACACCTAAGAAAGCTTGTGTTTCCTTTTTGTTAGTCGGTGGAGACATGGCTGCAATCTTGTTTATCACCTCTACTGGAATATGACAACGTCCATCCTGCCATTTTACTCCTAAAAACTGGATCTCCTGTGCAGGTCTTTTGACTTTACTGCATTTAATGGCAAAGCCAGCCTTTAGAAGAATTTGAATTATTTTCTTTCCTTTATCAAGGACTTCCACTGCTGAGTCACCCCACACCACAATATCATCAATGCAGATGTTCTGGGGCCTCACCTTCCTCCAGTGTGGCCAGGATCAGTCCATGGCAAATGGTGGGGCTGTGTTTCCACCCCTGGGGCAGTCGATTCCAAGTATACTGCACCCCTCTCCAAGTGAAAGCACACTGAGGCCTGCACTCTTTTGCTAAAGGGATTGAGAAGAATGCGTTGGCAATGTCAATGGTGACATACCATTTGGCTGCCTTGGACTCCAATTTGTATTGGAGTTCCAACATGTCTGGCACAACCACGCTCAGCGGTGGCGTGACTTCATTCAGGCCATGATAGTCTACTGTCAGTCTCCACTCTCCAGTAGACTTTTGTACCGGCCATATCGGGCTGTTAAAGGGTGAGTGAGTTTTGCTGATCACCCCTTGGCTCTCCAATTGGCGAATCAACTTATGAATGGGAATCACAGAGTCTCTGTTGGTGCGGTATTGCCGACGGTGCACTGTTGTGGTTGCAATTGGTACCTGTTGCTCCTCAACCTTCAGCAACCCCACAGCAGAAGGGTCCTCTGAAAGGCCAGGCATGCTGGATAATTGTTCAATCTCTTCTGCCTCCACTGCAAGCTATCCTAGCTCAAACCAGGACAAACACAAGAAGTTTCATTTAAATATAAGAAAAAACTATTTCACTGTGAGGGTGAGGGAGCCCTGGCACAGGCTGCCCAGGGAGGGGGTGACCTTCCTTGGAGGTCATCAAGACCCACCTGAACATGTTCCTATGTGACCTGATCTAGGTGAACCTGCTTCTGCAGGGGGGTTGGACTAGATGATCTCTAAAGGTCCCTTCCAACCCCTACCATTCTATGATTCTATAATTATCAAATCTTAACTTGTAATGCACAAATTTCAGGAGACCTTTAAAATGTCAGAGACTGACTTTGCAAGTTGTAACGACAGCAGGTTAGAACTGCACATTATCAAATTTTTACAGTAAAATAGATAGGATGTGAAATGCAGCCCGTGTTATGACTTACCTCATATTTCACACTGAAACTTTACTTGCTGTACTGCTTTATCTCCTTATAGAGTCATTTACTAAGAAGTATGGTAAAAATATTTATTTATTGTATTTCTGATCATCAGGCTGATAATTAAATGGCAGGACAGATTTATAACTAACAAAGGACAATATTTAACTAAATTAAAATAAGATATCAGAGATGTAATCACAGAAAATTGACATTACTGAAGGTTAAGCACCAACAGAAATAAGTTTTAAGCAGCCAAATGGCTGACATTAATGAAGGCAGAGAAAGAGTCACTATTTCAACAAAACTCTTTGAAATATCAATCAAAATGATAAACACTATTGATGCAAAACTGGCAAATATTTGAAATTCCAAGTATATTCTATAGAAGTCAAATTACTGTTTCATTGTGACTTTTACATTTCAGGGAAAAAATGATGACATTGTCGTTACGCTTCATGTATTGCAGAGTTAGACAATCAGATCTAGTGGCAAAGCTGTTGGCAGTAACACTAGCATATTTCTGTGTGTTCTATCATGTGGATTATAGGGCATTTGCATTAACATCACTTACACATGGTGGTCAAAACATTAAAGACACTCAACAATTTGAGGATTTTTTGAGACTTGTATTTTATAAATTATTTATAGATGGTTTATAGCTTGAAGGTGAATATTAAACCTTTCCAAGTCTTGTAGTATTTTGGCAACTGGCAATTTGGCAGAACCAAATTGTCTATGAGACCACTCAAACACTGTTCTCTGCTGCAACCCCGTTCATTAGCTGCAGCAGCCAGCCAACCCTGTCAAAGACAGACAGTCCTGTACATCAGGGTATATACCACCTTCTCTGCTGTCAGTTAGGGATGTTCATGCTTCTGACATCCCTGCTGGCCTTTTTGTCTGAATCAAGCAGTGTTGCTTGCTATGGACATTATGATGTGAAGCCTGCATTTTGCTCCTTCATAGTGTAAATATGTCTCCACTTCTTCCTTTGAAAACCTGCCCAGTTGCTTTCAAACTCCCTGTCTTTCATCTTGGTGCCAATTCAACTTTCACTTTGTCACCAGAAAGAAAACATAACCACACATCAACTTGGCGACCCAAAATCTGCAGCATGAATATTATCAATTGTGTCCTTAGCCCCATGTATTTCCTATCCACATTTCAATTCTTGGTTCTGGAAACTGGAAGACCTGGAACAGGGTAAACTGTAGAATAGTTGGTTCAGGAGTTATAAATGATAAATATCAAATTCAAACACAGATTACAGATTAAAACAAAGATGAGTTTCCACAGCAACACTGTGAGTACTCCATCCATAAATAATGAGGGATTTATGTCCTTAGATATTTGGCTTCTGTAAACTTAGAAAGCCTGGCAATAGTTTTCTTACCACATCAGTTGTTTTTTGGAATGCCTCTGTACATGTGCAAAGATGTATTTACACAGGTGAGATCTTTTATGTAGGTTTAAAAAAATATTTATTTATTTAAAAATATCTCACTAGTTTTTCCCTTTTTAAAAATAGATTTTCAGCTTATATAAAGAAATCAATGGAACTATGCCTGTTAATAGCATAAATGAACAATCCCTGTCTTTTAAAATGCAGAGTAGTGTCCCTCAGGGGTTTTCTTCTTTCCCTCTGCATCTTGGCAAAGGTCTCTTTAGATGACATATTATGCTTTCACAGGGCTCAAGTGTGTCAGAAAAGTGTTGTTAGGGATGGAGAAAACCTTCTATCCATTCACCCATCCATGTATGTGTCCATCCATGCATTTGTCCATCCATCCAGTAGCTTATTTTCAGGGTTCCCCTTATGAGTTTGAGCATACACTGTTACTCAGAACTGGGTGACTGTTAAAGGCTCAAAGAAGAGACAGTTAAATTAGTCAACAAAACTTGCATTTTGCATGAAAGAGCTGTTGTGTTTCTTCTTGAAGAAGAAACCAGTAGCAAACAGTATGTTTGCCACACAGATGTCATACCTGTGGCACAGTGATGCCACATATAATATCTCACGGACTAGATGATCTCTAAAGGTCCCTTCCAACCCCTACCATGCTATGATTCTGTGATTCTATAGCGTGTATTTTGAGAAGTACCATGTGAGATCTGATTATACAGAACAAGGGATAGGGATACTGCATCCTTCCAAAGTAGCCTTGTCCTCCTTAAGGATCACAGATCAATATGAACACATCCCCTGCTTGCTCTACTGTGTTAGAGCCTTGCCTGAATGTGAGCCAGGAATGTCATTTCACTGACAGTGACATTTGCCTTGAGAGGAAGGGCATATCATTCTTGGCAGGCAGGTAGGCACAACAGAACCTTTGCTATGTGACAGCAGTTTTAAGCATCAGTGTCTCTTTAAATTTATGACCAATTAATGTAAATATGTCTTCTTGTATGTCTCTGATATGCCTCAATGAATAGAAGATACTTTCTCTCCCAGGCTTCTGGAATTTGGCCATAGACTTCCCTTCTCTTTTCCACCACTATATTTACTACTGTCACAACTGCTATGACATCCCGATTTTTCTGCACCCTGAGATGCCAGAAAACTTTTCCCTGTTAACCTAATTGCTATGGCTGTAAGTGGTACTCTGCAGGTTGGGTTTCCAGAGTTCATTAATGAGGATACATTTACAACAGTCTGCTAAACTTTGGTAGTTTATCTTGTAAACACTATCTCTGAAACTGTACTTGACAGTTGCTGTTCCTACTTGCAGCATGAGAATGATTTTAATTTGATGGGACAGTATTTTGCAGTATTTTTTTTTTTACTTAATTTTTCACTTAATTTGCCTTTAGACATTTGTCTTCTGTATGCTTGTAAAATGCTGAGGTAACAAAGAAATCGTCCCTTCTTTTCCTTCTTCTCTGTGTTAGAAAATACGTCTGCACTAAGTACAATGAAGGTATGAGTGACACCTCTAAAAGAGGAACATGTCTTTAAGAATGTAGATAAAATGTGTGGGCAGTACTAAGACCATGTCAGCTGCACAGAATTATGGTTCACGATAATTTCATTCATTCATCTTCCTCTCAGAGGGATCTACTATGGCCAATCAGGTAGAAGGTAGAAAGATAGTGTTGGCTAAATTGTTTTCATTTATGTCCACCATGAGGATACTCAGAAAAAAAACCTCAGTGACCAACAGTTGATGAACTGTACCTTGCAACAACTAGACTTCCAAATCTGTATTTCAAGAATCTCATGCAGAGTTTCTTCAGCTGTCATTCAGGAGAGCTAAGACCAGAAATGTGCATTTTGACCATCTTGCCCAAATCCCAGAAAAAATACAAGCCATAGAACCTTTTCTAATAATATCTGTCCTGAACGTGTAAGCTCTATGTAACTTGCTCTAGCTTTTCTTTTCAAGTATGGCAGAGTGACTGTAAGATCCATGGCACCCTTAGGTAAGATCAGGACTTAGAAATTTGCAATGGTAAACTCATCAAATGACATTACATAACTGAATTAGGTCTCTTTGAGTATTGTACCTAAGCCTTTAAAGAACCTTACAGCTTTGAGGGGAATATGTCTACTTTTATTTTGATTTGTTCTATACTATCTTCATGTGGTTTTAGAGAAGACTAATGGCAAAGTGTATTGATCACTTGGGATTGAAACTTTCTATCCATGTGGAGCAGAGAGCAATAAGGCAATGTTGACTGCAGTCAATAATTTTTTTTCAGAGAAAGAACTCACTTGATGATGTGAATCACGGAACAGCTTTTTGCACGAGTCTTATAAAAACTGTTTGGACTTTCTGACATCATTCCCATTCCAAGCTGTACAAACCCAGAAGATTAGGAAAAGCTGCCTTGCCTGTTTCACACTGTTGTGCGATCACGAATTGTCACGTTAGTTTTGGCTGGGCTGAAGGACTGGCATCCTGCCCCTCCTCAGCCATACAAATGTGGGGTGAGGTCATTGTGTTACCATCTGTCATGTTCTGGTCTGGAGAACTTTTCTTTAGATGAAAGCTGAATAATATCTTTCGAACACCCATAGCAGGCCACACATTAGCACATCTTAGCATAATCAGAAAAACAAAAATATGTGAAATAAGAGAAGAAATTAGTTCCAAGATTCATGCCATTAGTTCCCAATCCCAGCAACTTGAAAATATTTAGTAGTATAATGCTGTTTGGTCATGCTTGGGTGAGTACAGAAGGCTCTCTTGGAAGTATATGGTTTGGTTTTTTTCTGTGAGCTCTGTTATCAAGTCTTTGAAAAATGTTTTTTTATGCTCAAAAAGAAAAAAAAAAAGCTACTCATTTGGAAATTTAGCATTCAAACCTCACACCTCTGAATGATATGTGTAGTGACAATGTATGTATAAAGAAGTACATTATAACTCCTACATTTTGCTAGTTCATATGTAGGAAGATGTATATGCTGATTCAGGTGTTTCAAATGCTTGAGGAGACAAATTTTGCCTCAAATATTATCTGTAGTAAAATTTGCGTGCCTTTTGTGTGCTCTGTGTTTTATTACCTCATCACAAAATGTATCCCTTCTTTTCCTCTGTTATCAACCTGAATTTGAGATTCTGTGACATCATGGTATTTTCCTGCAGTGGTTTTCAAACTTCTTCAGCAATTCTCTGTATTCTGCAGTTTGGACTTTTGGGGCTTTTTGCTGCACATTCCCAGGATACTGAAAAATATTGCCACAAAACAAGGTGTTATTGTTAAGAAGGTGATTATGATAGAATATTCACATTAGGGATCAAGGATACCATGTTGTCTGACAAGTACAGCTTGATGCACATTGAATTACCTGAAAATTTTTGTTGTATTTCAAACCAATCTACTGTTAGTAATCCTGGGATAAGAGACAGAAGGCAATTCATTTTGTGAAAAGTGTAACTACATCTTCATCTCTCTTGGGAACTGAAAGTGTTGACTGGGCATGAGGTTGTGGAGGGAGGATTCTTTAGTCTGTGTTTGGACTAAGTCCCATCCAGAACTCCACTTTTGATAAGGATCCTTTTTTTCATGAGGTCATGAGTAGCCTGAGTTCATAAATCCTGTACAAACAACAAAACACCCTATAATCTTTGGTTCTTACAAAGCTCTGAGGTAAAGTTTTATACCTGGAGCATAGCTCATCTCATGAACAGAGACTTCACTGTGTGAATAAAGTTTACTCATATTTTCTGAAGAAGGAGGTACTAATTCAACAATGATTATCTAATCTTTATTATCAGCTTAAGTCTTTATGTTTTGTTTCCAATTTTTCAATGTTCTCTTCTCTTTATAGAAGCTCATTAGAAATACCCGTTTCCATCTGTCTACCCACTTTTGTTCTAAATCTGTTGCAATAATTTGACCTGTGAATCTAATCCAAAACCTGCTGCACTTGATGGAGTTTTACTTTTTTCTTCACTTCTTCTCTAAATATGGCCAGTTTTTCTCTTTTCTGTAAGACTATTCATGAATGTGATGCTCTGAGAAGTTTTTTAGAAAAAGAAGGAATCAAACAAGTAAACACAAGAGAGACAAATAGCTATTGAGGTATAATTTATAGGAAAAGGCAAGACTTTGAAGTTTGCAAAGTCACTGTGGCTATATTTTCAGTTTGTGTATATAAGCATTATTTTAACAATTTAAATTTTATAGAACTCATATGTGTTGAATAATAGCTCTTAGAATATTTCATTATGCAACATTTTTATCTATTATATGACATATATTTGCACTTTGTTTCCTGATTTTTTTTGAGTAATTTCTTTTCAAAATTAGTATATTTCTAAAGTATATCTCAAATTCTTTCCTACTTTCTGTTCTTTTTATTTCTGTTGAATGCAGTTTACTACAGCTGAGAACAAAAGATGCAATTAGCTGGAACAATTGCAGCATTTTCATTTGATTGGTCTCTTCTTTTTTTAACCCAATCTGGAGTTACAATGAAAAATCTCTTCTGCAGCAAGGTCTTTAAAAAGTAGATTAATAAAGCAAATCTACCAATGATCTCTGTTTAGTGTCATTTGTTATTTTTATTTTAAATTCTCTATTGAACTGTAAACACTTTTCCATTCATAACAGGAAAAATAAACTTATTTTCCTTCTCTCTTTTAAATGATGCCATTTTTAATGTCTTCACATCATTTAACAATCACGTTTGGTTATATGATACAAGCTCATCTACACACTAAAAAAGGAGCTAAGAGAGACAATATGGGGAGACAGGGAAACCCAAACAACACTCAGTCCCAATCATAGGGAGTGAATGGGCCAGAAAGTTGATGTGGTATTGCCTTACAGGGCATATTTGATTTCTGCAGGGGTTTTGAGCTGAATAAAAAAAACCAAATCGTGCATGCAGAACAGATAATTGAAATGTGACTGTAATAATTGAAGTGGTCACATACACTGCTTAGTAATAGCTTCATTCGTCATGAGGAATGTTCCTGTTCCATATCTAAATTGCAAGTACCTACCTTATAGTAACAGCAAGAGCCTTTTATCTGTCATTATCCTTTCTCTGGAGTCTCTGCAGAATTTGCAAGATACACACTCCCGCTAACTTTCAGTCACCCTATTTCTGAGCTGCCTGTCCAGGATCCAGTGAATCCAAACACATAGCTTGGCCTTAGGCTTAGGTTGTCAGATCTCTTTTTACTAGGCAGTTGACTCACAGGCTGTGTACCCAGGCCCAATGGCTTTTTTTTTTTCCCTATTGTTAGCCAGTTTCATGTAATCAGCTGTTTTGGTTTTTACCTAAGAGCTGGATTATTAAGATCATGGTGCTTTACTGTACACAGTGTACCATTAAGACCATTTGTTTCTACAGCTTAGTGTGTGGGTTTTTCCACATTTCATATTTCATGTCTAAAGAAAAGCAATTCTTTTCAAGGGGATACCTCCCTGGGGGATACAGAACAATTCAGAAGTACTGTGCACATGAAAAAAAACCCGTAATTAAAAATTTCCTCCTTCTGAGTTTGTACTTCCTTGAGTGTGTACTATGAAGAACATTACTAGCTGGAATCACTGGGTCTGTCTCTTAAGACAATCATACGTGCATAGAGGGAGCTTGTGTTACATGTGACACAGAAAATAAGGTGTACTTTGATAATTAACAAAGAGTACAATAATATTTCACTAAGCAGTTAGAACATTACCAGAGGAAAGAACCAAGACACATTTATTTATTTGTATTTTGTTTCTGTAGTATTCTTATCATTTATACACTTATATAAAAAGAAGAATAGCACCAGGAAGAAAAACTGGTAACAGAGAAAATTGTCCTTTTTAACTTTTGATTTTAGATGAACTAGTTATCAGCGGTTTTCGCAGAGAATATAATACACACATTCTGGAGTGCAGTATGTTAAATTACAGTCTGTTTCTAGGGAACAAGGAGAACTAATCTGACAATCCTAGACAGAGCTGGGTCAGATCTTTTTGTTTTGTATTACTTACAGTTATTTTCTGTCCCACATTTTTTTACTTGCTTTCCCTCCCTTAAGTTATTAAAAAATGACAAGACAAGGTTTAAATTAGGTCTTCCAGTAATTTCTGACAAAACACATATATACTGATAAGAGGATAGACCACATATCTACTGCTAGTCTGGCAGTCGAAGCCCAGAGGATAGACTACATGTCTCCTGCCAGTCTGGTAGGGTAAGAGTCTTCTGGTATCTCAACATATTAGTATCAACCACCACCAACATATTGATTGCCAAGAGCACTATGTCCATTTGTGTTAAGGTTCAGATACTAAAAGGCTTGAAGGGGATCTGACATTAAGTTAGCATGACCAAAAAATCTGCCATTATTTGCAATCATCAATGGGCAGATGCAAAATTTTTTGCTTTCTGTTTTGATTATTGCATTGCCAATATCCATCAAAGTGGGAAGATAAAAAATGTCTGCCTGTGTTTGCACAAGTAGCACTGAACTTGCTGAATCATCTGCAGCTATTTACAGCTTGAACAGTGTCTCTCAGTGTATAGGTGTGTGTGTGTACCAGAATTCCATGGAAGCAAGTACTCTGCATCCAGAGGGTGACCCACCTGTGAGCGCTACTGTGTTCTCTCTGTGCAGTATAGGAGGTGTTGAAAAGCCACTGGACAACACCACCCTGTCTCCAGCCCATAGCGATTGCTCCAGTCCTTATCCTTGAGAAGAGTGATGATCAGGGCACATTTCCCTCCCATTAATTTTGAGCAAGGAATTTTTTTTTCCAGTTCTTGTATCTTTCTGCACAGCCATGAAATCCAAACCACATTCAAGCCCTTTTTGATTCAAATAATCCATCTTATGGTCTGAACTTGTTAAATCATTGCTTCAATACACTTTCTCTGTCACATGCTATTGACTTTATTGCTACTATTGCTGCTCTCTCAGGTTATGAGTCTTTCTTCTCAGTTTAGGGAGAAGAAAATCAATTCCAGAACCGCCAACAGAGACTTAATTTGTCATGACTTCAGTAAGCATTATTAATTGCATATAGTATTAGTTTTGTTCACCAGATCAAAGCTTTGGTGCTTTAGAATGATCTTTTGAAAGTTAAAGGGCAAGTGGTGAGGAATATTTTTTATGTGACAGCTGCAGCTCTCTGTTTTACATGTTTATGTTCGCTTATATGACGAGTTCTTGCTGCATTAGATTTTCAGCTACCTGCTCATTTTGACTCTACAGATTTGAAGCTTGCACATATAATGCCATATTTTCATTCAAATGATAAGTTACTTGAAGTATTTTACTTAATTTTGTTTTTTCAATAGAATAGTGTCTTACTGATCGATTAATATGGTTTGAGGGGTTCAAAATAATTTGGAAAAAGGAATCTTAGGTAGGTTAAAGAAAATTAATTGGAAAAGCAGACAGCTGAATAATAAAAATAAAATCAGAAATAATTTTGTGTTGGGTTGATACTTAGTATCAAGTTCTCCCCACATAGGGTACAGTTGAACTCCATTGCTTTCTCTGGTGTCAGATTAATTTTAGGGAGGTTATGGGCAAGAATCTGTGAGTTGGGCAAAAAAAAGTAGGTAAGGTATTTAACTAGTGCAGACCTATGCATTCTGTAAAGTTTTCCCATAATGTTTTTGCAGAATAGCACAAATGGGTTTTTGCGCAAAGTTTAATCACTACTTTACTACATCTCTGAAATACTGTTTGTTTCCCGAAACACTGTTTATTTTGCCTCAGGATGCTCCTGTCCGTGTTTTAGGCAAGGCTGGATAGTACTTTGAACAACCTGGTTTAGTGTAAGATTCCCCTGTCTGTGGCAAGAGAGTTGGAATGAGATGATCTTTAAGGTTCCTTCTAAGTCAAACCATTCCATGATTCAGTGATGTGCAACTGAGATGTTACTGTAAGATACTTATTGAATCATTTTAGATTCTCTCTCTAGATTATATACATGACTAACACATGTATTTCTTGTATGTCAGTTTCTACTGGATACCCTTCCTAAAGATAATACATAATTGTATTAAATTTGTATGTAACACTTTTGAGATATAAAGCCAAGCATGCATTTACTGGAAAAGTTTGTATGCCACTAATTATTTCCCAGTTGGCTCAGTTAAACTGTGAGCTGAAGCAATTTGTGCAGGCAAAAAAAGGAATAGACTGAGGCAGAGCAAGACAGCAGGTTTGTTGTGGTGTTTGGTTTACCAGAAAAAAGCAATTTATATATTTGTTATTGTTTTTCTACTTCTCTTTTTCTAAAGAACATGGGCTGAAAAGGAAGTGGGAGAAGTACTTTTAAAGTCCTGTCTTTCTAATGTGAAAACAGGTGTGTAAGGTGTCATGGTTTTGTGTGGAGCTATTTCTGGTAAGGGGGAAGAGGCTGTAAAGATGGCTCCTGTAAGAAGTAGCTCCAAACTCTCCCCAGCTCTGAGTCAGACCCATTCATGGGGCTGAGCCAATTAAGTATCTCCATGATCACTTTTTAAGAAAGAAAAGCTGGAAGATGAGGGTTCTTCCTGTCCCTCTTGATCTGTTCTTCCTTCTACCTTATTCTTCCAGTTGCTGGTGATAGAAGGAGTTGGAAGAGAGAGGTGCCACACTGGGGCCTCTGCCATCCTAAGGAGGCCACAGGTGGGAGTTGAATGGGGGACAGTAAGCAAGAGATTGTGGTGCTTCATTACTGGCTGGGCAAAGCCACAACACCGTGATATCATTTTAGCCCATGCAAAAACCTCTGTGGGTGGAGCCAGGCTGTGGATCTGAATCTCCTAAACTCCAGCTGAAGAGCAGTTCCTCTAGTTCATAATTTTCCTAGTGTTTGACCTGGACTCCCCTCTCAAAGGGACTCCTATTTTGTACATATTTTAACTGATTTTCCTGGGAATCCTAAATTTGATTAAGGATATTTCAAATCGTTTCCATAATGGATCCTAATGAACTCAGAGAAAGTTGCCTCACTCACTCTTGGCTTCAGAAACTGGAGGCATCGTCTGCTGAAAACCTGGTGAATCCTCATTTTATTTTATTATGATTCATGATTCTTCAGACTCAGCCCTCTGACTCAGCCCTCAAGACCTACTGAACTGATCAGTTAAATGACTTACATCTATAATCACTATGTTCATTATTGTATTTTAAGATTTCACATGAATTAAAAGAGGAATACAGTGTATAACTGAAAAAAAACCCCAGACAGATTAGAGACAAAACTGGTGTCCATCAAGTGGTGTCTTATAGTAATTCCTGAGTGTTATATGATAGAAAAGAGAAAAATATTAATGTCCCAAACACACTAAATGACACTAGATATTGAGTTTCTAGGCTGAAACTCTGTAGAAGCAGAAAGCTCATTGGAAGAAACTTCAAATATTATTTCCATCTGTCTCTTTCCAGATCACAGTAGAAAGTTGAAGCATTTGCTGTATTTATTAACTATAGGTTAAAACAGAGAATGGAACCCAACTTTGAAGCTGTACTATCAAAGTAAATGAACTATTTTCTAAACTCAAAATGTTCAATATGTTATGAGAGGCTACAAAAAGAAGGCTGGAAATACAGAGTGGTTCATAACTTATTTTATCTTGAAGAGATGATTTTATAGCCTTGCAAGGTTGACAAGAGAGAAGCTGTAATTTCAGTCTGAGGCAATAAAGGTGAAATGAAAGGTTTCGAGGTCCCTTCCAACCCTTGAGATTCTGGGATTCTGTGATTCTTTGAATTGATCTTGGACAAGACACTTGAAAACTGACAAAAAGGAGGCAGTTGTCAGGAGCATTCTGTTGTGACATTGTAGTTATGACTGAGAAATCTGAAAACTAGAAGTAGAGCAAATGAGTAGGCAGAATTCAGAATTAACTCAAGCAAGCAAAATGTTAAGACACATTCACCATGACAACAACTGACAGCCAGCAAAAGGCCCTGCATTAAGGATGAATCTGTGTAGTATTTATGAGAATTGGGAATTAATGGAGGAAAAAGATTTCATCAGAAAATGCTGAAGGAGACTTTAGCAGAAATCTTTCTTTCAGAAGGATGAGTTTTATGAGAAAGTTTATCTACTCTTTGTCCTTGATTGTTGCAATTCATTAGATGTTGCAGAATGGTAAGGACGTGGTGGACACCGGCTGGGTGGAAGGCACTGAGAAAAATTGTAAATGTGTTACCACAAGCAAGATCCTTTTTTCTTGAAAAAATATGTCAAGATGCCACTTTGATGAAGTGTCATGACTTTTTACTATTTTACAGCAACGTGGTTATATTCTGGTCCATCAACATTTACTAATTTCACTGAGTTTTAAGGTTACTAGTTTGTTACAGATATTGTAGTAAGAATTAGATTTGGGTTTTTTTTCTTTCAAGTTCTCAAGACCTCTAATACTGATAAGAACATTCCTTGGGTAACTGGAATTTTTTCTTATAATCTTTTTTCCATTTCATACAGCCTTTCTATCTCTGAATTCAGCAGAAAACATCAGGAATTCAACAGGAAGTATGAAGAATTGGACACTTTCTGCATAGTGAATGCAGATTTCAAATATTTGATCATGTTAATAAAGTAGACATGATTTAATTGATTTGAGTTAGGGAAGTAGATAAATATAAGAGGAATGATAGTAATTGTGAATCAAAATTGGCATGAAAATTAATGAGACATGTCAATATTAATGAAGTTCATGGACTAGAAAAAATATGAAACAGTGCTACTGACCCCTCTGAAATTATGAGTGTATCGCTGTGTAGAGGTTTTGCCTGGGCCAGGTTTTGGTAGGAGGGGGGCTAAAGGGATGATGGCTTTAAACAAGGAGCTGCCAGAAGCTTCCTCTGTATCTGATAGGGCTATGCCCTATCAATTGTAATATAGACCTGCAGCTGACCAAGGCCTGGCCAATTAGTGACTGAGTTAATGCCTGTGATTAATGTATTTGAGAAGGAGAAGAAGTTGCTGCTAAACTACAGCTGCAGCAGAAGGGAGTGAGAATGTGACAACAACACCTCCATAGACACCAAGGTCAGTGGAGAAGGAGGGGGATGAGGGTGCTTGGGCCCTGAAAGAAAGACTCCCCTGTGACCTGTGGTGCAGCCCATGGTGAGGCAGCTGTGCCTCTGCAGCCCATAGAGGCCTGCAGGGACCAGAGAGCCACTTGCAGCCCGTGGAGGAGTCCGTGTCAGAGCAGGTGGATGCCTGAAGGAGGCTGTGACTCCGTGCAAAGCTCACCCTGGAGCAAATTCCTGACAGGACCTGGGAGTCTGTGGAGAGAGGAGCCCATGCCAGAGCAGGTTTGCTGTCAGGACTTGTGGTCCTGTGAGGGACTCAGGCTGGAGCAGTCAGTACCTGAAGGATGTGGGATGACCCACACTGGGGCAAGGTGTAAGCAGCTGCCCCTGTGGGAAGGACCTGTGCTGGAGCAGTTTGTGAGGGACTGTCTCCCATGGGAGGGACCCTACACTGTAGCAGTGGGAAGTGTGAGGAGGCCTCCCTCTGAGAAGAAGCAGCAACAAAGTGCATCTGAATTGACCATAACCCCCATCCTCCTGCAATGCTGTGGGGGAGTAGGGAGAGTCCTGCAATGAAGGAGAGGTGGGGGAAGGCATTTTAAGATTACATTTTATTTCTCATTTTCCCTCTTCTGTTCTCATTCTTCATTAATAAATCAAATTTAACTGCTGAGTGATCTCCCTGTCCTTCACTCACAAACCTGTCATTGCATTTCTCTCTCCTCTGTCCAATTTAAGACTGGGAGTGAAAGAATGACTTGGTGGACACCTGGCACCCAGCCAGAGCTAAACCACCACAAGCTGCAACGCGATTTAGGGAGAAAGGCTGGGTGAAATCTCATCTGGAAAGTCCTTCAAGCAAAGGAAGAAAAATGGCAGACAAACGCCAAAAATCCCAGAAAAGTAAGGCTGCCACTGTTTTTACTAGGGTTCGTAATGACAGGACAATGGGCAAGAGTTCTAAACTGAAAGTGAGTAGACTTAGATAAGATATAGGGAAGAAATTTTTCCCAATGAGGGTGGTGAGACACAGGAACTGGTTGCCAAAGAGGTTGTGGCTGCCCTACAGAATCACAGAATCTTAAGGGTTGGAAGGAACATTGAAAGATCACTTAGTCCAACCCCCCTACCAGAGCAGGACCACCTAGAGTAGATCACTCAGGAACTTGTCCAGGTGAGTTTTGAATGTCCCCAGAGAAGGAGACTCTACAACCCATCTGGACAGCCTATGCCAGTGCTCTGTCACCCTCACAGGAAAGAAATTCTTCCTTGTATTTCTTTGGAACCTCTTATGTTCCAGTTTACACCCACTGCCCCTTGTCCTATCATTGGACATCATTGAGAATGCCTGGAAACTTTCAAGGTAAAGTTGGATGAGGCTCTGGGCAATCTGACATAATGAAAGATGTCCCTGCCCATGGCAGGGAGGATTGAACTAGATGATATTTAAAGATCTCTTTCAGCCTAGTCCATCATATCATTCTGTAGTTTTATACAGACTTTGTGACCTGCACATTTGTATTCTGACAAACAAGACTAATAAAATCATCAAAGAAGGATCAAAATGTTTGTTTTGACTTTCTTTAGAAGGCAATAGACTGGCCAAAATACAGTGGTTTGTATTTACCACTGATTTTCTTCAGGTGGACTAGCTGCCATCCTGTTGAATCTGTTTTCAAGATGATGAATTTGGATTTAGTACTTGTATTTATCTCACTCCATGCTTCCTTACAGAAAAGAGACTTCCCCCCCCCCATAAAAACTTAGTAGTAGCACACAGTTACACTGAAGTTTATTTCATCATTTAAAGTTTTACAAAAATCTGTTTTCTCTGTTTCAATTAATGGAATGGCTTTTATTTTTACTATAATATTTATTTGTTTGTTTGTTTGTTTCATTATTATTACTCCTATTAGTGCAATTACTACAAATAAAGAAAACTGGAGTGGACAATGTGCCAGTTGATCTAAATAAAATTTTCCAGACTCTGGAACATAAGTCTTTTCCAAGATAGCATGTAGTGGAGTATGTGACTCTAGAGCCATTTTGATATTCCTGCATCTCTTTTCACCCTAGAGCTGCTTTAACATTTAGATTGAGAATGCCTACAGAACGTGTAAGTCTGGCACATCTGTTGACCTCCTGAACTTTTTTATTCCTTAGCTTTAGCAGATCCTTGATCTCTCTGTGATCTCAGTTGTTTCCTAAGGTCCAGTTATCAAATCCCTTGAGCTTTAAAGAAAGGAATCACTACACAAATATAACATTGCTACTCCACATCTCTGTTGCAGGGTGAAACAGAAGTTCTCCAGTTGGTACAGTTAAAGAGGAGGAGGATTCCTAGGAGGTGGGATGGCCAAGCCTCAGAGGACTGACCCAGGGTGAATCATCAGCCTGCAATGAGTTGGGCATGAGCTATGGGACTGGACTGTGAGGGAGACTTTGGGGCTTAGCGGGTTTGCAGGGACACTTCACTTGGGAAACAAAGTGCAGTGCTGGGCAAGATGCAGTGTCTAAACTGCATACATTGTGCAACTGAAGGATCTGCCATGGTTGCATAGGTAAACACAGCTCCCCTTTGCTTTTCCATTTCCACTCAGGTGACATCCCCCTCCCATGCATACCTAGTGCCAGTGCTGATTCCTGATTAAACAAGTTTGACCCAGCAAAAAGATAACAGCTGTTCTTCATTTTCAGTACGTTTATTTACAATTCTGCGTACTCTGATCTGTACCCTAATTGTTTTTCTTGATCCAGCGACACTGGGCTAGACTGAAATGCCTTCCCTTGCAGTGGACAGGGACCGCAGGAGCCCTTGGTTCTATAAGAACATTGGACAACTTGCATGAATAATACTAAAAGTGATGCAAATTCTGAGTAGGAGGCTTGTGAAGCAGTGTAGTGAGAGATAACAACTGCATTCTAAAAGCAAAATGGATCCGAGATGATATCTTTAATTCTGCACAATCTCATTCTGGATCATCATTGAATTATATTTTATAACTGTCAATTAAATTAAATCGCATTAAATTAAAATTAAATTAAGTAAGTAGAGCTTTTTATGCAATAGAATATTTCAGGACTTCTTTTGGGTCAATCCAAAATGTAATTTTGATAAAAATCAAAGATTTTTCTGCTAGCTCCTGTTAAAAAAAATCATATAATACATACTATTTCATCACTATAATCATACTAAAATCCTCATCAGGTATTGTTCTATTCAAGTCAAAGAAATACCCAATGCTACAATGTTTTTTTTTTTTCTTTGCATTGAAATTCAAATGCAACATGTCCTTGTATTGCTTTAACATTCAAAAATGGTGTTTCCTAGGCAAATAAAGGTTTGACGGTAAAATTCAGATAGTTATAGCCCAAAATTGTTGTGTCTTTCTCTTTATTATTTTTATATTTCCAATGAAAGTACATATTTTTCTTATGGAAAATATAAAGTTTATATCCAAAATACTGTGTTGCAAGAGCAGGTGTTGGAGGCTTCCCAGAGAAGTCTCCACAGAGACAATATTCTAATTTAATTTAATAATCTTTCTTAAAAAAGAGGAAACATACCAGTTAGACAGTCATAATGGATCAAGTCACATTCCAGATATTCAAGACAGTTTGCATTTTATATTGAGATGTTTACAAATGAGCACTGTGATGCATTTAAAGGAAAACTACTTTGTGTTTAAAATCCAGTATTATGTGTTAGTTGTACCAATATGCTGCTAATTAATCTTTATTCTACTGCGCCCTAAGACATGATAGATGTGTATATAGGTCTACAGAGTGACTAAATTTGCTGCAGTTCTGTAGAAAAGAGATGTTTTAAGTGATGCATATTGTACTTGTTTTCTTTTTACTGAGAGATGACAAAGGCTGGAAAGAGGAGAAGCAACATGGACTGAAAAATGACAGTGAATGAGATACTTCTATGGGTAACACTTTAGAAAAATCTGCTTTCAGGGAAAAAAAAAGTTTCATTATTCTTTTCATAACTACCATAGAGTAATTATTTCAGAGTCTGAAACCTCCCAGAGGAAGAGTCTCTGTGGAAATATAAGCGTCTTCTCTATCTGCTGGCATTGTAGAAGTACAGAAAAATCATTGCTTCATAGTTTTTCTTTTTTACTGCACAAATACAGCAAGACAATTGTGAAAAAAAGTCATCTGAACCTATACTGTAACCAAACCACAGGTTTATTCTATTTTTGAAAGCTTTTTATTAACATCATGAATTTCATTTACATGGCAAGATTTTGGTGGGTGAAGGGAGCTGCAAGGGTTGCTTCTGTGAGAGGACACCAAGAGATGCCCCCATGTTGGACAGGGCCAGTGCAGTCCATGGTAAGGCAGGCCCTGCCCCTGCAGCTATGAAGGTGGAGCAGAGATCCACCTGCAGCCTGGGGAGGACCCGATGATGGAGCAGGTGGATGTGCCCTGAAGCAAGCTACAACCTCATGGACACCCCATGCTGGAGTGGGCTCCTGTCAGGAGCTGAGGCTCATGGACAGGAGCCCACATAGGAGCAACTTTTCAGGTATGACCTGGGGGATCCATGCTGGAGCAGTCTGCTCCTGAAGGACTGCAGCCTGTGGAAAGGATGCTTATTGGAGAGTTGATGAAGCTATGCATCCTGTGGGTGGGACCCCATGCTGAAGCAGGGGAAGAGCATAAGGAGGAAAGAGTGGCAGAGACGTGATGAAATGAGAGCAATCCCCATTTCCTGTGCTCCTGTTCTGCTTCAAGGGTGGAGGTAGATAAGTTGAGAGTACTTGAGCCTGGGAAGAGAGAAGGAGTGAAGAGAATGTTAACCCACAGAAAGTTCACTCATCCTCAGAGAAAACATTGTGTTTGTGTAATGGAAGAAATTGAAGTATATTTTCTGTAGCAACACACTTTTCTGATCATAGTTTCTGCTAATTCCAAATGTTGTTTCTACATCCATGTCTTTATCAAGTGATATAGGAAAGAGTTACAAAAAGATATGATGTACTGTCTCTCAAATAAGTAAGTATTTACTCAGGTTCACTGACTTTATGAGAAACAGTGATCTGCATGAAAGTTAAAACAGGGTGCAGAAAACAACTGGGAAATACTGTGAGACAAATTGCTTGGCATCCTTGAGCAGCAGGAAAGATATGCAGATATCCTAAGACTCTAAAGTCTCAAAAGTGTCACCATTAAAAGCCTTTTAAATTAGGATTCCTTAGGGGCATTGCAATCTGCCAATCATTTTCCCAGCTGTTCCACCTTCCTGTTTATTGTTGACAAGATACAATAATACAACATCTGGTTTCTGATGGAATGGGCTACTGAGTAACTTCCATGATGGGAGAGTCATTATAGGCTTCCTACATTGAGACATGACATCAGTCTAAAGTCTAACCCTTGGGAAAAATCCCCACAGAACTTCCCTGCACTGTGACAAGTCCTCTGTCGTGGGCCTAGACTGTCCAGCATAAGTGGCCTTCGTCTAGAAGAGCTGATGACCTCAGCTTGATCTGTACTCTGCTGTCACCAGCAGCCAGAGCTGTCTTTCTGTGCTCTGAGCACTGAGGGAGCTACTTTGCTGGAGGCTATGGACATAAAATATGAGCAGCGTTTTTCTCCTTGGGCTTGGGCAGCTCTAGGCTTCTTATGCTTAAAAATGAACTCTAAGGGACTCACCAGTTATTGAGAGTGGCTGATATCTGGCTAGGGCATATGGATAAGGCAAGTACAAGTCAACATCCCTGACAGACACTGACTGACACCTGAGAATGACACTGGCCTTTCCCTGCCAGTGGGTAATTTTCTGTCCAGAGAGACAGGATTTTCTAATACTTGCTTTGTGTTCTCTGATCCAGACTGCTGGAATGTGGCAAGAGCCAAAATATTATTAAATTTTGTCAAGCTTTCAAAAAGTATCTCAGAAACAGAGAAGCATAATGGAAGGGGAGGGTAGGACCTCACTATTTCTGAGTAAAGGCAAGATTGACAAGCTGTTGATATGGAGATCATATCACGTTTGTTCTATTCCCATTTAATTGTAATGATGGGGTTGGAACCAATTAGTCGCTTTGGACTTTATGTCTTATGGCATATTTGGGCTGGGAAAAAGAGAAGCTCAGCTGCAGGAGAGAAACATCCATATCATATAACGTCAGCTCAGCAATAAAAACTCAGGGAGAGGAGCAGGAAGCGGGGCATGATTAATTTTTGGCCTTCCAAAGCAACTGTTATGTGCACCAAAGCCCTGCTTCTTGGGAGGTGGCTGGACATCACTGCTCATGGGAAGTAGATAGTAACAGCTTCTTTTGCTTTGTTTCGCTTCTTACAAGTGTGGCTTTGCTTTCTCCTTATTAAACTGCTTTTATCTCAACCCATGAGACTCCCGTCCTATTTTCTCTCGTCCCTGGCTTGCTGAGGAAGGGGTGATAGAGCGGCATGGTGGGCACCTGGCATCCAGCCAGGGTCAAACCACCACATACATATATCTTCAGATATTAAAGTAAGAACCACTCCAGAGAACAAATCTAGAGAGCCAATGACCAGATAGTACTCTGTCTATCAGGTGAATTTGCTCTAGTTTGTAGCAATATAGTGGTGCTAAATCAGGTAGCACCAGGATTAAATTACATTTTGTAAGGAATGAAACAGTTGTAAAGCTGGACACTGTCACTGTTCATTAGCAGAACTAAAAGCACCTTCGTTTAACTTACACAATAGCAATTACTGACTAAAATTGAAAATCTGGATTGTTCAGAGTTTTTAATGTCAAGAAAACTATTGCTTAGCAACCAGAACTTTCATTTAGAGAAAGAGAAAAGAATTAGACAAATATATAACTCCTGTCAAGGCAATTCAGCAAGCAGTGAGCAAACTTATTACTGGAGCAAGCAAATCAAGGTGCCTTTGAAAGAGGAGAAATATGATTGATTAAAGGCGTGTATGTATAGCAGTAAAGACTGAAAACCAGAGTAAAGAAGCAAATGCACCAAACAAGAACTATGTAGAGGACACTGATAACAGCGTGCATGCATACGTCAAGGTGTAACTTTAGCAAATAAGTGTAAGATAAAATACATGTTAGTGATGCAGCATTGGAAACAGGAAGAGCTGAAGCATAAAGCAATCATTGGAACACATGCTGGAGAACATCTCTCAGACACAGTCAAATGCAGACTGAAGTCAAAGTAGCAGAGAGATGTTTGCTGGATGAAGATGAGCACATCAGAATACAGATTAGTCACAGCAGCCAGCCCAGCAGTGACCAACATGCATTGTTAATAGAAAATAAAGTAGGTACAAGGTTGAAAACTCATGTCCTCAGCACAGGATGATATTACTGAGTCTAAAAGGAATTAAAAAAAAAAAAAAAGAAGAAAGCACAAACAACAATAAAAAGAGAAAGGAACTGTAGTTAAACAAAATGCTTTACTTTGGAAGTGGATGTTTACGCACAGCTCTTGAAAAATGAGCCAAATCAAGGCCGGCATGGAGATGACATAAGTTGGCATAAGTAGCGTCTTGATGTTAATGTGCAGCTAATTGAATGTTTCCCATTAAGAACATTCACAGTTTGTGAAGCAGAGGTGAATCACACACACTTCCTTTGGCCTGGACAAGTGACTCTCTGATAGATTTTTTTGTTGGTATTGATTTCTTTCCAATGATTTGTTTTGCTGTGTGCAAACATTTCCTACACAAAGCAGGAGAGAAAACAATTGGAAATGAGCTTTGTTAAAACCCCCAAGGAGAACATTTTGTCTTTGTATCAGGGAGCATACTAACCCCCCCATAATTCATAGGTGAAGCAAATAATCAGTACATATGTTTTTATCGTTTCATCTGAACTAAAATTAGCCTTTGAATTCATCTGGTGGACTTATACTGACTTTGTTTATCCTTTCAGTGTGGTCAAAAACACAGGAAATAAAATGGCTCTTCCAAAGTGGCTCCTTGCAATTGGTGGTGTGATAACCCTTTGTCAAGTCTCATAATCCTCTTGTTCATTTGAGAATGAGACTTCTTTAGCCAACTTGCTGCTTCTGTTGCTTACTGAAAGGAGATCTCATAATCAGAGTCATCAACTGCTTGATGAAGATCAAATGATTTTTTCTGTGTCAATCAGCTGTGACATATGACAGAGAAAAAGTCTCGTTTGCTCTACAGTAGCCTCAAACACAAGTTAGCCTGGGAATGTGTTGCACTACAGCATTTAAAAAAGAACCAGCTCTTGGACTTTGAACTCCAGTTGTACCTGTCTGCCATATGCAAGACATGACTTTTTTTGTTGCTTTCTTTTTTTATACTCCCCTCCTAAGATTTGACACCTCTTCCTTGCTCCTTCTTATGATGTACTTGCTTCTTTTTGCCATTTAATTCACCACACAGTCCTGCACTTGATAAAAGACCTATAGCTTGCTGTTGGCAAGGTCTATGCAAACACTTAACTGAAAATTTAGAGGCAGTAGAAATTCCACTTGCCAGATATGTCCAGCTTAGTTGCAAATGCTGTTAGGAGTGCTCTTTTACCCTTCCAGATCATGGTTTTATCCTTTATGGTGCATTTAATCTTGAAAATAAAAATACTTTTTCACTCTAAAAATTTTCTCTTTTTCCTATAATGAATAAACTTTCTACCAAGAAAGCCACAGAACAGTTCCTCAAGGTCAACCAGCTAAGGACTATCTTCAGTAAACCATGCATCTCCATGTGAGTGCAGGTATTCAGGGAACACTTAGATATTTTTTTATTTTGCCTCCACAAATCTACAGTGAGAAAATATAATGACTGGCCACGGAACTCTGATTATTCCTACAAAATGAGTTTTGGTTGCAGGGAAGCTGTGCTTTGAAAAAGTAAATCAGATAGGTTCACTGGAGAGAGAAGACTGATGGATTTCAGAAGAGGACTGCTCTTCTCCAGCTTTTGTACCCACCTGAAAAAAACCTCAGCTTTTGTCAGTGATGCCTGCAATGCAGAGCTGCTAACAGGTTTCCAGAAATATCTTTAGCTAGGATCATTATAATCATCTTTAGGCCTTTACACTTACAAAGCTCATCCTAGGACTTGTGCTGCCTTATTCATACCACTGTTGACACAGAGAAATAAGTTTTCTGCAGAAAGTGTTAATGGAATCTAGGAGCAGAGAGCAAGTCTTTACGCATTGTAAATTCTACAACAGAGGCTACACCCACCTGCATTACTTTTCTTGCTTGAGAGAGAAAGCATCTTTAACTTCTTTTTTCTTGCATTCATGAAATCTGATCCAGCAAGTGAAGTGAAAAAGTTGGATTCCTTCCTTTCCTTCCTTCCTTCCTTCCTTCCTTCCTTCCTTCCTTCCTTCCTTCCTTCCTTCCTTCCTTCCTTCCTTCCTTCCTTCCTTCTACCCTTCCTGGGGAAGGTCAATGTATCCACCCAGACAGAGCTGGTTAGTACAGACGCTTCAGCCCAGGTGGAGTGCAGGGAGTGTTTAGACTGCTTAGAGACCTATGCTTTTAAGGTAATCACGTGTCATAGGTGCCCTCAAGTTCAAGAGTTGCAGCGCCTGGTGAAAGAGCTGCAGGAAAGTGTTAGACTGTGTAGTATTAGAGGGGCAGAGGTAGAGATAGACAGAGGCTTCCACAATCAGGTGCAAGCCTCCAGTGAATCCAATATGCCTTGGAACCTGATAACCAAAAATAGAAGGACAAAGGCTCTTCTTCAAAACGCTCCTACCAGAAAGCCAGCTACAAATAAGTATGAGGCACTGGCAACAAGGGACTTTGACAAGCAAGCTCCAGAAGTGGAAAACCCATCAAACAGGTCACCATGAGCTGCTCCACCTACAAGAGATAATGTACTCCGCAGAAATAAGCAATGGGTGCTTGTTGTTGATGACTCATTGCTATGAGGCACTGAGAGACCCATCTGTGGAGTGGATAAGAAGTTGCCAGAGGTGTGCTGTGTGCCAGGAGCCAAGGTCAGAGATATGGCTGAGAGAGTGCCACGACTTGTCAGGGATGCAGGCTACTAACCACTACTCCTGTTCCATGTGGGGATGAATGATGTAATGAAAAACAGTATCTCCAGAATCAAAAAGGATTTTATAGCCTTGGGGGAGCAAGTAAAAGGTAGGAGGCCTCACATTATTTTCTCCTCCATCCTGTTCACTAGAGATAAAGGGAGAGTCTTTATTTCAGCTAAGTGTACTCCTGGCTGAGAGGCTGGTGTCGGCGTGCACATTTTGGATTCTATGACAACAGATCCTTCCTTGGGAACTACAGCTTGATAGGACAGGATGGGATTAATCTGTCCCATAAGGGCACTAGAATATTTGGGAATAGGCTAGAAAACTTAATAAAGAGGTCTTTAAACTAAGGGACTTGAGGGGTGAGGGAGAAGCAGCATAGAACAAGCTGTCCCTTCCAGCTGGGAAACAGGGCAGGAAAGGGAATGCAATGATAAGTGCCCTTCATCTGCACACTGGACTGAGATATGGAAGGCTGACCACCCGAAGGGAGAGCCAAACTGGGGAGGAACCTCCTGCATCCATCCAGGGAAACCTGTGTGTTTGAGTAAGCCCCTGCTTTGCCTCTACATCAATGCACCAATGTGGGTGCGGATGCGGGGCTACGACCTCATTGCGGTCACAGATTCATGGTGGACAGCTGCCATGACTGGAGCACAGCCATGAAGGGCTATATATTGTTCTAGAAAGACAGGCTAATAAGGCGTGGAGGTGGAGTTGCTCTCTATGTGAGGGAGCAATTAATGTGTACCAAACTGTGCCTGGGTGGGTATGAGGAGCGAGTAGAGTGCTGATGGGTGAAAATTAATGGGCAGGTGATATTACTGCAGGAGTTTGCTACAGGCCACCTGATCAAGAGGAGGAAGTGGATGAGGCCTTCAATAAACAGCTGAGAGCTGCCTCATGATCACAATCCCTGGCTCACATGGAGGACTTCAACCTCCCTGATAGTTGTTGGGAAAGCCACACAGCCAAGCACACACAGTCCAGGAGGTTCCTACAGATTGTTGACAACTTCCTGTGGCAGGTGATCAAGGAACCAACAAGGAGGGGTGTGCTGCTGGACCTGGTGCTGACAAATAAGGAGAGTCTCGATGGGGATGTGAAGGTTGGCTGCAGCAACCACGAGATGGTAGAGTTCAAGATCCTGTGTGGAAGAGGCAGGACACCAAGTAGGATCGTGATCCTGGATTTCAGGTGAGCCGACTTTGACCTCTTCAAAGACCTGCTTGAACGGGATAAGATTCTAGAAGGTAGAACTGCCCATGAGAGCTGGTCAATCTTCAAGCACCATCTCCTCCAAGCCCAGGATCAGTGTGTCCCAATGTGCAAGAAAGGAGGAAAAGGAGGTAGGAGGCCTCCATGGATGAGCAAGGATCTGCTGGGTCATCTCAGCAGAGGACTTGCTCTGGGTGGATGAGGAGGAGTTTAAAGACTTGTTACACAAACTTAAGGCTCATAAGTCAATGGGTCCTGATGGGATGTATCCTATAGTGCTGAGGGAGCTGTCTGATGTGATTGCTAAGCCTCTCTCCATCATTTTTGAACAATCATGGAATACAGGCGAGGTGCCTGAGGATTGGAGGAAGGCCAATGTCACTCTAGTCTGCCAAAAGGGCCAGAAGGATGACCCAGGAAGCTACAGGCTGGTCAGCCTCACCTCCATCCCTGGAGAGGTGATGGAACACATTCTGAATGTTGTCACTAAACATATGAAGGAAAAGACGGTTGTCAGGGGGAGTCAACATGGCTGCACCAAGGGGAAATCCTGTTTGACCAACCTGATAGACTTCTATGAGTGCATAACTGGCCGGCTAGATGAGGGGAGAGCAGTGGATGTCAACTACCTTGACTTCAGCAAGGCTTTTGACACTGTCTCCCATAACATCATCAGAAAGCTCAGGCAGTGTGGCTTGGATGAGTGGACAGTGAGGTGGATCAAGAGCTGGCTGAATGACAGAGCCCAGAGGGTGGTGACCAATGGCTGAGAAACGACTTGGAGGCCTGTGTCCAGTGGAGTTCCAAAGGAATGGGTTCTGGGGCCAGTCTTGTTTGATATCTTCAACAACGACCTGGATGAGGGGACAGAGTGTACCCTCAGCAAGTTGGCTGATGCCACCAAACTGGGAGGACTGGCTGATTCCCCAGAGGCTGTGCTGCCATTCAGCGGGATCTCGACTGGCTCGAGAGTTGGGCAGAGAGAAACCTCATGAGGTTCAACAAGGACAAGTGCAGAGTTCTGCACCTGGGAAGGAACAACCCCATGCACCAGTACAGGCTGCGGACTGAGCTGCTGGAGAGCAGCTCTGCAGAGAGACACTCGGGATTCCTGATTAATAATAAACTAAGCATGAGCCAACAATGTGCCCTCGTGGCCAAGAAGGCCAATGGCATCCTGGGATGCATCAAGAAGAGTGTGGCCAGCAGGTTGAGGGAGGTTCTGCTCCCCCTCTCCTCTGCCCTGGTGAGGCCTCATCTGTAGTGCTGTGTCCAATTCTGGGCTCCTCAGCTCAACAGGGACAGGGAAGTGTTGGAGAGAGTCCAGTGCAGGGCCATCAAGATGATCAGGGGACTGGAGCATTTTCCATATGAGGAAAGGTTGTGGGAACAGGGACTGTTTAGCCTAGAAAAGAGGAGATTGAGGGGGAAATCTTATTAATATTTACAAATATTTATATGTTGGGTGTCAGGAGGTTGTGACATCCCTTGTTTCGATGGACAAGGGGAAATTGGAAGAAGCTGAAACATAAAAGGTTCCATTTAAACATAAGAAACAACTATTTCACTGTGAGAGTGACAGAGCCCTGGCACAGGCTGCCCAGGGAGGGTGTGGAGTCTCCTTCCTTGGAGGTCTTCAAGATCTGCCTGGATGTGTTCCTGTGCAACCTGACTAGGTGAACTTGCTTCTGTACGGGGGTTGGACTAGATGATCTCTAAAAGTCCCTTCCAATCCCTACCATTCTATGACTCTATGATTCCTTCCTTCATTCTGCCCTTCCACCCTCCCTTCCCTCCATTTGCCCTTCCTTTCTCCCTTCCTTCCTTCTGCCCTACCTTCTGCCTTTCCCTCCTTGTCCTGCAAAATTAGTCACTGACAGTGCTACATCCTTATTCCAAAGGAAATGGAAGGAAAACAAATCCCTTTGTGGATAGCCCTAGTGGAAAAGCAGATTTACATCATTTATGCTCTTATGACGTTATCATGCTTATCTGTTGCGTGAGCTCTGGGTGCAGTGCCTCTGTTAATCTTCTGGTCAGCTTTGCTTCAGCAGCAGTGTTTCATTAACCTTTCTGATGTCATTCTGTCTGACCTCTCATTGTAAGGATCACTGTGCAGATTGTTAACATTCTGCTTTTGCAAGTAGAAAACGTTATATGAACGCCCAGGACTTGGTAATGGGAACAGCATGCTAATGTTAATTACAGGCATTTGTGAGGCATATAATGACAACTTTCTCTGCATGTACTGGCTTCCTTTGCTAATATTAGACAAATCTGGTTTTTAATACAGTGTCTTCACTCAACATTGAAGTATGACATTCCTCACTGAAATGCGTGGTCAACTTGTCATATAATTTATTCAGTAGGTTTTACAACATTTTCAGTTACATTATGAATCCATTATGAATAATTGCTTTTATGTGGCCAGCTTTCTTTACACAGAATAACTTGCTGCTAGGGAAAGTGAGGTTTGACAGTTAAGCCTTAAAAGCAGAAGGTATTGTTTTAAATCGTACCAATTAAAAAAAACCTTTGAATTTATTTTGTAAGACTACTGTAGCTACAGCCTATGTGCTTGATTGTGCCTAACTATGCTTTACAGAAGAACATGTTCTAGCCAAAAAAGTGGTGTTTTTCCTTCTGCAGAACAGGTGACAATTTTTGTATCAGTCAATTTGATTCAAAGGAAAATATTATTTTTCATACAGATATTGAAGGATATTTTTAATTGGGAATCTGACCTTAATAACTGCAGCAGAATAAAGTATCTGTGGAAGAATAGCCACAACTGTCAGCAGTGTCATGATCCAGGCCATAACAAATGATCTAAGGTGACAGAGAAACTATATAGGCAGCTTTATTTCTCTCGCTCACTCTTTTCTCCTATCTTCCCTTTTCCCTGAGAAAAGTGATCTAAATTGATAAGATAGAGATCATTATGATGATTTAGAGGACTGCCAAAACAAACTGCCTTTTAGCTTTAAAATGAAACATTTTCAGGTTGGTGATTCATTATCATCTTTGTGGAATTTGTTACTCTGTGGTTCAATGGTTGTCCCTACTTTTAACTATGTGTGCAAATCAATGGTCTTTAACAATCCTAAATTACCTATGAGTGCAATAACAATGAGCTGATGCCACATCTTTGTGATTCTGTCTTTGTGGCTGAAGATGAGACTGAGATGATCACACTTGATTGCTCCCCACCAAGAGAAATCAAAATTACACCCTTGATACTACTTACTCCTTCCCAAAACAGAATGATCTACTTCTCATGATGCTTATCTTGCCATCACTTTCCCAGCCATCCTGCATTCATGGCAGCATTCTTCATGTTAGGTAGCATGTCCTGTGAATTTTGAGGCCTTTGAAACTTATTTTCTATTCTTATATTTCAGATTTTATGATTGAGTTCCTGTTTACATTTTTTCTCATTCAACCTAACTAGTGGCCTAAGTTCTAATTAAAGCATTTAATAAACAGTTGTCTTTGTTTGCTCCTTTGATAATCAAATTGCCTGCATATTTAAAATGTTTATATCACATCATGGTGTTACAAATGTCCTTATACTGTTATTTCTTACACTGTTTAATATGGTGTTATGGCATCCTTTCTTTTTTTTTTTTTTGTTTGGTTTATGGCCAGCTTACATATACAAGATGTGGATTGAAACTTATTGAGTGCCATAGGCCTCAGATTCCACTTCATGTTCCTTTGGTAGACTGCTCTGCATAAAGAATGAGGACTGCATGAAGAATGATGACTGCTCTGAAATACTTTGAACAGAACTGAAAATGGTGAGAAATCAGCAAAGGAGAAAAGAAGAGTCAGAAGATATTGACACGTTTTCCTTCTAGTCCTTTCATTTTACAGTAATATCAGTTCAAATATTCATTGTTTATTATCACAATCTATAAAATAATGAGATCAGATAAAAAAAAAGAGATTTAACAGCTGGTGCAGAGCAGGGGTGAGAGGAGAAGGTCTTTATCTGCATTCCATGTTCTTTACTTTTGCATCAAATATCATGCTTTCCTCTGCATATCCTAGCACTGATCTTGATTATTTATTAAAATGAAAGCAGAGATTCTAGAGAGACTCATATGATATCTGAAAGCCAGGATTAGAGAAAATCAGTGTTACATTGAGAGACTAGTAGTCAACAGTCAGCCCCACTATTTTTCATCCAATGACATAAAAAGGTCGAAGGATGATAGAGTGTAGCAGTACATAAACCTACTATTTCACTTAACCACAGATAGTGGAAACTTCAGGCTGTTTTAATAAGATACTTCAGCTATATTTCAGGTATCTTGAGCATTTCAAGACTACTAGCTCAAATATGTTCTTTTCTGGTGTAAAGCTAAATTCGTGCTTTCTGGTGCTTATGCACTGACCAAGTACACTGCCATGAAATTGTCTTTAACTACAACCATCTATCTCTCAGTTTGCCCTCATGTAAGAAACAGTGTAAAACAAAAGTACATGCACTTATGTATATACACATCACATGCACATTAAATGCTGTACAGTTGCATAGCAGTGGGCAGCAGCCCTTTCTGTCATTTGCTTTTAGTTCTGCTGTTAATTCTAGGAGCTATCTTTGCTAAAGATGGATCTTTGCTAACCAATAGTTACTTTTTTTGCTAACAATGTGTCTGTTTCCATTAGCAGCTGTGGAACCCTTGAAGTTTGTTTGTATTTGCTGGCTTCCTGCTGCTAGAGGATGCTTTATCCAGCTTCTCTGTTTACTGGTGTATTCTTGCTGCTGCTGGCCCTGCTGACATGATAAGGTCTGATTACTTTTATCATGGAGAAACTGTGAAATCTATTCCAGTGTCTTCATTTGGTCTCGATGCATCTCTTCATTTTCCTTGTTGAGAAATTAAGCCTATCACTATACAGCTGCTTCTTTTCACCATTATATTGTTCCCCACAAAGTTGTTCTTTTCAGTTTCTCATGAGTTTGTGTCACCTTGTAGAGATTCCTCCCAGAATTAATCTAATTCTGACTCCTTATTTTACTCTTCTCTGCCCTGCATGGTGGTATGACCATCCCACAAGCACAGTGCTTAGGCTCACAGCAGAGTTCTAAATATAGAAAGAAAAACATCAACAGTGTATGAATTTTTTATACCAAATTACTGTTTAATATAATGTAATAATCTCCCATCTGTCTGGTTCTCAAGACCTCCTCTAATGGTTCTATTTTCATTCCTTTGTTGTGATAAATTCATGTTACCATCCAAACCAATATTACTTCACAAGTTATTATTCAATAACTCATATACCTTTCCTTTTCTTAGGTCTGGAAAGGATATTAAATTGCTAATTACCTTCTACTGTAGTATTGGAAAGCATTTTCTCACAAATATCAATCTCTTCATGGGAAGAGAGGAAACTAATGATATAATTATAATCTCACCTTATTTTTTTATATCAAATCAGAATGATACCTATTTACTACTTTCAGGCATCCCCTTTCCTCCGAGAAAACTCTGTCATGCAATTTTATTGAACTTCCTCTATGCTTACCAGGATTGTGGCTTCCAAATCACTCAGTGTTTTTGTTCCCAGTTGCTTGCACAAATTATAAGGAATGTCCTCTACCAATGTTGAGGTAAAATATTAACTTCCACGGTTCAACTGAGGTGGCTTGTTATTTTCTTTATTTGGCATCTTACTTCCTCCACTTGGAAGTAGTTATAGGACCCTTTTTAAAAATTTAGTTTTAAAAAAGAAAAATACCGTTTTTTCCTTGTCTGGGGCATAACACTGTGTAAGGCTGAATGATAAACATGTACCTCTCAGGAAACTTGTTATTTTACTTGCACTTCATTGTATTTCCCAAAATGTATAGTAGAAGATGATGGGGTTTGTACCCTGCTTGATAGGGACCCAGAGGAAAATGGAGTATTTAGCAGATGGAGCTCCTCTGCATTCATGATTTCCATGGCACAAAGCAAGTCTTCAGGGTTACCACCTTTGAAATGCAAACACCTTCTGAAATGCAAATGAGCAACCACTCAAAGGCTGAGCAACTCTTGCATGACCCAACAGCAGACACTTATTTCAGTTTTGAATTGAATCTGTCAAATATACTTTACCTAGCAAACAAAGTGTGATTTAAACATAATTTTGCATATATTAAAAAGCCAACTTGGCATAGCAGGATTATCTTGTTTAACTGGGGGTCTTTCTCATGGGAGCTCTATTAAGCATGTTCTTGTCTTATTTGATGCATCATGTGGCTACTTTACAGTGCCTTGGGCCTCAGAGCTCAGGAAGCTGGGCCATCCTTCACAAGTGTCTGTAGCATTTTCACCACCCCAATTATTAGGTGGCACTCTTTATATTTCCGTAATTTATGAACTGTTTAATCGACTCTGTGCTCATATAAATGCTTGTTATGGATCTCTACACGCTGTTCAAAAGATTACTAGTCGTAATTGCTCTGGGAAGCTATATGTCAGCAAGTTCCCTAAGAAGTGACTTACCTGACCTTTTAATTTAATAGGAAGGAGAAAGAGCAATAATGTAACATGGAGAGTACCTACAAGTCCACACATCCATCTTTGCCTCCATGTATGTGTCTTTAGATCCTGTGTTTAGTTAAACATGTTGATGAACATCTCTAAGGCACATTCCAGTCACAAAGACCACGTTGTGTGATTTATTAGCTATGGCTTATGTGAAGTGAGGGCTTTTTAAAACATTTTAACCCTCACTACTGCATGAGATAGGAGTTCAAAACGGTTCATTAAAATGCCCAGAGCTAACTTCTTATTCAAATGAACATATAAGACATAAAATAATTTGTGTGAACAGTTACTGTAACTGCCTTCCTGAACTCATGAAATTACAAAAACACACTCTGAAGAAGATCAGCAATGGCAAAAAACAGGTGCAGATTGGAAACAGAAAGCAACATGAAATCCTTGTTGTTTACAGCTATGTTTTTTCCCCATATATTCAAAGCTTATTTTAATTTTTTTGGTAGTTCCGTGACAAATACTGGAAGAAGTGCACACAGACAATATAAATTAAAAGAACCCCACAATTAAAATTCTATTGGCTTTGTTTGAATGTATGAAATAAAAAGGTGCCACATTTTTTGGTGATATTTGTGCACAAACGTTTCTCTTCTCCTTTCACTTCTGCTGTGATCAAAAAGAAATTCCCTTTTGTACTTTTGTGGGCAGACTTTGAGAAGAGTTCACTGCTTTGTTACACACTCATAGAGATACTATTCAGGTCAAGTGGACAGCAAATACAAAATAAAGGTTTTGCTCCTTGCATAGCAGTTGGACTTGTCACTTGTCCATACTCTCCCCTTTCCCCTCTCTACCTCAGTTTCTCTATGAATAAACAAAAGTAGTTGTCCTGTTCGAGAGTATCTCCAAATCTGTTGGAAAGGCACACTGATTTTATTATATATTCTGAATACTCGCATACGGGCACAAAGATTCTATTTTCTTAAAAAAAAAAAATTAAAGGTCTTGTTTCCAACAGGTTAAGGCTTACTCTGTTATTTCTGGAAGTTAATAGGGTTTTAAGAATCTTTTAACACTTGAATGCTTTTATGAAAATTCATTTTTGAAAACTGCATCTATCTGCATGTCCTCATTAAGGTAGTTTGTAGTTCAGCTCTGGCAGTACGTGACCAAGAGATGAAGTTTTACCCACGACCATATCTGGTTCTACCATAACTGCTATCTTTATGATACTACTTATCTGTGAGACTTCTTTTTCTCCTTTCTATGACTTTAAGCCCCTTTTGAAAATGAAACAGTATGGTTTAGTTGAAGATGTGCTAATAAGGTTCCTCTTGAATGATACTCTTTTTAAGTGGATGTTTGCATCTTTCAACAAAAAGATGAAGTTCAGGTATAAAGAGAAAAGAATGTCTGTGGATGCTAGCTCAGTAGTGGAATATTCTTGGACAGATAGAGTGACTTACATGTTTTACATGTATTCATACAGTGATATCACAATAGATACCTTTGGGAACAAACAAACAAAAATCTCTTCTTGTATCAGTCTGTTTAGATGTAAAGTAAAATCAACAATTTCTAAAGCCTTAGTAAAATGTTTTTAAGGTAATGGAGCTAAAATTTGGGTTTGCATTAATTTCCATACATTCATTGTCAGTTTCATTGCCTCTGAAGATCATTGACTATGCAGATAATTGAGATGTGCACAAAGCAGGATCATGACCCTGCATTTCAGGCGAGCTCACTTTGGCCTCTTCAAAGACCTGCTTGGACGGATGTCATGGGATATGATTCTAGAAGACAGAAGTGCCAATGAGAGCTGGTCAATCTTCAAGCACCACTTCTTCCAAGCCCAGGATCAGTGTGTCCCAATGTGCAAGAAAGGAGGAAAAGGAGGTAGGAGGCCTCCATGGATGAACAAGGATTTGCTGGAACATCTCAGGCACAAAGCAGCCATCTATGAGAGCTGGAAACAGGGGCTGGCTTCTTGTGAAGAGTGTACGAAATTTGCCAGAGCAGAAAAAGGTGCAACTAGGAAGGCTAGAGCCCTTCTAGAATTAAATTTAGCCAGGAAAGTTAAGGAAAGAAGTAATTTGTTTTTCAAGTACATTGTCAGTAAAAGGAAGACGAGGGGCAACACAGGCCCGTTACTAAACACAGAGAGTGCCCTGGTGACCGAGGATGCAGAGAAGACCGAAGGCTTTTTTCAAAACAATCTAGGGTATTGTAACAAATGAAGTAAAACAACAACAACATTTATGTGAAAAATGGAAAGAAATCCAGAAACGCTGCTATTTCCTCAAACCTGCCTTTTATAATTCTCTGAGAAGAAATGCTGCATTTTGTAAGATGGATATCACCTGTCTGAATGTGGGACATGTTTATAGAACAAAAATATTTATTTTCCAGAAGAAATTGAATAATTTCCTTGTTGTCTAAATCTAACAGAATAATATATTTTTCTTTCTCAATTTATGTTTCCAGATAACCATGAATACTTTAATAAGAGAAACTCACTATGTATAAGGTTCTTCCCCTATAACATTGTGGTTTTATTGGTAGCAATGAAAGAAAAATAAGTCCAGAGGAGTTCTGCATTCACTCAATATGGAAAAATAAGACCGGAGATGTGTATTACTCTTTAACTCAGATAACTCTTCAGTTCCCATTGTTTCTCTACCTTTTGTTTCTTAGAATGTTAACCAGGAAGCATATGTACAAATGCAGCAATGAATGGGAAGGATCTTGCCAAACACACACACATTTTCAGTCAGTTTATCTTTTCTTTTATCCACTTTCTTTTTCCTAAACAAGAATGTTATTAACGTTGTTGTTGCTGTTGCTATTATTTTGTTTCCAATTACTGTAACATGTATCTGGGCACACTTAGGTAAAAGATTCAACACCTACAAAATTTCTGTATTTGTCATTTTATCTTTAAAATTTGTGCTGCTTGGAAATTATTTAACTGAATTCTTCTTTAACTGTCTCTGTAACAATTTTTGGAGGCGAAACCCTTGTAGCAAATAATTTCATGTCCAGCTGTCTTATTGCAGTTTCATCAGCTTAAGTGAGGTTCAGTAGCAGCTAAAGGTGACAAAGTGTGAATCCAAATGCAAGGCACAAGATAGTCTCTGAATGCAGAAAGTTAAGATGCCTTTTGATGAAACGAAGTAAAATGTAACATTTGTGCTGTTTTTGTTGATACAGAGTGTCTTTGCCAACAGTTTGAGTAGAGGACAGTCTTAAGCTAGAAATAGTAGGAGAGGGAGTGATTCCATAAAGAACTTGTAAGGAATTTAAGGGTAGGATGTACCAGTCAGGTGTCCAGAGTGATGGGAATAGAAAAGACATAGAATCAACAAAACAGAGCTGAAGTGAAATCCCTTCAAGATTAGCAACTTAAAGAAGGAGATGCATGGAGAAAGTCTTATGGAGAAGTCTCTCAAACTTCTTTTAGAGAAATGCATGTTTAGGTATCTGTCTGAAATGCCCCTGCTCAAATGCATCCAGTATGATGAGAAATCTTTGTACGGTTACAGGGCCTTGGCCTCACTGAGATCATAGGGACATAGGATAAAAGCTCACATGACTGCAGGCATGTGATGGAGGGATATAAGATTCTTAGAACAGTCTGGAAGGAGAGAGAGTGACCCTCTATATGGGAGAGCGGATGAACCAAATGGAGGTCTGCCTTGGGATGGGTCAGGAGTCAGGTGAGACCTTTTAGGTGAAGGTTATTTGGCACACCAACATAAATGCTGTTGTAGACCTCTTGATCAGCTAGAAGTAGTACACAGGATCTTCAAATAACTGTAAGAAGACTCGTGTTCACAGGCCCTGGTCCTCATGAGGAATTTAAAAAAACCCATATATCCGATGGAAGGACTATGCAGCAGGGCTCGAGCAAAAATATTGACATTTGAAGTCTGATTTGTCTATTTAATAGAAAATATACCCCAACAGGAACAATGTGGTTAAAAACCATTACAAGGGAAACTTGGAATATAGCTCTTTTCTCTGATGCTTTCCTTTGCCTTCAAGTACTCCGTACAACACTGATATCCATGGGTGTGATGTGAAGTGGGGAAACTGTGAGGAAGGAGTTGTGATAAGTTATGAGCACCTAGGTTCCTCACTGTGATTCAATGATGGGGATTCCTTTCTTAGTCTTGGGTCTACTGGCTTTAATTTTATCGGTTTCTTAGAAAAATCCGGTTACACTTTTTTTCGGTTGTTTTGTTGGTTGGTTTTTATCTTTTTTTTTTTTTTTTTGGTTGTTTTAGGTCTTTCTGTTTATCTTTGTTTACTACAAAACTAGTTTCACCTGAAAAATATGAGACTATACCTCTCTGCTGAGGGATATAGTGATCTATGATTAAACACTGGGCTTCCTGGCTCTGTTTCTGCACTTTGCCATGGAAACTTTTAGGCTACAATCATGGACAGTTCAGTCCACACAAAATGACTTCTTAGGCATCCAGAAGGTCTCTGGTTGTAATGCAAGAGATGGAGGGTACAGAAGAGGTGGGCATGGGGTGGAATGAAAGGAGGTGCTTGTGTTAGTAGATAAAAGCACATGGTGTAAACAATTAGTTGGAATAAAGCATCATCCATAATGAGTATGGAGTTATCTTGTCCCCTCAGCAGGGGTGTGCTGAGTGATCCATGTGCCAGCCAGGTGATGTTGCCAGTAGTGGCAACATAAAACAAATAATAACTAAATCAAACCTAGTTCACAGTTAGCTGACTGCTTGACAACTGCTGTCTCAGCTAAAAAAGCTAAAACAGCTCAGGTCAAGACCTGAGGAGTTCTGAGATCCTGTCCTAGAGGTACAAACCTTAGTCATGCCAAAACTGATGTTTGCTGGACTGTAACACGAGAGGTATCTTTACCTGCAATTTTGCATGTAAAACCAAGCAGACATATGGAAGTAACTCAATCTGAGTAGGAAGGTACATACTTTATGAGTTCTGGGTCAAACATCATAGGGGAAATAATAGATTTTACAGTTTAGTTTTTAAGCCAGAAATAGATTTAAAAATTAACAGGATGGAAAGAATCACAGAATCAAATAATCATTAATGGTTGGAAAAGACCTTTAAGATCTTCAACTCCAACCACTCACCTCACACTGTCAAGCCTACCACTAAACTAAACCGTATCCCTCAATACTTCATCTATGCATCCTTTGAATATCTCCTAGGCTGGTGATTCCACCACCTTCCTGGGAAGAACGTTCCAATTCTTAATAACCCTTCTGGTGAAAAAGTTTTTCCTAATGTCCAATCTAAACCTCCCTTGTTGCAAGTTTGACTCTTTTCCTCGTGTTCTATCATTCAGTACTGTAGAGAAGAGATCGACTCCACCTCACTACAACTCCCATTCCTGTAGTTGAAGAGTGATCACATCTCCTCTCAGCCTTCTCTTCTCTAGGTTAAACAACCCCAGCTCCCTCAGCTGCACCTATGAAGACCTATTCTCTAGACCACCAGCTTTGTTGCCCATCTCTGCATACACTCTGGCACCTCAATGTCCTTCTTGTAGTGAGGAGTCCAGAACTGGACACAATATTTGAGGTGCAACTGACTAATTTTGAGCTCACTAAGGTAAGTCATATAGTAAGTATCACAGGAGATTCCCTACCCACTGGTCTCTTATGAAGCTTTTGTTCTGCTTCTTCTAGGATGCCATGTGACTAACGTAACTCCTGGTAGCTGGCCATCATGGGAATAGTGCGGAGTCCTCCAACTTTAATCTGGAAAAAGAACTCTTAAGAGGGCATCTGGTGTAACACAGAGAGATATGCAAATCTAGTCATATCTCCATTTATCCCATCAAAAGGAAATCAGTTTCTAAGAGTTGCAATGTATGTAATCTTATTCCTCACCAATGATTACATTAACAGTTTTGTGTGGTTCTGCCTTCTGCACTACAAACATTGCTAAGCCCTGTTTTCAGTGATAAGAAATCAATTTAAAACTTACTGGAGTTCTATTTACAGATGGAAGAGTAAAGCCAAGTCTACCAGTTAAAGGTGGACATTTACTACTGAGAAACAAGACCCATGTCTGTGTACAATTGCTTACGTCAACTGAGGGTTTATCAGTCAATTAAACAGAATTACTGAGACAAGCCACTATAGTCACTCATAGCTGACCTCCACAAAATATCAACAGCTGAACTGCACTCTTTGTTTGAGGAGTCTAATGTAACACCGATGAAAAACAAAGCAAATGTATCTGTTTCTTAGAATTAATGAATGTTTCTCTTATCTGATTTCTACATGAACCTACCAATAGCTCCTCCACAAATGCCATTCAATAGTTTGTTATTTAGACAATTTGTACTGTATTATATAAACAAGATTTAATTAGGTGTAAATAGATCTTGATGTTTGGAGTTAGTAGCAAGAATCTTATATGGTAAGAGTTTGGTCAATGAGCAGGAGTTAAAGATATACTCTCTCTTAAAGGATATGCAACATCATGTGTGTCCTGTGGGATCTGTGCAGAGTCTCAGTTAAGTTTGTGCTGTCAAGAAAATGTCCTCACTTCAGACGTGTTTCCATGTGATGTAATTTTAATTTTTATTAAAAAATTGACTCTGAATCTGATACAGATGCTTAAACAAGCAGAGGATTTTTTTTTCTCATTCTGTTCAAAAGTTGTATTGTGTGGGAGTTGGTTAATGATATGACCAGTTTCAAGCATTGACAAATATATTTTCCAATCAGTTATTCCAAAAATCCCTTTGCAATTTTGTCCCTATAAGGAAGATTGATAAGATCAGCACCCAGTTCTCTTCGAGAAAGCCCTCTTTCCAAAGTGATGTAGGTGTGGAAATAAAGTGCAGGGAAGACACATGTGTGCTATGAATTAAATAACTGTGTGCAAGAAGCAGCAGGATTTATTGCTTAAAAACTTTCTACATAGTAAGCAGAAGTCAGAAGACACTTATACTGGAAGAAGTTATGTAGGAAACTTAGTCAAGTCTGTCTTTTATTTGCTTTATGATGAACCTGAAATTCTAGTGACAGAAATTATGTATTAGTGCAGGATGTAGGCATGGATCCTCCCAGAAGTGTACAGTTATTTGCTTCACTACCTAATGCATTTAGAGAAGTAGGATACTTCTATCACCAACCATTGCATTACAGTATATCCTTTTAGCAAAAACATTCGTAAGGGTGTGACTGGGGGACCCTTCTCTCCTCTGCTATACCCATCTGTAACATTTGTCAGCTCCCAAGTCTTTATGCAAGGGTGTCATATGGCTAATGCTGTTTTAAATGCAGTTTCTCACATCTAATACAATGATATGAGACTGTCATTATAGAAACAATTTGCAAGAGGATTATTCCTAGGGTTTAAAACCTTGAAGTAACCAAATAAAATAGCAAACTTCAAACAACAATAAATGAGTGCTGAAGTTTGACAGGAAGAAGTCCGATCATAATAAAACTGAGCAGGGAAGAACATTGCTAATGTAAAGTTGTGAGCTGGTGTGCCTACCTCTAGGGAATCATTGTGAGGCTCATGTATAAATTAGTGTGGTACAGTGGAATAAAAGAGTAGGAACAACAGTTAATGGAATTCAGTATATACTTGGCATCTGGTTTTTGATGAATTACTTAGTTTTGAGTATATGGCTGAAATTAACTATAGCATTATTTGGGAGTGTTAACATAAGCATATTACTCTTCTGAGTAGTGCTGTCCAGGAGAGTTTCATTGACATCATTTGTCTCATGAAAATGTTCCATTTCACAAGCTTCTCAGCTTCAGTGTGGATATAATGGTTGCTCAGAATCCGCTGCTGGATCTCGGCCCCTCCTGAGTAAGATCCGTCAAACGACCAGAGTGGAACATTCATTTCTCTGTGATAGACTGAATTATTTATTAACACAGAATGTGTTGGATCTAACAGAAGAGTTTGTGGTTATGGCTCAGTTCTGGAGATACTGGTCTGAGATGTGAGACCATACTGAAATGACTGCTTCTTAATCACTTTGACAGTCCCCTCTCTTAGGCATGAAAAAAAAACCACAACAGACAAACCATACAGAAACTGACATATTTCAATGGATTTTTTTTCCTCCAAACAGGTTTATACAAGCCATTTTCATTACCAAGCTGACAGAAAGATAAAAATCCTAATGAGACAAAGAGGAAGTGGAAATCCTTTTTCAAACATGGAAGACAAAGTTCTTTCTCTCTCATTTAACTCTGGACAGAGAACAGATAATCTAGGATTATAAAAAGGTGAGATCTGGAACATTCTCTTGACCTTTGGAGAACAAAATTAAAGGGTTTCTTCATTACTATTTTTGGCTAGAGTCAGTGTGTACTTGTGAACTCTTAATCACCCAATGTAAAGTTGGCAGAGAGAACTATTAAAGGACTTTGGATGTTTTGGGGAATAATGTAAAGGGAGATATAAACCTCCCCCCCCCCCCTTTTTTTTCCTGTTTAAATAAAAAAATAAAGAAGAAGCCTTGAAAGCTTATTGTGCTTAAATATAAATAGTTTATTATATCTGTTAAATTGAACATGATGGCCTGAGGTTTGTGGGTTCAAACAAGATACCTCCATCTTTTCTTTGTGATTATTTATTGTGGACCAGTGGGATTCATTTCGAATTCTATTGCAACTACTAAGAAAATCTGTGTTGTTACACATAGGAATCAACTGCAATTATTAATTAAGAAATGCAAACTAAAGGCATGATAGTCATCTCTATCATGAGTTTGAAGATTACTCTTGTGGAAGGCTACAAGAGGCAACAAAGATGTCTCAAAACCTGTACAACAATGTGGAATTATCATCAGATTTAACACTGTTGCCATATGGTTCATCCTACTGATATTTTAGGTGGCTTTCAGTGTGGTTGTGATATGGCCTAGAAAAATAGATTTGTCTTCACAGGCCGCTGTAAACAGAAAGACATCATAGGCAGTTTTTAACCTCTTTTTCTCTCACTCATGTTTCTCTGCCCCTTGTAAATTCCTCCAGAGGAGATGAGCGGTAGCTAAGGATCTAACCATTGATCAGCCAGACTCAAAAAGTTGGCCCTTTTTTCAAGAATTTCTGAATTATGCTATTTCAACACTTGCAGTTTCTGTCACTCTTCTCAGTGACTCTGTACAGCTTCCATGTGTTTTCTGTTAGCTGCTGTTTTACAGGCTAGAGCAGGCTGTGTTTCAGTGAAATAGATATCACATACCAAAATGTGTGTATAAAGGTAATGACTGAATGCAAGCCTTAGGTACTTTTGCCCTGCATCAGAATGTTATGAAACAAATCAGATCTCTGAGGAACAGAGGTTTAAGTTCTCTACAATGAGTTGTGAAGAGGTACTGTTATTTGTGAGCACGGGGTCTTATAAAAACGTATAATACCTAAACTCTTGAAAGTCATCTTTAAAAATAAACTTGAATATTCAAACTAAGATATGACACAACTACAGAAAATAGTTTACTTCCAAAGAGGCTTGTACTAGTACCAAAAACTGAGGTCAGATTTTCTGAAGTAGAGCACAACAGCCAAGGTGTAGAACTCAGGATAAAAGAAGAAATAAGGAATGAGAAGAAATCTGTAGATTTGTGCCCAGACTTAATCCAGACAACAGTACAATGTTTTAGTAACTTGAGCTAACCACAGCACCATGAGTAGTACAAGTTGAAATATTTTCACACCAGTCTACCAGCCAATATATCTAACTTGGCTTTAAAAAGTGATTTTGTTGGTTATGAATGGAGGCTTGGCACTTACAAATTCAGAACATCCCTAGAAAGTCAATATTGGAAGAGTTCTGGAGCCGACTTGGAAATTCTATGTGTAGCTGCTGGTTAGCAGTGCATCTTATTGCTCTACTTTCTGTAATGGTGGCACTGTTCTATGGCCTGTTTATCTTGTAAGTGGTTACTACACTCATTTTTAGAAAGAAAAAGTCATTTCATTTTTGTTGGCTACCTTTCAGTCAATAAGTGGTTGTTACACACATCAATACCTTTTAGTTTTACTTCAAGAAACATTTTTCCAAAGCTATATAAAGATTGACTGTAAATTAAAGAAGGTAGACAAAATGAATTAGAACATATAATTCAACTTCCAAAGGAGGAGGTGTGCCCGGCCTCACCTCTGGGGCTGGAGGATGCTGCAAGGCCGGCTTTGCGGGGGGGGGGCAGGAAACCGGAGGGTTTCTGACCTCTGCCCAGCAACCACAGGGAGCGCCGGCTTGGACCTGGCAACCTCCCACACAGTAACTTTACTTGATTCCTCTGTCCACCTGTTGTCTACTGAAGTTACTGGCCCTTTACCACCACAGACCCAAGCATTATTAATAGGGAGGTCGTTTGCTACCTTGTCAGGTCTTTTTGTATTGCCAGGAGTAATTGATTCGGATAGTGAATCGGAAATTAAAATCATGGCTTGGACTCCGTTTCCACCTTGTACCATACCAAAAGATAGTAAAATAGCACAATTGATTTTAATCCCTAAAGTAATTAGCCTCCAGTCTGATGGCCAGCCGAAACAAAGACAGGGAGCTTTTGGCTCTACAGGAGTGCCTGAGATTTTATGGGTCCAATCTATCACCCAGAAGCGCCCCATGTGCCGCTGTACTTTAGTTCGCGGGGATCACCGAGTGGTTTTAAGTGGAATCATTGATACAGGGGCAGATGTTACAGTTATTTCCCAAGCTAAGTGGCCCCCACAATGGCCACTGGCAAATGTTTCTCAGGCGCTGGCTGGGATAGGGGGCTATGGAACTAGCCGACAAAGCTCTGATTTGATTCAGATTCAGGATTCGAATGGTCAAACAGCTTCTGTTAAACCATTTGTTTTACCTGTCCCTATGGTTTTATGGGGACGCGACGTGTTATCTCAATGGGGAATGTTTATTCAAACTACTCAAAAGCCTTTTTAGGTGGGGCCATTGCAGGGCGTGAAGCCCTAAAATTAACTTGGAAAATCGATTCTCCTGTTTGGGTCGATCAATGGCCCCTGCCTATAGAAAAACTTCACGCCCTCCAAGAATTAGTTGCAGAGCAGCTCTCTGAGGGACATATTGTTCCCTCTACAAGTCCCTGGAATTCGCCAATTTTTGTTATCCGAAAACAGACTGGCAAGTGGCGCTTGCTCCATGACTTGAGAAAAATTAATGATGCTATGGAGGACATGGGAGCCCTACAACCTGGGCTACCATCACCAACCATGATTCCTCGTGATTGGCATTTAACTGTCATTGATCTTAAAGATTGTTTTTTTAATATCCCATTGCATCCAGACGATGCCCCTAAATTTGCCTTTTCAGTCCCTAGCATCAATATGCAAGCCCCTTTGCAGAGATACCACTGGGTTGTGCTGCCACAAGGAATGAAAAACAGCCCCACAATATGTCAATGGTTTGTAGCTAAAATACTTAGCCCCGTTAGGGTTGCAGCACCTAAAGTGTTGATATATCATTACATGGATGACATTCTAGTGGCAGCTCAGCGCCAAGAAGTCATGGAGGAAGCCGTAGCCCTTGTCACGGCTGCTGTAAAATCAGCAGACCTTTGTATCGCACCAGAAAAAGTACAGAGATTACCGCCTTGGAAATATCTAGGATGGTGTATTAGAGCTCAGACTATTGTTCCACAACCTTTACAAATACGTGCTAATGTAAGAAATTTGCATGACATACAAAAGCTGTTGGGAACAATTAACTGGGTGCGGCCTTTACTTGGTATCACAAATACAGATCTAAGTCCATTATTTCAAATGCTTAAAGGGGATACAGACCTATGCGCCCCACGGAGCCTTGACAATGCGGCTATGAGTGCGTTACAAAAGGTTGCCACAGCAATTACCAGCAGACAAGCGCAGCGGTATGCACCTGAGTTGCCTTTTCAACTCATCATTTTAAACCCTGTGCGGCAACCTCATGCGTTGATTTTTCAGTGGGACAACCAGAAACCGGACCCTTTGTTAATTATTGAGTGGATTTTTCTACCCAACCAAGCTACAAAAACTATTTCGACACAGCATGAAATGTTTGCATCCCTTGTCATCAAGGCTCGACAGAGACTGTTGACTTTGGCAGGAACAGATTTTACCCTTATTTGTTTACCAGTAACAGCAGTTTATTTGCAATGGTTATTGCAACAATCGGATGCTTTGGGGACAGCTTTAGTCAACTATACAGGTCAACTTACTTCGCATCCACCTTCTCATAAACTGTTACACGCTGATTTTCACCTATTGCCGATGCCAAAAAGAAGTGATCAGCCTCTGCAGGCCTTTACTGTTTTTACAGATGGATCGGGAAAAACCCACAAGTCTGTCATTCTTTGGTGGGATGATAAGTCTGGACGTTGGGACTCTGATGTAGAAACTGTACAGGGCTCTCCTCAAATAACAGAATTGTCGGCTGTGGTTCGTGTCTTTCGGAAATGGTCTATTCCTCTCAATGTAATTTAGTAGTTTGTGTATTGTTAGTAATAATTCCATGTATTTTGTAGTGCTTGAAAAAATCTATAGCTGTTTCTGTCAATAAGATTCTTTTTGTATAACAGCAAGACCTGGTAAAAACTTCTAGTGCAGAGGAGCTAGTGAGACGAGATGTTCTTGAGCTAGTCGGACGCAAACCTTGGGAAGTAGATGATGCTTAAAAACAAAAAGGGGGAGATGTAGGTTATGTAAAGATAGGAGTTATTTGAGTTTATGGAATGTTAGTAATTATATAGATATATATTGTAAGTAATAAAGTTAGCTTTGGCCTTTAGGTTTGTTGTGTCTATGGAAAAGCACTGAGGACAGTGGAAAATTACAACATGCAGAAGTAAGCACAAAAGTACAGGAATTTGTGGTTACAGATAAGAACATTCTGTTTAGTAACAGGATCTTAGGACCCTGTTAGGTAAACTTTGAAACTTATCTAGTCTTGTGACACAACAATCTCTTGGCAGAATCGTATGTTTTTTATTAGCCTATTAGGAGCTCAGCTTTTGTAATTGTACCAATTAGCAAGTGACATGTTGGCCTTAAGAATATATAAATATGTTGCCTGTATTCAATAAAGTGGACACTTTGCTTGTATCAAGTTGCGTCTCCGTCTCTCCATCGCGGCAGAGGTGTTCTTCATATTGAGTTGGAATGCCAGTCTTGTGCTCAATTTAGAAAAAAACACCTGTTTTTCTTTGGATTCAGGGTCTATGTTTGGATTTAGACTGTTAATTTAAGTTAATTTAAGTTAATTTAAGTTAATTTAAGTTAGACTGTTAATTTAAGTTTAATGTTAATTATTTGTTGGAAAACAAGTAAAATGTCATTGCACTTTGCATATATTTCTTAGATACTTTGGTCACAGAATGGGAAAGAGAATCTTGTTATTCTTCTTTCTTACATGTGTGCTCTTAACCAGCAAAGGAACATTTACATTTCAAGCTTTACTCTCAAGTAGCTAAAAATATATATAGGGAGTAAAATTGCTTCAACCAAAATAAATCATATCTGCAACAGCAACAAACTTATTTGCAGTCTCCATCTTCTGAGTCAAGTGGATTCAAAACAAAGGTTTTGAAACATGTTCACTAACACTTAAGTGGACACTTTAGTCTCTGGACTGTAAAAGGTGTAGGAGGAGAGACTACAAAGTCCCTTAAACAAAAAAGCAAAAAGTCACAGTAACTGTCCTGAAAACGATCATTAGGTTTGGGATAAACAGAATGCTTAACTTAGTGTGAAGTGGTTCTTTACTGAACTTTAAAACAAGAGATGTGAGTGGAGTTGACTTGGCATTCAACTTTTTCTGCCTCTTTCTCTATTGACACTTTTGTGTTTATTTTGTCTTGTTGCTGAACCAAGAAACCAATGATATGCACATCTGTAGTCCTCAGCACTTTGCGGTCCTTGGCCACAAATGAGGAAGTTTCAGAAATGATAAATGTTTCTGCTTTCCTTAAAGAAAGGATCTACCCACTGAAGCCTCAGAGGAAATTGGCTGCCTCAAGGCACTGTCACAGAATTTCTCTCCTTTTTCATCCCTGGTTCTCTAATGACCCTGTGTGAGAATGCAGTATCTGCGTGCACAGGGGTTGACTTCTCAGCAAAGGTCTGCCATCTGCGGAAACTATTTCAGAATGTGCATGCGCTTCTCATCTATGACTTTAAAATCAGTTTTTGTAAATTGCTTTGTTTGAATATCTCTATGAACTCTGCTCATGTTTAGTCCTGCTCGAATCACATAAAAACTAAAGTTCTGATACACTTGTTTGAAGCTTTAGGAGAGGAAAGATGATAAAATAGAGGTTTTCCTGTGGAGCTCTGTTGGGCTAGACAAGACATTATACTTAATGTAGGTTTCAGTGCTTACTTCTGTAAAAAATTATTGAGTTTTACTATTATACACAAATGATTCTGGGATTATAACAAATCCCATCTAATGCCAAATCAATCTTGAAGGAACTGAAGCTCATGTTGTCTCCTTGCCCTGAGATCTATTCCCCTAGTTTTTTTCCTGATAGCATGTCAATATTGTGACACTTGCTGGTTTGACTCAATGTCGTTGTGAGTTTTTTTACTTTTGTCTTCAAAGTTTATAAAACTTTTCAATCTACAAGAATACCTAGAAAGTGTAACAGCACAGATGGACTTGTACCTGCAATTTAAGTGTTACAAGAAGCTCCTTGGAGGTTGTCTGTTGCCAACTCTATGTGCCATGTTTTCTGCTGATTTCTGAGACAGTTGTGTTTTTCTGAGATGTGAGTCTGGAGTACTCATGGCATTTATATGCATTCTAATGGGGCTGGATGGTCAAATGTGTTAGTTCTAACATTCTTTATATGGGTACTGCAGATTCACAAATACATAGCTTGTCAGACTCAGATCTACTGTTTCATGTTTTTCTCCTCCTGTAGACATCAGACATACAGCATTCAACTACCTTTGAATATGCACTCTTCTGTCTTATACAAGCAGCTTAAAGCAAAACACTTTTTTTCATTTATGAAATCTGTGAGGCTGCCCCAATATTATTGACTATTTGAAAAGTAACCCTGGCTGTTATCTGCATTTAAAAGATAAGGACCTCATTATGTTAACAACTGTACAAAAATAAGAGAGATTTTTAGTGTTAGGGCCTATCTTTTAGAAGAGGAAAGGGAAAAAACAAAACAAAGTCAGAGGGAAGGACATTAGAGAGTATCACTAAGCTTCAGATAGCCATAACTAGATGGCTCTGTGTCAGGCAAAGCAGACTCATCAAGGGGAGTTTAACTTCATTTATTGTCAGTTAACATAAATGTTGAGTAACTGATTCAGACACTGAGAAGACAAGATAAAATGTTTAAACACCGATTTGTCTTTCCAAGGCTTAATTTCACCCCAGACACCCTGGGCATCCCACGTCTGTTCCCCACTCCCATCATTTTCACTGCAGATTATACTCAACCTTTTAGCTTATATTGAAGGAAAGAAAGGTATAATTCTTCCTAGGGTATTTTAGTACATAGAGATAAATAGGTAAGAAAGAGTACAAGCTGTTTTCTCCAAATCTTTGTTACTGGAACAAATAGAGACTCTAGTGATATTTGATAAAACAGTGCACTCCAGTAAGTAAACTCTGCAAATGCACATTTCTGAAGCACAGTCAGTGCTTCTTGGCATTAGCTCAGGCCTATTATGTGCTTCTGTAAGATCAGAATGCAGAATTACTGTTATTGTAAAAAAGCCCCATTATTTAAGAATTAGACAACTTTATTGGAGTTGACCCATCATTCTTCTTTGACAAAATTGTTCTGATGATAGTATGTAAAAGATTACTTTTCCTTTTCCCTTTCCTTTTTCATTTTTCCTTTTGCCTTTTTCCTTTTCTAGCAGATAGGATAGAAAATTCAATGAGATCTATTTATCTATGCAACCTGATCTATGTGAACCTGCTTCTGTAGGGGGATTGAACTACATGATCTCTAAAGGTCCCTTCAAACCCCTACCATTCCAAGATTCTATGATTTTACGTAACCTAGAATACATAGTTGTTGTCTCAGAGTGAGATTCAGGTCTTAATTATGTCCAACATTAAAAGAAAGGTGAGAACACCACTGAGAAATCAAGGAGTATAAATCATCTTGGCATGGTAAAGCAGTGGTCTTTGGTTGCTGGGCACTTACTATGGCTTCCAAATTCTCAGCTTTCTGCATCATAGTCTGATTTTACTTATGAACCTGGTGGAAAGAAATAACTATTCTCACATAAATAGTAAAAAAAAGGGAAAGTGTTTGCTTAGGTGATTTGATTTTTTGGTAGTAAATCTTTGTATAACTCTGGAGGAACAAGGAAAAAGATAATAGTTCTATAAGACCACTTGAAAGAAGTAGGGAAAAAAAATGGGTGACCTGTTGAACTACATTCTTTTCCTCTGTCCTGAAATCTATGCAACAAATCTCAGACAAAGTTCAAACTTGAAATCACTGTCATTATGGGTTGCTTAATTTCTTTTAATCTGTTTGATTCTTTGGCATCAATACCTTGATGCAGTATTCCAAACTCTCGTTTAGACTGAAGTTTTTGCTGGTTTTGCTGTTTGCTTTTGTAATTTATAGCTTTAAAGTATAGCGTTTTCTGTTCTGTCCAACTCAGTTATTTTCTCTGTGATGGTAAAATTTCTCTTTGTGGGTATTATCTCTTTTGAAAGCTTTACTGTTACGTCAGATGTTACGTGAACTAACCACACGTTTCACTGGGAATCCAGCACAGGCAAGCATGTCTCCATCAGGGTAGGTGTCTTTAAAGAATTACTGATGATGCAGTGTGTTTAAAGCCACCTTGTGGAATGTCTGATTTCCGAATATATCTTCTTCCAAACTGCCTGAAAATTAAATGATTTACACCAACAACGTAATAACATTCTAATATTTCGAATATTATATAATATTCTAATATTAGCTATAATCTGAACATAAACCCACCTTGTATGTACAGATTTATTAACTTGTTTACAAAGAAACATTTTTGTTTAGAACAGAAATCCTCAGTAAATAGAGTGGAAATATTATTACTCACTTGATGCCACTTCAGGGAAAGCAGAAAATATCTCACAAAATGTATTAGTTCCATCATTCATACACAAAAATTATTTCTATGTTCTGCAATAGCTATAATAGCAGAATATTGGCTTAGTGATCAATTTCTCATTTATTTGATATTTACATTGTTTGAAACAATTACTTCATATGCCATGTGTTCTCAAGTTTCAGAAGCTTTGCTCCTTTCTGTTTTCATCACTTTTGTTACCCTTTCATTGTTGTGAGAAGCCTTGTACCCACTGTCCGTTGGACTTGCTATGACAGATGGGTAAACTTCTGTGTTAGGCTAGTACAGTGTTATAACTGTTATTGTTTTCTGTTTCTGATTGTACTGGGTTTATGTGGGAAAGTTTTGATAGTGGGATGGCTACAGGGGTGGCACAGAAGTGTGTGAGGAGTCTTCTCACTGAGAAGGAAGCAGCACTAGAGACTATCTGTGGTGAACTAGTGAACTAATCCTCAACTCTTGTTTTTTTTGCCTCTGATAGTAAATATTGGGTTGATCTTGACCTATGAGCTTATCATTACATTTTTTCTTTCCTGGCCAGCTTAGGAGATAGAATCATAGAGCAGATTTGGTGGGCACTTGGCATCCAGCCAAGGTCAACCCACCACCCTAATAAAACATCTTGTCTTCAGATGTTCAAATTCATTATGAATGGGTCCTGAGAAATTAACACTGCACCACTGATTACTTTGCTGTTCCCAAATCATCCATAACCCCTCTGTCTGCTTTAGAAAAGAAACCCCGTTGAGCAAATATGCTTTTGAAAACATTCTGCCTAAATCCCTAACAATATCATTGACCATAATATATTGCAAAGAAATATGCACATCCTCAGGACACTTTGGAGGTGAAAAGATTGCAGTATGCTACTGTCACAGTAGAAAAAACCCAGAAATTTTACAAATGATAAAGCAAGAGTAAAGAGTGTCAGAAGTATGATGGCAAGAGATGTCTTGTTTTGATGGTTAAGGATGCATTAATCACTTAAAGAAGGACCATTCTGCCATTCTGCAGCACCCACTCACAACTGATAAAGAAGGGCAGGTTTTCCGTACAGAGATAAGACAACTAGGTAAAGTATGGCATCACGGTCCCTGAAAAGGGGCCAGATTCATGCAACCGCATCCAAAATTGAGCAGCTTGGGCAGCCACTGAGTGTGGCACAAGCTGCTGTGAAGGCAATTTACTTCCACCAAAACAGCACCACTCTGTTAGCACTGCTCTAACTGGAATAAAAAGAATCCAATGAACTCTTGTGTCTCTGTATCATACAAACAAAGAATCATAGAATCATAAAGTCGTCATAGAATGGTAGGGGTTGAAAGGGACCTTTAGAGATCATCTAGTCCAACCGCCCTGCAGAAGCAGGTTCACCTAGATCAGGTCGCATAAGAACTTGTCCAGGTGGGTCTTGAAGACATCCAAGGAAGGAGACACCACAATCACTCTGAGCAGCCTGTGCCAGGGCTCCATCATCCTCACAGTGAAATAGGGTTTTTTTATGTTTAAGTGGAACCTGTGTTCCAGCTTCATCCCATTACCTCTTATCCTGTTGCTAGCTACTATAGAAGAAAGGGATGTCCCAAACTCCTGACACCCACCCTTTAGATATTTATAAATGTTAATAAGATCACACCTCAATCTCCTCTTCTCGAGACTAAACAGCCCCAATTCCTGCAGCCCTTCAACATATGAAAGACGTTCCAGTCCCCTGACCATCAGCTAATAAATGCTGGCGGTTTGACTTCAATAGGTTTGTATGAATCAAGTGATCAATATCAGTGAATTTGCTCTACGACCTAAATAAAAATACTTCATTCTCTGATAAATGCACGGGAAGTTTCAAGAACGTCATCACCGCTCCCTTGATTGCGTTTTCTTCCTTCCTTTAGTGGTCGTTCTACAATAAAGATTTCATAGTGTGCTCAGGTTACGTGTGATTAAAACACTAGTGTATTTCATGTACCCTTTCCAGTATCAGAGTAAAAACACTGGACAGCAGAAGACTTGTTGAAATCAAGACTCTTATTTCCAAATGTGCTGAAAACTTGGAGGGAATTAGAACTTCCCAATATGAGCAGATAAGGCTTAGCACTTTTGAAACAGCACTCGTAATGTTCAATATCTGACTAACGTGCTCCCGGGCTGCAAATAACCACTGGAAAGCAACATGGGCACACAAACACATATTTTAGAGGCATTTACAAGCAGAAACCACTACACAGTGGCTGAGCCATACAAGGGCAGAAGGTCAAGGTGTATAACGTTATCCCTCATTGCTTTTCTCTTCTCCTTTTTACTCCTTCCTCCTATTTCTTTGTTTTCCTTCTTTTTTTTTTCTCTATTTCTTTTTTTCTTTTCTTTTTTTTTTTTTTTGGTTTCATATGATATGCTGTTACCATGTTAATGGATGTCACAGAAGAGCCTTTTAATAACTATTTGAACAATCTGCAGCCACCTCCTCCTTATGTGCATTATAAATACTGCTCCTCCTACTTCATATTGTTTGGGATTAGTATTTTAAGAATAGGTTGCATTTTTCAAATGCTGGGCTTTATATAAGACAATTGCATCACTGGTGTACACCAAGTTATGGTAGAAAAAGAAAGTGTTTGTGTATTTTATAGAATATGATAGACAATCTTTACAGAGATAGAAACATAGGACTCTATAAACATGGCAATTCTCCATATACATGCCCTCTTGTTGTTGTTTGGGTTTTTTTTTAGGAAGGTGGAGAAATCCTGAGTTATTAAGGATCAATTATTCCTTCTTTCCAAAGTCCAACTTCTTTTTTTCTGTTACTTTTTGTGCATTCACAAGGATTAGTCAAGTTGAACCACATTTGGATAAAGTATATAGGGGTGAAAAAGTACTGAATTTTGTGAGATGCTAATTTTCTATTTTTCTTAGACTATTTAACATGACTTTGAACACTGACATTTGCACTGATTAGACGGTACTGAAATATCTGTAAGTCACTTTTCATTTCTACCTGGTAACAGCAGACAGTTGCAGTAAACCAGATCTGAAGTCGTGGCATTTATTTGGCATTGGTGAACGCTATCCCCGCTTTTAACTTTGTCCAACAACTCTGCCAATTTTGTCCAACAAATTTGTGGAACTCTGTCCTTGTGATACTGCTGGAGCCTGGGCTATAATGATCATTATGGAGTTAGACAAAGAGAAAGTTAGCAGTTCATCTTTGAATGGCCTTCGGCAGCAGAAAAAGAGAAAAAATGCCTATGTGACAGCAAGCTTGAGAAAGGACGAAACTGAAACTACAGACTGTAACAGAGACAAGGTCAAAGCAAGAAGACAGGATAGGGCATTAAACTAAGCAGTGTTAGAAGATAGAATAGAGCATTCAATTAAGCATTGTGGGATTTTATGTATGTGACTAAGAAATTGTAACATACGTAGCTAACAGTATAAAGTTAAGTAAAATGTAAGGTAATCATAACCATAGTCTAGTGTGAGAGAAAACTAACTGAAGGCCAAATAGATGGGGTGATATTCTAAACACTGTAAGGTTGATGTTTTAAGTACAAGGATGGTGTTTTAACACAATGAGGTTGGTGTCTAAGTTGTTACAAAAAATGAAACTTTGAGGCCTTATGCATAGCGCGTGATCCTTAGTATTAACTAATTGTCATGAATTGTAGCACGTATACAGCATTTGGAAAAAGTATATAAGTGATGATTATGTGACAATAAATTTGGAGTCGATGCAGGTCATATTGGTGTCTGGTCACTCCCATCTTGCATAATGAAGAACTCCACCTGCATGATACTAACAAGTATTTGATTTTATCAGTGGCACACATGGCGGAGGCAAGACTTGTTTCTTTGAGACTGTGTGGTTGATTGAGGTAATCCAGGGGTTGCTGGAGCACAGGGAGTGGAGGAGAAGAGAGGAGAGCTGCTAGGACCAGGCAGCTCTCGCGATGAGGGTGGTCTTGCCGGGAGGCAGAGCCACAGCAACCATGGGGGATTTAATCATTCCCCAAGGAGCATAAGCAACCAGGAGTGCGGTGAACAGGGAGTGTCACTGCACCCAGATGTGGCACGGTAATTTGCGCAGCAGTTTGCACAGGCTGGGCAACCAGGGATGACAGGCAGGGAACCCACAGCCCATATAGAGAAACAGAAGTCAAAGAAGTGCCCTGCTTCAATCTAGCAAGATGGTGAGCACTTGCCTGAAGGCTAAAGCCAAGGCTCAGGTGGACAAAACCCAGGTGAAGGTCAATGCATTCACCCAGACAGAGCCGGTTAGTACAGACACAGCCCAGGTGGTGTATAGGGAGTGTTTAGGACGCTTAGAGACCTATGCTTCTGAGGTAACGATGTGTCATAGGTGCCCTCAAGTTCAAGAGCTGCAGCGTCTGGTGAAAGAGCTGCAGGAAAGTGTTAGTAGACTGTGCAGTATTAGAGAGGCAGAAGCAGAGATAGAGGCTTCCACAATCAGGTGCAAGCCTCCAGTGAATCCAATATGCCTTGGACCCTAGTAACCAAAAAAAAAAAAAAGACAAAGGATCATCTTCAAAGCCCTCCTACCAGAAAGCCAACTACAAATAAGTATGAGGCACTGGCAACAAGGGACTTTGACAAGCAAGCTCCAGAAGTGGAAAATCCATCAAATAATGCACCACCAGCTGCTCCACCTGCAACAGGTAATGGACATCACAGAAATAAGTGATGAGAGACCCATCTGTGGAGCAGGTAGGGAGTCAAGAGAGGTGTGCTGCCTGCCTGGGGCCAAGATCAGGGATGTGGCTGAGAGACTGCCATGGCTAGTCAGGTATGCAGGCTAATACTCCTTATTTGTGCTACATTTAGGTATGAATGATGTCATGGGATATGACATCTCCAGGATCCAGAAGGATTTTAAAACCTTGGGGAACAAGTAAAAGGTAGGAGGGCTCAGGTTATTTCCTCTTTCATCCTGTTCACTAGAGATAAAGGGGGAGTCTGCAATGGAAAAATCAGCCAAGTGAACTCCTGGCTGAGAGGCTGGTGCTGGCGGGAAGGCTTTGGGTTCTTTGACAATGGATCCTTCCTTGGGGACTACAGATTGATAGGATGGGATGGGATTCATCTCTCCCGTAAGGACACTGGAATATTTGCGAGTAGACTAGCAAATTTAATAAAGATGTCTTTAAACTAAGGGATTTGGAGGGTGGAGGGAGAAGCACCATAGAACAAGCTCTCCCTTCTAGGTGGGAAACAGGGCAGGACAGGGAATGCAATGATAAGTGCCCTTCATCTGCACACTGTGCTGAGATGCAAAAGGCTGACCACCCTGAGGGAGAGTCAAACCGGGGAGGAACCTCCTGCATCTGTCCAGGGAAACCTGTGTGTTTGAGTAAGACCCTGCTCTGCCTCTACATCAATGCACACAGCCTGGGGAATAAGCAGGAGGAACTGGAGAGGTGGGTACAATGCGGGGCTACGACCTCATTGCAGTCACAGAGACGTGGTGGGACAGCTTCCATGACTGGAGCACAGCCATGGAGGGCTATAGATTGTTCAGGAAAGACAGGCTGACAAGGTGTGGAGGTGGAGTTGCTCTCTATGTGAGGGAGAAATTAATGTGTACTGAACTGTGCCTGGGTGGGGATAAGTAGTGGGTGGAGTGCTTATGGGTGAATTTAATGGGCAGGGCAAGGCAGGTGATATTGTTGTAGGAGTTTGCTACAGGCCACCTGATTAGGAGGAGGATGTGGATGAGGCCTTCTATGAACAGCTGAGAGCTGCCTCACAATCACAGTCCCTGGTCCTCGTGGGGGACTTCAACCACCCTGATATTTGCTGGGATAGCCACACAGCCAAGCACACATAGTCCAGGAGGTTCCTACAGATTGTTGATATCTTCCTGTCACAGGTGATTGAGGAACCAACGAGGAGTGTGCTGCTGGAGCTGGTACTGACAAATAAGAAGGGTCTGGAGAGCGATGTGAAGGTTGGAGGCAATCTTGGCTGCAGCGACCACAAGATGGTAGAGTTCAAGATCCTGTGTGGAACAGGCAGGCCACAAAGCAGGACCGTGACCGTGGATTTCAGGCGAGCCAACTTTGACCTCGTAAAAGACCTTCTTGGATGGATCTCATGGGATAAGATTGTAGAAGAATCTAGAACTCAAGCAGAAAGCAGACTTCTATGAGAGGTGGAAACATAGGAGTATAGTATCATAGGAACATTGCCAGGGCATGCAGGGGTGCAACTAGGAAGGCTAGAGCCTTTCTAGAATTAAATGTAGCCAGGGATGTTAAGGACAGCAATAAGGCATTTTTCAAGTACATCAGCAACAGAAGGATGGCCAGGGGGTAATGTGGGCCCGCTGCTAAATGCTGAGGGTGCCCAGGTGACCAAGGATGCAAAGAAGGCCAAAGTACTGAATGCCTTCTTTGCTTCAGTCTTTATGGCCAAGGCTGAGCCTCAGGAAGCCCAGTCTAGCAAGGATAACAGGATGGCCTGGACAGCAGAGGACTGGCCCTGGGTGGAGGAGGAAGAGGTTAAAGACTTGTTGGCCAAGCTTAAGGCTCATAAGTCAAAGGGTCCTGATGAGATGCATCCTAGAGTGCTGAGAGAGCTGGCTGATGTGATTGCTAAGCCTCTCTCCATCATTTTTGTACAATCAAGGAGGACAGGTGAGGTGCCTGAGGACTGGAGAAAGGCCAATGTCACACCAGTCTTCAAAAAGGGCAGGAAGGACGACCCAGGAAACTACAGTCCAGTCAACCTCACCTCCATCCTTGCAAATGTGATTGAATAACTTATCCTGAATGTTGTCACTAAATATATGAAGGAAAACATGGTTATCAGGGGAAGTTAACACAGATTCACCAAGGAGAAATCCTGTTTAACCAACCCAATAACCTTCTATGAGTGGATAACCACCTGACTAGATGAAGGGAGAGCAGCAGATGTCATCTACCTTGACTTCAGCAAGGCTTTTGACACTGTCTCCCATAACATCCTCATCAGAAAGCTCAGGCAGTGTGGCTTGGATGAGTCAGTGAGTTGGATCAAGAGCTGGCTGAATAACAGAGCCCAGAGGGTGGTGATCAATGGCCCAGAATTGAGTTGGAGGCCTGTGGCCAGTGGAGTTCCATAGGGATGGGTTCTGGGGCCAATCTTGTTCAAGATCTTCATTTGTGACCTGGATGAGGGGACAGAGTGTACCCTCAGCAAGTTCCCTGATGACACCAAACTGGGAGGACTGATTGATTCCCCAGAGGGCTGTGCTGCCATTCAGCGGGATCTCGACCAGCTTGAGAGTTGGGCAGAGAGAAACTTTATGATGGTCAACAAGGTGCAGAGGGTGCAGAGTCCTGCATCTGGGAAGGAATAACATGCACCAGTACAGGCTGTGGATTTACCTGCTGGAGAGCAGCTCTGCAGAGAGAGACCTGGAAGTCCTGATTGATAATAAACTAACCATGAGCCAGCAATGTGCCCTCGTGGCCAAGAAGGGATGCATCAAGGAGAGTGTGGGCAGCAGGTCAAGGGAAGTTCTTCTCCCCTCTATTCTGCCCTGGTGAGGCCTCATCTGGAGTCCTGTGTCCAGTTCTGGGCTCCTCAGCTCAAGAGGAACAGAGAACTTCTGGAGAGAGTCCAGCACAGGGCCACCAAGATAATCAGGGGACTGGAACATCTTTCATATGAGGAAAGGCTGCAGGAACTGTGGCTGTTTAGTCTGGACGAGACTGAGGGGAGATCTTATTAACATTTATAAATATCTAAAGGATGGGTGTCAGGAGATTGAGACATCCCTGTTTTCTATTGTATCTAGGAACAGGGCAAGGGGTAATGGGATGAAGCTGGAACACAAAAAGTTCAATTTAAATATAAGAAAAAAACTATTTCACTGTGAGGGTGACGGAACAGTGGCACAGGCTGCCCAGAGGGGTTGTGGAGTCTCCTTCATTAAAGGTCTTCAAGACCCGGCTGGACATGTTCCTATGCAACCTGATTTAGATGGACCTGCTTCTGCAGGGGTGTTGGACTAGATGATCTCTAAAGGTCCCTTCCAACCCCTACTATTCTGTGATTCTATGACATTTCACTTAGACCAGTCCTTTAGAGACTACTTCAAAACCAAGAGTACTGTATGTTTAAATGAGGGTACTTGTTAAATGATATAGGTTGCTGTTTGTATAAATCTAGGCATTCAGGCAGTGAAGTCAATCTAAAGCCTTTCAGGTACTACTGCAATGAGCACAGTGGTTCACAGCACTTCAGCTCAGTTTTTCAGAATGCAACAGCTGCAGAGCATTCAATTTCTCTCAGGGGGGTCTGGTGTTAAAGTTAAAACTAAATTGAAAGGAATGTGGTTGGATGTATGTGAATATTGTTATTATTTAAGAACTTTTCATGCTCCCAATAATAGACAACAACATCGACATTTACATAACTGTAATACAGTAAATTAATTGAGCAAGCAAAACACCTTTAGGGTTGCTTGGGGAAGGATTACTGGCACTTTAAAACACAGTGCTTACAAAAAGCTTTATAAATTCAAGCAAGAACATGGGTTGGTTTGATTATAGAAAAAACTACCGAATACTTTAATTTCTCACTAGATTCTGTACTCTTAATAACTGATTTTTTTAAAAAAGTGAGATATTACAGATTTTTTTCCTAATGATTGACATTTCTCTACCATGTCTTTCTTACAATGTCCAGAGCTGGTGAAAGTTTGGGAAAAAAAATTAAAAATGTATGTGCAACATTTCTGATTTTAGGCCTATGCTCCTCAGTTGCAGACCTGCAGTCTTCTTAATGATTCTGTAGAGCAAAAATGTATGTGTTTAGATCATTGATCAACATATATTTTACTTGATAATGAAGAAACAGGAAAAATACTTTTGGCTCTGAATTCCCACATGTGGAATGAAAAGACACGAAATTTGTACATCTGAACGAACAAAAAATACTTCAGATTTAAGATCAAGTTTTCTTCCATTTCAACAAAGTTTGATACCATGTCATATCAGATTTGAAATCTCTTGAGGAGAGTCTCTTCATTATTATCTGTTCTAGGTCTTTTCTAAGGCAGTCATATGCAGTGGTCTCTTGGATAAGAGTTAAAAATCATAGGCAGCCTGAAAATGCAGAGCTCACTTCCACTACAAGTTGATCATTAGTAGCAGAAAGAAACCCATTATTTTCCAAGTAAAAAATGAAAATGTTCACATATACTTTACAATTTTATCATCATCTTGCTTTTCTGAAATTTATTTATCCAATTACCACCTAGAGATGAAGGTGCCATGGAGCCAACAGCTCCTCTTCTCGAAAGAAAAGACATTCATACATTAACACTAAGAATTTCTGTGCCAGGCAGATAGAGAAGTATCAGTTTACACAATTTTGGCTGGTTTACCCATTCCTTGTTCCAACTCTCATTTTACATTTTGTTAACACAGCAATGACTTCTATTACTCTTGCAACAAGCTGAAGCAAAGCAAAATCTTAGTATCTGTAGCTAGACTCTGTCGTAGTTTAGGCCCATCAGGGAACAAAGACCACGATTAGCCTTGAGTACCTAAGAGGCTGAGAATTGCTCACAGGCAGGGAGAGCTTAATTGCCACTTAAGGTTCAGGACAAAACAGACCAAACTACTCGGTTTGGGGAAGAAAACAGAAAATAATTTAATGCAACATCAACTAAAACATAACCCACAAACATAACCAAAATGAAACAACACAGAGTAATACAACAATGAAGAGTCCAACCAGCCTTTTTAAGAACACCTTCTTGCCACACCTCCCCTCTTCCCAGGCTCAGAGCCTTGTTCCCGGGGTTTTTACCCTGTCCCCCCCCCAAACGGTTCAGGGGGGCAGGCAGTGGGGGTTTCAGTTAGTCTGTTCCCAATAGCTTCTGCGGTTTGTCCCTCCTCAGGACGGGTGAACTCCACACCAGTCCTCCCTGCAAGTCCGTGGGGTAACTCACACGCATGGCAGCCCTGCACGGGCTGCTCCAACGCGCATTTATCCCAAAGGCTGCAGCTCCTCTCTGCCTCTCGTGTGGGGCTGCTCTGCGGCCCGCAGGCTCTCCAGCACGGCCTGCGCCATGGCCGTCTCCCCACACAGACCCTCGCCCATCCAGGCTCACTCACATAGAGCTGCTGGTAACTCTCAGTCCTGCCATGGATCTCCATGGGTTGCAGGGGCACAGCTTGCATTCTCACCTCGGCTTGCAGAGGAATCTCTGGTCTATTGCTTCTCCTTCCTTCCTCCTTCTCTGGCTGAAGGGTCCGCGTGATTGCCTCCATCTTGTATCACTCTTACACTTCCTGCCTCGCATTTCAAATTCCCGTCCCCTAAATAGTGATGGCAGAGGCGCCAGATTGGCCCAGCCGGGCCGGAGGTGGGTCTGAACCCAGGAGCCGGGGGAGAGTCCGAAAACTCTTTACCGGGTCTTCACTGCAACCCGCTCCCCCTGTTACTAAGCCAAAAGCTGCTCCTTGCTAAATCAGAACAGACTCACATACTTTCATTAGACAATATAAAACTTTCCTTTAAGTATCAGGAGACTGAATATTTAAAAGGAAGAAAAGGTCATATGATTCACTTACAAATGCATAATCCAAATCAGGAAAAATTAACAGGTTGCGGTGAAGCTCTTTTTATGGTTTTCTTCAAGCTCCCTGATGCTGAGGGAGAGTCTCATACTTACCTTTACTTTCTCACATAAATATTTCCAATGTTCATACTTCCTCAAGAACTTCATACTAGAAATAACTGTGGCCATGTAAGACTATTGCACTGCTCAGATATTCTCTGTAGGACAAAATGGAAACAAAATTGAGTTTGGATCAACAAATACATAAATATAGATCCTGCTAGAAAGAAGTAATAAAAATTCTTAAAAAAACAATCACGTGGAATTTCTGCAGAAGTGAAAGCAAAGAAATATATGAGAAAAAAACTTGTGCTTTCCATGGGTGTTTCAGAACTAACTAATGCTTACAATACCCCTGAAAATGGCCAATCAATACTACCCTTATACAGGAAAAATATATTTGTCTGAGTCTTTCTCAAATGACTCTGAGATGCCAGTGGAAATGAAATTCTTAAGATCGACTTAGAAATCTTCCGCATGGAAGAAAAAAGCAGCAAGAACATTGTGAGTCTCTTGTTCAATATTCATGTAATTATCAAAAGAATGGAATATGATTCTGCTAGATTTATCCCTTCTAAAAGACGTCTACAGATATTCCCAGATAATCAGATATCTGGAAAAACACAAAAAGGTTGTGTGCATATTTCTTACCATTAACCATGGTTGTAGTGACAACAAAGTTTCAGAATGAAGAAATCAACCAACGTATCTCTCCATGAGAATGAAAGAAGAGATTATAGTCAAAGAATAAAAATTGATTTACAGAGGGAAAGATAACAGTGAAAGGTGTTGATATTATTCCATATTTTGGTTAGGGAATAACTGAAAAATCCATGACAGATTGGAACAATTAAGAAGACCATCATACATGTTCAGCATTGTTCAAAACAGGTTTCTAAAAAATGCCTAAAAGAGATACATCAAAATGTCATTGTCAACATTTTTGGATGTGGCTGCAGGAATCTGGCCCCTTTTCAGGGACTGTGATGCCATACTGCATCTAGTCATGTTGTCTCTGTACAGAAAACCTGCACTTCTATATCAGTCGTGAGTGGGTGCTGCAGAGTGGCTCATGGAAGTAGGCTCTCAGCCCAGCCCTTCCCACCTCACAAGGAGCTGGAGGATGCTAAGCTCTGTAGCTGAGGGAAGCCTGTATACCTCCAGGGCTTAGAAGTGCCCAATGCTTTCCTTGGCCTGAGCAGGAACTGGCACATGTACACTCTTTGCTCATGTCTCCCTCTAGCTCTTCTGGTAGAAAACATGCCAGTATCTTCCTCCTGGGCCTGGCAAGGATAGCAGCTCAATCCTGGTCATTACCCTTGGTCCTTTGTCAAGGGTTAACAAGGGCCAAACCTTGCAGGCTAGGTACTAACAGGATTGTTGCAGATAAACAATTATTTTAGTTAACAACTTATCATCATAATAAGAAATTGAGTATTTGTTAAACACTTGTTAATCACTAGTAATAGTTGAATCAATTAGCTAAGCACTTGCAAATAACTCAAATACCTATTGATTAAGTAAGTATTCACTTCAATAACATAAGGATCAAACTGCAGGAGTTACATACCACATCTGACAGCGACCTGTTGCCTTAGCTAGGAGACCCTGGTAAATGCATTTGTTAGGTTACCTTAGCTATTACCTTAACCACAAGAACCTGGTATATATATTCGCTAGGTTACCTTGGCTGTTACCTTAATTGTTATTGAAACAAAGGGACTGATATCTTTTTTTTGACCAATCTCTGTGACTTTGGACAGCAGTCCCTTTGGCTACTTGTAGTGGTTTTGTGTGGGCCAAGTTTTGGTAGCGGGGTTGGCTTCTTTAAAGAAAGAACTGCTAGAAGCTTCCCCTGTGTCTGACAGAGCCAAAGCCGCTCAATTCTGAGATGGACGCACTGCTGACCTAGGCCAAGCCAATGAGTCATTGTCAGGGTTTTTGTGGAGCCAGCTTTTTGCTTGATACAGGGGAAGGGGGCTGCAGTGCTGGTCCCAGGAAGCAGCTCTCAAAACATCCCCTGCTTCTGAGGTGGACCCACCTCCAGCCCAGCTGGGCCAATCTGGCACGTCTGCCGTTGTTATTTAGGAAGGGAAATCTGAAGCAGAAGAAGGGAAATCTGAACCGGAAGAAGGGGTGTAGGAGTGGTACAAGATGCAGGTGGCCACGCAGACCCTACAGTCAGTGAAGGGGAAAGGAATGAGGAGCACCGGATTGGAGACCCCTCTACAACCCACGGCGAGAACACAGGCTGTGTCCCTGCAACTGATGGAGGCTGTGGTGGTTTAGCCCTGGCTGGGTGCCAGGTGCCCACCAAGTCTTAATATCCCCCCCCTCCCCCTCCTAAAATGGACAGGGGAGAGAGAAATATAATGAGCCGTTTGTGTGTCAACATAAGGACAGGGAGATCACTCAGCAATTTGTGTCACGGGCAAAACAGACTCAACTTGGGGAGAAACGGTTTGATTTATTAAACGACCATCAGAACAGAACAGGGAAAATGAGACAGCCTCTTGGAGGGCTGGGAAGAGTTTTTGGGGCTGGGATCCCTCCTCCTTGTGGGTCACCAGGGCCTCCCCCTGTGGGAGAAGTCTCTGGCCTGGCTGGGAGGGGAGGAGATGTGGCTGCAGCGATGAGATGAGGGATGTGCAGGGTTGTTGGAGAAGGCCGGGCTGGAGTCTGAAGTCCCCCAGTGGGAGCCGGTACTGCTGGAGCTGACGCATCTGCAGGAGGCCAAAGGGCCGTCCTAATTCCTCCTACCAGTGTGGGAGGACAGCAGTCTCTGGGCCTCCTCCCTGCACTGGTCCGCAATCATAGTGATGATGTTCTGGACCAGCGGTGCCGTATGTCTCCCAAGCCACTCCTGCAGCCCCTCCATCATCACATCCTCATCAGGACCACGAGTGCAGAGGATGTTCAGAACGCAGCTCTCTGCTTCTTTTGCCAGCCACCACCGGTTCTCATATATTGCCTGCAGCTGCTGGCGCAGCCAGAGCAGCACAGGATCCAGGAGATTGGGGCATCTTTGGAAAAGTTCAGCCCAGATGTCGGGCATGAGACCACCCACAGCCTCTGGCTCAGCTCCATGTGCCGTCCTATGTGAAGAATATAGGAAGGCCACCACAGGGCCATCGGTGGTGTTCGCAAGACGTCTTGCCCGCCAGATGGCATCTGCCTCTTCTTCGGAGGTTACGATGACAAACTCTACGTAGTCATCTTCTGCCCGCACAGAAAGCCTGATAGACTCTAGTGGACTTCTGCAAAGAGGGCACTCTGCTCTCCTCTCTGCCCAGTACACGATGAAACTCGGGCAGAACTGGTGGTGACAGGGCATCGCGTAAGCGACGTCACGTTCAGTGTCGCGGCAGATGGAGCATTTGCTCTCAGTTTGTGTGTCCACGTCTCTTCTCCCACCTGTCTCAGCACGCACAAAGAACGAGAAGATGTCCCCCATCACTGGCACTGTCGAAGGGTGCCTCACACTGCAAAAGGGAGAGAGGCCCCGGTCACTCGCTGTCCCAGGGAGCACAGGATGGGGCAGGGCCGGAGAGGGTAAGGCAGGGCAGGAAGAAGTGCCCCGGCCCCTGGAGAAGGACGGCCTCCTGGCTCCCTGGGGCCCCACCGCCCCAGCCCCACGGCCACCCTGGGGGACGCTTCCCTGCCCAGCTCACCTCCGCTGCTGCAAGCGTGCCCCGCGCTGCCCGGCTGCCTGAACCGGGCAGGGCCGGGGAAACTCAGGCAACGGCTCCGGGACGAGCACCGAGAGCACTGGCAGAAGCCTCAGCCGACACTCCAGACCTCGCAGGAGGCCAGGCACGAGCCAGACTGGGACAGGCCCTGCCGGCACCCCGGTTTAAGCAGCCAGGGTCGTGAGGTCACAATCCCTCACGCGCTGATGTCACGGGCTGCTGCTGGGCGTCGCCACCCTCCAGCACCCAGTGACGTTACCACGGGCCTCCCTTCCTCACAGGCCTGCCTGAAGCTGGAAGACCATCATACATGTTCAGGGTGGTTCAAAACAGATTTCTAAATAATGGCTAAAGGAAATACATCAAAATGTCATTATAAAGAAATAATCATCTTTGAGATGGTGACTCTTGGCTGAGATCTGGTAAGTGTCGTAGTTTGGCCTAGTTAGCATTTTCAGTTGCTACAAAGGAAAGAAGGCTGTCAGCGGTAATGTTTGCAAAGAGAAAGGTGAAGCAGTAAGCCAAGAGAAAACATTATCTTGATTAGTGTCACACGTGTAACTAAACTACTTCTGGCTTCCTTAACCAAAAAAAAAAAAAAAAGAAAAGAAAAAAAGAAATAGAGAAAAAAAAAAAGAAGGAAAACCAAGAAATAGGAGGAAGGAGTAAAAAGGAGAAGAGAAAAGCAATGAGGGATAACGTTATACATATAGAGATAGAGATGATATCTTTTTTTTGACCAATCATTGTGATTTTGGACAGCAGTCTTCCGGAGGTATGGCCTGCAATGGCTGGATGGCAGGAGCAGTTCCAGCCCCTTAGCCTGGAAATCCCAGGGGGCTGCAGGGCCGCTCCTGTCCCTTTGGCTACTTGTAGTGGTTTTGTGTGGGCCAAGTTTTGGTAGCGGGGTTGGCTTCTTTAAAGAAAGAACTGCTAGAAGCTTCCCCTGTGTCTGACAGAGCCAAAGCCGCTCAATTCTGAGATGGACGCACTGCTGACCTAGGCCAAGCCAATGAGTCATTTGTGGAGCCAGCTTTTTGCTTGATACAGGGGAAGGGGGCTGCAGTGCTGGTCCCAGGAAGCAGCTCTCAAAACATCCCCTGCTTCTGAGGTGGACCCACCTCCAGCCCAGCTGGGCCAATCTGGCACGTCTGCCGTTGTTATTTAGGAAGGGAAATCTGAAGCAGAAGAAGGGAAATCTGAACCGGAAGAAGGGGTGTAGGAGTGGTACAAGATGCAGGTGGCCACGCAGACCCTACAGTCAGTGAAGGGGAAAGGAATGAGGAGCACCGGATTGGAGACCCCTCTACAACCCACGGCGAGAACACAGGCTGTGTCCCTGCAACTGATGGAGGCTGTGGTGGTTTAGCCCTGGCTGGGTGCCAGGTGCCCACCAAGTCTTAATATCCCCCCCCTCCCCCTCCTAAAATGGACAGGGGAGAGAGAAATATAATGAGCCGTTTGTGTGTCAACATAAGGACAGGGAGATCACTCAGCAATTTGTGTCACGGGCAAAACAGACTCAACTTGGGGAGAAACGGTTTGATTTATTAAACGACCATCAGAACAGAACAGGGAAAATGAGACAGCCTCTTGGAGGGCTGGGAAGAGTTTTTGGGGCTGGGATCCCTCCTCCTTGTGGGTCACCAGGGCCTCCCCCTGTGGGAGAAGTCTCTGGCCTGGCTGGGAGGGGAGGAGATGTGGCTGCAGCGATGAGATGAGGGATGTGCAGGGTTGTTGGAGAAGGCCGGGCTGGAGTCTGAAGTCCCCCAGTGGGAGCCGGTACTGCTGGAGCTGACGCATCTGCAGGAGGCCAAAGGGCCGTCCTAATTCCTCCTACCAGTGTGGGAGGACAGCAGTCTCTGGGCCTCCTCCCTGCACTGGTCCGCAATCATAGTGATGATGTTCTGGACCAGCGGTGCCGTATGTCTCCCAAGCCACTCCTGCAGCCCCTCCATCATCACATCCTCATCAGGACCACGAGTGCAGAGGATGTTCAGAACGCAGCTCTCTGCTTCTTTTGCCAGCCACCACCGGTTCTCATATATTGCCTGCAGCTGCTGGCGCAGCCAGAGCAGCACAGGATCCAGGAGATTGGGGCATCTTTGGAAAAGTTCAGCCCAGATGTCGGGCATGAGACCACCCACAGCCTCTGGCTCAGCTCCATGTGCCGTCCTATGTGAAGAATATAGGAAGGCCACCACAGGGCCATCGGTGGTGTTCGCAAGACGTCTTGCCCGCCAGATGGCATCTGCCTCTTCTTCGGAGGTTACGATGACAAACTCTACGTAGTCATCTTCTGCCCGCACAGAAAGCCTGATAGACTCTAGTGGACTTCTGCAAAGAGGGCACTCTGCTCTCCTCTCTGCCCAGTACACGATGAAACTCGGGCAGAACTGGTGGTGACAGGGCATCGCGTAAGCGACGTCACGTTCAGTGTCGCGGCAGATGGAGCATTTGCTCTCAGTTTGTGTGTCCACGTCTCTTCTCCCACCTGTCTCAGCACGCACAAAGAACGAGAAGATGTCCCCCATCACTGGCACTGTCGAAGGGTGCCTCACACTGCAAAAGGGAGAGAGGCCCCGGTCACTCGCTGTCCCAGGGAGCACAGGATGGGGCAGGGCCGGAGAGGGTAAGGCAGGGCAGGAAGAAGTGCCCCGGCCCCTGGAGAAGGACGGCCTCCTGGCTCCCTGGGGCCCCACCGCCCCAGCCCCACGGCCACCCTGGGGGACGCTTCCCTGCCCAGCTCACCTCCGCTGCTGCAAGCGTGCCCCGCGCTGCCCGGCTGCCTGAACCGGGCAGGGCCGGGGAAACTCAGGCAACGGCTCCGGGACGAGCACCGAGAGCACTGGCAGAAGCCTCAGCCGACACTCCAGACCTCGCAGGAGGCCAGGCACGAGCCAGACTGGGACAGGCCCTGCCGACACCCCGGTTTAAGCAGCCAGGGCCGTGAGGTCACAATCCCTCACGCGCTGATGTCACGGGCTGCTGCTGGGCGTCGCCACCCTCCAGCACCCAGTGACGTTACCACGGGCCTCCCTTCCTCACAGGCCTGCCTGAAGCTGGAAGACCATCATACATGTTCAGGGTGGTTCAAAACAGATTTCTAAATAATGGCTAAAGGAAATACATCAAAATGTCATTATAAAGAAATAATCATCTTTGAGATGGTGACTCTTGGCTGAGATCTGGTAAGTGTCGTAGTTTGGCCTAGTTAGCATTTTCAGTTGCTACAAAGGAAAGAAGGCTGTCAGCGGTAATGTTTGCAAAGAGAAAGGTGAAGCAGTAAGCCAAGAGAAAACATTATCTTGATTAATGTCACACGTGTAACTAAACTACTTCTGGCTTCCTTAACCAAAAAAAAAAAAAAAAGAAAAGAAAAAAAGAAATAGAGAAAAAAAAAAAGAAGGAAAACCAAGAAATAGGAGGAAGGAGTAAAAAGGAGAAGAGAAAAGCAATGAGGGATAACGTTATACATATAGAGATAGAGATGATATCTTTTTTTTGACCAATCATTGTGATTTTGGACAGCAGTCTTCCGGAGGTATGGCCTGCAATGGCTGGATGGCAGGAGCAGTTCCAGCCCCTTAGCCTGGAAATCCCAGGGGGCTGCAGGGCCGCTCCTGTCCCTTTGGCTACTTGTAGTGGTTTTGTGTGGGCCAAGTTTTGGTAGCGGGGTTGGCTTCTTTAAAGAAAGAACTGCTAGAAGCTTCCCCTGTGTCTGACAGAGCCAAAGCCGCTCAATTCTGAGATGGACGCACTGCTGACCTAGGCCAAGCCAATGAGTCATTTGTGGAGCCAGCTTTTTGCTTGATACAGGGGAAGGGGGCTGCAGTGCTGGTCCCAGGAAGCAGCTCTCAAAACATCCCCTGCTTCTGAGGTGGACCCACCTCCAGCCCAGCTGGGCCAATCTGGCACGTCTGCCGTTGTTATTTAGGAAGGGAAATCTGAAGCAGAAGAAGGGAAATCTGAACCGGAAGAAGGGGTGTAGGAGTGGTACAAGATGCAGGTGGCCACGCAGACCCTACAGTCAGTGAAGGGGAAAGGAATGAGGAGCACCGGATTGGAGACCCCTCTACAACCCACGGCGAGAACACAGGCTGTGTCCCTGCAACTGATGGAGGCTGTGGTGGTTTAGCCCTGGCTGGGTGCCAGGTGCCCACCAAGTCTTAATATCCCCCCCCTCCCCCTCCTAAAATGGACAGGGGAGAGAGAAATATAATGAGCCGTTTGTGTGTCAACATAAGGACAGGGAGATCACTCAGCAATTTGTGTCACGGGCAAAACAGACTCAACTTGGGGAGAAACGGTTTGATTTATTAAACGACCATCAGAACAGAACAGGGAAAATGAGACAGCCTCTTGGAGGGCTGGGAAGAGTTTTTGGGGCTGGGATCCCTCCTCCTTGTGGGTCACCAGGGCCTCCCCCTGTGGGAGAAGTCTCTGGCCTGGCTGGGAGGGGAGGAGATGTGGCTGCAGCGATGAGATGAGGGATGTGCAGGGTTGTTGGAGAAGGCCGGGCTGGAGTCTGAAGTCCCCCAGTGGGAGCCGGTACTGCTGGAGCTGACGCATCTGCAGGAGGCCAAAGGGCCGTCCTAATTCCTCCTACCAGTGTGGGAGGACAGCAGTCTCTGGGCCTCCTCCCTGCACTGGTCCGCAATCATACTGATGATGTTCTGGACCAGCGGTGCCGTATGTCTCCCAAGCCACTCCTGCAGCCCCTCCATCATCACATCCTCATCAGGACCACGAGTGCAGAGGATGTTCAGAACGCAGCTCTCTGCTTCTTTTGCCAGCCACCACCGGTTCTCATATATTGCCTGCAGCTGCTGGCGCAGCCAGAGCAGCACAGGATCCAGGAGATTGGGGCATCTTTGGAAAAGTTCAGCCCAGATGTCGGGCATGAGACCACCCACAGCCTCTGGCTCAGCTCCATGTGCCGTCCTATGTGAAGAATATAGGAAGGCCACCACAGGGCCATCAGTGGTGTTCGCAAGACGTCTTGCCCGCCAGATGGCATCTGCCTCTTCTTCGGAGGTTACGATGACAAACTCTACGTAGTCATCTTCTGCCCGCACAGAAAGCCTGATAGACTCTAGTGGACTTCTGCAAAGAGGGCACTCTGCTCTCCTCTCTGCCCAGTACACGATGAAACTCGGGCAGAACTGGTGGTGACAGGGCATCGCGTAAGCGACGTCACGTTCAGTGTCGCGGCAGATGGAGCATTTGCTCTCAGTTTGTGTGTCCACGTCTCTTCTCCCACCTGTCTCAGCACGCACAAAGAACGAGAAGATGTCCCCCATCACTGGCACTGTCGAAGGGTGCCTCACACTGCAAAAGGGAGAGAGGCCCCGGTCACTCGCTGTCCCAGGGAGCACAGGATGGGGCAGGGCCGGAGAGGGTAAGGCAGGGCAGGAAGAAGTGCCCCGGCCCCTGGAGAAGGACGGCCTCCTGGCTCCCTGGGGCCCCACCGCCCCAGCCCCACGGCCACCCTGGGGGACGCTTCCCTGCCCAGCTCACCTCCGCTGCTGCAAGCGTGCCCCGCGCTGCCCGGCTGCCTGAACCGGGCAGGGCCGGGGAAACTCAGGCAACGGCTCCGGGACGAGCACCGAGAGCACTGGCAGAAGCCTCAGCCGACACTCCAGACCTCGCAGGAGGCCAGGCACGAGCCAGACTGGGACAGGCCCTGCCGGCACCCCGGTTTAAGCAGCCAGGGCCGTGAGGTCACAATCCCTCACGCGCTGATGTCACGGGCTGCTGCTGGGCGTCGCCACCCTCCAGCACCCAGTGACGTTACCACGGGCCCCCCTTCCTCACAGGCCTGCCTGAAGCTGGAAGACCATCATACATGTTCAGGGTGGTTCAAAACAGATTTCTAAATAATGGCTAAAGGAAATACATCAAAATGTGATTATAAAGAAATAATCTTCTTTGAGATGGTGACTCTTGGCTGAGATCTGGTAAGTGTCGTAGTTTGGCCTAGTTAGCATTTTCAGTTGCTACAAAGGAAAGAAGGCTGTCAGCGGTAATGTTTGCAAAGAGAAAGGTGAAGCAGTAAGCCAAGAGAAAACATTATCTTGATTAATGTCACACGTGTAACTAAACTACTTCTGGCTTCCTTAACCAAAAAAAAAAAAAAAAGAAAAGAAAAAAAGAAATAGAGAAAAAAAAAAAGAAGGAAAACCAAGAAATAGGAGGAAGGAGTAAAAAGGAGAAGAGAAAAGCAATGAGGGATAACGTTATACATATAGAGATAGAGATGATATCTTTTTTTTGACCAATCATTGTGATTTTGGACAGCAGTCTTCCGGAGGTATGGCCTGCAATGGCTGGATGGCAGGAGCAGTTCCAGCCCCTTAGCCTGGAAATCCCAGGGGGCTGCAGGGCCGCTCCTGTCCCTTTGGCTACTTGTAGTGGTTTTGTGTGGGCCAAGTTTTGGTAGCGGGGTTGGCTTCTTTAAAGAAAGAACTGCTAGAAGCTTCCCCTGTGTCTGACAGAGCCAAAGCCGCTCAATTCTGAGATGGACGCACTGCTGACCTAGGCCAAGCCAATGAGTCATTTGTGGAGCCAGCTTTTTGCTTGATACAGGGGAAGGGGGCTGCAGTGCTGGTCCCAGGAAGCAGCTCTCAAAACATCCCCTGCTTCTGAGGTGGACCCACCTCCAGCCCAGCTGGGCCAATCTGGCACGTCTGCCGTTGTTATTTAGGAAGGGAAATCTGAAGCAGAAGAAGGGAAATCTGAACCGGAAGAAGGGGTGTAGGAGTGGTACAAGATGCAGGTGGCCACGCAGACCCTACAGTCAGTGAAGGGGAAAGGAATGAGGAGCACCGGATTGGAGACCCCTCTACAACCCACGGCGAGAACACAGGCTGTGTCCCTGCAACTGATGGAGGCTGTGGTGGTTTAGCCCTGGCTGGGTGCCAGGTGCCCACCAAGTCTTAATATCCCCCCCCTCCCCCTCCTAAAATGGACAGGGGAGAGAGAAATATAATGAGCCGTTTGTGTGTCAACATAAGGACAGGGAGATCACTCAGCAATTTGTGTCACGGGCAAAACAGACTCAACTTGGGGAGAAACGGTTTGATTTATTAAACGACCATCAGAACAGAACAGGGAAAATGAGACAGCCTCTTGGAGGGCTGGGAAGAGTTTTTGGGGCTGGGATCCCTCCTCCTTGTGGGTCACCAGGGCCTCCCCCTGTGGGAGAAGTCTCTGGCCTGGCTGGGAGGGGAGGAGATGTGGCTGCAGCGATGAGATGAGGGATGTGCAGGGTTGTTGGAGAAGGCCGGGCTGGAGTCTGAAGTCCCCCAGTGGGAGCCGGTACTGCTGGAGCTGACGCATCTGCAGGAGGCCAAAGGGCCGTCCTAATTCCTCCTACCAGTGTGGGAGGACAGCAGTCTCTGGGCCTCCTCCCTGCACTGGTCCGCAATCATAGTGATGATGTTCTGGACCAGCGGTGCCGTATGTCTCCCAAGCCACTCCTGCAGCCCCTCCATCATCACATCCTCATCAGGACCACGAGTGCAGAGGATGTTCAGAACGCAGCTCTCTGCTTCTTTTGCCAGCCACCACCGGTTCTCATATATTGCCTGCAGCTGCTGGCGCAGCCAGAGCAGCACAGGATCCAGGAGATTGGGGCATCTTTGGAAAAGTTCAGCCCAGATGTCGGGCATGAGACCACCCACAGCCTCTGGCTCAGCTCCATGTGCCGTCCTATGTGAAGAATATAGGAAGGCCACCACAGGGCCATCGGTGGTGTTCGCAAGACGTCTTGCCCGCCAGATGGCATCTGCCTCTTCTTCGGAGGTTACGATGACAAACTCTACGTAGTCATCTTCTGCCCGCACAGAAAGCCTGATAGACTCTAGTGGACTTCTGCAAAGAGGGCACTCTGCTCTCCTCTCTGCCCAGTACACGATGAAACTCGGGCAGAACTGGTGGTGACAGGGCATCGCGTAAGCGACGTCACGTTCAGTGTCGCGGCAGATGGAGCATTTGCTCTCAGTTTGTGTGTCCACGTCTCTTCTCCCACCTGTCTCAGCACGCACAAAGAACGAGAAGATGTCCCCCATCACTGGCACTGTCGAAGGGTGCCTCACACTGCAAAAGGGAGAGAGGCCCCGGTCACTCGCTGTCCCAGGGAGCACAGGATGGGGCAGGGCCGGAGAGGGTAAGGCAGGGCAGGAAGAAGTGCCCCGGCCCCTGGAGAAGGACGGCCTCCTGGCTCCCTGGGGCCCCACCGCCCCAGCCCCACGGCCACCCTGGGGGACGCTTCCCTGCCCAGCTCACCTCCGCTGCTGCAAGCGTGCCCCGCGCTGCCCGGCTGCCTGAACCGGGCAGGGCCGGGGAAACTCAGGCAACGGCTCCGGGACGAGCACCGAGAGCACTGGCAGAAGCCTCAGCCGACACTCCAGACCTCGCAGGAGGCCAGGCACGAGCCAGACTGGGACAGGCCCTGCCGGCACCCCGGTTTAAGCAGCCAGGGCCGTGAGGTCACAATCCCTCACGCGCTGATGTCACGGGCTGCTGCTGGGCGTCGCCACCCTCCAGCACCCAGTGACGTTACCACGGGCCCCCCTTCCTCACAGGCCTGCCTGAAGCTGGAAGACCATCATACATGTTCAGGGTGGTTCAAAACAGATTTCTAAATAATGGCTAAAGGAAATACATCAAAATGTGATTATAAAGAAATAATCTTCTTTGAGATGGTGACTCTTGGCTGAGATCTGGTAAGTGTCGTAGTTTGGCCTAGTTAGCATTTTCAGTTGCTACAAAGGAAAGAAGGCTGTCAGCGGTAATGTTTGCAAAGAGAAAGGTGAAGCAGTAAGCCAAGAGAAAACATTATCTTGATTAATGTCACACGTGTAACTAAACTACTTCTGGCTTCCTTAACCAAAAAAAAAAAAAAAAGAAAAGAAAAAAAGAAATAGAGAAAAAAAAAAAGAAGGAAAACCAAGAAATAGGAGGAAGGAGTAAAAAGGAGAAGAGAAAAGCAATGAGGGATAACGTTATACATATAGAGATAGAGATGATATCTTTTTTTTGACCAATCATTGTGATTTTGGACAGCAGTCTTCCGGAGGTATGGCCTGCAATGGCTGGATGGCAGGAGCAGTTCCAGCCCCTTAGCCTGGAAATCCCAGGGGGCTGCAGGGCCGCTCCTGTCCCTTTGGCTACTTGTAGTGGTTTTGTGTGGGCCAAGTTTTGGTAGCGGGGTTGGCTTCTTTAAAGAAAGAACTGCTAGAAGCTTCCCCTGTGTCTGACAGAGCCAAAGCCGCTCAATTCTGAGATGGACGCACTGCTGACCTAGGCCAAGCCAATGAGTCATTGTCAGGGTTTTTGTGGAGCCAGCTTTTTGCTTGATACAGGGGAAGGGGGCTGCAGTGCTGGTCCCAGGAAGCAGCTCTCAAAACATCCCCTGCTTCTGAGGTGGACCCACCTCCAGCCCAGCTGGGCCAATCTGGCACGTCTGCCGTTGTTATTTAGGAAGGGAAATCTGATGCAGAAGAAGGGAAATCTGAACCAGAAGAAGGGGTGTAGGAGTGGTACAAGATGCAGGTGGCCACGCAGACCCTACAGTCAGTGAAGGGGAAAGGAATGAGGAGCACCGGATTGGAGACCCCTCTACAACCCACGGCGAGAACACAGGCTGTGTCCCTGCAACTGATGGAGGCTGTGGTGGTTTAGCCCTGGCTGGGTGCCAGGTGCCCACCAAGTCTTAATATCCCCCCCCTCCCCCTCCTAAAATGGACAGGGGAGAGAGAAATATAATGAGCCGTTTGTGTGTCAACATAAGGACAGGGAGATCACTCAGCAATTTGTGTCACGGGCAAAACAGACTCAACTTGGGGAGAAACGGTTTGATTTATTAAACGACCATCAGAACAGAACAGGGAAAATGAGACAGCCTCTTGGAGGGCTGGGAAGAGTTTTTGGGGCTGGGATCCCTCCTCCTTGTGGGTCACCAGGGCCTCCCCCTGTGGGAGAAGTCTCTGGCCTGGCTGGGAGGGGAGGAGATGTGGCTGCAGCGATGAGATGAGGGATGTGCAGGGTTGTTGGAGAAGGCCGGGCTGGAGTCTGAAGTCCCCCAGTGGGAGCCGGTACTGCTGGAGCTGACGCATCTGCAGGAGGCCAAAGGGCCGTCCTAATTCCTCCTACCAGTGTGGGAGGACAGCAGTCTCTGGGCCTCCTCCCTGCACTGGTCCGCAATCATAGTGATGATGTTCTGGACCAGCGGTGCCGTATGTCTCCCAAGCCACTCCTGCAGCCCCTCCATCATCACATCCTCATCAGGACCACGAGTGCAGAGGATGTTCAGAACGCAGCTCTCTGCTTCTTTTGCCAGCCACCACCGGTTCTCATATATTGCCTGCAGCTGCTGGCGCAGCCAGAGCAGCACAGGATCCAGGAGATTGGGGCATCTTTGGAAAAGTTCAGCCCAGATGTCGGGCATGAGACCACCCACAGCCTCTGGCTCAGCTCCATGTGCCGTCCTATGTGAAGAATATAGGAAGGCCACCACAGGGCCATCGGTGGTGTTCGCAAGACGTCTTGCCCGCCAGATGGCATCTGCCTCTTCTTCGGAGGTTACGATGACAAACTCTACGTAGTCATCTTCTGCCCGCACAGAAAGCCTGATAGACTCTAGTGGACTTCTGCAAAGAGGGCACTCTGCTCTCCTCTCTGCCCAGTACACGATGAAACTCGGGCAGAACTGGTGGTGACAGGGCATCGCGTAAGCGACGTCACGTTCAGTGTCGCGGCAGATGGAGCATTTGCTCTCAGTTTGTGTGTCCACGTCTCTTCTCCCACCTGTCTCAGCACGCACAAAGAACGAGAAGATGTCCCCCATCACTGGCACTGTCGAAGGGTGCCTCACACTGCAAAAGGGAGAGAGGCCCCGGTCACTCGCTGTCCCAGGGAGCACAGGATGGGGCAGGGCCGGAGAGGGTAAGGCAGGGCAGGAAGAAGTGCCCCGGCCCCTGGAGAAGGACGGCCTCCTGGCTCCCTGGGGCCCCACCGCCCCAGCCCCACGGCCACCCTGGGGGACGCTTCCCTGCCCAGCTCACCTCCGCTGCTGCAAGCGTGCCCCACGCTGCCCGGCTGCCTGAACCGGGCAGGGCCGGGGAAACTCAGGCAACGGCTCCGGGACGAGCACCGAGAGCACTGGCAGAAGCCTCAGCCGACACTCCAGACCTCGCAGGAGGCCAGGCACGAGCCAGACTGGGACAGGCCCTGCCGGCACCCCGGTTTAAGCAGCCAGGGCCGTGAGGTCACAATCCCTCACGCGCTGATGTCACGGGCTGCTGCCGGGCGTCGCCACCCTCCAGCACCCAGTGACGTTACCACGGGCCCCCCTTCCTCACAGGCCTGCCTGAAGCTGGAAGACCATCATACATGTTCAGGGTGGTTCAAAACAGATTTCTAAATAATGGCTAAAGGAAATACATCAAAATGTCATTATAAAGAAATAATCATCTTTGAGATGGTGACTCTTGGCTGAGATCTGGTAAGTGTCGTAGTTTGGCCTAGTTAGCATTTTCAGTTGCTACAAAGGAAAGAAGGCTGTCAGCGGTAATGTTTGCAAAGAGAAAGGTGAAGCAGTAAGCCAAGAGAAAACATTATCTTGATTAATGTCACACGTGTAACTAAACTACTTCTGGCTTCCTTAACCAAAAAAAAAAAAAAAAGAAAAGAAAAAAAGAAATAGAGAAAAAAAAAAAGAAGGAAAACCAAGAAATAGGAGGAAGGAGTAAAAAGGAGAAGAGAAAAGCAATGAGGGATAACGTTATACATATAGAGATAGAGATGATATCTTTTTTTTGACCAATCATTGTGATTTTGGACAGCAGTCTTCCGGAGGTATGGCCTGCAATGGCTGGATGGCAGGAGCAGTTCCAGCCCCTTAGCCTGGAAATCCCAGGGGGCTGCAGGGCCGCTCCTGTCCCTTTGGCTACTTGTAGTGGTTTTGTGTGGGCCAAGTTTTGGTAGCGGGGTTGGCTTCTTTAAAGAAAGAACTGCTAGAAGCTTCCCCTGTGTCTGACAGAGCCAAAGCCGCTCAATTCTGAGATGGACGCACTGCTGACCTAGGCCAAGCCAATGAGTCATTGTCAGGGTTTTTGTGGAGCCAGCTTTTTGCTTGATACAGGGGAAGGGGGCTGCAGTGCTGGTCCCAGGAAGCAGCTCTCAAAACATCCCCTGCTTCTGAGGTGGACCCACCTCCAGCCCAGCTGGGCCAATCTGGCACGTCTGCCGTTGTTATTTAGGAAGGGAAATCTGAAGCAGAAGAAGGGAAATCTGAACCGGAAGAAGGGGTGTAGGAGTGGTACAAGATGCAGGTGGCCACGCAGACCCTACAGTCAGTGAAGGGGAAAGGAATGAGGAGCACCGGATTGGAGACCCCTCTACAACCCACGGCGAGAACACAGGCTGTGTCCCTGCAACTGATGGAGGCTGTGGTGGTTTAGCCCTGGCTGGGTGCCAGGTGCCCACCAAGTCTTAATATCCCCCCCCTCCCCCTCCTAAAATGGACAGGGGAGAGAGAAATATAATGAGCCGTTTGTGTGTCAACATAAGGACAGGGAGATCACTCAGCAATTTGTGTCACGGGCAAAACAGACTCAACTTGGGGAGAAACGGTTTGATTTATTAAACGACCATCAGAACAGAACAGGGAAAATGAGACAGCCTCTTGGAGGGCTGGGAAGAGTTTTTGGGACTGGGATCCCTCCTCTTTGTGGGTCACCAGGGCCTCCCCCTGTGGGAGAAGTCTCTGGCCTGGCTGGGAGGGGAGGAGATGTGGCTGCAGCGATGAGATGAGGGATGTGCAGGGTTGTTGGAGAAGGCCGGGCTGGAGTCTGAAGTCCCCCAGTGGGAGCCGGTACTGCTGGAGCTGACGCATCTGCAGGAGGCCAAAGGGCCGTCCTAATTCCTCCTACCAGTGTGGGAGGACAGCAGTCTCTGGGCCTCCTCCCTGCACTGGTCCGCAATCATAGTGATGATGTTCTGGACCAGCGGTGCCGTATGTCTCCCAAGCCACTCCTGCAGCCCCTCCATCATCACATCCTCATCAGGACCACGAGTGCAGAGGATGTTCAGAACGCAGCTCTCTGCTTCTTTTGCCAGCCACCACCGGTTCTCATATATTGCCTGCAGCTGCTGGCGCAGCCAGAGCAGCACAGGATCCAGGAGATTGGGGCATCTTTGGAAAAGTTCAGCCCAGATGTCGGGCATGAGACCACCCACAGCCTCTGGCTCAGCTCCATGTGCCGTCCTATGTGAAGAATATAGGAAGGCCACCACAGGGCCATCGGTGGTGTTCGCAAGACGTCTTGCCCGCCAGATGGCATCTGCCTCTTCTTCGGAGGTTACGATGACAAACTCTACGTAGTCATCTTCTGCCCGCACAGAAAGCCTGATAGACTCTAGTGGACTTCTGCAAAGAGGGCACTCTGCTCTCCTCTCTGCCCAGTACACGATGAAACTCGGGCAGAACTGGTGGTGACAGGGCATCGCGTAAGCGACGTCACGTTCAGTGTCGCGGCAGATGGAGCATTTGCTCTCAGTTTGTGTGTCCACGTCTCTTCTCCCACCTGTCTCAGCACGCACAAAGAACGAGAAGATGTCCCCCATCACTGGCACTGTCGAAGGGTGCCTCACACTGCAAAAGGGAGAGAGGCCCCGGTCACTCGCTGTCCCAGGGAGCACAGGATGGGGCAGGGCCGGAGAGGGTAAGGCAGGGCAGGAAGAAGTGCCCCGGCCCCTGGAGAAGGACGGCCTCCTGGCTCCCTGGGGCCCCACCGCCCCAGCCCCACGGCCACCCTGGGGGACGCTTCCCTGCCCAGCTCACCTCCGCTGCTGCAAGCGTGCCCCGCGCTGCCCGGCTGCCTGAACCGGGCAGGGCCGGGGAAACTCAGGCAACGGCTCCGGGACGAGCACCGAGAGCACTGGCAGAAGCCTCAGCCGACACTCCAGACCTCGCAGGAGGCCAGGCACGAGCCAGACTGGGACAGGCCCTGCCGACACCCCGGTTTAAGCAGCCAGGGCCGTGAGGTCACAATCCCTCACGCGCTGATGTCACGGGCTGCTGCCGGGCGTCGCCACCCTCCAGCACCCAGTGACGTTACCACGGGCCCCCCTTCCTCACAGGCCTGCCTGAAGCTGGAAGACCATCATACATGTTCAGGGTGGTTCAAAACAGATTTCTAAATAATGGCTAAAGGAAATACATCAAAATGTCATTATAAAGAAATAATCATCTTTGAGATGGTGACTCTTGGCTGAGATCTGGTGTCGTAGTTTGGCCTAGTTAGCATTTTCAGTTGCTACAAAGGAAAGAAGGCTGTCAGCGGTAATGTTTGCAAAGAGAAAGGTGAAGCAGTAAGCCAAGAGAAAACATTATCTTGATTAATGTCACACGTGTAACTAAACTACTTCTGGCTTCCTTAACCAAAAAAAAAAAAAAAAGAAAAGAAAAAAAGAAATAGAGAAAAAAAAAAAGAAGGAAAACCAAGAAATAGGAGGAAGGAGTAAAAAGGAGAAGAGAAAAGCAATGAGGGATAACGTTATACATATAGAGATAGAGATGATATCTTTTTTTTGACCAATCATTGTGATTTTGGACAGCAGTCTTCCGGAGGTATGGCCTGCAATGGCTGGATGGCAGGAGCAGTTCCAGCCCCTTAGCCTGGAAATCCCAGGGGGCTGCAGGGCCGCTCCTGTCCCTTTGGCTACTTGTAGTGGTTTTGTGTGGGCCAAGTTTTGGTAGCGGGGTTGGCTTCTTTAAAGAAAGAACTGCTAGAAGCTTCCCCTGTGTCTGACAGAGCCAAAGCCGCTCAATTCTGAGATGGACGCACTGCTGACCTAGGCCAAGCCAATGAGTCATTTGTGGAGCCAGCTTTTTGCTTGATACAGGGGAAGGGGGCTGCAGTGCTGGTCCCAGGAAGCAGCTCTCAAAACATCCCCTGCTTCTGAGGTGGACCCACCTCCAGCCCAGCTGGGCCAATCTGGCACGTCTGCCGTTGTTATTTAGGAAGGGAAATCTGAAGCAGAAGAAGGGAAATCTGAACCGGAAGAAGGGGTGTAGGAGTGGTACAAGATGCAGGTGGCCACGCAGACCCTACAGTCAGTGAAGGGGAAAGGAATGAGGAGCACCGGATTGGAGACCCCTCTACAACCCACGGCGAGAACACAGGCTGTGTCCCTGCAACTGATGGAGGCTGTGGTGGTTTAGCCCTGGCTGGGTGCCAGGTGCCCACCAAGTCTTAATATCCCCCCCCTCCCCCTCCTAAAATGGACAGGGGAGAGAGAAATATAATGAGCCGTTTGTGTGTCAACATAAGGACAGGGAGATCACTCAGCAATTTGTGTCACGGGCAAAACAGACTCAACTTGGGGAGAAACGGTTTGATTTATTAAACGACCATCAGAACAGAACAGGGAAAATGAGACAGCCTCTTGGAGGGCTGGGAAGAGTTTTTGGGGCTGGGATCCCTCCTCTTTGTGGGTCACCAGGGCCTCCCCCTGTGGGAGAAGTCTCTGGCCTGGCTGGGAGGGGAGGAGATGTGGCTGCAGCGATGAGATGAGGGATGTGCAGGGTTGTTGGAGAAGGCCGGGCTGGAGTCTGAAGTCCCCCAGTGGGAGCCGGTACTGCTGGAGCTGACGCATCTGCAGGAGGCCAAAGGGCCGTCCTAATTCCTCCTACCAGTGTGGGAGGACAGCAGTCTCTGGGCCTCCTCCCTGCACTGGTCCGCAATCATAGTGATGATGTTCTGGACCAGCGGTGCCGTATGTCTCCCAAGCCACTCCTGCAGCCCCTCCATCATCACATCCTCATCAGGACCACGAGTGCAGAGGATGTTCAGAACGCAGCTCTCTGCTTCTTTTGCCAGCCACCACCGGTTCTCATATATTGCCTGCAGCTGCTGGCGCAGCCAGAGCAGCACAGGATCCAGGAGATTGGGGCATCTTTGGAAAAGTTCAGCCCAGATGTCGGGCATGAGACCACCCACAGCCTCTGGCTCAGCTCCATGTGCTGTCCTATGTGAAGAATATAGGAAGGCCACCACAGGGCCATCGGTGGTGTTCGCAAGACGTCTTGCCCGCCAGATGGCATCTGCCTCTTCTTCGGAGGTTACGATGACAAACTCTACGTAGTCATCTTCTGCCCGCACAGAAAGCCTGATAGACTCTAGTGGACTTCTGCAAAGAGGGCACTCTGCTCTCCTCTCTGCCCAGTACACGATGAAACTCGGGCAGAACTGGTGGTGACAGGGCATCGCGTAAGCGACGTCACGTTCAGTGTCGCGGCAGATGGAGCATTTGCTCTCAGTTTGTGTGTCCACGTCTCTTCTCCCACCTGTCTCAGCACGCACAAAGAACGAGAAGATGTCCCCCATCACTGGCACTGTCGAAGGGTGCCTCACACTGCAAAAGGGAGAGAGGCCCCGGTCACTCGCTGTCCCAGGGAGCACAGGATGGGGCAGGGCCGGAGAGGGTAAGGCAGGGCAGGAAGAAGTGCCCCGGCCCCTGGAGAAGGACGGCCTCCTGGCTCCCTGGGGCCCCACCGCCCCAGCCCCACGGCCACCCTGGGGGACGCTTCCCTGCCCAGCTCACCTCCGCTGCTGCAAGCGTGCCCCACGCTGCCCGGCTGCCTGAACCGGGCAGGGCCGGGGAAACTCAGGCAACGGCTCCGGGACGAGCACCGAGAGCACTGGCAGAAGCCTCAGCCGACACTCCAGACCTCGCAGGAGGCCAGGCACGAGCCAGACTGGGACAGGCCCTGCCGGCACCCCGGTTTAAGCAGCCAGGGCCGTGAGGTCACAATCCCTCACGCGCTGATGTCACGGGCTGCTGCCGGGCGTCGCCACCCTCCAGCACCCAGTGACGTTACCACGGGCCCCCCTTCCTCACAGGCCTGCCTGAAGCTGGAAGACCATCATACATGTTCAGGGTGGTTCAAAACAGATTTCTAAATAATGGCTAAAGGAAATACATCAAAATGTCATTATAAAGAAATAATCATCTTTGAGATGGTGACTCTTGGCTGAGATCTGGTGTCGTAGTTTGGCCTAGTTAGCATTTTCAGTTGCTACAAAGGAAAGAAGGCTGTCAGCGGTAATGTTTGCAAAGAGAAAGGTGAAGCAGTAAGCCAAGAGAAAACATTATCTTGATTAATGTCACACGTGTAACTAAACTACTTCTGGCTTCCTTAACCAAAAAAAAAAAAAAAAGAAAAGAAAAAAAGAAATAGAGAAAAAAAAAAAGAAGGAAAACCAAGAAATAGGAGGAAGGAGTAAAAAGGAGAAGAGAAAAGCAATGAGGGATAACGTTATACATATAGAGATAGAGATGATATCTTTTTTTTGACCAATCATTGTGATTTTGGACAGCAGTCTTCCGGAGGTATGGCCTGCAATGGCTGGATGGCAGGAGCAGTTCCAGCCCCTTAGCCTGGAAATCCCAGGGGGCTGCAGGGCCGCTCCTGTCCCTTTGGCTACTTGTAGTGGTTTTGTGTGGGCCAAGTTTTGGTAGCGGGGTTGGCTTCTTTAAAGAAAGAACTGCTAGAAGCTTCCCCTGTGTCTGACAGAGCCAAAGCCGCTCAATTCTGAGATGGACGCACTGCTGACCTAGGCCAAGCCAATGAGTCATTTGTGGAGCCAGCTTTTTGCTTGATACAGGGGAAGGGGGCTGCAGTGCTGGTCCCAGGAAGCAGCTCTCAAAACATCCCCTGCTTCTGAGGTGGACCCACCTCCAGCCCAGCTGGGCCAATCTGGCACGTCTGCCGTTGTTATTTAGGAAGGGAAATCTGAAGCAGAAGAAGGGAAATCTGAACCGGAAGAAGGGGTGTAGGAGTGGTACAAGATGCAGGTGGCCACGCAGACCCTACAGTCAGTGAAGGGGAAAGGAATGAGGAGCACCGGATTGGAGACCCCTCTACAACCCACGGCGAGAACACAGGCTGTGTCCCTGCAACTGATGGAGGCTGTGGTGGTTTAGCCCTGGCTGGGTGCCAGGTGCCCACCAAGTCTTAATATCCCCCCCCTCCCCCTCCTAAAATGGACAGGGGAGAGAGAAATATAATGAGCCGTTTGTGTGTCAACATAAGGACAGGGAGATCACTCAGCAATTTGTGTCACGGGCAAAACAGACTCAACTTGGGGAGAAACGGTTTGATTTATTAAACGACCATCAGAACAGAACAGGGAAAATGAGACAGCCTCTTGGAGGGCTGGGAAGAGTTTTTGGGGCTGGGATCCCTCCTCCTTGTGGGTCACCAGGGCCTCCCCCTGTGGGAGAAGTCTCTGGCCTGGCTGGGAGGGGAGGAGATGTGGCTGCAGCGATGAGATGAGGGATGTGCAGGGTTGTTGGAGAAGGCCGGGCTGGAGTCTGAAGTCCCCCAGTGGGAGCCGGTACTGCTGGAGCTGACGCATCTGCAGGAGGCCAAAGGGCCGTCCTAATTCCTCCTACCAGTGTGGGAGGACAGCAGTCTCTGGGCCTCCTCCCTGCACTGGTCCGCAATCATAGTGATGATGTTCTGGACCAGCGGTGCCGTATGTCTCCCAAGCCACTCCTGCAGCCCCTCCATCATCACATCCTCATCAGGACCACGAGTGCAGAGGATGTTCAGAACGCAGCTCTCTGCTTCTTTTGCCAGCCACCACCGGTTCTCATATATTGCCTGCAGCTGCTGGCGCAGCCAGAGCAGCACAGGATCCAGGAGATTGGGGCATCTTTGGAAAAGTTCAGCCCAGATGTCGGGCATGAGACCACCCACAGCCTCTGGCTCAGCTCCATGTGCCGTCCTATGTGAAGAATATAGGAAGGCCACCACAGGGCCATCGGTGGTGTTCGCAAGACGTCTTGCCCGCCAGATGGCATCTGCCTCTTCTTCGGAGGTTACGATGACAAACTCTACGTAGTCATCTTCTGCCCGCACAGAAAGCCTGATAGACTCTAGTGGACTTCTGCAAAGAGGGCACTCTGCTCTCCTCTCTGCCCAGTACACGATGAAACTCGGGCAGAACTGGTGGTGACAGGGCATCGCGTAAGCGACGTCACGTTCAGTGTCGCGGCAGATGGAGCATTTGCTCTCAGTTTGTGTGTCCACGTCTCTTCTCCCACCTGTCTCAGCACGCACAAAGAACGAGAAGATGTCCCCCATCACTGGCACTGTCGAAGGGTGCCTCACACTGCAAAAGGGAGAGAGGCCCCGGTCACTCGCTGTCCCAGGGAGCACAGGATGGGGCAGGGCCGGAGAGGGTAAGGCAGGGCAGGAAGAAGTGCCCCGGCCCCTGGAGAAGGACGGCCTCCTGGCTCCCTGGGGCCCCACCGCCCCAGCCCCACGGCCACCCTGGGGGACGCTTCCCTGCCCAGCTCACCTCCGCTGCTGCAAGTGTGCCCCACGCTGCCCGGCTGCCTGAACCGGGCAGGGCCGGGGAAACTCAGGCAACGGCTCCGGGACGAGCACCGAGAGCACTGGCAGAAGCCTCAGCCGACACTCCAGACCTCGCAGGAGGCCAGGCACGAGCCAGACTGGGACAGGCCCTGCCGACACCCCGGTTTAAGCAGCCAGGGCCGTGAGGTCACAATCCCTCACGCGCTGATGTCACGGGCTGCTGCTGGGCGTCGCCACCCTCCAGCACCCAGTGACGTTACCACGGGCCCCCCTTCCTCACAGGCCTGCCTGAAGCTGGAAGACCATCATACATGTTCAGGGTGGTTCAAAACAGATTTCTAAATAATGGCTAAAGGAAATACATCAAAATGTCATTATAAAGAAATAATCTTCTTTGAGATGGTGACTCTTGGCTGAGATCTGGTAAGTGTCGTAGTTTGGCCTAGTTAGCATTTTCAGTTGCTACAAAGGAAAGAAGGCTGTCAGCGGTAATGTTTGCAAAGAGAAAGGTGAAGCAGTAAGCCAAGAGAAAACATTATCTTGATTAATGTCACACGTGTAACTAAACTACTTCTGGCTTCCTTAACCAAAAAAAAAAAAAAAAGAAAAGAAAAAAAGAAATAGAGAAAAAAAAAAAGAAGGAAAACCAAGAAATAGGAGGAAGGAGTAAAAAGGAGAAGAGAAAAGCAATGAGGGATAACGTTATACATATAGAGATAGAGATGATATCTTTTTTTTGACCAATCATTGTGATTTTGGACAGCAGTCTTCCGGAGGTATGGCCTGCAATGGCTGGATGGCAGGAGCAGTTCCAGCCCCTTAGCCTGGAAATCCCAGGGGGCTGCAGGGCCGCTCCTGTCCCTTTGGCTACTTGTAGTGGTTTTGTGTGGGCCAAGTTTTGGTAGCGGGGTTGGCTTCTTTAAAGAAAGAACTGCTAGAAGCTTCCCCTGTGTCTGACAGAGCCAAAGCCGCTCAATTCTGAGATGGACGCACTGCTGACCTAGGCCAAGCCAATGAGTCATTTGTGGAGCCAGCTTTTTGCTTGATACAGGGGAAGGGGGCTGCAGTGCTGGTCCCAGGAAGCAGCTCTCAAAACATCCCCTGCTTCTGAGGTGGACCCACCTCCAGCCCAGCTGGGCCAATCTGGCACGTCTGCCGTTGTTATTTAGGAAGGGAAATCTGAAGCAGAAGAAGGGAAATCTGAACCGGAAGAAGGGGTGTAGGAGTGGTACAAGATGCAGGTGGCCACGCAGACCCTACAGTCAGTGAAGGGGAAAGGAATGAGGAGCACCGGATTGGAGACCCCTCTACAGCCCACGGCGAGAACACAGGCTGTGTCCCTGCAACTGATGGAGGCTGTGGTGGTTTAGCCCTGGCTGGGTGCCAGGTGCCCACCAAGTCTTAATATCCCCCCCCTCCCCCTCCTAAAATGGACAGGGGAGAGAGAAATATAATGAGCCGTTTGTGTGTCAACATAAGGACAGGGAGATCACTCAGCAATTTGTGTCACGGGCAAAACAGACTCAACTTGGGGAGAAACGGTTTGATTTATTAAACGACCATCAGAACAGAACAGGGAAAATGAGACAGCCTCTTGGAGGGCTGGGAAGAGTTTTTGGGGCTGGGATCCCTCCTCTTTGTGGGTCACCAGGGCCTCCCCCTGTGGGAGAAGTCTCTGGCCTGGCTGGGAGGGGAGGAGATGTGGCTGCAGCGATGAGATGAGGGATGTGCAGGGTTGTTGGAGAAGGCCGGGCTGGAGTCTGAAGTCCCCCAGTGGGAGCCGGTACTGCTGGAGCTGACGCATCTGCAGGAGGCCAAAGGGCCGTCCTAATTCCTCCTACCAGTGTGGGAGGACAGCAGTATCTGGGCCTCCTCCCTGCACTGGTCCGCAATCATAGTGATGATGTTCTGGACCAGCGGTGCCGTATGTCTCCCAAGCCACTCCTGCAGCCCCTCCATCATCACATCCTCATCAGGACCACGAGTGCAGAGGATGTTCAGAACGCAGCTCTCTGCTTCTTTTGCCAGCCACCACCGGTTCTCATATATTGCCTGCAGCTGCTGGCGCAGCCAGAGCAGCACAGGATCCAGGAGATTGGGGCATCTTTGGAAAAGTTCAGCCCAGATGTCGGGCATGAGACCACCCACAGCCTCTGGCTCAGCTCCATGTGCCGTCCTATGTGAAGAATATAGGAAGGCCACCACAGGGCCATCGGTGGTGTTCGCAAGACGTCTTGCCCGCCAGATGGCATCTGCCTCTTCTTCGGAGGTTACGATGACAAACTCTACGTAGTCATCTTCTGCCCGCACAGAAAGCCTGATAGACTCTAGTGGACTTCTGCAAAGAGGGCACTCTGCTCTCCTCTCTGCCCAGTACACGATGAAACTCGGGCAGAACTGGTGGTGACAGGGCATCGCGTAAGCGACGTCACGTTCAGTGTCGCGGCAGATGGAGCATTTGCTCTCAGTTTGTGTGTCCACGTCTCTTCTCCCACCTGTCTCAGCACGCACAAAGAACGAGAAGATGTCCCCCATCACTGGCACTGTCGAAGGGTGCCTCACACTGCAAAAGGGAGAGAGGCCCCGGTCACTCGCTGTCCCAGGGAGCACAGGATGGGGCAGGGCCGGAGAGGGTAAGGCAGGGCAGGAAGAAGTGCCCCGGCCCCTGGAGAAGGACGGCCTCCTGGCTCCCTGGGGCCCCACCGCCCCAGCCCCACGGCCACCCTGGGGGACGCTTCCCTGCCCAGCTCACCTCCGCTGCTGCAAGCGTGCCCCACGCTGCCCGGCTGCCTGAACCGGGCAGGGCCGGGGAAACTCAGGCAACGGCTCCGGGACGAGCACCGAGAGCACTGGCAGAAGCCTCAGCCGACACTCCAGACCTCGCAGGAGGCCAGGCACGAGCCAGACTGGGACAGGCCCTGCCGACACCCCGGTTTAAGCAGCCAGGGCCGTGAGGTCACAATCCCTCACGCGCTGATGTCACGGGCTGCTGCTGGGCGTCGCCACCCTCCAGCACCCAGTGACGTTACCACGGGCCCCCCTTCCTCACAGGCCTGCCTGAAGCTGGAAGACCATCATACATGTTCAGGGTGGTTCAAAACAGATTTCTAAATAATGGCTAAAGGAAATACATCAAAATGTCATTATAAAGAAATAATCTTCTTTGAGATGGTGACTCTTGGCTGAGATCTGGTAAGTGTCGTAGTTTGGCCTAGTTAGCATTTTCAGTTGCTACAAAGGAAAGAAGGCTGTCAGCGGTAATGTTTGCAAAGAGAAAGGTGAAGCAGTAAGCCAAGAGAAAACATTATCTTGATTAATGTCACACGTGTAACTAAACTACTTCTGGCTTCCTTAACCAAAAAAAAAAAAAAAAGAAAAGAAAAAAAGAAATAGAGAAAAAAAAAAAGAAGGAAAACCAAGAAATAGGAGGAAGGAGTAAAAAGGAGAAGAGAAAAGCAATGAGGGATAACGTTATACATATAGAGATAGAGATGATATCTTTTTTTTGACCAATCATTGTGATTTTGGACAGCAGTCTTCCGGAGGTATGGCCTGCAATGGCTGGATGGCAGGAGCAGTTCCAGCCCCTTAGCCTGGAAATCCCAGGGGGCTGCAGGGCCGCTCCTGTCCCTTTGGCTACTTGTAGTGGTTTTGTGTGGGCCAAGTTTTGGTAGCGGGGTTGGCTTCTTTAAAGAAAGAACTGCTAGAAGCTTCCCCTGTGTCTGACAGAGCCAAAGCCGCTCAATTCTGAGATGGACGCACTGCTGACCTAGGCCAAGCCAATGAGTCATTTGTGGAGCCAGCTTTTTGCTTGATACAGGGGAAGGGGGCTGCAGTGCTGGTCCCAGGAAGCAGCTCTCAAAACATCCCCTGCTTCTGAGGTGGACCCACCTCCAGCCCAGCTGGGCCAATCTGGCACGTCTGCCGTTGTTATTTAGGAAGGGAAATCTGAAGCAGAAGAAGGGAAATCTGAACCGGAAGAAGGGGTGTAGGAGTGGTACAAGATGCAGGTGGCCACGCAGACCCTACAGTCAGTGAAGGGGAAAGGAATGAGGAGCACCGGATTGGAGACCCCTCTACAGCCCACGGCGAGAACACAGGCTGTGTCCCTGCAACTGATGGAGGCTGTGGTGGTTTAGCCCTGGCTGGGTGCCAGGTGCCCACCAAGTCTTAATATCCCCCCCCTCCCCCTCCTAAAATGGACAGGGGAGAGAGAAATATAATGAGCCGTTTGTGTGTCAACATAAGGACAGGGAGATCACTCAGCAATTTGTGTCACGGGCAAAACAGACTCAACTTGGGGAGAAACGGTTTGATTTATTAAACGACCATCAGAACAGAACAGGGAAAATGAGACAGCCTCTTGGAGGGCTGGGAAGAGTTTTTGGGGCTGGGATCCCTCCTCTTTGTGGGTCACCAGGGCCTCCCCCTGTGGGAGAAGTCTCTGGCCTGGCTGGGAGGGGAGGAGATGTGGCTGCAGCGATGAGATGAGGGATGTGCAGGGTTGTTGGAGAAGGCCGGGCTGGAGTCTGAAGTCCCCCAGTGGGAGCCGGTACTGCTGGAGCTGACGCATCTGCAGGAGGCCAAAGGGCCGTCCTAATTCCTCCTACCAGTGTGGGAGGACAGCAGTATCTGGGCCTCCTCCCTGCACTGGTCCGCAATCATAGTGATGATGTTCTGGACCAGCGGTGCCGTATGTCTCCCAAGCCACTCCTGCAGCCCCTCCATCATCACATCCTCATCAGGACCACGAGTGCAGAGGATGTTCAGAACGCAGCTCTCTGCTTCTTTTGCCAGCCACCACCGGTTCTCATATATTGCCTGCAGCTGCTGGCGCAGCCAGAGCAGCACAGGATCCAGGAGATTGGGGCATCTTTGGAAAAGTTCAGCCCAGATGTCGGGCATGAGACCACCCACAGCCTCTGGCTCAGCTCCATGTGCCGTCCTATGTGAAGAATATAGGAAGGCCACCACAGGGCCATCGGTGGTGTTCGCAAGACGTCTTGCCCGCCAGATGGCATCTGCCTCTTCTTCGGAGGTTACGATGACAAACTCTACGTAGTCATCTTCTGCCCGCACAGAAAGCCTGATAGACTCTAGTGGACTTCTGCAAAGAGGGCACTCTGCTCTCCTCTCTGCCCAGTACACGATGAAACTCGGGCAGAACTGGTGGTGACAGGGCATCGCGTAAGCGACGTCACGTTCAGTGTCGCGGCAGATGGAGCATTTGCTCTCAGTTTGTGTGTCCACGTCTCTTCTCCCACCTGTCTCAGCACGCACAAAGAACGAGAAGATGTCCCCCATCACTGGCACTGTCGAAGGGTGCCTCACACTGCAAAAGGGAGAGAGGCCCCGGTCACTCGCTGTCCCAGGGAGCACAGGATGGGGCAGGGCCGGAGAGGGTAAGGCAGGGCAGGAAGAAGTGCCCCGGCCCCTGGAGAAGGACAGCCTCCTGGCTCCCTGGGGCCCCACCGCCCCAGCCCCACGGCCACCCTGGGGGACGCTTCCCTGCCCAGCTCACCTCCGCTGCTGCAAGCGTGCCCCGCGCTGCCCGGCTGCCTGAACCGGGCAGGGCCGGGGAAACTCAGGCAACGGCTCCGGGACGAGCACCGAGAGCACTGGCAGAAGCCTCAGCCGACACTCCAGACCTCGCAGGAGGCCAGGCACGAGCCAGACTGGGACAGGCCCTGCCGGCACCCCGGTTTAAGCAGCCAGGGCCGTGAGGTCACAATCCCTCACGCGCTGATGTCACGGGCTGCTGCCGGGCGTCGCCACCCTCCAGCACCCAGTGACGTTACCACGGGCCCCCCTTCCTCACAGGCCTGCCTGAAGCTGGAAGACCATCATACATGTTCAGGGTGGTTCAAAACAGATTTCTAAATAATGGCTAAAGGAAATACATCAAAATGTCATTATAAAGAAATAATCATCTTTGAGATGGTGACTCTTGGCTGAGATCTGGTGTCGTAGTTTGGCCTAGTTAGCATTTTCAGTTGCTACAAAGGAAAGAAGGCTGTCAGCGGTAATGTTTGCAAAGAGAAAGGTGAAGCAGTAAGCCAAGAGAAAACATTATCTTGATTAATGTCACACGTGTAACTAAACTACTTCTGGCTTCCTTAACCAAAAAAAAAAAAAAAAGAAAAGAAAAAAAGAAATAGAGAAAAAAAAAAAGAAGGAAAACCAAGAAATAGGAGGAAGGAGTAAAAAGGAGAAGAGAAAAGCAATGAGGGATAACGTTATACATATAGAGATAGAGATGATATCTTTTTTTTGACCAATCATTGTGATTTTGGACAGCAGTCTTCCGGAGGTATGGCCTGCAATGGCTGGATGGCAGGAGCAGTTCCAGCCCCTTAGCCTGGAAATCCCAGGGGGCTGCAGGGCCGCTCCTGTCCCTTTGGCTACTTGTAGTGGTTTTGTGTGGGCCAAGTTTTGGTAGCGGGGTTGGCTTCTTTAAAGAAAGAACTGCTAGAAGCTTCCCCTGTGTCTGACAGAGCCAAAGCCGCTCAATTCTGAGATGGACGCACTGCTGACCTAGGCCAAGCCAATGAGTCATTTGTGGAGCCAGCTTTTTGCTTGATACAGGGGAAGGGGGCTGCAGTGCTGGTCCCAGGAAGCAGCTCTCAAAACATCCCCTGCTTCTGAGGTGGACCCACCTCCAGCCCAGCTGGGCCAATCTGGCACGTCTGCCGTTGTTATTTAGGAAGGGAAATCTGAAGCAGAAGAAGGGAAATCTGAACCGGAAGAAGGGGTGTAGGAGTGGTACAAGATGCAGGTGGCCACGCAGACCCTACAGTCAGTGAAGGGGAAAGGAATGAGGAGCACCGGATTGGAGACCCCTCTACAACCCACGGCGAGAACACAGGCTGTGTCCCTGCAACTGATGGAGGCTGTGGTGGTTTAGCCCTGGCTGGGTGCCAGGTGCCCACCAAGTCTTAATATCCCCCCCCTTCCCCTCCTAAAATGGACAGGGGAGAGAGAAATATAATGAGCCGTTTGTGTGTCAACATAAGGACAGGGAGATCACTCAGCAATTTGTGTCACGGGCAAAACAGACTCAACTTGGGGAGAAACGGTTTGATTTATTAAACGACCATCAGAACAGAACAGGGAAAATGAGACAGCCTCTTGGAGGGCTGGGAAGAGTTTTTGGGGCTGGGATCCCTCCTCCTTGTGGGTCACCAGGGCCTCCCCCTGTGGGAGAAGTCTCTGGCCTGGCTGGGAGGGGAGGAGATGTGGCTGCAGCGATGAGATGAGGGATGTGCAGGGTTGTTGGAGAAGGCCGGGCTGGAGTCTGAAGTCCCCCAGTGGGAGCCGGTACTGCTGGAGCTGACGCATCTGCAGGAGGCCAAAGGGCCGTCCTAATTCCTCCTACCAGTGTGGGAGGACAGCAGTCTCTGGGCCTCCTCCCTGCACTGGTCCGCAATCATAGTGATGATGTTCTGGACCAGCGGTGCCGTATGTCTCCCAAGCCACTCCTGCAGCCCCTCCATCATCACATCCTCATCAGGACCACGAGTGCAGAGGATGTTCAGAACGCAGCTCTCTGCTTCTTTTGCCAGCCACCACCGGTTCTCATATATTGCCTGCAGCTGCTGGCGCAGCCAGAGCAGCACAGGATCCAGGAGATTGGGGCATCTTTGGAAAAGTTCAGCCCAGATGTCGGGCATGAGACCACCCACAGCCTCTGGCTCAGCTCCATGTGCCGTCCTATGTGAAGAATATAGGAAGGCCACCACAGGGCCATCGGTGGTGTTCGCAAGACGTCTTGCCCGCCAGATGGCATCTGCCTCTTCTTCGGAGGTTACGATGACAAACTCTACGTAGTCATCTTCTGCCCGCACAGAAAGCCTGATAGACTCTAGTGGACTTCTGCAAAGAGGGCACTCTGCTCTCCTCTCTGCCCAGTACACGATGAAACTCGGGCAGAACTGGTGGTGACAGGGCATCGCGTAAGCGACGTCACGTTCAGTGTCGCGGCAGATGGAGCATTTGCTCTCAGTTTGTGTGTCCACGTCTCTTCTCCCACCTGTCTCAGCACGCACAAAGAACGAGAAGATGTCCCCCATCACTGGCACTGTCGAAGGGTGCCTCACACTGCAAAAGGGAGAGAGGCCCCGGTCACTCGCTGTCCCAGGGAGCACAGGATGGGGCAGGGCCGGAGAGGGTAAGGCAGGGCAGGAAGAAGTGCCCCGGCCCCTGGAGAAGGACGGCCTCCTGGCTCCCTGGGGCCCCACCGCCCCAGCCCCACGGCCACCCTGGGGGACGCTTCCCTGCCCAGCTCACCTCCGCTGCTGCAAGCGTGCCCCACGCTGCCCGGCTGCCTGAACCGGGCAGGGCCGGGGAAACTCAGGCAACGGCTCCGGGACGAGCACCGAGAGCACTGGCAGAAGCCTCAGCCGACACTCCAGACCTCGCAGGAGGCCAGGCACGAGCCAGACTGGGACAGGCCCTGCCGACACCCCGGTTTAAGCAGCCAGGGCCGTGAGGTCACAATCCCTCACGCGCTGATGTCACGGGCTGCTGCTGGGCGTCGCCACCCTCCAGCACCCAGTGACGTTACCACGGGCCCCCCTTCCTCACAGGCCTGCCTGAAGCTGGAAGACCATCATACATGTTCAGGGTGGTTCAAAACAGATTTCTAAATAATGGCTAAAGGAAATACATCAAAATGTCATTATAAAGAAATAATCTTCTTTGAGATGGTGACTCTTGGCTGAGATCTGGTAAGTGTCGTAGTTTGGCCTAGTTAGCATTTTCAGTTGCTACAAAGGAAAGAAGGCTGTCAGCGGTAATGTTTGCAAAGAGAAAGGTGAAGCAGTAAGCCAAGAGAAAACATTATCTTGATTAATGTCACACGTGTAACTAAACTACTTCTGGCTTCCTTAACCAAAAAAAAAAAAAAAAAGAAAAGAAAAAAAGAAATAGAGAAAAAAAAAAAGAAGGAAAACCAAGAAATAGGAGGAAGGAGTAAAAAGGAGAAGAGAAAAGCAATGAGGGATAACGTTATACATATAGAGATAGAGATGATATCTTTTTTTTGACCAATCATTGTGATTTTGGACAGCAGTCTTCCGGAGGTATGGCCTGCAATGGCTGGATGGCAGGAGCAGTTCCAGCCCCTTAGCCTGGAAATCCCAGGGGGCTGCAGGGCCGCTCCTGTCCCTTTGGCTACTTGTAGTGGTTTTGTGTGGGCCAAGTTTTGGTAGCGGGGTTGGCTTCTTTAAAGAAAGAACTGCTAGAAGCTTCCCCTGTGTCTGACAGAGCCAAAGCCACTCAATTCTGAGATGGACGCACTGCTGACCTAGGCCAAGCCAATGAGTCATTTGTGGAGCCAGCTTTTTGCTTGATACAGGGGAAGGGGGCTGCAGTGCTGGTCCCAGGAAGCAGCTCTCAAAACATCCCCTGCTTCTGAGGTGGACCCACCTCCAGCCCAGCTGGGCCAATCTGGCACGTCTGCCGTTGTTATTTAGGAAGGGAAATCTGAAGCAGAAGAAGGGAAATCTGAACCGGAAGAAGGGGTGTAGGAGTGGTACAAGATGCAGGTGGCCACGCAGACCCTACAGTCAGTGAAGGGGAAAGGAATGAGGAGCACCGGATTGGAGACCCCTCTACAACCCACGGCGAGAACACAGGCTGTGTCCCTGCAACTGATGGAGGCTGTGGTGGTTTAGCCCTGGCTGGGTGCCAGGTGCCCACCAAGTCTTAATATCCCCCCCCTCCCCCTCCTAAAATGGACAGGGGAGAGAGAAATATAATGAGCCGTTTGTGTGTCAACATAAGGACAGGGAGATCACTCAGCAATTTGTGTCACGGGCAAAACAGACTCAACTTGGGGAGAAACGGTTTGATTTATTAAACGACCATCAGAACAGAACAGGGAAAATGAGACAGCCTCTTGGAGGGCTGGGAAGAGTTTTTGGGGCTGGGATCCCTCCTCCTTGTGGGTCACCAGGGCCTCCCGCTGTGGGAGAAGTCTCTGGCCTGGCTGGGAGGGGAGGAGATGTGGCTGCAGCGATGAGATGAGGGATGTGCAGGGTTGTTGGAGAAGGCCGGGCTGGAGTCTGAAGTCCCCCAGTGGGAGCCGGTACTGCTGGAGCTGACGCATCTGCAGGAGGCCAAAGGGCCGTCCTAATTCCTCCTACCAGTGTGGGAGGACAGCAGTCTCTGGGCCTCCTCCCTGCACTGGTCCGCAATCATAGTGATGATGTTCTGGACCAGCGGTGCCGTATGTCTCCCAAGCCACTCCTGCAGCCCCTCCATCATCACATCCTCATCAGGACCACGAGTGCAGAGGATGTTCAGAACGCAGCTCTCTGCTTCTTTTGCCAGCCACCACCGGTTCTCATATATTGCCTGCAGCTGCTGGCGCAGCCAGAGCAGCACAGGATCCAGGAGATTGGGGCATCTTTGGAAAAGTTCAGCCCAGATGTCGGGCATGAGACCACCCACAGCCTCTGGCTCAGCTCCATGTGCCGTCCTATGTGAAGAATATAGGAAGGCCACCACAGGGCCATCGGTGGTGTTCGCAAGACGTCTTGCCCGCCAGATGGCATCTGCCTCTTCTTCGGAGGTTACGATGACAAACTCTACGTAGTCATCTTCTGCCCGCACAGAAAGCCTGATAGACTCTAGTGGACTTCTGCAAAGAGGGCACTCTGCTCTCCTCTCTGCCCAGTACACGATGAAACTCGGGCAGAACTGGTGGTGACAGGGCATCGCGTAAGCGACGTCACGTTCAGTGTCGCGGCAGATGGAGCATTTGCTCTCAGTTTGTGTGTCCACGTCTCTTCTCCCACCTGTCTCAGCACGCACAAAGAATGAGAAGATGTCCCCCATCACTGGCACTGTCGAAGGGTGCCTCACACTGCAAAAGGGAGAGAGGCCCCGGTCACTCGCTGTCCCAGGGAGCACAGGATGGGGCAGGGCCGGAGAGGGTAAGGCAGGGCAGGAAGAAGTGCCCCGGCCCCTGGAGAAGGACGGCCTCCTGGCTCCCTGGGGCCCCACCGCCCCAGCCCCACGGCCACCCTGGGGGACGCTTCCCTGCCCAGCTCACCTCCGCTGCTGCAAGCGTGCCCCACGCTGCCCGGCTGCCTGAACCGGGCAGGGCCGGGGAAACTCAGGCAACGGCTCCGGGACGAGCACCGAGAGCACTGGCAGAAGCCTCAGCCGACACTCCAGACCTCGCAGGAGGCCAGGCACGAGCCAGACTGGGACAGGCCCTGCCGACACCCCGGTTTAAGCAGCCAGGGCCGTGAGGTCACAATCCCTCACGCGCTGATGTCACGGGCTGCTGCTGGGCGTCGCCACCCTCCAGCACCCAGTGACGTTACCACGGGCCCCCCTTCCTCACAGGCCTGCCTGAAGCTGGAAGACCATCATACATGTTCAGGGTGGTTCAAAACAGATTTCTAAATAATGGCTAAAGGAAATACATCAAAATGTCATTATAAAGAAATAATCTTCTTTGAGATGGTGACTCTTGGCTGAGATCTGGTAAGTGTCGTAGTTTGGCCTAGTTAGCATTTTCAGTTGCTACAAAGGAAAGAAGGCTGTCAGCGGTAATGTTTGCAAAGAGAAAGGTGAAGCAGTAAGCCAAGAGAAAACATTATCTTGATTAGTGTCACATGTGTAACTAAACTACTTCTGGCTTCCTTAACCAAAAAAAAAAAAAAAAGAAAAGAAAAAAAGAAATAGAGAAAAAAAAAAAGAAGGAAAACCAAGAAATAGGAGGAAGGAGTAAAAAGGAGAAGAGAAAAGCAATGAGGGATAAAGTTATACACCTTGACCTTCTGCCCTTGTATGGCTCAGCCACTGTGTAGTGGTTTCTGCTTGTAAACGCCTCTAAAATATGTGTTTGTGTGCCCATGTTGCTTTCCATTGGTTATTTGCAGCCCGGGAGCATGTTAATCAGATATTGAACATTACGATTGGTGTTTTAAAAGTGGTATGCCTTATCTGCTGACATTGAGAAGTTCCAATTCCATCCAAGTTTTCAGCACATTTAGAAATAAGAGTCTTGATTTCAACAAGTCTTCTGCTGTCCAGTGTTTTAACTCTGATACTGGAAAGGGTACATGAAATACACTAGTGTTTTAATCACATGTAACCTGAGTACAGTACAAAATCTTTATTGTTGAACGACCACTAAAGGAAGGAAGAAAACGCAATCAAGGGAGCGGTGATGACGTTCTTGAAACTTCCCGTGCATTTATCAGAGAATGAAGTATATTTATTTAGGCTGTAGAGTAAATTCACTGATATTGATCACTTGATTCATACAAACCTATTGAAGTCAAAGTAAAACCGCCAACATATATTCACTGGAAATAGACATGCTCACTTCTATGAGATCTGTAATATCAAAGATTCATTATTTACCGTGTTAACAAAGTGAACGTTTTGGCTCTTTAGTTTTCCTTATAGTCACCTCTTGTAGATCCTTATCTCAGCAACATCAGATACAGTTTGTTACAGCATGGACCACAGACTGGTAGAGAATTGTGGAACACTCTTGAGTCATCATTGAACTTTTCCATTTTCCAGGGGGCTGCTTCTCTGCCATTATCTCCTAACTGCAGCTCAATGCCTGCAGTAAAGAGAAGAATTGCTCAGACCTGTAGCCCATAATTGCTGCTGGTTCTTACTTTCCTGTCCAGCAAATACAGGTGTTTTGATCTGGAGAGGAGGAGAGAGTCAGGTTTGGGGCAGATATAGAAAAAAGAAATAAGTTGGTTTGTAGAGAAGTTGAAAAACCGTGTCACACCTATGGCATCAAGAACAGCAAGAAGGATCAAGCGCACTGGCTTTCAAGCTGAGATTTGTCTCATTTTTTAGCCTACTTTCTTAGACCTGTAATGGGTTTGTGTGGAGCCACTTTTTGATTAGCAATAGGGGGAGGGGTCTGCAGTGGTGGCCTCTGTAAGCAGTTCCTTGAAACATCCCCCAGCTCACCCACCTCCCGCCCTCCTGGGCCAATCTGGTGCCTCTGCAATCTCTAAGAAGGAAAATCTGCAGTGGAAGAGGAGTTAGGGCAAGAAGGAAGTGACCACAGGAACCCCACAGCCAGAGAAGGAGAAAGACAGGAGTAATGCCTGACCAGAGACCCCTCTGCAGCCCGTGTTGAGAGAGCAGGAGCCTTTTGACTGATGAAATGTGCCAAGGTCTGGCCCTTCTACATGCAGAATGGCAGAATCATAGAATGGTTTGGGTTACAAGGGTCCTTAAAGATTGCCTAGGTCCAACATGCCTGCCATTGGCCGGGGCAGTTTCTGCTGGAGCAACCTGAACAAAGTCTCACCTACCCTGGCTTTGAAGGCTTCCAAGAATGGGGCATCCACAGCCTCTCTAGGAAACCTGTCCAGTGCCCCATTGGATTGGGTCTACAAAGGTTTCAAATTGAAAAAGCAATGTTTCATTTCCAGACTATTTCTAAAAGAGTAGTTTAGTTTATTCACATGTCGTACAAGAAGTTAATTGTTGTCACATTTGTCAGTTATCATTTCTTAAGCTGCTGTTGGGTGCATGTACTCTGTATGAAAACCTCAGAGGTCAGCTCTAAACTGTGTTATTAGCATTTCGAGCAATGGTAGTAAAAGGTATTTTTTGTAACATTCAGCAACATGTTGGATGCATGTTTATTAACTAAAATCACGAGGACCAGAATAATATTTTGGTCCGGTTTAGCCACCCTGTTTTAACTGGCCCAACCACTATCAAGACATTTTCTTCAAAGGCAACCTGCAGGCCGTAGTGTTTACATCCAGACATGGCTGATGATAGAAAAAATTGTCTATAATTGCAATTTTCTGTAAACCTTTCACCAGGTGTCGCAGTTTTGCCCAGTCAGAGCAATGGGGAAGAAAACCGCGACTCCTCCCCCTCCCCCTCCCCGACGGAACGCGGAGGGGATCGGAGAGGGAGAAAAAAAAGTAAAAGAGTCCGCGTAAGTTGAAATAAGAACAGCTTACTGGGGAAATTGAAGAGGAACAACTATAACAAAGATAAGGGGACATTACAAAGAAAACTGGTGAGTGACGCAGTTGCTCACCACCCGGGACCCGACCCAAGCGACCGCTCCGGACCGGCGACCGAGAGCCCGCGCCCCCGGAAGAGCTTCTTCCGGCCAGCCCCCACCTGTACCCTGGGCGTGACGTTAGGATGGTATCGAATACCTGATGGCCAGCCTGGGTCAGCTGTTCAGACTGTGCCCTTTCCTGGTTCTTCACGGGAATTAACTCTATCCTGGCTCAAACCAGGACATTCCACCCCTTATTCTATACCATCTACACGTCATGTCTAGGTTTACACATCATAATCATTCTATTATTCTATGATTCTATAATTGTGTAAAAGTTCAGTTCAATGCCTCTGGTATCTTTGCATGTGATAAAATCATATAATCACAGCATGGTAGGAGATGGAAGGGTCCTTAAGATATCATCTACTCCAACCCCCCTTTAGAAGCAGGTCAGCCTAGATCAGGTCTCACAGGAACATGTCTAGGTGGATCTTAAAGACCTCCAAGGAAGGAGACTCCACAACCTCTCTGGACAGCCTGTGCCACTGCTCCGTCACCCTCACAGTGAAATAGTTTTTTCTGTAAGGAGTATTGTCCACCACCTCTGGCTAGCACAGAAACTGTCCTGTAATAGTGGATGATGATTCTTCCTGAGTTGTATATGCATTTATCACAGTTGCTCTGATTATAGCAGTGTACTGTATCTGTAAAAGAAATGCAACACCTCCTGGAAAATCAGGTCATACAAAATGCTGCTGTGTTTCTAGCAACATGGGCCATTTTAAGTCTCCTGGAGCCACTGTTTACGTTTAGCATACTTTCCCTAGATTACTTAGTCATATTGAAGGCTTTCATTTTTTTTCAAGTCTTTAAATCCTACCACATCCATAGATGAGTCTGACAGTGTGAAACAAAGACAGGATTTACAACTCATCTGTAAAGGAGCAATGATAGATGGAAACTCTAACATGGAGCTTTCTCTGATATGGCTGCAAAAAAAATGGAATACAAATTTTGAGGGATTAAGGACTACTCCAAGTCTCAGTATTTCTCAGTTCGCGTGATTTGTGAGAATAATTTAAATTTTCCTGCACAAAATAACTCCAGAAAGTATGAATATGTTAACAAATATGTGTTTAATTATATAAGAATTTAATGCCAAATAAATATCCATCTATCTTCAAAATCAAATACATATGAATATGATATGAAAACTTCTTCCAGCTCAATACCTTTTTTAAAAAAATATATTTAATACATTAAATAATGAGAATGTTATATGATTATGAAACGTGGTGTAATATGAAAAGCTTGTTTCTGAGAGATAATGAACATCTTCTAATGCTACCTTAACTTTATTATCTATAATACAGGTTAAACTCATGACCTTACTTGCAGGCTTTTGTACAAAAGCAAATGAGCTGAGCTCTTCCTTTCCTTTACATTTCAATGGTTTATTTATGTCTACATAAAAAGATTTGTAGACTTTGCTGTTATGTTAGTATATGAAAGCTAAGGGAGAAGAGAAGTGTTCACCTGCCATCTTGTTATTTTAATTCCCACAGAGGTTAACATTTAAAACGACTCTCACAAGTAATAGAAAATTTGGACTTGAAAAAGCAAATGTTTTTAATTTCTTCATCAATTCTATATTGAAAAATACACATTGCACATAAAGATCTCCATGGCATTTGTCACAAGTAAAAAAATTTTGCACATGGATAGGCACTGTAATTGTTTAAACTGTGAATTTTCAAGCCAAGATTTCCACAACTGGGGTAATGATCATTATATGAAACATCATCACCCAATCCACACTACTCAATTGGCAGTAAACTAGTGTGTGAAAATCTGCACACTTGGTTTAGGCCAACAGGTCTTAGAAATTTGTGTATCTGTGTTAAGAACTGATTATCAGCACAAAAACATGTATCTGACAGTGACCTACACAAACGTTGGGAAATCAGCATTTTTTCCCATGAATGATCTTCCAACAATTCCAGTTAATGATAGGATAATGTGTTTTGAACTCATCATTACAGGTTCAAGGTATTGCTTAACAGTAGAAATATGCTAACGGAGTTTAAGGGTCAGATTAAAGAGTATCTCCATCATGAATATTTATAGTGCAGTCTCAAATATATAATTGGTTACATATATGGAGGTAGCACAAAAATTGCTGCATAGAATACAGTCAAAGGAACCAGTTTCTTCTTTGCTCAGTGTGTCTGTGTAGCTTGGATCCTTTGAGTCAGTTTATCTCATTGCATCACAGTGAAGTGACTTTTGACAGTTATTTCAATGCACTATAAAAATATTTTGGTAGGAGGAGGAACCCTGGGAACACCATAAGGTGTTCTGAAGCTAAAGATGTCCGAGAGCTCAGAAGTAAATGTCCACTAGAGAGCAGCACAGCCTCAGACCCCTTGTTTGTGGCATATGCCGTCAGCGGTCTCAGAAGCTCTGGGAACAGACTTTTCCTGTCCTGTACAGGGAAGATGGAGACATGGGTTACTTTAACTGTATTTTCTTCCACTGGGTCTCCAAACACACCGAGTGAAAAGAATCTATAAGAAAACTCTTTATAAAACTCAAATACACAGCCTTTCAAGACCACATTTTCTCTGGTGACCTGAGTTTCCTGATGTTTTCCTGACAAGGAAAATTGCAGTAATCTATTGCTTTGTTCCTGATAAATATTATGATTGTAATTCTGCAAATCCGGTTGATCCTACTACAATAGTGATGTGGATAACCCTGGGGAAGTGTAGTGATCTCTATAGGGTCCTTTAAGTCTTTCCTTTCTTTCTTGCCTCTTTTTTTTTTTAGAAAATGACAATGATTTTACAGTGTCATACAGTAAAGTAATCTCAGGGCTTAGTGGGATTTCCATTATTTGTGGAAACAGAAGTACGGATTGATCAAGGTGGTAAGAAATGAAGGCCTTCCTAGAATAACTGGTTATCTCAGCTTCAGATGACACAGTTGATATGGAACTTTATAGTGACACATATTAATAAACCTTATACTAACTTATCACAATAGTATAAAGCTCATTTTTCAGATGGGACAAAATTCGCACACAAGCTGTAGAAAGGTTGTGCTTATCCCCTTATACAATACCTCCGGGGTCCTCCAACTTCCTTGAAGGCAGAAACCCGTTCTGCGAGGGGCCAAGTGATATCTGAAGTTGCACAAAGATCAGAGGTGAGAAAGCCTCAGGACTTATCAGCCTTCATCTCCCAAGGCCCCAGAGACCATCAAGGACATCAGACAAATAAAAGGAAGAAAAGACCCAATTTACATGTGAAATCGGGGACAGGTTGTGTCTTTGTCTAGGCAGATAATGTCACCATATGATTTTGTAACTTTTTAACAAATGTAAGTCAAGCAAGTTGCGGAGTCGGGTGGGGTGCGCACGTTTGTGGTGGAGCGATCCCCCGTGCGCCGAATAAACATACCTTCTTTGTAACTCTTTAAGTTATAGAGTCTGTTTCCGCAAGTCACAGTCAGTTGATGTTTTGAGGACTAGCATGGGAATTCATACCAATCTATCCACGCAGAAGGTGCATGAATGTCTGCTCTTGTTTTGGAGACAAAGACAAGTCCCGGCATTTGGGGGCTGTGTGCCAAGTGTTCTTCAGCATAAGACAATGATAGTTTGCTAGCAAAAGCTGTGAGCCTGGTGGAACTGAGTTATGAGACACCAAGGCCTGTTTTTCACTGATCAGACAGCATTCGTGCTTTTCCATCTTTTTAACACTCATCCACCTGTATTAATAATTCTGTGTGTTGCAGTGTAGTATATATACAAGGTACTCACATAACGATCTATTTTGACTGATTTCCTGTTCAGTAGTGCCTCTCAGATAGAAAGTAAAAAGTACAGATAGTAGCAACGATGCTTTCTGACTCTGTCATAGCTGGAAAAGGAGATTGGTTCCTTAATGACATGCTAAGCTGTGAAAAAGCAGCAGGAAACAAATCAGCTGGAATAAATGGGCTTTGCTTGTGAATCATGGCAGTGATATTTGACAAAAGGCTTGTATTCGTGTTTTGAAACATATCTGCTATACTGCTTCTGTGTGGCACTACCTCTGCACTACAGCCTCAGTCCAAGCTCTGGAGTACACGTTGAAAACTACTGCAGTCTGAGAGTCATCTAATTAATTCTGCTTCAGTGAGTTGTGGACTCTCATCGCTCCGTTCATGACTGAGCTGATTACTAACCTGAAAAAATATTTAAAATGCAGATTTGTAGGCATTCATGCTATCACAGGGCAGATCAGAGAAAGCAGTCTGTGATAAGATCTATAAATGTATAGATCAGCTCAAACAATAATAGAAATAGAAAGGAAGAACATATTCATTAAACTCCATCATAAAACATTTACTCAGACAAGCACTTCAATTAACAGTTCAGTTTGGTTTGACTTTTTGAGATGGGGAAACTGTTTACTGCCAGAATTTATTAACTCACTTATGAATTTTTTGATGAAATGGGACACTCCTACAAGTTGTTCTTTTCTCTTTTCACTTCCCTAGAGTTAAAATATTCTGCAACAGAGAGTGACTCTTTGCTGGGAAAAAAAAAGATTGAGAAGATAAGATTTGAGATGTATCAGTTTCAGTCTCTCTATACTTCTAAATGGCATAAATTTTAATTGAAGAGAGAGAGGGCTAGTCTGCAAATTCAGACAGATTGGAGGCAGGATCTTATCTTTGCCATTTATGGGACGGACTGGACCTTAACTTTTGGTTTTATTTGAGCTCTTTTGAACTGCATGCGTGATGTAGATTGAGACTCTCATACTTAGGAAATTGTAGCATTTCCAACCCCATCACCAGCAACATCACCTTCACCAGCACCTGAGGATCATTTGTTTCCGTGATAATGACAGATGAAGGAATTTGAGGGAGTAACAGATACTGTAACAGACTAAAAATTAAATATTGAAAATGTGGGTTTTTAATATTAACCATCACTGTAATGTAGCCTCAGCAATTGAGCAAGACACCTGTGTGTATATAAGCCTGTTCTTTATCCCTGAGTAAAACCTTCTGTCTACAATGCAGCTAAAAGGCAAAATTCAGAGGCTTTGTACAATGCTGTCTTATGGCTTTTTCATTCCTGTATGTAGCAATACCTTTTTTGGGTAGTATTTCAGGATCAACGTGCCCCTCCCTACATGTGCTGTTATTTGTTTACCAGCAGAATTCCCTGGGGGTCATTGAAGTTCCTGAAATATCTTCCCTTGTTGATGTCTCAGAGAGGCAATCTAAACCAAAGAAATGCAAACTAACTACCATACCTCCACATCTTACATTTTGCTGACAGATTTTTCAGGTTTTGCCAGCTGTCTGGCAAATCCCAAGTACCTCATGTAACAGAGTTAAAAGTACTGAGTATGAAGGAATATGAATAGTTACAACATAAAGCAGTGGTTTGGAGCAAAATCAACTCACATATGAATGGAAAAACTGTAATTAGAAAAAATAGCCTGATAGTTGAGGTGCGAAGAATATATGCTAGACCACTTAGACAGTATTGTCAGAGTCTGGTGACCAACATAGTATTGATATCTTTTAGTTTGCTCAAAACCTAGAACAAACTTTTCCTCAAAGCTCATGTCATTCACTGTTATGTACCTAGCAAGTCACTTAAAACTCCCTTCAAAGATTCTAGACTCAATGCATTTCTCCTCCCCTTCACTTTGATTATCTCTTGCTGATTCTAAAGAGAGATAGTACTTTATCTTGCCAGAAATACTTGGATGCAGACAAGGTAGAGACAGTAACAAAATGTTTGTAGCAAAAGGGATAGGGTTAATGGACTGTAACTGCACCAAGGCTGCCAAATTTGGTGTGTGCACCTGGGTAGGATGGGGTAGCTGCCGGGACATGGAGGTCAAAGCTGGCACCTAGATCACATCACATCATATGATCTGTACACCCATACTCACAGTTAGTGCTTACTCCAAACATGAAAGGAACTAAACTATAGACAAACACAGGTAGAGTGATTTGCCTAATTAGTCTGATTTTCATTTCGGTATCCCCAAAGGAAGTACTAGAGGACAGAATAGAATCAGTCTTACCTATCTGTTAAGTTCTCAACTTAAATACTTTTCCAAACTATCAAGATTTATTTTTGGTTTGGTTTTAGCCATTTTTCTACTATCCTGTTACCGTCAGTGCTCTTTTTCTAATACACTGCCTGGGAGTTCCTTGTACATTTGTCTGTGGAGAAAAGTTTGTGCATGTTTGTGTTCAAGGCCTCTTCAACGTAAAAACATGAAATCATAGAGTGGTTTGGGATGGATGGGACCTTAAAGATCATCTAACTCCAACCCTCCTGCCATGAGCACCTTCCACTAGAGCAGGCCACTCAAAACCCCATCCAACCTGGCCTTGACACTTCCAGGGATGGAGCAGCCACAGTCTCTCTGTTCCAACCTGTTCCAGAGCCTCACCACCCTCAGAAGGGAAGAACTTCTTCATATCTAATCTGATTCTCCCCTCTTTCAGTTCAAAGCCATTGCCCTTTTCCTACCACTACATGCCCTTGTAGAAAGTTCCTCTCAAGGTCTCTTATAGGTCCCTTAAGCTACTGGAATGCTGCAACAAATTCTCCCCTTGGAGCCTTCTGCTATCCAGTCTGAACAATCTCCACTCTCTCAGCTTGTCTTTGTAAGAGAGGTACTGTAGGCTTCTAATCATCTTTGTGTCCTCCCTTGGACTCACTCCAAAACATCCATGTCCTTATTATGTTATGGGTCTTGTATTGGATCCATACTATTGGATCCTATTTCAATTCAGTGCATTCCAATGAGGGAGCTGCTGCCTCATAAGATAAAATCATGCAACCAGAACACAGATCTACTAACACAAAACATGCAAAGCATAGCTCATTCTCCTACTGTTTTTGATGTTCCTTAGCTTGAATGAAGACCTCAGAAACACCAAGCATATTGCTAGGCAACCATTTATGAAAGACACTGTTGGTTATGAGCCTTTTTATAGGATTTTAGTCCCACTAGATCTTCGTATTGCTTGCTTTTATCATCCAGCTCTGAATCAGAGAACCATGCTGGCATGAGTTCAACCAGCTCTAATCCTGTTCTGTTTAAAGCCCCTGGAGTATCATCCACAGAATAACTTCTGTAGAAGAACAGCAGAGCATGAATCTTGGCTACTCATATCAATCAGACAGCCACAGAACAGCAATTAACAATATAAAGAAACTACTGCAGATTTTTTTTTTTCTTTGGATTTTTTGGGAGTTTTGTTTGTTAATCTTTTTTGCTTGAGTGTGGTTTTTTTCCCTTTACCTTTGCTGAGTGGCTTACTAAAAGGCAGAGAACAGCAGTTGCTTCAGAGGTAAAAAAAGACCTAAAGCACCAGCAGATGCCTATGCAGCTTATGTTGCTTCTCTAGTTACAGTTCAGGCAATGTGCCTTAAGTCAACATCTAAGTATGGTGCCTGGCAGAGGTGGGGTCTCTGGCAAACATGCCCACCACTCCCTACAGAACTCACCTCTGCTCCCTCCTTGACCAGAGAGCCCTGCTCCTGGCTGAACAGCTTCCTTCTACCCTAAAGCACACCATTGATTTACACAATGTATTCTTCTGCCACCTGAAAGCACCAGTACTGAAAGAACCAGTGGCAGGCAGAAGGAGGCTCCAGGGAAGTGATGTGCCAATGAGTAAAACCTAGTCACAGACATCCAGCTGCTCCAGTTTTTTTAATTGCTGTACACATTCCTACAGAATATATGTGTCTTTTCAGTGCAGTCTCTGTTTAACCTTTTCCTAGAGATTTTTAAAACATTCTCCTGAAACCTAACACTATTTCTCCCATTACTTTTTAATGGAAGTACCTTCAAAAATGAACATTTGAATTTTGTTACCTCTGAGAGAACCTCTTCGTAATTCCACAATATCCAGAAACCTTAGAAATTACATAGGCAGCTCTATGCTAGCTGGCTGTTGTTATTCTCTCATGCTTACTTTTTGCTCTCCACTTGTAAACACTTCGGGATAGTCTGGTATTTTCATCAGTTAATGCAAACCTTCTGTGATAGAAATGACTAATGATTGTCAGTACATAATACATTTCTTAAAAGTCAAAGATGAAAACATAGGGAGCACTTCTAATTCCACTTCTGATGTTAGTCATCATGTCACATTTGAATTATGAAGTTGCACCCTGCAACCTGGTCTTTATTTAAAGTGATAATAACTTGTGGAAAAAATAAAAAATAAAGCATCAAAAAAAGCTTTCACAGGTTCATGAGATATGTACAAAAGTAGGATTCCCATGTAATTGTCTAGGCATAGATTCAGTAAAAGCCTTTTCATTCAACTTTTAACTTTGTTTTTGTCTGTGTGATGATATTACTTCTTGTTTTTCTTTACTGACTACAAAAAAGGATCCACAAACTTCAAAATTTCATGTATTAGAGACAAATTATTGGAAAATATTTAATAAGATGAACTTTTGTCTTCTTTCCTCTTTTTTCCACCTTGACGTTGAATTTGTATCAGAATTAATCTCCTGGATGCAAGAAGCCTTTCTGAGTACAAGATTTCTGTCTTCTTTTAAAATTTTGTCCCTCAGGGCTTGCCCTATACCTTGTATGAACTTTGAATTGTATCATAGTGGAAGTTTCCTACAAAGTCCAAACACCAAACTAAATATCTTTTTAATGCATTGTCTGACTCATGCAGAGTAAAGGACATAAGGATTTTGCTTCCTAAAGACACAGTGGTAGCACCAAGAGCTACTCAAATCATGACACTGCAGGCCACAAAGTCCAAAGAACACAAAACAGATTCTTTCATTCAGACTTAAGAAATCTTTCTAGTAACACTAATCCATAGGGCTGACCTTTCTATGTTGTTTTGTCCTCTGAGGAGCTCAGCAACTATGGACTATAGCAAAAATCCGTAAGTTTGAGGCTTAGCCAAGCACCCTTTTTCCTCATGAGGTTTTCAGCACTTGACTTTTTATGATCATGACTAGGAATGACACCAAAGCAAGTTCTCTTTTTCTTGGTATTTCCTCTGTATGTCTTCAAGTTCTTGCCAGAAAATGTCCTTAAAATGTCCTTAATTCTGGGCTGCAGCTGAAACATAGAGCTTATAACTCAAACCATGAAAGGAAATGGGCTGAAAAGGCAGTTTTGATACGTCATACATCTCTGCTCCTTGACTAGAGTAGTCTGGCCAAGTTACCAGGAGTCAAAGGGATGCTTCTATGAATTGCATCAGTACCCAGTTGTTAGTTTCTTACTTGGTAATATGTAGCATTTGGTAGCAGTACTAGTTTTAAGATAATTCCTCCTTTACCTATGTAGAAGGTGCTATGTCCTTATTTGGACATCTGACACATTTTTTGTATTGTGCCGTGTGTCTGATAAGGTAACTGGGTGAACTTAAAATTGTCTCTCTCTCCCTGAGCAGGTGCTCTGCTTTGTGGTGAAGTAATAAGCTTTGGGCAAGGCAACAGTACCCGAAATCAAGATGTCAATCACTCTTCATTGTTCTGGCAAATTATTGATGTCTAGATAAACAGTGCTGATACTTTTGGAATGTTGATTTCTCTTATTTGCTTTAGAAGGCAGGAACTATGTCTTTGTGATGCATGTCTTTAAAATAACACAAACAAATTGACCAGAGAGAAGCCTTTCCTAAAGCTAACTGGTGTCAGATACAGAATAGTTTATTTCCAGCAATGGAGAACAGACAAAAAAAATCATAGGCAACACATCTGCAGAGATTCAATCTGATTCCATGCTGAAGTGAGAATTAGGTTTGAGAGCTGTTTTTTCTGTCTTCAGCGAGTTTGGGTGTTTTCTTCCAAAAACGCTCTCATATGCCTTCCATGCATAAGAAATCTGACACCAACCAGGACCCAAGAAGAGCTGTTTGTAAACATGTTTTCCTTTTGCTTAGCAGTCTACAAGCCGATGAGCTACTGGAAGGAAGATCAGAGTTAAAAAAACCCCAGAATGAACAAATGAAATGACCATTTAAAAGCATGAGCTTGTCCCATTGATCAATACTATTGCTGAGGACAAGAGGTTAAGAGATTTAATTTAAATTTGTTTGCTTAATTGATTTTCATTTTGCTTTTTACTTGATTTTTAAATATTTTTCTGCCTAGTAAACTCTGTTTGATCATCTTCAGAGAGAAAACAGTTGTTAATGATTCATTACTGCCAATTTTTATTTGTAGGATTTTTAATAAACTGCAACTTGTAGATTCTGCTAGCATGGGGAATATAAATATTGTATATAAATATGTAAAGAAACTAAATCATCTGAGAAGAGAGGCAGGTCAGGCTTTCATTCATAGCTACTAGTCAAAAAATACTTAACGTTTTAATGTTCCACAGTCTTTTTACATCTTATAAGAAATTTATTTTTTTCCTCACTTTTCTCATATTCCTGCCTCTTCTCTTTTTTATGACAATTAAAGACAGCAGCAAAATTCGTGCTGAAGTAGTTCATATTGCATCAGCCTACTAATGTCTCATGCACCTTTTTCATTCTTTTGGTCTTCCTTTTTTTATCTCCATCCTCATGTCTCTATAGATCAGATCCTGAAGTCTGGTGAGCTGAAGATATGAGAGGCATGAGTGGCTGAATAAGTAGATAGGTGAGATATGAGACCATCTCATAAAGATGGAAAGCAGACATGGACAATCTTGTGGACAGACAAGTTTTAAGTGCTTTTAGCAGCTCAAGTGACAAGATTTTTTTTTTTTTCCAAAAAGCTTAATAATCTGTTGTATCTGTAACAGTTCATTAAGCAACTACTATATTTTTCTACCAAGCTTGCTTTTCTCCACCATCTCAGAAAGTGAGAATCAGATACTCATGCCTTACTTCCTTGTGCATGTAAATGTCATCTTTAGCTCTTTACAGTTCGTTTCCTTTCTGTCTATGTAATCTGAGGTCTTGTGGTTACCTGGAGACTCAGTGCTGACCTCTCTTGATTAAAAATTCAAACATTCTATTACCTTGATGATATAGAGCTGAAATATTTGCTCCTTTCTGTTTCCCATCTCTACAGCTTTAAATCTCTTCATTTCAGTGCTAGAAGCTATATCTTTGGGAATTAATTATCGAATGGTTTGGATTGGAAGGGAACCTCAAGATCACCTTGTTCCACCCCCGCGTGCTATGGGCAGAGACACATTCAGTTACAGCAGAGTACTCAAAGCCCTGTCCAATGTGGCCTTGAGCATTCCTCATGAAACTTGATATAGATATCACATGAATGTAAAGTTATATCCCGTTATGCAATGTAAATAGGTTTTGGCATTTGTAGTGCAGGGAAAAGATCCAATTGCATTAAAAGACAGAAATAGAAAGTGAGCCTCCAATTTTAGTGCAGGCAATTAAATTCCAATACTGGCATTTTGAGATTAATGGTACAGTGAAACAGTTCCAGTCTTTGTAGCTTGATCTACTAAAATGAAATCTTAAATTAGACTCATAACATGAACATGTGAAAGCAGTTCTCTTTATGTATATTTAAATTTAATATTAATATTTAACACTTACATTCAAGACTATGCTTTTTCAGTCAAAATATGACACAGATGGGGTCCAAATCTTCCACTAGAGCAATTCTAGAAGCAATTAGTCATTTCAGTGTAGCTAATGTGGATTTATACCTGAAGCCAAAAGGAAGACTCCCAGTATCAGACTGCTTATGCATCAGTTTTACATTTAGACTTCATTATCCTCAAGATTTGAATTTTATTCTAACATGCTATTCACAGGAAAGTTTTGACATTTTAAGAAGCAAAAAAACTAACCAGGAAAGGTATGAAGTAACTATGCATCACTAATCAGTAAATTGACACCAGCTGAGACTCATCACAAACTGTTGGAATAATTCATCATCTGAACACTGTATCCCTCAAATTTTAAGTGACATTGTGAGTCTTTGCCTGTGACTAGTTATGTTTCCACAAAGATAGTTCTTGAACATATCTTTCTTTCAATACACTGATCCATCTCTCTTCTCATTGCCCTTTGCTCTCCCTCAGGAGGAAGCGGGGGTAGTGAAGTCCTCAAGAACTCCCCCTTTTCCCTGCTCCTTTTCATTTTATTCTTAGCATTTCAATTTAAATCAAAGGATTAGCATCCCCCACAGGTAGTTGGCACTTCAGTCATCACAGTGTGATGACTCAGTCATCACAGGTGATTTTTTTTCCCAATCCTATCACTAAGCAGATACATCTGCATGTAGTGACTCTCTGTTGATTTTCATTGTTATTGCTTGAATTCACAGATGACCATTTTGAATTTGTCCTTGAGAGAATAACTGAAAACTATGTGCTTTGAGACTGAGATGGATATACTGAGAGGGCATAAATAATAAAAAGATGGAGTTGTCAACTTGTGTGTCTGGGATCTTAGATGACAGTTTGTGTGGTTACTGAGTTGTGTGTTAAGGCACATTAAAACCACAGGATTTTTCAAGGTACAGCTTTTTCATAAAGTAGCTCTTTGGGAACATTTGTAAAGAAAACAAGCTATGTGCTGAGGTCCTTGTCTTCACTGCTATTCACAATTATAAAAAAGATGTCAGTAGTCATAGTACAAAGTGGGGAACTGAGTGCCCATGCTTTTCTCTTTCCTCTTATGTCAATTGAACTATGTTGACTGTGGATGTCACATAATTTTGGTGTATACACCTTTACATTTCCAGGTTTACTGTTAGCTCCAAATCCTTAGTATTGCTAAAAAAGATATCATATCATTAACATTACTTGCTCCTAACATATGAATATTATCTTGTTAAACTAGCAGCACAAGAACCAAAACAATCTATTTTTTTCTTCTTCTTGTAGCTTTTACTTAATATTTAGATTTTTTTAGTGTGCTCAAGAGACTGTTAGGTTTTGTTGTTTTGTTTTGTTTTGGTTTTTTTTTTGCTAAATAATAACTAGTTCTAAAAACAGAGGAAATACATAATGCAGTAAAGAACATATCTTTTACTCTTTATGTTACTTTATCTAAACACTTGATTTAGCCAGCACTGAAAATAAAAAACAGGGATGTTCAGCAATATAGAATGACTACAGAATGACAGTTCAGTAGTGATAGGTAAGGAGTCACAGAATCATAAAATCTTAAGGGCTGGAAAGGACCTCAAAAGATCATCTTGTCCAACAAGAGCAGGGCTGAACACAGGAAGATACTTTAAGAATATCATAATCCTATAACTGCACAAAACTCAAATCTCTATTCTTTGTACAGGCCATATAAAAATGCACTGTAAATCATCACCACATAGTTCAGAGCACAGGTAAAAATGGAAGGGACTGTACTCAGTATAATCGGACTAAACATTCACAGCTAAAAGAAAATCTCTGGAAGCTGTAGCTCTACCGTTCTTCTGCACAGCAGTCTTTATTCTCTTTGGCATGAAACACCAAAGAACAAGTTTAAGATAGAACAATATAACTGTGCAGATGTGTTCTGCTCTGTTTGTTAGAAAATCTGCCTGAGATTTTTGTAGCGTATCATTGAGAAGACAACATAGCATTTTTCATCTCCATAACACAGTTTCCCTGAGGGCTTGTCTGGACAGGCATTGAGAATCATAAGGAAAACTGTGACAACTATTAGTTTCTTTTTTACAATTCCTATTATCTTCTGTCCTTCTAATGGAGGCATGTTTGAATATCACAGTAAATCATGGAAGAAAATCTTTCAATGTCTATTCAAAATGATTGTTCAGATTATGATCTCTGACTTAAAGGAACTTCAATTCAATAGTTGTTAATAGATAGAGTTTCCTTCAGGAAATGAGTAGCTCTAACGTAGGATAGTTTATTCAATAATACTTTCTTGCTTTCTATTAGTATTAATATTAATATTCAAAATATTCAAATAAGAGACAATAACATCACTTATAGACCACCTTGCATTAACCCATTATGCAGCTCTGATCTGACTGCTTCATTGAAATGGAATTCTGAGTCCAGCTTCTGATTCTTTTGAAGATTTGCATTCAGTTTTTGGCTACATTAAAATCACGTTTCTGGTGGCATATAAAGTTCAGCTCAGTATTGGCATTTTAAAGCATTTTAGTCATATAAACTTTTATACAGATAAGATGAAGAGAAATACTGAATATTACATGATTTACTCTTACAAATGACTATAGTTAACTGCTTAGCTGAAGCAAGACTTCAAAATATTTTCTCAAATGCTTCAAAATGAAGTTTTGTATATTTATAGATTTATGGAATTTCATGGCCAAACCTAGAGAAAATTTAATCTGAATTTTAAAAGAGTAAAATAAAATTGTAAAGTTTGTTTGGGGTTTTTTTCAGGGGGAAACACTGAATTTAAACTCTGAAAGACCTCTGAACTTTCAGTTTTGGAAGATATGTGATATCAGTTAAATTTCCGTGAGTTTATTCAGTCCAGCTGGAGTCCTTTGAAATCAGAATGAAGCTACCTCCCCTAAGCCCTATAATAGATAAAAAATTGACCTAATTATCTTAGATCTCCATTTTTTAATTGCACTTGTAAAATATTGACAAAAATATTTTCTTGCTATATCTATTTGGGTTTCAAGGCACTCAGAAGCAAGAATTCTGTTGGGATGTGATTTAGCAGCCCTTAGTGCAGGTGGTCTTCTTATCACTCCCAAAGTTCCCAAGAGCTGCATATGCGACACAAATCACATATTTTCTTTTTGACATCTGGCATATATCCTTGTATTCATCATTCTGTTCCAGTAACATTTCTGGGAAGTCTCAGTCTTTGAAATGTGCACATTGTAGTTTTGAACAGGAAAAAAAAAAAAAGTGCTTCTTTTATACAAATAAAATTATTATCTAGAAATGCATTGTTTTATACTGAAATAGTGTCATATACTAAGGTCAACATCCTGATAGCAACAGATACATTTATATTGACAAATCGAGTTTGAAGCAACCATCTTCAAAAAGGTGTTTCCATGGACAGATGAAGGTAATAGATGTACACCACAGACTAGCAGTCTGTCATGTGAGAAATATTGATGTTGCTTTTGCAGAATTAGAAGGAAATTAAGACAAGGAATTCCGACTGGTATCTGCCTCTGCGTAATGTAAATCAGTGGACTGACCATAAGACTGTTATCTGTTGGTTGGTATTGTTAACTAGAGTTTTAAATCTCAGGACTGTGGGGAATGGGTGATAATATAAAAAAATCAGACATCCCCTGAGGGGATTGTAGGCACCTCGAGAAGTTGTAAATCTTGGAGTACCTAATCAATGGGGAAACAAGGGAGGGACCTTGCGGCCGGGATAGGGGATAAAAAGCCAAATGTTGTACCTATCAGGTGTGCCTACTAGCTAGGACACCCACTCTTGCAAGAATGCTTAATAAAAGTGCTTCACTGCAGAGTCTGACCTGAGTTTCGCGAGAAAGCTTGTTTTGTTCCTCACAGTTCGGGGCTCGTCTGGGATATGAAGTCGTCTTCGTGGGGGACCTCTGTTGCTGAAGGACGGGAAGACACGTCCCGTTGATTTCAGTGGTCCTGTGAATCATAGACAGGGGTTCCAGAGGAGACTGACCGGATCCTGAGACCAAGTTTTGAAGGCAGACCCAGTGAACCACAGAAGGGAAGGACAGGAATAGTAGGCATGATCATATCGACCAGGAAACTGTGCACCGACCAAGGTAAGAAAATTGACTATTAAGTATTACTTTGGTGGTTGGGTATTCAGGGTAAGAAAATTGACTATTAAGTATTACCTGGATGGGGCATTCTGAGAGACTCTCGGTGTGCGTGTGTGTGCTTGAGATGTACAACAGGTACGAAGTGAGTGCGGAGTCCGGATCCGCGGTTCTGTTGTTCCGCGAGGAAAACAGCCAGAGAAGGACGAAGCGAAAGCACAGAGTGACAGTAAAAGTCTCGGGAAGTCAGAATGGGAAATAGAAGTGCCAGGCCTGAGGGAAATAAAAGGGACGAGGAAAAGGGTCCCGGGAACATTCTTCCCAATAGTCCGTTGGGAGGATGTTGAAAGCTGAGAAGACATGTCGGGTACTCAGGATACAGTACTGTTGTTTTATGTGGTCTAAAGAGATGAGGAAACAAGTTTTGGCAGCATGAGTGTTTGTGGACCTTAGATTTTGTTGCCTCCAACCATCCAATTATTGACATAGAGTGAGCTCACCTGAAAACTTTCATAATATATAAATGATTACGTGTGTTGTTTTGTTTTGTCATTTTGTTTTGTTTGTTGTTGTTGTTGTTGTTGCTCAGAGTGTAGTGGACTTTTTGTGGTGGCTGAATGCATTGTCTTGTTTTCTGTGACATTTTGACTTAGAGAGTAAAGTGGGACTGGTCTTTTTGTTGATGTCTGAGTCTTTCTCATTGTCCCTGTCATTTGACAAAATAAATGTAGTGTCACAGAGACAATTGTTTTATAAACTAAATACATCAGTTCAACTTAACGTTCCTGAATGAGGAAAAAAAGAAGAATTAAAATTGTCTGTTGAAATAGAAAAGGATCTTGTGTGCTGGGGAAGATAAGAATTGATTTTGTTAACAGCATAGTGAAACCAGCTCCAATAAAAGGAGACGGTGTTATTAAAACACTCATATAGAATGACAATATGATTTGTAAAGTCAAATTGTAACATCACAATATCAAAACAAATTGTTTGCTGATAAGTTAAACACTTATCAGACTGTAGCCAAAAAGGCTGCAGTTCAGGTTGTATACTATAAACATTAGAGGAAAAAGAAAATTGTGTGTGCTCTTAACTAAAGGCGCCTGCAGAGCCGGTCTCTGCACTGTATGTATGAAGAGTGTGTTTATGTAAAATGTTTTGCAAACAGTGAGTGAGTTTTTGTGGAAGGTTTTAATCCCTTGATATGTTATGTATGTGTGAGGAAGTCAGTGTGTGTTATTTTTTTTATGTTCAGGATATAATCTAAAGTTGATGTTAAAATGTATGTGAAACATTTTATTTGAAGAGAAAGAAAAGATAATTCACAGGAATGTGGGATGAAATTTTACTTTAGCCTCAGAATGACTTTAGACTGGGATTATGGAAGTTGAGCAAATGGATAGAGTTTGTTGGATAATGGTTGGAAATTTGATGTGTGTGATTGGAATGTGAAGGAAGACGGGAGTTTATTGAATGGAACAAAGAAAGAGGCAGGAAAGGAGTCAGGGGAAGAAGTGTTGGTGGAAGGTAAAGGACAGCCCGGGCAGGCGATATAGATTGTTTCCTCCCCAGCGAGATGTTGAGTGTGGGGAAGCGGGGCACTTTGAGAGAGAATGCCCCAAATCGAAGAAAAAAGAAAAGGTGATGTCATTACTGGCTTTTGGAGATACTGAATGGAGAGGGCTGGAGTTTCATAATTAGAAGTCCCATTGGGAGCCCTTGATAAATCTAAAGGTGAGACCCCAGGAAGAAGAGGTGGTCCTCTTTGTTGGCACGGGGGCTGCCAGAATCTCATTAAACTTTATACCCTATGGGGCAAAGTTATCAACAAATAAAACTCTCAGGAGTTAAAGGAGAGAGATTTTCTTTCCTTATGTTTAAACTGATGTTATTAAGAAAGAATATAAGAACAAATAAAATCTGATAGTCCTTCTTCTGTTATTATTTTACTTCAGTATATTGATGACTTTTTAATTTCGGGCAAAGAAAACAATATGGTAAAAGAAGCCACAGATTTTTTTTTGTTGATTATTAAACTTTTTAGGAGAGCAGGAAGTATCAAAATCCAAATTGCAATCTGTCAAAAAGGAAGTTAGATATTTTGAACATTTTATTTGTGAAGGGAAACACAGAATGAATCCAGAGAGAATAAAGGGAGTTGTGGAATTGCCCGTCTTGCAAACAAACAAATAAAAAGGAATTAAGAAAGTGTTTGTGATTAACTGACTATGGCCCTCTGTGGGTAAACTTTTATGCACAGAAAACAAATGGGTTAGATTCAAAATTGCTAAATGAAGAGCCAAATGTTTTAACTTGGACAGAAGGAGAAGTAAGCTAATCCAGGAATCAAAACAAAGTGTAATCACCACTCCTGTGTTAGCACTGTCATCCTTAGGTTTTGCTTGTCACAGTAGATAAAGGAGTGTTAACTCAACAATGGGGGGGGGGTGAATGACAACCAATAGAACATACATATCCAGCCTTCTGGATCCCATATTGAGGGGATGACCAGAATGTATACAGGCAAAAGCTGCCACTGCCCTCTTAGTAGAGGAAAGCAGAAAACTAAAGTTTGGAGTGATATTGGTAATAAATACCTCCCAATAAGTGAAAACTATTTGAACTCGAAAAGCTGAAAGGTGGCTAACCCATTCTAGAATACTGATATAAAAGACAATGTTCTCAACTTTAATCTTGACTCCCAGCCCATGCCTTGATCCATCCACTTCCCTATGAAAGGGAGTCATGAAATGTGAAAACTTTGAACACAATTGTTAAGATATAATAGAGTATCAGTGTGACCTGAATGGAAAGAAATAAATTTACATACAGGCCCTTGAGAGTAATTCAAGGCAAAAGGCATAATGGCTATGCAATTATTGAAGGAATGAGTCAAGAGCCAAAAGAAGCAGGGCCATCACCAAATACCTGGTCAGCCCAGACATACGAATTATATGCTCTAAACAGAACCTTACAACTGTGAGAAGGAAAAGATGAACATTTTATGTTGATTCAAGGTATGCCTCTGAAGTGGTATAAACTTTTGGAAAGGCATGAGAAGAGGTTTACTCAATAGCAAGGGAAAAGTATTAGTACATGGAGAAGTAATTAAACAAGTATTAAAGAATTTATCACTTCCAAATGAGACTGCAGTGGTCCATGTGAATGGGCATTAAAAATGGAATTCTTTTAGGGCCAGGGGAAACAGACTGGCTGATGAAGCAGCCAAAGAGGAAACATTAAGCCATGAGATTGTGAGCGTGTATAATCTCACCTCCTAGGTACCTGCACCAAAGGCAACTCCTGTGTTTACAGAAAAAGAGATGTTAAATGAACAAGCTATGAGGGAAATAATGGCCATTTTACATCAAGGAAGTCACTGGGGTATGCAAGCAAAGTGTGATTTAGCTTTAAGAAAATATATATGTGTAGGAATGCACACAGTTGCCAAACAGATTTGTGAATTATGTGTGATTTGTAAGGAAAAAAACGGTCCTGAGAAAATAACCCCCAGGAAGGAGAGAACCTGGCCTAAGGCCCTTTAAACCAAAAAGGACACTCATTAATATTACTAACTGATGAGGTGGTAGTAGTAGAAATGTCATTACTTGTTGAAAATGAGGGAGATCATTGTAATTATGGGCTATTGTTTGTTGGAAATCCAGGGGACAGCATCATGGGGACAAAGTAGTATTTGGTTAAACTATGGATAAATGTAACTAACAGGGAGGCTCCACAAACTATACAGTTTAATGCTTGTCAGATAGAATCTATGAACTTGGAGCAGATATAAATGGAAGGGATTCAGGATTGTAGTGTAGAAATCAAAGAGGGGACTGAGCCAAAGGATAGCAGCTCCTACTAAATTACCTAAAATAAAACCATGAGACCCACCAAATGACCCAAAGATTTTAACTATAACTGAAGTAAATAATTTAACGTAAACATTTGAGACTGAAGCAGGATATGGAGATGCAAATACCTGGATTGAATGGGTTTAAATATACAGTGTAAAGCCTGAATCATAGTAATTGCTATGCATGTGCCTCAGGAAGACCTACTGCACAAGTGGTTCCCTTTCCTTTAGGATGGAGTAAAGAACCACAGGGAACGAGATGTATGACTGCCCTATACTAAGAAAAGACTGCATGGGGGAAAGAGAGCTGCGAGTCTCTCTCACTGTTATTCTCTGCTCTGCAGACCAAAGACATAAAAGTACCTCCTGTTTTCTCTATAGTGGCCGGTAACCACACAGCTTGTCTCTCACGACAGGGTGGAGGGGCTACCGGGTATCTCGGAGACCTGGAAATGTGTACTAAGTCACTGAACGTGACTGAGGATAAAGCAGGAAATTAGTTGGCTGTGAGTATCCCCAGGGCAGATCTATAATGGTATCGTGGAGGAAAAATCCCGAGGCCCGTGCTCCCTCCAAATTGGAAAGGCACATGTGCCCTTGTTCAATTGGCTGTTACATTTACCCTGGCATTTGAAAGAGAATCATGAGTCTTTCGCGAGAAAGCTTGTTTTGTTTCTCACAGTCAAAAATTTCAAAACTTCCGGTATCTAAAGCAGACTTAGATATTGGTTAGTGTTCTAGCACCAAATATGTCTCTTTTTAAAGTCATACTACGGTGAGTTTCTTGTTTCCAAAAGCCTTAACAGAAAATTCCTATCCCTCACTCGCTCTCAGGACAGTCCTCTTATGGAACAGATGAAGATCTGAAGGTAGAGAAGAAGCTTTCCTTCTCTTTCTGTCACAGATTTCCAGACCCTGGCATCTTGGTACTCTCTATCCATTGCTCAGTTGGATGAAAGTTCCTGCTATGCCCTCTTTTCTGCAGTTTGCCCATGCAAACACTCAGGTAATCTCCTCCTCCTCACCCTGATACACTGCAGCTGGCTTACTGCTGACTTATCTTACTGAAAGGAGTACAACTCCACAGGGACATGAGGCTGTTATCACCTTCAGACCCAGAATTAATGACCGTTTCAGACCAAGACTTGGATGGCTGTTTTGTCCCTCTGCCATTTGGAAGGGGCTGAGGCTTCTCATGTGGTAAGGCTGTATCTGAAACCCCTTTCAAACTGCACCCAGGCATGCTGCTTTTGTGCTGTCTGCAGAGCCCTCATGTGTGACACTGCAAAAAAAAATTCATTTTAATAACATCAAGCCAATGAATCATGCTGAGATTCATATGACACATGGGACAATACAAAGTATAACTTTGCAGGGAGATAAGTATGTTCTACTGTCATTGTTCTAAAGCTCCTTAAGTATCTTTTTTTCTGTGTAGCTCCTTTATTTTTAATTAGTTTTCTGTCTTTGGGAGACCTAATTAATGTTTATACAGTCTTTCCTTCTGCTTTTGCTGTTACTTCAATGTCTTCTCTGAAATCTGAATTATCAAAGTACTTAATGCAGCAATTATCAAATAAGACAAAATGTGTTTTTTTTAAAAATTATCTGTCTTTGAAACCATCATGTCCTAAATATTAGTTACATTTCAATTTAACTTCTGCATGTTATCGCATAATTTTTCATTTCTTTGTCAGATAACTTCTTTCTTATAATTCAAGGGAAGAGGAAGAAAATTTGCCATATGGATGTGTTGAATTTACCAAGGACTGTAATTGGTGATCAGCCCCTCCCTGTCCTTGCAGATTTCCTTCAGGCCCTCAATACCCTTTCTCTTATCCATCCTGCCATGAGGTTGGGGGGAGAGTGAGTGAGCAGCTGAGTGGTCCTTGAGCCTGACAGGCCTGAATCCTTAAATCTCCTTTTGCATTGACTCTCAGATACCAACATATCCTGGTCTTTTCACGTGTTCTTCTTGTTTTCAGTGGATGAAGGACAAAACTCATTCCTCAGTGTTGTACTTCATCTGCCACACTAAGAGTGAGAATTATGTTCTTTATTTGGGATTGGGGTATTTAATGAGATGAATCGTTTAAAGTTATAAAGGTGGTTTGAAAACATCATTGTCTATTCCTATGTGCTGGAATCAGAGAATATTGAGGTGTTTTTGTGAGAAATACTATTTGATTTTGTAAGTATAGTATCTGAGACATTAATAAGGTAAATACAAATGGCAAAAGTTTGAAGTAACTGCCCTCCCTAGACATCAATACTTTGGTGAATTCATGTTAAAATAAGCACATCAACATTAAAAAAACAAAAAAAGGAAAGAAAAACCCAACCCAAATAGAACACTGTAGCGTCATTTAAAATTTATTAAAGTTTGATTTGAGGATCTTGGATGAGAGTCAGCTAATTTGAAATAATGTCGAAATCCAACTTCTGCCTGAATAACAATTTAATTGATTTCTTAAAAGTATTCCACCTTTTGCAAGTAGGTAAATATTAGGAACTAATAATATTGATGTAATGTTATATTGTTATTGTAATTAATACTTGATATTAGTACTAAAGAAAATGACATATCTGTGAACAGTCTTAGAAGTATTTTTCTGTAATGTAGATTGTGATTTTTCATTTACTACAAATGCTAGGATTATTGTTACACATTATGTATTATAAGTTGCGTGCAGTTCATGAAAATCCTCTTCTGCAGCTGATACAGATGTGTACTTCAAGGAAAGACTCAAGATAATAGAAAAATGGAGTTTGTTTCTATCTTACTTTTTCTATACCTTTTTCTTGCCCTTTATGGACAGGTCAACAGCCACCTCAAGAGCACACGTTCCACGGATCTTGGTTCTAAATGTATATAATGTTTCCCTATCATAGAATCAATGAGTCATCAAATCATCATGAACTGTTACACTAAAGTACTGTTTGAGTGTTTCAGACCAGATGTTGAAGGAAGTTCGAACTTTTTTTAATTCAAGGGTTCTTCTTGTTTTGAAGGACATACAAACCTATATCGAAGAAAAAGTTCTCCAGGTTTATGCTTTTCAAATCTTTATCATGACTAATAGCTACTAACCTTGCTGCCAGTTGTAACAGATATCGTCCGTGTAATAGGACAGACATTTCTGATCATGTTTATGAGATTCAAATGAAAATCTGAAGTCAGTACCATTTGCAGGTAAATTTTCTTAGATATATTTTCATTGACTCATGTTAATAGAATAGAAATAATAGCAGCTATGTAGCCACAATGGAATCTAAGAAAATTATAGACATGTGAATTTAAAACACAGAACATAATGTTTGCTGGCATATCGTAATTCCCTGTCATATTTTTCTTCAGACGTTACAAGTTTAGATGCCTCTGTTTATGTTGGTTTGGAACATCATACTGAAAATCTTAAAAGATAGTACTCTCCTTTTGCCTTCCTTTGATTCTAACTTGAACATTTTTGTAACAGTGGTTTGGGGTTCTTTTTCTCTCTGGAAACTTTCTCCTTGTGAAGTAACAACACACAAAAAGAAATCTGTTCAGTAGAGATGGGCCAACATGCAAAACTGAATTCATCTTTGTATTATAGTCTGGTTAAAGTATTCCCCTGAAAGTCCTTTTCTGTTGGTTCTGGAGGGTGCAGAAGCTCAGATCTGAGTCCAGTCTGCTGGCAGTTAGAAGCAGGGCATGTGCTCCAGAAGGTGCATGAACTGTTTTATTTGAATGAGGATAGTCTGAAGAGTTTTTTGCAAAGTGCAAAGACTTGCATAACCACAATACCTACTATTAATTTGTAAATAAAGCAACTTATTAGTGTCAACAGAGTGAGTTTTTCTTACCTAGTGATTTTGAGCTTGAGGTTTCTGGATGAACTATTCTGTCAACAAAGTGAGATTAAGAAATGTAAATTCATTGGCATTATATAGCATTCAAAACATAAATTGCCTTAAGGAGCTTGTAAATCTAGCACTAGCTTGGAGGTCCTCAAATCAATGCTACTATTGCTGTATCTTTGCATACATCTATTTCACAGGTATTCTATGATGTAGAGCATACAGAACGTAGAACAATTAGCATATAAGCAGGAGGATTGTCACAGGACAGTCTTGATTGCAAACTGTGCAAAACTTTTTGTATGACGTCTTTATATGATACATTTGTCATCAGGTCTCTGGTTATTGTATCTTTTTCTTTTGAGTGGTGTACATATAAATTCACTCAGTCTTGCTAGAAACTTGGGTGCAGCAGTAATGAGCCCTTTGCAAGTTGTGGAGATGGAAGCAGTGATAACTCCTGGTAGGACAGATGCCTTTGTTGAAGTAGAAAAACAGGTTGCTTTCAGAAGTGCTTTTTCACTGAAACTTTGATGAAGAAGCAGGTAAGTCCTCTTTACTGCTATCTGTGAGCTATAAACATGTAACACTTCTGATGTGACACTGAGTACTGTGAGTTCCTGATGTGGCTTTTCGTTATTTTCTCCACTTTGTACAAGGCAGGAGTTAATTCTTTGCCTCTTACATATCTGAAATGTGAAACAGTTACCAAATGTATCTGCCTTTGTAATGTAAATTCCCTGTAGAATTGTTTCAATTTAGCCAAGAATTTTGTTTTTTCCCTCAATAAAATACATTTTCTTTGCTTTCTGTCACATATAGTTATTTCTTCTTGTGAAAAGTAGCTGTTCTGAACAGAAGACAGTTAAGAAAGTAAAATTTAGGACTCTTCTCATATTGAATACTTTTTAGTCTTGAAAATTAGGGGAAAAATTAATGTCAGTAAAAAAACATGCTGATAAGGTGACTACAGAACCAAACTGTGAGGACTAGTGCAATGATGTGGGAAGCTGTACTGATATTGAAGCATTGGTTCCTCTCATGAGCTATTGACAGCCTAAATATAAGAAAAAACTGTTTTACTGTGAGGATGATGGAGCAGTGGAACAGAATGCCCAGAAAGGTTGTGGAGTCTCCTTCCTTGGAGGTCTTCAAGACCCACCTGGACATGTTCCTATGCAACCTGATGTAGATTGACCTGCTTCTGCAGGGGGGTTGGACTAGATGATCTCAAAAGGTCCTTTCCAACCCCTACCATTCTATGATTCTATGACTCTCACGCCTGATTGCATATCTCTGGTCCTGGTCCTTCCCTAGATGCAAGTCCTGGCATGAGCTGCCTCACTGCCATGGACTTCTATGAACACTTGGTTTCTTGGCTGGTCCCAGCTACCACCACCCTCCTTGCTCTTTTTGCTGCACCCCTGCCAAAGAGGATACTGCTTTTGCAAGCATGGTGCCGCTTCACTCCTACTCTCCTGGAGTGTCTGGTCCTGCTGCACACTTGCAGCTGGCCTTAAATTATTTGTCCACTGCATAATGTTTGTTTTCCAGTCACTTTAAAATACAATCTTCTCAGATTGAAAAGAAAAAAAAAAACAATAAAACAACCAGTTTCAAAAGTTAGGATACTGTCTTGTTGCAAATATTGAATTTTGTGCTCTAGCAAGTTTTCTGCTAGAAAAGTGAGAACAGATGTCTCTTAATCGGAATTTGCTTAGAGAGTAGTAAAAGGGGAAAGGGACCTGTGGATCTTGGTGGACAGCAGAATCACCATGCACCAGCAATGTGCCCTCGTGGCCTGGAAGGCCAATGGCATCAAGATAAGTGTGGCCAGCAGGTTGAGGGAGGTTCCCCTCCCTCTCTACTTTGCCCTGATGAGGCCTCATCTGGAGTCATGTGTGATTTGTTCTGGGCTCCTCAGCTCAAGGGGAACAGAGAACTTCTGGAGGGAGTCCAGCGCAGGGCCACCAAGATGATCAGGGGACTGGAACATCCTCCTTATGAGGAAAGGCTGCAGGAGGTTGGGACTGTTCAGTCTAGAGAAGAGGAGACTGAGGGGGAATGTTATTAATATTTACAAGTAAATAAATGGTGGTTGTCAGGAGATTGGGGCATCCTTTTTTTTGATGATATCTAGTGACAGGACAAGGGGTAATGGGATGAAGCTGCTACACAAAAAGTTCCATTTAAACAAAAGCAAAAACTATTTTACTGTGAGGATGACGGAGCCCTGGCACAGGCTGACCAGGGAGGTTGTGGAGTCTCCTTCCTTGGAGGTCTTCAAGACCCACCTGGACACATTGCTGTGTGACCTGATCTAGATGAACCTGCTTCTATAGGGGTGTTGGACTAGGTGATCTCTAAAGGTCCCTTCCAACCCGTACCATTATATGATTCTATGATCTCCCTTATGATGAAAGGCTGAGGGAGCTGGGGCACTTGGAGAAGAGGAGACTGAGGAGTGATGTCATTAATGTTTACAAATATGTAAAAGGTGGATATCAGGAGGATGGAGCCAGGCTCTTCTCAATGTTGTCCAATGATATAGCACACCCTTAGTAAGATGGCAGATGACACCAAGCTGGATGGAAGTGTTGATCTACTTGAGGGTAGGGAAGCTTCACAGAAAGAACTAGATAGTTTGGATCACTGGGCCAAGGCCAGTGCCATGAGTTTCAATAAGGCCAAGTGCTGGATCCTGCACTTGGGCCACAGCAACCCCCAGCAGCGCTACAAGCCTGGGGAGGAGTGACTGGAAAGCTGCCAGGCAGAGAGGGACCTGAGAGTGTTGGTTGACAGCAGCTGAACACGAGCCAGCAGTGTGGCCAGGTGGCCAAGAAGGCCAGTGGCATCCTGGCCTGGATCAGGAACAGTGTTGTCAGCAGGAGCAGGGAGGTGATCATTCCCCTGTACCAAACTTTGGTGAGGCTGCACCTTGAATACTGTGTCCAGTTTTGGGCCCCTCTCTGCAAGAAGGACGTTGAGGTAGTGGAGAGGATCCAGAGGCAGGCTACCAAGCTAGTAAAGGATCTGGAGCACATCTTATATGAGGAACAGTTGAGGGATCTGGGGCTGTTTAGCCTGGAGAAAAGAGGGCTCATGGGAGACCTTATCCCTTTCTACAACTATCTGAACGGAAGCTGTAGTGAGTCAGGGGTCAGTCTGTTCTCCCTAGTAACAAGTAACAGAACAAGAGGAAATAGCCTCAAGTTGGGCCAGGGAAGGTTGAGGCTGGATATGAGGATGAATTTCTTTACCGAAAGGGTTGTCAGGCATTGGAACAGGCTGCCCAGGGAGCTGGTGGAGTCACCATTCCTGGAGGTGTTTAAGAGACAGATTGGAGATCACATTAGCCACTTTAAAGTCCTTGTATGAAGTAAACATGGAATTTCTTTTCCTCTATCTGTAAAATCACTAGACCTCTTTAAGTATTGCAGTATCATCTAAACAAATGGTATTCAAACCTTTTGTCACAGAATGGATATAGAGTAATCTGAAGATTAAGCTGCAGCAAATGCCTTTTTCCTGGTCCTCAGAACTACAAGTTCTAATTTCTAGAAGGGTTTTAATTGTTGTTTAGGAGCACAATAAGACTGCAAAGCACAAGAACAGACACAAGCAGTCGTACCACCCTGCTCTTGCCAAATTTGTGCAGAGGTGCAGTTCATCAGCAGGCAGGGGAGCAGGACCTCCATCATACTCCAGTCACAAGGAAATTAAATCAAGCCTGTTTTGTCTGAACAGTTCCACAGATAGTCTTTCAAGGTTCCCATGCAGAGACCTGTTTTGCTTGAGGAAAAAAAAATCTCTTTAAGGATTTACAAAAGAAGCTTCCCTTGTAGCAGTGAAAACATAGACAGTGAATGAATTTATTTAATTTTCAAGTCTAAAAAAAAAGTTTCTGAACATCAGTATCTATTACTTATTGTTAGCAATGTAAAACCACTGTTTATCTCTCATGTGAAATAAATAACCATTTCAGATAAAGTAATAAAGTGAAATGCTTTTAGATAGCTAGAAGGAATAACAGAAAACTAATTGAATCCATTACTTCATGAGGTCACTAGCGAAAAAAAAAATAAAGTCCCAATAGAAGCTCTGGAAAAGATTCATTAGTACATTAAAGAAATTTTTAGCTTTTTTTTGTTTCTATTTAGACATATTAGCTTTACTACAATAATAAAAGCTTACACCAACCACCGTTAAGGATGTTATTCACATATTCAAGAGCTAAAAAACCATTTATAAATGTAGCAACTGAGCAGTAAAGAATACTTTTTGTTAGGACTGTCTTACATAAAGATAATGATATAAATAATCCATAATGGGTATGTTCTGAGAAAGCAAGTCTTTGACAAGGAAATGCTTGTTGCTAAGGAAACTCATTCTGTTTTTGCATAGCAAGTAGGTTTTAGTGGAAAATGTTTCACATAGGCTTTGAAAATTTTCTCCCCCTAAGATGTTGGCCACAGTTTTAATTTAAATCAGTCCTTTTGCCTGACACTGGATATCACCTTATGCAAATGATTAAGAATCTCAGAATTAACTCAGGTCTGTAGGCAGCTTGACTATAGAAGCTTCAGGGACGCTGTCCTCCTGAGTGTAGAAATCAGACTGACTTTTACATTCTTGTGTTGAACTTTCAGTAAAGCATGGAGTAAAGTTTTCAAAAATTTTCCAGTTTTGAAATTTGTTTTTGTGCACAAATACACAGTCCAAGAAGGGAACTTGTTGGCAAGATCAGGTTGATGCAGTGGCTGTGTCTGCTTTGATATCATAAATTGATAGCCTGACAGAGACTGACAAGTCTCTCTGAAGCATATTGACTCCTGCAATCTCCTGTTTGTGAAGAATAACCTTTGAGTACATCATCACCTTTGAGTACAATTTTTGTTCTTGCTAGAAAAAAACTCAGAACAATAGACTGTGTAAACAGACTGTACCATTAGTAAGACGAAAATGTTCACGCACTCCTGGAAAAAGAATGCTCTGTTTGTTAAAACTTAGGATGTGATATAACAAGAAAAATCACAATCTTCCCTTCCTTCCTTCCTTCCTTCCTTCCTGCCTTCCTGCCTTCCTGCCTTCCTGCCTTCGTCTCTCTTTCTTTCTCTACCTCAATCCTGCTACCGAATTAATATTTTGGTGTGTGTCTAGAAAAGTTCCAGTATGCAGTAATGCAAAGTTTCACGTTTTCTGTCTTGTCCTAATTTCAAAGCCTGACTTTACTTCTAGTGCAGTATGTGGACTAAACCTCAGTGTCCTCAACTTAAGCAAGCAGTAATCAACCCTCTCTTTTCCCATTAAAGGAAATTTTATTTTTAATTGTCTTCTGTCTGGATGTAGCAAGGTCTTTGCCTCTCTGTAAGACTCCTTTCTTTTGTTAGCACATCACTGATTTCAATCTAACTCAATTTGCTGTAGTAGGTTCAGTATTTTTTTGTACAAATCTCAAGTCCAGGAATGAACTGTATCAAGTCTATCAGGTTCTTCTGATCAGGACATCTTCGGTAAATCTCTTCTAGCTTGGCTTTCTTTTAAGAAAGGCATACAGCCATACTTTAGAGCAGTATGTCAAAGCCTGAAAGATTTAATGGAAGACAAAAAAAACCCCAACCCCTCAAAAAAACCTCTCAACACTGAAAATGGAATAAGCTTCAGACAGTTTCTTCATACACTAGAAAAACATGGTTAAGAATCTCAAAATATTTTTTCTTAGGGACTAAGCCTTATTTCTCTTAGCCAAGTACACCAGGAGAAAAGCTGTTTCAGCCATCTTACTGAAGGTTAGGATATTAATGTAAAGAGATATTGGAGGAAGCAGGGCATTCATGCATCCAACAGGTGTTCTGTTCATTTAAGTAGTTTAAGAGAACATATTTGGTACAAATTTGTGTACCAAATTGTTCTAGATGATACACACTGGAATGAGAAAATTCTGTATTAACACTATTTTTATGGTTTAATTTGATCTGTCAGTGAAGCACCATAGAGCCACTCCCCCACACTCCCCCACCACTTCCATAGGAAGATGGAGGCCCAAGCAAGATAGCAGGAGAAAAGATAGTCAGAGACCTTGTTGATCAAGACAAAGGCAGGGAGGACTCACTGCCAATTATGGTTCTGGGCTAAACATATTCGACTACTTGACTCTTACCCTCAGCAAGTTGGCTGATGCCACCAAACTGGGAGGACCGCCTGATTCCCCAGAAGGCTGTGCTGCCATACAGCAGGATATCGACTGGCTTGAGAGTTGGGCAGAGAAGAACCTCATGAGGTTCAACAAGGACAAGTGCAGAGTCCTGCACCTGGGAAGGAACAACTCCATGCACCAGTGCAGGCTGGGGGTCAAAGTCCTGGAGAGCAGCTCTGCAGAGAGAGACCTGGGAGTCCTGATTGATAATAAACTAAACATCAGCCAGCAATGTGGCCTATGAGAGGGATTTTTTTCCATTCTATTCTCTGTCCACCAGCTGTGAAAAGTAAGAAAGGATTTCACTGTTCTTGGATGAAAAATCTTCTGAATATATCTCACTCCTTAAAAGCTGAAATCTATACATAATTTAGTAGGTGTCACTAGGGTGAGCAAAACACTAGATATGTGGACATGTTGGCCAGAGCTGAACTTATCTCATTCGTAACACCTGCATTTGATGCTTAAGGAATCTCAGGTTCACATGGAAGTTGAATGAAAATGGCATTCCTGAAATTGCAGTAATGCAAAAACTATTAATCTGGTAACCATAAAAATTTTCTGTATCTTTTAAAAGAGGTTTAAAACACAGCCTCACAGATTTCCTATTTCTAACCAGTTCTCTTGCTTTTGCCTGAATAACATTTTAGCATGGTCTTACACCTGAAAAGTGTCCAGTAATGCCAGCAAATCTGAACTCCTTTCCCATCTAGACACCATAAATCTCATTGGGTACATTAATGATGCCAATCACATCTCAGGAAATTTACCAAGGCCAGCAGGGGCTAAGATGTTGCAGGGAAGTACCAATCAATCAGTTTTTACCCATTCTCCTTAGGAAAAACAAGGTCAGCTCAAATTGACTTGAAATTTGTATAGTACAGATGACCTTTTGGTACAAATACGAACGATAATGAGAAAATACTGTAAACAGGAATTATTAAATTATTGAAAAGGTTAACAAATATTAGCCGCATTTCACTTGGGCATATGTACATGAACTTTTCTAAGAAACAAGGAAAAATAACTCTTGAAGCTAAAGATCAGTCAACACAAGTGCCTTGATCATAACATTCTCTACTAGTTTACTAGTAATACAAGCTCATTCCAAAGACTCTGTGTCGTGGTTTTGCCAAGCCAGCTATGAAGCACCACGGCAGTCTCTCACTCACTGCCCCTCGTCCACCTCCACCTTCCTTAGGATGGTAGGGGCCCCAAAAAAATGGGAGGAAAAAAGTTAACTAGAAATGGCTTCAATGTCAAACCATAATACTCTATATCAGTCTGATACCTGCATCCTTCAATCTAACCTTGATAATGAACCTTCATGGAGCTGTTCTGACTTTAATAGTTCAAATATAGAAGGATTAGGTTTGAACTTTTGCAGCTTCTAAAACCTCTTTGTAACATTTTTTTAAATACTTAAATTGCACACATATTTTTTTTTAAAATTCCAATCAATAACTTGAGCCAGTTCATTTTACAATCAAATACACTGAAATACTAATTTATTGGAAGAAGCAAATTAATTTCTTATATTTTAAAACTATCAGTCTTTGCAGGATCAAGTCACACAAGGATAATGACCACAGAATATAAATAAAACAATAATTGGTAATGTAATTACTTTTGTTGCTGTTTCAGTCAATTAATATGCATAACTTATGCACAGCTTTGACACTTTTAAAGGAAAGGATCTGCCAGCAGATTGGTGCTTTCATTTTTCTTGTGTGGAAAAAAAGCCTGTTTGAAGATAACATTAATAAACTACCTGAATTGACAGTGACAATTATTTTGACAACAGCGTTTTTGATTGATTAGCAAGACAATTTGCCAGAAAGGATTTATTATTATAACATTTTCTGTCTTTGCTGTAGGACAGCGCCATCTGTTATTATCTAGGATTTATTTTTACATTCATTGTGTGTTTTTAAGGGTAGGTTAACAATCATGGAAGGCACATTCAAGTGTGTGAGGAAAACTGATTGTGGGAGAGATGTCCAAGTGTGTAAGGAAAATGGATTCGGTACCAGAACTTTACCCTGAGGTTGTGTATGATGCTACTAGACTATTCACATAGAATATTCACATGCAAATAGTTAAAATTCTTTACTTTGATCTTATCTCCTAAAGTATTTGAAACAGATTTTTTTTTCTCTTAAGTTTCTTTATCTAGCAAAACATTGCTACAATAAATCTTTAATTTAAGAGCCCTTTGATTAGAAGGATAAGCTAGATGTTACTAAGCATGATTATTTTAACCAGTAGAAGTTTAGTAATAGTCTTATTTTTTATTTAGCTTCTTCACCACGGAAATTCTCTCAGAACTTGTCTGAAGTAACCTTAGTGAACCCTGAGAGCAGTCAATCTAGACCCTACTGTTTTTCACTTCACAGGATCTGAGCCAAATAAGTAAACAAGTTAGAGCAGAAATCAAATCTTAACGTTCCAACAATGAACAGATTCTTATGGAGCTGCAGAATGCCTTTTTGTTGTACTTGCTTATGTACATATTTGAATTGTCACAAAATCCAGTAAACAGTTTTATCATGGTCTTTTGAAAGCACAAAATGGTTGAGCCTTGTTGAGTACATAAATGACATAATCATTAACATTTCTATCACACTTTTCATTCAAAGCTTTTAGATAGTCTTTAAAAGCAGTGGAGGTTTTAACAAAATAATTCACTTCACCTTTAATTATAGGTATCTTCCCCAATGCAATTGTGACACTATTAAGGAAAGAAAGGAGGTTACTCCTTGTGCACTCTAGTTACCAGTTATAATGATAAAATACACAAATGTAGGCTGAGAGATCAAATCCACTAAAGATTTTTTCAGTAGTAGTAATGTCTGGCACGGTTAAATATCATTCCTCATGTTTACATCTTTTTCTGTTTCAGATTTTAATTTGCTTGTAATTTATGTCCTCTAACACAATTGCAGATCTCAGGATGTTTACCCTGGACTGGACTAAAGGTCCACTTAGTTGACTGTCTTGCTTATGACAACAGCATGTGACTATGATACAATTTATTAACAGGGCAAACAAATAGTTTTCCTTCTTGGGATATAGGGAGATATTTATTTGATGTTCTGTGAGTTCACTGAAGATCGGTGTACCACCTTTCTGGTGTTACCAGTACATTGTTGTTTGGTCAATTTAAACAAAGGAGTAATTTTCTGTGAAGTTATTAGAGTAATGCAAAAATTAGTGCACAAATTCAAGTCTGATCACTGGAGATATACAATTTTGTCAAGGAGACTATAGCCTGCCTAATTACTTGGGAAGAGGTAGGCAACACACAAATTAGAGGTATCCAAAATTCTGCACCTAGGAAATTAATTTTCTCACTGTCTTATCTATTCTTTTCTATTGCTGTGCTGTGATTGGTTTGTGTAGAGCTGCTTTGCTCCGTAATGGGGGAGGTGGATGAAGTGTCAGCTCCTGGAAGCAGTTCATGAAACTTCCCCTCAGCTCTGAGCTGGACCCATCTCCAGCCTGTCCAGGCCAACTTCATGCCTCTGCCACCACTATTTGAGAAGAGAAATTGGCAGTGCATAGGAGGAGGTGGATGGATGGGACGAGATGGAGGTGATGTGGACCATGCAGTCAGTGAAGAAGGAAGGGAGGATGAGTACTGGACCAGAGACACCCTGGCAGCCTGCAGTGAGAAAATAGCTTTCCTCCTGTGACCCACAGAGGGCAATGGTGGGACTAATAGTCATCCACAGAGGGATGGTTGCACCCAGATGAGCAGGAAACTGTGTGGGAAGGCAGGTATGGTGCAGGCCATACTGGAGAGCCTGTGGGCTGCAGAGACCCACATAGTAAGTGGAGAGGAGCTGCAGCCCTCAGGATCAATGCACCTGTGATAGGCCTGTGCAGGGCTCTCCCAGTGTGTGAGGGCCTCTGTGCTGGAGCAGGGGAGTGGTGAGGAGTCCTCCTCCTATGAAATAAGTGCCAGGAGCCATTGGAAACTGGTGGACTGACTGCAGTCCTCATTCTCTGTCCCCCTGTGCTGATGAGGGGGGAAAGTGGTAAAGACATTAGGACCTGGTTCCTGGGCCTGGGAAGAAAGGAGAAGTGGAGAGAAGGTAGTCTGAAAGGATTGATTTTGTTCTTCATCATTGTGCCACTCTGTGTTGTTTTCTGTTTGTAAACAATTTTGGATTCAATGAAACTTCATTTTATTTCCCAAGTTGAGTAGTCTCATCTGTTTTGCCCAGAACAGTCAGTTGTGAGTGAGCCCTCCTTGTCCTTAGGGAGTCCCAAAGGCCCTCGGTACTTTTCCTCACCTTCTTGGGAGATGGAGGAGCAAATAAACAGCTGCTTGTAATTTTTGCTGAGCCTAAACCATGACAGTCACACTAATAAGTTCAGGACAGTATGAGAAGTGATGGCAATATTGTCCATACTCTGTTCAAATCCTCTTCCTTTGGTTCTGCCAATCCACATAACAGAGTGTGCTCCAGCCACTCTGCTGGTGGGATATTTGAATGCTCCTGATGAAATTTCTCTGGAGGAAGTGTGACAAAAACCTGATAAATGATAGGGGGCAAATGAAGTTATAAAACCAAATCCCTTCAAGGGGCAGTGTCACTACCAGAATATTCACAACTCAGACCTGAGAGACAAACTGTTGGATCAGCTTTAACAGGTTAGGGTGAAAGACTTACTGACACAAAGAAGAGCTTAATATAATCACCAGGAGGATTCCAGCGTAGGGTATTATGGCAGCTAAACTTGCACTTAATCTAGAATAGTCCTCCTATGTGTTTTTAAATATAGTGTCTATAGGACTATATAATTGAAGTGTCACAAGAAAAAAGGAATGATTTTTTTTTTTTACTTTGCATATACAAGGAAGAAATGGAGAAAGAAAAGAGCATTGGATATTTATTATTATGTGTGCCTGCAGCACTCAGCACAAGGCTATTACTCTTTGATGTGATTGCATTCAATAGAGATATAGATCAACAGTCAGTTGATACGTGCCTTGGGAACGATGACAGACTAGGGAAAATTCTCTGCCACAGGCTCTCTTGAACTTGGTGATACTTTTCCCCTACACTACAATTTTTTAAGCCTAGGAAATGTCCATAGGAAAGAAAATATGTTCCTGATCAGTTGAGAGACAGGAGAAGTTAGGAGAAACAATCCAAACAATCACTCCTAATTCATAACAATGGAAGTTTTAAAATGGCAAGTTTTATTGTTATAATAATAAACCAAATCAAAATACGCATGTCAGCTCCAGCTATCAGCTTAGTTGTACGTATTGGTCTGATCAGTCAATGAAATGACAACGAACTTCACAATCATTTCACCCACTTTCATGTCATATTTCTCTTCTGTGCAAAGCCATAACTGTAGTTCAGATTAGGCATCTAAACAGTGGAAATAAATCTCTTTGAGGTATTAGGAGGAAGTTGAGACGCCTTTTCAGAGCCCTTGCTGTACGTTTGTGAATTCAGTGCATCAGTATTCCAAAGAAGTTTTTTACAAATAATTTACATCTGCAGAAAGTACATGCGCAAGTGAACTACATCTGTGCAGGCTGGGTAGTAAGTGCAAGGTACACAATAAGCCTGTTCTGAAACTTCAGATTTCACTTGCTTCACAGTGAAATGTTCCTTGTTTGTGAATGTTCTGCATTCCTCCTTGTGTCACATTTTGTCACTTCCAGGAAAGTGCTAAATTTGGAAGAGATCTATACTTTCTGCCTGATATTCCAATGTAATAAAAGTCAAATTTAACCAGTCAAGTAGGGTAGTTTTCTACATTTTTTAAGTCATTGTACACAATGTTAGACTATTTTTGATTAATTTTGTTATATTTAGGAGCCATCTGCAGTCAACATTGCAGGCTGGGTCTCATTGCCACGTTATCAATTCACCAGAGGGAGATGAGTAACAAAACTATGAGAGGATCTGAAAGTTTCCCTGCAGGGATAATGACTTAAACAGGACTCCAAAACAGTCTCTTTCCCCAGTAAAATCTTTCCTCTAGGTCAGAGGATGATGTAGATGGATGGGCTAGGAGATCTTTTAGATTGTTGGTGGTACATCCAGTTCTGCATCCTTGGATCAAATATTTGATCCTGCAGCATGCAGGTAAAAATGATTGGCTAGTGTAGATAATGTTTTAGATATTTTCTTCAAAAAGAATAAAGAAGCAGCACAGAGGTTTTGAGAGAAAATTGCCTCTGATTAAAATAATTCTGCTGTTCTTGTTTCTGAACAGAATGAAATTAAGTCTCTTCTCAGCCTTGAGAAGCTGTTGCTCCTCTGGGAAACTAAAGGGTCAGATTCTTGTTTGTGACTGCAAACTTGTGAGAGACCTAGAGAGAAGGGACACAGTTTCATTTGGCATCAGCAAAACTTACTCATGGGCAGAAGAGGTTGAGATAACAAGGTAGGATTTATGCCACCCCTCTCTTCTGTTTTCTATAGTCAAGGCAAAGGGATGGGTTACTCTAATTTTACAAAAAATTGGATTATTGTATTTCATCTGTCACCTACAGTAAATTTCCTCACAATATCTTGTTACTAGATCATCTTGCTCACATCGTTTTTCCTAAGCAGAGTACCAGCCACATCACTCATGTTTATGCATCTACTAGAGTGACTGATGGATGCCTGATAGGCCAAGCTCACAGTTCATGTTATCCTGTTAATAACCCTCACAAACTCCCACAGTGGCAATTTACCTTACCCAAAATGCCTTTGTGGCTATGTGCTAAGTAACTTACTTTTAATTCTATGTTAGCACTTTGGACAAAAATAATATTCCAGAGGGATCAGAACTGTCATGGAATTTTGATTAAGGCAATAAAGAATTATACTATCAGAGACAGTTGCTTTGTCATGATCTCAGCCCAAAGTTTTGCCCATCACCAGATAAATATTGGACAGCACTATAAATGCAACAAGTTTCCTTCCACTGGTTAAGTGGAAGATCAGTAGTCTTTAAATCTAGAAGGTTTGGTAGAGTTTATTTTTTTCTCTGTTACCATCAAATAATGGTAGCGATTTTCACATCTATATTTTCTTTCCAATTTCCATTAGCAATGCCTTGTGGAATGTTGATTTCAGCATAGCCCACCTGTCTGCCTCACAAAAAAACTGACGATTCTCTCGACTGGATGATGGTATTTTAGAAAAGTCCAGCAGGTACCTTCAGAGATGTGAGATTGGTTTTTTTTTCCCTCTGTGGATCTTGGCTATCTCAGATTGGATGTAATTGCAAGACTCATTCTTGGTTAGATTGTGATCATTGAAGTAGTGAGCATGAAATGAAAGGCACAGGAAGCTGTGTTTGAAGCCCATTTCTGCTGTAGCCTCAAGTGCCTGCTGGAGAAGTTCACCTCCTGTACTCTACCTACCACAGACTATCTTTACTTGTGATGTCAAAAAAGCCACATTTACATCTCTGCTCAAAAAGGAAGAATACTGGGGGTTAGGAGATTCTTTTTAAGTTTTCTCTTGTATCCATGAGATATTTTATCCCTAGAAGTCCTGAAGATGAGCCTAGTCATAGCAAGTGAGAAAGAAAAAACTTCACGCGTGTCTGTTTTCCGAAGGCAAAACCTCATAGCTTTGCTCATAATAGAAGTTGATTTCTAACAGAATGAAGTTTCAAATGACTGTACTATCTGGGGATTTGTTTTTACTCTTTCTCATTCTTCAGCACACAGATATTTGTCGTCACTGTCATCAGATTTCAAACATGAAGTAGGAAAAAAGTAAAGAAATCCTCAATGGAAAAAAAAATAGAATATAGTTGCCAAGTATTGTTCCATAGAAAATTTTGATCTTGCAGTTCAGTCTCCTACACAACCTATTTAGAAAGTTTCACCCAGAGACTCCAGCAGCATGTTAAAATAGGCAGGCATTAATTTTTCTGGCAATCTGGCACAAGACACTTGTAGTTAATCCACTGTGTACAAGAACACACAATCAAACTACTGAATGTGTGGCTAATAAATCAGCAGTCTTACAATAGAATGCCTTATGAATGAGAATTGCCTCAATTAAAATCTAAAGCAAACAAGCAGAAAGACATGGTTGTCTCCTGTAACAGCATGTTGACTGTTATATCTCCAGATGAGTTGCAGCTCTCTGTCAGTGTTTTCCTGATATTCAACCCAAATCAGGAGAATACTCAGAAGTGAAATTTGTATTAAACAACATATGTCTCTGGCTGAACTGCTGTATGCTCAGCTGGAGGCAACTGGTTAATGCTTAGTAATGAAGAATATTAATATCATATGAGTGCTTGGTGCTCATTCATGAACACTTAGTATTTTGGAAACTCAACCATTTTGTTCTTGGGAAACAGTAGATAGAATTGTCTCAAATATACTAGAGGATACTGTTGTGGCTTTGCCCAGTCAGCAATGAAGCATCACGACAGCCTCTTGTGTGATGTCCCCCATTCATCCCCACCCTCATTAGGGTGGCAGAGGCCCTAGTGAAATAGGAGGAAAAAGATAACCAAAGATGTTGTAGATGTTGTAGAGACAAGGGCAGGGAGAGCTCACTGCCAGTTATGGTTCCAGGCAAAACAGACTCCAGTACTCAATCTAGAGAGGAAAGTAAGGAAAGTTGATTCTACTGCCTACGAGAAACAGAACAGAACAAAAAGCAAAAACTAGAGCAGGATGATGAGAAAAATACAACAAATACTTTAAGATCTCCCTCTCCCATCCTTCCTTTCTTCCTGGGCCCAGCTCACTGCTCCCAATATCTCTACCTCCTCCCCCATCAACCGCTCATGGGGGCAGGGAATGGGGGATGTGGTCAGTCTCTCACAGATGGGCTCTGCCACTTCTCTCTTCTCAGAGGAGGACAACTTCCTCACATTCTTCCCCTGCTCGAATATGGCGTCCCTCCCACAGGACATAGTCCTTATTGAACTTTTCTGGCGTGAGTTCTTCCCAGCAGCTATGACTTCTGCAAATACAAGGTCCCTCACATGGGACACAGCCTCCTCTGGGCATAGTCACTGCCCCTGTCATGGATTCTTTAATAAAGTGCAAACAAATCACTACTTCACCAGTCCTCTCTGTAGGATGCAGGGGGTTCTCTGCTGCAACACTCCTCCTCCTGTGTTCCCTCACTGACCCTGGCGTCTTCATGGTCGCTTCTCTCTCTCTCTCCCAGATCCTTGTACCACTCATAGCTGGAGAAGAAGGACAGAACAAGAAGGAACAGGAAGAACCCTTCTCTTCCAACTGCTGCTTCTTAAAAAAATATTGTGGAGGCACGTAATTGGCTCAGCCCCAGAAGTGGGTCTGGCTTAGAGCTGGGGAGTGTTTTGAGCTACTTCTCACAGGAGCCATCTTTACAGCCCTTTCTTCCTTACCAGAAACAGCTCCACACAAAACCGTGGCAGATACTTAAAAAATGCAAACCGCTATGAGCAGGATGACAGTTACACATCAATTCAGTAAAAATAGAACAAGAATGAGAGGGAAAATGTCATCACTGGACCAAAATCAGCTCACCATTTACCAAAATGTATGGAACGCATCAGAGCACCTAAATCCGCAAGATATTTGAGAAAGTGCAGGTCAGAACTCAGACACAGCTATAGTTTCATGGCTAGAAAGTAGAAGTAGAGATACTTTCATTGTTGTGACTGGTAATTGTGAAATAGACTTCAACACTGAAAAATATAACATTAATCATTCTAGAGTCATTCTCTGAAGCTTTTTTTTCCTCTTTAGTGAGTATTGCTCTATAAATTTTTTATTTGCATCTCTTACAAGGGTGAGCATTTCTGTTGTAAACTTGGGGAAATGCTTATTTATTTATTTATTTATTTAATCTATGCTCATGTGCTTTTGCATTAAGTTTTTTTTTACATGATTCTTCTTGGGTAGACCCATTATTGGTAGTGTAAAAATAAATAACTGGACTACGGTCATAGAGCAGCTTTTCTATGTGCATTTTGAAGGCAGGGGACAATTTAAATCAGAATGAAGTGGACATGCTCACTACCAGCCAAGCAAATTAACAACCAGATATAATGCTTGCTACTCAATATCTGATAATGTGGGAGTGTGCTACAGCAAGAGCCCATGGTGTTCCTTCAACACGTTAAAGAGACTGAACAGATTTACTCATGGAGACTTTAGCCTGCAGACTTCAAAACACAAATTCTGATCTACAAGTCCAATTGAATTACAGACAAATAACACAGCAAATCATGCATTGCAAGAGGGAATACTGACTAATGAGAAAATTAAAGGAATTTTGTCCTTCAAAATTATTCAGTTTGCTGCTTGATCTTTGCTGCTTGATCTTTGCTGCTTGATCTTGATGCTTGCTATTCTCTAGGAGCCTCTTAGATGACAGTAGGGTGTGAATGTGATGTTCTTCAGTGCCATGCTTCCCTCTCACTGCTTTTCAAAGACTTGATTCATCTAAGACACCCTCTGTTACTTGACTGAAAAGCAGCCACCACCTCCCAGGGGAAAGCTTTCCTGTATGGGTGATGGAAGGAGAGGGATATGCAAGGGAATGGAAAGGAAAGTTGCTTGTGTGGGCCATTATGTGACTCCATGTGCAAGCATGTCTTGAAGGCTGACGGTATTTTGATCATGTGATGTTATAAATCTTTTTTCTATGTAGAGGGAAAAAGACTTTATCATGGTTTTGTAAATGGCCCTTTGGATTGTACAAAGCAAAATCTCTATTCTAAAAGTAACTACCTTTCATTGGCAGAATTAGATAGAGGAATAGCACAAAGATAATCCTGTATTTCCGTAACAGGCTTGTCCACCAGCAATTGAGAGCAACATGAGACATTACAAGAGTAAAGTGACTTCATGTTCAGGTCAAGGGTGATCAATAAGAGTATGTATAACTGAGTTCACATGATTTGCCTGTGGGGTGAGTAAGAGCTTGTAAAAAGAACTGAGTAAGTTCTCTAATTTGTTACATAGTACTCTTATATTACTGCTGAAGTAAACGTGTCAGATGCCTTTAAGATTCATCAGCAGTAACACATCTGGGCCTACAGATCAGAATTTATATTTTAAAAGCAGATCTTCTTTATGTTCATAGGTCAGAAAAATTGTGGGTTTGACATCAGTGCTGAATTTGGGAAGGACCATGGAATGAAATATCCTAAGTGTGGCTGCAGCTTAGAAACGTACACCACTTCACAGTACACAGAAACTATCAGAGTTCTTTGCAGACAGGTTTTCTGCACTGTAGTAACTGTTCTTGAAATTAACATGTAGGAAATGAAAACAGAAACCCTGGCATCCTGTGGATCTTCAGTTGTTAATAGACACCAGTCCTGTAAATCACTTTTGTTAGCTGACATTTTTGTTACCTGAATATAGGAACACTCTATTTGACACTTACTAAACAGATTTCTAGTTTGCAACTATGTCCATGCAAGTTACGTCCTTGTTGAGAATTTAAATATAGAGGTAATTCTATTCTTTTTCTCTTTACAGTCTACTCTAGAAGAGAGGAAACCCTTTCAAGTATCTTTGTTGATGAGCTATTAGTAACCAGAAACTTCATTTCCTTTATCTGCACTGTGTCTCAAACTGGTTGTTGGGGCACTAGTTGTCACCCTTTGATATTTGTTCATCAACTTCTGTGAAATGACTGATTATCATCCATGCAATTCTCTGTGATCATGAGTTATGTCACCATAGAGAGAGGCAGAAGAAGTAGCTTTTATTTCTGATTCTGCCAGAAAAAGACCAGAACGTGACTGAGCATTTAAAGAGTGGATAACAAAGAATGTTCTGATGACTAAAATCTACAAGTGCTCAGCTGGCCTTAATGTCCCTTGATTCACTGGGAAAATGAAGTTATATAATCACAGAAATTAAGAATAACATGTTGAAAGAGATCTGTAAATGTCATTTTGTCCAATATTGTCACCCAGAGCAGGGCTGACATAAAAGTTAGAACTTGTTTCTCAGGTTCATATTCAGTGAAGTTCTAAATAAATGCATAAGTAGAATTTCAATGTATAGATTGTACCTCTGCTAGACTAATAGCTTTAGGCAGATGAGAAAAATAAACATCTAACCATGCTAGACACTGTCCAGATTGTTGAGAGAAGGTTAAAGTTACATGGAAACAAATAATTTTCCGGCAACTATTTGTACTGCTGATCTATGATATTTAATCTATGTACATGCATCATGTTTGTGGTAAGAAGTTTGCAATATTTTTTGCAGAATTCGCAGGTATTGATTGCTGGAAAGTGCAATCATGTATCAAAAGAAAATCTTGCACAGCTCTTTCAGACATCCCTTAAAATCTAGTGTTGTACACAATAGGTCTGAGATGCTGTAGGAGCACAATTTAAACAATCCTTCAATTCAAGGGAAAAAAGAGAAGTAGCGTTTCTGAAAATCTGAATTCTTAGTCTAGTAAATCAGATCCTTAAAAGAATCTCTCAGAAAAGCACCTTTCAAACTGCAGTGACCGTATGGAACTTCAGAAATTAAACATGCAAGATTTATAGATGCAAGATTTGTATCATTTGCATAGCATTTTTTAAAAAAAAAAGACAAAAAGGGATTTGCCTATGTTTTAAGGTCAGAAGATTTTAAATACAAGAAAGATCAACAGCATAGTCCTTGAATTTCAGTCAGTGTAAATGTCTTACAGAAATCTTTAACAGTATCCATAGATACAGTTGCTACTGTACCACATTGGGGGAAGATTTTATTAACAAGGAACAGGAATAGAGTTTTTGAAGTTTAAACAATGACTGAATGGCACAATGGTGATCTGTTTACCTATCTATCAACCCAGTTACCTATAACCTTTCTTAATATACATTCTTGAATTTCAAACATGTTTTAAAACAGTGATGGTAGCGGTGACTCTATACTGCAGATGTAAGATCATGCTGTCATTTGCAAATACATTTCCTAACAACAAAGAATAAAAATAAACACTGAGTTTGATGAATAATTTGAATGCCTCAGTCTCTATTACAATATTGTAGTGGGTCTGGGATGGTAGTGATTTTCCACAGCAGCTCCTGCAGTGCTGTGCTTCCTGTTGATATCAATATTATGACTACTGCTCGCACAGCATCAGGGCTGTCCCTCCAGCATTCCTTCCCCCACCTTCACCAATAGCTGTGGGTGGGCATGATCTTAGGAGGGACCATGGCCAGGACAGCTGACCCAGGCTGACCAAGGAGATATTCCATACCATATGACGTCAGCTCAGTAATATAAACTGGGGGAGAGGAGCAGGAAGGGGAGGTGAGATTCATTTCTGGCCTTCCCAAAGCAACCGCTACGCGTACTGCAGCCCTGCTTCTCGGGAGGTGGCCGGGCGTTGCTGCTGATGGGAAGTAGAGAGTAATAGCTTATCTGCTTTTGCTTCGCTTCCCATGCGCACAGCTTTGCTGCTTATTTATTAAACTGCTTTTATCTCAACCCACGAGACTCCCATCTTATTTTTCTCCCCTTCCCTGGCTTGCTGAGGAGATGGGGGATAAAGCGGTGTGGTGGGCACCTGGCATCCAGCCAGGCTCAAACTACCACAAATATGTATCAAGTTTTTTATTTTAGCAATGTATGAAGACACTAGGACTAGAGTCCTGGAAAAGAGTCCAAGAATTATTGGAACATAGATGCTGTTCCTCAATCAACAAAATCCAAAATCTTCAATTTACTCCTGATAAATCTGTGGAAATCTCTCTTATTACTTTTCAGGTCCATCACTAGATCCAACTCTACACAGGCTTTAGCTTTTCTAACTTCATCTCTGCATGCTGTCATAGTGTGTCTGTATTCCTCCTGGATCACCTGTCTCTGCTACTACTGTAAATGTCTGTGCCTCGTTTTTATATGAGAATTTAGTGAGTAGCTCCTATTTCCATGAAGGCCTCTTGCTGCCTTTGATTATTTCCTCCTTGTTGTTATAGATCATATTTGATCTTCCAGAAGGGAACCTTTGAATATCAACCACCTCTCCTACTCTTCTCTTCTGGGATATATCCTATGGGATGCAGAGATACGGGTCTATGAACTGGCTGAAACTTCAATTTTAAAAGTTCTTTTGGAAGTTAGAAGCAGTAAATAGGAAAAGTTTGTAAGCTTTTGAGCATTTGACCTTTTTTATTTCTTTACTTTTATGTCTAGCAGATAGCTTTCTTTTTGTTTTTCCCTGAAAGAAGAATGGTAATTATTGGTAAAGAAATGTTGCTAATGAGTACAAGGTAAAACGTAACATAATGGATTACAGAAACAAGAGTTTCTGGGATCAAACTATGAGCCTCCAACATCACTTAATTTAAGATCAAGAACTGAAACACTTTAGACACATGTAGATTTTTCTTTTAACTCATATTTACATCAAGGAAATGATGACTACTTCACTAACTAACTGTCTTTGTTAGACAGTTAGTTAAAACCACACCTAAAATATACCTACCAGAGCCTACTGGGTAGGATTATCCCTGATATCAGCAGGAACAGAACTGTGAGTGAAAATAATTGATCACCTACATAATTCCAAAGGAAGAAAAATAAATCTTCAGTACAGAAGGTTCACATCTGAGACTGTAGCCCCATGAACTGCCAAATAACAGCACAAATTGTCAGTTGATGGCATTCAGCTCTTTAAGACATCAAGCTAACAAGCCTGTATGAGGAAGAAAGATAGCAATACTTAAAAAACACATCTTGAGAATTGGAGGATTTTGTTACTAGTGAGAAGATATTGCGATATTTGGTATTGAACAACTGTTCTGAATTGCCCTAATTCAAGAAAACATCCTAAACTTGTACAATAAAACAGATCAATTCTCATTACCTTTTTTAAAAAACTAAGCTAATTGTAGTCTTTAGGTGTCTGGGGATAAACTAAGCAGTTTACAGTTGCTTAAAGAGAAAAGGGAGGAAATTCGTCATTTAACACCTAGTCATTTTCACAAAACTCAACTCCCAAACCACCATATTTTAAACCTCATTTTTAAGTACTTTTTAAACAGACTGTGTATTGCTTACTGTTTATTGCATTTGATAACCTTAAAAGTATATTTTCTTTGCTTATTTTATTCCCCATGCCTATAGATCATTGATTTTTGTTTATGCTACTAATGGAGGACATTTACGTGCTAGCATAGCTGAAGGTGACTGAACTCAGAGGAGAACTTGAACCAAGCCCTGTTCCCATATACTACCCACATACATCTCTTTCCAGAACTGTAAGGATACTCAGAGTTACTTTGTCAAAGCAACTATGTGCTTATTTGTCTGAATACGCTCTCAATCATTTGAGTCATTCTACCAAATTATGTTTTATATTATTCTCCTCTGTGTTTTTCAGTATTTCTTCCTGGATAACATTTGATGAATTTATGTAAATAAGGAGTTTCTCCTATGATATATATACATATAGATTTTTACAGAGCAGGTAAATCAGGTAGAAGGAAGACTCTAAGGAGCCTCTAAGTTGCATTCCTTCTTGATTTAGCTTTGACATGAAGAGGTCAGAGGAAAAATGGCCAGAATTTGGGAGTGATGACATGAAAGCATGAAATAGGTCTAAAAATCCTACAGTTATGTTCTTGTTTAAACACAATGGTGAGGAGATTTCTGCAAAGCAGTGAAAATGACAGATATACAGCTGGAAAGCTGAATCTGCACAGTACTTTTCAAAGAACTACTGTCTTGGAGCTGGAAACATCCCTGTACTCTCCATAGACATTTTCCTTCTACTCTGCCTCGGTGGGAATCAACAACTTTCTTGTATCCATCCCCTTATTCAGTTTTGTCATGAGGTACTTAATTTAGTGTAGATTTTTAAATTACATTATGCAGGAACTTAAAAAAAACCAGTAAGGGCTAGCAAGACATTTCTCAAATATGGCATCGGGGAATGACATTCATCTGAATTAAGTTCACACACACTATCTATATATAAAGGTAATTTGGAGGCCAGGATATGAAACATGTTGAGGAATAATATTTAAAATTCAAGTACTTACTTCCCAATGCTACCAGGAATAACTTTTAGGTAGACTGCAGGAGATTTAGTATGATCCAGAAGACCATCACAGACTAGAGTGTTATAGCATTAAAGAGAACTAGAGTTGGCCTGAGGTTGTTATTATTTGCTCATTACGTTAGAAGTATGCAGCTTACACATTGAATTTTTAAGAGTTTTATACTTGAAATTTGATCATACATGATGATTCTTTTAATAATCGCTTATTTTCTTTTTCTGATGAAGTAGGGTAATTGTGAGTCTTAAAGTCTTTTTTTACTATAAATAAGCCCTGTTTTGGTGTGGGAAGGGTGTTTGGAAAGAGTGTTTTTCACAGTGAATGAATCATTCTTCTCTATTAATCCAGGCAGCTAGGGGACAGTCCAAAGACTAAAACCACCTGAGTAACACGCATAGATTTACACGTACTACCAAGAATGTACCTGAATGATTTTGAATTTAAACTTGTCAAATGTGTGCAGATAAATAAACAAGAAAGTACTGAGAGCAAAAGTTACCAGGCACAAAACATTCCCACCATCCCCTAAAATATGCTAGTGACATTATACTGATGAGCAGTGGGGGCACTGCAAAGAAATCAGTAATATCCAGAAGGAAATGATTTACTATTATGTTTGCAGTTGAACACACTGGCAAAATTCTGCTCTAAGGACTTGAGTCATACGCTGAATCTCTGTCCCATGGGAAAAGTCTCACAGTCTTCTATTCTGTAGAAGCATAAAATCATTTCTTCCTGCCTAAGATTAGACCTGGAGACCACTGAGTTCATTTGCTTCCTTACTGTGTGAGATCTCTGTCTTCTCTTCATGGTACAGGCTACAGTTTTTTTAAGATACTTCCTCTTAACCCCCAACCTCGTTCCCTCCGCCCCCACCCCCCCCCCAAAAAAAAAAAAAAAAAAAAAAACCAACCCAAAATAGACAACAAAATCCAAAAACCACATATAAACACAGGTGTACTGATACATACATGCATACATCTCTTCTGGCACTGTGTCTAACTTTCATTGTAGTGTCTTCATTGCTCTGCAGTCTTTCTGCTCATGCTGGTTTTGTTTGTATTTCAGTACTTGAGATAGGAAAGAAAAATCTCTTGAACCTTGCTGATTTGTCCATATTATGTTTAGGTCTCTGGAGTCACAAATTAATTGATGGTTACAGTTGCCTAGATACTTAATATCATTTAGAAACCCTTTAGAAAGACATCATCCTTCCCGTTTCCAGACAAAGAAGGCTTAATATTAAAGTTTTAACTGTTATTTTGAGCTAATAAGTAGAACACAACTAAACAATATGAAGTAGCAGAAAGGATTAATGAAATTTTAACAGTGCTATTGTTTACAGACATTAGGTCAAGCTTTTTAACTGAGAGTCTCTTGTAGCTGCACAACAACCAGCCTTAGAGTAGATTGTCTCATTTATTGCAGAAAGGCATCTGATTTGGTAATAGTCTGTAACAAAATATGCAACAAGTTTATCCCTTTCAATTATTGTTGAAATTTAAGAAGAAAGTAGTCATGATTACTTTTGAGATGGGCGCAGATCTGGTAGTTTTTTATGGGTTTCATTTATATGTGTATATCTTTGTTTTCTTATTAATTAGCAATGCTCTCGTATGAGTCTCCAGACACTTTATCTGCCAAGCAAAAATGAGATCAGGTATTTTGGCAGTGTAGGGAAACAGTGCAGACATTCAGCTTGCTGGTGCAGCACAAATAATTTCTTTATATATTCAAACTAGTTTTACAGGAGCAGACCAAGAATTCAAAAAGTAAATCGGTATCTACGCTTGGATGACTGGCATATCTACAAGAACACAATTTCTTAGTGTTTGAAAATTTCTATTAAGTCCTTTTCAGTTAGGATATAAAAAATTCAAATGTAGACCACATAGTCAATGAAGACTATTTTCTTTCTCTTTTGTCTCACTTTCTATGAAAGAATTGATTTTCAACTATCTTCTTGGCTAAAAATTAATTTATTTAACAAGCATCATGCCCTTTTCATGGAAGATTCAAGTCCACTGTCATCTTCATAAGCAAATATCTCTTGGGATTCTGTTCACTTTAAAACCTTCGTTCTGCCATGCCTGTCCAGACTGTCTGCAATGACAATTTAATTATGATGTTAATGTTTTTTCCTTACCTTAATACTACTTTTCAAGCCCAAATAACTTTGTAACCTTGAGAAATTCTAGTCTCAGGAAAACCCTGCTACATAGACTGTTAATAACACGTTCCTTAGCCAGCTCTAAGTAGGTCATTAACATAGCTAGAGGGAAAACAAGTCTTCCCCAGACTGTATTGTACACTGAATGCAGCTGTTAAGATCAACTTTCCATTGAAAAACATTGGAAAAGTAACTAAAACTACGATTCTTGATCATCAACAACATTTCTGTACTTTACAGAAAGCGTATTTCTTAGAATTTCTATACAAAGGATAAGAAATTAAATTATTAAAAAATTAATATAATATATTACTTCTCATCCTTTATTACCTGAGGTAACCCAGTTTTCTTTTCTGGCTTTGGAAGGCTGATGGCCTTCTTGAGTTTTAGTAGTAACTAGTAGAAAAATTACAATTTAAACCTACAGAGTTCATTAAATGATTTAACATGAATCCTAAAATCTTTCGATTGAAGTAGAGGAGATGTGACAGTGAAAACAAGCATCTCCTGATGATTCTGTTCTCCTAACTATGACATACAGCTCATGCAGGTATTTTTGTTGTTCTTAAAATAAATTAAAAAAAATATTATTTTATTTCAAGCAATTTAATTAATTTTCACCATGTTTTATGAAAATTTCAATGTACTAAGGAAAAAAATTGAGAAATTAGTGTTTTCCAGTAATGTAAATTTTTACTTAATTTTTCTATGTATAAAAACATTTTTTCCCATTTTTATGTGAAAGAAAAGTCTTAATTCATATATAACACTTGTGTTGACCCTCTAAAAAAAGACAAAACAAAACCAAAAAACCAAACTCAACTCTTCAGAAATTCAACATTCCCCTGAAAGATTACTGTAAGCTGGGGAATTAACCCAAATGATGCTGTTCATAAGAGATGGCTGCCACATTGTATTACTGACACTCAAACTACTCAATCTGTTCACTGCAGCTTAGTGAAACTGTATCACGGTCCCTTTTTTGTCTCTTGTTGAAACATATTTGGGTCTGGTGTTCAAATGTTGTAGTTTAGTGATTCTATAAAAATATAATGCTTTGATGTCAGACAGTTCCTTTGAAATCACCCTTCATTTTGGTTAAACTGGAGAAAATTATTATTAATTTACAAAATTAGTACGAGATAACTTTAGTAATCAATGTACAGGATGGAAAGATAATGTGCTTCTCCTAAAAGATTTGTTCTGATAGGCCTTTTTCTCACTCTTTGCATGGAACCCATAAGCTGTCCCCAGCTGAAATAGGAGGAGACACAAACCCAGAGGCACTTGATGAATTTGCAGGTCCACCCACTCTGATACTTCATTGCAAGGTGATCACTCTGAGGGGGTGGAAGAGTGGGAGGAGGACAGGCAGAAGCAGACATGACTGAAAAAAAAGAAGAAAAAAAGTCATTTTAACCAAAGTTGTAGCCTGGATAAGCAATGGCAGAGATGCTCTTGAAATGTGGTTTCTAGGTAATTTCTTAACTGAAAGAAACCTGGAAAAACATTATAGTTTGACTCCTTCTGTATTCAAGGAAACATTATTGTTTGTACTTCACATAAATGAAGAGAGTTGTAAAAAAAAAAACAAAAAAACCCCAATAACCCCATCCCAGAGCATTGGATATTTCGCATATTCTGTATTACTTAAAAGAAATTGTAGAAGCATCCTGAATTCCACTCATTGATTAGATCAAATATGAGCATGAAAATACATTCTAATGGTAAATGGAAAGAAAATCCCAAAAGACAAACACTCTAGATGATACCAAGAGGACATTGTGGCAAGATGCACACATAGACTTGTGTATTTACAAACACAGATTACCTGTGGCATGTCTGATTTCATTTTTATATCTAGTACTTCACACTTAAAAATACCTTGAAGGGCTGGAACACTTGTCCATTTAGCAAAGGTTTGAAACTTCTCATCTCTGAATTTCTTCAGAATGAACCTTTTAGCCATTTCCTCTCATTTTAGATATTGAGCATAGAAAAAGTTGAAAAAATACTAGAGATAGGAAAAATCCTCCCAGAGTCAATAATGGATGGTCAGACAGGAAATAAACAGAGAAACTCCCAAAACTCCTAGATGATCTTTGCAATAATATTTTACTGGATATTTAGAGCAGTGAGTTTCTACAGACAAGATTTTTCAGCTCTGTGTCAGTGATAAAATCTAAGACTTTTGTTTATTTCTTCCTGATTTGGTTTGTGGTATCAGACACTTTTACATACTGAATATTGATCATCCAGGTTATGATTTGAACTGATTTTGTATATTACATTTTCATTATTTTTGCTGTAACTTTAGTTGCTGGAATTAGTTGCTGAATAATCACAGAGAGCATTCTTTAATTTACTTTAGTTTTACACTATAACTTTAGATGTATGTCCTCCTGACTATCCAGTTTCTAATGACTCTGTAGCAAATGTGAAAGCGATTATTTACTTGATATAAACTGAAGTGATTGGAGAGGAGTGAAAAATGTTATTGATGAGCAACAAATTTTTATGTAATTGCTCAGCTATCTGGCTTCAGATCCTTCAGAGAATACTTCTGAAAGCTAATAAATAACCCCTGTTACAACACAATCAGTTTAGATAAGAACAATTAGGTTGTACTTCTGCTTTGGTGTTACTTTTACTGTATGTTGCTGAAATACAGCTCCAACAAAAACAAGAACATATAGTGAAAACATTAACCAGAGCAATGATTTCTCTCGAGGATAAGAAACTCCTCTCTGAAAACATTATTTCCACCAAGCATGAACCATCAAACTTTTGATGTCCAAAACAACAATTTGCACACATTTTGATTTAAACTGAACCAGAATTTTTGGAGTCCAGATTCTGTCACCATGGCAAGGTGACATTGAAAGTCATCTTTCATTTGTGATGTATCATTTTGCCAAAAATCAATGCCTAATTCCAATCTGGACAAGAAGCACCAAGCATTAAAAGTCATAGTAAAGAGAACAGATGCTTTAGCAAAATCTTGGCTTGTGCCTTGAATGGGGGAAAAAATCCCTACATTGTTACAATTTTTAATCCTGTTGTTCCTTATTGCTGTACAACATTTCATGGATATCATGAAATAATACAGTTTACCAAAAATAAAAGTAAAAGCTAAAGAAGAACACAAAGCTGGATGCAATAATAATTCTCTTCTCATAACAATCATTACCTCTACAAAGTTTTGTAAGCCTGAATTTTAGTTACAATACTTAAAATCAACTGCTGAACTTTTTGGGTAATTGTTATGTACTACAGATTAAGTGAATTCTTACACAATATCAACTTTTTTTGTGTGTGTCTGTAGACAATATTTTATAGGAAAAATTTAATAAAAGAAGGACCAGATAGAATTACCACTTATATCTGCTTCTAGGTACCTAAATTAGGAGTTAGATTGCAAGGGCTGCTGAGTATGGCAATCCCCATGTTTGTCAATAATAATCACAGATGCTCAGCACGTTTTAAAATAAAGCCAGTTGTTTAGATGCCTGGTTCCAAATGTCTCACTGTACTTGGCTAAGTTTAAAATTCATCTATTCAGCTTCATCTATTTCCAACAAGAAAAGTTTTCACAGTTAGAAATTAAAAGCTACTCGGGTCATTAGCACAGCACTTGGCCAATTAAATCTTGTGTGCATTCTAAAGGTTAATGAATTCATCCTGGTAAAATAGTATTCATTATTTCCTTTCCATTATTTTCTGTATGCTGTTTTTCTGTAAAATAATTTGCTCACTCAAATAAGGATCATAAAAAAATATTTGACTGATCTATTACTTTTCTGAAAACAATTGAGATAGATGTTTCTCAAAAGCATGCTTTTCTGTCAAGACAGAAGTCTTGAAAGGGTTTTAGAACAAAATGTTACCTGACCACAAACATAATTTCTTACCTGTATGATCTGACTTGCCTAGAGTTAGAGATAAAAAATGAAATCTAATTTCTACATCATTGAGTATCGATCTATGATAATCCAGACAATGCCAGTAGTCCCACAGTATCTCTCAGGATCCCCTCAAGTCCTCACACAGTCTGGTAACAAATGTGAATTGTTCTTAACAGACAGAAATGAGCTCAAACAGGAATGTGATCAAGCCCCAGCACACAGAGCAGCAGGTCAGGTTGCACCTGAAATTGTCTCTTCGAGGTGAGGCCAAGCTGTGGGACAGTCACCTATGCTGCTTCTGAAAGAGAGACATAGAATATCAAACTCTTTGCTTGTAAGTGACTGGTCTGGAACCTTGGCAAATATATACATCTATTGGATATAACCAAACAATGTTTATGCAAATTCCTAATTTTCTTATTAAAACAAACAAAGAAGTCAACTGATTTCCTGTTGTAGTTGATGAACGCCATCCAACCACTTCCATCAGACGTGGATTTCCTTTACCAATTACAAATAACAACTGTAGAGCTCTGTGGGTTGAGATAAGGACAATTTAACAGAACAACACAGAGAATGAGCAGTTAAAATGACAGCTGAGAGATACAGAAAACAAGCTATGCCACTGTCACTGTTCACCACCCACAGCCTGAAGGATAAGCTGCAGTTGACACTTAATCCTGGCAGCTGCCTGGATCTCCTGAGTGTGAGGTCAGCATGGAATCCAATAGCCTGGCCATTCCCCTCTTACAGCCTTGTAGACACAAGGTCCAAAAGGCTGTGGTAGTTTGACCCTGGCTGGATGCCAGGTGCCCACCACACTGCTCTATCCCCCACCTCCTCCACAAGCCAGGGAAGGGGAGAAAATAAGATGGGAGTCTCGTGGGTTGAGATAAAAGCGGTTTAATAAATAAGCAGCAAAGCCGCGCGCGCGGGAAGCAAAGCAAAAGCAGATAAGCTGTTACTCTCTACTTCCCATCAGCAGCGATGTCCGGCCACCTCCCGAGAAGCAGGGCTGCAGTACGCGTAGCGGTTGCTTTGGGAAGGCCAGAAATGAATCTTGCCTCACCTTCCTGCTCCTCTCCCCCAGTTTATATTACTGAGCTGACGTCATATGGTATGGAATATCTCCTTGGTCAGCCTGGGTCAGCTGTCCTGGCCATGGTCCCTCCCAAGATCATGCCCACTCACAGCTATTGGTGAAGATGGGGGAAGGAATGCTGGAGGGACAGCCTTGATGCTGTGCGAGCAGTAGTCATAATATTGATATCGACAGGAAGCACAGCACTGCAGGAGCTGCTGTGGAAAATCACTACCATCCCAGACCCACTACAGGCCTGTTGGGAAAGCTAACCCTATCCCAGCCAAACCCAGGACAGCACATAATTCATACAGAGTTTGAGTTAATGTCAAATAACTCTTCTCCTTTATTTTGTTTTTGTGATAAAATGTGATCTAGAAATATTAATTCAGTAAGTTTAGTACTCCTTTAAAAACAACTTAATTTCTATACCCAACAACTGCTTTCTTGTTGCTCTGTCTGAGTATACTCTGTTTGTTGCTGCTTTTCATGCAGACAAGGTGTCCTTGTTTAAATCCTTTCTTAGTACTCTTTTAATTTCTACAATAACAGTTTATGGTCTTTGCAATTGAAAATGCAGCAATTATATACAGTATATTAATCTAAAACTAATAATCACTAATAATAACCTCCTGCTCAGGAAGAGCTTCCAATTCAGGAGCACTCTCAAGAGCTTTCTGAAGTGCTTTCCATAGAGTTGGCCTGTAAAACTACAGAAACCATGTGATGTAAAAGATATTTTGTACCATTCATTCTTCAGTTTAACTCCTTAGGGGATCCATAATGATTGTAAGGACTGAAGATATCTCTTTGCATTGGATAGTGCATACTGAACACACACATTAGGTGTTCATTGTTTTGCACAAATGTAATCTGCAAGAGTTTTTGCAGTAAGCCAGCTGACAACCGTTGCAGCTTTGCAGGATGCTGATCTCAGAAAATGAATGGTGAGTTTCTTCATCATCCTACTTGGTCCCAAGTGGTTACTGGACATAGCTTTTAGCCTCCATCATGGATTCATGGTCCAAGGTAGTAAGCATACAGTAAGCAGTACTCATTCATTAACCTCTGCAGTCCTCTATTGAAAGGGAAATGCATTTAGAAAATGGGTGGCAACCATTCAAACATATTTTTGAGCAATGAATTTCAGAAGTAATCAGGAAAAATCTGTTAAAGAAGAAATTTGTTGTTTGAAGAAGCAGATTCGTTAGCTGTTTGGAAAAGGGAGTAGAATCCCATATGAGAGGGGCAACCATAACTTTTTTTAGTTCCTTAAATACTTGAATTTGCACATATATGCTCAGATGGACAAAACCTTGCAAGTACTGCAAGTCCAAGATAAATACTTATTTAAAAGAATATTTAATTCTGTGTTGTTTGTGGCTTCTCAAAAATAACATAACTTCTTTTGAGGAAGAAATGAAGCCTGGTTTGTTAATACATTTACACCCACTTGTTTAAGTGGTTAAGCACCCTTGACACATAAGGTATACACCCTGTGTCCTGGAGAGAGACAGTGCAGGTCAAGAGACACGTTTAATCCAAAAATGTCTGTGGGATGCTGGTGTCATAGTTGTGTGACTAACTTACACTTTTAATTACAGAGATGATAATAAGGAACATCAGGTATGTTCCAGAGAAATTAGTATGTTTTCACCATCAAATCTCTGAACTACATCACTGGCATTTGAATTTTTCATGTGTCTTCATCATAGATGCAAGTAATATAATTGTTCAGTCACAGACTTCAAACACACATAAATTCTCTCTGAATAATACATTCGGAGTATAATTTCAGAAATAGTAATCACTAGGTGATGTCATCAGCTGAGTGAAATTCAAAGTTTGCTACATTAAGCAATCACTTGTCAAATGAGATTAGAGCTATATCTACCAACATTTGTATTTATATTAACATTTATTATGAAAGGTTAGGATTGCTCTACCATTTAAAAGATATGTCCCAAATTTAGCAAAAAAGGTATGTTAATTATTAATTATTCTTCCCTTCTGAAGAGTTTGTAGCCATCCAGTGCAACACTTCAGTCATGTAACTCATCCCACTGTGTTTCCATAATAGCAATGATATCAAACTCCCCTTGGTGCACAATGGCTTCCAGCTCTTCCTGTTTGTTGCCTGTGCTGCGTGCATTGGTGTAGATGAACTTCAGATGAGGTACTGATCTGGCCACCTTTTTGGAGGAAGAAGTCCTGACCTCCATGTGACCATTTACAGGCAGTTCTGTGACCTCCAACACATTAACCTTTGCCTCCCTACTGACACAAAGATCTCCACCTCCTGCCTTCACTGGAGTGGCAGATCCAAGGATGTCCACAGCAGACCATCTCTCAGACACTAGTGTGATACCTCTAGGCTTAAGTCACTCAAGCCTGATTTTCCTCTTTCCCTCTTCAAATGTAGTTTAAAACCCTTCTAATGAGCCCCACCCACTCTTGACCCAATATCCTTTTCCTTTTTTGTGACAGGTGTATCTCATCTCTCTGAAGCAGCCCTGATGCTCTACAAATTGACCCATGTTCAAAAACCACAAAATTTTGTCAGTAGCACCAGGCATGAAGCCAGGTATTAATGTATTTTCTCTTCCAGGTACTTACCACATCTTTCCTTATAACTAAAGAGACAGAAGAGAACACTGCTTGTGCTCTTGGTCCCTTAACCAGTGACCCAGAGCCCTGAGGTTTCCCTTAATAACCCTTAGACTTCTGATCGCTACTTCATTGCTGCTCACCAGAAAAATCAATAATGTATTTTAGATGGCAGTGACTTGTGTAATAGCCACTTCAAGGATGTGAGCATGGTTGTCGGCTACTCTCAGAGTAATCTGGAAAAAGTTAGAGTCCGGTGAAATATGTAGCTGTCTAAAGCAGAAGGTGGTGTGCAAGCACCTCTCAGTGCACAGTTCATGTCAGTATTGGAGAAAAATATGAAAAAATAAGGGCAAGGGACCACAGCTGAAGACCTTTGCAGTCCTCAAGTCAGAAAGATCCAAACAATAAAAGCTTGAATGCTTTTTTACTAGGGCTCTACAACACAATATTGTTTTATACAGAAGGTTTCCAAGGTATTTTAAATTTTGAATCCTTTGAATCAACCTCTAGAGATTAACAAGGTCACCCTCAAACAACTAAATGCCTTAGGTAGAGACATCTTAGTTATTGTTTTGACATTACTACTAGCATTCTACATCTCAGGTAGGTGGAAATGTTATTCTAACAAAGAAAATCTGGCTATTTATTGCAAACTTTATGCACTTTCTGCTATATACAACTTATTGATTACTGTTAAATGAGAGAAGAATAATTCTTACACGGATTTCAGTAACTATATAAACCTGTTACAAAATAAGAAGGAATTAACTTATTGCCTGCCAGTTTACCTTATTTTTTTCTCAAACCAATGGATATCAACTGTTGTTTGTTAGCTGAAACCTTTACAGCTATGAGGAAATGCAAGTAAACAAGCCATCTGGAAACATGTAATTTCAAAATGCTGCCAAATTTTCAGGCAATTCCAACTCATATATATATTAAACCTCTTTTCTTTTTAATTTAATGGAATCCCAACTATAACAAATTCTTTATTTGATTTTGTCTTTTTTGAGTCATACTTTTAGTAATTCCTGAACTACTAGGAAGAATCAGTGGACACAAACTAATTGTACGGTATGAGGGAAAAAGTAAAAAAGGAAAAGAATCTGTGCTGCCACCTATTTGAACATGATAGAAGGGAAAGAACACAAGAGAACTCAGAATCCTTTCAACTATTTCTGTTGGTATCCAGGATCCCATGCTTGTAAGAAAGAAACTTATAAGGAAAAAGAGATGGAATAATCTGTCCCATATTAGATCTCAGACTTAACTTTGACAACAACTGGCTAAAGTCTTGAAACCTGAAGTGAACTGATGGGTAAAAACTGAAATGAGACTTAAAGTAATGAATGTTGATCAAGACTTTCTGAGTCTACTCCTTGTCCAAAGAAAGATAATCTTTTCAGTTTAAATGCTGCTGCATGGCATCCAACTATGATAGAGAAGTCAAGATGTCCATCTGCATGATTTTTAAATACACTTAATGTGTATTTAATAATACACTTAATGTGTCAGTATAAAAGTCAGAGATAATCTATACAGCTGCAGTTCATCTGTTGTGTTAAAAGGAGACAGAGTGGTTTGGAAGAAAAAAAAACCCTTGCGTTTTGATTTTTCTCACTGAGGTGGAAGGTTGGATGTGTCTAGGTTTAAATGCTAAGTGATGTCCAATTTGCCACAATCAGTCCAGGCGCAATCAGCTCCTGTGAACTACCACAACTCTGGATACACTCATGGCGGACTGCACCTTTAGTCCAGTTATGCTTATGAACTAGCACAGCCACACTCAAGGGTTTGGTCATGTTCAGTGAGAAACTGCGATGACTGGCTACTTAAACGGTGCAGTTTTATTCATGCAACAGATATACAGGTTCTTATGGATTACTAGTGATAGTGACTGTCTGCATAAAAAAGCGCATGCAAAAATATGTATATAAGTGATACAGCAAGTGAAGTTACAGAAAATACAGCCCGGCTACAAAAAGTTAAAGAGTAACTGGAGATGTTTAAGTTTCCTGAGGAAGTGCTTAGTTTAAGTCTCACTGAAGGTGTCCCAAGGAAGGGGAGAAAGAGAGGGTCAGCTTGCTCACAGGAGTCAGTTCTTGTGGACTTGTTCATGATAGTATCTTACCCCCCTTTCTTTAACCATTTTTATACCTTTTGTTTTTCCTTCAAGGTGGAGTTTGAGTGACTTTAGCCATAGAGTCACTTTTATCACGATTTGTGTGAAATTCTCTCACCTCACATTTAAATGTAAAGCTTACAAACATTTCAGAGTGCAGACTCGAGAAGGAGTGGTTGCACCTTGAAAGCAGGAAGTCTTTGGGATGGAGCTGTGTTTTGGTATTATAACGACATTACAATGAGCAAAGTTCACACTAAGGATAGCATTTTGTCAAGATTTGATGGGTTATTGGCTCAGGGTACCTTAAAGTACTGGACCATCTCCTTCCCGTGTACCATCACAAAGTCTGACCGCAGAGCTTCCACTCTGTTCCACACTCCGTGATATTTTGCAGGGTATTGCTGTGTTGAGGATTCCTCACACATCAGCAGCAGTGGTATCCACCCTGTAAGCCATCTTGATTTTATAGCTTTCCTTAATTGTTGAACGATGATGATTTTTAATGTAAGTTTTCATTTCCAGGCCACTTCAGTTATTATGTCACATGATCCAAGTGCCTTCTTAGGATCTATATAACCAGACTTTAGCATTTGGATATCTTCTGTGACTAGTGTCATTGCTGTTACTGATGTTGCTCAGATACAACTTAAAGATAATTACTTGAATATTCTGGGAAGATGATAGTTTGGTTTTGTTCTAAATGTAACACTAAAGCATGCATGACCTACTTCTGCAGGGGGGTTGGACTAGATGATCTCTAAAGGTCCCTTCTAACCCCTAACATGATTCTATGATTTTGGGAAATGAACTGAGAGACCACCTCCTTTAAGCCGTCATACATTTGTACATTCAACTTTGTCTGAAAAAAAACCCTCAAACATTTTCTGATTAGTAATCATGATGAGTATTTTTAAATGTCAATAAAGTGGAAAATATTGAATTTAACCTAAGTGGAGAAAGAATTAACTTGTGCAAAACATAAAACCAGTATCAGTACGTGTTAAAAAATAGTATGTTTTTATTTAATTTTCATCTTGAGTTAAAAATCACTCCAAATGAGATGAACATGATGTATAAACCCACTTCACTGCTGCATTATTTAAAGTTAAAAAAGTATTAAATGTTTTTTTTTGTGAAATCTGAAAAGGAAGAAAAGACAAATTTCTAAGTTCGAGCCTTGTTTTCACAGATGAAAAACAGTAAAACGATGATATTATGTTTTCAGGGTTAATTCTGATTAAATATATGCTGTCATGGTTCTATGCCATTGCTGGAAATCAGCCAGTTGTACACTTCACCTGATAAAGTTTAAAACATACATACACCCTTTCTAATCTCAGGCCTTAGTACTGATCCAGGCCACTACTTGTTGTGTCGGGTTTTCAGAACCTATGGAAAAAGGAGGGAAAGATATGGAAGGAAAGAATGGACTGGGAAGTATTCCTTCTGCAGGTGTGCCTGCTTGTTTTGTCATGTATGCTCCCATCAATTAAAAAAGCAGAACAAAAAGCAAAAAACTAAACTGTTATCTTGCTATACCGTTACTTTTGCTCAATTTGTAATTGCATCAATTACATTTGCTCGATACATTTCACTAAATGCTCGTAGTAGAACTTCACAGGAAAAAAAATTACCCTTTTTTCTCCAACACCTCCATAATCAAAGAAGTTACATTCTAATCATGTTCATGGAAGGAGATTATAATGGTATACAAAATGTATAAATAGTAGAAATCTTGTATAGTAAATCAAAGATGAGCAGTCAAAATTTGAAATATATTTCCATTATAGAATTGTTCAATTGCATACATCACCTGTAAATATAATAAATCTAGGATATATTAACTCGTGCTGTGAGGAAATTATGGAGTTTGTTCTCTGACATGTCTAAGACCTCTCCTTGTAAAAGTTCACGTCAATGACCTCTGGTTAAAATTATAAATAAATTGTAGAATCTTTCCAGGATTTGGAAATTTACAAAACTATTCCATTTTCATGCAGTTGCCTTAGTTCTAGTACTTACTGTTATGGATATGTCCATGAAGATTTGCTTTCTATTCATAAAGAAAGCTTTGGAGATTTTTTATTAAAATTAAATCCAATCTCAAAAATGTTCAAGGATTTTCAAGATAATTTAAGTTTAAAACTTAAATTCCTCACCCTCACACATTGCCCACTCCTGCCTTCCTGAGTGGAAAGAACACAGAAGGGAAGAAGTACGAAACACTATACTATGATATTTCAGAGAACAAAGGGTGTTCCCGCAGCTTCTGAGAAGTGACATCTTCAGGGAACATGATTGGCTCCTTTCAGCTCTGCAGTGTAGGGCAGTCTTCTTTACAGGTAACCCTATAAAGTCCAGGTTTTGAGTTCCCATGTAATTTAGGACCCAAACCATTAAAAGACACCTGCCACGTCCAGGCTTCACTTAAAGTTCAAGTGCCAGGTGTGTTTCAACTGAAATAGTATGGAGTGATCAAGCTGGTACTTTGTTATATAGTAGTGTAAGCAGTAATGATAATAATCGTTGTAGCAATATGTTGCTCAGATAACATACTGGTACTATATAGTAACAATGAGTCTTCATAAATATGGGAGACAATGATTAAGGCAAAGTTATGCTTTCAGCATATTTGAGTAGTCTCTGGGTGTTCAAGATTCATAAAACTCTTAAAATTAGTTCTCTACTTAAGTAGATCAGCAAATGAAATATAATATTAGTTCTTTCTTGGAGTTGGAGGCCTGTGGCCAATGGAGTTCCACAGGGGTCGATTCTGGGGCCAGTCTTGTTCTACATCTTCATCAACGACCTGGATGAGGGGACAGAGTGTACCCTCAGCAAGTTCCCTGATGCCACCAAACTGGGAGGACTGGCTGATTCCCCAGAAGGCTGTGCTGCCATTCAGCGGGATCTCACCCAGCTTGAGAGTTGGGCAGAGAGGAACCTCCTGAGGTTCAACAAGGACAAGTGCAGAGTCCTGCAGCTGGGCAGGAACAACCCCCTGAACCAGTACAGACTGGGGGTCGAACTGTTGGAGAGCAGCTCTGCAGAGAGAGACCTGGGAGCCCTGGTTGATAATAAACTAACCATGAGCCAGCAATGTGCCCTCATGGCCAAGAAGGCCAATGGCATCCTGGGATGCATCAAGAAGAGTGTGGCCAGTAGGTCAAGGGAGGTTCTTCTCCCTCTCTCCTCTGCCCTGGTGAGGCCTCATCTGGAGTCCTGTGTCCAGTTCTGGGCTCCTCAGCTCAAGAGGGACAGGGAGGTGGTGGAGAGAGTCCAGCACAGGGCCATCAAGATGATCAAGGGTATAGAACATTTTTCATACGAGGAAAGACTGTGGGAAATGGGGCTGTTTAGTCTGGAGAAGAGGAGATTGAGAGGTGATCTTATTAACATTAATAAATATGTCAAGGGTGGGTGTCAGGAGGTTGGGACATCCCTTTCTTCTATTGTAGCTAGCAACAGGACAAGGGGTAATGGGATGAAGCTGGAACACAGAAAGTTCCACTTAAACATAAGAAAAAACTATTTCACCGTGCAAGTGATGGAGCAGTGGCACAGGCTGCCCAGAGGGGTTGTGGAGTCTCCTTCCTTGGAGGTCTTCAAGACCTGCCTGGACATGTTCCTGTGTGACCTGATCTAAGTGAACCTGCTTCTGCAGGGGTGTTGGACTAGATGATCTCTAAAGGTCCCTTCCAACCCCGACCATTCTATGATTCTTTGATTCTATGAAATTAAAATGTTGACTTTTTTTATAAAACAGGTAATTAGTGATAAATTTCTAAAGTATACTTTTCTTTTACACTAGACTCTGACACTGTTTTGTAAATCTTGTCACTAATTTGAATGTAGTAATTAATGAGAAAAATCTCTTTTGAAGTGATTAGTAACAAACATGGTAAAATTCTGGTTTTTTATTCAGTTGGAGTTTTTTGTTTGCTGGGGTTTTTTTTCATTTTTGTTTTATGCTGCTATTGTATTTATTTAGCCACTTAATATCTATTTAGATAACTTAATTGAGCTTCTTAGTATTTAAGTCCAAAAGGAGTTTTCTGAGAGGTTTTGGTGATCATTTGCACACAAACAGAGGCAGTCAAACACCTAATTTATCTGCATCTTTCACTGCTTTCAAATCTAACTGTCAGCAGCCTCTAATGCAACAAGCTTGTTTCTTTTCCTGAAAATGTCACTACATTCAGGCTATATTAGGATGGGTCAGAGGGTGTGAAATTGTGATGGAATGACAAACCCAAGAATAATAGAGAAAGCTCCGCTGATCTCTCACATTTTAATAGATATTCATTCACAGATAACGTGCAATTCAAGATTGTTAACCACATCCTTAGAAGTACATTAGTATATACTTAAATAATACACTCTAGTACATATCTAAATGATATACTAATTTCTAAAACTAGTTCAAGCTTCTTTAGGTTCCTAATAAAACCTCATTGTACCCAATCTACTGCTATTTGACTGTAAGTGAATTGTCTGCTGTAAAAGCAAAACAAATCAAAACCATACAAACTAAAACCACTAGAAGTTAAATTTTTTTCCCATAAATAATGCACCATCAATGTGGTAGTGCAAGTTAAGTGAAATATATTAAAAATAAATACTTAGATGTTTTTCTGCTACAAAAGAGACAAGTAGAGATATCTGCTCATCATTTTGTTTTCAATAGTTAATGGAATTACTGAAGCAAATTTTTCTCCATCACTTCTATTCTGGCAGCAGTCTTAAGGGATTTCAGAGTTGAGGTGAAGTTTTAATTAAACCTGGATGTCTTACTGAACACCAAAAGAAGCAGTGACTTCAGTGTAACTGTACAGGAGTGAATAGTCTCATCTTTGGGATATGTATATTAACAGAATGAAATACTGCAGAAATAAACAATTTCAAAAGGAGGGGCACAATATTTGCCTTAATTTTGGAGAAGTCTTTGGAGAAAGAAAGAGCTGTGTCCTTCTGGCAATTCCTTTCTCAGCCTACAGAGGCTAGTAAACACTAGACTAATGTGTAGGATGTGGCTCTGCAGTTTGAATTAAGAATTCTGACTGGGTCACATAAATACTCTCTTTTCTCAAATGATATGGTGAGGTGAAGGACTTGTTTTTCATCCAGATCTGGTTTAAGAATTAATACTGAGCTGTTCTATATTTTGTGGTGGTTTAGCCAGGTGTCTACCAAGTCATAATATCACTCCCTCTCCTAAACTGGACAAGAGAGAGAGAGAAATATAATTAACAGTGTGTGAGTTGAGATAAGGACAGAGAAATCACTCAGCAATTAGCATCATGGGCAAAACAGACTCAACTTGGGGACAAAAAGGTTTGATTTATTAAAGGATCAATAAGAACAGGTAGATGAGAAATAAAACTGAATCTTAAAAAACTCTCCCCCTACCCCTTCCTTTTCCCAGGACTCTCCTTCCTTCCCCTTCACTGGTGCAGGGGAGAGGGGATGGGAGTTGCGGTCAGTTCATTACAGGTGGACTTTGCTAATGCTTTTTCCCAGGAGGAGGCCTCCTCACACTTCTCACTGTTACACTGTGGGGTACCTCCCACGGGAGACAGTCCCTTCAGAAATTTCTCCAATGTGAGTCCTTCCCATGGGCTGCAGCTCTTCACGAACTGCTCCAGCATGGGGCCTCCCATGGGGCAGCTCCGCACACCCTGCCCCAATGTGGGTCATCCACCCAGAGAACAGTCCTTCAGGTACCAACTGCTCCAGCCTGAGTCCCTCACAGGGTCACAAGCCCTGACACCAAACCTGCTCTGGCGTGGGCTCCTCTTTTCCCATGGACTCCCAGGTCCTGCCAGGAACTTGCTGCAGAGTGAGCTTCCCACAGAGTCACAGCCTCCTTCAGGCATCCACCCGCTCTGGCATGGGGTCCTCCACGGGCTGCAAGTGGATCTCTGTTCCCTGGTGGCCTCCATAGACTGCAGGGTGTCTCACCATGGTCCTCATCACAGGTCACAGGGGAGTCTTTCTTTCAGGGCCTAAACACTTTCCTTTGTCTCCTTCTCCACTGACCTTTGTGTCTGTAGAGATGTTTTCACATTCTCACTCCCTGTTGGTGCTGCAGTTTAGCAACTGCACAGCAACTTCTTCCCCTTCTCAAATATATTACTCACAGAGGCATTACCTTTATCAGTAAATGGCCAGGCCTTGGTAAGGTGCAGTGTCTCTCTTAGAATTGACTGACATTAACCCTATCAGCCACAGGAGAAGCTTCTGGTAGATCTTTTAAATAAGCCACCCCTGTAGCCCCCTGTGCTACCAAAAACCTGGCCCAGGCAAAACCACTACATATCTACAAGACCAAAGTCCGGAGGGAAAGTATGTTGATAGCTGCTGAGGTAGGTATCCTAGGAAAATGATCTTCTCAAAACCTGGGGAGATTCACATGGAATTTAACCTCTTGAATTCATTTTTTTTTTTATTTTGTCTATTCCCAAGTCAATGTTTCCAGTTGTTGTAAGCTTTGATACAGCTTGACATTGAAGCTTACAAAACATGAATACTTTTTTTTTTTTTTCCTGTGGATAGATTTGTGGGCTTGAACTTGAAAGCATATGTCCTCAAGGACATTATGGCCGTCTAATAGTCTGTTACTGTAACCTGTCTATTCTTCTCACTCCCTTACTCTCTCACCTCATGTTATTCTAGTATACAATACTGTAACAATGAAATCCAGATTTACTTGAACTAACACCCTGGATAGCGAATATTTAAATATCTTTTTCTAAAGAGTCATGTCAGTAGTTTTCTAAACATATCACAGAACATCGTGCCTAAGTCACGTTTCAGCTGAACAGTCCGTCTTTCTTACAAAAGAGTGTGGCTGAAAGGGCAAGAAATGCAAACCACTGAATATTTGCAGTGTCAGCTGTTTTTTACAGCTGTCCTACCACCCATGTAGCCCTTTAGACATTAAACTACACTTCAAAAAAACCTTGCAAATATTCTGATAGATATAGGATAAAAAAACCAACCAAAACCTTGGGCTTCCTTTGTCTTCAGTATTGTATTATAAATGTTAAAAGAAAAGAGACATAGCTGATCAGCAAAGGCAGTATGTCGAACAGATGTTGATCTTTTGCTTCCTGTCTTCACTGGGGAAGTAGAACTAAAAGTTAGTGTCTGGCCTAGGTTCTCAGTACTATTGACACTATAAATTTACTTTTGGTCATACAAAATATGACTTACCTCTAACTGCCTAAAATTCCATGTAAATATCTTTAAAAAAAGGATTTTTCCTTCTGCCTGTTTTTCAAGTTCTACATTTCCAAACAACTTATAATATCTATTCTGTGTGTCTATGTGGTGCGAGGCTGCAGTGTGCCTTTGTCCATGAGGACTGTATACATTACAGCAACTGCACCACTTCTAATGCAGCAGTTGATGGGAATCAGAGCTTTTCTAGGTGGCAGGAGAATATACATGACTCCTGGTTTCTGGATTCCTGCAGCCAACAAACAGCACATCCTGTGCACAAGAGAAGACATCACCACTACAGGAGTGGTGTCTCACAGAGCCTGTGTAATTCAGGTGGGACAAAATGGCAAGATGTCCCACAGGAATTTGTCAGGAATCTGTTTTCAGATTTGTAATAGAGTGGCTTGAGCCAGCAGATACAGTTATTTGCCCCCAAATCTTTCATTAGCTCTACTCAGAATATTCTTGTCACTCAAAAAATAACTTGAAATGACATCTGGATTAATGTCTCCTTTTTAATCATCCCTCTAATGGAGTTAATGGCATAATCCTTCCATTGCCTATTTTATATCAGGCCAGATCGGTATTAAAACATTTTTTACCAAATGCGCTACTCATGGTCAAACCGTAGATGCAGCTTAGTAAATTACATTGGATTGTTGAAACTTAAATTTGATGCAATGATTGTTTGGAGATGGGCTTGGGTGTTTTGTCTTTCTTTTTCCCCTTAATTTTTCTGTTTGTTTGTTTCAGCTTGGCAAGTCTATTGCATGAGAGAACCTGGGTTGTGATTTGATGCCAGCAGAAAAAATGCATGACACAAATCCTTTGAAATGGAAAAAAATGACACAAATTTATCCACTCATTTCCTGAGTTGTTTGTGCCAGTTTCTCTTACTAGTTAAACTTTTCTGACTAAAATAACTTCTAAGCAATTATGTACATTTTTCATTGAAATTACTCAGACAGAATCAGGAGCTGAGGTATGATCCAAGATTTGTTAATTTGAGAGGAAAGCAGACTCACTTTTATTAAAATAAATTTTAAATAAAACCTGAAAATAGTTCCTAAGTGAATAAAAAACATGTAAGCATGAAATACATTTGATCCAGGGTACTGTAAACAGGGAAATATCTTGTGATTATTCCTAGTAGATATAGAAGAAGATACTGGATCACTGCACATAACTATGCCTTATACAGTTAATCCAAACTCATCTACCTCAGCTGGTTCACTGCATTTCCACATCTATGGACTAGTTCTTTCATAATTCTTGAGTATATTATGGATTAGATCACATAGTTAAACAGTTGATATATCTCAGGCTATTAAGTTAAGGAGAGAAATTCATATGTAAGACCATTCATACTGTTTATGGTGTTTATATAGAAAATACCACCAAAAATATGGACAGAAATTTCTTTTTTATGTTCCCTAGATACCAACATTTTTCCTGAGATCGGAAGAACATTATTACGCAGTAAAGGAGTCTCAAAGCAGGTACTGGATGACCATCAGCCAGTCAAGGTCGGCTGATTTGGTGTTCACAATAATCATTTGGGAAAACTGATTGTGTAGGAATAAAGATATACGCAAGAGTACTACGCTTAGGGACTTTGACACACAGATACAAAGTCTGAGACCTGGAGTTTTTCTAGAGATTTTTCTATGCAGTGTGATCTAGGTTGACCTGCTTCTTCAGAGGGGTTGGACTAGATGATCTCTAAAGGTCCCTTGCCACCCTACCATTCTATGTTTCTATGATTTTCTGTGTTTCTAAGGTACATTTCTTACAAGGTGTTATTTCTAATATTTCCTTCCTGAAGCAGGTAATAGAAGATGCAGAAGGAGCCTGAAAGTCATTTCTTTTTATGAGGCTCTCCACCAGAAATGCATCACAAGAAGGACTAGCATCCCAAAGGATGTATATATCTTTTAAATTTAAACTTCGTCCTTCAACAGCCACTTTCCATTCCCCTGATGCCTTTTCGTTTTCATGCACACAGAGATGCCAAACACTGATATGAAGACAATTGTATTTTGATCATATTTTGATTCAGGAGAAAAGAGAAAGAGAGAATTCTAATACTTCAGTAAAGAAGAGATGATTTTCTGTCTTGCATCCTGTTAGAGAAAATCTACTTTGAAACCTTTCAGCAACCTAGTCTGTTCCGTATCATTCCCTGTGCTCTGGCTCAGTGTGTGGGCTCTCAAATAGCTCGTGCATCTCAAGAGCTACTGACAAACTGACAGTGCACGTGCAACACAACAGTGGTACCAATATAAGAATGCATAATATTTTCCTTGACACAATTTCTAGATTTGGAAAGCCTAACAGTTTCTGACAGGTCTGAGCAATTCTCTTTGTTTCAGATCTCTTACAGTTGCTTGCACCTAGCCATTCTGCTATCTTCAACTAACAGAACTTTGCTCACCCTTTTTTTTTAACTCCTCCCTTATGAGAACAAAACTAAGCACAAAGATCAAGGAAGTGAGTATATTCTAATTTTCTCACATTGGTTGCTTTGAGCAGCATCGCTGGTGGCCCGTAGGATGTTTTATTAGAAAATACATGAATCAGGAGTTAAAAACAGATTAAATTAAATAAAAAACAAGAGAAAAATAAAGAATTTTTTATTTTCTGCATGTTGCAAGGCAAAGGAATGAAGGAGCATGATTTTGAATTAACTCAATGTGAGACAAATCTCTTATAATGGTCTTACTTTTAATGCATGCACCATCTTTCCTTCTTCCTTTAAAGAAGTGTAAGTTACCAGCTGTTTCACACTGAACACAGATATTTCTTTTCTACTGTTTTTCAGGATAAGAAAATACTGATTTTTTTATAGTTTATCTCTCCCCAAGTTCACTGAACGACAGCAAATGTTATCTTCATCCTTAGCTCTGAATTTTTAATTATTTTTTTTCAATGGAAAGTCAGAGTGTTTTTGTGAACAGTCAAGCAGTATGAAAATTTTACTGGATAAAGCTTTGCCTTTGTACATATACTTGTTGCAGTGAATAAATCTGAGCCTGTATCTCCTCATGACATTTTGCTATTTTAACATTGTTTTTTGCAATATTTGGGAAAAGATCACGTTGAAGTTACTATGCATTCTACCCTCTGTTATTATCTCATGCAAGATAATCTCACAGTATATAAATCTGTACTAAATTGGGTCCTTTCTCTGACTCACATTCCTCATTTCTGGTTATGAAAAAACAAGACCTCAGATATTTTCCTACATTGTAACTAATCCTTTTCTCTATTGCAGTCAGTCTTCTCAGTTAAATACTTGAAATGCCTATGAAAAGATATCAAATTGGAAGTTATGCTGCTGAAAGGAAGCACATCCTGAAAGCTATAGATTGACCATTGTTCAATCTGGTCTACTTTTAAGAGAGCAGGCGTTAATATGAAAAACATTAGAAGGCACTCAAGAAATTAATTTCCTTGAAGACGATATACAGATTGCATGAGGAGGATGGACACATGCAAATTTTAGTGAGGAAAACATTTCTCGGATGTCCAGGTAGCATGAATGGTCTTGCTCTGTGTTGATACTACCTATGACGAAACTGTTCAAGCCTCCTTAGGATAAATGAAACTGTCCTTTATTTATTTGTTTGGCTATTTATTTATTTATTTACTCAACAGAACTAAAAATACTTCTCAAACCCACCAATTTTTCCAGGGTGTTCTTAATTTTTTTGTACGTTTTTTCTTTCTTTGTCTCTCCATTAGTCTATGTATTGGCCTTTGGGCAGTGCACACCATTTCTTTATTCAACCCAAACACATAAAAATGCACATAGCTCTCTTGATGAGCCAAGTTTATATTAGGTGGGTTTACAGGTCCTTTTTATAATGTTAACTGTCTGTTCTCTGAGAAGAAGAAAGCTAAGTGCTTTTAGTACAGTAACAGACTAGCTGAAAACTGTACAGCTGTGATGCAGTGGTAATTTGACAGTGACAAAGTAGTAAGGTCCCCATGTCAAAGCACCAAACGGAAACCTGTACTCGAAAGGATGTGCTCCATTAGCTGATGAAGTTACATTTCTGAGTTTCTGTTTCCTCAATGGTAAAATGGTTCTAATGGTGTTTGATTGCTTTATAAGCACTTTCAGCAGAGGGAAGCAGTTATGTGGGAGGTAGGAGAACTTGTGGAATGAATCTGCAACACACATCTGAGGATGCTTTCCATCTGCATGATTTTTATTTGCCTGATCCAAAGAGGACCTGTATATTACCTGCCTAATGTCTGCAAATGTAAGTTTCCTTACGAAACAGTGGAGAACTCTGACTATAAGAGTATAAGGAGTATGGAAAAAAGGGTAAGCCACTATGTAGAGATTGCTGCTGAAACAACTTTCTCTTCAGTCTCAGATCTCCATGGTTGGCTGTTTACTCATATTAAATCACTACAGATTTAAGTCAGAGCACCTGGTAGGGGTCAACACCAACCTGTTGCCCATTATGTTATAAAGGAGCTAAATATGCAGTCTTTTCATTACGCACATGTTAAATTCCATATTGCATTATTCACGTGACAACCTGTTTTCACTTTAGGAATTTCGCTTTTTTTGTGTGTTTATCACCTATGATATTTACCAATTTTTAAAATTGGAATTATTCATAAGTACTGCTTCTTTCAATATAGAGTAAATAGGAAACTTTAAAATGCAGAGTAACTGATAATAATAATAATTGATAATACAAAAGTCAAGGTTACTGTTTCAAAATGACTCAGAATAAAAACTTAGTGGTTTGTTTTTTCTCCTGTAACTTTAACTCTGTGTTTTGAGACAAAGTATCATGATAATTCTATTAATTCTTACTGTATTATCACTGAGAAAAATACATAAGTTCTTCTGAAGACAAATTGAGAAAGCTGTTCTGTAAGCATGATACCACAGTCTACTGTTGTGAGGTGAGATTGCATCCTACTTCAGGCACGTCTGAAAGAAGGGGAAGGTTTTAAGTATGTTTTTGGAAGCTTTTTCACCTTCTCCCTTCTTCCTTCCTATTCTGTTTCTGAATTCCTGTAGCAAGATAAAGCAGATTTTACTTTGTACAGACACAAAAGTTCTGCATTCTCCTCTTATCCACATCGATATTTCAACTCTAGTCTCATCACATCCAAGCAGCTAATGATCCCCAGATTTTCACAACATTCTTTTGACAAGGAAGCTTTTTCTATAGATGATGAAATGAAGCACAAAGGAAGGAAAGATCACATCTAAAGTTAATTTCGAACCCAAAAGCATTGTTGCACTGGGCCCATAGTTTTGTTTATGACTGGGATATTGTCCAAATACATCCCCTTCCAGCCTCCCTCCAACTTCATGCTGCTGTCTTTGAACTGATGCCAAGTGTTCCTGTGAGTATATTCAACTTCTTCAGTTCACAGATCCATCTAGAAATAAAAATAAAACAAAATAGGACGTTTCTGACCACAATCAGAACTCACCATGTGTCATGGTTTGGCCCAGCTAGCACAACAGCACCACGACAGTTTCTCGCTCGGTGCCCCCATTCACCCCCACCCTCGTTAGGATGGCGGAGGCCCCAGCGAAATGGAAGTAAAAAGATAAGCAAGGTTGTTGTGGATAGAGACAAGGGCAGGGAGGGCTCACTGCCAAATATGATTCTGTGCAAAACAGACTCCAGTACTCAACTTAGAGAGGAAAGTAGGAAAGTTTATTCTACAAGAAACAGAACGTAATAAAAGCAAAAAGGGAGTAGGATGATGAGAAAATTACAACCAGCACTTTAAGATCTCCTTCCCCCATCCCTCCTTTCTTCCCAGGCCCAACTCACTGCTCCTGATATCTCTACCTCCTCCCAACTCAACGGCTCAGGGGGGCAGGGAATGGGGGATGTGGTCAGTCTCTCACAGATGGGCTCTGCTGCTTCTCCCTTCTCAGATGAGGACGACTCCTGGCATTCTTCCCCTGGTCCAACACGGGGTTCCTCCCCAGGGACACAGTCCTTAACGAACTTCTCTGGTGTGGGTTGTTCCCAGCAGCTGCAGCTTCTGCCAATACAGGGTCCCTCACACGGGACACAGTCCTTGGTGAATATCTCTGGCGTGAATTCTTCACCACGGTTGCAGTTTCTGCAGTTACAGGGTCCCTCTCTTGGAACAAGGTCTCTTCTGGGCATAAGTTTAATGAGCTGCTTTGTCGTGGGTTCATCCCCACAGTTGCAGCTGTGGATATTGGGTCACTTCCTCGGGACACAGCCTGCTCCGGCCACAGTGAAAAAAGGTCCCCGCCACTGGACACGGCCTCCTCTGGCCAAAATCATTGTCCCTGGCTCAGGGCCTTTAATGAAGTGAATCGCTGCCTCTGGTCCGGGGTCAGCTTTAGCAAAATGAGTCTCTGCCCCTGATGCGGGCTCATTATCAAAATGAGTCTCTCCCGCTGATGTGGGGTCTTTAAAGAAATGAAAATAAATCTCAGCTTCACCAGTTCTCTCCATAGAATGCAGGGGAGTCTCTGCTCCAGCACACCTCCTCCTCTCTTTCCTCACTGACCTTGGAGTCTGCATGTTTGTTTCTCTCACTGTTCCTACTCCTTGCACCACCACCAGCCAGAAGAAGAAGAGGCAGAAGAAGGAAAGAAAGATGGAGGAAGAAACCTCCCCTTCCGACTTCTTCTTAAAAAGTGATTGTGGAGGAGTCTAATTGGCTCTGCCCCAGAAGTGGGTCTGGCTCAGAGCTGGGGAGAGTTGCGAGCAACTTCTTACAGGAGTCATCTTTAGAGCCCCTTCCCCCTTACCAGAAAAGGCTGTCATGTCAAACCATGACACCATGGTATAAGAGAGGCTGGAGGTGCCAAGGGCTATTAGGCTAAGGGCTAGTAGGAGACTCTGGCTTCTGCTTCGTGCAATAGCATGCGATTGTGTCCTGTAGCCTCTCAGTTACACTTTATAGTATTTGGGCAAGAGATGCTAACACCCTTGCTGGGGAACACAGTGAAAGGGAGTAGAGAAGCTAAACTGTTTTTGTGGTCAGCATTCAGATCTGGCCCATAACAGCAACAAGATATATTGTCTATAGATCTTGCTGAAGTCAAGTGTTTCTTAATTTCCATGATGTGGCTGATCTCCCACATTAGTAAGATAGATTGGAATGTAGGGTATACATGTATGTGCAGAGTCACTTTTACTCAATTTGTTGAGTAATTGTGTAATGCCTGAAATATCACCAAGAAGCAATTAATCTTGACAAGCTTCTTATGGAATTTTTACTTTCATTTTTTTCTCATTAGCTCTCCATTATTTCTTCTTTTTAATCCTTACAGTTTCCCATCTTTGATTTCAGATCATTCTAAATCAAAAACAGAGCTCTCTTTCCACACTCTATACTTCTAAAATGAAGCAGGTTTTCTTTTCCACTCTAACAAGACCATGGGAAGGTCTTACTGAGAGAGAGAGAGACTTCATTATTGAAAAAGTAGAATGCTGTTGCTGTTCTAATGATGCAGAAGATGCCAACATGACTGAACATGGGGTAAGATTTGGTGTGCTCTTCTGCAGTTTGACTACACTGGATGAATAGTACAAGATGTTGCTAAACTGGTAGAAAATTCTTGACATGAATCTACTTTTCCAAATCCACTTCATGTGGATTAAATGCAGTCTAGCTTCCACATAGTTACTGATTCAAGAAGGAGAACAAATACTCACATTCAATCTCATCTGCTCTTTCTTGCACTTCTCATCTTCCATACCTTTATTGCTGTCACCGGACAGAGGCTTTTTTCTCTTCTACTGAATGCCTTGCAACTCACTGTGTGAATATGACCCTGTTGCAACCACTAGCAGAAGAGGAAGTGGGGCAACACTGTCACCTTTGTGCTTGTTCATAGGTCAAGACTGCATTTTATTAGGATAAGTACTCAGGAGTATCTGATCTAAAGGATGAGTACCTTCCTTAGAGCAACCCATACTTGGTTTTGTTTCCAAAACTATAAATATAGATTCTCAGATTTCGATGAAATATAATAAAATATTGTCTGACTTAAGAAACCTGTGCAAATGCAGCTCTGTATCTAAAGGATATGAATTAGTGTCTTTAAATGCCTGGGATCTCCATCCTGCAAGTAGAATAGATTCATTCAGTACTTCAGGTACCAAAATCTCCATGGGAAACCATTTTAAAGAGTCCTCAATTGAGAAAGACAGAGAGAAAGAGAAGGCTACTGAAACAACATTTTAAATCTGATGCTTAGTAACAGAGATTTATAATACTCTCTTTTTGTTCTTACATTTCATAGAATCATAGAATCATAGAATGGTAGGAGTTGGAAGGGACCTTTAGAGATCATCTAGTCCAACCCCCCTGCAGAAGCAGGTTCACCTAGATCAAGTCACGTAGGAACACGTCCAGGTGGGTCTTGAAGACCTCCAAGGAAAGAGACTCCACAACCCCTCTGGGCAGCCTCTTCCACTGCTCCGTCACCCTCACAGTGAAATAGTTTTTTTCTTATATTTAAGTTTAAGTTTTTGTGTTCCAGCTTCATTCCATTACCCCTTTCAATTTCCATCCCCATTACCCCATTTAATTTTTTGTTATTTGTTCCTTGCCTTTGGATGGGTATAAATCACTTGAGATTCCTAAGTCTTCTCCAGCACAGTGTTAGAATGCAGAGAGTCCATCTCTTTTTTTCTTATATAAGTGTTTCAGAATTCAAGATGTCCAGTGGAATGACACCAGCATAAACAGATTCCCGACATTTATGTTAGCTAACATTCATGTTAGCATGGTCTAGTTGTTAGGAAAAAGTTATGTCTTTGTTGAATTAAGAAATGACTGAAAACCAAACACAGCATATTTTCAATATCTACATTCTTCTCTACAATTGCTTCCCAGACAGCAAAAATTCAACCTTTAAAATCTTCACAAGCAGTGTACTTTACAGGTGTCTTCTTAATAAATTAAGATATATGTAAAGCCAAGAACATTGCTATTAAGAGAAAAAAAAAAATGTTGGTAAAACCCTAAACACATGTTAAGCAGAAGCTGAGAAGGGTAAAGCCGATTGGTTTTGTGTATGTCACTAGATTGAATATAAGCTTACTGCAGTTCACTTTATTCAGTGTCCTGCAGGCATTCCTTTCATAAGCTCTAACAGATCAAGGTTGACTCTATGCAGTCAGGGAGCCTCAATTAGTATTTTAGAATGTTTTCTAAAGTTTTGGGGATAATACACCTGGGGAAAATGGAAAAAAAAGAAATTTAAAATTACATTTTTTACTGCCAGAGAAGCTAAACAGATGAGACTTGATCTATGATACTCAAAGTATCATAAAAACTTTGTTTTGTGGCACAAAAGAGAACTTGGAAGAGAGAGTAAAAATACTTTTTTTTTTTTTTTTAATCAGTGTGTCAAGGTATGGAAATGTTTTCAACAACTTAATAATGCATACCTGCTGAAGATTTACTGGTGAGGATACTTCAGCATCACATAATTCAATCTTGGGTTCTGTCAGCATTGCTTTCTCTTTCACTAATCAGACTGAGACTTCTTCTGCTTCAGGAATGTACAGCTTTTAAGATACTGCAAGTCAAAGGAGCTATACATACCAGAGAAGTTGTTCAAGTTCCATCAACAACTGGGATTGGAATGAGTATCGTTGTAACACTCTTCAAGCAATCAGTTTAATTAGATGTACCCATATTTGGTTCTGTCTTGCTTGCTTTCTACACTCTCTGAATATTCCAAATTTCCTCCGAGCAACATATTCAAGTGTGTTGGTCAAATGACTAATCAGCTAAGATAAAGTCTTCACCTTTTATTAGTAAAACTTTCCAAAATCCTCACTGCAATCTGTTTGTTGCATACAATTCTTTTTTCTTTCTTTTTCTTTTTTTTTTTTTGTGTATGGGTTCAAAACTATATACAGTCTTAGAATTGTATTATAATATATACTCTAAAAACAATTTCCTAAAATTGTTGGTAACAGCAAGAAATTTATTTGAAAAACTAATGTGATTTTGTGCTATATATTAGGAAGGTGCTATGCAAATGTAGTTTATAGTTCAATTATATAGAGGATATATAGTATGTTGAGTGAGACATATGAAGAGGAGAGGATTCAGGTGAGAAATTAGCCTTTTTTTAGTCAAGAATACACAGATGAAGATTTTAAGAGGTAAACTGGGCTATTCATCAAACGGATCATTCTATAATATTTGTTTAAGTTTGTCCTGCACCTTGCAATTCAGGAGGTTGGGACATCCCTTTTTTCTATAGTATCTAGTAACAGGACAATGGGTAATGAGATGAAGCTGGAACACAAAAAGTTTCATTTAAACATAAGAAAAAACTATTTTACTGTGAGGGAGGCCTGGAACAGGCTGCCCAGGGAGAGTGTGGAGTCTCCTTCCTTGGAGGTCTTCAGGACCCACCTGGACACATTGCTGTGTGACCTGATCTAGGTGACTCTGCTTCTGTAGGGGGATTGGACTGGATGACCTCTAAAGGTCCCTTCCAACCCCTACCATTCTACAATTCTATGATTTAGCACTATTTAACAGCAGCAATAGCAGGCATTACAAAGAGGAGACCAAGTGCATGGCTTTAGAAGTATTTCATTTCCAAACTGCAGATAATTTTTTAAAGTTTTCTAGGTTAATTCTTTTTTAGTTTATGCATTACAAAATAGAAACCCAGGATATTACACATACTGATAAGGATTATAAAATGATAAGTAAATAATAATGAAATGATAGTAAAGGGAAACTGCAGTACATTCTTCATCAAAAGTCACTTTATCACTTATTCCTTTTGCTCTGACAAATGCCTTCTTTGCTTTTCTGTGAACAATATATTTCAGTCCATCAATCATCAGCAAGTAGACAACTTTTACAACCTCGTGATGGATTTTTGCAGGCTGACAAATTGGTCATCTGTTGCTTTTCACTGAAAGTACACTTTTGCAAGGTAACAAATTAGGCAATAAAATGGTTATCAGTGGCTCTGCATACTGAAAGCCACTGACTTTCAAAGTCTTGAACATTCATTAAAAACATTTAATGAAAAGCCTCTTTCTCCAAAAGCATCCAATTTGGCAACACTTCTGTATTTATTTTCTCTGTTTTTCTTGATTTCTTCTCTTTTCATTTTACAAACACTGGACCATTTCCCTGGTTTTGCAACATTCACAGAACTGATATTTTATATACTTAGGACTCTTGCTGTCAAGAGCAAGTTGACGTACTTCTGAGAAAGTGTAGCACTAAAAATTTCCAATGTTCATTACATATTCCTCTGGTGCCTTCTCTTGACTGTGGAAAAAAGCACTACTACATGAAGAAAAACTGAGTGAATGAATCTGCTTCAGTTCCAATAGGTAGTAAAGTTTTCTACTGTGAAAACTTCAAGTTTTCAGTAACAACAGGCTTTTGACATACATTTTATGATACACCATGATGTCTTTCATGCTCTGTGGATTTACTCTTGAAATCCTAATTCTGTATTTCCCTGCCTTCTTCCCCTAGTAAAATTTATCAATGCAACATTCTCAAGTAATTTGAATAATGGAGAGTTATGAGGGGCAGCAAAATTTGGCTATATATCCTGATGTTCATATAATCATAACAATGCAAATCATGTTTCCTGCAGTGCCACAATTTTTTAATACAGCAATCACAGCTAAATTGTTCAGCAGTTGAGATTGTTGTTGGTGTTTATATTCTTGTATGAAATGTAAATAGCAATGAAAATCTCTAAATATTCCAGACCTTGTTACTGAATCTGTTGCTAAAAACACTAGTCTGGCTTTGTCATTTCTGCTTGCAGAGAAAATGAGTACATGTAGTACTGTGATCACAGTTTCCATGATACACTGAATCATTTTCATTGGAAGCCAGTGGGATGCTCGGTTAATGGGTGTTCTTGCATAGTCAATATCTTTCTATTGCTCTAGGGTGGATTTACAAAAATGCTTTGAGAAAAGATATATTTTCAAGTTTTTTTAACCACAGAAATAGTTCTTAAATAAATGTATCAGTGACACTGGAGGCTTCCAGAACTTTTGAATCACAAATTTTGACAGTTTCTCTCTTTGTAAGTTTTCAAGGTCAGACAGTCTCATCTATTCTAAACTCTTGTGTATAAATATAATTGAAGAGACAGGGTATGTACATTTGCAACTATGACAACATGATACTGTAAGAGATATAATTTGTTTCAAATACTTGTTACTCTCTAATTTTCAAGTATTTAAAACAGAAAATGAAACAAAGAAATATTTAATAGAGACAGTATCTTTTTCCTCACTGTAAGAGTCAAATTCAGTTTGCTGGTAATACTGCTTGTGGTACTTCGTATGTCAGTTCAAAAGTGTCATAGATCAAGTTAAAAAAAAAAAAAATCGTGTCATGGAGTCCTTTCTGTTCATGCTTCAATGGGACTAGATTGGACCTGTGGTGATTGTGTGATGGGCAGACTGCCTTCAGTGAAGGAAAAAGAGTGTGTGATCAGATCTGCTATGCTAGCAGGAGAAAGGGAGAGAGGAAGAGAGGCAAAGAAAAAAGAGGCATGTATGGATGCTGAGGACAGGTCAAGACAAGTCATGTGTATGCAGATTTCCTCTGCTCATAACTGCAAGTTGGGTTTACACCTTTAATTTATAGTTTGTTGTTGGTTCCTTGTTTCGTTACAAGAAAAAAATACTCAAGCTTAGTTGTATAGTTTATTTGACTGTATTAATATATAATATATATACACTATACCAATATATAGCTGTATTCATGTGTAGATACATACAGTCTATGTAAATATATGAATATAGGTAGTTATTATACTGTATCTACCAGATGTAGAGCATTATTGTTTTCCTGTGTCACTTCACCTCATTTAAACTTAAACCAACACTTATATTGTTAAATAATAATAATGGTAATTATATTAATAACAATAATAAATTAATGCCCACTCATCATCTAGGTTTAAGATATTATTTTCATATTAAGAAGATTTTTCTGTTTTATTAACCACAATCTGAATTCTAGGCACTTTCAAGGTCAAAGCCTTTTCAAAACTGCAGTGCATTTGTGAGGAAATAGTTATCTTTTAGAAGAGCCTTTGATTTGATTTTATACTCTCTAATTAAAGTGACCAACAACAGATTAAAAGAAAGTACATAGACACAAAGGTGCTTTTCAGTGATCCTATATCACCAAAAATGCAACTAGCAACAACATAAGGTATTTTCATTAAAGTTTCAATGAAGCTGGCAGCCTGTTTTGCTGTATTAAACTTACAGTGTGCAGCCATCATTTGTCCTGTCATTTATAGTTAAGTAAATATGAAATTAAAAAGTAAGTGGAAGTCTCCTACATGACTTAGTACTTGGGTGGCTGGCTTCAATCCTTATAAATTTAGGTTGTCTATGCTGAAGGCAGTAAATTGAGTCTTAACTGACTGACAAATTCTGAATTCTTTCAATGATCTTTGTAATAATTTTTATGGTTAACAGTGTTCTTGGAATAATTTTACTGCTGCTTCATTTAGGGCCAACTCGGTGTCTAGTGGAGCCCCTCAGATGTCAGTGCTGGGACCAGTACTGTTCAATATCTTCATTAATGACCTTGATGAGGGAACGGAGGGCACTATCAGCAAGTTTGCTGATGATACTAAACCGGCCGACTTACCAGAAGGCTGTGCTGCCATTCAACGAGACCTGGACAGGCTGGAGAGTTGGGCAGGAAGAAATCTAATGAAATTTGACAGGGACAAGTGTAGAGTCTTGCATCTGGGAAATAACCCCATGTACAGTACAGGTTGGGGAATGAACTGTTAGAGAGTAGTGTTGGGGAACAGGACCTGGAGGTCCTGCTGGACAGCAGGGTGACCATGACTCAACAGTGTGCCATCATGGCCAAGGTCAGTGGCATTCTGGGATGTATTAGAAGGGATGTGGGAAGTAAGTCAAGAATGGTTCTCCTCCCCCTCTACTTTGCCCTTGTGAGACCACATCTGGAATATTGTGTCCAGTTCGGGGCCCCTGAGTTCAAGAAGGACAGGGAGCTGCTGGAAAGAGGGCCACAAAAATGATGAAGGGATTGGAGCATCTCCCTTATAATGGAAGACTGAGGGAGCTGGGGCTCTTTAGCCTGGAGAAGAGGAGACTGAGGGGTGACCTCATTAATGTTTACAAGTATGTAAAGGGAAGATGGAGCCAGACTGTTCTCAATGGTGTTCAGTGATAGGAAAAGGGGAAATGAATACAAGCTGGAACATAAGAGGTTCCAAAGATGCATAAGGAAAAACTTTTTCACTGTGAGGGTGTGGAGCACTGGAACAGGCTGCCCAGATGGATTGTGGAGTCGCCTTCTCTGAAGACATTAAAAATTCACTTGGATGAGCTCCTCTGTGACCTACTCTAAGTGGTCCAGCTTTGGCAGGGAGTTTGGACTAGATGATCTTTCCAGGTCCCTTCCAACCCTTAAGATCCTGTGATTCTGTGATTTGTCAGCCACCTGATGTCACATGTTCCAGGCAGAACCTCATACTAGGGTACACACTTTATTACTGAAAATTTGTAGATTTTGCCTTTAATTTTAAAATGTGACTAGCAATTTTTTTCAAGTTTATGTGTTTCTATTCTCCTGTAAAAGCCTGGCTTTTAATCTCTGGATGCTCAGGACTTCTCATCATAAGGTAGTATTTGTCTGTAATATGGTCCTGGTTCACTTTGCAATGTGTTCATTGGAAAAGAAAGGAAAAGATAAGACAATGTGGTAACCAGACTACTGAGCTTCATTCTGGTAAAGACATACAGGGAAATGTTCTCAGCACGATTTGTCATGATGCTTTGCAACAAGGAGGGAACAGGGGATGCACATGTCAGACAATAATATATTCAAAACTTTGGTCAGCTTTTTTTGAACTGAAGTTTCTTGAATATGCGGACCATATTTTCTTTAACAGTTTTCTATTTTTGTAGTCTGAAAGACTACAAAAAATTGACTACGGTCAAATTATTGAATATTCTCATTCCCAAATCAGGTCTAGTCTTCCTCTATAGACCATACCCTTTTGTACATGTTAATGTGTTTTTAATACCAGTTAACAGAGACAAGACATATACAAGACTTTACACTTAATAATTTACTGAGATCTTGTATTTTGGTTTTAATTAAAAACAGGTAGGTGAAATTTCACTAAAGTTTGACCCAACGTCTGAAATACCAATTGTCTTTCATTTCACTGTGAGTTCTCTGAATACTTTTAGTCTTTGGAGATGTGAATTCCTTCTTACTCTTTGGTTCTATAAACCTGAAAATCTTTAAAGTGGAATAGAATTGTGTTGGCAAGGCATGTTAAATTGCTTTAAAATAATAAAGTGCCTTGCAGTGGAGGGTAATGTTTTGTCAAGGTTCATAAAAACATCATCAACAGACTACAGAAGCATGTTAATAATCTATTTTGCATTGATTATTTAGAAAATGTGTTGTTTTCTTCAGACAGCTTTAAGTATTAACAAGAATGTATTTATACCTTCTCTTTTTTTTTTTTTTAATTTAAGATAAATAGTGTCTTATATCATGTCAAACCTTTTCCTTGAGGATATGCAAAGCAACTAAACCTTTTTTTTTTTTTTTTCTTATTAACTGCCTAGAGCTTTTAGTACAAAACTAATAAAAGACACACTTACTATGTGTAAATGTGACTGTGATAGGGAAAAGACAAATCAAACTCAGGAAGTCATTTAACTGGTATGAATGTAGCTGCTCTAGTTTGCAAAGAGCATGAAACAACAGTCAGTCTGTGAATTGTTCCACACAGTCAGGTTGTTGTCACTTATTTATGAAAACACAGAGCCCAAGAGAAGAACAAAAAAACCAAAAGACATAGCACTTCTTTTCTGAATGAGTTTTGTGAGTACATAAGTATATATGAAGAAGCAGCTAAGAGAATACAGAAGCTGTTATGTATTCATAATTTGACCATTCCTATTTGGAGGTAAAACCAATTACATATGAAAGGTAACACTTAGAATATTTTTCTTGACTTCTAAATAGTTTCTCCTTATGCTGACTTTTCAGCAGTTGTTTCTAGTCATTCAGTCAGAGAGACTGAGCAAAGTGTGACATTTTCACAAGTTGTATTTGCAAGGTAGTCGATATTCCACCAGAGCAGCAATGAATGTTGTGTGTATTTCTGGAACACCAAAATTTGTCTCTTCTGAAACAAAGCAGTCAAGCAGCATGTTTGTGTCTATGGTAGATGCATGTCATTCAAGGAGGATGTGTGAATTTAAAAAGGTCAGAGACTGTGCTTGCAGAAATGAAATGACATGACTTGGTCCTTAAAATAGTCTGATCCCAGCGGATCCATCACACATCTGTCATAGAATCTTAGACCAAAGATAACAGAGCAAGATGGCTTATTCAAGACACTTGTCCTACTCAATCAAACTGACACCATTTACTAATAAAGTGAAACTGGGGGGGGGGGGGCAGGTGGAGACATAGTCAGAGGAATTTTTTTCTTACATTTAAAAGATATATATTTCTCATGTTATTCTTTTTGACAGAAAGTCTCTTATTTTGAATTAATAAAAAACCCAAACTAAGAAAAGATGTCAGGAAAGTAATCATCATTTCCGAAACAATGTAAGAAGCAGAGACTTCTACAAAATCTGGAAACATTCTCTGTCTCTGAGGACTTGTCTTTCTGAAAATTAGGCTTTACTGTCTTCCACTGAACAAAGTTGTTTCACTGTCATATGTACACAGAAAAGCTACTGCTAAGCCATCTGTTGAGTTATATTTTTTGCTGGGGAAGGTATTGGACCAGTGTAACTCTGCTTAGCAGATAATTTCAAGTCAGGTACACTTATTAAAATGATGTGTAAATTTTTTAACTTATATATGGAAAAAAGTCTATTGCACAGACTAAGTTTTATAGTGGTAATTCTACATTACATTTTTCAAATTTTTCATGGAAATAATGACACTTCAGGCTATTTCATTAACAACTCCTTTCTACCTCTCTGAATTCGTGCAACAGATGTAGAGTCTAAAGCCAGGAGAATTCATATAGCAAAAACTGCTTTGCAGATGGATTTATTGGTACTGCCAAAGGCAAATGCTTCTAGTGGACACAATTTGCAGCAACAATAAATGGTTAAGAACTATAGATATTGTATTGTAATTTTCAAGGTAACATCTACAATCACTGTAATGGGTTTCTCCACTGATGATTATGGGAAGCAAAGGACAATTGAAATATCCCAATATTAAATTTTCATCTAGAACTAGTCAGCTTTCTTGCAATTTATTTAAGACATTGATCATGATAGTTATGCTTATAAGCATAGCCTGTCCTTCTCAGCACACTGGATCTTTTCTGGAAAACCAGTATAACTTGCTTTTGTATTTAAAATTCTTCATTCTATATTTAAAATCTTAGTTCTCCATTTACACCCAATTAGTTCTGTTACTTGAAGAATAGGTGAGGAACATACAAGTCCTATTCCTCATTGTTCTCCCCCATGAATTTTCTGTCCAGGATTGTTTCTGGACTACCAGAATTCTTGAAGTCTAGGTAGGAAAAAAAATTAAAAAATCTCAGAATTATCATAGAATCATAGCATGGTAGGGTTTGGAAGGGACCTTTAGAGATCATCTAGTCCAACCCCCCTGCAGAAGCAGGTTCACTTAGATCAGGTCACACAGGAAGGTGTCCAAGTAGGTTTTGAAAACCTCCAAGAAAGGAGTCTCCACACTCTCCCTGGGCAGCTTGTGCAAGGACTCCCTCACCTGAAGTGTGAAATTGTTTTTTCTTATGTTTTAACAGAATTTTTGTGTTCCAGCTTCATCTCATTACCCCTTGTCCTGTTGCTAGATACCAGAGAAAAAACAGATGCCCCAATCTCCTGACAATCACCATTTATTTACTTGTAAATTTACTTGTAAATACTCTCAGTCTTCTCCCAGCTGAAAAGCCCCAGTTCCCACAGCCTTTCCTCATAAGGAAGATGCTCCAGTCCCCTGATCATCTTGATGGTCCTGTGCTGGACTCTCTCCAGAAGTTCTCTGTCCCTCTTGAGCTGAGGAGCCCAGGACTGGACACAGGACTCCACATGAGGCCTCACCAGGGCAGAGGAGAGGGAGAGGAGAAGAATCTCCCTTGACCTGCTGGCTACACTCCTCTTGATGCATCCCAGGATGCCATTGGCCTTCTTGGCAATAAGGGCACATTACTGGCTCATGTTCAGTTTATTATCATCCAGGGCTCCCAGATTTCTCTGTGCAGAGCTGCTCTCCAGCAGTTTGACCCCCAGCCTGTACTGGTGCATGGGGTTGTTCCTTCCTAGGTGCAGGCCTCTGCACTTGTCCTTGTTGAATATAATGAGGTTCCTCTCTGGCCAACTCTCAAGCTGGTTGAGATCCTGCTGAATGGCAGCACAGCCTCTGGGGAATCAGCCAGTCCTCCCAGTTTGGTGTCATCAGCCAACCTGCTGAGGGTACACTCTGTCATCCCTGTGGAACTCCACTGGCCACAGGCCTCCAACTCGATTCTGTGCCATTGATCACCACCCTCTGGGCTCTGTCATTCAGCCAGCTCTCCATCCACCTCACTGTCCACTCATCCAAGATACACTGCCTGAGCTTTCTGATGAGGATGTTATGGGAGACAGTGTCAAAAGCCTTGCTGAAGTCAAGGTAGATGACATCTGCTGCTCTCCCCTCATCTAGCCAGCCAGTTACACCCTAATAGGTGAATTTTCCTTGGTAAATCCATGTTGACTCCCCCTGATAATCATCCTTTCCTTTGAATGTTTATTAACAACATTCAGGATGAGTTGTTCCATCATCTTTCCAGGGATGGAGGTGAGGCTGACTGGCCTGTAGTTTCCTGGGTTGTCTTTCCTCCCTCTTTTCAAGGCTGGAGAGACATTGGCCTTTCTCCAGTCCCCAGACACCTCAGCTGTCCTCCATGATCGTTCAAAAACGATGGAGAGAGGCTTAACAAACACATTAGCCGGCTCCCTCAGCACTCTTGAATGTATCTCATCAGGTCACACTGACTTATGAGCGTTACACTTAACTACACTTGTCCAACAAGTCTTTAACCTCTTCCTTATTCACCAAGGGTGAGTGTTGCCGCCACGTAGGCAGGCTGCCCGCACACATCACTCAGCTCACCGACCGCTGAGGGGACAAGATTACTGCATGCACAATATGGATGATGCTTTATTCCAGCTTCATTGCTTGTGTCATGCACATTTACTTGCTAACAGAATCACCTCTTTCACTCCACCCCATGCCTGTCTCTTCTGTACTCGCTACCTCTCATGTCGCCTGAGATCTTCCGGGCACCTACAACAGACAAGTCTTTTGTTGTCCTGGCCATCCTGTTATCCTTGCTGGTCTGGGATTCCCAAGGACTGGCCTTGGCTGTAAAGACTGAAGCAAAGATGACAATCAGTAATTCAGCCTTCTCTGCATCCTCTCTCACCAAGACACCCTCTGTGTTCAGCAGCAAGCCCACATTCTCCCTAATCTTCTTCCTTTTGCTGCTGATATATCAGAAAAAACCCTTCATGTTTTCCTTTACTTTCCTGGGCAGGTTTAATTCTAAAAGAGCTCTAGCCTTCCTGGTATGCTCTGGCAAACCAGCCTCTTTTTCCTCCTCTCATAGATGGCTGCTTTCTCCCTGAGTTTCCTTAGCAGATCTTTGATTATCCGTGGAGGCTTCCTACTTCCTTTTCCCTCTTTTCTACATGTGGGAAGGCACTGATCTTGGGCTTAGAGGAAGTGTAACTTGATGATCAACCAGCTCTCTTGAATGCTTCTAATATGCAGACTGACAGAAACGTTTAATCTGGTTTTGATCAATGTGAAGGAAAGCACGTAGCCACCTCAAGGTTGTCTTAGTCCTAGATGTCTCAGCAGCAATTCCTACTTCCAGCTGAAACTTTCTGGATCGGAGAAGCTACTTTACATTCAGAATCAGCCCCACTAACTTACATTTTCAGCTGCCTAGCAAAAATATTTGCGCTGATAAGACATTGACATTTATGATATAACTTTAGTTAATTTCAATAACATGTATTTTTCACTTATCTCTCTTGTCTAACCAACACATCTATACTAAGCAAATTTGTAAAGAGTTATCAATTGCACAGACTGATTCAAAATGTAATTAAATATTTTTACAGTACTGTATGTAATTAATCTATTTCTTTTCACATAATAGAAAGAGGTGTCAGAAGAATAAGAAGATGTAAAAGATCATGAATCTTGTCTATGAGTTTTCTCTGTTTCTCTTTTCTGTGGCTCCTCTGAGACCCCACTTCTGTCTCTTACATCCTGCATGGCAGATGAACTTAATATTCATCTGTACAAAATCAGTATGACATGAACCCTCAATACACTTGTGGAATACATTTTTATTTCTAAATTTTAAGAGTCTCTGCATTGTGAAAAGATTTAAACCAAAGATACTGTTAATTAAATGAGGAGAAACAGTTTCTATTTCTGTGTCCACTTTCAAAAAGGTACAGTCCAAGCGTGAATTTATAGATTTTACCGTCTTTAGGATTTTCCTGTGGGAGGCTACTTTATTCTAAAGTTGGTCTGTTTCACTCATGATCTTGTTTTGCCCCTCAACTGCCCAGAGCCTGTTGATAGCTTTGAAAAGATCTTTATCTGCTGGTTTCTAATCTAATGTACTATCTATGGTTAATTATTAACCATATTAAAAAATAATTCACATTCAAGTGTTGCCCAAAATGATAGTCTTAATGTGTAGCCATATTTCCGAAGAAATTAGACTGTATTTGATTCATTTTTTTAAAGACTAAGTCACCATTGAATAATTGAAATGATTTCTTATCTGTTTTGATAAATTCCGTGCAACTTTTTCAAAGACATTAACATGTCTTCATTCTCTGATTGTCTGACTTGGTGTTTTGAATTTCATCTGAGCAGGAGGTACTTAAAAATTAATACAATGATATTCAATGACATGACACTTTGTTCTTTCTTTGTGTCTTAGCTTAAGTAACTCTATCAAGGTGCTGCAAAATTACTTTAAAAGGAATACAATAAATACTTGGCTTTCCTACAATATTAGCTTGCTAGTTCTTTATGAAAGAATATCTTTTACCTTTATTTGGTCTAAAAAACCCCAAGTGACTACTCCTTAACTGCCGTCGTCAATTAGTTCTTATTTAATGCCTGCAAACTAGAATCATCCCTTTTTTCTATAGTAACTAGCCACAGGACAAGGGGTAATGGGATGAAGGTGGTACACAAAAAGTTCCCCTTAAATATAAGAAAAAACTATTTCACTGTGAAGGTGCCAGAGCCCTGGCACAGGCTACCCAGAGGGATTGTGGAGTCTCCTTCCTTGGAGGTCTTCAAGACCCGCCTGGACATGTTCCTATGCAACCTGATCTAGGTGAACCTGCTTCTGCAGGGGGGTTGGACTAGATGATCTCTAAAGGTCCCTTCCAACCCCTACCATTCTATGATTCTATGATTTAGGTTGGAAAAGATTGCCAACATATCCTTTAAATTTGTTCAGTGAATGTGACTCCACCACTTCCTGGACAGCTCACTTAAATACTTGACAGCCTTTTTGGTGAAAAACAATTCTTAATGTCCAATCTAAACCTCCCTGGGTGTAACTGTTTTCCTCTTGACCTGTCACTCATTACTTGGGAGAAGAGATTGTTTCCCACCTCTCTACAATCTCCTTTCAAGGAGTTGCAGAAACTGATAGAGTCTCCTTTAAGCCTCCTTTCCTCCAAACTGAACCATCCCAGCTCCCTCAGCCTCTCCTCGTAAGACTTGTTCTCCCTCCAGCCTGTCCAGGTCTCTCTGCTGAGCCTCATTTTCAGTCTCCAGTTACTCAAAGTGAGAGCTTAGGACAGAAAAGACTAAAGCATGGAAGCCCTTCCAGTCTCCAAGAGAACTCTCTGAGCTGACAAGGATGTTTTTGTAGGTAAAACTGGCCAATGGATTTCCCTACTATATATTTGTCTAATTACTTCCTGGAGGAAAGTGCACTTAAAACAGAGGGTACCAAGGTGTTTCACAGATTAATGATAAAATGATGAAAATTCACTTCAGGAAGTTAGTTTGCATTTGTTACCTCTTAAAATCATTTATGTCTCCTAATTCCCAAGGTTGGAAAAGAACCTCGACTTCTTTTTCTGTCTTTTTTTCTAGATTAAAGTATACTAGGCTCTAAGGACTCAAAAACATATTTCACAATAGGTATATTTCAGCATAATTTACAAAATGGAAGAAACTAATTTTGTTCATTTAACATCTGGAATGATAGAGGTATTTAGACTTCAGAAGCTTGTTCTGCAGCATATTTCTAATCCCATCTTCTACTAAATAAGCTCTATAAAAAGACAAAATCAAAACAAACCACAGCAATTGAGAAGATTATATTTGCTTAGCTGGTTCATAAAAAAAAAAAAAAAAAAGAAGTTTTGTTGAGCATCAATAAATTCAGTTGTTTTACCCGTCTTATCCTTTTTGTTCACTGTTATCTGGATCTCCAGTGTGTTTCATAACAACAACATTTAAAAATCACACAAAACTCCCTCCTTGCCCTCATAGGTCTCCACCCCAAAGAGTGAATTTTCAATTTAGCTTAAGTGGACATAACAGGAAGCTTCCACAAACTAGATGGAGAGAAAAAGATGCAAAGATAGCTTGACAACACAGTTTCACTTGGATAACAAATCTCTAGTGGTACTGTTCATGTACTCTTAATGTACTCTTCTGTGATGTTTAGGCTAGCTATCTGAGAAGACAAATGTATCTTCATTCTAAGCTGTCCAAAAAGAAGAAAAAAAATACATCTCAAAACTGCCAGAAAGACTGCTTTTATGGCAGACATTTCATGAAATCTTCCACGCTGACATGAAAACTTGAGGTGATCCTAAAAGCTGTCTTGCACAGGAATCTGTGGACAGTGTCTCTTAAAAAAAAAAATCATCGATTATAGGGGTTTTGGCATCAGGTAGTATTTGTATGTGGAATTATATGTCTCAGGGAGGATGGTTAGGCGCCGTTCAAATGATGATGGGAACCTGTGTTGCAAGAGTGCTTTCAATGCCATCTTCATCTGAGTCAGGGGAACTTCCTTAAACTTTGTTTTTGATCATGTAAGCAAGATGTCTATGATTGTATGTGAGCACCCCAGCACATGCATGTTCCCTCACTATTGTCGTTTTGACCTGCAAAATTTCTCACATGTATGCTGACTACAAGAGGCAGCCCCGCAAGTTTATTTCTGCACCAACAGAAAGTTTCTCTTGTCTAGGTTTAAATGTCTGATCAGCAGTTGATCACATCTGCAACTGGAGCTGTCTGTGCTCTCAAGATCAGTTCTCCCGGATGTTAATAAATGTGTTTGTGTATAGAAGTGGAAGGACTGTCCACAGCAGGAACTGCTGAGTGCACTGTTTGAAACGGTTCAAAGTTCTCACCTGCAGAGTGCCTGCAACAATCAGTGGAATAGTTAATTGTGATGGTGGCTGAGAGATCAGCACCTCATTCCACACTGGTCCACAGTCTCCAGTCAATCTACAGCCCTGCCCTTGCAGATGACTGCCCAGGCATTCCCAGACTACCCAGGGAATTAATGGTTTGGTTGCTTTCCGCATGCACACAGGCAAAGTCTTCATATCCCACTACACCATAGGACTAACTGAAAGATAAAGTTGAATTTCAAATTTGCAACTTAAGTACCATAGCTTTTGACACAGCTCATAGAGCTTTCTAAAACTTTTTTATTGAAAGATAATTTGAGAAAGCAGCTGATGATGTCACAGAAAACCATCATTAGTCTATGTATTTTTGTACAATCTTTCTTGTACAATAAAAATTAAAATTTAGCTGAGAAGACGATCTGCAGTGGCTAGCTATAAACACTCATCCATCAAGATAATGAAATTAACTACTGCTGTGTTTTCATTAATTCTGAAATGCAGTAAAAACATCTCAAATTTCATATATGTTGGAATGTATAAATATATGTACTCACACACACATACTTTTCTCTTACATTCTGGATCCTCCCTAGGTTATGCATTAAGCAAATTAAGGTAACAAACAAAGGAAAATTTCAATATAACCTGCTTCTAATACAAATATTTGCAAAGTAACTTTGAAAGGTAATCCCTTCCAGGACATTTTGTGTAAAACTAATTTTTGTTTCAGTTGTACAAATAGTTTCTGAACTTGTATTGAAACAGTTCTGTTCCTGTAGAAGACAGGGAAGAACTTAGTTCACATTCTGTCTCAAACTGAATGAAGTAGTGAGCAAAATATTTGTCTTGATCAGAAAACCTAGTGTTCAGAATACACCCACTAGCACACACAATTTCAGTACAATGCTATATCATTGATATTACATCATTAAAGTAATGAAAAGTTGAAATTTATTTCATATGCTTTCATAGTGAATAACCAATGAAATAGACAAAGCATCTAAACTTAAAAGAACAGAGGATAGAAAAGTAGATTCATTTTACATATCAATGAAAATATAAATTTCATGGAGAGATAATCAAAACAACAAGAAATTGAATGTTTTCATTAAAGTTTCCCATTCTATGATTCTATGATAATTATGTAATAAAAAAATATATTCACATCTCCCAGTTCTGGACTTGAATAACAGCAGCAATACCATCTGTTCTTCTGGCAGAGGTCATCAGTCTTTAATCAGATAAAAGGTTTGGAAGTGTTAGTAGTCAAGAAGTAATTTGTTATTGCATTGGCATTCCTATCCTATTAATGCAGGAGCTCAATGACAGGATGTCACTTAGGAAGAAAATCTAGTATTGATATTGATTTCTTCTAAATTTTGTCTATATACAGTGACAAATGCACAGTTCTGCTCTGAAAAGGCACTCTCAAATACAGTATTGTGGACTTCCAGACGACTGTTTCTGACATGTGATGGAAGGGGAAATGTTAAGACAATTAGAATATTGATTATGTTTTCTCTTCTGTCACGATCTCCTGTTGGGTTTAATTTGGCAGAAGTTAAACCACCTTGCTTTTCAACCAACCTCAGATGATTCTGGGTGGCTCCTGAGTGATGTCCAATCAAACAGGTTACCATGATCAGGTTTTGTGTATTCTCGGGCACAGAATTAAGACTCAAAACAGAGTCAAGTGCTAAACTATTTTACCCACAACAATCCACAATAATGAGAGAAAGGAAAGAAGAGAAACAGAGAGAGGGAGAGAAAAGCACAATAATCACCACTGTGAGTCCCTGTGGACCCCTGGTAGCCTGTTTGAGAGTTCTGCTGCCCCATTCGGTCTGGGGCAGGGAAGAGAAAAAAGAGAGTGCCTCTGCCCATCCTGTTCTTATATACTCTCCTCTTAGTGGCACATGCCCAGTACTGTCTCTGGAGGGTCCTGAAAAGTTCTGTAGTCCCAGGAGAGTTCTGGAGGGTCTTGGAAAGTCCCCAGATGTCTGTGGGGTCACAGGCCCTTGACCTTGGGCCCAGGCACATGTGCAGAGGCAGTGTATCTTGAGACAGTGGGACATGAAGTGCAAGGCAACAGCACCTTTAACAGGCAGCATCCTTGGTGACAGTGGTTAACTGTGCTGCCAACAATGCTGAGGCGTATTACTAGTACCTTACAATCTCCTTATATGTCAGTGTGGAAATCCAATAACTCCCAGAGTTAAACTGCATCTTCTCTCTCCAGTGTCACCTCTGGAAGTTAGTTGAACTGTATGCAGTGAGCTGTGAAATATTCGCGATGGACATTTGCTGAGTATAAAGGTGTTCAATACCTCAGTGAAAGGCAGGAATAAAAAGATTCTTAGCTCATATTTTGTACTTTTGAAAGTTCTTCTCCCAGCTACTTTGATAGCAAACAACATAGACATACTTTTTACTAAACTGAGCTGATTTCCCTCATTTCAGAAAGACATGAGACACTAGATCCATGTGATTTTAATTTAGAAGCAGTCTAGAGGTGTTTGCATGATTTTCCAAGATTCATATTCTCTTTTGCCATGAAAGTTAAACAAGAGTTTGTGCTGTGCAACCATAAAAATAAAGTACCATTGATGTGCGGGAGCTTCCGGAGTCAGAGATGTATCCTCATAGAGGTAGAGTCAATGCTTGTTTATTAGTAATACACACTGATATTTATACAATAGTACAGAATTCAGGTGATAGTAACATAACATTTATTGGTTACATCTGCAAAGCAATATGCTACTCGGCACAAGCTAATTGGTTAATTGCTAAAGCTCACACTCTTAGTTTAAGCAAAAATCTCAGCACAGCTGTGGTTAAAAATATCCTGCTTTTACTTCTTCTCAGTTGCTCACTGTTTTCAGACAGTCTTCTCCTGCCATGTGCCCAAGGTCAAGCTGACCTGGTTATCTGTGTGAGAGCTTGGATTGTGCAAATATACTTCTAACAAAACTGCATGTCCTGTATCAGCAAGAAACTTCTCTACATACCGTCTTCTAGCTGTGGCTCAGTCTTGTAGTAGGTTTCTCAGTATTGGGGAAATATCAAGGGCAAGGATAGTCATTCACATCCACCAGTTTTTTTCTTCACATGCCCCAGAAATGAAAACTGTTAATGCCTTTACTGCAATTCACAGAATAGTTCCATTTCAAGATATTTACAGGTCAGATTTAAAACTAGGAAAAAGTCCAAAATCTTTAAGGAGAACACCTCATCCATTAAATGCTGAAAAAACATGAAATACACGCTTAAAGATTTGTGTAATTTTGCTTTATTTTTGTCTTTAGTGTTATTCTTTGTCTCCCTGTGCAAAATGGAAAACATATGAATTGAAAATTTTAAAAATTAAGAAGAACTCTAAAAAAAAAAAAACCCAATAAAATCAAGTAAATGAAAACCCTATACAAATGTAAAGGGAGAAAAGTAATAAAAAAATGTAGTTTAACTTCAGCCATCCACTCATACCCTATGGTCCTGCTCAAGTGGGATGGGGAAAAGAATTAGGAGAAAATAAAATAAAACTCTTGGATTGAGACAAAAACAGTTTAATAGCTAAAATTAAATTAAATAAAATAGTAATAATAATAACAACAACAATAATAAAAAGAATATAATGAAAAACACCCAATTCAAACAAACAAAACTGAGCGATGAAATTGCTCCTCACATGCTGACTGTTGCCCAGGCAGCAATCAGTCTCTCACCTGCAAGTGCCCCCAGTTTATACATTGGACATGATGTCCTGTGGTACAGAATAGCTCTTTGGCTGGTTTAAGTCAGCTCTCTTAGCCATACTCCTTCATAGATTCTTGTGCCCTCCCAGTCTACTTGTTGGTGGAGTAGGATGAGGAGCAGAAAAGACCTTGATGCTGTGCATGAACTGCTCAGCAGTAAAGAAAACATCCTATGTTATCAACATTGCTCAGCTACTAGGAAGAAAATTAACCCTACCCTAGCTGGAAACAGGACAAAGGAAGAGGGTCACGGAAGAAAAGTCTAAATCTGCCACAACCAACTGTTCCTCTGTCACTGTTTCCAGAAAGATGTCCATACAAGACATAGAACAGAAGACACATTTATTTACCTGCATACATTTATTTTAGAACTTAAGCTTGAGTGAAAGATTCGTTTGGGCTCCTGTGTCAGACCCCAGTCTGTAATTGCAGAGATTTCTGTTTGAGGGGGTAGAGAACAGGAATTCACTGAATGAAGTGTCAGTTACAGCTGACTTCATACATTTTTTATATATCTTGTAGATTTCAAATGTGGAAAGTGGCTTTGTAACACAAACACGTTATGCAAATTCTGAGTGAAATATCAAATATACACTCTAAACTCTGATTGTATTCATACTTATCTATCGCAGCTAGTATGATTTTAGTCTCAAAAACACTGAATTTTTTAAGACAATGTAAGAATTATATGTAAGTTAAACCAATTTGACATTAAACTATGTTTATAAAACAAGTTTGGTGGTGCATTATGAGTTTATTCAACAATTGGATGTGTTTACAGGCAGTCTGTTTATAAAATTCTAATTTATTTGCCAAGTGGTTTTTTTTGTGGGCTGATTGTACATAAGTAGAAAAGAAATCTGTACTTGTTACAGTTACTGTTTATACTCAATGTTTGTGTTTTGAAAATATTTGCTGCACAGTGCAAGTTGACAAATAAACAACTTGACAATAATTTAATGTTAGCATTTCTGAATATTTTAATGTCTTACTAGAAATAGTGTAGTCCACAGATTTAAATTCTTTATTTATCTTTTTACAAATATTGGAATTTCTCATTAATTTAAATTTAATTTTGATTTGTAAGATTTTCGGTTTTTTATATTAAATATACTGTTATTTGTGGTCTTCTGTACTCTTCTTCTATTTGTAGTCTTTTCAACTGCTGAGTTATATAATGATCTATATACAGGATTTTCATATCGTGTGTTCTAAATGTCCTCAAAGTCTTAGAGAAAGATTTTGTTTTGTTGTATTTTACTTTGTTTTAAAGTAAAAAGTAATCAGAGAAAAGAACAGTCTGCTATTTAAGTTTATGTAGTTAGAGGAAGCAGATAACCTTAGAAAACTGGAAATGAGTGAAGAGACATTCAAAAGAGGGAAAATTGACAATAAATATATCAGTTTTAATTACACGTTTGAGGATTTTTGAGGAATCCAGGGTAGGAATAATGTTCAAATGAGAGCAGAAAAGGCCTTCTTTCCTGAGCTGGGTAGCTCAGTATTTAGGACTGGAGCTCGAGATGTAGAACATATGCTCCGGCAATGTGCATATAAAATAGAGCCTTTGATTTCCACCTTTCCACCTTTGATTTCCATCTGGCTGCTGCAGGCTGGAGCTGTTAACACAACCAGCCAAAGTCGTTGCTAAGATTTTGGGGGTATATACAATACTGAGTTGGATTTCTTCTCAGCTGTGCAAAATGGTAAAAGTTGTAACCTTTGTCCTGATAGGCATGACAAAATGCATTTGTGAAATGTATTTCTAAATTAATAAAGATATTATAGAGACAAATAGATATATATGAAGTGTTTAGCACAGGAAAACTATTCCAGGACACTGCTAGTTATGGGTAACAGAAGGGACTATGGAACTGACTGATGAGTGTGCTGTAAATCACAGGGGACACTAGGGAAGGAGAAAGGTGTGAGGAGACAGACAGATGCACAAAAAGAGGCCATGAACTGTAGTGCACCATGTGATTATTGAAAGCATAGTACACAAATAAAAAGATTTTATTGTGTTAAAGTTACTTGAATACATTTTTTCCCTTAGTGTCCATGCAGAAACCTAAATTGACACAATTGTATATGTTATGCCATCAAACCAAGGCAGCAAGTCCTAAAGTATTTTGTTTATGCTTATGCATTCTTCTGCTTCTTTACATAGCTGAAGATATCTTCAGGAATCCCTAAACACTAAGTCTTTATTTATTCATAGTGACTGAGAGACTTCAAGTTTATGTGAGTTGCATTGCTCTGCTATCTGAAGTAAAAATGCAAGGAAGAGTGTAGCTGAATTAGAGCTAAATGGACGTTATATAATGGAAATTACACTTTCTGAGGAATAATTCTCTGTTGTTTTCTAGATTACACAGTTATAAAGCCAGGAAAAGCTGTCACTGAAAGTTATTTGAGATATTGTGACCAGCAGTAATTTGAAGAACCACAGGGCTTTAATCTATTCACCCAGTGGATTTAATTTATCATATCACCATATAGTTAAGTCAACATGATATACTATGGCTAAATGTGATCAAATAGTGTTTCTTGATTTTAATTTTCTAAATTAGGCTTTGAGATATCTCTTCTATGTCCTGTGTGATTTATTGTTGTATCTCTGTAAATCAAAAACATTCATCCATGTCTATACTTTCAGGAGTGGGATTAATTTCTTTTCCTTATTTTTCCTTTGATCACTAGTTTTCATAGGAGTAAGAGTTGTTCTGGGCTGCAGAAACTACTTTTCCATTTTTTTTACAAAGGTGCAACCAGTTTGATGCAGATAAAATTAAAACTGGTAAACCCTTTGTCATATGTCTCATTCTCTGCAACGATTTCTACAATATTGGCATATTTAAACTCTTCAGGCAAAATCTGCTCTTCAATGTATTACTGCACAATAAATTTTCACTTTGTCTTGCTGTTCATTTTTCTTCCCATATCTTCATATAATTCTAAGCTGTGCTATGAATTTCTGTTTTAACCTTCCAGTGCATGATGCCTGTGTTGTGTTTTAATCCCAAATGTAAACTCAGCTCCACACAGCCACTTGTTCACTCCCCATCAGCGTGATAAAGGGAAGAATTTGGGAGGGTAGAAGTGAGAAACTTTGTGGGTTAAGATAAAGACATTTTAAAAAGCCACATGCACATACAAGTAAAGTAAAACACAGAATTCTTTGACCCCTTCCCATGGGCAGGCAGATGTTCAGCCATCCACAGGGAAGCAGGACTCCATCTCACGTGACATTGATGTGGGAAAAGTCATTGCTCTGAATGCCCTAACTTCGTTATTTTTCACCCAGTTTTATATGCTCCAAATTATGTTGTTTGGTCTGGAATATCCCTTTGGGCAGTTGGGGTCAGCTCTCCTGGCTGTGTCCCCTCTCAAATTCTTGTGTACTGCCAGCCCACTCACTAGTGGAGTGATGTGAGAAGCAGAAAAAGGCCTTGACTATTTGTAAGCACTGTGTAGCAATAACAAAAAGATCTGTGTGTTATTTATACTGTTTTCAGCACAAGTATGAAATATAGCCCTATATTAGCTACTATGAAGAAAATGATCCCTGTCCATATCAGCATATTCTCCACCCCTTATTCCATCTTATTCATGTCATGCTCAGGTCCCTTGCTATGTAATACATCCTCGTTAACAACTGTCTCTCTTCCCATTCTTCGATATAGTTTAGCTATTATTTCCTTAGTCTATAGACAACCCTTGTGTCATGAGCTTGTGTGGAGCTGTTTCTGGTAATGAGGAAGAGGCTGTAGTGACGGTAGCCCTCATACAAAGTTTCTCAAAACTTTCCCCAGCTCTAAGTCGGACTCATTTCTGGGGCTGAGCCAATTGGATTGTGAAGGCATCCATAATCACCTTTTAAGAAGAAGAAGCTAGAAGAAGAAAGTTGTTCTTTTCTTGAGGGTGGTAGAAGGAGTGGGATGTGGGCCCCAAGGTCAGTGAGGGAAGAGAGGAGGAAGTGTGCTAGAGTAGAAACTCTCCACATTCTGCGGTGAGATGGTGTCTGTCCCTCTGCAACCATAGAGGGTAACAGTGGAGCTGAGATCTGCTGTCAGCTTGTGGACAATCCCAGGCCAAGGGTAGTGACTGCTTGGGTGGGCTCTGACTCTGTGAGAGGGCAGCATTGGAGCAGAACGTGCCTGGAGTTTTGCCAGACACAAGCAGAAGGAATTTGTGAGGAGTTGCAGCCCTTGGGAAGGAACCGTAGAGATTTATTAAGGACCATGTCTCATGGGATGGCCCTTGTGTTGGAGCAAGGGGAAGACTGTGAGGAGTCCTCCTCCTCTAAGAAACAAGTGTCAGAAACTGTGACGGATTGAGTACAGCATCATTCTCTGCTCTTCTGCATTGCAGAGGGGGGAAGAGGTAGAGATATCAAGGGCAGGTAGATAAGCCTAGGAAGAAGGAGGGGTAGGGGAAGGAGATTTTAAAGTGGTGGTGTAATTTTCTCATCATCCTGCTCTGCTTTTTGCTTTCTGTCTACTCTGTTTCTATTTGATACAAAAGGCCTTTGTGTATCTTTTCTTCTTGCTTAGGCCTCTACCATCCTACTAGAGGTGAAGTATGTGGGTTGAAAAGCAAGTGGCTGAGTGATGTTTTGCTGTCAGCAGGGCTTAAGCCAAGATGCTTTGTAAAAGATCCATAACACATCCAAAACTGTTCACAAAATGTTCATTTATTTAATGTAGTCCTTGACTTTGGACTACATCTCTTATGATGGTCACTCAGGACAGGAGAGGAGGCTCAGATTGGGTCACTGCTGCACTTGCACTGCTTATTTTAAGGATTATCCTCCACTGGTTCAGGTGATCCTTCTTCCTTTCATTCTTATAACATGCAGCTCAAATCATCAGCCGCAACAATCTAAAGGTATTTCCATTACCCATGGTTCTTGGTTTAATATTACAGTGACATTCTATTGCCCCTGCTGCAGCTGGAATTTATCCACCACAGTCCCTTAAGAATGTATCTAGTCCAGGGGGAGCTCTGTCTGTGAGCCACAGTCTCTTCAGGAGTATATCTGCTGTGGCATAGACATCCACAACCGCTATCCCCAGCTAGATGAAAATATCTTTGTGTTAACACTATTTTAGTTACAAATCCAAAACATAGCACTGTAAAGGTTACTACGAAGAAAAATAACTCTATTCCACTCAAAAATAGTGCAAAAGGCTGTGAGCTCTCCATCCCTGGAGGTGTTCCAAATTTAAGTGGACAAAGACTAGAGAAACGTACTTCTTTTGTCTTATATAAAGCAGAAAACTGGATGGGATCTTTGGAGGTTATTGGGTGGTATTTGGATGGTCTAGATAATCTCCCTAGGTCACTTCCAACCTAAAGTATATTGTAGTTCTCTATATTAATTTATATATGATTCAAGAGCATTCATCTTGCAGACTTAAGCTAAAAAGATTTGAGTCTATGGATTTATAACACAAGGCAATGAACACAAAGACAATCAATTAATTGATAAGAAATTGATAGTCTGATATAAAGATATTTTTGTCTTTACCAGACAATCAAATCAGGCAGGAAAACTGTTAAATACAGGCAGGAAAAATGTTAAATACTATCAGTGAAAGGATTTTTTTCCCCCTTTCTCCTTTAAAACAGTAGTAGTTGTAGTCTCAAGTTCTTTGTAATAGTGTGAACACCAGACAGAAGGGTCCTGCCCCAACTTGTATGGCTGATCAGCGACCCTGTTAAGCAGCTAGAAGTGTGATCAAAATTTAAACTGCCTTCATACTTTCTGTGAGTAATGACATACATATATGATAGTATCTGGAGGCACAAGAACAAGAATAAGAAAGCAATGGGTATCTTCACACAGAATTTACCAGTATCCTCATCTGATGTAAAAACATGTAGATGATTTGACATAATCTGAGGAGAAATCTGCAACTGTAAAAATTAAAAAACACTTCACCTGTTACAGCATTACAGTATCTTGCATAGACAAATTAGCATTATATTTATTTACATCAGGAGAAATAAAAAAAATCCATTTTGTTGTTGTTTTTTTCTCAAATTTTCATGCGTATTAATTTTTCAATAAAAGGAAAAAGTCATGTTTCCATGCTCTGTCTAAGATCATATTTTTTTCCTGGTTGTTCTGCCCTATAAATGGATAATGTTACGAGATTGTTCAAGTTACACTTTATTTTGCTAATGTTACATGTTATTTTAAAGACATTCTTCAAACTGAACTTGAAAAAATGATCATTTACTCCTAGAATGATGAATCAGATATAACAGACTTTAATGGTCAATGGTCACCCACTGGTGAACCAATTCCCATTCTGGTACACCAATTTCAAGTTCAAAGGAGGTCTCCATGGTTGTTTCACTTTTGATTAATGCCAGATGGATTACTTTAGCTTTTGATTTCCTCAACAGTTAATATAATTTATTTTGCTTCAGTCAATTGAGTCTCTCTGGACAATATTTTGCTATATGTAGAGTGATTGACATGACTTTGGCAAAATACCTCTACACAGAGCAATATAAAAAGTAGAAATTTTAACACAGTTTAAAAAATTAGAACTATTTGTAATAAGAACCTAGAAAATAACATGTATCATTTCTCTGTGGAAACATATCAGATCAGCTGAGTTGTTTTCTGTGCACTTACATATGAAAAACAACTAAACTACGATAGCATAAAGCAACCGTTTCCACTTTATTGCAAAACAGTGAAGAATTGTCTCAGTCTTGCATATGAATTTGAAAATTAATTTTAAATTTATTTTATAATATGAAGGGTTGATTCCAAAGTGCTTTTTTTAGGTCATAGAATCATAGAATGGTCGGGGTTGGAAGGGACCTTTGGAGATCATCTATTCCAATCCCACCACAGAAGCAGGTTCACCTAGATCAGATCACATAGCAACATGTCTAGGTGGGTCTTGAAGACCTCTAAGGAAGGAGACTCCACAACCCCTCTGGGCAGCCTGTGCCAGGGCTCCCTCACCCTCACAGTGAAATAGTTTTTTCTTATATTTAAGTGGAACGTTTTGTGTTCCAGCTTCATCCCATTACCCCTTGTCCTGTCACTAGATACCATAGAAAAAAGGGATGCCCCAACCTCCTGACACCCACTATTTAGATATTTGTAAATGTTAGTAAGATCTCCTCTCAATCTTCTCCAGACTAAACAGCCCCAGTTCCTGCAGCCTTTCCTGGTATGAAAAATGTTCCATTCCCCTGATCATCTTGGTGGCCCTGCGCTGGACTCTCTCCAGCACTTCCCTATCCCTCTTGAGCTGAGGAGCCCAGAACAGGACATAGTACTCCAGATGAGGCCTCACCAGGGCAGAGGAGAGGGGGAGAAGAACCTCCCTCAACCAGCAGGCCACACTCTTCTTGGTGCATCCCAGGAAGCCATTGGCCTTCTTGTCCACGAGGGCACATTGCTGGCTCATGTTTAGTTTATTATCAACCAGGGCTCCCAGATTTCTCTTGCAGATCTGCTCTTAAACAGTTCAACCCCCAGCCTGTACTGGTGCAGGGGGTTGTTCCTTCCTAGGTGTAGGACTCTGTACTTGTCCTTGTTGAACCTCATGAGGTTCCTCTCTGCCCAATTCTCAAGCTGGTCAAGATCCCGTTGAATGGCAGCACAGCCTTTTGTGGAACCAACCAGTCCTACTAGTTTAGTGTCACATTCTTGTTTTAAAAAGCCTGGTAAAACAGTTCTCTGGAAAGTGTGTATAAGCTGCAGCTGCTGAAACAGGTAAGGACAGATTTGTGAACAGGTATTTCGAAAAGGTCATAGCACAGGCCTGGGATCACAGCAGTAAATCCCTCTTGTTGAGAGTTGTATGTGGTAGTAACTGGTTTATTTAGATTCTGATTTTGCCTTTGAACCACCTGATCTGATTTATAATACAGAAAATGTACATAGATCTGAATAATGAAATCAAGGAAATTCTCTGCAATTGCATCTCCATAATAGTAAAAAAAAGGGGGAAGCTTTCCCAGTAAAATTAGTCTTTTTCCTAGTGAATCTTTTTCACCCTTCTATTTCTGCGAGGACTGCTTGAAAACAAGTTTAGGGTAGGGAAATACAATCACATATTATATTGGCAGTATGAAAACATTACATAATGCCTTCCATTACAACTCTTCTACAAATTAGCATTTGCTTCTTGAATGAAATAAACAGCTTCCTCTCATCCCAAACCAAAGCGTACCTATCACAAGAAACCGTGGGGGCTGGTCCCTCTGCTCTGCTGGTGAGGTATAGCTCTGAGGTATAGCTCACTGGTTCTGACTGTGAGAGCATCTTAAAGACCATAGTCCTGCAAGGCTATCCAGGAGAAGCAGACAGCACAGCTCAAAGAGCAGGGATGTCTGAAAAGGAGACAGTATCAAAGTCTTAACAAAGGAGACAGTATCTGGTGGTTACTGATGATGAGTAGAAACTGGGTAAGATGGCCTCTTTTTGACGTAGGAGAAAGTTCATTAGAAATACTAGAAAGGAATATATTTCAGACAATAATATGCACCATATCCAATGTCCACAACTAACAAGCTAAATTTTGCCACTTCAACAGCAGTAAAATTTCTTTGCTTATGCTCATGTAAGTTATACCTGAAATACAAAATGAAATCACATATTCAATTAACAGGATTACATTAAATATCTGCCAAACATAGGAATTCCTCGCTATTCTGATTCAGATCACACAACATATGTGAAGTGCAAAACATTTCTAAGTGAAGTGTTTTGTTAGACTTCAAATAGTGGTCTTTATGGTTTTACACACTACCAGAAGTGCTGTATGTGCATAGGTCTAGGGTGCACAGGACTATATCAGTTTTCAGATGATTACAAAGGAGGGCTTGGTCCCATAGTGGGAGAGTCTGTATACTTTGTAGTAGTCTGACTATATTTAACATAAGGCTTGTGACACCACCTTGGTATCAATATCAGGCCATACCCCAACAGGGTATGTTCCCCCCAGCTGGGTGAAATGTAGAGACAATCACTATAATGATTAAGTTAATTCTATCTCTCTATAAATCTTTTGACTATGTAATATGTGGCCAGGAGAAGTGCTTTACTGTAGGTGCAAACGCCTATGCTTTTGTCGAAAGAGTGTACCTGGCTTGTGAAGTGTGGTCTTATTATGCCAAATCATTGTCGGCACAGGTAGTGGACAGATGTTTATATCAGAATTGTCTACAGCAAATAGGTGGTGTGTCTGTATACATATACCTGCCCCCAAACTACTTGTTTTTGCCATTCTGGTGTAGTTTTCTGTCCTCACCACTTGTCCAGCTGGAGGGGATCACAGAAACTCTTCACACAGGCAATGTCAGCTAGCTTGGCTCCAAAGCAACAGCAAAGGAAATTTACTGTAGCTGGGCTGGTTTCAGCATAAGGATGGCAAGGTGCCTCCCAAGTGTCGGTAGAAACTGATGGTGGGAAGATTAAGACCATCACTTGCTCCACTGACATTCGGAACCAAATGTCTGTTTGGTGTCAGAGAACATGTTTTCTCCAAGTCAGTACAAGCATCCTGCCATTATGGCCTCAAACCCAAGTGTGTATATTTACCTTGAGGCTGGGAGAGAGGTGATGTATTTCCTTGTAGTAGAGATAGCTGCCTCTCATATTTGCAACACTCAGTTTTCACATCCAAAATGGAAACACTTCTTGGACGCATGTCAGAAATTCATCCTTATAGATGAATTCCTTGTACAGTGCTCAGCTACTGCAGGGAAAGAAGCAAATAATCCGTTTTGATACCATATTTGGCAAACAATAGTTCAGTGACTTTACAACCCATTTCACAGCCAAATACCTTTTGTTCAACAGCTGTATATCTCCCTTTAGAGGCAAAATTTATTTTAAATTATGATAAGCTATGCCCCTTTGTAAATGTACTGAATATGACCTAGAGGTATATTCCAGGGCCATTAATCCATATACACCTGCAATAAACTGAACAGAATAGGCAGGTGACACCATGCCTCAACTCTTTCAAATGTCTTACTATGAACTTAAGTATTTTTTTTTGATGCCATCACAGAAAGAGATGAAAGTTCTGAAATAAAAAAAATCAATGGTACCCAAGCTAAGAACCTACTTTAAAAATAGTGTTGTTTTCTCCTCAATGCTTAATCTGCTTAGTAAGTAGACTACTAGGATCTTGACAAACAACTCTGTTCACTTTTGGAGATTTTAGCAAAGGTATGTATCTTTTTTGTGACCTCATACTGTATTGCTGCTGTGCCAGTCAATAGCATTAGGACTAGCCTTACAACTCTGGAAACTTGGTTGCATACTTGTTCAGAGTCTATGGCCAAGATGGAATTAATACAATTTCATGGATATAACAAGATGTTGTATTTTACTCAACTATTACACATTACGGCATTTGTTTCAGTACAGCACAGCTCTCAGAAAAGGAGGTATTCATGACCGTTAGGCTGCTCTTGATGTTTGTGGAATTATCTTACTACTTTGGTAGCTTTTAAGTTTTCTAAGTCCTTCTCCTCTGTCCTCAGAATTGCTTATCAACTTAAATATGGTACTATCTGTCAATAAGCTTCAGCTCTGCAACCTTTTAGCAATTACTAGAGTGGTGGGCTTTTTCTATGCCTCAACATTTTCATCATGGCAGTTGCTAACAAAAGCAAAGAGTTTGCATGAGTCAAACCATACAATTTCCAACGCTCGATCTTTTTCTCTCAATCATAAAATGTAATATGAGAAAGCCCAGAGTAACCACAGTACAGTATTGGATCAATGAATCATGGTGTTTCTGGTCAGAACACTGTCCACTGCTTTCAAAATCTGACATTGATGTCTAGTTGGATAATTTTAATTGCAAATGCATTTGCTACTGCAAACAAGTTTTGATCAGAAAATAACAAGATGGTGGGTATGTGCACTGTACTGTCAATCACTAAGAACGGATACATAAAATGTGCAACTTCAAGCTCAGGTATGCCCTAAATTCTTACTTCATTCGCATTTCATGTCAGTGAAGCAACACTTCAGTTACAGAGAGGAGAAAGAGACATCTTTCAGGTGTAGTAAATAAATCCTTGACATCACTAGTTTTGAAAAGAAATATTTTCTCTATTTTTTAAAAAAATCCTCTGCCATCTGTTCTGCTCTCTATCTACAAGATGCAAATAATTCCCAAACATATCACAAAAAATGAGATAGAAATTATTTAGATCTCTGTTTATGTATCTCCTGTTCTTAATTCTAATAAGGAAACATCTGCTTTATTTTTCTCTCCTGTTTCAGACATTTGGAGAAATTAGTCCCTTGTTACAGTGAAATCTCTACCATGGCTTAAAGAAGTTCAGGATTCATCACAGAACCCATGTTTCTCTCTCACAGGCTACAACTCAGCAACATTCACAAACATTTACATGCATTGAATAGATTTTGTGAATTTTCCTAACATGTCTGCAGTCCTCCTTTTAGATGATAAGTAAGTGCCTACAGGAATACTCAAACCTAGGAGGAAGTATTAAAGGACAGAGACTAAGAAAACATAAGGTCTATAATAATCCCTCACTTCAGAGTTATTATTTAGTAAAGGCAAAAAAAAAAAAATAACACTTTTTTTTTTCCAAGTAATGGGCCATAATCTCTTTACAGGTGTAGCTGTGATTTCATTAAGTCATATTCTTAGAGATAGACTCAAAGGCAGTGCCAAAGGCTAAATTGTCTGTTCACAGCAAATACAATGATGCCATCTTCCTTCAATGCATTTCCATGCCTTTCCTTAGGCAGCTTTATACTTTGTGTGGCAGGTGACACAAAAATTACATTAGGAAAATGCCACAGCTGAAAACTTTCCTAGCCAGAAAGAGAGTATTCTCATCATCAAAGTATTTGCCTAACTCATGGCTTTATAGTGATGACCAGATTTCACAGGTTGCTATTGGTTATTCCAAAGGTTGCCAGACTGTGACATACAATAGATCTAAGAGCATTACTTTTGCTATCACCTTCTCAAGTTTTTCTGATAATTATTTATCTCAGTAGTATGTTTGTTTTCTCAATTAATTTATTAAGTTGAAAGGCAATTGTTCCCTTTAAGCAAATCAGTATGCAAACACTTTGATATCACACCTCACATTACTGAATCTACTGTCTATCCCTAGATAAATGTATCTTTTCTCTGAAGAAGATAGAGGACAGCATGAATTTAGTATTAAGAGAAAGCAGTTTCATAAGAGGGGGAAAATGTGAATTTCTTGCATTGTTCATTAGCTACATACAGCAAATGATGTACACTTTAAATCCATTTCCATGGCCTGATTGGTTTTCTATAAAGGGTCACTGCTTCTCAGCAGAACAATATTTGAGTCCTATAAAGAAAGTTTACAGATAATCAACTGAAAACACCCAGAAATGCTCATCATTAACTGCATGTAGCATGTAAATCTATATTACACACATTAACACAAAAACATCTGCATTTGGCAACAGGACATTTTCAGATTACAGAGGTGGACATCTTCAGGAATATCAGAGCAAAAAGCTCAGCTACATCCTGCTAAACATCACCTAGCTGAATCTAGACACTGATGTCACTGTCTCACTGGAGTCATTATCTCACCATGATTCTCTGACATACTCAGGCAATTAAAAAATGTACCTGTGAAAACTGATGTGAAAAACAGTTGGATGTTTGGCAGTGCACTAACACTTCCTGGATTTATCTTCTCCTCTAGAATCTTCTGCCTCTGAGATACAGGTAGGACTCTGTGAAGCATCTCAGATGACCAGCTTAGAATCAATCAGCTTCAATCCTACTGTTCAAATTTTGCTCAAGGCTCTTTGGAGAAAGAAGTGAATTATTGTATACTCAGTTCACATTTTAGGTACAGACTTCAGCGTTTTCTTAGTCATTGGGAAGAGATGACCAAGTTTGCAATGGTAATAAAATAGTCAGAAGAGTAAGTTAAATATTGTGAATAACTGTGGAGAAACTTCTTAAGAGTCATGTTTGAAGAACTAGGTAAGGAATTCAATGTAGGTAAAAGAAAAAGGATGCATGTGGAATAGGAGACACATGACTTTACATACACAGCCATGAGCACTGAGCTGATCATTGTAATAGCTAGTCCCATGAAAACACAGTTCATTGTTTCCATGGAGTTAAAAAACATATGATCTACTCAGAAGTATTAGGATAAAAAAAAAAAGCATGAAGAATGTAAGTTTTACACTATGTTAGTCCATGATGTATCTGAAGTTTGTATAGAGTGCTCTGTTTTGGTTCTTCTTCTCTCAAAACTTAGAAGACCAGGAAAAACTAACATAAAGGATAACAGTGGTCTAAAGTAGATAGGAAAAAAATAAACTAACTGAAAGTTGCCCGAGTGTATGGCAAAGTCTTGTGATTGAAATGGTAAGACGATTCGGGTTCTGCAGAGTGCAAGCAACCATGCTATTCTTCTGCAGACAACCCCTCTGAACATGGTAGGGATGGATAGTGGTGTGCCAGAGTGCAGCTGGGTAAGCTTTTCTACCCTTTGCTACTTGTTTAGATAACTTACTTTTCCCTATGTCACTGTTTACAGTGTTGTAGAATATTCCTGGAGTCAGTGGTGTTATTTTGAGTAAGAGCACTTTGTGATGGAGTTAAAATTCAGCTGGTTCCTCCAGACACTCATTCTTTCAAAGAAAGGATAAAAAGAAGCCAAAGACAAATTCATGAACAATCAGAGTTGTGGGGAATCCTGCTGCTCTGACTGTTCCTCTTGCTGGCTTCCGAAAGAGAGTTGTTAGCACTGTAGCTGATATTTCCTTTCAGGCGTATGACACACAAAATTCATCTCTCTAATGAAATAATAAGCACGTTCTTAAGGCAGATATTGAGGAATTTATTTCACCAAAGTCTTATTATCAAACCACAAGATATACCAAGAAATAAAACAAAATAGAGCAATCCCAGCCAAACTATTCTCTTGGAATTTATAAGCTCTTTTTCTTACAAAGACAAAAGTAAAAACAAAGCAAAAGTAAAAACAGTGTTGCCTCTCCTACTACGTGTGTGTCACTTTTGGCTGAGTGAATCAAGAGGATGGATCATCCTGAAAGAAGGTGGTTGGCCACAAAGCAGTACAAAGTGTTTTCCATTTTGAGTACACTTTTCATGCAGGCCAAACAGTCTCAGGACTGCAGCTCTGATGTTACCTGATTTCTATCAGAAGCACATTGGACATATTATGAAAGTTTTATCTACTTGATAGACAGGATATATCCTTCGGTTGAAAGGAATGCCAGCTTTTACATTTAGTCTCTATCACAGAGCCTTGCAGTGAGCTGCCTAAATATAAGCTAACAAAACAAGCCTTTATCTAATTTTTTTTGTCTTTTTTTTTCCTAAAAAGTTCTATTGACAAGAAAGCAATCCCTTAGGCTACATCATCCCAACTCATAAAAGCAGCTTTACTTTTTGCTCTTCTGTGTTTCCAAACACCACAAACACACTTTATAGGAAAAAAAAAATCCTACAAATCTGACTGCAATCAGCTTTCCAAGGAGAAATCAGCATCCTTGTGAACTGCACTTTCTTTCCCAGTAGTACTATATAAAAAATACATTAACAAATCCTGTTCTTTGGCTGATTCCACCTAGAGATAGTATCAACATATGGATCAACAGAGGCTGCTCTAGAAGAAGCACCTGAGACAAATGATTTTGTCTATGGAATCAGGCAGATAAAGGATAAAACAGCAAAGTGATACTTGTCAGTCATAAGACAAGCAATGGTGAAAACATGAGAAGAAGCCAGAGCTGTCGAGTCTCAGTCTCTCATCTGCACCAAGGACTGATATTCACAGGCATCATGCACAGGGCACAACCCTGGTCAGAGTTTCAGCAGCAGTAGCAATTGTTATGTCTGCTTCTAATCTATGCCCTTGTTTATGATGTAGTTTGTTTCATGGAAGAGAAAATGTTTAGCTCTGACTGCTCTGCTATTTGCACTTAACTTGATCAGTTTTCAAGCCTTTATATAGCACTAGCTATACTGTAATCAGGAGTATGTCCTGACATAGTAACATTTACATTTTAAAAGGAGTGTTGGACAAATGTGTAACTCCTTCCAAGTATCATGTTGACAAAGCAGCATCGCTGACAGCTGTGGTGGACCACCCTTGTTGACAGAAGAATCCCAGCTGCAGGTACACACATTGGCTGATACAATTAAGAATTGAAACCTAGTCATAGAATTAGTCCTGTCACCTGTCAAAATAAACATTTATGCAAATTTTCAGAACCTCTGATGATCCAAAGTGGGAGCGAACCCTTGTGATTCTCATTCCCTGCAAAATTTCTGCATGATTCCGTCCCTGCCACTGAGAATCAGGCAAAAGTATATGTACCCTTACAGATCATAGTAAGAAGAAAGCAATGTGATATGACCTGTGCACTGGTGTGGATTACCTATTCCTCTGCTGTTTCTGCAGGCCTTTCTAAGACTGTAAAGTTTATAATCGTCCATACAGGTAAGCACTCAACAGATGAGTATGGATTGCAGTGTCTTGTCCTTAAAATTTACACATACTAATGAAAGGAAATGTTTAGAGTGTTTATGGACTGCTGAACTTAATTAAAGTGCAGTCCTGTCCTGAAAAAAAATGCAGAAAAGTGGCAATTATCCAGCTGAAGACATTTGCATCAAAAAGTGGGTTTTTTTAAAGCTGGTTTTAAGTTCAATTTCTTTTTGTTCAGCACCATAAGAAACCTCAAAAACTTCTGGTTATTTATTTAAAAAATTTTAAAATTAACTATATTAATTTTCTTATTTGAAATGTCATCATTTTAATGCTCCAGGAGAAAAAAACCCAAACAAACCAAGACTGAACACTTAAAAACTACACACTCCTCTTAAAATGCACAACAAATATTTTTATGGACTTATAAGAAAAGATATTTAAACCTTAATCCTTGCTCCAGACAGATATTTTGAAAACAAATTTTTGAAGAATAGGGTAATGCTATGATTCTCATTTCTCAGTTATAATTTATTGTCTATTTCATATCTTAATTAAGAAATTAAATATTTTTTTTCTCAGTCTTCTTGATTGCCCATCAGAGTGGGCAGGTCTCTGCATTTTCAATGCTGTACCTAGAGTGTGGATGATGATTTCTTATCAGGAAAGTAAGTCCTTTCCTTGCTTCTTCCGGTCTCCCTTTCTGAACATCCTAACAAGAGAACACATGGAATTTCAACTTAGAAAAGTAAGGCCTCTACAGGCTTGCTTGGACTTTGACATCACTCAAAGCAATCTTTTTGCAGTTATTCAACTTGATATTTTTCTCCATGTAGAAAATGGTTTCTATAGATTTTGCTTTATTTTCAACCCTGCTGAGCACTCTGATTTTGAAGAAGTCTTTGCCTTTAGATCTTATCTGATGCCTCTGGGCTAAACTATTGTTTTACATTTAGGGTGATTTTTGGCAAACCAGAGAATCTACAGGTTGCATTTCTAATCAGACAAGTAACCTAGAGAGAGATGACACTTAGCTCAACCTTGCTGTCATTTTATGTCAAGGATATAACTTTGAAAGTGGTAGTCTTTTGCCAGTTAATGATAGAAAAAAAATATTTTGTAATCCAACAGGAAGAATGATGTGAAGCTGAGTATTATAGAGGGCAGGTAATCAGTTTTAATCTTTTAAACAACCTCAGAAAATGTTATATTACTTTTCATAATAAAACAAGTAGGAAGTAGGAATAAAGAAGGCAATCTTTATTACAAGGAGTGAATGACTAATTAATATTAATGATAAATAAATACACTTAATAAAACTCTCAATAGATCTGCTCACTGAAAGTTGATTACTTATTTACACGCATAAAAGATTAGTCAATTCACAGCGCCACATGTGAAGAGCAGTAAGAAATGAATGTAAAATGGCTCAGCATAAATCTTCATTATTTCTCATTTGCTTATTATGAAAGCAGCTCAGGCAAGGTGTAAGGTGAAAATACTTATGATGTATAGATATTAGAGGTAAAGGGTATTTCACAAGGCCCAGATACACAAATTCTTCAAATGTCTATGGCAACACATTATACTCAGTTCAGTAACTAGATCTTATTTGAACATTGGTTTGAGGTTGAAAGCATAAAATACATCTTCTCTAAATTAATTTCTATTTAAAGCTGGATTATGATTGCATTTTATTGGAACCTATTCTTAAAATTTACTGGATGTATTCTACAATACTAGAGTATTCTTTCATTTTATGTTGATTGTTCTCCAAAGTTTTTCTCCTCATATTCAGGTGAATATGAGGAGAAAAACTTCAGTATTTGGAAGCTAATGGAGTTGTAAATCTCAGGATAGTGGCAATATTGTCCTGTGCCACACATCTGTACAAACGATAAATTTCTACCAGCACCTAGGAAGTGTATGAAAGCTTTCTCTGAGTCAGTACAGTCCTACCAAGTGTTGAATTTACTCAGTGTTAACTTCAAAACAATAAGACGAAGCCAGATAAATATTAGATCTGTTTCCCTTTTTCAAACCTCCATTTTACTCTGCAGAACTATACCTTGGGTTTTTTTCCCTCTCACAAATGTATTAGAATCATAGAATCATAGAATGGAAGGGGTTGGAAGGGACCTTTAGAGATCATCTAGTCATCATCATAGTTAGGAGCATGCCCAGGTCCAAACATTTATTGCAAATATATCTGTAAAGATTCTGGACATTTTTATGAATTACATTAAGAATCATGGAAAAGGAGACTTTTGTTTATGTGTGTGTATGTTTTTAACTCGATCACACTGGTTGGTTCAATGCTACAGAAATTCACTGGAGCATATGGGACACTGCTATCCTGATAGCAACGACATCACAGGCAAATAACACACAGCTGTATCCTCTGAAGTGTCACTCATAAATAGTCAGGCATTGCCTCTAGAGAAACACATGAGAGAAGAGTCTTGAGAAGTATTCAAGGCTAGAAGCATTTCTTTCCATGTGGGAAATGTGTATTTGATATTCCACTGCAGAACACATTTGAATATCTATCAAGCTTATCCTGTAAAACAATAATTTCTACAAGCAGATATGAGGAGGCAAAGTTGATATGAGACCACAGCTTCAAGTCTAATTATCCACGCGTTCTTTCTCTTAGTATTTCAGCATCAAAAGGCAATGAATAATGAACAGATTTATCACAGAACCTTAAATATCACATGCAAATATGTTCAGATGCATCATGAGAACATTAAGATATGGTCTGTATGACAGAGATTGAATATTCGTATTTTATAGCTGTGCTTCAAAAATCTTACATCCTTCTACATAGAGCTCTGTAATGTCCATGACAGTTTCAGTGCATACTGCTTGTTATTAATCATGTTGGATTTTTGAACGGAAGCTAAGAAACAAATTTAATCTTGAAGGATTTTGTACATTTTGTTTTACTTCTGAAGCAACTATTCATGCTAATGTACTAAGTCTTAGCCAAGTTATAAAAACATACTATAAGAAGGAAATATCAACATGATAGTTTAATATAGAACCAATCATTAACTCAATTTGTAATGGGCTGTGGGAGATCGTTTATGCATACATAAAATTATAGATGCAATTACATACATTTATGTTATTAAAACATTTCTTCTGTGATTCTGTGATTTCTTGCTACTTACTAAGATACTTATGGTACTTGCTGTGATATTTATACCAGTAAGGCAGGGAATAGAAGAGGAAATAAACAAGAAGGAAAATTCATTTAAGTTGCCTGAAAGGAGTCAAGACAGACCTTCTGATTCTAGTGTCTAGATTTTAATTTTGAGTGATATATGGAAAGATGCATCCAAACGTGCATGACCTGAAGCTATGATATTTAGGAAAACTGTCTTCAACTTTTTGCAGGTTTATGTATTCGCTCATTAACTTCCTGTGGTAGTTTGAGCCTGGCTGGATGCCAGGTGCCCACCACACCACTTTATCCCCCACCTCCTCAGCAAGCCAGGGAAGGGGAGAAAATAAGATGGGAGTCTCGTGGGTTGAGATAAAAGCAGTTTAATAAATAAGCAGCAAAGCCCCGTGCGCGGGAAGCAAAGCAGAAGCAGATAAGCTGTTACTCTCTACTTCCCATCAGCAGCGATGTCCGGCCACCTCCCGAGAAGCAGGGCTGCAGTACGCGTAGCGGTTGCTTTGGGAAGGCCAGAAATGAATCTCGCCTCCCCTTCCTGCTCCTTTCCCCCAGTTTATATTACTGAGCTGACACCATATGGTATGGAATATCTCCTTGGTCAGCCTGGGTCAGCTGTCCTGGCCATGGTCCCTCCCAAGATTGTGCTCACCCACAGCTATTGGTGAAGGTGGGGGAAGGAATGCTGGAGGGACAGCCCTGATGCTGTGTGAGCAGTAGTCATAATATTGATATCAACAGTAAGCACAGCACTGCAGGAGCTGCTGTGGAAAATCACTACCGTCCCAGACCCACTACACTTCCACAGTTGGAATGCCACTGTGACGTGACTTTTTTGTTATTTGATTGCATATTCAGATCACTCTTTGATATGTCCTCTTCTCTTGGATCAGCCACAAGGATGTGCTATTTTATTAAGAGAATTGTCAGAAAGATGTACTAATAGTGTCTTGCAGTTAGCTGTTTCTGCAGTTTCTTCAGTTATTCACTGACAAGATCAAATACCATGAGAAAGGCACATAATTGGAACACCTTTAAACACAATGTACAGCTGATAAACCAAGTTTAAAAATGTTGAGTGCAACACTATGGCTATCACACATCAGCTGGAACCTTGGTGGATCCTCCCCAAAACAGCAATGAATGTTGATAAAAAATAAAAAAACCCAAAACCCCAATGAGCTCTATCTACACAATTTAATTAGTTTCCAGAGCTCCTTTAGGTGCCATGCAAATGGGAAAATCACCCTTTATGCATTGACTTTTACTTGTAATAAGGCAATGTATGTGCTCTATGGTTGCTGCACATATCTGGTACCATGCTGTGATCACATTTGTAGCCTCCAATGCTCATCATGCTTTGACTCTTTACAAGACCTTAAGTCTTGTTTAGATCATTTATTTTTTAGCTATTCATTGGTATATGTGCTTGTATACATCAGTAGGCAAACATTTCTTTTTTGTCTCAAAGTATATGCAAATTATAGAGGTGAATTACTAATCAGCTTAGACATAGGACAGGACAATTAGTGCAAACTGGAGGTGGCTTCCTGCTAAGTTAGCCTCCTGTGATTTAAAATCAGCTTGAAAAATGCATCCTGCTTTTCCACTGAGTGCAGTGTCACAGAGGTCAATGTGTTTACAGAGAGCTTGAATGAGTGAAGAATATAGCTCCTTGATTTTTCCTACTGCTAAAAGCTGATGAAAAAATTCCGCTTTCTTATGAAAAGTGAAAGCATTTCAATTTTTTAATGTTTCTTAGGCTATGGGTTACTGGTGCCTTCCTGAAGTGTTAACTTCTGACCTCAGGTACAATGGCAAAGCTTTTGCTGATGATAATGACACTTGTATTTGTAAATGAAATTTTGCTTTTGGCATGCTCACAGAAACAGCATTTAGTTAGCAATTAGTAGTAAAGATATGCAATGTGCAAGCTGTGTTGCATTTTAGGGGCTAAGGTTAATGATACTGCCAATGTAAAATGTAAATGTCAATGTAAAAGAGCTTCACCCTTGAGCTCAGCTGATGACAGAGTTTTTTCTGTTGATGATTAATGCATTCAAAATAAGATGGGAATCAGCAGCACGGATGTAGCTTTCGGAAAGGAAAAAAAAAAAGTTCATCTGTAAGGTAAAGTCTTTTAGAATAAATAAGGAAGAAAGTCTTTTCAGCAGCAGCATAAGTTTACCAAAAGCTGAATTCGGTGTGTTTGGGGAGACACAAATGAAGTTGATGGCCATGGTCACAATGGGTTGTCTTTGTAAAACATACTGCAGCTATCAGCTACAGCAGGGGCCTGCTCACCAAAACCTTTTCAGGTTTAAGTATTGCTGAACGATCCCAAAGCAGCAGTTTTCTTGTCCTTTCTTTGTCTCACAATTGCTTTCTAAAGTCCTAGATGTGTCTGTTTCTGCACTCATAAATCTGAGTTCTTGATACTCTGGGTCAGAGAAGGGAGCCTCTGTCACCGGTGCAGTTCAGACTGTGCTACCAAGGCTGTGGTTGTTGGCACTCTAGGTATCACTTCTCACTCTGCTTGGTTCACCACAATGGATAACACACAACACTATGCAGAAGAGGCACTGAGAGAAATGTCCCTTTTCAGCTTAGATCTTTCCAAAAAATTGTACCAGTCAAATTTGGAGTATAGAAAAAAAAAAAAAAAGCTGAAATTTGGGTTGTGTCTTGAGCAAGGAGGAATGTCTCTGAAGAATAAGTAGCTCCAGAAAGAGCTGGGATTCCCTGGTGCTCAGCCATTTTGGGCATAGTCTCCAAAGACATCACAAATTTGTGATGTGACAGAAAAAATGAATGTGTGGCACAAACATCAAAGATTTTGAGTAGGGATAGCAGAATAATTTTGCCTATATCCTGGGTGCTAATGAAGCCGTTTCTAGAAGGTGTCTATTCCAAGGCTGAAAAATGAAAAAAGAGATGGCTAAAAAGCAAGACTAGTTAAAAGCTGCAAGGGTAGTTAAAAGATTAGAAAAAAGTCTGTAAGGTCTCAATATACTGAAATGGAAATACTTGAGCAGTTGATCACAAACCATAATGAAATAAGGAACCAAAAAGTTATTAAAGAAATCTTTAATATCTTTCTAACAGAGAGAGCTGAAAACTGAAATGAATAAATATGAGATGTGTAAAACAGACATTAGAGAGAATTTTGTCCATGAGCAACATACAAAGGATTCAGATGAGTCCTTTCAGAGCAGCAGCTCTATGCCATGTAGCTGAGTATTTTTTCCAAATTAAACTAACTAGACCATCTATACCTTCCACAGACTAGTTCTGTGTTGTGATATAGGAACTATTTTGTAAAACCTTATGAATTCAGTTATTGAGGAAGTCAGTTTGGGGGGATGGGGATCCTTCCTCCTCTTTGGGAAAGAATTCATAAGAGTAGGTTTCTTGATAGACTGAACAGCAAATATAGTATCTCCAGTCCAAAATAAAAATGTCTTTCTGTATGCACAATTATGTGTCATAGTTGCATAAATGTATTATAAAGATCATTGTTAAATCTCAGGCAACCCACAAGAAGAGTTTTAGAGATAAACTTTGCACAGCCTTGATGTTTAATACTAATGTCTTACTTCTGTGATTCCATAATTTTGAACTCTTGGAAAAACACATAGGAGCTCATTCATCTTCACTGCATCCTGGGGTGGTAAAGCTATAGCAATTTGCCACCTGCTGCAACTATTTTGAATCTGTGGCATTTGCTTTGATCTGTCTTAAAAGTGGAAAGTTTTGCTTTGTAACCTCATGTATACCTTAGTGAGTTATCATATACCCGTTGTTTCATATTGTATCTGCTGCATTAGATTTCAAATGGCAGCTTTGTGAAGTATGTGTACAAAAATCCCTGTACATGAAGTATTAAAAATCTTCCAGGAGGAAACACAGAATCTGCCTTTATTGAGACATCTGATCACACAGGATACCACTTCAAACAAGGCTAATCATAATACCCTGGCATTAAAATAAGGCTAACGAATCACTTGCACTTAAAAAAAACCCCTGTAATTGGAAACTAAATTATTACTTTTGCACAACAAATTCCAATTATTAATGATTTTCTGGGAAAAAATCTTCTGAATATGACTATCTAAAGAAGTACAAACCCACAGTTTGGACAGTGTAAATATATTGGCAATGTAAGAAAAAAAAAATAGATAGTAAGGACTGATCCCTGTTATTCAATATTTTATTTCCATTCTTACTGCAATTCACTTTTATCCAATTCTTCTATTTTCTTCAGTTGCAGTTGAACAGTCTGTGTAGAGCAGCTCATACCGTCTGATTTCATTGATCCTGAAGCCTTTTGTTTTATTGGTTCTGAAAATAAACAACTAGCACTTTGGAAGAAATATGTAAGACTTGACATTATTTCCTCTTTGAGCTGCAGGACACTTTGGACAAGACACAGCTCTGTTCTCTGGTAAGGATCAATATTAAAGACAATATTAGACAGAAGACAGTAGACATCTGAAGACCTACTTCTGCCCAATATGGCAAGCATCTAGTCCTGTGAAACTGTAAGAAAGAAGATTTACTCATTTGATCTTCCTTTTTTTTGATTTATCACACTCATAGACTACTGGTCCTACTCTATTTTAAAATCAACAACAGATCAGTCAGTGAACTGAAACAACAGAGACAAATATACGGATGATAGAAAGTAGTTTTTCCTTGAATACCTTTTACATTGGTACTCTGACAGAATAGTCCAATGAAATTGTTAAGCTATTTGACAAGAGCATCTCAGCTCCTTTAATTGTTTCATAAAGTTTTACATTACCATAAAATTGAAAGCTTTTTTATGGGGATGTGTTAGCACAGGTAAAGGAAGAAAGGAATAAGATGGAAAATACTGAGAATCAAAAAGAACAGTGCAAATGCACTTAGGGAACTATTTTCTACAGGTAAAGTATTTATTTTGATTTTTATTTTGCCCTCTTAACAGACACTGGGTCCATTAAAACTAATCAGCACCTAGAAACAAATATTTTCCACTACTTTTCCAATGTTACAAGGATAAAATGCTCAAGTTGGAGGACCTGTGAGACTGTTAAGAATCTTGCAGTATACAAAATACTCTTGGATACACTGCAAGGTATTTGGAGGGAGCAGGATTTGGAATGAGGAGAGAGAGAAGGGAAAGAAATGAAAGGGAATAGAAACTGTAATTATCTCTAGCATTAAACATGTTAGCATTGACAGAAACTTCATTGAAAGGGCAAAGCACTTGGCAGGTGCCATTCTTCTCCAGGACTGGAAGCGAGAGTTGAAGGAATTAGTGCCTAAACAATGGCTATAGAAAATAATCTTTTGCTGTTGTACACAAAATGCTCTTTGCAGGTACCTTTTCGTGAAGTTTCTTTTGTTCAAATTAGTATTTCTTTTACAAATGGAGCATTTCTTTTAACAACTAGAAGGAGCTTTCAATTAACATAACAGCAATCAGTGCCTGAACTGAGAGTATGGTTTATTAATTCCAGGATAAAAACTCTTTGCTTGAGGAAACAACTTCTAATTACATATCAGACTCACTGAAAAGAGTAAAATAATACTAACAGAAGTAAGGTTCTTCCATGTTGGAAAGAACTTAGTCTCATGGGTCATTAGTGCATATACTAACCTTCCCTTCATCATCTCTGTGAGCTCTCTCTCACTGAGGACCAGTCAGCACCGGTCAACAATTCAAAACAAAATATTCCCAATATTAATTCTACACAGTGGAGATTCCTGTATTCAAATACCATATAAACCCACATACATTTATGCTAATGAATTAATTATGCTGCGTTGCCTAATTTTGACTTAAATTAGATGAGCTTAGTGACACATGGTTTTTAAAGTGAAGAAATAAAACTAATATTGAAAAAATGTGTAGCTTCAGGATGTGATTTTTCACTGAGAAATGTCTGAACTTCTACATAATCGTCAATATTGCAGGAGTCCCATGTAAATGTAAATGTAAAATTTAAAACTTATCAATATTTTTAATTATACTTCTCAGGCAAATATCCTGGTTTGTTAGATTTCTTGAGACAGGCAATGGGTGTGCCATCATGTTTTGGCTTAAAAAGAAAGATAATTTAAAGAATGAGAAAGAACTGCATAAAAATTCATCAGTTTCTTTTGCTGGACAATGTGCAAAAGCAACAACTACACTTTTTTCTTTCCTTGCATACGTGTAACTACTTCTTAAACTTTCTAGAGAAATATTCATGTCATTTACATCAGTGTTTTTCTTTATACTGTGCTCATACTCAACATTTAATCAAAGAATACAGTTTAGAAATTTTTGCTGTTTAAGAGACTGGAATGGCCTTATCTTTCACTTTGGGCTGTCAGATACTGAATAGCATGTATTGTTCTTTTCTTATAGGCCCTTTTATGAGTTAAACATCATAAAAATACTAACGGATTTGCTAATGAGTTCATGTAGGCTGATGTTTGTTAATGACCAAAGAACCTATGTAATAGTCTTCAACCTCTATATAACAACCTTAATTTATTTGATTTGAACAAGATTCTGCATATTCTAAAGTATTAAGACAGCACTTGTAGTTTCTTACAAGATTGTCTTAACCATCACATAGAGCATAGTTAGGTCTTAAAAGAAAGCTAGCTCTGTTAGCCAGTTGCAGGTTGTTAGCCAATTGCATTTTACTGTGGGATCCACTGACAGCATTCCACAGAAAACATCTGGCTTTATACTTCCACAATCCCTGAAATCACAATAGAAATCTTTTAGTGAAGGAAGTGTTTAGCCATTGCCTTTTTCAGTAGGCAAATTTACTACTTTATAAGAGATGCTTAAAACTCAATTTTAGCTCAATATATTGCATTGACTTAAAAAAAAAATAATTAAAGCTTTTTAAATAAAGTGACGAGATTTAATCTTATCTCTGCTATAAAACTACTTACATTCTTGTGTGAAAATCATGACATCTGCTTAGTACCTTGATGTATCTGACAATTCCATAAAATACATTTGGCGTCGATTCACCTCCTCTGACTTAAAATTAAGCATCTGCAACATTCTTTTCAGGAAGCTGCACGTTAAGATGCTAGAAAATGTGATCTTTGAAGTCAACATTAATTATCAGTAAGCTGTATTATCCTACACACTTCACAATGTTCAGGACAAAACATTTTTTTTCACTAACAAGACTAAATATAATTGGTAAAAAAAAAATCTGATATTTATTTGTAAACAGTTTTATAGAAAGAGATTAACTGGGTTAGGATTTAGGATTAGAGTTTGGTTTTTATGCTTAAGGTAAGCGTTTAGATTTAGGGTTCAGTCTAGGTTTTAGGGTCAAGGTCAGATTTATGCTTAGGGTTTATGGTTAGGATTTAGAACAAAGATAAAACTTATATTTAAAGAAAGGATTTGGGTTATGCTAAAGCTTTGGAGTTAAGATGTAGGGTGAGGTTTAGGTGTTTAGGGTTAGATTTTAGGGTTTGGATTAGAGTTACAGTTTACTATCTGAATTCGATAGTATTAGGGATGGGGTTATCTTTATAGTTATACTATAAATTACAGCACAGTTTCTCTTCCTGTCCTAATGTAAAAGAAAAAAAAAGATCTAAATAGTGATCCCAATCATTTTCTTGAAACATTTTGACAGTGGTTATCTAAAGATACCCTGGGTACACAATTGTATGGCCACTATTTAAATATGAGACTCCATAATTTTATGTCCAACAGTCTATAACTCTGGAAAAAACTGCTATTAATGTATGAGCCTTCAGGTATCTAGACCTGAAGTGCTTAAATATGTTGCAGGCATCTGGAAGATCTCGGGCTGTAACGTGAGAGGTGGAGAGTACAGAAGAGGCAGGCACGGGGTAGAGTGAAAGGAGGTGCTTGTGTTAGCAGATAAAAGTGCATGGTGCAAGCAATTAGTTGGAATAAAGTATCATCCATACTGAGTATGCAGTGATCTTGTCCCGTCAGCGGCTGGTGGGCTGAGTGATCCATGTGGGCAGCCTGGTGATGTTGCCGGTAGCGGCAACATAAATACATCTCCCTCTCTCTGAAAAAAAAAAAAAACAAACCACCATGCTACTTCCATAATTTTGTTGTATTCTTTAGCCTTAAATCTGTTCCTGTTTTCTGTTTGTCATGGTTTAGGCCAAGTCAGGAACAAAGAACTACAAACAGCCACTCGCTCACTCACTCACTCGCTCACTCACTCACTCGCTCACTCATTCACTCACTCACTCCTCTGCCTCCTGACAGAATAGGGAAGAGAAATATAACTGGAGGTCTTTGGAAAAAAAACAGGGAGGGTTCACTTGCCACCAATGGTCCCTGGCAAAATAGACAGGACTACTCAACTTTATGTAATCACCTCCTCTGGCATAGGATCTTCCTGGAGCTGTGGGAGACAGTCCCATCATTGTCCTCAGTGGGTTGCAGGGGAACAGCTACTCTCTTGCTGCAGGCTGCAGGGGAGTCTCTGGTCTGGCACTGCTCTTCCCTTCTTCCTTTTCCCTCTGTGGAGTCCTTGCCATCACTTCCATCTTGTAGCACTCCTCCATCTCCTCTCCTTCTGCAGATTTCCCCTTTAAATAGTGATGGCAGAAGCATCAGCTTGGTCTGGTCAGGCTGAAAGTGGGTCCAACTCAGAGATGGGGGATGTTTCCAGAACTCCTTACAGGGGGCAACACTGCAGCCCCCTCCCCCTGTTACAAAAAGTGGCTCCACACAGATCCATCACATTGTTGCTCAGACTCTCTTCATTTATCCCACCATAATGCAACTCAGACACCAGTGCCATGGTATGATAAGATTATCTCTGGACTACAAGAGTAACCCAGAGAAGAATCCAATGGGCTGAACTGTGTATTTATAAAATCTTCTCTGGTATCGTTTTGTTCCATGACAACTTGCACACTTTAAATAACTCCTAGAAATGGTTTGAGCATAAATGCTCTCAGGAGACCAGTTGCACAAAGTAGTTTGCATATGGCTACCCAGCTTTGAAGGTTAAGAAAGTTTGCTAGTGATTTGTTCAATGCCAGATAGCTTCACAGCCAGAAACTTCCCCAGGAATGATTAGCACAGAAATAAAGACACAACCTCAACAGCCTTATCAAATTTTGCTGCTGTTTGTGAGAATAAATTACACCGTATTTCAAGTCCCCTGAACAACATTTTGGGAAATCTTCTGCATTTTCTAAGCTGGAACAGAAAATGTTCCACTTAAACATAAGGAAATACTTCTTTACTGTGAGGATGACGGAGCCCTGGCACAGGCTGCCCAGGGAGGTTGTGGAGTCTCCTTCCTTGCAGGTCTTCAAGACCCGCCTGGACATGTTCCTATGCAACCTGATCTAGGTGAACCTGCTTCTGCAGGGGGGTTGGACTAGATGATCTCTAAAGGTCCCTTCCAACCCCTACCAGTCTATGATTCTATGATTATTATTTGGTACTATAATATTGTTTGCTTGACTTGCAATGTAAGTGAAAATCTGAATCCAGAATGGGTGCAAACACGTGTACTGACCAAGATAACTTCTATCCTATTCAAGGTCAGGCTCTATCTCCTTTTTTTAAATTATAAATAAATCACAATAAATTAAAAGCTACTGCAATAATAGCGTGGTCTTCTCATAGTTTTCCATTGTTCAGTGTGTGTTCATGGTTTATGCATTACTGACTTCTGCAGCAGTGAGACAGAAGAGTTCTGAAGTAAGACAAATCTTGCTGGCTGCAAGACCACTTAAAATGCTCTGCCATCAAACCATTTTCTTTACAAAATCAAAGAGAGAAATGTCTATAAATGCACTATCCAATTACTTCCATTCATGAAGCAGAAACATCAAAGCAATTCTTGCACTGAGCCACACCTGAATGAATGTCACACTTGCTGTAAAATCTCTAGCTAATGTGATTTGGCTGCCCAATATTTTTGAGGTAACCAGTGCTTATGCACTATGATTGTTCAAGATGTGTCTATGAAATCATCTGCAGCTGTCAGTTTCTCAAATTAATAGTGATTTGCTTCTCTACACATTTGCTCATGGGCATCTTGGCAAGACTTGTGTTCCCGTATTACTTCTATGTTCTCTGATCAAAGAGACATTAATCAACTGAGAGAGTAAGACTAGAATAATGAGAATTTAGTGCTGAAATGGGTTTGCCATTATTAGCTCTATAACATCTTCATTTTCTCCATGTAGATGCTCATGGCCCACTCTCTAAAGATCTGAACCAATTGTAAGTCTGTTGTGTCATCTTTTGAAGCACAGCAATGAGGATCGTTTTATACATACCCTGCTACCCTCAGTATTCCACCAGGAGTTTCTTCACGGACAAGTAGAGAACTGAATAGTACAAATTTTAAAATTAAGAAATGAAGGTACACATGTGAAACCCTGTCAAAAATAGCCCAATTCCTTCTTGTTTATCACATCTTATTTTTTAGAGTTTTTCAGATCTGGTTTCTATGGCCTTTCTGCAACTCAACCTCAGTAGGTGCTATGTGTTTCTTTGTCTAGCTCACAGTCATGAATGAAATTTGATGAACTTTTGCCATTTTAAAAAATCTCAGGACTCCACATTTCAGCCCAGTACTATGTAACAGCCCTTGCAGTTTATATCCTTGTGTTGGGCCCTGTGCTGGCCCTATACTTGATTATATCAACAATTTTTAAAAAAAGTATTTTCAAATTTACCAACAGCTTCTTTTAATCTTGATCTTTCATTTCTTTACCAGCCTCTCTGCCTGTGCAGTTACAAGCTTCTTTGGGATTTTCTCAGACAGAAAATCGTGTCTTCTAAGCAGCAAGGAAATACAAACTTACATTAATGGTTCATCCTTATTTAATTTCCATATTAATGATTCATCCTTTTTTCTTTTCCACTCATTTCAGGACTGAAAATTACTACAGCTGTTAAAATTAGAAGTGTTTTTGACCCACACTGTTTGAAGGAGAAATCCAAAAGTGCCACACAATTTTTAGGAGCTAATTGGTCCCTCTGAGTTTTCTGTTTTACGACTGGGATGATCTCTTCTCTCTGTGTTCATAACTGCTCAACTATGCAGTTGGTAACACAAGTGTCAGCAAAGGATGAAGTAGAGGTCTTGGTCCAGCAGTGTTTTGTAGCAAATGAATGAGTCTAATTTAGAAACAGCATGTCCTCCCATGTCTGTAAAAGAAACAGAGAAATGGACAAAATAACACAAGTATTGTCTGTCTTATCAAGATCTCACGGGCTGCCACAGACTGCATATGTAGCTCAAAGGATGGACAGATAATGGCAGATGACCCAGTAACAGCATAGGTGACAGTAACACCACAGACTAATATTGGTCAGATGTAGAAGATAACATAAGAATTTGAAACAAGCCTTTCTAGCCACCAATCAATTCAAATACATTCACTGTAGCAATCATATTAACTTTCCTAGTGGTCTATTTTTTAGACAACGTGCAGCCACTATCTGAGACATGTCATACAGGACAAGAAAACTAATGTTTATTTTTTGTCCAGACATCATGAAGTTATCAAATCTCTGTCACAGCTCCAAGTGTATACAGCCTCTGGGAGTCATATTGAAATACTGAAGCCTTGGAGAGAATTACTGTTTGTTGCTCTTCTTTCAAGTCTGAGCAGAAAAGAAAAGGTGCTTCAAGAATAAAAAAGTGATCATGTCCTTTGTGAAAACCATATCTTTCTTAAAGCTAGATGTAGTACTGTATTATACAGCTTGCCCTGTTTCCCTCATAGGCAAAAGGATGTCTGAAAAGTAGCTGTGGCTTAGTTGCACAGCCATCACGTGATATCAACAGATAAGCAAATTTAGCAAAAATATGTTTATGTTACAGTTTCATCCCATTACCCCTTGTCCTGTCATGATATACAACAACAAAAAGGGATGCCCCAACCTCCTGACATCCACCATTTAGATATTTGTAAATATTGATGAGATCTCCCCAGTCTCCTCTTCCTCCAGACTAAACAGCCCCAGTTCCCAAAGCCTTTCATTATGATGAAAGATGTTCCAGTTCCCTGATCATCTTGGTGGCCCTGCACTGGACTCTCTCCAGCAGTTCCCTGTCCCTCTTGAGCTGAGGAGCTCAGAAATGGACACAGTACTCTAGATGAGGCCTCACCACGGCAGAGGAGAGGGGGAGAAGAACCTCCCTCAACCTGCTGGCCACACTCTTCTTGATGCATCCCAGGACGCCATTGTCCTTCTCGGCCACAAGGGCACATTGCTGGGTCATGGTTAGTTTATTATCAACCAGCACTCCCAGGTCTCTCTCTGCAGAGCTGCTCTTCAGCGGGTCAATCCCCAGCCTGCACTGGTGCATGGGGTTGATCCTTCCCAGATGCAGGACTCTGCACTTGTCCTTGTTGAACCTCATGAAGTTCCTCCCTGCCCAACTCTCAAGCCGGTCAAGATCCTGCTGAATGGCAGCACAGCCTCTGGGGAATCAGCCAGTCCTCCCAGTTTGGTGGCATCAGGAAACACTCTGTCCCCTCATCCAGGTCGTTGATGAAGATGTTGAACAAGACTGGCCCCAGAAACTATCCCTGTGGAACTCCACTGGCCACAGGCCTCCAACTAGATTCTGTGCCATTGATCACCACCCTCTGGGCTCTGTCATTCAGCCAGCTCTTGATCCACCTCACTGTCCACTCATCCAAGCCACACTGCTTGAGCTTTTGGATGAGGATGTTATGGGATACAGTGTCAAAAGCCTTGGTGAAGTCAAAGTAGATGACATCTGTTGTTCTTCCCTCATCTAGGCAGCCAGTTATGCCCTTGTAGAAGGCTATCAGGTTGGTCAAACAGGATTTCCCCTTGGTGAATGCATGATGACTCCCTCTGATAACCATCTTTTCTTTCATATGTTTAGTAAGGACCTTCAGGATGAGATCTTCCATCACCTTTCCAGGGATGGAGGTGAGGCTGACTGGCTTGTAGTTTCCTAGGCTATCATTTTTGCCCTTTTTGAAGGCTGGAGTAACTCTGGCTTTTTTACAGTCCTCAGGCACCTCAACGGTCCTCCATGATTGTTCAAAAATGATGGAGAGCTGCTTAGGAACCACATCAGCCAGCTCCCTCAGCACTTTTGGATGCATCCCATCAGGTCACATTGACTTATGAGCATTAAGTGTATCCAACAAGTCTTTAACCTCTCCCTTATCTGCCAAGGGCAGGTCCTTTGTTGTCCTGGCCATCCTGTTATCCTTGCTGGACTGGGCTTCCCGAGGACCAGTCTTGGCTGTAAAGACTGAAGCAAAGGTGGCATTCAGTACTTCGGCATTCTCTGCATCCTCTGTCACCAGGGCACCCTTTGTGTTCAGCAGCAGGCCAACATTCTCCCTAATCTTCCTTTTGCTGCTGATGTACCTGAAAAGCATCTTCTTGTTTTCCATAACTTTCCTGGCCAGGTTGAATTCTAGAAGGACTATAACCTTCCTAGTTGTACCCCTGTATGCTCTGGCAAAGTTCTTATACTCTTCCCAAGAAATCAGCCTCTTTTTCCACCTCTCATAGATGGCTGCTTTCTCTCTGAGTTGTCCCAGTAGATCCTTGCTAATCTATGGAAGCCTCCTGACTCCTTTTCCTGTTTTCCTACATGTGGGGACACATTGATCCTGGACTTGGAGTAAGTCACAATTGAAGATCAACCAGCTCCCTAGGACACTTCTACCATCTAGGATCCTATCCCATGAGATACTTCCAAGCAGGTCTTTGAAGAGGCCAAGGTCAGCTCGCCTGAAATCCAGGTTCACAACCCTGCTTGGTGTCCTGCTTCTTCCACACATGATCTTGAACTCTACCATCTCATGATCATTGCAGCTGAGGTTGCCTCCAATCTTCACATGCCCAACCAACTCGTCCTTATTTGTTAGCACAAGGTCCAGCAGCACACCCCTTCCTGTTTCTTCCTCAACCATCTGTGACAGGAAGAAGCTGAATGTTGTGAAATTGTGATAAATTCAGTAAAAGAGCTTCAGAATTTCTCTGCTGGAGCACGCAAAGGCTACAATCTTTCTTTCAGTGACCAGAGGTGAGAAATTGTTTTCAAAGTGTTCCCAATCAGCCTTTAAGCCTTCCAGCTCTTGCTGTTGACAGAGTCTAATTAAGTTTTAATTGTTGACAAAATCTCCTTCTGTATTTTTTCTATGTCTGTCTACAAAAGTCAGATCTGGAGTAAATGAGGAAACTAGGACTTGACTGAGTTTTTTGTACCACTGCCTTCTGGGATCCTAGTTCTCATTTATGTCTTCAAGCTTGAGCCCACCAACTGCTGGAGCTGATAACAATTCTGTTTATCTTCTGGAGACACCATATCTCCTAACTTGAAGGCACAAAAAAAGCTAAGGAATTCAGAACCCTAACAATGCCCGTGCATGCTGTCTGGTTCTATACACTAGAGAGATAATTGCAAGATCCTCCACTACATTGATAATGTCAGTTTGCCTGTGGCATAAAGACATCTAGATGTGTTTAAGGATATCTTGAAGTCCTCCTTAAAGTCTGCTAGCTCAGTATTAATAACAGTGAGAGACAGTCCTTTTATACAGCATCTGGAGATGAAACTCATATGATGGTGCCATAGAGTTTGAAATAAAATAGCTATTCCAGCTGCAGGTCATCAGAGAGAAAAATAAACATTAAAAAAAAAATTATAACAACTTTCAGATGTCAGATTTGATCTGTTCAACATTCAGACATTTATGAGTCCAACATAAAGGCCCCAGGACCATGAATAGGCAGTCAGAAGCAAACACCGACGTTACGTGGGATAAACAGTCTTCACAGCCATTAACCACAGACATGGCTGCAAATCATCCATCTTACTCTTTCACTTTTAAGTCTGGCACTGTTAGGCTACACAGGTGTGAAGTGGGAATAGTGACACTAAGTCATTTTGGAAAGTACTTTCATATTTGTAGAGGGAATTACGTCAAAGGAAAGGGCTGTTTGTTATTGCTGAAGACTTTGAAGAGAAAATTAATCCATCCTGTTCCTAGGTTGTCCCTTCTCAGAATTTCTAAACTCATGAGTAATTTTTATCCCAGTCATCCATCATTTAACCAGAGTACAAAAGATCAAAGAGAAAGGAAAACAACCCTGCCTCTGCAGCACTGTGAAACACGCAGACAAGTTTAAGTACCGCCACAGCAGCCACAGCGTATTAGCCATAATCAGCCGTGTTGCCAGAAGCTTTTATGGAATAATGCTAAGTAAAATATATCTATTTTTTGCCAACGGCTTTCTGGTTGAGGAAATTGTTCTGCTAGAGATACTTTAGTCCTTTCTACATTTGTGAATTTGCTCTTGAAATGGATGAGAAAACCAGTCATGAAGAAAACATTCCTGTTTATTGATTAGTGCTGTGTCCTCTTCAGCCTGGACTGACAATTTTGTAGACACCTCTGCATTCAACCTTTGGTCAGCTCAGGTACCAAGGAAAAAAAATAAAGAAGGGATGAAAAAAAAAGATGTAAGGGAATACGCCAATATGGCATGTATGTATTTACAATTTACAGATACTTTAGTTATATTCAGAATAAAAATAGTTCATCAGTTTTCTGACAGCATGTGTGCAGACAGGATACCAACACTGGGTATCTCTTCGGTAATTTAATTAGTACTATATTATTCTGACTAGGAGTAGTCAAAATATAGTTTTTCTAAGATTCTGTAACCAAAGACCAAAATCTTTTTTGAAATGGTAGAATGATGTTAAGAGAATCTCAGAGTGACACTCAAACACTACAAGAAGGACACTGAGGTGCTGGAGTATGTCCAGAGATGGGCAATGAAGCTAGTGAAGGGTCTAGAGAACAAGTCTTATGAGGATCTGCTGAGGCATCTGGGCATGTTTAGCCTAGAGAAGAGGAGCCTGAGAGGGGATATGATCACTCTCCACAACTCTCTGACAGAAGGTTGTAGTGAGATGGGAGCCAATCTCTTCTCTCCAGTAGTGAATAATAGGACAAGAGGAAATAAGTTCAAGTTGCACTAGGGGAGGTTTAGATTAGACTTTTTCTCTGAGAGAGTTATTCAGCTTTGGAATATGCTGCCCAGAGAGGTGGTGGAGTCACCATCCCCGGAGATTTTCAAAAGATGTATAGATGAGGTGCCAACTGCTTCCCATGGATGACTTTCAATGAGCTTATCAGGGAAGTCATAGAGTTTCTAGCTAAATAGATATTCTTCTTTGACATTAGATTTACAGACGTTACCTTCGTGGTGATTCTGTCATGAGTTTGTGTTGTTCCACACACAACATATGACATGAAATATTTAGTTATTTGAGTCATTGCAGGAAAATTACTTTTATCATTAGACAGAAAGCTCTAGACTGGTTTCTGCTGCTTTTTCTGATATGGGCCAGATTTTCAGCTTGCATAGCACCCTTGAGATTATTTGAGTTGTTCCAGGATCGGGAAAGATATTGATACAGATGACCAGGAGTATTCAATTGAGCTTGATTAAGAATTCCTGTTCCTTTGAAAACTGATGAACCTGAAAGAGAAACAACCTACATAACTTCATGAAAGGAGAAAATGGATATTTGGAGAAGGAAATTCTGAGCATCCAGCACAGCAATGTGGAGCTTTGATGAGCTTAATTACTGTTAAGCCTACAGAGAGCATTGCTGAATTCTTTCATTTTCAGGTATGATAATTTAATATTTTTCACTACTGAGAAGTCACACTGATAAGAATAATTTGTTTCTGTTGGCTGAGTACTTTTACCAGAGTGTTAAAAATCTTGAGAGGATAGAAATAAACCAAAAGGTCTTAATTTGTAACTCTGGACATGATATATGTTCACACCTGCCACTGTTTGTTACTGGAAGACCACACTGAATGCACTGTGTCCCATAGCTAGAGACTGATTTATTCTATTCAAGAATATAAAGTCTATTCTTTTGACACGGTTCAACACTTATGTACTTTGGTTCTTCACTCTACAGTCCTTAAATCCAATTTTTATATAAGTCATCAACCTACTTCCCATTGTTCTCATTCCCCTTTAATTGTACAATTACATAAAATAGCAATTAACACTGCTTGAAGTCACGTAATTTACTGTCTAAAAGTATTTTGCCACATCTCTGAATTTAGTAAGGTCATAACTTTACTTATCATTAGCACTGTAATAGTTCCTGATGTGAATTGTCTAAGTATCATTTTCTTTTATTACAACAACTGCATATGAATTTACAAATGTTAAAAACCAGCTTGAAGAAGTCATAAACTGAAAGAACAGAAAGATGATTAAATGAGTTAAAAGACATCACTTTGCTAACTCAAACTCAGAAGAAGTATCTTAGAATTAGGTCAGCAAATGTCCTTTGACAGGCTGCAGGATCACAACACAGTGGAAAAAAAGAGGAATGTGGCTAAAAGACTTAGTAGCAGAGATTTGGACTAGATATTCTCTCTTCCAACTCCTACCATGCTGTGATTCTGTCATCATAGCTCTGACATCTGTGAAGAAACTGGATTTCTTGTATGGTGGAAATGTGATGGAGATTTCAATATTTTGATTTCTTCAGTGTCCATGTGTAATGCACTGTGTATGTGTACAAAGGATGGTTACACCTTATGAGTAAAGTCAAAGAATATTACTCACGTTTATGTAACTATGTCTCCATGGATAACCTCATGTAACGTATGTAGAATGTAATTCTTTCCGTGGCTGAAACCAAAGCAGGATTGTGGAGAGAGCAGTTTAACTCCTCGATCAGTCTGTCTGTCCAGCTTACTGTCATCATCTGTCTTAGATCCTCATTTTCAAACTGGAAAAATAATAGCTTTTACACCTTTAGACCACATATTCTTAGTGGCACAAACCTGAAATAGTATAAATTATTTTTTGCTGTAGGTTAAGGCAAGTCAATATGAAATTATTGTTCTGTATTTCTTATCTTTTGATCTTCAGCTAGAATTTCGATACAGCTCTTAGCATAAAGTGTCTGCAGCTCCAAGTACCATAGTGATAATAATAAAAAATAATTTTAAAAATACAGTTTTCTATGACTTTTCAGAAGAAAAATAATTACTAGCAATTTGAGATCGATTGTACAGTCTTTCCTTTTTTTTTTTTTTTTTGGAGTGGGGAATTATTACCTTTTTTGGAGGTAATAATTCTATAGGAAAGAATTTAGGTCACTCAGCTCCTCAATTCAGTCCCTGTTTTCTCTTTGCCTTTTTAAAAAAAACTACATGAACTAAAATGAATACACTCATATTTCATTTTAATTCTTGATTCAAATGCTTCTGACCAACCCGAAAGCAGAAGACCCAGTTATTCACTATCTACCTTCCTTGCATGTCAGGTTTTTTGCTACCTACTAAAATTGGTCCTAAGGTGCCATAAAATGTTTGGCAATTTTCTTTTATGTGTTGAATTCTCAACAGAACAGACATACATAAAATGACAGCACTAGCTACATCTCATTTACATTTGTAAGGAAAGATTTTGAGGTTTACAGCTACCATGCTCATAAAAATGATTTTCTAGTCCCTGAGAATAGATCCTCTGAGATTCCTTTAGTGAGCCAATAAATGCCATTAAACGTTAGGACCTGATTATGCAATTATTTTGCTGCGCAATTCACCCATGTTATCATCACTAAACCAACAATGCACTTGCTATTTCTATTAAATTATCCTTTTATTCTAGTAGAAATGTGATAAGGGACACATTCACAGACTGAAAGACAACATTCCAGCTTTTGAAAGTGTGTACTGGGGACTTGGTGATTTCTGGCAGGATCATCACTGGTGTTGTAGGGAACAGTTCCTTTGTCTGTCTGTCTGTCATCTCTGTTTTTACTGTAGCTTGTCTGGCCTGGCTCCTCCACAGAGAAGGCCTGAGATCAGGTGGAAGCTGGTAGCTTATAGTTTCCTCCTATTGAGGATTTCCTAGGAGTGAGATTTTACAATCCAAGGATTTGTCAGAGAGCTCTCTCTGACAAAATGGGCTAAATAAAACCTACAAAAAAGAAAAAATGCTTGAGAAAACTTCATTCAATAACTTTTACCATAGATTTTCAAGTTCAAGTATTTAATAAATAATAAGCTTATAAGCATGTACCAGCATTTTCAGTAGTGCCAGCCAAGGAGCACTTTGGTCCTATGTTTGAACATATTTTGTTTGATATGGAAGTTAGAGACATGTCCCCCAAGGTTTCTGTTACAAATGACAAAAATTCATTGCAAGAAGCCAAGACCCACTAAGCTCGTGAGTCCTTCCTCCATGGTATGAATATTGTTTCTTCACTTTGTACACCATTTAACCAATCAGTTGTACACAGGGATGGATAAGCTTGCATAAACTCCCTGATCTGTGAATCTGTATAAAACCACCAATTAATTGAGAATGTGTCCTGAAACAAAACTCTCTGCAAGTGTCAGAGGAAGCTTTAGAATATCCCACTGTCACACAACAACAAAGAAAAGGGATTTTTACCTTTTCAAACTATAGTATCATATATGACTCTGAGTAGCTGCAGGGGCTTGAAGAAAGCAAGAATCTACTCCTTGGATCTGAATATACTGACAGAAGAAAACTCATAACCTTTTTATACACTTTGGTAATGGTTTTATGGATTGATAATGCACAAGCTGTTGAAATCGTGTTTCAGTATATTGGTGATACGGAACACAATAGGGAAGCATTAGCTGTAGATTGTTGAAGCAAGGAAATCACTGAATTAAACTTCTGGTGTAGGAGGCCTGCCTTTGAACTTTGTGACTGAATTTGGCTCAAGTAGCTCAGTCTTCATTCATAAAGCATCGAGAAGTGTTACAGGAAAAAAAAATTAAGTTTTGGTTGAGAAAGCAAGGCAAGTGAGAACAAGGCACAAAATTTTCTCTTACAAAGAACACAAAGCATCTTTTAAAGTAATAAAATAATATATTTTTGTGACTCAGATAAGGATTCCTCGCAGTGTGTTGAATGAAGGAAGTCAAAATATTCCCATGTTGCAAAAATCCCCTAAGATATTTTGAAGTTTCATCGAGGAGTGTCATGGTTCTGCAAGTAGCAGCGTTTGCTTGGTAACAGGGGGAGGGTGCTGCAGTACAGACCTGGTAAAGAGTTCTCAGACTTTCTCCCTGCTCTGAGGTTCAGACCAACTTCCAGCCCAGCTGGGCCAATCTGGTGCCTCTGCTATCACTATTTAAGGACGGAAATTTTTAACATATGGGAGGAGGCAGAAGGGAAGGGCAAGATGGAGGTGACCACATGGACTTTGCAGACAGGAAAAGGCAGAAGGAATGATGCTGGACCAGAGACATCATTGTAGCCCACGATGAAAAGTAGAGACCCCATGCCAGAGTGGGTGAGAGCTGGAGACTCTGGGTCAGAGGGAGTGACCAGTTTAGAACCTAACTCAGAGAAGATTAACTGGGATTGCAGTGTCAGAGCAGCCCATGTAGGGCTGCCCAGTGTGTAGGATACCCTGAGTTGATGCAAGGAAGGACTAGCAACGAGCATTTCTCCTCGGGAGTGTGACAAGTGGCAAGAGACATCAGGAAAGGGCTGACTGCACCCTCATTCCCTGCCCACGGTTTCTAGGGGAGGAGGTACTGATTCTGGGCTCAGGGCTCTGAGCCAGGGAAGAGAGAAGGGGCGAGGGAAAAGTGATCTTAAAGAGCTGGTTGTACTTTCACCATTCATCCTACTCTGTATTATTTTTTCATTGGATATTTCTATTTATTATGTTCAAGGTGGGTTAAATTAAGTTTTCTTTCCAAAGCTGAGTGGCCTTGTCTGTTTTATCCAGTACCATAAGCAGCAATGAAGCCTTCCCTGTCCTTTACGAGTTCCAGCGTCTGTGGTACTTAAGTCTAGTCATCGTCTTTTGTCCTGAATAGGCCTGAATCATGACAAGGAGGATTAAAAAAAATGTTATGAAGACATCACATCTACTATTTCTCAAATATTTTTTATAAAAAAGGAACAAAGATGGTGATTAATTCTTGCAACAGACTCAACTAACTCTTGAAATACATTTATTTCATTGTCTTTAAGGAGGTGGTTCAAATCACAGCCTCAATAAATTACAATGATTGTTAATAGACTATAAATAATTAAAACAGGCAGTCAATGCAGTAAAATTAAATTTAAGTGCTTTAGAGTGCTCATCTGTCCATGTTATTCAAAGCCTAGGATGGAGACTTTTAAGAGAAGAGCAATTTATCACAGAAGATAATGTTTTTAAATGTAGATGTTCCTGTAGATAGAAAAATCTCTTGCTCTATTTCTTCTTTGGCCAAGTGTATCACCAGACTGTAAAAGACTTGGACTACACTACAAAAATTTAACTCTGCAGTGTTAAAATATTTTCCAGCAGCAGGAGATTGAAATTTGTAACTTATTTGTGTCATGTGAGGTTACTCTTTCCTCCTAGAGCAAAACATGGCTTATGCCCATGTGGCAGAGTTTTTCAAACACACACATGTTTCAGGATCTACTTTAGAAATGAAAATTGAAGAATATGAGTTGGAAGTTGTAGCTCTTTTTGCAGCTTTGCAATGCAGACTTATATTGAGTGCCCGGAATTTGGCATCAGCCCTAGTCTTTACCCTCTTTTTCTTTTTTCATACTTCTTCGTGTGAAAATTCTGTGAAATAAGTTTTCATGTAAAATTCATACTGTATATAGTACAAGTGAAACTAGCACCAGCTGGATACTCCAAGATTTATTCCTCATCTATAACTAATTGTAAGGAATGAATTTATCCACCACATCTCCCAGGTGTTTTCTACCTATAGGACAAACAGTACTACGTTTGTTCACATTTCCTCATGTTTACTCTGCAGCTTCAGCCGAAACACTTATGTACGGAAAAAGTGGCAAATAAATTATGAAAACTATGAAGGAGACAACAGGTATGTCCTCTGACCTGGACATCCCCCAAATGCCCATGGCATCATCAATGACAAATGTGACAGTTGCTCATTATAAGTCAGAAGAACAACAAAAAAAAGGAGCAGGGAAATGAACAGCACCCTCTGCCCCTTCCCCAGCCTCCTCCTCAGCAGCGTTGCAGGTAGTGCATCCAAGTTTTCTGCCAAAGAGAGAATACCAGGCTAAATGGATTCTTACAGGGACTGTTTCTTTTCTTCTTAGGACAAATTCCTCCCAGTGATGTCAAACTATACAGTTGTCTGTCTATAAAGTGGAACTAATGATGTAAGTTTAATACAATGATTTTATGTCCTCAAAACTGTTTTGGCAAGGCATATAGTTCTTATAAAAAAAAAAAAAAACCAAAAAGTCACTCCAAATGTATGCCTTTAGATACAAGATATAATAATTTCTATGGTTTCTGGTTTGTTTTTTTTTCTTAGCCTTCTCTTCCTTGCTTATTTTGCTTGTAAGCTTCCCACAGGAAAAAAAAAGACAAATGGAAAGCAAACCCCCCAAAACTAAAACAAGGTCTATATAAAAGATATATGAAACTTCTTTTTCACAGATTGGATTTGGGTTGTTGTTTTTAATATATATATTAGTGTTATCTGTAGCTGTCATTAGGAAAAGATTGATTATCCTCTGCCTGACATTGCTGAGCCTGCTTTCAGAGTCCTGTGCCTCATTTTAGGCTCCTCAGGAGAAGAAAGTTCAATAGAGGCCACCAAACGGTTACATGGTTGGAGGACATGGTGTCCAGGGGAAGATGGCAACTGGCATTTATTCAGCCTGGAGAAATGAAAGCTAAAGGAGAGATCTCGTTGGTGTTTATGGCTACCTACAGGGAGAGCATGGAGAGATATCAGTGGGAGATGCACTATGGTACAACAGAAGATCATGAGCATCAGTAACAATGGGAGAAACTCTGAGCAGAGAATAGGAAAAGAGATTTTCAGAATGAGAGTTACCAACCTGGATGTGGGGCAAGAAACACTGTGACTTCTCCCTCCTTCTAAGTGTCCAAAACATGAATGATGTGACTCTCAGCAGCCAGATCTGATCTTAGAGTTGAATCTAACTTGAAAAATGATCTTGCAGCAGCTGGAACATGTGACTTACAGAAGTCCCTTCTGACCTGAATTATTCTCTAATTTTGTGATCTGCAGGGTACAAATAAACATCAGGTATTCACAGCTGTGGAGTTCAGTTGTTATCTCCAGCAATGGCATGTGATCAGGGAAGACTGCAACAAGAAGGTAGGACGTAAACCATCCAGTTTAAATATATTGGTTGAAGGACACAGAGACAAAGGTGGTATCTTTGTAATGAACAGACCTTGCTAGACTTTCCATCTATTAATCCATCAGGTCACCTTACTTTTTAGCTTTCCAACAACCCCAAGGCAAGCTCAGGTGTTTCATACTTAACAGATTAAGCTAGACTGGACATGAATTGCATTTGCAGCTCTGACATTGAATTGCATTGGAAAATCCTTTAATCTCTGATTTACTTCCACTCTTGTCCTTCTTGCTCAATTGAGCTGTAAGCTACTAAGAATAAGTGCTGCTTCTTGTTTAACACTTTTGTGTGCCCCTTAGCATGTTATAGCTGTGTGATTAAAGCATCAGAGACAAGAAAATGGTTACACCGGACAGGACTTTTTCCAAGGCAATTTCGCTGATGAAGTACAGCATTGTAATGGCTAGTGACAAGCATTTGTATGAGGTTTCTTCAGATCTTTTACTGTTCTGAGTTTCATTTATTCCTTATTTCTCTATTCACAATAGTGTTATTTTTTTAAAAAAGCCCTAGAAGGATAGCGTAAAATGTCCTCATATATCTCATAAAACTCTTTATGTTTTCTGATGAAGAGAGAATTCTGATTCAACTCACAGTTTTGGAACCAGCATACTGTGTTAAATCAAACATTCCTAGCATTTTAATTCAAATTTCTAGAGCTAGTGTACAACAAATATGGATGATAAATGCTTTTTAATTAGCTGACCAGAAACTACACATATATCTTTTTAAAACTTTTTTTCCCTTTTCAGTAATTTAGTCATTTATGTAGGCACAAGATATTTTTTAACTTGAAAAACAAGATAAATGGTTTGACTTACAGGATGTGGTCTACACACAAAACTGTGACTCTTCTAGTTTTGTTGTACCAAATTTTAATCTTTTGGTCTTTTTCATCTGGACACTTCAAAAATCCATAAAACCAGAGCTCCATGAGTCTGTGACCTGTTGCACTTCAATGTTGATCTTTCAGACCTTCTGATTTACTTGTCTGAATTTTTTAAAAAGGAAAAGGATTAAATGAGCCAGCCCTGCTCGTCTGTGTCTGGAGCTTCACTGTCTCCTTGTCATAGTGCACTGGTGTGAGCCACCATGCTTGGACCATTTATCTCTGGAGCTACAGTGCAGTGCACTGATGGCTGTAACTTGTTTGCACATAGTACATTGTTGGATGTTGTGCAATTAAAAATAGAGATAAAAACAAAAGGTACTGTAAGCTTGGCTTTAAATTACAGTTTGTAAAGCTGCAGAAAAGGCATCCTTTATGTTCTTGAGCTCCTGTCAACTTCTCTGCCGATATGATGAACTGAAATAGTAAAAAAAGTGAGCTGGCACAGGCTGCTAATTACTAAAGTCCAAAAGATGCAAACATTTAAACACAAGTGCATCATTATTCTTGAGCAGAGTCCTGCTTGATCTGTATTATTTACCTACAGCAATGAGTGAGGCATTTCAGTCAATTCTTATAGGAAGGAGCTCTCAGCAGGTCGTCCAAGCACACAGCAGGATCTTCTAAATAAACAGTGCAACTTCTAAAAGAGTTTAAATTCATAATGTTAAAGCTAATCTTTAGTTTCCATTTTACTGAGAAAAAAACAGGAGGAAACTGAGAAATAAGGGTTTTTTTCTTTATTATGTTTGCATTCTGTCTTCTCATCACTCAGGTATGTGTGGAAAGGCTGTTAGAATGGGAAAAGTCAGATTGAAAGAAGTAACACCTGAAGTCCTCCCAGAATACTGATGACTCATCTGCCTGTATATAAAAATAACCAACTGCAGATAAAGATTACAGTTGGAGATAGGACACTGTAAGTAAATTTACTTTCATTAGAAGAACTTTATTTTAAAAGAATTTCAACCAATGAAATAAAGAGAAAAAGAAAGTCAACAGATTACAAGCAGAACATCCAACTTCAGCATCATTCCATAAGAACTGTGTATTTTAGCTGAATGAAGACAATTTAATGAAATACACTTGGTTTAAAATCAGAATTTTTATTTTGCTTTAATGATGCAATTACTGTGGTAAAAGTAGTGAGATTACAATGAAAACCTGTTTCATTGCTCTGGAACTATTTCTAACCTCATATGTAATTGTGCTGTGTTCCCTCAAATTAAAATGGAAATGCCTTTTGTTACATGCTTTTGTTAGGATTTGTGAACAGTATTACTGAGCTGCACCTTTCATTATGAGCTTGCTTTCACTGCCACACTGTGTGATAAAGCTCTCTAGATCATGATACACCATGGACTCTGCATAGCAGAGCCCATTTGAGTCACAGGGAACAGACGAGATCTGGTGATGGAGGAAAATAAGAGGATTGAAAACTCCAACTTACTGGCAAATTTATCAGCATTTCCAAATACACATTTTCATTTGCTGAGAGATCTGGGATGTTGTTTTCAGTTCAGGATCTTGTCTTTGTTTTTCCTGTTCCCTTTCCCATTCTGTTTCCCTTTCTGTAATGTTGTGATTCACGGGAAGGTTGATGTAGTCAACATGATAATACTGTGTCTGTTATGCCAACTTAATGTAAGGTCCCAATTCACATGAAGGGGTTAATGTAATGTCCTAATTCACAGGAAGGGATTAAGGCAGTATCTCGATTCCCAGGAAGAGGTTAATGTTCATTTAATCTATACCTGATTAAGACACAAATGAGGTCAGCTACCACAAAATGTCTCAGTTTTTAGTAACTGATTAGGGCTTATGAAAAGGGATAGTCTAAAGATAAGAGGAAAAATAGGAAGAGAGAGGAAAGAGAGAGCTAGAGGCAAAAAATTAACCATACATGGATGTAGTAGTATCATGTTAGTTCTTTGTCATTCCGGACTCTGCTTCTCATTGGCAAGTCTTCAGGTGAAGATCTCCTTGTATCTGGGCAAGGGCTACCCTTATAAAGGTAAGTCTGTTTCTTCCTGTCTCGTCAGAAGTAGGTGTCACCTTAACAAGTTCAGCTGGATGCAAAACAAAGGTTGCTGTTTTAAGAGAGACCCTCCCAACCCTCCATCAGATAAGCACAAAGTTTGAGACAGTGTTGCCAGTCCTATCCACAGTCTCTCACTCTTCTTCCAGAGTCTGATGGCTAAAGTACCTCAGTCTCACAACCTGCTCAATAGGGGCTGGGAAGTCCACAGATCGCTCTGTTGTCTTTGATCTTTTACCTAGTGGTTTTCAAGAGGGATCTTTGAGTCAGTCACTCCTTTTGTTTCACAACTGGTGGTCATTGGGAGTTCTTTCACTTTCCCCCTTTCTCTTTTCCTCTCTCCCAAGCCATCAGACTACTGGGGGCACTGCTGCCATAATTTAGGGATTTTGTGGAGGTTCTTAGCAAAAGCAAAGAGGGATCTTAACCCCCATCAGATGTATGATCTGTCTAGATGTTTCCAGGTGCTCTTTTTCCTTTGCCTTTTTTGAGGGTAGATGTGGGACTGAAATGGCTTCTATTAAAGTGTTCTTGCTAAAAATAATTTTTTTAAAAAATTAACTATTTAAAGCTAAATTGCAGTTGATCTTTATTAATGTAGAATACATGGACTTAGTTAATTGTGATGATGTGGATTGAAACATTAAAATACTTGCTAAAAGATAACACATCTTGGAGAAAGCAGAGGATGGGGAAGAAAATCTCATTTATACAGTTGAACTTTCCACATTCCCATTAGTTAACTGTGATGCTTGTTAGTCTACAAGAGAAACATATGCCCAGAAGTGCTTTCCCTGAAAAAATACATTTTATTGTAGGAAAAGGTTATGTCTTATGTATGTAGATCTATTGCTCAGATTGGTTCACAATCTGTTATGCAGTACTGAAACAAGACAATGTTACAGTTGCTGGACACAGCATAGATCTGGGAAGAACTAGACTGATGTGAAAAGGGATCTAGATGAGAACAGTGTCACTCACATTTGCAGAACAGCAAAAAAAGCTACCAACATTGAGGAAAGTGTGTCCTTTTTCTAAGAAAAAATGGATCTTCTTCTGACAGGATGGGAAGCAACATATCATAGGGATCTAAGCAGTGACAAAATCAATATTGAGTTGAGGAAAAGTATGGGAATTAAAGGATTTGACAGCTCTGAAAGAACCCTGCAATTCCTGACAGCTCTGAAAGAACCCTGCAATTCCAAATGCTTGCAATGTTGAAGATGCGTAGTGACCAAGCTCTGCTACCACCACTTGCTCCTCTTCAGCAAGCTAATTTTTTTTTTTTTAACATCAGACTGACCCAGCAGATTTGTTTTCTGAATTTAGATGTGCTAATGAGGAGGTTGGCTGGCCATTTTCTGATAGTTGTGGTTGACATGGATGGCCTGGCAATTCTTGTCAGCAAAGGTCCAATCTAAGGCTCATTGAAATCAAGACACTTTGTCTCAGTCCCCTGAGCAATCAGGAGCAACATCAGAGGCCTCGTCAGAGTAGAGACATGTAGCAAGTCAAATGTAATGGCTGCAGATTACAGCATCATCCTCTGACCGGGAGAAATGTGCCCTTCAGGGAACCGAAATGTTCACTTTGGTCCCAAGCAATGTTGTGTCTGTTTTTTCTTATGTTGACCAGCATCAACTCCTGCTTGGCTGAGCAGACGTTTGGTCAGCAATGAAGAAAATTATTCTTGCTGTGAGGAATTCACAAGTTAAAGTAGTAAGAGTTAAGAGAAGAGTATTGAATAAGGGAAAAGTCAAGTTTGATTCACTAAAACTCCTCCATCAGTAAGCAGATTTTAAAATGGGCTTAGTTTTTATAGGCTGCACTTTTAACTGGGAATGCAGGTGAACACAACTGTGACAAATAATACCTAAAAATACCATTTGAAATACTGTCCTTATTCCTTTCATTTGCAAAACATAATATTTTCTTGTATTTTACTTATTATTAAACCAGTTCTAGTTAGCTAATAATAGAATATAAAATATTTCTATTTAAATATATTAAAAACAGAGGTAAGAAAGAAATCATCATTTCCATTGTATATGTTTCCACATTAACAAAAATTTTGTCACTTGCTCAAAATGTTAAGTATAGGTCCTTATTTTTAAAGATATTAATTTTTACCTCAAACTAATGAATACAAAAATATTATGTACATAGATTAACTTGATCACTAACTAGAAAAAGCTGCTTATTTTATCCAGTTGTGATTGGTACTTATTTTTCAAAATGTCAGTCTTGCATCAAAGACAAGATCCTGAACTGAAAACAACATCCCAGATCTCTCAGCAAATGAAAATGTGTATTTGGAAATGGTGATAAATGATTGTTTGCATTTCCTTTAGTTAGGTTTTACTGAGGCAGCATTCGGAATATCAACACGCCTTTTCTCACAGATGTTTAATGGCTGCCATTCCTGTACATGTCAATGCCTATTTCATATTTGTGATGCCAGAGGATTTTAGAAAAATTCAGTGAGAAACATTTTGTTAAATTTCAACCATGTCCCTACCTCCTCTGCCTTTAAATACTGGACAAAGCCTGCCTGTAATAGCATATAAAGGGAAGCACTGTTCTTCTAACACCCTTCCATGCTACTGAACAAATCACTAGCTTGAGATGACATTTTCATCTTTAGTCCCAATAGCTTGTTGTATTTTTGTAATAGAGGAAACCAGCCACAGAGCTGTTATCTGCTCCCTAACCTATATTTCAGGGACTCCTGTTTAGTTGTTCCCAGCAAACTCATATATGATTCAGATTAGCCAATCCTGAATATTGTTACAGGAAAAAAGAAGTTGACAAAGATGCAGTGTTATGATGACTTAATATTAATGAGCTATTTCTGTCAGTGGTTTGAATGGGTCAAATAGAACATTACTTATGAGATATCCTAAGTCACAATGTTGCAGCAGAAGCAGAAGCATGTCAAAGCTTCACATGTTGACGTCTACAACTGAACCAGTTCTCCAGGATGAGGGACTGGAGTTTATGTGGACAGAGAAGGAAAGTGCAAGTGCCAGGGCTGACACACAGTCTGTTCTAAGCAGTTGCTTATACTTAAACCCATCACTGAGCCAAACCTATTGATACATCCTCTGACACCTACATATTTAAGTTAATGCTGGGTTTTTGTTTGTTTCATTTTTGTTTGAGTTTTTTACAGCATGTCTGGGAAAATCCTCAAGTATTTTAATCCCTGTTTCCCGATGAACACATTGTTGGTTTTATCACTCTCTTCTCGGTTATTTCATCAAGACAGGGCTTCTATCAGGAAAAATAAGATTAAAACTCTATAGATGCAACATGACCCAAAACTAACTCGGCATTTAGAAAAAGCTGGTTGTTAAAACCTGTCCAGAGGTACAAGTGTAGTCTCATTTTAGTAACGGAATCTTGAAAAATGTGTTACAGTGTGGTAGGATAATCCATCATGTCTGAGTGCTGAAGAAGGGAAATGAGTTTTCCATCCACCCCACCATTTACTCTCACCTGCCCATCTACTCCAGTCTCCAGTGCCGCCCAAAAGCCCTGCTTTTGTGCAATTGCTCCTGGACTCATAGAAGTGCAATTAATCGTGGAGATTCCACTGCACCTTGCTGGAGAGAGAATGTTCTGACAGGAATTAGCAAACAGAATGACTGACAAACATTTCACACACACACACTCCATGGGCATTTTGTAACATTTTTGTTATTTACATACCTTACAGAAAGATGTTTCATTTATTCATACGTATTAACAGTAGAGGATGAGTAGAAAAAAGAGAAATGCTGTTTATATTACCCTCTGCACAGTACCCTCTCTCTTTCTCTCTCCTCCCATCAATGCAGATGCAGATCTCAATCTGTCCTTTCCTAAACAAGGCCAGGTTCCCAGATGCTCCACAACAGCAGAATTTCACTGAATGAGTGCATAAATCAGACTAAGCAAAATAAATAAATGAGCAGTGATCTGCTGTGTCAGTGTGGGCTAAGAGGTTCTGAGTAAAATCCAGATGAAATGCAAGATTTAAGACATTTGTGTCAAATGTAAATCTGAGAGAAAGTGCATGGACAATTAATTTGATTTTTCTCTCACTTCATCACATTTTTCCTACTGATTAGTTCATTCCTTTCTTCTCGTGGCATGGGAATCACCCCACACAGAACAACAGTGTCATAGAATCATAGAATGATAGTGGTTGGAAGGGACCTTTGGAGATCATCTAGTCCAACCCCCCTGCAGAAGCAGGGTCACCTAGATCAGGTGGCATAGAAACATGTCCAGGTGGATCTTGAAGACCTGCAAGGAAGGAGAGTCCACAAACCCTCTGGGCAGCCTGTGCCAGGGCTCCCTCATCCTCACAGTGAAATAGTTTTTTCTTATGTTTAAGTGGAACTTTTTGTGTTCCAGCTTCATCCCATTACCCCTTGTCTTGTTGCTAGATACTATAGAAAAAAGGGATGTCCCAGCCTCCTGACACCCATCCTTTAGATATTTATAAATGTTAATAAGATCACCTCTCAATCTCCTCTTCTCCAGACTAAACAGCCACAGTTTCCACAGTCTTTCCTCATATGGAAGATGTTTTATACTGTTGATCATCTTGGTGGCTGTGCGCTGGACTCTCTCCAGCAGTTCCCTGTCCCTCTTGAGCTGAGGAGCCCAGAACTGGACACGGGACTACAGATGAGGCCTCACCAGGGCAGAGGAGAGGGGGAGAAGAACCTCCCTCAACCTGCTGGCCACACTCTTCTTGATGCATCCCAGGATGCCATTGGCCTTCTTGGCCATGAGGGCACATTGCTGGCTCATGGTTAGTTTATTATCAACCAGCACTCCCAGGTCTCTCTCTGCAGAGCTGCTCTTCAGCAGTTCGACTCCCAGCCTGTACTGGTGCAGGGGGTTGATCCTTCCCAGATGCAGGACTCTGCACTTGTCCTTGTTGAACCTCATGAGGTTCCTCCCTGCCCAACTCTCAAGCCAGTTGAGATCCCGCTGAATGGCAGCACAGCCTTCTGGGGAATCAGCCAGTCCTCCCACTTTGGTGTCATCAGGAAACACTCTGTCCCCTCATCCAGGTCGTTGATGAAGATGTGGAACAAGACTGGTCCCAGAAACTATCCCTGTGGAACTCCACTGGCCACAGGCTTCCAACTTGATTCTGTGCCATTGATCACCATCCTCTGGGCTCTGTCATTCAGCCAGCTCTCGAGCCACCACAGCATCTACTCATCCAAGCCACACTGCCTGAGCTTTCTGATGAGGATGTTATGGGAGACAGTGTCAAAAGCCTTGCTGAAGTCAAGGTAGATGACATCTGCTGCTCTCCTCTCATCTAGCCAACTGATTATGCACTCATAGAGGCTCTCAGGTTGGTCAAACAGGATTTCCCCTTGGTGAATCCATGTTGACTCCCCCTGATAACCATCTTTTCCTTCATGTGTTTAGAGATGGCATTCAGCTTGAGTTGTTCCATCACCTCTCCAGGGATGGAGGTGAGGCTTACCAGCCTGTAGTTTCCTGGGTCATCCTTCCTGAGCTTTTTGCAGACTGGAGTGACATTGGCCTTTCTCCACTCCTCAGGCACCTCGCCTGTATTCCATGATTGTTCAAAAATGATAGAGAGAGGCTTAGCAGTCACATCAGCCAGCTCCCTCAGCACTCTAGGATGCATCCTATTAGGACTCATTGACTTATGAGCCTTAAGCTTGGCCAACAAGTCTTTAACCTCTTCCTCTTCCACCCAGGGCAAGTCCTCTGCTGTCCTGGCCATCCTGTTATCCTTGCTTGACTGGGCTTCCCAAGGGCAGGCCTTGGCCATAAAGACTGAAGCAAAGAAGACATTCAGTACTTCAGCCTTCTCTGCATCCTCAGACACCAGGGCACCCCCAGCATTTAGCAGAGGGCTCACATTACCCCTCATCATCCTTCTGCTGCTGATGTACTTGAAAAATGCCTTATTGCTGTCCTTAACATCCCTGGCTACATTTAATTCTAGAAGGGCTCTAGCCTTCCTAGTTGCACCCCTGCATGCTCTGGCAATGTTCCTATACTCTTCCCAAGAACCCAGCCCCTGTTTCCAGCTCTCATAGATGGCTACTTTCTGCCTGAGTTGTCCCAGCAGATCCTTGCTCATCCATGGAGGCCTCCTACCTCCTTTTCCTCCTTTCTTGCACATTGGGACACACTGATCCTGGGCTTGGAGGAAGTGGTGCTTGAAGATTGACCAGCTCTCATGGGCACTTCTATCTTCTAGAATCATATTCCATGAGATCCCTCCAAGTAGATCTTTGAAGAGGCCAAAGTCGGCTTGTCTGAAATCCAGGTCACGATCCTGCTTTGTGTTCTGCTCCTTCCACACAGAATTTTGAACTCTACCATCTCATGGTCACTGCAGCTGAGGTTGCCTCCAACCTTCACATCCCCAACCAGGCACTCTCTATTCATCAGTACCAGGTCCAGCAGCACACCCCTCCTTGTTGGTTCCTCGATCGTCTGCAACAGGAAGTTGTCATCAGCAATCTGTGGGAACCTCCTCGACTGTGTGTGCTTGGCTGTGTGGCTACCCCTGTAAATATCAGGGTGGTTGAAGTCCCCCATGAGGACCAGGGATTGTGATCGTGAGGCAGCTCTCAGCTGTTCATAGAAGGCCTCATCCACATCCTCCTCCTGATCAGGTGGCCTGTAGCAAACTCCTACAGCAATATCACCTGCCTTGCCCTGGCCATTAATTTTCACCCGTAAGCACTCTACCCACTCCTCATCCCCATCCAGGCACAGTTCAGTACACTTTAATTGCTCCCTCACACAGAGAGCAACTCCACCTCCACACCTTGTCAGCCTGGCCTTCCTAAACAATCCATAGCCCTCCAAGGCTGTGCTCCAGTCATGGCAGCTGTCCCACCACGTCTCTGTGACTGCAGTGAGGTCGTAGCCCCACATCCACACCCACATCTCCACCTCCTCCTGCTTATTCCCCAGGCTGTGTGCATTGGTGTAGAGGCAGCACAGGGGCTTACTCAAGCACACAGGTTCCCCTGGTTGGGTGCAGGAGGTTCCTCCCTGGTTTGGCTCTTTCTTAGGGTGGTCAGCCTTCCGTATCTCAGCCCAGTGTGCAGATGAAGGGCACTTTTCATTGTGTTCCCTGTCCTGCCCTGTTTCCCAGCTAGAGGGGACAGCTTGTTCTGTTTTGCTTCTCTCCCCACCCTCCAAGTCCCTTAGTTTAAAGACATCTTTATTAAATTTGCTAGTCTACTCCCAGATAATCCAGTGCCTTTATGGGAGAGATGAATCCCATACCATCCTATGATGCTGTAGTGCCCAAGGAAGGATCCATTGTCAAAGAACCCAAAGCCTTCCCGCCAGCACCAGCCTCTCATCCAGGAGTTCACTTGGCTGATTTTTCTATTACAAACTCCTCCTTTATTACCAGTGAACAGAATGAAGGAGAAAATAATCTGAGTCCCTCTACCTTTTACCTGGTCCCCCAAGGATTTAAAATCCATTTGGATCCTGGAGATGTCATGCCTCATGACACCATTCATACCTACATGGAACACAAGTAGGGGGTAGTAGCCTGTATCCCTGACGAGCCGTGGCAGTCTCTCGGCCACATCCCTGATCTTGGCCCCAGGCAGGCAGCACACCTCTCTTGACTCCCTACCTGCTCCACAGATGGGTCTCTCAGTGCCCCTTAGCAGTGAGTCACCCACAACAAGCACCCGTCGCCTCTTCCCGCGATGTCCATTACCTACTGCAGGTGGAGCAGCTGATGGGTTGTTTAGTGGGTTTTCCCCTTTTGGAGCTTGCTTGTCGAAGTCCCTTGTCACCAGTGCCTCATACTTATTTGTAGTGGGCACTCTGGAAGGAGGGCTTTGAAGATGAGCCTTTGCCTTTCTTTTTTTGTAACCAGGGTCCATGACTTATTGGATTCACTGGAGGCTTGCACCTGATTGCAGAAGCCTCCATCTATCTCCACTTCTTCCCCTCTAATACTACAGAACCTACTCACAGCTTCCTGCAGCTCTTTCACCAGGCAAAAGTGGAACTTTTTGTGTTCCAGCTTCATCTCATTACCCCTCATGTTAATGCCATTTCCACCATCATTTAGAATGGCAATTTATCAGAACAGTTCAAAATGTGTATTTAACTTTCAGTTACGGATGAAAAATCTTCCTCTTTGGAAAGCACTCAAACTCAAGTTTATCTGCCAGAAATAGTGTTAATAGAAATTATTTTAAAATACATTTAAAAAGGCAAAGGTATCTACCAGTGTGAAAACCTTAATGATTTTTATTCTTGTCTCTTTCTTCTAGATTTATTGTATTTTTTGCTTAAAAATCTGTCCCCTTTTATGCTATTTTCTGCAAATGCTCCATTTTGTCCAAAGCACTTTTCCAAACAAAGGTTTGAAGAGCCTCGTAATAGTCAGATTGATTCATGTTACTGCAGCCACCTAATATAACAGATAGTGACTTCAGACCTCCTGCTTCCCGGTGTAAGGCCCATAATATCTGTGGGATTTAATGTGAAATACAACATCCAAGGTTGAAAAGGCAAAGGTGATATCAGACAACTAACAGCAAAATTGACTCTATTATTTCTAGGTGCAAGCAGGAAGGAAATGCTTGAGCTAATTTTAAAAGTAGCTGTAGCTACCCATGAGCATTCATCTTTTCTCTGTTGAGACAACTAAGCAACTTAAACCAAAAAAGTGAGGACAGTTGATGTTAAAAATTCGGATGGTAGACTAAATTTTCTTAAAATTATTTAATTCGAATGTGAGGACTAAACCGAGACATTGCATCCTTATCTCCAGGAAAATATAATTTATATTCTTGCCATTAACTATGAAGTTTGTCTTATGATTGCCAATGTCTACAGAGTAAGTTAGTCAACTTTCAGTGGAGTCTTTAAAGCTGAAGAGAAATTAATCCATGGTAGTTCACTATTGTCTCAAAAGAATTATCTAGTTTATGAATCTGTCACCTATTAACGTGCAGAGAGTCAGTAGTAAGGTCAAGCCATTACTCTGTTTTTTTACTTTCTAATATAAGGAGAGAACATGCAGAAAGCTACTTCACATAAAATTTTGGATATGTATTTGTATCTGTGTGTGCATAAACACATTCACCTATATAGCCCACCCAAATATCTACATATATGTGTGCAGATTTATAGGCATATGTTCAAATTTGGTTAATTGAAATCTATTTCCAGAATGCTAAGCTTTTTAAAAACTATTGATGGGTGTTTTCTTGTTTTTACTGAGCTGTAGAGATCCGGTGTGCTTGTAAGATCATGTAATATGACTGTGTCAGTTGTAACTGCAGTGGTGTGAACTGAGAAATAGCTCTTCTGTTAAGTCTTATTGCATCTAAACTTTCACTGCACAGACCAGACACATCTGCCTAGTTATTTCAGTGAACACAGGCACATAGTCTAAACATCCATGTTAAAACACACTCTGCTAGGATGCCATCCAGCACCAACATCTAGTCAGCAGCACACAGAAGCTATGACATACTGGAGATTAGGTTAAGAGGGTCTACAAGAGGTTTCAGGTTGGAAAGTTTATTCTGATGTTATTGCAACTGTGAAATTATCCAGATTTGCTTCATCAAGCTTCATACAGATCTGAACACTTCCATTATACATCTAATGGAGCCACAGTATGGGCTAGAGCAGATGAGGACAGGAGCCTACACCCCTGATAACTCCTCAGACAGCCCTTTGAATATACACAGTGTGTAAACACCTCTTTATATCATTGTGAAGCACATGGTAAATTCCATATATAAAAAACACCCTTCTGCAGATTTCATGGATCACCTAACAGAAGATTTCACTGTGATCCTCCTAGAGAATTCTGAAAGGCTCTTCTCAGAGGAGATGGCAGCAGTGCTAAATATGTCAGGATCTTTGATTAGTATCTATAAAACCCAGACACATTCCTTGAGAAGCAGTCATCACACAGCTACTAAGTGCCACAGTTTTTTCATGAGAGGATTCAGACATTTAATAAGAAACTGTGAGAACAAACAGAGAAAACACAGAATTGTGGCCATATATTGTGATGTTGCAATGATTTATCTGAAAAACCTTACTCCCACATTGACACCCTAATTCTGATTTTCTCCTCTGAGATGTTATTTCTGGGTGTCCCCTGGCACTCGATTTCTCTTTAAAAAAACAGAAGATCAGAGTATGTGAGAGAGATACCAGTGTATATATGTGCCCCAGTGAATGTCCAGATGCAGATTTGCAAGGTAAACCAAACACACTTTTCCACAGCACAGATACAGTCTGTAATGCTATCTGCTATAAGCCTTTTCAAAGAAAGACTATGTCAACTATTGTGTAGATAAAGTGAGTCTTAAAGCAATGAAAGTAATTAATTGCTATCATAAATCTAAAGTAAAATGAAATATATCTTTCCAATAACTGAAAACTAATCTAAAGCAGAAACCCAACCCTTCAAGGCTGGGACTGGATGAAGACACTATCACCTTTTTTCTTAACCTTCACATTGGTGTTACAGTGAAAAGTTTCAGGCAAATGGCAGTAGACAACATTTGTATAGTATCTGTAACTTTTCAGTGGGAAGAAAGCTAGATATATCTTTGCATGTTATATCAGTTAGAGCATTTATCATAAAGCACTCCTGAGGCTCCTATTGTGGTGATCATCTTTGAGAAAACTAAGTTTATATTCTCATAGGTAAATTACTCACTGCCTAGGATCATTCCTGGATAAAGGAAACCAATTGGCTATAGCAGTGATTTATTAGGTCATTCCCTGGCACAGCTACAGCCTCTGCTAACCACCAGGTTCCTCTGTAGTTCCTGGATGTGATATTACAACAAGGAAACTCCAGAAACCATAGTTAATAGATGGTTTACATTCAACTATGTTGTTCTGTAAAGAAAGAGAGCTCATAATCATAAAATCATAGATCAGCATAGACATCAACCTTTTCCAATAAGAATTTTAGCTATTTTTTTCCCTATTTCAAAGACTGAGCACAAGCTGGAAGACACAGTTACACCACCAAAGACATTGCTTTTTTTCATTTCTGTATAAAATGTGTTATCCCAATCTCGGTTTATTAGAATCTGACTGGGACTGAGACACCAGCAGAGGTGACCTGAAACATTTCCTGGTTTGCAGGCAGACAGGTGATGCTACCTATTGCATGGCAGGCAGAGATCTGGAAATATTGGATGAACACATCCTTGAGAGGAAACCATGGTTTCTGTCACCCAAACTTAGATGCCTATTGCTGCCATAGATAGTGTATCTCTCTTGCTCTCTATCTGGTTCTCCACACACGTGAGTTACTCATACATTCTCACGTGTGTGAAGTCCTGTGAATGCCACAAGGTTTTAGAGGCCTGCTTTGAAACATTCATAAAGAAATAATTTCTTGGGAAAAAAAAAAATCTTTGCTAGAGTGATGAATCTCTGTTTTTCAGAGGTTCCTTGTGGATATAATGCAAGCAGGATGTATAAAGGATCCTCCTAAGGGCAAATGCTTCAGGATGGGTCACAGAGGTGACAATACCAGAGACTGAGTGTTCTCTGCCACAATGCATTTCAGCAGAGTAAGGTTGTGTAAGTGTTGCAGTGGGATAGAATCCTGCTTTATATTTTTTTGTACTACTATATGGCAATATAAGTCAGGCACAAAGGCACTGGGAGAGGATGAAATTCTCCTGTAGTCTGGAAGACCTGCAACAGATTTAAAACCTAAATTTAATTTCACACAGAAACGATGTACTTCCCCTTAAAAATGAAACATGAGACTCTTGTGTGTGTACATTATATCACGTTTTAGGCTAGTATCGTATCCTGGGAAAAGGGTGTTCAAATAGTCACTAAAATGGAAGGGGAAACAAAATCCTAGCAGAAAAACATTCTGTTGCTGCTACCGGCAACACCACCAGGCCTCCCGCACAGATGTCTCAGCCCATCCTGCTGAGGAGATGAGGATCACCACACACTCAGCATGGATGATACTTTATTCCAACCCCTTGTTTACATCATGTGCCTTTATCAAGGCCTAAGTGCATCAGATGATGTGGAGAACAGAAGGACAGAAGTATTGCCACTGTCACATGAAAGACAGTGTGCTAGGGTAAGAACCATCTGATTAGCAGATGGAACAAGTAACACATGCAACAAAGTGACAGAGCAGCAAAGTGGTCTGGCTTGTTAAAATGTGTTCTTACAAATCCCCCAAAAAAAGAAGTTTTCAAAAGATTTAGATGGGGGGTTTTTTTCTGTAATCACAAATAAAGAATTTTAAGAAAGCATTGAAGAAAATGATGCTGTAGCTTTCATGACTGAGGCACGTGTCAAGCATCCCATGCCTGGGGGCAGGAGAGGGCTTGTCTGAAGACAAAGGAGGCTGAAGCCATAGACTGACAGAATTACAGCATCAGCTCATTATGATCAGGCAAGTAATCAAGTGGGGACATGCCATACAAGGCCTGTGAAAGCTCCATCATTAACTGGGGCTATTTAGTCTAGAAATGAGGAGACTCAAGGGAAATCTTATTAACATTTACAAATATGTAAATGATGGATGTCAGGAGGTTGGGACATCCCTTTTTTCTATGGTATCTAGCAACAGGACAAGGGGTAATGGGATGAAGCTGGAACGTAAAAAATTCCATTTAAGCACAAGAGAAACTATTTCACTGTGAAGGTGAGGGAGCCTCAGCACAGACTGTCCAGGAAGGGTGTGGACTCTCCTTCCCTGGAGGTCTTCAAGACCTATCTAGACATGTTCCTATGTGACCTGATCTAGGTGAACCTGCTTCTGCAGCGGGGCTGGACTAGATGATCTCTAAAAGACCCTTCCAACCCTACTATTCTATGATGCTATGATTCTATGATCATTTAGATCTTTGGTAGAAAGAGAGAGAAGGAGGTGAAATGTTCCTATGTGACCTGATCTAGATGACCCTGCTTCTGCAGAGGGGTTGGACTAGATGATCTCTAAAGGTCCCTTCCAACCCCTATCATTGTATGATTCTATGAAATGGCCAAATTAACAGACAAGGAGATCTTATTTACAGTAAGAGCCTTATTACATATGAACAGTTGAGATCCGCATTTCTTACGGCTATCGAATACACTGCAATCAGCAACCTCATTGCTCAAGAGACAGCCTAAGAGAATTTTAGCTTTGTGCAGAGATGTGAGAGAGTACCCTTTTAGAAGTCAGGCTCTGAAAGTCTTAGATATCAACAGCATCACTTCAGACGAACAACCTTAAAATCCTCCAGAGTAGTACAGCTCGTGTCATTTCTGAAGGAAAACCTGTGTGGCAGCTGGCAAATGTGTGCATTTTTCTTATTGACTTTAATGAAATTGCTGCTTTTGTAAGATTCTCTCCAAGTCAAAAGCAAGAAAATGGGTTGATTCCTAGTGTTCAGACTGAATTTGAAATAATTGCCTTCAAATACAGATTAAAGGCTCTTTGAGACAATTACATGTAGTAAGTTTGTAAAGTAGGGATCAAGGATTAGTGAAAAGACATTAGGAGCAGGTTGCAACTAACACTGTCTCTGTATTGAACGAGGCACACGCAGTGAAACTAGTGGGAAAAAAACCTCAGGTTTATAATAGAGAAAGAACCGAAATAACCAGAAAACAGAACAAATTTGTTGGCTCCTTTTGGCATTTTTGTCCGACAGATGATGCAACTAGTTTGATGAAAAAAGTGTAGTCCTAGCAGTAAAATTGTACTGAAAGTACAGTTATGCTCTTTAAATGGTGGTTGTCTGGACATTGGTTCCTCTGCCCAGGTTTTCCTGTTCCTATGTCCCTCTCTCCCAGTGCCAGTTTCTGATCCCTGCTGATACCTGCAGCAGGGTATCAAATATCAGTTTCTTGTCCCAAGGAGATACAGCAGACGGGTTTAGTGTCACTACTGTGGATTCTTTGGTCCACCAACATTAAAGCTTCTTTGAAGCACAATCCCAGCCCAAGCACAGCACATACAACTTAGCAACAGTAAAATAAGTAAACATAGAGCTGTGGTGGGTTCAGGAATGAATCGTCACATCTACCAAGGGAAATTTGAAATATTGATGACTTTTGAATCAGATCGAGCTCTTCAGCTAATAAATTTCCCTACCACATACTGTCTCCAACCTGCTGCTAGGAAAGAGATTCAATATGAAAGTGAGAGCTATGAAATCTTCCCTGTTACTAATATCGGATAACAACAGAGCTAAGCTACAATCTGTGACCTCATTGTTTATACTCCCAAGAATCGTCCTGAGTGGGGAGGCTCCTGTGCTTTGTGTGTTGCTCTGAAATATCTGGTTATCGGCTATAATTCACTGCTTTGCTCTCCCCATTTCCCTTCAATTAACTTGGCAGTGACAGATGTAATCTGAAAAAAAAATGAGGCATACGTTGTTTTGGGTAGGTCTGATGCTATGCAGAAGATGGAAGTTTTCTTTGTGACAGCCCAAACTTTTCAGCCGTTAAGACACAAAAGATAAAGACTGACTGATACCAATGATATTCTATGTCACAGTAGTCAAGACTTCAGGGTCATCCTTAGGGGAGAATGTCTTTCCTGTTACTCACTGACACTTGCTCACCTTAGTAAAAATCAATGTTTCATTCAGCTGCACGATCTTTAAGAGAGCATGCGAAGCCTCAGGGGCCACATGGGTTCTGGGACCCATAGCAGAACTATGAGTTTCTTTTGCTATTCAGTGACTAGCTCACATCAACCCTGAAAAAAAATCTGCATATAATAACTAACTAGGATAATTTGTTTTCCTCTCACAGGCAATCATCTATAACAAACTTATATTTTCCTTGTGTATATGTCCTGAATGGCAGCATTCACTGAGTAACTGCACTCCATTCTTGTTGCAAAGTCAGCAAGGTATCTTTGAGTACCAAACACCTACAGCCATGTTGACTAACCTTGACTAAGCTTACAATTGTTTTGTATTCTCACTCTTGTTCTACACTGTTTAGCAACTGTTAGCGTTTTACAATCTGTTTTAGCATAAGATTTAATGGGATTTCTTTCTGCTTTTCCACTATATTCTTTAAAAAATACTCTGATCCTTTCTTCCTATAAGACCAACAGATGCCTTTGCACTGTCACTGCCATGGAAAAGATTCAAAGAGGTATGGATACAGGAGGAGAAAATTTCCTCTGATATTTCACTCTCAGTAGCAGTTTTGTTAAGGACTTCATGAGTCTCTACCCAGCATGACAGTGAAAATTATGGCTTGGTTCTCTTTTGCTAATGCATAGAAAAAGAAGCTTACAGCACACACCAGCTGCCACATGCAACACGAAACCACTCCTACCTCTCACAACCGTCCCCAATGCATCTTTTCTCTTTTTTTGTTAGCTTAGATCATGCTGTCACTATTTCCCAGCTCTTTGCACTTCTGTTGTTGTGCCATTATTCTCCACTAAGTTATTTTCCTGCACAGTGGCATGACATTTCCATTTGTTAAAGCTCATCCTGTTGTGTTGACCCTCTTATTTAGTTCACATCAAGAATTATTGACAACCACCTGTTCCTGTCATGATAATATATTTTCACAGGAACATGGAAAATAGGTTCTACAGAGGGTTCTTGGGAAGAGACTTTGCTTCAAGTTTACCCTTTTTTGGAGTAAACCAATCAGACTATATAGTTTTTCCTCGTATTTGTATGTGGCCACTTGCCTCTTAGACTGAGCATTGTGAGAATAGACCTTTCTCCCTCATCTCCCACTTTTTCGGCTAAGTAGCTGTGTAGCAAACAGCCTTTTCTCCAGCCCTTTGCACCATCCAAGCTGAAGTGATAATTTTACAGGTATTCCTAGTAATGACTGACACCCGTCCCTGGCATAAAAACCTATCCCAAACAGCTTTCAGGCAGCATAGATGGAGACAGTGCTTTTCCTTCTCCACAGAGAATGTACAATCAGGTTGCATGTGTCTCCAGGAATACATTGATAGAAAGCAATACAGAAATGACATGATGTAAAAGAATGGGAAGCAATCATGGGCAAGCAACTTGAAATTTGGAAGGTGAGGCAGGAAGGGTTGGACTATTCTTCCAAGTATTCATGTTAAACCTCTAAATATCTTAGGTTTGCTTTCTGCTCATGAATGGGTTTTTCACATTTTTATATACCATGTTCTTTTCTTTCACTTCCCCAACATTTCTGCAATTCATTTTCCCTCTGACTTGTTCTGCTGATAGTCCTTAATAGCTGCTTTCCCTCAACAGAGCTTTTATTAAGAGCCTTTAGCATGAATTCCACCCCTGTGCAGTGATAGTAAGGTTAATTTTTTTCTAAGTTGTTTTTCTCCCTTTTCTGTCACCAAAGTGACACTTCAGTTTCTCTGTTCAGCTGCTTTGAAACTTCAGCTTAATGCTGTATTGCCAAAGAGACCTCTGATGCAGAGACAAAAATGATCCAAGTCATTACAGAAGGATGAAAAAGCAACATTTCAGTGGAGAAGAGTGAAGTAAAAAGAGTATAACTAGACAATTTCAATTTCTTCTCCCCTTGGTCCCCTGTTGTAACACATGTATGCAGTTACAACATCTGTTATCTTGATGGCCTGGATGTAGTACCAACATCAGCTATGTGAATTTGCAGACCGTGGCGTTTAATAATGGGAGCTCAAAGGACACTTAAAACTGAATGTGGATGAAAATTCTTCTAAAAATTGCTAAATAATAGGCAAGGGAAAACACAGAATCTACTTTTGTAGCCTGCTTTGGTTTGAACAGAAAAAAAAATGTCCTGAACTCTTTTTCCTCAGGAGCTTCTAAACCAGAATTTTAAACTAAACTGCTGCCAATTAAAGAAGTTCGGCTGAGAAGTAATTTCTTTTCTCAACTCCATCCACTCAATAGGACCCACAAGACTAAACAGATTCCTCTTTTCCATGGTATTAAATATATGCAAATTTGTTTTCTTCAGTCAGAGTCTTAATTTAGTTTATAAATTGAGGCAGAGTCTGCTAAGTTATGTATTTCAAAATGAGCCACTAGGAAGGGTAAGGACGAGAAACATTTTCCTTGAGGTGAGTGTCATACAAATATGAAATATTGGAACAAAGCTTTAAGAATGCATTTTGGGATAGACTGAAAATTGTGGGTTTTATTGCTTCACAAGCTATTCTGTTGCAACCCTTGCAGCACCATTCTCATTAGAACAGCATGACTTCATGTGCCCCTTGGTATTTAGCAGCCATGTTATATAAAATCTGCCATCCTAAGTAAATGCAAAAACATTTTTTTTTTTTCAGAATGTCAGAGAAGTATGAGGCAATAGGAAAAATATATGGTTTTTAGGTAAATTTAAATTTCTTTCAAATAGCATGATTAATTAAAAGACTTTATGATGACACCTTGAGTGAGCACACATTTCTCTTGCAGCATCAGCACGAGAAACATGAAAAGACATCTAGAAAAATGAGTGAATTGCTGTTTCAAGGACCCAGTATTTTTCTTTGTGGATTAGGTGCATTTTCTACAAGGTCGAGGGAAACAAAAAGAAGGCTGTTGGGGCAGACAACAGCTAAACTCAAGATAATTACTTCATCTTTTTTGTTGCCTGTGTTGTAGACAGGTGAAATAGACAACAAGCAAAGACTGAGTAATTGGTTTCAGATACCTTAGGGTGCCTGAGGTAGAGTGCGAAAGGTATCAGCATATGAAAATAGTATGTGATAAAACTAAGGCCCAGATCTTCTAAACAGATTATCTTTTCTAATTTTCACTGAGATCATGTTTCTGAACTGCTTTTTTAAGTTTTATTTTTCCTTTTAGTCTGTTCCGCATATCAACTTTGTAGGTTTATATCTGGTAACTGCTATGAGGAGGTATGCTTTCATTATGAGTAAAGATTTGAAAAATCTATAGCATTGTTTAGAGAGAACATCAGTGCCAATGACACACCTAGAATATACCTCGTAGAAGAACTAGTTCTGTCCTTGAGGATGTCCAGGATGAAGAGCATGTAAGGTTCCCATCCTTCTATACACTGGTACACATTTAACACACAACATCTATATCTTACTACATGGTAGTATGTGTCCTATATGATCTTAAAATTCTTAGTTGTTGTACATGTCTTCTTTCCTAGTTAAACTGAAAAGCCTTGTCCATAATCTGCAGGCTTTAAATCTTCATTGTGTTTCCTCTATGATACAATTCAAGTTTTACATTTTTTTGAGGGGAGAGGATTGAGAAGAGAGGAAACAGAAATAAAAGATGGAAAGATGGGAAGAAAGTATAGGAATGTGAACAGAGACTTGCAGCTTGCTGAGTTAAGACTTATTCTTTCCAGTTTCTGTGCACATTCCTAGTTCACAGAGTCACAGAATTGTATAAAGTTTTGAGTGAAAGAGACCTTTTATTGTCATCCAGTGCAACTCCCTGGTCATGGGCAGCGACATCTTCCATTACATCATGTTGCTTAAAGTCCCATGCAACCTGACTTTGAACACTTTCAGTGATGAAGTATCCACAAATTCTCTGGGCAGCCCCTTCCAGTATCTTACCATCCTCATCCTCATCAATTTCTTCCTTACGTCCAACTTAAATCCATCATTTTTCAGTTGAAATCACTGTCCTGTCACCATAGGACATAGTATAAAGTCTCTCTCCATCTTTCTTGTAAGCCTCTGCATATATTGAAAGGCCACATCAAGGCCTCCTTGTCTTCTTCAGGATGATCAGCCTCAACACCCAACCTATATTTAGGGGAGAGGTGTTCCATCCCTCTGATTAATTTTGGGATCCTTCTCTGGACAGGTCTATATCTTTCTTGTGCTGGTAACCCTGAGATGGATGCAATACTCCAGGTGGGCTCCTCTGAGAGCAGACTAGGGCAGGACAATCATCTTCCTTGACTTGATAGCCACCCTTCTTTTTATGCAGTTCAGAGTCTGATTTGCTTTGTGGGTTACAAGTGCAGATTGTTGGCTCATATCCAATTCTGTCCATGAGTATCTCCAAGTCCTCCTCTGCAAGGCTGCTCTCAATCCATTCATCTCTCCGTCTGTACTGGGGATTACTGTGTCTCAGGTGAAGGACCTTGCACTCGCCTTGTTGGCCCATATGTGCCCATTAATCAAGCCTGTTCACATCTCTCTGTATGGTATCCTTTCCCATTGCTGGATCAACTGCATCACTCAGCCTGGTGCCATCTGCAAACTTTATAAGAGTGTACTCAGTCCCATTATCTATGCTGTTAATAAAGATATTAAAATGTTATCTGCAATATCATTTAATACCAACTGACAATAGCAAAAAATCTCCAGAAACAGAATGGTCTTCAAAAACTTTGGTATCAAGTGTCTAGGCAATCAGTCAATCCAGGTAAGTTTTATGACCTTCCATTGAGTCATTACTGCTTCACCACACACCATAAAGAGCTGACATGATTTGATACAGCTGTATACTCAGCAATAATTCCACTAACAGACTTAACTATTAATAAGTCATACTTCCAGTTTTAAATTTCTGAACAACGCTGTCAAACTGAAATGGCCTAAGATAAACTTTGTCCTGCTTTCTTTCCACAATGTAGGTTTTGACACTCTCCCATGGCATGTCTTTTAAAATGATTAACTTCATATAAAATTGCAATGCTTAAGCCCTGTTCATACACTAATATTGGATTTCATGGAATCACAGAAGCATAGAGTCATAATGGTTGGAAAAGACCTTTAAAAGCATTGAGTCCAACCAGTAACCTAAGACTGCTAGGTCCATCACCAAACTAAACCATATCCCTCAGCACCTCATCTGTGTGTCTTTTGAATGTCTCTAGGGACGGTGTCTTCATCACCTTCCTGGGCAGCCTGTTCCGATGTTTAATAACCTTCTTGGTAAAAACATTCTTCATGATGTCCAAACCTCCAAACTTCAATCCATTTCCTTGCATCCCATCATTCATCACTGGAGAGAAGAGATTGACTCTCAACTCACTACAACTCCCTTTCAGATAGCCGCAGAGTGTGATCATGTCTCCTTTAAGCCTCCTCTTCTCTAGGCTAAACATCTCCAGCTCCCTTATCTGCTCCTCATAAGACTTGTTCTCTGGACCCTTCACCACCTTCATTGCCTATCTCTGGACACGCTGCTGTACCTCAATGTCTTTCGTGTAGTGAGGGGCCCAGAACCAGCGTCAAGTACAAGGGGACAATCACCTCCTTGGTCCTGCTAGCCACACTATTTCTGATATAAGCCAGGATGCCTTTGGCCCTCTTGGACACCTGGGCATACTACTGGCTCATATTCAGCTAGTTGTTGACTAAGACCCCCAGGTCCTTTTGCACCAAACAGATTTCAAGTCACTCTGCCCCAAGCCTGTAGCATTGCCTGGGATTGTTGTGGCCAAAGTGCAGGATCCAGCACTTGGCCTTGTTCAAGCTCATCAACCTTGGCCCATCTATCCAGCCTATCCAAGTCTCTCTAAAGACCATTCCTGCCCTTAAGCAGGTTTACACATCTGCCCAGCTTGGTGTCATTAGTAAACACACTGAGAGTGAGTATTCAGTACAATATCTCACATACAATCCCTGACGGGGAATGTACAGGTGCAGGTCCAGGAAACGTACAGAATAGACAGGCACAAGTGATATAGAAAATGAATGTGAGTGTGTTCATACTGTTTGACTTTATAAATTTTATGATACTAAGGAACTAATGCTGTCCAATAACCACAAAGAAATGAAAACTGTCCAAAAGGCAACTGGAACTAACACACAATGCTGTCTTGTGCTGGAACTTTCCCCTTAACATTGACTTCATAAGAATCATTCACACCATATTTAAACAGCTATGACTATCACCTTGGAAAACATACAATACTCCTTACTATTTGCCAGGAGATGCACTGGACAAGAGCAGTGACTGCCTCTGCCCTATCAAGATGGGTTTTTTTAAAAGTATGACTGAAAAAAAAAAAATGTTTTTAAAAGTCCAGTAGAGAGAATGGGATGAAAAGTGTTTGGAAAACACCAATGGGGATGCAAGGACTCAGGAAGGTGCTAGTACATCTTTAGGAAAAGAGACTGGTTAGGGAAAGATGCTTAGACGTAGTAAAGAATGTGATTATTCAGACATCATGTGTCTCTGATATCTGTCAATACTTCAAATTTTTTGAAAGAATAAGGACTTTACCTTAGCATGTTAAAGTGCCTGTGATGATCCAGGTGGGTGCCAAAAGCAGAGAATTCATCATCTGGATGCTCTGAATCCTGTCACTACAAAACTCCAGCACCATGTTAGGCTCAGAGGTGAGGATGCAATGTAATGTCTGTACCCCTCTGGAAGAGAAAGTGGTGCAGGAGAGAGCCTATGCAGGAGACCTCCTTTGATTTCTCTTCTGAACTTCTATGATTTTTTCTATAGAGAGCACATAGTCTTCCCAAATCCACATCACTGGAAGCATTTCTGCGTACCCAACTACCTTCACCTTCAGCCATAGCCTGAGCTCCTTATGATGAATATTTCCTCCATCTTGTTTCATCTGGACACGAGTCATTAGCAATAGGAAGATACAAAAAAAAAAAAAAAAAGCTTCCTTATTTTAAGAAGGATTCAATGTTTTTACTAATTTCCATGCTGTAGACAAGTGCTCATAACAGCAGCCATTCCCTGTAGACTGCTGTCAAACACCTAGTTTCCCACATTCAGCATCCCTGGTGACATGTGAGCTGCATCACCCCTCTATTGTTTACAAATAGCAGTAGCCTAGCAGAAGTGAAAGACAGAAATGAAGTAAATGAGCTGCCGCATTTATCTTCCATGTCCAGAGGAAAGAACAGAAAACTCCTGTAGGATGGGAAATGAATGATGCCTAAGGCTGGGGGCAGTATCGCTTTCTACAAAGTAGCCAATGCATAAGTAATGCCAATACAGGAATATTGTACAAGCTAAATACAAGGTAATAGTATATTATTTATATTTTATATATATATACAAGTATTAGTACAAGCTAAATAAAATAGAGAATCTATATGGTACATATGATAATCCTCCTCACTTCCCTTTTTCCTCTCCTCGTCTCTCTTCTCCTTTCCTCTCTTCTCCTCTCATATTCCTCTCTTCTCATTTTACCCTGTTCTGCACAGTATTGAAATAAAGATACACAGCATCTCAAAGGAAAAATTCTTTTCCCTTTTTCTGTCATTTGTGAAGAGCAACCTTCTTGAAGTGTCTGCAGTTCTCAGCAATGACAGTGGGTAAATATGTGACATACATGATCAGAAACATCTCAGTGTGACATAGTATTTATGCTTTAGAAGAGAAAACAGGATTTTTATTTCTTTTATTAATAATGCAGGTTTTGTCATATGATATTGTTTTTACATGCTAATATTTACACGCACATCCCCCCAGCTCCAGTTACTCACAAATCTCTGGTAAATAAGAAACACTACCTATAAATAGCTAACATACATTCTCTAACATCCTCCTTATACCATTATGAATTGCGAAATCAGGAGGGGAATAGTCTCTTACAATTTGAACAACTCCATGATAATAGTAAAAGTTTAGATGTTTTTATGTTTTTCCCGTGCTCTTCTAAATGCAACAAAATACCAGGCGTTACCACACACATTTCACTTACACTGAAGAATTTCTGTAAGGATATTTGCAGAGGAAGTTAAAAAGCAATGTCACCAGCAATGACAGAGACAGATGTGCATTCTATGACATGGGAAATAAAGTTTCTGAAGCATCCAGTTTGTGTGACAAGGCACAGGTCACTCCAAGGGGAGCAGAAATGTCATCATTGGTTTCAAGAGTTTAAGGAACAGACTGTTAAGGCTAAACAACTGAATGCATTGAGTTAGTCAATTTAATTAATAACATTCTGGATGGGGCTTGCAGTGCCAAAAAAATCATGTTAAATGCACGTCTTAAACAAAAACATTAGAAATCAAATCCAGGTTGCAGAAATGGAAGGAGATTGGTTTCACAACTGCTGTTGCGTTAGATGTCATCAAACAGATCCTAGAGTACCAGGAAGCTTCACTGGAACCAGAGGAGTTAAGAGGAAGAATAGCTCTCAAGTTTTCATCCTGTGAGAAGATGTGTGCTTCCAGTGGTGGACTACACACATACTGCTTGAGGAAGTGTATTACAAGTGTTTCTCTAAGTAGTGCAAGTGCTGAGCTTTCTAATGACCAGATATCCAACTCCAATAGCAAAAGAAGGTGAAAACACCTCAAGGTTTATTCAATAAACAGCAACATCATCTTGTTTGGGCACTTCTCCATGGTTTGTTAAATCAATTACTTCTCTTGCTTGTGGTAATTTTAAATAGCATTTAGAGGTACTTATTTTTATATTCTGCAATACTGATTTAAATTACAGAAGGCATCTAAAGAAGACCATTGAACACAAGATTTTTTGATCATAAAGTTATACAGATGAACTTAGTGCCTCCAGCAAACTTCCAGGCAATATATGCACTAAATAGTTTTACAAAATACTATCTGACAAAATTCCTTAAAAATATTCTTCCGTGTTTTTTGTTTAAAAGAAAAAATGTGAAGGAAAATACTACTACAGTCATTCCCAGCACCATTCAGCATTTAAACCTAGACACATCCAACCTCTCACCTCAATGAGGAGAGTCAGAAAGCAAGGGGGTTTATTTCCTGCCAAACCACTCTGACCCCTTTTAATGCAACAACAATATATCATGTCGGTCTGCCTTCTGGTTAGACAGCATGCAGAGTGTCTGTGAACCCCAACTTACCTTTTTAGGTCTGCTATTGTTCGTGCTGAAATCTCTTTTGAAAATATTTCAAATGATTTTTGATTACAAATTCCTTGACCATTAGAATAAAAATATATCAAAATATATATCAAAATGGAATCAGCACTTTTCAGGACTGAGTAGTAATTGTGATTCTGTAAAGCCTGCATTTTGTTAATAATATTTACTAACTCTTTGCTAAGTGTTGCCTTCAAGTGAAAGATACCAGGACAAAGGCAAGCTTCTATCTATTTCTATTGAAAAAGATAGTTTTCTGTAAAAAATAAAAATGTTGCCACAAGTGCAGGTGAAAAAGAGGTAAGGATGAGCTTCCAGATGTTGGAGGGAATCAGATTTTCTCGAAATTTTGCTATCTATCAGTACAATGGCTCAGAGATAAAAATGGTTAAAAAATGCACTCCCAATCCTATAGTGAAATCAACTCAGTATTGTCCTTTCCATGACATTGTTTTCTACAGACTGATGAAAGAGACATTGTAGTCTGGTTTGTTCAGGACAAAGAGAAAGAACCAATTCTGTTTTTTCTAGCACCAGGAAGCCCAGTCCAGCAAGGATAACAGGATGGCCTGGACAGCAGAGGATGTGCCCTGGGTGGAAGAGGTTAAAGACTTGTTGGCCAAGCTTAAGGCTCATAAGTCAATGAGTCCTAATGGGATGCATCCTAGAGGGCTGAGGGAGCTGGCTGATGTGACTGCTAAGCCTCTCTCTATCATTTTTGAACAATCATGGAATACAGGCGAGGTGCCTGAGGAGTGGAGAAAGGCCAATGTCACTCCAGTCTGCAAAAAAGCTCAGGAAGGATGACCCAGGAAACTACAGGCTGGTCAGCCTCACCTCCATCCCTGGAGAGGTGATGGAACAACTCAAGCTGAATGCCATCTCTAAACACATGAAGGAAAAGATGGTTATCAGGGGGAGTCAACATGGATTCACCAAGGGGAAATCCTGTTTGACCAACCTGATAGCCTTCTATGAGTGCATAACCGGCTGGCTAGATGAGGGGAGAGCAGCAGATGTCATCTACCTTGGCTTCAGCAAGGCTTTTAACACTGTCTGCCATAACATCCTCATCAGAAAGCTCAGGCAGTGTGGCTTGGATGAGTGGACAGTGAGGTGGCTCGAGAGCTGGCTGAATGACAGAGCCCAGAGGGTGGTGATCAATGGCACAGAATCGAGTTGGAGGCCTGTGGCCAGTGGAGGTCCACAGGGATGGGTTCTGGGGCCAGTCTTGTTCCACATCTTCATCAACGACCTGGATGAGGGGACTGAGGGTACTCTCAGCAAGTTTGCTGATGCCACCAAACTGGGAGGACTGGCTGATTCCCCAGAAGGCTGTGCTGCCATTCAGCGGGACCTTGACTGGCTGAGAGTTGGGCAGAGAGGAACCTCATGAGGTTCAACAAGGACAAGTGCAGAGTCCTGCAGCTGGGAAGGAACAACCCCATGCACCAGTACAGGCTGGGAGTCGAACTGCTGAAGAGCAGCTCTGCAGAGAGAGACCTGGGAGTGCTGGTTGATAATAAACTAACCATGAGCCAGCAATATGCTCTGGTGGCCAAGAAGGCCAATGGCATTCTGGGATGCATCAAGAAGAGTGAGACCAGCAGGTCAAGCGAGGTTCTTCTCCCCCTCTCCTCTGCCCTGGTGAGGCCTCATCTGGAGTCCCGTGTCCAGTTCTGGGCTCCTCAGCTCAAGAGGGACAGAGAACTTCTGGAGAGAGTCCAGCGCAGGGCCACCAAGATGACAAACAGTATAGAACATCTTCCATATGAGGAAAGGCTGTGGGAACTGGGGCTGTTTAGTCTGGAGAAGAGAAGATTGAGGGGAGATCTTATAAACATTTATAAATATCTAAATGATGAGTGTCAGGAGATTAGGACATCCCTTTTTTCTATAGTAGCTAGCAACAGGACCAGGGGTAATGGGATGAAGCTGGAACACAAAAAGTTCCACTTAAACATAAGAAAAAACTATTTCACCGTGAGAGTGATGGAGCAGTGGCACAGGCTGCCCAGAGGGGTTGTGGAGTCTCCTTCCTTGCAGGTCTTCAAGACCTGCCTGGACATGTTCCTGTGCCACCTGATCTAAGTGAACCTGCTTCTGCAGGGGGGCTGGACTAGATGATCCCTAAAGGTCCTTTCCAACCCTCCCATTCTATGATTCTATGATTTGGCATACATGGAACAGATTGGATTTTCAGGAGCTGTAGCTGGATTTTCAGGAGCATGGGTCCATGGCTGACCCATGCTCCTGTACTTTCTACTTTTTTTCAGGGAATAAGACACAGTAAAACTGCAAAGACTGTGCTTATTTACTCTCATGATGATTCAGGAGATTAATGCAGGTAAATTTAGCAGAAGATACATTTATAATGTTCATTAAAAACAATTATCTAAACTTTTCTTTAGACAGAAACTTCATGGATGTTTCACCATGTCCTGTGACTCTACTCTGCCTTGTGAGACCACATCTGGAATAATACGTCCAGTTCCGGGCCTCTCAGTTCAAGAAGGACAAGGAGCTGCTGGAGAGAGTTCAGCACAGGGCCACAAGATGATGAAGGGAGTGCAGCCATCTCCCTTATGATGAAAGGTTGAGGGAACTATGGCTCTTTAGCCCGGAGGAGACTGAGGGGTGACCTCATTAATGTTTACAAATATGTAAAGGATGTCCTCTCAATGGTTTCCAATGATAAGACAAGGGGCAATGGGTACAAGCTAGAATGTAAGATGTTCCAAAGAATCACAAGGAAAAACCTCCTCACCATGAGGGTGATGGGGCACTGGAACAGGCTGCCCAGATGGGTTGTTGAGTCCCCTTCTCTGGGGACATTCAAAACCCACGTGGACAAGTTCCTGTGTCACCTACTCTAGGTGGTCCTTCTCTGGCAGGGGGGTTGAACTAGATGATCTTTCAAGATCCATTCCAACCCTTAAGATTTTGTGATTCTGCGTGACTTGAGACAAACTCCAGAGTGAAAGGTGCCTCAGGATATAATTCTATTGTGTGCAATATTCTCATCTATTAAGGGCTTTTGAAGTAAGTAGCTGTATGTAAAAACCACAACAAAATTTATCAAACCTTTCTAGTTAAATTTCAGCTTTTCAAGAAGATTTAATTAGTTAGTCTTAGAAGACTGTATTAATTAATTTTTAATCTGTTATCTTTGCCATTCTTGAAGAACTTAAGTATATGTGGCTTTTTATAATTAGGGAAGAACAAAAGAGAGGAATATTTGCAGGATATCTAAAGAATTATAGATTGCTCTGTGTGCAAAAGGACAGTGGAAACCTCACAGAAGTCTTTTCATATCCTATTCCCTTTAAAGTTCTTGTTCTGTCTTGTCACCCTACTGGGGGGAACAGTCTTGTTCTTAACAGTTTTGTTCTTAACTGTTGTGTTAAGCTGCAGACAGTCCACAGAAAAATGGACAATGTGAGCTGAAGGAGACTTGTGGTTGCTCATGTGCCTAAGTTGAGCTTACAGGGTCAGTGTTGGTGTTCACGGAGTGTGTAGGATGAGAGCAGATAAGCAACTGGGGTCACTGGCTTTGGAGATTGGAAAGTTTGATGGGATTCCTGGTCTGTTACAGACTCCTGTAGAATATAAGAATACCACTCAGGGTTTTGTGTCTCAGTTCCTCAACTGTAACATAAAGAAAAGATAAAAGTTTTGCTTTACTTTACAACACAATTGAAGTGCTTAGTTTCCATACCAGTGCAGGCAATACCAAGCACTTAGATCAAGTCCCAGATCTAATGCTTAAGTGTGAAGAGTTGTTAGTCCTGTGCTATTTAAATGAAAACATAAAAATAGGTGTGAAATCTCAGAGTGCCTAGTACAGGTGATTTCTATTGAGTTTCTTATTTGTTTTCGTATCTTTTTAAGTTTTGGAGGGAAAATGTTCCTTCTAGGCCTTGAAGGTCCAGTCTTTGCTCCTGCTGAGGTCCCACAAGGGCTACGGGAAGCCTTCTCACAGTGACAAGACATTACTGACTAAGGAGTTTCCCCTCCCTGTTACAGACTGAAGGTCCTGAATTAAAGGATTAGGGCAACAAGTGCTAGAAAGTGGTGCTGGTCAATTAACCTCTTCAGATACACCTTCTCTCCTGCTTTTCTTCTGCTGGATACTGCTTTAGGCTGCACTTAGTGGTGAACTTTTCCTCAGAAAACTTTCATCTGCTCTTACTAATCATCTGGCACACTCCAGATGATTTACTATACTGTCCAGATCTCCACTGAGTGGAACTAACGAAACCCACTCTTGGGGTGAGACAGTTTGTCTGTGCTTAGCAGAGTTTTTCAGAAAAAATGTACATAGTCTTACCTTGTAGGTTTTCAGTATTTGTTTTTATTCCATCTTCCAGAAGGAGATGTAAATTTTTCTTACTAGAAGTAAAGATTAGAGCAGAGGCTTGAACATGGCTGTCTAAAGGAATCTCTTAGTCGCAGGAGCTACCTTGAGTTATTCTGAATAAATTATCCTGAATTATCTCAGACTATTGTCCCAAGAACTCTGAAAAAAAGAAAAAAAACAGAAATACTATGGGTTTTGTTTTGATTTATCACATTTTTGTGTAAACTGCATTCATCTGAAAATGTCCTGACTGATTTGCTTTCCCTTATTAAATGATTCTCTATTTGCCACCATCTCATTAATACCTGGGTAAGTCGTTTTGATGCCTACTGCCATAAGGTTCCTCACGAGTTAAATGCTTTGCCTCATTCCTATTCTACACACAGAAAAGGAGGACCAATAACCATATGACTTCAAGCAAGTACCTTGGTTGTTGGACTTCTGCTGTAATTTCATAAAGAAAATCAATAAACAGCTGCTGGCAGCAGAGATTCTTGAAAAGTGTGAAATAAAAAATAAACATATTTTTCAGTTCATGTCATGACCTCATTTTCTTTTCAAATTAAGTTTTAAATGTTGTTGTGATTATTTTATGATATTCCTTTAAAATGTATGCATTACATTTGTTGGATAAAATTTTAATAGAAGAAAAAGATACATTCCAAAAATGGTAGTTAATGTAGTCCAATGAAGTTTCTCACTTCTGCACCTCAGAAGACTCTTTTGATTAGAGTTCCATTTCTGTTTGTGATTGAAACATGGTAGTTTTGAAAAAATAAAATGGAAGGAAATAAGGTTAGCAGGGAGGAGGGACACCAGGCCCAGAGACAGACAACACTGAAGAGTTTGACTGACTGGATTCATCTTACGGAGCTGTGAGAGTAAAATCTGTTAAAGCTATAGACTATAAATAGACATATCAATAGAATGTGATTTTTAAAACTTCCTTCATGATTTAAAGCCAATCCCAACAGTCTTCTGGCTTCCTATTTATGATGTTCCTCATGGAAGAATTAGTTTTCTCAAGGTTCATATCTCTTGTTTTCATTTGTCAGAAACTAGCAGCCAAGAGCATCCTGACAGTTACACTGGGAAAGTGATCAAGTGCTCTCCTGAAAACAGCACATATTTTCCTCCATCAGAGCCATGAACAACCTTTAAAATGACAACCTGCTGGGTGGCTTCTAAGTAGAATCTGTAGCCTGAGCATGGTGTTTCCTCTAAATTCCACTCAAATTAACCTTCATAAAGCTCAGTTATAGTTCTATTGCAGCAGTAGATTGCTAAACATGAGTTACTTTGCATAATTAAATCTGAAAAGTAGGTAAATCACTGAAGTATATGTATACATTACTTAAGAGTACTCTATGTAGATGGGAGTGGGCAATGAATTCCACTGCTACCGTACCTCACAAAAGATAGCATGTCAGAGAATCACCTGTCATCTCACAATTTGCTTCCTTCTAGAAAAAGTTGAGGAAACATGCTTTCACTTAAATCTTTAGGAGTTTTTTCTTAGGGGAGGGAAGAAAAGACTTTATCCCAATGGCTGAACTGAAGGTACTTTGAGTAACCAAAACCATCTGTATGATATTGTGCACACAGCTAGAGCCCTTACTCAAGCACCCGGAGGAATTTATGTTTATCCATGCTATGGTGTTGTGGACTCACTCAAAATATTGGTATTAGTGTAGCTGAATCAGGTTTTACCACAGTTTATGCCTAAACCGATTGCTACTCTTTCCTTTCCATAATCCACCAAGTAAGGACAACACCATCCCCTTGGAAACAATACCCCCTTTATGAAATTAAGGAAGAATCTGCACTCAATTACCTGGAAAGGCAGAAATTCCACAGCATGTGAAAGAAAAAATCCATGGAAATAGTATTGTCAGACAAGAAACAGAATCAACTTTACCCAAGGACTTACTGCAGAAGTGACTGACACTAGTTCTGTCAACAGACATTAAGTGTGTTTGAAACCATAAATGTGTACAAGTTCACCATTTTTCCCAGTGATTTTAGTTTCATTTGGAGAGTTAAACAAATTCATGCTTCAGCAGCTGATGCACAGGTTATGGGCAGCAGGCAGCTAAGCAAGTACATCAAGTCAGCAGTAAGGTGCTGTGTGGCATGTGGCTTGCCTTCACTTCAATTTCTTCTGACATAAGAGGAGACAGACTTCAGCCTTTTGCCTTCAAGAATATTTAATCATCAAACAGAATTGGATAGGAAATGAGTCCCATCATTGCAAATTTCTGTGTGAGTGAAAGTAAATTGCTACACTGTTCACTAAAAATAAGCTAGTTTTCAGAACAAAAACACAAAGTCAGTAGTGTGAGTGAAGGTGTAAACTGGTTATATAAAAAAAAGCTGATATATTCTTTAAGTTCATCAATGAGAATTATAACCATATGATCAAAAGAAGAATTCCTTGATTATTGCCATAGCTTTAAAAGGTGTTTATACTCTCAGTTTTGAAGATTGGGGTTTTTTTTATTTAAATAATCTCTAAGAAGTCAGTTTTTTAAAATATAGACCATGAAAGTCTAAATACATTTCTTAAATGTTTCATCCATAGGGAAGGTAGCTTCACAGGTGTCTGATCCTGGGGTTGCACCATTCATTCTAGCTTTCATTGTACATAGTACAGTGTTTTAAGCCTTTTGTGTATCATAAAAACAGGGTAAAACTCAGTTTATATATAAAGAGGAATGTCTGTGGGATTATGAGAGCAATTTTTTTTTCCTTTTGGTAATAAAGTTTCAAAAAGCAAATAATACTACAAAATTCTATAAAATGTTTTGACAACTCTTCCTGCTAACTAAGTAATTGCTTAATATTTTTATTACCTACTCTTTTAGTTTTCCTCTTCACTTGTAAGCCTGGGAACTTATTTTCTTCATGTAGAAGCTTTTGCTCATTAATGTTATTCATTCACTTTCATCTAATTAAGCACAAGACAGGATCAGATATTTTTTACTCCAAGGCTAGAGGCACCTTGTAATGAACTCACCCCACCTCTGTCATACACTGCCATAGTATCTGGAGCACTCACTACTGGATGAAAGATGAAAAATTAAAAAAAAACAGAACAATCACACCAGTGGAACAAAATGATGGAGTAAGAATTCTTAGCAAGCTGATTATTGTGGGAGTTTACTACAGGCCACCTGATCGGGAGGGAGAAGTGGATGAGGCCTTCTACAAACAGCTGAGAGCTGCCTCACAATCACAATACCTGGTCCTCGTCGTCTTACCACCCTGATATTTGCTGGCAAAGCCACTCAGCCAAGTGCACACAGTTCAGGAGGTTCCTACAGACTGCTGATGACAATTTCCTGTCACAGATGATTGAGAAACCAACGAGGAGAAACATGCTGCTGAACCTTGTGCTGACAAATAAAGAAAGTCTGATTGGGGATGTGAAAGTTGGAGAAAACCTTGACTGCAGTGACCATGAGATGGTGGAGTTCAAGATCCTCTGTGGAATAAGCAGGGCACCAAGCAGGACTGTTTGGTAATTGCTGAATTGCTTACTTGCTGGATTTCAGGTGAGCTGACCTTGGCCTCTTCAAAGACTTGCTTGGGGGATCTCATGGGTTAAGATCCTAGAAGACTGAAGTGCCCAAGAGAGCTGGTCAGTCTTCAAGCACTGCTTCCTCCAAGCCCAGGATCAGTGTGTCCCCACTTGTAGGAAAGCAGGAAAAGAAGTCAGGAGGCCTTCACGGATGAGCAAAGAGCTGCTGGGACAACTCAGGGAGAAAGCAGCCATCAATGAGAGGTGGAAAAAGGGTCTGATATCTTGGGAAGAGTATAGGGACACTGACAGAGCATGCAGAGGTGCAATCAGGAAGGCTAAAGCTCTTTTAGAATTGAATCTGGCCAGGAAAGTGAGTGAAACTAAGAAAGGGTTTTTCAAGCACATCCAACAGCAAAAGGAAGATTAGGGAGAATGTGGGCTTGCTTCTGAACACAAAGGGTGCCCTGGTGACAGAGGATGCAGAGAAGACCCAACTACTGAACGCTTTCTTTGCTTCAGTCTTTACAGACAAGGTCAACCTTTGGGAAGCCCAGCCCAGCAAGGATAGTAGGATGGCCTGGACAGCAGAGGATTTTCCTGTGGTGGATGAAGAAGAGGTTGAAGACTTGTTGAGCACACTTAATGCTCATATGTCAATGGGACCTGATGAGATGCATCCAAGAGTGATGAGGGAGCTGGCTGATGTGGTTGCTAAGCAGCTCTCCATAATTTTTGAACATTCATGGAGGACAGGCAAGGAGGACTGGAGAAAGGCCAATGTCACTCCATAGCCTCTCTGGACAGTCTGTGTCAGGGCTCTCTCATTCTTACAGTAAAGTGGCTTTTCCTTATATTTAAGTGGAACTTTTTGTATTCCAACTTTTGTCCACTATTCCTAGTCCTTTCACTCGTTCCATCTCACTGTCCACACATCCAAGACACACTGCCTGAGTTTTCTGATGTGGATGTTATCAGACATGGAGTCACCTTTCTGAAGCCAAGGTAGATGACATTTAATGTTCTCTTTTCATCTACTCAGCCAGTTATACCTTTGTAGAAGGCTATTAGGTTGGTCAAACAGGATTTGCCCTTGTTGAATCTGTATTCATTTCACCCCACCACCCCCCCAATAACCATCTTTTTCTTCACATGTTTTGAGATGACATATAGTCAGCTATTGCATCACGTTTCCAAGGATGGAGGTGGGACTGACTGACCAATAGTTTCCTGGGTCCTCTTTCTTGCCCATTTTGAAGACTCGACCGACATTGGCCTTCCTCCAGTCCTCAGGCACCTCATCTGTGTTCCACAGCCATTCAAAAATTACAGGGAGTGGCTTAGCAACCACATCAACCAGCTCCCTCAGAACTCATGGTGCATGTCATCAGGTCTCTTAGGTTTATGGGTGTTAAACTTGCCAAACAAGTATCTAACCCCATCCTTATCCACCAAGGCAAAGTATTCCATTCTCCAGACTCACTATTCTTGCTAGACTGGGCTTCCCAACTTTGGCTGTAAAGACTAAAGAAAAAAAAGCATTCAGTAGTTCAGCCTTCTCTGCATTCTCTGTCATCAGGACACCCTCCTTGTTCAGCAGTTAGTTTCCATTCTGAGTAATTTCCCTGTTGCTGCTGATGTGCTTGAAGAAGCCCTTCTTAATTGCCTTTACGTCCCTTGCCAGGTTTAATTCTAAAATGGCTTTAGCCTTCATGATTTCATCCTTACATGCTCTAGCAACATTCCTATACTATTCCCAAGGCACCAGACCCCTTTTCTACTTTTTGCAGACTTCGTTCTTCTCTTTGAGATGTCATCCTTGTTCATTCATGCAGGCCTCTTGCCTCCTTTACCTGCTTTTCTACTTGTGGGGACACACTGATCCTGGCCTTGGAGGAAGTGGCACTCTAAGACTGACTAGTTTTCTTGGACTACCATCTAGAAACTTATCCCATGAGATTTCTCCAAGCAGGTCTTTGAAGAGACCAAAGTCTGTTTTCCTGAATTCCAGAGTCACAACTAAGTTTGTTGTCCTGCTTCATTCACAGAGGATCTTCAACTCCACTGTCACATGGTCACTGCAGCCAAGGCTGCCTCCATCCTTCATATATCCCATTCAGACCTTTGGTATCACAAGGTCCAGTAGAACACTCCCCCTTGTCAGTAGAGCATGCTCTGGAATACAAATATATAAAAAAGAAGAAGCTTAAAATTGGATGTGAGTTCATCAGCTCTAATTTTTTAACCTACTCTTTTGTCCGTCTGTTGTTCATAGATACTGGAAATTAAATTCCCTTTATGAAATGAAGGAAGGATCTGCACTCCACTGAAGGCAGTGAGGAGATCTTTTCCCCTGGAATTTGATGCTTTTCTATGATTTTTTTTTTAACATCTTGCTGTTAATTGTGACACTTCTTCCCATATCCTTATGCAGATGTACATTTACACATACACAGACAAATGGTAACACAAAAGTCTAATCCTGACTAAGAGATGATGAATTTTGAGACAAGATGATGTAGACCCACTATAGTGAAGTTCTGTATACATACACATGCATTTATCTTGTAAGCATTAGGTCAACAGACATGTAGCTTTTAAGCAAGGATGAGCTTTATATTATATTGTCAAGGATGTATTGAGTAATGACTTAAATCCAGGAAATAACCTTGGAGGATGTGTGGTAAAATAAACACTTAAAACTGCTGCATCCTAAAACTGTCCTAAGGGTGTTAGCCTAACAGGCACACACTTCAAGAAGATGTGAAACTGACAGCAATGAAAAGAGAAGTAGTAGTCCCCAAGAGTCCCCAACAGCTGAAACAAATGCGGATTTCAGGGAGTGTAGATTCCTTGAATAGAGTATTTTTTTCATAAATAAAGTTTACAAAGCTCTTGCAAGGAGTAGTGCTAGGATTGCCTGCACCCTGAGGTCCACTTTTTGTCCAGCTCTATAGAAGTGCTGAACCACTTATCGAGAGTTGGTGAAAAAATTTGAAAACAGCAGCAGCAGTCAGCTCTTTTTGATCTGGAGAAACACCTGCAAAGGATGTGTAGCTACTGAGTGCACTGAATCACGAGTCAAGTAAAATATGGTGGATCATTTGACTGTGAAGACTTAGCTATACACTATGCAGGAGATAGTAATTTTTCTGAAAAAACTCTGGAAAAAAATATACCAGGAATATTAGTCTAAACAATGAGAAAAGTTGCTTTGGGTTTCTTTTGTGTGCGTGTGTGTGTGTGTGTGTGCTCACAAGCATGCACATTGTTTTGCCTTGCTTGGTTTGTGCTCTCGTTGAAATTGAGATTCTGTGGCTGAGGCTGAGCTATCTATCCTATCCTATAAAAAGCAATCCTTGTCCAGAATCGCCTATAAATAATGGGCAACATATCTAGAAACAGTAATGTAATAAATCCTGCAGTCATGAGTTCTCCTGTCAGAGTCCTGACTGTGCATTATGCCCATCAGTGACTCTGTACAAAAAAAAAGTGATTTTTTTTTTTTTGCTAGTTGCTCTTAAGAAGAAAATAATCTGCTTTGATTAAAATCAGTGTAGCTGTTGTGTTCAAAATGACCTAGATACACCAGCCTCTGTTGGCTTTTTTCTATTATCTTCATGTATTATTTGTCTGAAGAATTACATGAAAACAAAGCTTTATTCTACTTTCATTTAAGAAAGGTAGCTACAAGCAATATTTTCTTGAGGCAACAAGTAAAGATTTTTAAAGTTTTGAAACTGTTCTTAGAAATGATACCCACAAAGAATCATCCTCATACTTTGATTTTTAAAGCAAATGAAGTGTCATCTTCACTGTTATATAAGAAAAGTGGTCTCAAACTCACACAACACAGAAGTGCTGAAGAAATGCCATTACTGAAACCACCATTAGCAGTCCTTTTAAGCAGAATACTGTGCTGCATGCTCCAGGGCTTGGCTGAAGCCCAAAGCAAGTTCAGCAGTGCAGAAGGGGGAATCAGCCTCAGATCAATAACTGTCTTCCTCTGTTGTGCAGAGAACTTCACTGGACAGATAAATACTCTCATTCATTCACCTACACTTCCCTTTCTTATCCATAAATAATCAGTAATTTAACAAACTTCCTCTGTCAGAATGTCTAAACAATTATTTGCTTTTAAGACAAGCAAAACAAAACAACCTTGTCCAAATCAGGGCTCATTGACTTTCTAACATCTTTTGTGCCAGAAGTTATTCAAATGTCAGCAACAGAGCTAACCCAGCTACAGAGTATCAGAGTACAAAGTACCAATTTTTGCGTTCCTTCTAAAGAATTTGTTCTGAACATAGTTTCCTTTTGTACAAAGAATATAATAACATACAAACATAAGAAAATAGTTCTGCAGACCTCACAGCTTTACAAATTTATAGGAAATAATAACTTGTTAAAAAGTTATTAGTTCAAAGCTTTTCTGGAGAATTTTTTAATTAAAAAGCTTTATCATCAGTTTGTTAGAATAAGTTCTTTAATGGGAGGGTTTATTTCAAAAAGTTTTCAATGCACCTCTGGCACAGATCAGATATTTCTTAAATTACACTCTGAGAATCAAAAAAATGTTGGACATAAAAGAAGTTGAAATCATTCATACAGGAAGAGTGAGGAAATTTGGGGTGGTTGTTTTTTCTCTTTGTTCCTGTTGTTGAGAAAATGCTCTGTAGTTTCAAATCATTCTCAGACAATGAAAGGTTTCCAATTGTCTCTACTAAATCAGTAACAATTACACTAGGGTAATGCCAAAATCCAGGTCCTTCTGGACTCAAAGCTTCTGTCTTAGAAACACACAGGTTCTGCAAGATCTTCACCACTCCAGAGCGAGAAGGAAGCTCCTTATGCTTCTCTCAGGAGACCTACCTGGACTACTGCACCTATCTCTGTGTCCCCAAGTGCAAGAAAGACATGAACTTGTAAACTGGGTCTAGAAGGACAAGAAAATGATCAGAAGGCCAGAACACCTCTCTCATGATATAGTCACAAGACATGGGACAATGCCTTTAAACTGAAAGAGGTAGGTTTAGATTGGATATAAGGAAGAAAGTTTTTACTATGGGGGTGATGAGGCACTGGAAGAGCTTGCCTCAAGACATTGCGGATGTCCCATTATTGACAGTATTCAAGGTTGGACAGGGCTTTAAGCAACCTGACCCAGTGAAAGATATCTCTGCACATGGCAAAGGGGTTTGTCTGGATGATAATTAAAGGTCTCTTCCAACTGACGTCATTGTACGATTCAGTAATTCTACGATAATTTGACATGATTTTGTATTTTCTTGATCTATGAAAAATTTTAAAATGAAGGAATGACAATTACTTGTTATAGAAGATACTATAACTCAGAAAAACAATAATACTGTCCTGGAATTTTTTCCTTTTTTCCCTTCTCCAGCTGAGGCAGGTTCACACACTTCAGAAAACCCATTGAATATCTCTTTATTGACAAATCTATGCTAAGACATAGTGTATTTTCACCTGAGATTAATCTCTTCATATGCACACTGAGAGAAACCACAAAGCGCTCCCATGTTGTTAAATATTTAATGAGTCACTTTGAAATAATGGCTTTGTGCATGTCTTCTTCATAGCTGGACTCCACTTGTTTCTTGACAGGTAAACAAATGTAAGCAAATAAAAGGAAAACTGCAACATTTTAGAACACATGTCTACATATAATTTATCTCAGAGACCTGAACTTCCTTTTGGATTGCTTATTGCCTCAAATTATAGAAGAATTTGTTCTTCTCAGTACCCAAATTGGAGATTCTAGCTGACCACCAGACTGATGAGTACTGACACTGGGAAAAGGTTTTCACCATGTATGTGCAGTGTTCTTGAAGTTAATGGGCCTCTTGACCTCTAGATTACAAGAAATAACTACTGTGAATAGTCATGTTCAGTTGTTCCCTCAGTAACTTATCTACTTGTTTTTTGAACTTATGACATCTCTTGTCATCAGCAACATACTGTGACAGTACATTTCATAGCTGAATCAGAAAATATGAAATATGTACAAATTGATTTTATTTTTGCTGCTTAATAATAATATGCTGTTCCTTTATTTCTGTTTACAAACCAAGATTTAGTTTATATAACTTCTCTATTATTTTTATAAATGTCATGGACTTCACAGAATCATAGAATGGTAGGAGTTGAAAGGGACATTTAGAGATCATGTAGTCCCATCTCCCTGTCAAAGCAGATCCACTTAGATGAGGTCACACGGGAACGTGTCCAGGCAGGTTTTGAAGACCTCCAAGGAAGGAGACTCCACAACCCCTCTGGGCAGCCTGTTCCACTGCTTCCTCACCCTCACAGTGAAATAATTTTTTCTTATGTTTAAGTGGAACTTCTTGTGTTCTAGCTTCATCCCATTACCCCTTGTCCTGTCACTAGATACCATAGAAAAAAGGGATGCCCCAACCTCCTGACATCCACCATTTATATACTTATAAATATTAATGAGATCCCCCCTCAGTCTCCTCTTCTCTAGACTAAATAACCCTTCAGATTGAAGCAACCTAAGAAATTTAGCTGTTTTTCATTCATTTTTGTTTGATTTTTTTTCCATCATGGTTTTCTACTCTAAAAATTCTTTCAATTGTTTTTTGTTCCCCGTATATTTCTACTATAATCTTCCTGATATACTGGGACAAGAACTGCATATGATATCTGAAGCAGTATCACAGATTTACAAAGCCATCTAATAATGTTTTCTGTTATGTTCTTTGCCCCTTTCCAAGAATACCTAATAGTCCAACTACCTATTTTTGACTGCTGCTGGGCAAAAAACTACCAGAGAGAGAACTGTTGCACTGGCTTATGACACCTCTGTTTTTAATACTTCATTAGCAAATCATATTTGCACAGGTAGAATAATTTTTACAATATATGCATTATTTTTCATGTACTGAAAATGAAATTTATCTGCTATCTAGCCTCCATCAGAACAACTTCCTGTAACTTTTGAAATGAAGAACTAATATCATTCTAATAACTAATCTTAAGCTTTTTTTCTGTCCTACATAACTTACCTTTGTTTTCATTCTAGTTTAGAATTAAGTAAATTTTGAATTGCAAAATTATTCCTCTACAGTTCCATAATTATACATAACAATTCTGACTAACAGAGTGTAATAAGCTATTAACTGTGGAGTTGCTCCTTTACACTCCCAAAGTCAAGGATATGATTTTAAAAAGAGTGAGAAATCTGTAGAAGTAGAGTCTGATATGCTGAGCAGTTGTCTGGGCAGGAAGAATGGCTGAAGTGCTTGTCCTGGACCCATTCCTATTTCTGAGCTGCACTAGGTGTACAGGAGCTGTAGGCTAGAAGGCTGGTGGCATCATTCTGCTGTCCAGTCATGCAGCTGTATGGACTGAAACTGCATTTGTAATGAGAAGGTAATATTCTCCCCGAGACTCTAACAGATTTTATTTTCTGGAAAGAAAGAACTAGATAAGTTTAACGATTCAATGCGAAAGCGTGGAGAAAGGTTATCCACAGAAGTTACTAGAACAGAAGTATTTATAATTAATTAGGAAAATTAAAGAATTTTTATTTCATTCCTCTTTCCTCCTCCCCTAATGGCAAAGTTGCAATTTTTTATCTCAGGAAAAAAAAATGCTTTATACTGAAAAATGCCACATTGGGTGATTGTTGATCAATGCGTGTTAAGAATGGCTTAGATGAAGCTAATAAAATACAAAGAGTTAGAAAATGCAAAATCTCACCTAAAATTGAGTGCGGTTGCATGTTGTAGTATCAAGTTCCCACAGAAGAGGATGAATAGCTCCGAGTTTCTCTGGTACATCTATACCTACCTGCTTTTGACTGCAGTCTATGTACATACAATGTTTTGGTGTTGGTTGTTGGATTTTGGTTTTTTTTTCATGTAATACTTTGACTTATATTTGATACAAATGGCTTAATAGAGATTATTAAAAATCTAAAGAAAAAGGGAAAAAAATATGTAACTATGAAAAGAAATCAGGAGTTTAGCCAAAACAATAGTCTCTTCAATTCCCTAGACAAATAACCTTACTGGATTTACTTGAGGTAGCAACAAATTAATTTGTAGACTTGTCATTGAGATCTCCATTTATGTAAATCTTCTCACTTAAATGGTCTTGATTTACATGATTCACTGAAACAAAGCAACTAGACTTAGTGAATTAAGCCATGAATTTGAATGGATATGACTCACCTTAACATCTGTAGAGGTCAGCATGCAGCTGTACTGATCTGCACCTTGGAAAGCAAATTACTTCACAATGTCTCAAGGGAGATTCTAGACTGAACTAATTTCTCCTAAGCAGTTATGTCCAATCTATTACCACTCTGTTGTATCTAAAACGCAAGCTATTTGACCTCCCCTATTAGATTGTTACTCCACAAATTGCACCATTTATGTGGGCCAAATAAACATTCTTAGAATTAGTCCTGTTAACCTGTGCATGGAACCATTATTAGTCAAGCTACAATGATGTTAATAATTTTAGTTCAAATGATATTCAGTTTACTACCTTTCCATCTGTCTGTGGGGCTGTGGATTCCTTTTCCAGACCCTCCAGGGTTCCAACAGTGATGACTTCAGCCTGGACATCATGTGGGAAAGAGAAGGAATTTGCAGACTGACATCAGCATCCTGAATCCTTCACTGGGAGAATTTGAAGTGGTTAATGGAGGTATATTCCTTCTCCCTCTTGAGTCCCTTTCTTGTCTGCTAACATACAAGTCTTGTTCTTCTCTTATTGGTGTGTAAGTTCATCAGAATTTACTACACACAACATGCTTTATCTTTAATGAATGCCTGCTTGGGTATTTCTCTGTTCATCTAAAAATAATTACCCATCTTGCAAAGCCCAATTCCTCTGTCATATTTCAGTGGTCTGACCTTAGGGTCTTTAGTATCATCTCGGGGCCACACATTCAACACCTTTGCTCTCACCCAGTGTCTCTAACTCCTCTGTGCTTCAATCGATTCCAGGCTCATAGGTAATTCATTCAATACTGGTAAACATTTTGTTTTTAGAAGCTATTTGCAATAGAATTGTGTGGTGCTGCACCTACCTTTTGTACAATCTTTAGCCGTAGCTAAGGGAAGACAAAACAAAATTGGAAAATAAGGGAAAAAATGTTTCTCTCCATCTTTGATTCCCTTTTTCTCCACATCACAGAGCTAGTTCGGCTACCGTGTACTACAATATAATGAGAAATTATAAAATGTGATGCAACATCAAACAGAAGAAAATGTAATCAATTTCCTGCAGAGCCTAGAAGGACAGATTTAAGCATGACAAAGTCTGGCTTTGTGAGCATTTGCTTTTCATTTCTTGAGTCTGTGTTATCTATATTCTTCACTGAAACTTCAGAAGAAAATTAGAAAGCAGTCTGGGAGTCCTCAAATACACAAGTAAAATAAAACATCTGCAGGTGTTCTTCTTATCAGAAGCAACACATTGTTCTGTTGGAGTGAATAAGAACTTTTTCCCCTTTTCAACAAGATTGCAAAGAATAACTAATCCACAGTCTCCATTCACTGGCACGGTCAAGGTGGCTTCACTAAGCCTTCTGTGCTCCTACCATTGCTCTGCTAGTCCATGAACAGAAGATGATTGCTGTGACCAGCCACGGTTCAAGACACAGTGCTGTTCTGCTGGTCTGTGCGACTTCAGGACACATTTTCCTGAGAGGAACCTACAGTCATAGATTTTGACAGTTTTGCATTATTTTAACATTATTTTCTTGTAATTGATTGATGGCCGAAGTGTTACTTTGTTCTTCTTCCTTCTAAATTGATACCAAGGCATTTATGCAACAATGAGTAATAAAGGAAAGAAAAGTTACTTGTGTTAATACTTGAACTATAATAAACATCGAAAAATGTTGTAATGTCATAGAAATTAATGTAATTTGGAAATAATTTGTACTTTGGGATTAGTTGGGGCAAACTCAATGACTGAAATTTTTATCCATCTAAATTCTATTGCCGACCTCAAAGACTTAATTGTTCTTCAGCCTTCTGTTAAACTTTTCTCTTACTAAAGAAATTTAACTGTATGACATGATGCATTTAAAGTTAACAAAAGATTTTATGGCACAGAAATACATGGTAATTCTGTCATGTACCTTAGAATATTATTAATATGAAAGATTTTAATGTCTTCATTTTTATTATTTGTTCTCACATTAATATATAATCCATATTTTTCATTTCAAATTGATTCAGAATTTGTGTGAGAGCACTAGGCCATAAACTACTCAACTTTCTGTTCTTTTAGATTGTTTTAAAGGTTTAACCTTTATGATTTTAAATTGAAATTCCCTTTCCTATACTTACACAATGGGGAAAAAAAACCATTTGTTTCCATTTAGACTTATAAGGGTGCATTTTTCATGTTCATTGGCTTAATGATTGGGCTTTTTCACAGCGAATATGAGTCAATTACAAGAACATCAGTGATATAACCCTCTGATTTCCTGATATTATCATGCTGTTTCTATTGCACAAAACTCTGTTATAAGAATGCTGTTTAGGCAACTGTTGGTAATGACTCAGTTATGTGAAAACCTAAACCTGGTTTTATCTTTCAATCCTTGGATTTCATAATTTGAATTTGTTACAGTAAAAATTCTATATGTCAGTGAATCTTGACAGATGTTGTCAATGGATACATTTATAAAGGCAGTAGCAAAGTTATTAATCTATTTTAAAAGTATAAATATTAAAGTAAATCAAGTATTCTCTATGCATTCTCCAGTTATATATGTACCTTGCAATAGTCACTTTCATGATGCCTTTTCCTGAAGCCTTCACTCAGAAAAGCTATTCCTACAGTAGTTGAAGAGTTAGTTGTTGAGTTGAAACAAAGTCCAAATGACATGGAAGTGCTCTAAATAAAACCAGTATATTTAGGGACCCACTCCCTTTAAAGCTGAATAGCAACAAAACAACAGAAAATCTTGTGCTAGTTACTGAGAAACTCAGTAGGTCTCCTAGAAGAGTGGGGGTCACCTAGATTATGATATAAACGTTCGAAGTGTAGCAGTAGGTATAATATACAGGCAGTAGATATAACATGTATGTAACCAGTTAGAGAATCAGTTTGTACTGACATATGACTGGCTGAGAAGGAGTATCAGAGAAACAGAGGTTCACAAAGATGACTTATGGGGATGTCATCTTGCTACAACACTTCTTGTGTCATACATTACCTGCTAAGAAGGAAAAGCCTCATACCTTGAATGTGTACTGTCCTTCAGTGGATGTCCCACTCAAGGTGTGAAGAAGCTCCTGGAGCAGAGAGAGTGATTTTAAAGGCAAGAAGAAGCAGGCAGTTGACAGTGGGAATCAATGTTCCTCAGAATCAAGGATATCAGGGAAAACTGAAAGATGAGTGTGGCCAGCAGGTTGAGGGAGGTTCTTCTCCCCCTCTCCTCTGCCCTGGTGAGGCCTCATCTGGAGTCCCGTGTCCAGTTCTGGGCTCCTCAGCTCAAGAGGGACAGGGAAGTGCTGGAGAGAGTTCAGCACAGGGCCACCAAGATGATCAACAGTATAGAACATCTTTCATATGAGGAAAGGCTGCAGGAACTGGGGCTGTTTAGTCTGGAGAAGAGGAGATTGAGAGGTGATCTTATTAACATTTACAAATATCTAAATGGTGAGTGTCAGGAGGTTGGGACATCCCTCTTTTCTATAGTAGATAGTAACAGGACAAGGGGTAATGGGATGAAGCTGGAACACAAAAAGTTCCACTTAAACATAAGAAAAAACTATTTCACCATGAGAGTGCCGCAGCAGTGGCACAGGCTGCCCAGAGGGGTTGTGGAGTCTCCTTCCTTGCAGGTCTTCAAGACCCGTCTGGATACGTTCCTGTGTGACCTGATCTAGGTGACCCTGCTTCTGCAGGGGGGTTGGAATAGATGATCTCTAAAGGTCCCTTCCAATTCCTACCATTCTATGATTCTATGACTTCATGTTGAGAGTGAAAACAGCAGACTTCCTGAGATAAAAAGGAAAGCAAAGGAACTACAGTATTTGCCATCAGATGATGATCCTGCCATAAATAACTGCTTGCAATACTTCATAGAAATTGGATTAGTGGGATAGTGTTACCTAGTAATGAACTTCACATGAGGAATAAGATGAAGATGCCCAGTGATCTTGCCTATGAAAGAATTACACAAGGTGTAAAAATATCACAGAAACAGCCCACAATGTACTCTTTGTGGATGTATGTCACCATATCAGTATTAAGTTCATACCGGTCCTGTGATCAACGTCATGACAGTTAATACATCTAAATGGTGTCAGTAGCAGTGGGACGTTCCCGCCATCTGTGAAAAAAGCATGTCAAAATCTCAAGTCAAGAAACTAAGAGAATTTTTGCATTCACTAAATGCTGTTCAAAAAGGCAACTTTGTCTTATTCTTGAAAATGTTATTCAAAGTTTTGTCTGGGGTGCTTTGCAGGAGTTAGTTCAAGACATCAAGGGAGGTTTGCTGTGTATTAGCTAATATAGTATGTCAGGTTTATTATCATAGCAGGAGAGAATGTCAAATAAATCCTGCATGCAAGTATTCCTATTTGTAAAAGCAAGCTAAATAAAACGAAGCAATGATAATAATAAAAAAGAAATTACAAAAGAAGTCACCTAGATGCAGTCTGTAGGTTAAAAAGAATCCTACAATCCCACAACCACCTCCTCCAATCTCTACTGAGAGCCTAGGGCAATGGTTCTTCTTTTAACAAACAAACAAAAACCATAAAAGGCATAAAATGCTTAAAAGATGACTAGCAAAATCAAGCAGGTACTAAATTTGGCATTAAAAAAAAAAAAAAAAGTTTAATCCAAAAAGTGCAATCAAAGGGAAACAGGAAAATAATACATTTTAAAAGACATCTACAGAGCACTTAGTTAAAGACATGGAAGAGATTTCGCAAAGTAACAGTCTTTATAACAGTACCAAAGCAAATACTTTCAATTTGAGATACCTTTGGAAGTGTTAGATCTCAAGGAAGTCAATAATCTGTTAATAAATTACCAGGACAGATGACTAGGAAAAAAATGTTGCCTCTGAGATGTTTCAAAAATTTAAGTATAAGCCTTACTTACAAGAGCAGGATCCTGTGCGCTTCCCCGTGGGACCCTGACAATACCAGGTTGACCCCGTATGCTGGAAGATTCATCTCAATTACTGTGTATTGAGAACAGTCTCACCATACTCAGGTTATCATCAGTGAGTCGAAAGTTAGATTCTAATAGTTGCTTGCACTGCGTCTTAGACGTAGCATTATCTCCGGACCATGGTATATTACACAGACATAAAGAGACAGAAAGAAAAGACTGAATAGTCCCCTGTTTTAATGGGATCTCTCCCAGAAAGTGTGTTAAGACTTGTTTCAAGGAGATATTTTTGGTATGAAATGACATCAGTACAAAATCTTAAGACGAATTTCTAAATACATATACAGAAACACAACAATTCTTTAGGAAGTGTGTGAAGAAGGGTTGAATCTTCTCCCATCTGTGGAGTTGCTCCCTCCACCAGTGAACAGTTACAAACACTTCTGCAGAGTGAGAGAACTACTATAGCTGGAAGTTCAGCCTTGAAGGATTTTATTTTTCCCCAGCACACTACATCCAAGGGCAGACATGTGGGGTCTAAACCTTCTGGGTCTATCCCTTCCAACCCCTACCATTCTATGATTCTACACGTCACAGCAGATGAAGAGGGAAGAAATGACAGACATGAACTTTCAATGCCAGAGATGGTTTCTTTGTATTTAGCAGCCTTCAGTGTATTTCTGAGTTGGTCAGTAAATTCCAAATTCACTATGGAATATCCATTTATGATGATGCCTCCAAATGCTATTGCAGTGTAAGAAGCAGGAAAGATTGCACTGACAGATTGGCAATGAGCAGTAAATAGCAGGAACAGGATGGTCTACTCTGACAGAATTAGATGTTTTACCTTCACTAAATTCTTCTACTGCTGAGTTGAAACTATTTGATGCATGCTTCTGTGCCATTTAATCATTTCATCTTCTTAACTACAAACAAGTACATGGATAAAGCAGTTTATAAACTGCAAAACCAGTCCATAAACATTACAAGTCTTTTGAGAGTCAGCTACATGTCTGTTAAATTCTGGTACAATATTTCAAACAAATGTTTTTATAAATAGTAAAAAGGGAAAGCTTGTAATTTTTGTGATATACAGGAAAGCAACACAAATTAAAAACATCAAATGCTCTTGCATAATAAAACTATATTCAGGATCTTCAATCACAAGAGTGCTAATTAAAGCTTTACAATTTCCCCACATTACAGTCTAGCAAGTTCAGTAGTTTTACACATATTAGTATCCTGGGGCTCTAAACATTTAAATTTTCATAGCTTGTGTGAATTGATATGTATTATTTTTTCCCTTCATAGACCTCTCTCAGTTTCTCTTTATTGTAACAGAAACATAGATCTTCCTGTTAATTTTCCATCTGTTAGCTGTATTAAACCCTAGTATTATAATCAGATAATTTTTTTGCAAATGTATCACATTTGATTTTCTTTTTACTGTATGATTAAATCACTGTGAAAGTTGTTTTCCCTTCATTTGACTTCAGTCCTCAAAACTGTCTTTTTTATTTAACTGTTCATTCCAAGTAAACTTAAAAGTTTAAACTATGAATTTGTGACTTGAAAAGGAGAAAATTGTGGGGTTTTTTTTAACTCATCATTATCTTGGAAAGAAAAGGGAAAATTAAGTGAACTGGAACTGAGATATGTCAAGTGGTCAGAACTTTTCAAGCACATGTAAAGAATGTTTTTTCTCCTTTTTGCTACAAATGATTGTATATTCAATGAAATAAATGAAGCTTAAAAAAGAGACATGATTCCCATCTAGAGCTATATGTATGAAATGTGTTCTACAGAGAAGGAAAAGCATTATAAGTTAAAGAATAAGAAATATAAACTAAATGTAAATTTAGCTTGATAATCAGAAAAGGGCTCCTAGTAGTATAAACTTACAATATAGTCTTCTCCCAGGAAAGGTGGCAGGAAAAAAAAACAAACAACCAAACAAGCAAATAAACTGTTCAGAAGATCTAACACAATACATTTAAGATAAGTATGACCACTGCTAGTTGTCATTGCTGGCTAGGCTTGGTGTATAAAGGACTTGACAAAGTATCCAGGAACAATGCAAAGTACAGGAACACATGATGTTTGTCTATTGCTTTTCTTAGTGCAGGTACAAACCTACTTCTGATCAAAAATAATGTGTTGGCCAGAGCACTTAGGTACTTTCCAGTTTAAACTTCAGATTCCTTATGAGATTCAGTCCCAGGGACAGGCACCTGGGTGATGTTTGTGTCATGACCAGGCTCACCTGCAGCCACACAAGGGGAAGAGGCAGTGGTCTGCCAGGCTTGATGCAGACCTGCCTCAGTGAGCAAACATCCATCTGTCAGCTCATTCCTCTGTGGATAGTCATTTCAATCTCAACCAGAAACTACAGGAGCCAGACACATGTTTCCGTTTCTTCCATCTGTGTTCAGAAAGTAGCCTGGACTTGTGCCAAAGTAGGAGTTTAAATAGACAGGAAATTTCATGTCCAAGTTAAGGGCAAGTTCAAATTTGGAGCTCACAGAACTCCTTGGTTTTGGACAAGATAGACTAAGTAGGCAGCGGTAATGTCTCACATTGAGTCTCCAAGAGGAAAACTTCTGGCCATCGGGAGATCTGGTGCAGATTGGTCTCAGTGTAGGCTTCTCCTGCATGGGCCATCAGTTATCTTCTGGTGCTGAAGCTATAGATTTTGAAAGAAAACATTGGTCTTTACTGTGTGAAGGTGTTTTGACATCAAGCACCTTTAATACTATGTGCTGCTTAAATGCTGTGGAACTGATGTGGGTCAGAAGGAGTAGTGTTTCTCACATTTACATGCAACAGGAAAAAAAAGCAGAGCTTGAAGTGCAACCTGTTATTGAAAATATCCCACTCTGGAATATTTTTCACTTTCTCTAGACTCAGAAAAATGAGTCTATAAATGTAAAATAGTTGGAGTTTTACATTCTTGAAGTTATCCATTCTAAACTGAAGGACAAAATGTTGGGGATTTTTTTAGGGAAAACTTCTTTTTCATAGAGTGGTAGGATTGGAAGGGACCTTTACAGATTGCCCTGCAGAAGCAGATCAACCTAGATCAGGTTGCATAGAAACATGTCCAAGTGGGTCTTGAAGATCTCCAAGGAAGGAGAATCCACAACCCTTCTGGGCAGCCTGTTCCAGTGCTTCCTCAACCTCATAGTGAAATAGTTTTTTCTTATATTTAAATGGAAAAAGAGGTGAGTAATGAAATGTGACCTTTTTTAGATGATAGATCAAAAATAATGATCCATATTTGGAGTCCTAATACATATGCAGCAGTTACCAGCCTTCTGCAATACTGGACAAGAGTAAAATCTCTCCAAGTGATGCTTAGTGGCACTGCGTAAATTCTGTTCTGTCCTTAGTAGTATGCAGTTTGAGCTGGAAACAGATTGTTTAGAGCTGTGAGTCATCTATATTTTATTGTCTAATATTATGTGCACTTATAAGCATAAATGCTCTCATTTTTAAAAGGGAAACAGTTAAGCACTTCCTGACAAGATGATCGAACTACCATTGTTTCTTTTCAGTGAGACAAGAAAAAAACCATGAAGTTTGTTTCTCAAAATAAAAATAGTTTCAAGTTTATTTTGGGTCTAAATAAGCAAGCAGAGTGGCAACAAGGTTCTTCTACTGTAAGAGCTCTAGTATGGACAGCGGCAGTACCCATCAGAGCATTTAGTGAAGGAGAAGCTCCTAACACAGTCTTCAAAATAGTGACATTAATTATTCCCTAATAGAATCACAGCATCATTTAGATTGGAAAAGACTTTTAAGATCATTAAGTCCAGTCATAAAACTAATACTGACACATTCATCACTAACCCGTGTCCCTAAATGCCACATCCACATGCCTTTTAAATGCATCCAGGGAGGGTGACTCAACCACTTCCCTGGGCAGTCTGTGTACTGCGATAGGAAGACTGATAAAGATTTTTTAGTTGCACATTCGTATAATTTGTAAATGTTTTCACTCTAGATGATAAAACATATAACCCACAGATTCTATATTTTTCAAGTGAAAGTCTTCTAAGATAACAGAAAAAAACCCCACATCTGTTAATTCTGTCACAGACTCTAACATTCTGTGTAGACATTTGGCACTTCTATGATATTTAAAAGACAGATGTAGTTGTATTTAATTTGAAGACTTTTGGCTTATAAGGACGGCCTATTTGGGATTTGATTTAATGACATGCATGAAAGCTAGCTGTATCAGAAGCTTTCACAGGCTTGTATTCTTATCTCTTGTGTTAGGCTACTTTTTCACTTCAATTAGTACAATCTCTGAGAGTTACTTAGTCTTGTTTTCCCTCATAAATACCTCTGAGACGTAAATAAAGCATTATACTGCCCAGGTATAGATGTATCAGCCTGTCTCAAGTCCTTGAAAGCCTGCTGAATTGGGTTCTGAAGTGTTCTGTGGGATGCCATCTATTTTGCCTCTGACGAAGGCCTTAATTCATTTAGATCTTTTATTGTCTCAAGACAAAAGAATTTCAAAAACCCCAAACACTTTCAAGAGTGAATTTGTCAGTGAATGAGACCAGAAAAGCCATGAAGGTTTTTTTCTGAAGTCTTCTACAAAATCCACAGCAGACTGTGTCCTAAAATAGAATCCCACTGAGGCTTAGACCAGCTGAATAATATAAACTCAGTAGTGCTACCAAAGATTACAGCAAATAATTGTAATACAAATAGTGCTTGTGTTTTTAAAAAGTTTCTACATCTTATTAATAATGTGCTTCCATTTACAGTATCCTTGGAGAAATTCCAATGTTTTATATCAGTTATGTTACACACTAAAATGTTTAGGTTGAGACTGTTGCTGCTAGCTAATGAATGCAAGATCATCAAGGACAAGTTATATCTAGTTTGCTGTGTGGATGTGTTGCACAAGCATTCCAGTGAGGATTTTGCCCTGTCTGAACTCCTTTCCCTGATACACTTTTCTACTGTATGTGGAGTCCAAAAGGCTTACTTGAGCAGCTTCTACAGTGCTTTGTTATTTCTATAATGTATTTAATAAGCAATTTCTTTAACAGAAGTTAGATGTCATACAAATAGTAAATACTGTGGTTAGTTATCATTTAGACCAAAAGTGGCATGAGTCCAATGCACCTGTTTTATAAAATCCTACTATCATGTAGGGAAGAGATATACCTTTAGCAATACACTGCAGAAGTGGTTAGTGCCATTTGTAAGACACTTGTAAGCTGCACCTTCCCTCTTGGAAAGAAAAATCTTATTTTGACTTTCCTCTTGTTAAGTATGCTAGAGAATTGTGAGCTAATTCTGAAAATATTGTGATTGTTTAATTATTAAGGAGTCAAAACGTCAGTAAAGATGCTCTCCATGACGGTGGAATAAAAGATTTAACACAGAAACACGGCAAATTCACAGATGTTGGAGCTGGTTATAGTATGATAATATGTTTCTCTTCTGTGAGGGTATATAAAATTCAGAAATTAGTCACCTAGTAATGTTTAAGCAACTGCTATCTAATGCACACAAAAAAATATTCTCTCCAAAGACAGTTTAGAGATTATGTCTTTTAAAATGAATGTTTAAGCATTCTCTCTGGATGTTCAAGATTATAGTTTAGAGAAAAATAAACATCAAAATGGTACTACATATTAGATTCAACTGAAGCACCAATGTCAGTAGCTACTAAACCCCAATGAAAATGAAGATCATCAGGAATGAGCTAATTAAGAGAAATGCAAACAAACAAGAAAGCCCAAATAAGCAAGCCAAAAGCATTGAGATATCTAGTGCACATACATATATTTATGTATATCTAAATGAACAGCTTGCATACTTGTGAACTGCAGAATTTAAGTAAAGTGCTACAAAGAACAAGCCAGGACAGTCTGCATTGTATTGTGTTTATATTTCTGATACAATAATGTTTATATTTCCATTATGTTCTCAAAACAAAAACGTAGTTAAAAAAGTAACTAGATTTAGAAACTCTCATGAAGTCAGGATTCTCTGATCCACCAGCTTGGAGTACTACTACCTATATTGCTAGCTATATCCTATTTCATACATCTCTGTTACATCTTCCCTGTCAGGAAGAATACTTTTCCCTGAGTGACAAGTGAGAGAAGCTTCAACCACAGATAGTAAGATTATGACGTACAAAAAATGAATAATCTGTAACTGAAGTGCTAAGGGACAGGGGAAAGCCAATAAAAAGCAGACCAATCAGCCTTAACAGAGTTTGGAATCAGTAACATTGAAATTCAGTACAGACAATTTTAATCTAGGTGGCTGCACAGTCTTTGTAAACTAGAGAAATATTCAGATCTTAAATTAACTAGAGAAATCTTCCCTATTATTGCCAAGCTTCATTAAAATGGTATTGTGTATAGAGGTGAAAAAGAGATTAATATTAAAGATTTTAAAGTGCATATGAGAGGAATTCTTCAGTCCATAAAGTCTGCCACCGTGCCAAATCCAGGATATTTTATTTGATCACAAGAGAAAATAATTATACAATCTTATTGAGTGATATTTATTCCAATCATAATTGCTAAAATGATTTATAATGAAGGAAACTTTTTTTTTGCTTATGGTATGTTAATGAGTGGTATATAATAGTTCTGTGGACTTCTTTGGGCTTGCAAGTTCAGACAAAATGAGAACATTAATCACCCTGTGGCTCTGAAAGTGTGCCATGCTACTGCACCTCCTGTTCTTGAACCTTAATTTTGCTTTTATTCCAGCTGTTGGATGGTTTGAGTAGTTTTTCAGAATGAATGAAAAGGCAGTCTAGGTTACTTTCAGAGTTGCATGACAATAAGTAATTAGAAAGCATAAGCAAGTATTTTGGACAACTGAATGAATGTTTTACACATCTTTACTTACTCTGTGGGTGTTCTGTTTGCATTCCATGACAGCACAAATAATAACTAGCATCAAAAGACAAACTAACAAGTAAAATCACAAACGACCTGATCTAGGTGAACCTCCTTCTGCAGGGGAGTTGGACTAGATGATCTCTAAAGGTCCCTTCCAACCCCTACCATTCTATGATTCTATGAAACCCCAAATATGTGAAGAAAAGGAATATTAGGTAGCTCAAAGTTAATTTTCAGTGAGTCCACTTGGTATTGTTAGAGAAATTACACTAATTAAAATCACTAAGAAATGTACATTTGCTGAAGAAAGTAGGAGTGACCATTCTGTGCTGTTGCATTTTACAATAGCTGCAATCAAAGCAGTTTTCTTTAAGTCAAGATGTGTTCTAAAACCTTAATTGCTCTGAACAGGAGTGCATACTATCTCATCAAGTTTGGAAATTCAATTGCCTTGGCCTTAGCTTGTACTGAAACATTCAAAGGAATAGACACTCAAGATTTCATTGCTGGTTGTCATCTGGGCTTCAGGGATTCAACCTCTCCACAATATATGGACTTGGCAACCACACTCAAATCCATTTAAGAAGGCTGAAACACACAGATGCTGTGAAATTGCAGCTACAGAGATCGAATTTTTTTAATAAATGGAGACCTGTCATTGAAAAGCACTATTTCATCACCCATTGTTATCATCATAGAACTATAATAATGAAGTAAGCATTGCTGCATGCCTTTCACCACAATTCAAGAGCTAAGAATCTTGTGAATGTTTGTTTTAACTGGAAGTAGATTGATATCAGAGTTCTACTGTATTTAGAAGAAGAAAATAAAATTCCTCCAAATAGTTATTTTGAGTGTGACTTGCTTGACTTCAGTAGCATTCAAATGTTACTACCTTTGTTCTTTCAAGAAGAGATGATTGAAACCTCATTTTCTACAATAGCTTTGACTTTTTCTGAACATTCAGCTCCTGGAACTGTTGAAACATGGACGTCTCTACTGTATAATAGAGTCCTGCTGCAGACTGCTTTTAGGGATGAGTGTTCTCCAGGGAAAGCATAACACCCCTGGCCAGAGGCAAGTACCAAAAAAAAATCTGTTAAGCAAACATTCAGTAAAAACACAGTCGGGTTACAACACTGCAGAGAATGCACAAGATAACCAAGAGAGACAGTTCATTGCTCATGTTGTATTACAAACACTCCAAGTAGAGATCCACATGAGTTAGGAGCATATCTGACACGCCAAGCATACAAGGCTGCATGGATCACACATGGAGACCTGCACTTCGTTTGCCACATTGTCTGTGTGAAGAGCCAATGAGGACATCAGCATTATCCTCAGACCGCAGCCATCTCTCACTTTCAACTGGCTTGCACATGAGCCAGTTCTGTCATGAGAACTCAGGAGCACTATTGTTCATCCAGCTAAAAGCTATTAGTTATATGTACTATGTGTTTACATGTCCAGTAACATCCTTTCATGCCCACTCTGCAGTGCATAGATATGTTAGTAATTCCAATCTGAACATTTACAGTTCCTAAAGGTTAGTGATTTATTACCTTGTAGTAATATGTAATGCTGTATTCTTCAGCTACAGTATTGATTTTTGTCATTGAGTATTAGTATTTTGGGGGAAGAAAAAAACAAACAAGAAAAAAACTACTTCTGCTCCCAACACACATAATTTCTTTCAGTGTCATGAACAGATGAAATTTCTGACTTAACTCAAGGATATTTTCAGATTGCAGTGTGATGAGGTTCCACTGCACTTGCAGCATTTCTATGAAGATGATGGTGAAAGGTGAGAAAATTGTTTCCAGCTCTCGTACAACAAATCATTCTGATTACTGAAGATGCCTCTGTTATTGAGGATTTTAAGGAGAACAAGGACTGCACAAGCTGAAATAAAGCCGTTTCATTTTGTTTTGTCTTCAGGAATGGAATTTCCATTTTGAGATAAACAGTCTGGTGGTGTCAAAAATGTTTCTCATAAAAAGAGAAGTACCTCCTGTCTATTTCTTTTTCTTGAGAAAAATAAGACAGTGAGTTATACAAGCATTCTCAATCACTTGTTTTATTTGTAAGTACTGTTGCCTGGTGAATTTAAAGCTCTACCTTTATTTCCAATACATTTTAAAGCTGGTTTTAGCCTGTATTTAATATTACATAAAAAACCACTTCTTACTCATCACATGCCATTCTGTAGAATCAACAAGATTGTCTTGTTCATCTCTAGAAGGAAGGTTTCAATAATGATTCTGTATTCACAGAAGATATGGAAATTTTAAACACGTTTACTTCAAATATGAATGCTATACTAAAATGACAAAGAAACGTGCACCTCAGAGGACATTTTGGAGAATATCCTCTTCCAATTTCCCAGAGTCATACCTCATTCTGTCAGCTCTAATTTGCCATCAATAAGAAACAGAAAGTGAAGTAAAAAAGTAGATTGTGTACAATCTTCTAGAAGGTTATTGGAATAGGTCTTGCTTCAGGAGGAGTTTTTCCCTTCAATATGTTTCAGTTCTTGAAGTTTGCAAAATTCTCATCTCATCCTCTCAAAAACAGCAACATGGAAGTACATAGAAACAACTCAATTAAATTAGTTCCTTCCTTGGGTAAAACAATAATGATTCTAACCTTAACTACAATTATTTTTGGATATTGCTAGTCCCAAGTTTTGGCTACCATGGTCCAAGAATGTCTGTTCATTAACTACAATGATTTATCAAAGAACAATAAAGTTACCTTAAACTTAATATAGTTTCAGCATCAAATAATAGTCATCACTTTAACTAGGGTATGATGAAATCACACCAAAGAAAAGAATTCTAAAAAACTCAAAAAAAAAAAGTCATAAAAGTAAAAACTGCAAGTAGAGATATACTTCCTACATGAGGGAGCAAGTTGACCAGTGCTGATAATGAGAATCACACACTTTTAAAACTACCAAAGGTGCACCTGAAGCAAACACTGCAAAGTAAACTAAGAATAAGTGTAAACAGGAATTTTTAGTTCTAGAAAATCAAGACTGTTAAATGAAAGAAGTAGTTATAGTCATTTTAAATTATATGTGTGTCCTATATTTAAAAATATTTAAATATATTTTAAGCTTTGTCTTAAGGCTTGCAGTTTCCAGTCCTAAAATATAATTCAGACCTGAGATATTAGTAAATATTTGGACCGATGTCTAACTTGTAGTGAAAGTACAGATAACACTGTGAAAGCTTAAATTGCTTTAATGAAGAGCACAGCTGTTTCCCACTTGGTTAGGTGGAGAGTTGTTTGTTAAGCAAAGGAATGAACACACAATACTGAATTTAATAGTTTGTTTTCATGGTCCCTAAAACACCTCACATCAATAAGGCCAGTTTCCTAAGATATATAGGACTTGAAACAGGCACATGGACTCTGTATTCCCCTACCAATGCTACAGACAATCCTGTCCTTCATGTGATGCTTTCAGAATCTTTCCTCATGCAAAGTTCATTTCCTTTTAAACTGAAGAAATATGTGAACCTAAACTCATGCTCTAATTAAAACTCTTGTATATCACTACTTTTAATTAGAAGCTCAATTCTCAGAAGTGTCTTTTTAGATTAATTTTGTATGAATTAAATGTCTTCTATGGTGTACAAAAAGCAGTTATGACTTGTGTTTCTTGTTTCTATTATGAATGTCAAATAAATGCAATCTTTGTTGTTCTGATACAGCTTTATCCATAGCACTACTAGTACCCTGTAGGAAAAAAAAGGAAAAAAAAAAAAGAACGAGTTGCTTATCAGTGGACAGTTTTTTTCCGTTCCCAGGCATGATTTCCTTTTTCAGTACTCAAAATTTACTCTAAAATCTGAAATCAATTAAACCCCCAAAAGATAAACAGACAACTCTGCTTAACAATGGCATTTGTGGTTTGCAGTCAATTTACTACTCATGATGATTTAGGTATCTGTACATAACATAATATGAATGTAATGTCTCTTATGGGAGACAATACAAATTTTATGCACCACAAAATACTCAGATGCTGGATGATTTAGGGACAGACAGAAATACACAGAACATATAATGCATACAAGCCTTCCTAAAAAGTAAAAAATATCTTTTCAATATGGTAGAAAAAACATTTGTACTGTTGAATAACTGGTTTACTCTGTCTTGGTAATAATGTCAAGAGTCTCAGTCTTTGTCTACACAAAATCAAGTTGCTAAGATACTCATCCCTGTTCCTTACCAAGACAAACACCTTTCTACTTCCCCTGCTATTGCCTAGGGGTTTGTGACAAGAGAAAGGAGAGGGTATGAGAATACGGGGCGGGGGGGGGGGGGCCAAACCAGCAAATAAATTATGTCTGCTAATGGCACCAGTGGGAAAGAGTTTCTAAGCACAATAAAAAATGGCTTTCTCTTTCCTCTCCTCTCCTCTCCTCTCCTCTCCTCTCCTCTCCTCTCCTCTCCTCTCCTCTCCTCTCCTCTCCTCTCTTCTCTTCCACTTAATCTCCCCTTTCCTCTTCTTTTCCCCTTTCCTCTTCTCGTTCTCAGAAGGATTTAACCTGAAGAGAGGTAAGTAGAGAACACCAAACAGATTTAGGAACCTTTTTTCAAAACTGAGACTGTGTCAGCAAAATGGCAGGGGGAACACAGAAAACAACAGACAGAAACCAGTGATGTACAACTACAGTAAGAAATACAGTTTTGGACTCCAGTCATTTCATTGGGATTTTCTTTTACCATCTAGGAGGTCTTCTGCTCATTTATATTTTTAAGAGTCAGCCCACTTTGTGTTTGCCATCTTCTGGACTCTTATTTCTCCAAACTTCAAGAGTCTGTAAGACACATCTGACAAAATATTTTGTTACAAATATATCCTTCATTTTTTACCTGAAGATTCTCTGGTCTCTTACTTAAAGTATGAAACAAAAAGTTATTTTAAAATTTTAATAAAATGCTTTAAAATGTTTGTTAAAAAATACTATCAGAAGACTATCTAGGGGGAAAACAAAAACCAAAAGCATGTATGTTTATGTAAAAAGCATAAACCGTGAGTTCACAGAAGTGAAACAAAACCAATATTTTTATAGCATTGAAAACAGGATGTGAACACTCCAAATAGATACTGGAACTCTACTAAACTGAGCTCAACTGAATTTCACCATTCTCAAAGATATAAACATAGTAAGGAATGTTCAAGGAAAGCAATCCTAGATGAAAACCAAGATCAATCTGTGAATCCATTATCTTATTCTACATGGCAAACTTTAACAAATACTACATATGATTGAAAAGATGGTACAGTTAAAAATGAATATAAACCCATTAGTTTTCATATTTTCTTTTCAAGACTCTTGGAATGACACCAAACTGAAACCAAACTGGGAGGTCTGGCTAATTCCCCAGAAGGCTGTGCTACCATTCAGTGGCATCTCAACTGGCTTGAGAGTTGGGCAGGGAGGAACATCTTGAGGTTCAACAAGGACAAGTGCAAAGTCCTGAATCTGGGAAGGATCAACCCCATGTACCAGTACAGGCTGGGGGTCTACCTACTGGAGAGCAGCTCTGCAGAGAGAGACCTGGGAGTGCTGGTTGATAATAAACTGAACATGAGCCATCAATGTGCCTTCGTGGACAAGAAGGCCAATGGCATCCTGGGATGCATCAAGAGGACTGTGGTGAGCAGGTCAAGGGAGATTCTTCTCCTGTCCCTCTCCTCTGTCCTAGTAAGGCCTCATCTGGAGTCCCGTGTCCAGTCTGGGCTCCTCAGCTCAAGAGGGACAGGAAACTTCTGGAGAGAGTCCAGTACAGGGCCATCAAGATATCAGGGGATCGGAACATCTTTTATATGAGGAAAGGCTGGGGGAAATGGGGCTGTTTAGTCTGGAGAAGAGGAGACTGAGGGGGGAACTCAATATTTACAAATATCTAAATTGTGAATGTCAGGAGGTTGGGACATTCCTTTTTTCTGTGGTATCTAGTAACAGCACAAGGGGTAATGGGATTAAGCTGGAACACAAAAAGTTCCATTTACGGATAAGAAAAAACTATTTCACTGTGAGGGTGAGGGAGCCCTGGCACAGGCTGCCCAGGGAGGTTGTGGAGTCTCGTTCCTTGGAGGTCTTCAAGATCCGCCTCGACATGTTCCTATGTGACCTGATCTAGGTGGACCTGCTTCTGCAGGGGGGTTGGACTAGATAATCTCTAAAGGTCCCTTCCAACCCCTACCATTCTATGATTCTATGAAAAATATGACATTTTTGTGTTTTATGTAAAGTTTACACAGCTTTTATTATTTTGCGCAATTAAAGTGAGAAGAAGCTTACATTTCTCCTACCATATAATTTCAGATGTGCAACAGGAGATCACTAGAACCTGGTGTGCTTTTTTTCATATACCACACAACTTTGAAAAAGTAAAACACAAACCAGAGCCCTCTCTGGTGCAACTGCTGAGAACAGATCCAGCTCTGCCTCCTCCTCCTTGTGCTGGCAGCAGGAGACAAGTGCTCTACTGATCTATAGTACAACTACATAGACTGTGTTCACATCCCTGGAAAAGTAAATCTGCCTTTGACATATGAACTTGGAGAATCTGTCTTCTGAAAGTCTTGAGCAGCAAAGGTAACACTCTTGAAGGTAGTTTTCAGCATGCTCTCAATCAAACTCATTGTAACATGTAAAAGCTAGATATGCTTCCTACTGAAAAGTATTATTTCAAATAAAGAAAATGAGAAAAAGATATGTAATATTCCCAACTAACCTGCTGAAATAAAAACATAGCTTCCAGAACTCAGGAATATGTACTAAACCCCACAACTCTTAATGGCTTCAGCAGGTATTGAAATCAGCCTTTAGGTAAAGACACTTTGATCTGAGAGCACATAATTCTAAAATTTTTATCTCTGTTTTGGACCTAAATGAAACAGCTTTACATCTGAGCTGATCTTCCTAAAGTGTCCCTTAGGTGATTTAAAATAATCCTCCAAATGTATAATTTCAATACCTGCAGATTACAATGGTAACTTTCTACAACATATTTAGTAAATGCATTTGATGGGAAATAGACCCATCAAGTTAAAAGAGCTTCATTACCATCCGAAATATCTAACCCGAAAAGTACTGCAGGTTTGTAAATCCTTCCATTAAATTCAAAATATAGAGATCTTGAGTAACAACTTTCTCTAACGCAGATTTTAGACTGCTAATTTTTCCCTTATGACAAAATACTGATTTCAGAAAAGACGAACTCCTACTCGTCAGAAATAAAAAAGCTACAGTACTGTCATTAGCATTTAAAAGGACTATTACCTAATATTCAGAGACTTAACACCAGTGTTATTACAGTATTCTTTCTTTTAGTCTTCAATGACCTTTTAAAAGCACCTGAAAATCTGCACATCAACATGTAATGAGGACATTTGTTCTTTTTATTCCTATTTTTTAAATCTTTCCAAAATGAGACCTTCTGCAACTCTGATTTCTTGTGACAGTTATCTTTTCATTTCCATTCACTCTAATTCTACACCTACAGCTTTAAACTATAAGCAAAATTTTTAGCACAGCTCTCTCTGTGATTTAGTCCCTTCTATACAGAAATCCTCAAGAAAGATAGGACAGAAACGCTGAAGAAAGAAGAGATTGATGTTTGTGGAAAGGATTTTCTCTTCTTGCTGCTTGATAGCTCATTCAAATTCAATGGGAGTTCAAATATCCAACCAAACTGGAAAAGGCAGACTGGGGACTAATTTAGTTTGTGGTACACAAATCTGTCCTGTTGGGTGGGGATGGAGGAGATGCAGAGATGAGGCACAGCTCTTCCTGGACTTCAGTGAGGAAGGTCTGGAAACAAATTTCTTGATAAGACAATAGCTTTAATAAAACAGACTGAGAAGTGGAATATAGTATAAGAATACAGTCAATCTCATGTTCCTCCACACGCTGCGCACCTAGCACCCATGCAACATCAGGCAGATGTTTCCTACTGCACATAACTCTCCAGTAACTAATTTTAATTAATATTTTCTTTTCTTTATTAACAAGATGTATTCACACAGTCCCTCCCCTAATTCTGTATTGACCAATTGACTGAAATAGATATAAGAACAATAGACCAAGGTTATCTGTACTTTCAGGATGCACTGTTTTCACAAGATCAACACAGGTCAGATTTGTGTGTGTTTACTCAATCTGATTTTACACACTAGAATGTGCAGGAGGCTGTGCATTAATTAGAATATTTCTATTTTCATCTGTTGGAGAGCAAGTAAATGAGTTATGATGTCAGGTTTTCCAGATGCACTGTATTAATGAAACAATAATTCTCTCTACCTTAGTACCTAATGCATATTAAAATAAACAACATTAATTTAAGGAATTTCATGGATGAGTGTTTATATTAGTTAGCAAAAATGTAGTCCTCATTTTTGAAAGAAAGAGATAAATAAGGTAGCTTAAAGGAATAACAGTTTTTAATTTAACACCTCTACTATCATCCCTCCTACTAAAAATGAGATATCTGAGAGCCTGAAGACTTCTGTACTGCATCAGAACACAGTTCCATCTGGCATAGTATGCTGTTTTCAACAATAACCTACAATGAACATTCAGAATAATATGTATTTTGGGTCAAAATTCCAAGTTTCCCAAGCTAAATCTTGTCAAATGTAACATTTTGCTGAGATACTGCTGGAAGACAAGGAATGACTCAGATTTTCCAGCATTTCAGTTGAATACGATAATGGATCTTAGCAATATTGCTTGTTATAAGTATACAGAAGACTTGCTGTCTTAAGACAAGGGTGAAGATACATTTTTAGGATGTGGATGGGGCTTCTTTGTCACATTCACTACAGAGCAAAATAAGAATATTTCACCCCTCGGAAGAGCTCCATATTTTCTGAGATGGAAGAGGTGATGGAAAAGGTTGTGCAGAACTTTATTATCTGAAAAAATGCAATGTCAGTACAAAGAGAATTTAAAGTCTTCTATCAATGTAAACTTTTACAACTTGAATTGAAAAACCTCCACCAAAACAATAAAACAAATATCTCATTAGTATTTTCTAATTAAACTAGAGAAATTTTCTTAAAAAATATTATTTTTCTTTAGAAATTATTGAATTTTATTTACAAAAATAATTAGAAATAGCAAACTGCAAAATATCAGATGTCCTTTTTTTATTTTCTCAGTACTGTTTCGGTTTGGATTTTTTTCTCTAAATTTTCAGGAGGGAAGAATGGTTAAGGGAAAGCAACAGATTTGAGAAAATATTTTTTTTTTAGTCAAGTTGTGATTTAAACTAGTAATGTTGGTAATCATATGACTCATCTTCACACTTACAACTTACAATGTAAAAACAAGGGATCTTTCCTTTCTTTCATTGACAATGTGTTTACTTCTAGAACAGTATCACATTTTCGTTAAAGGTTCATATTTAACTTCTGCTACAGGTTAGTCTGTTTGCAAATAATCTTCTAAATTTTATGACACACAGAGTTGCCAAATATTTTGCACTCAAACTCAAACACCTGTATGTTTGTCAATTTTTTAAGCATGTACATTTTAGGCAGTAATATTAAACTATTACAAAACAAATCAAGAAATATTCAACACTAACTGTAAAAAACAAATTGGCTTGAAATGCTTAGTATTTTTTATTTTCCTAAGATATTCCTAAAGGAATATTTTCAAATGTCCTGTGGTTAAACACGTAACATCACAGAGACAACTTTTCAGAGCACTTGCCACTAACTTAGAATTGCAAATTTCTTATTACAATGTACTTGTGAGTTGAGAAGTTTTGTTTGATATAACAAAAGCAAACAGTAGAAATTTACAGCCACTGCCATTTTCAGTTCTACCTAATTTGACTCAAAACAAATTTTAAACTAATTTTAAGTGGACCAGAGAGCTGATAGCTGCCCTGAATAAAAACTTTGTCAAAATCTGTGTCTTATTGTTCTTAATCATATATCTTAATTTATTGCCAGCTCAGAGTTTTGTTTTTTTTTTCTGGTAATGGGAAAGGGGCTGTAAAATGGCTCCTGTAAGAAGTTGCTCAAAACTCTCCCCTGCTCTGAGCCAGACCCACTTCTGGGGCTGAGCCAATTGGGCTCTTCCATGATCCCTTTTTAAGAAGAAGACAAAAAAGCAGGGTTCTTCCTGTTCCTGCTTGCTGTTCTTTCTTTTTTCTTTTCCAGCTGGTGGTGATGCAAGGAGTTGGGAGAGAGAGAAGAGATCATGTGGACTCCAAGGTCAGGGAGGGAAGAGAGGAGGTGTGCTGGAGCACAGACTCCCCTGCATCTTGTGGAGAGGACTGGTGAAGCTGAGATTTTGTTTGCATTTTGTAAAAGACCCCTTGCCAGGGACAGTGTCTATGCCCAGAGGAGGCCATGTACCTTATGAGGGACCCTGTATTGGCAGAAGCTGTAGCTACTGGGAAGAACCCACACCAGAGAAATTCATTAGGGACTGTGTCCTAGAGGAAGGACTCCATATTGGAGCAGGGGAAGAATGCCAGGAGTCATCCTCCTCTGGGAAGAGAGAAGTGGCAGAGCCCATCTGTGAGAGACTGACCACATCTCCATTCTCTGCTCACTGCCCCCCCCACCCCCCGAGCTATTGATGGGGGAGGAGGTAGAGATATTGAAAGCAATGAGCTGAGCCCAGGAAGAAAGGAGGGTGGGGGAGGGAGATCTTACAGTGCTGGTTGTAATTTTCTCATCATCCTGCTCTGGTTGTTTGCTTTTTGTTCTGTTCTGTTTCTTGTAGGCAGTAGAATCAACTTTGCTATTTTCCTCTTTAAGTCGAGTACTGGAGTCTCTTTTGCCTGAAACTGTAACTGGTAGTGAGCACTGCTTGCCCTTGCCTCAATCCACCATATCCTTGGTTATGGTGGGGCCTCCACCACCCTATGGAGGGTAGGAGTGGAAGGGTAGGCAGTGAGCAAGAGGCTGTTTGTGATGCTTCTTTTCTGGCTGGGCCAAACCATGACACTCAGCCATATACAAAAAACTCAAAGTCAAGCTACAGATTTCACTTTCATATTCTTACTGGTGTTAGATGGTGAAATAAACCACCAAATCCACAGTAAAATAATAATCCATTTCCAGAGGGCACTCTGTCCTCAGAACCTCATGCATCTGATCACGTGCAACTTTTAATTTTTTAAGTTGTTGTGGTTTGGCCCAGCTAGCACAGCAGCACAACAGTCTCTCACTCAGTGCCTCCATTCACCTCCACCCTCGTTAGGATGGCAGAGGGCCCAGTGAAATGGAAGTAAAAAGATAAGCAAGGTTGTTGTGGATTAAGACAAGGGCAGGGAGGGCTCGCTGCCAATTATGATTCTGGGCAAAACAGAATCCACTACTCGACTTAGAGAGGAAAGTAGGAAAGTTTATTCTACAAGAAATAGAATGGAATAAAAGCAAAAAGGTAGTGGGATGATGAGAAAACTACAACCAGCACTTTAAGATCTCCCTCCCCCATTCCTCCTTTCTTCCTAGGCCCAGCTCACTGCTCTTGATATCTCTGCCTCCTCCCCCTTCAATGGCTCAGAGGGTCAGGGAGTGTCGAATGTAGTCAATCTCTCACAGATGGGCTCTGCCACTTCTCTCTTCTCAGATGAGGACAACTCCTGGCATTCTTCCCCTGCTCCAATGCGGGGTTCCTCCCCCAGGACACAGTCCTTAACATACCTCTCTGGTGTGGGTTGTTACCAATAAATGTGGCTTCTGCAGATACAGGTTCCCTCACACAGGACACAGTCCTTGGTGAATATCTCTGGTGTAGACTCTTCACCACAGTTTCAGTTTCTGCAGTTACAGGGTCCCTCTCTCGGGACAAGGCCTCTTCTGGACATAAGTTTAACGAGCTGCTTTATTGTGGGTTCCTTCCCACAGGTACAGCTGTGGATATTGGTTCTCTTCCTCAGGACACAGCCTCTTCTGGCCATATGTTTAAAGAAGAGAATCACTGCTCCTGGCTCAGGGTCTGCAGTGAAGTGATTGGGTCCCTCCCACAGGATATGGTCTCCTCCAACCATAGTCACTGTCCCTGGCTCCAGGCCTTTAATGAAGTGAATCGCTGCCCCTCGTCTGGGGCCAGCTTTAGCAAAGTGAGTCTCTGCCCCTGATACGGGCTCATTATCAAAATGAGTCTCTACCGCTGATGTGGGGTCTTTAAAGAAATGAAAATAAATCTCAGCTTCACCAGTTCTCTCCATAGAGTGCAGGGGAGTCTCTGCTCCAGCACACCTCCTCCTCTCTTTCCTCACTGACCTTGGAGTCAGTATGGTTGTTTGTCTCACTGTTCTACTTCTTGCACCACCACCAGCCAGAAGAAGAAGAAGGGCAAAAGAAGAAGAAACAGGAAGACGATGGAGGAAGAAGCCTCCTCTTCCAGCTTCTTCTTAAGAAGTGATCGTGGAGGCATCCAATTGGCTCAGCCCCAGAAGTGGGTCTGGCTCAGAGTTGGGGAGAGTTACAAGCAACTTCTTACAGAAGCCATCTTTACAACAGCCCCTTCCCCCTTATCAGAAATGGCTATCCTGCCAAACCATGACATAAGTAAATTTGGGTTAGTTAAATAAAGTCTACATAAAACTAAAAGCATATCTCGTTCATCTGATCCATTATTAGAAAAACACTTCCAAAGGACGTGAGAGTAGCACTGGGTTTGAGGGATAAAATCAATTCTAATTGCAATTACTTAGGTCTTTTTAACTGCAAATACTTGAAGAGCTGAAAAAATAATAAGCATGAAATGTTTTTTGTAAGACTTATGAGCTACAGTTCAGTTTCTATGGTTCATGAAATCAGTATGATTAACTTTAGATTTTGCAACACTATTAGCTACCTCGAATCCTAAAATTTCCTCCAAGTCAGAAAACAAGCCATTTGTCTGTATAGTTTCATAACTGTTGTCTTGAATTCTAATATGTATGTATTATATATGTATGTCACATGTAATATTACAAATGCATATGTTGTTCTGCTTTAAGATTCTATGATCCTTTTGATTTTAATTGTCACGTGCAAAGTAATCTTTAAGCTTCATTGACTTCTGTGTTGTCTCAGATTAACAGTTTACAATTAATCTGAAGAGACGTTATCCAGTCTTTCTTCCACATATCTCCAGAGGTAAGTTAGACAGGTCTTAGAAAAATCCTTTTGCCCTTTGTTCCTCAGAGGAATTAAAATACTAAAAAACAATTTTGAGCTTAAGTTGACATTTGTCTGAGATATATATTTTAAAAAAGAGACATTAAAATTGAATGTACTACATCTAATTGTCCATCATACCATGGTTGAAAAAAAACAATTTCACCATTTCTCGGATATTCCTGGAAAATTCCTGCATTTACAGAGTGCAGCTTCATGAATTTTTCCCAAGACTCTGTGTGTTTTCTGTGGTTCACTTTGAGTGAAATGTCCAAAGCCATGGTCTTTGACTATGAGAGAACACAAGTTCCTCGAGGATCTTCAGAAAAAAAGCTATGTCATTGGATTTAAAACTGGATAGGCCAATCTAAGTTCCAGTAATGAAAATAGTGATGACATTAAAAAAATAATAATGTTAACTAAGATATCTAGAAATTACCATAAAGACCAACTATTAGCAGAAGTTCCACCAACAGAAAATGGATTCAAGAAATGAAACGATTTTTAAAAAAAAAAAGATACTGACATTTTGTTGCCAATTAGTAAAAGAAAGTATAATTTTCAACAAGTGTCAAAGAGAGTTTTGCCGTATTTTTAAATAAATCACAATAAAGATATGTATTGTCTAAGTGTTCTTTTTAAAAAAGCTTTTCCTATTTGCAAGTTTTTCTTTCCATAATCTTGAAGGGGTTTTGTCCTAATTTATAAATGATTTCTGAATATTTGGAGGTTTTTATTCAAAGACCTCTTTATTTCAGAAATTCTACTTTGTGGTGACCAATGAAATTTGGCTTTGAAAATCTGGCATTTCAAATTTTGACACTTCAAATTTTGACACTTCAAATTTTGACACTTCAAATTTTTGAAATTGATTTAACATATATTATGTTGTTTCTAAATAGAAATAAAAAACAAAATCCTGTTGAGTTTTGAAGGTCTTTTTTTTTCTGTCAGTTTGTACCCCAAACCAAAATAAAGTCAGAAATAAGTTTGAGCTTGTTTATCTGTGATGGAGGAATGGATTTAGCCAACAGCCCAAACTCTTAGTGTCCTAGAGGGCAGCAGAACTCTTTGGCTAACGTGGCCACGTTTTGTTGTTAAAGTGATGGCTAGGATAAAATATCTGTATCTCCTTTTTTGCACATTGAAATAAAACAAAACAAAAAAATCTGATTTTACACTTTATTTAGTTTGTACAGAACCCCCACCACACACATGAAAGAATATATATATAATATGCAAATAAAGTATTTGGTTTTAAGGTGTTTTTTTTAAAGAAATGAAAAAAAAAAAAAGACATAAGTATAATGTCAGAGAGACAAAATGTCCAAGTCTAAGTATGAAAGTTGGGAGTGGACAGAGCATGAGGAAAATGCAAAGCACCATTAACACAGGTAAACATGAAAAGTTATGAACTCAGATAAGAGCAGTAGTCACTGCAGCCTATGCAGCTGGGCTGCAAAAAAAATCCAGATGGTGAGGAGAGGAGTGAACTGTGGTGATAGCTTGAAATAACAGCCCTGGGCCTGCTTCAGCCTTGATAGCACTGAGAACTTACATCTATGAGACCTAGGGAGCACTTATATGCCATGAGTTGGACTGATAGAGGTAAAAATATTTGGAAGTCTGTAAACCCCATCAGCCAACTACGCAGAAGTCTGAAACGATCATATTTTCTTGTGAGACTTGGTGTGTAATTTACAGTGAACTGAAATAAAAAGAGATGATATCAACAAGATACAGAAAGTCACCTGAACAAAATAAGGAAAAAATTAAATAAAATACACTTATAAAATATTGGTGATCTACAATACTTTGTTAACAAACATAACAGGTACTTTTTTACAGTTTTTTAAAAAGCTAATATTTAGTTTAAAAAAGTTTTGCAGTGGGTTTTTGTTTACTTGTTCATGATTCAGGTTTGGAGAAGATTTTACTGTCAAAAATATGTTCATCCTGATACTTTAGTCACAAAGATAGTTTGTAAATATAAAGAACAGTCTTACAGCACTTAATACATGGAGACTGGGGTTAGGAAACCAGAGCCCAGTTCACCACTCTTCTATCTGTAACATAGCCTTGGAAAGATTGTTTGTCCTTTGCAAAACATTACTTTTCCAAACAGTTGATATTGAAATTTCTACAGCATCACTTTGTTGTCACTAAAGTAAACATGAAAAGAATTTTAAAAACTAAGCAGATGATTGAGCAGTAAGATACTATAATAATAGAAACTGTTGTATAACTTAATCCAGGTCAGTTAGCAGCACAAGAGTCTTCGAGTAAGTGTAAAACTACAGGGTCTGAGTGGTTCTTGGGAAACTTATGGAAAAGACATGGATATCATGTATAGTGAGGAGTTAAAGAACTTAGATTTTGGAACTTGGAACAGAATCACAGAGTAACAGAATAACAGAATCACGGAATGGTTTGGGTTGGAAGGAACCTCTAGAGATCATCTAATCCAGGCCTTCTAAAAAATCAGGACATTCTAGATCAGCACACACATGAATATATCCAGGTGGATTTAGAAAGCCTCCAGGGAAGGAAATTCCACAGCCTCCCTAGGCAGCCTGCGCCAATGCTCCCTCACTCAATAAGTTTTTCCTTATGTTTAAGTGTTCCAGCTTTTGTCCATTACTCCCAATCCTATCACTGGATGCTACTGGAAAGTGTTGTCCCATCTTCTTGACATATTCCTTTTAAATATTTTTAAGTATCAATGATGTCTCTTCTCAGTCTCCTCTTCTCCAGACTAAACAACCCCAGTTCCCACAGCCTTTCCTTATAAGAAAGATACTCCAGTCCCCTGATCATCTTGGTGGCCTTGTGCTGGCCAAGTTCCCTGTCCCTCTTGAGCAGTGAAGCCTAAAACTGGACTCAGTACTCCAGATGAGGCCTCAACAGGTCAGAGGAGAGGGAGAGGAGAACTTCATGGGGGTATTATAGAAATATATTTATTATATAGCACATATAGATAAGAGTAGAGACTAGAATCATTTCCCATTGTATGTTTGGAAAAATACAAACTTTTACTGGGTGATAAGAGCTAGTATTGCTCTAGGTGCAATTTGTACTTAATTGTATATTCAGTGTGGAATAGCTCAAGTCAATGTAGAAGAGAGTCTCAGGAGTCAGTAAACTTTGTAGTCTTAAGTCTACACAGTGACTGATACTGGAGTTCAAATTGATGGGTGAAAAAATCCATCAGTTCATCATGTCAGAAGACCAGTGGTGTAATGGACACTTGTGCACTGTAAGATCACCAGCAGCTCAGCAAAGGTCCGGGTGAAGGGATATCTGATGCACGGCAGTTATTACTATGTTCTCGATCCCTTAGGAAATGCTCATCCATATCCTCACTCCTTATTCCAGCTCATGTAATTTTCTTCATTTACCTACTCTAGCAGGTGACCTGGGTTGTTACTGAAAAGTCTGGGAGTCTTCCTCTCAAAACAGGAGCACCTGTATATATGAAAATCAAGACTGTTAGCCAGCATATGTGTCATGGTTTAGACCCATCAATGGACAAAAGACCACTATTAGATTCAAGTACCAAAGACTTGAGAATTGCCAAAGGGCAGGGAGACCTTAATTGCCACTTATGGTCCCAGACAAAACAGACCAGGCTACTCGTCTTGGGGAAGAAAACAGAAAATAATTTAGTGCAACACCAACCAAAACATAACCATAAACCCCCAAAACATAACAAATATAAACCAACACAGAATGGTACTGTGATGAAGAGTACAAGCAGCCCTTTAAGAGCACCCTCTCCCCACCTTTCTCCTCATCCCAGGCTTAGAGCCCCGATCCTGGTGTTTTTATCTCCTCTGACGCTGAATGGCACAATGGGGCAGGGAATAGGGGTTTCAGTCAGTCTATCCCTGAAAGCTTCTGCTGTTTGTCTCTCCTCAGGGCAGGCAGGCTCCACACCGGTCCTCCTTGCTGCTCTGTGGGATACCTCACACACTCATCAGCTCTGCATTGGCCACTCTGACATGCGTTCATCCCAAAGGCTGCAGCTCCTCTCTGCCTCTCGTGTGGGGCTGCTCTGCGGCCCGCAGGCTCTCTAGCACGACCTGGGCCATGGCCGCCTCCCCACACAGTCCCTCGCCCATCCGAGTGCACTCACACGGAGCTGCTGGTGGCTCTCAGTCCTGCCATTGCCCTCCACGGGTTGCAGGGGCACAGCCTGTGTTCTCACCACGGGTTGCAGAGGTGTCTCAGGTCCGGTGCTCCTTCTTCTTTCCTCCTCCTCTGACTGTGGGGTCTCCATCTTGTATCACTCTTACACTTCTTCCCAAGAACTTCAAATTCCTGTCCTTAAATAGTGATTACAGAGGCACCAGATTGGCTCAGCTGGGCCAGAGGTGGGTCTGAACCCAAGAGCTGGGGGAAGGTCTAAGAACTCTTTACTGGGTCTTCACTGCAATCCCCTCCTATTACCAAGCAAAAAGTGCGCCTTGCTAAATCATGACAATACAATACATGAAAAGAAAGGAAGCTTTCCTGTAAGAGGAAATGTGACTGAATCCTGCAGTATTTCTACATGTGAGCTTTCCCAGGGTGGTGGATTCCATGGAGTCAGGCTCCCAAGGATCTGTTCCTTATTTCTGTCCTTCATGGTTTTTTTGTGGCAGAGAATTCTCATCTAGTCACTGCTAACAACAGCATGAATGAGAAAAGCTCTGGAAAAGATGCCTCAACCAAGTGGTCTGCAAATTCACATGAAGGTCTGGGAAGTCAGTGGACACCTTGGGGAAATGTTCTGTCTAGTATAACTCAAGAGTTTAAGGTGGATATCGGATAGCACGTTGTGAAACCATTTCACCAGACAGAGTTAGAGCAGAACTTTGCAAAAATCCTATCTCTCTCCTCAACCTTGATCCAGCTCACAGCTGATAGCAGCTGCAGAAGTGGAAATGCCTGTGATGAAAGATGAAGGCAATATCACTCCCTCTCCAACTCATTCTTCCTGAGAATATGAAGAGTCTTGTTTCCATGTGGAAAGCACAGGATAATGAGACCCACTGGGCAAACATTGGGCCTCTCACTTATTGTATCTCATCATATGCAAGAGATTAAATGTGCAAAGTCAAATTACAGAAAAAATAGGATGGCTGCAGAGCCTAATTGGAACCGCATGTTGCAGAGAAATGGGTTTTGAGTAGAAAACTGGCATATTCATTTTTTTTCATATTGACAAAAACAGGTGAGAAATAAGTCTGTTAAGAATGTGGGCAAAGAGAACTAACTATTGCATCAGTAACCAGAAACTGGTAGGTCATAAAAAAAGGATTTCTGTTCACCAGCTGCTCAGAGTGTAGGCTACTTTTAGCTGTGATGAACCTACTATCTCCTTTGAAAGGTCTGGGATTGTCTTATTAAGTGCTCTAAGTGGTAAGACCAGAGCTGTTTTTGTTGGAGCAAGAAATATTTTCTTTTATTTTTATATCCTCGATGTTCTCAGTGTATTATTCTTAGATCACACTGAAGAGTAAATCAAGCTGCTAAAGTGAACACAAATTCATTTGTAACTATGTGTGCACAATGGGATTAAGCAACAGGACACAGTGGGAGCTTGACAACTAAGAATTTTTTACTGTTTTGTGTCCATTACCTTTTCTTCAGGCTAGGCAAGTCTGCTGCTATGGGACTGATCATTGTTATCTCGTTTTTGTCTGCAGTAATGAGTTGGTTGGTGTTTGTTTTTTTCTTGAACACATCAGGCTCAATTACAGGTTGGATAGATAGTTTTGGGTTTGTTTGTCAAAAGAAGTGAGATGGTTTTAGAGTTATAGGGACCTCTTGGAAAATCTCTGGGAGGTTGTTGGACACTTAATTTCTCTTTGAGTTGATACAATAATTGATGAATTTCTCAAAAATTAATAACAACAACAGCAAAGAGATTTATGTAATTCTGCCATAAAATCCTAGATCAGACCCATTAGCTGATATAAATAGCGTAGTTAAATTTCCATGTATGTACCATGATTTATACTAGCTCAGAGTCTAGTTTTTTATTTTCTCATTCTGACTAGGTTATGGTTTTTTAAAAGTGGATGTGTTGTTTACGAAATCCAGAGGTGCAAAAGAACCAGGTTTCAAACTTAATTTCACTGAATATGAACTAAAACCATAGCCACCAGTAAATCTGGAATGTTTTTTTCAGCGGTATTATTGCACATTCTTATATTAGTTGTCTATTGAGGAGGTCTAAACCATGTCACAACTAAAGTTTTATACAGGAAAGCATACAAGAATTATGTGACAGGGAAGTAGGAAAAAGAAAACTGGATGGGACATTTCCATTGGATGGTGTTCAGCCTAAGACAGGTAAAGCTCCTTGAGCTTATGGGATACATCCAGGTTTTATTGTTGTGGTGGGACCTTGCAGTGCCAGATTAAAACAGCATGGTCTCTCAGAAGACTGTTAGTTTTCATTCTCCTAACTATAGACAAGTATACAGAGATATTGGGTCAAATTTGGGAAACAGTTTACTTTTCTCATATGTGAAACTCAGACTCCAGTCAAACAAAATGAGACAAAAACCATGAAATAGAAATTGTGTTTACATCTGGGCAAATATTTAATCTACACCACACTAGGTGTGCTTAAATGTGTGTCTCTATTGACATTCACGTTTGAGCTCTTCTCTAATTTTTATTATTCTGTTGGTATATTTTTATTGTTTTGTTACCTTTTTTTTCTCCTCATTTCTTTATAGTGATGTTTGCAAACTACATGGATGTGTCCTTAAATCCAGATTTTCCCTCCACCACCCAAGGGCTTGCAAAAGAGTCTTAAAACACACCAGCTGTGATATGAGTTTTTAGAGCTTATTCTCTTGCTCTGATAATAAATCTCTATGAGAATGGCAGTAGGAGAAGCTGGGCTGAAGTGATATTGATGTAAAAATCTTTGACACATTTTTTTCCCAATAACATGTGTGAAAAACCTACTCTAGACAGTATATATGACCGTTAGACTCTTGACAGGCATCCTTGTTTCCTTATCTGAAACGCCAGGAACTTTGGTTTTACGTGTTTTTTCTAAGTGACAAGGGTGTCTTGATTCAGCCCATGGTGTGTCTGCCAAGATCGTAGCTGCCAAAGATGCAAGAGGAGACACTTCTTAGATTCTCCTTTCAGAACAGCTTCCAGCTTTCTTGGGGCTCCTCTGCCGTTACCAGTTATACATCTATAAACAGGGCTGAAAAAACTATGTCTGTGCATGCATGAAATGGTGACCAACCTCTTCTGAGCTATGTTTCTGACATCTTAGTACCCCCAGTCTCTGCAGAATTCCTGTTCTACTTATTACCAATGAAACTCATTGTCTGAGCTCATGCTTGTTTTCTGTCTGTCAATATCCACATGGGACCTAACTCATTTTTTTTTCTGTCATACCTTCCTTTTAATCTTCAAAATCAAAAGAACAGATCAGAAATATCACTCTGTGCTATTGGCAGTAGTGGATCTTCAGTGTCTGATAACATTAGGCACAGCGCACACGATGTGAGAAGCTCATTCCCGCTACAGAAGATTTCCTTTCTTTTACTGTTTCTCAAGAATTAATATTCTTTTATAGATCTTTCTCATTCTTTCTCTTTTTTTCTTTCTCTAGAGTGCCTTAAAAAACAAGAATATCACTACTTTGGAGAATAAAGGTAGAGTTCAGGTTTTTATACATACTTTATATGTCAGTTCTAAAGGCTCCAATATATACTCTTTCATCCTGAGATATAGTTTTAGCTTCTTCTGCAACTGTCATAACAGAACAGCTCCCACACAGCACACTGCTCACTGCTGCAGGGACTGGCCCTGGAGATGTCTGTAGGTGTGAGGAGCACAAGTCCCATACACAAAGCACAGAGCTGAGCAGGTGTCAGACACTGTGGTATGGGCAGCTGCCAGTCACTACTGCTAGGACAGTTAGCAACCTGTTAATTAACAGCACTGGCAGTGATTAGTAACAGCAAAAATCACCAAATGTCCAGTTCTTCCTCTACCCTTTTTGTCATCTCAGCTTGTGTAGATGAATATAGGGTTAAAGCAGTGGTGCAGTGATTTCCCTGCTGCTTCTTGCCATGGAGTGTAAATTGTTTATTAATGGATATAAAATATTCATCAGAAACACAACATTTTGTCCAGCAACTTTTCCAGTTACTTGCTATGTGGCAGCAAATAATTTATCAATGTGACACTTCTCTAAAAAACAAAACTAAAACCCAGACAAAACCACCAAACCCCTGTCTTCTGCTCTGACGTGCTAAAGCACTTTACACTTGACTTTTTTTTTCACTTTTTGATGGTTACTCTTCCTTAGAATTAGATATTAATCTCAGTTTGATTCTAATTTCAAGTGAATCTTCCCACTTATATTCTCACTATGTACTAAGAACTTAGTGTTTGAACTCTTCCTTGAGGATTTATCTTGGCTATCTTAGTCACCAAAAATCCAAGTTTCTGAAATTTTGTCTCAGCTAACTCCATGAAAAAAGAACCCTGAAAAGCCTTTTTTAACTAGTGAATTTATTATTGATCCAGATTATTCCTTTATTAAAGCCTACTTGTTTACTACTCTATTTTTCCTTTCATTCTTCTCAGGTATCCAGAGTTCTTTTCCGCCCTCACATTTATGGGTAATTTTCAGGAAAGTTACTTGAAAGTCTGAAGCATTAAAAAACTATTTATGTTAATTCTGCTGAACATGCTGCTAATATAAGAACTAACATCATAGGTATTTTTAAGACTAAGAATCTATGATAGGTATTGGAAAAATAGAAAGTGAAATTTATTCTAAAGAGGTGTTTTCAAAGAGTCCTAATTAGGTTGAGGAAAAATAGAAATATGCTTGCCATTACAGTTTTGTAAATGGCAATAGCTGTGAATTTACAGAATGACACAAGCTCTAGAACACATTTGTCAAGGAACAAACTTCAGGGACTTTATGCACATGTTGAGTAATAAACAATAAAAAGGAGTAAAATCTCCAAGAGGATGTTATCCACCAATTTAGATGTTAGATTTTTCTTTATTCTTTCTTCTTTTATTATTATTTCTTCTTTTTTTATTGGTCAAAATCTTGAAAGCTAAGGATTATGTGAAGAGAATTGTTAGTAGAGAGGAATTCCTTCTGTTTTTCCCTATCGACTTTTTTTGAGGCTATTAAGACAATAATTCTGCAGAATTTAGATATAGAAGATAATTGATAAGTATGTATAGAAGGATAATTAAAATGCAAATGGTCTTTTATTAAATGTAATGAAAGTTGTAAATCACTCATATTGTTCAGATGTAAAACATCAATTATTCCTTGAGTCTTCAAGTATTTGCTAGATAGTTACTACTTAAGAGGAAGACTGGAGAAAAAGATGCCCTTTGGGCACCATATGGTGAGATGATCCATGACTCAACAGTGACTGACCCTCCCAGTGACCAGAGCAGGAGACAGGGAGAGATGTGAGGCTGCAGGACAGGAACAAACAGACATGGTGAGTACTGTATTCGTGCTAGAAATCACAAGGCTGTTTGAATTTTCCAAAGCACAGTGATCCAGTCACATCGTGACAATGCAGAATGAGGAGTGGTCTCAGTGTCACAGAGCTGGTGCCACATGACTGTGCTGAATTTCTTATTGAGACAACAAAGGGTTTCCTTTTGCAGGGAGCAGCCTGTCTCCATTTCTCTCTTGTGAGTATGGACAGGCAAGACAGAGTGTCTTTTCCCACAATTTGCTGTATCAGCATAAACTTTCTTCAGAGAAATATGTCCCACATTAGAGCAACAGACAGATGAGCAAGAAAGATTCCTTTCAGTAAGTGATGATACCTTACGAAGAGACAAAAAATAAGACTGCAATGTATCATAAATAGGGTTAATCTGTATGAATTCTTGTGGCTTATTCAACACCAATTCTTATTAATAGTTTCTGCCCTTCAGCTGTGGGTGGGCAGATGGATGCCAATGTGGCCTCAGGCTGCTGTTGGTATATCCTAGGCTCTGTCTGCATTCCCAAGATAAGTGTTTGTCTAGGTTATGCATTGCTGAGGGCTTCTAGGCTTCCATGCTCTGTTCTGGTAGCACCTTAAAAATGGACAGGAGCACTCAGTGACTAAGAACAAGTAGTGAGAATTAATAAATGGAGATTTTTCGTGTAGTTGGCAGACAGCAGTGTCTGTTTTACAGACCAGCAGAATCTGGATTTCTGTGAATGAGGGAGAGGTTGTCTTGTTCGTTTGTTCATAAGAAGTCTGCTTGAGCCCCAATTGTAACAGCTAAACTCTATGGGAAAGCTGCTAGTTGTGTTAGGTCACATATGATGTCCTTAGCACAGAGACAAAGAAGATATTTTACAGGAAATTCTTTATAAACACAGCTTTTGAATACACTTTGGTTGTCCTACAGGCACTGTCAGTGCTACATTGTCATTTAAAACAGATCATGGTTAAATCCCAGCATGAGTAGAGACTATTTCAAGATCAATAAGAATATAGCACTTTCCTCTTTAGTTGATGCAATATTTGTATCCATTTACAGAAAAAAGAAAACCAAAATATTATTTTATACATTAGATATAAATGGTCAATTAAATTAGCTCAAACACCAACTTGTCTTAAAACTTAACATAATTTCCTTAACTGTTGTGCCCACAGGAACTGGACCCGCTTTCCAGTTATTGTCCTCAGCTTGTACTGGTGCATGGGGTTGTTCCTCCCCAGGTGCAAAACTCTGCACTTGCTCTTGTTGAACCTCATGAGATTCTTCTTAAGAAGTTGGAACACAAAAAGTTCAAGTTAAACACAAGGAAGAACTATTTCACAGTGAGAATATGGGAGCCCTGGCTTAGGCTGCCCAGGGAGGGTGTGGAGCCTCCTTCTCTGGAGGTTTTCAAAACCTGTCTGGATACATTCCTTTGTGACCTGACCTAGGTGGACTTGCTTTAACAGAGGGGTTGGACTAAATGATTTCTAAAGGTCCCTTCCAACCCCTACCATTCTGTGATCCTCTGATTCTGTGATTCTCTGAAATGAAATTTCAGAGGAGGAAAATAAAATTGACTTTGTGTATAGTAGAAACCCAAGGCTGTAATTGTTAATTCCTCTGGAATGCTGGCTTTCTGGTGTGGAAATATATAATGAGTGCACATCACAGTGGATGTCTGCTTTTTTACAGAAACAAACTTCCTTGCTCATCCAAGACATCTTCATATATTTTGTTAATGGGTCAGCCAGGAATAAAGTTAAGGAGGTACATTTTTAATGTATTAGGACATTCTCCATTAAGTTGAGTCAGAGGAAACTAATTTGCTACAGTTGAGCATATGCTCCATTTTAATCAGAAGTGTAGCTAGGGTGTTATTCAGCAGATAAATAGTAAAGAGTTCAGGACGACAATGGGCTTAGTTCTGCCCAGTTCAAATGTCACGAATTACCCTCTGGAGCCACTTATATTCACTCATTGACTCGAGAATAGTATTTTAAATTAGGCAGGTAAATTAGAAGATGATTAAGAAACTTCATTTAGAGCACAACTATGTACTTGTCAATTATATTGGCAGAGAAATAACCTGAACTAGGAGGGTCTGAGTAAGGCATCCTTTAAATTTTTTTTTCCTCAATGAAATCTCTATATCTGGAAAAACCTCATGGAAGGCAAATCTCAGTAACGGGTTCACTGTTAGGATCCATTCTACAAATGTGAGGTGAAATAATTTCTTAGAACACATTTTTCTACTGAGAATGCTCCTGTTTAAAGAACCAGTGATGCTACTGTCGTATCAACAAGGCTAGTGTCTTTCACATTATTCATACCTCAGAAGTCAGCTCAATTGTCTCTTTTGTATCCCAGAAACGTTTTACTGGGGATATCTATCTTCATTTTGTTCACATCAGCACCCGAGTAGGAACAGCCTTCTATGTATCATACCTCTGATTGTGAGAGGTGACCGAAGCATTGTATAAGATATGGGACAGCACTTTCGGGAAAGTAAGATGTCATCCTGCTTCATAAAATGCTGACTGTGGATGTGCATGCCCACAGGGCTCACCATGACAGCGGTCTCAAAATGCCTGAATCATCTTGTTGCTCCTGTCATGCAAGCATTAAACAATGTCACATCTCAAACTAGAAAACACACATTCTGGTTTGAGAAATGTGCTGGTGCAGCAACAAGAAAAATATTCCTCTCCTGTAATTTTTATACACAGTTGACATATGTATCTCTAATGTTTAAATGTGAAAGTTACTCTTCTGTCGTGTTGAATGAGGTAGACTATTTGGTAGCTGAACTTGCATATTCTTCTGATACAGCATATAAATCAAAGAGTCGCCTCTCTTCAAAAGCAATTAAAACATGCTTGAAATACAGATAACACTCTTTTTTTAAAGTTGCCAAAATATATGAGTCCAGATCCATTTGACTTTTCCTAAAAAGCAAAGTCTGTCTCAAGAAATTCATCAGGAACTGGACCCTCAAGAAAAAGAGATTCCTGTACAAATTTGTGTAAAACAAGCCTGCATTGCAGGCAGTGAATCACAGGGAAATGTCTTTTTGTTGTAAGTGAATCAGTGTGGTTTTCCTCTCTGGCACAAAGCTCTATGCAAAATAAAAGCAGTTTCATAGGCACTGTGAATCTGTGGTGAACTGATGATCTCAGACTAGATTAAAAAAACCAAATCTACAAATCTATACTTTCTTCTCTTTTGCTTTTGATTTCACTCATATACTGCTTTGAATGTTTCCATGTATCACAATTTTGTGTGTCCCTCCCTATTTCAATTCAATGTCTTTACTATTATTTTATTTATGTTTTCCAAAAGTATTTCTAAGGTTTTGATTTTATTCCTGTTTATAAAGGTAAAGGAAAAAATATCCCACAAATATTTTCAAACAGTGCTATGAGCTAGACTGATCCTGCTTCTTCATAATGGTGATTTATTCTCCTAGGAAGACAGTACCTAACGTTATATGATGAAGTCAATGTTAAGAAATTTTTAAAACAGAACCATCAAGGTTAAGTTTCATTTTGTTTCTCACTCTGAGAACACTACTCTGTGCTGGCCTCTAGTGTGAATGCAATTTATCTTTTTACTTCATCTATCAAAAGCAGCCAGTTGAGGTGCTAACATCCAAGTTAAAACACTGGAGCTTGACTACCTCAGTTAATTTACTGACTTCTGTGAAAATGTAGATCAGATACTTGGCAACCTATGTAACCAGGGTACCAACCTTCTTAAGCACCTTATTAAGGGTGCTTCTTTATGGAAATCTTTAAGGCCGTTGTGCATTATACCATGTTTTGCACACCATTCTCTAAACAAACATGTAATTGTCATAACAGAAGGACATATTTATGGTGGCACTGAAATTAACCGCACTATTAGAGTAGCTTTTCCCTTTATTCATACAGGCCAGTATTCAACTTCTTAGAAAATCTACATACTTTTGCAGGTTTATATTCTTGATCAAGTGAAAGAAGCCCAATCTGTAGTTTATGTACAGAGTTTCACAGAATCTTTCTGTGTTAATGTCATGTTTCAGCAAGGAGTAGCTTTTGCTTGGTAACAGGGTGAGGGGGTTGCAGTGAAGACTTGATAAAGAGTTTTCTCCCCCTCTCCTCCCTCCCCACTCCATCCCCCTCCCCCCCCCCACCACCCCACAAAGCTCCTGGGTTCAGACCCACCTCCAGCCCAGCCAGGCCAATCTGGCACCTCTGTAAAGTGATGCTTAGAATGGAGAAGTAGGAGAAGGAATTTCTTTGAAGAACACTGTAGGACCAGCAACATTATTTATCCTGGTCGAGATGAGAAAAGAATAATGAAGAAAAGCAAGGGGTTATGGGGATAAGGGAAGAAAATGAAAAACATATGTGTGGTGCTTTAGCCCTGGCTGAGTGCTAGGTGCCCACAATGTTGTTCTATCACTCCCTCTCCTAAACTGAAAAGAGGAGAGAGAAACATAACAAGAGGTCTGTGATTCAAGATAAGAACAGGGAGATCACACAGCAATTAGTGACGTGCAAAACAGAGGCACTCATAGGATCACAAGTCCTGAAAGCAATCCTGCTCCAACATGACATGAATTCGCAGGTCCAGTCAGGAACTTGTTCCAGTGTGGGCTTCCCACAGGGTCACAACCTCCTTTATACATCCACTTGCTTTGGTGTGGGGTCCTCCACAGGCTGCAAGTGAATCTCTGCTCTTTCATGAACCTCCATGGACTGCAGAAGGACAGCCTGCCTTAGCATAGTATTTACCACAGGTCACAGGGGAATCTTTCTTCCAGTGCCTAAGCACCCTCCTTCCTCTCCTCCTCCACTCACCTTGGTGTCTGCAGAGATGTTATTCTCACATTCTCATTCCCTTCTACTGCTGCCGCAGTTTATTACTTGTGCACAGTTTATCATTTGTGCAGCAATTTCCTCCCCTTCTCAAATACATCACAGAGGCGTCCCCTCAATCTCTAATTAGCCAGACCTTGGTCAATGAGTCCATCTTTGAATTGGCTGGTACTTGCCCTATCAGATACAAAGGAAGCTTCTGGCAACTCTTTGTTAAAACAATCCACCCCTGTAGCCCCCCACCCTCCACCAAAACCTGGCCCAGACAAAACCACTACAATATGGAAAAACTATGGCCATTCTGAGTAATTGTGAAAGACTGGAGAAAGAATTATATGTATAATAGTTCAAAGAAGGTGATTTATAAAATTAAGAGATTATAATGGAAAACAACCTGTCAGAGTGAAATATATATGTATATAACACACACACACACACACACACACACACACACATATATATATATATATAAAAATTAGGGAAAACTGTATTCCTGACTAGTGTAACCTGTTTGAGTGACTCCAACCCTCAGTCTGCTTTCACACCAAAGAGGGATTATGGACACATCAGTCGCCATAGACGCATCATGCTTGAATATATGTACTTTCCACCCTGCTTGCACTGATAAACTTCATAAACTGTAGGTCAGCTTTGTCCAGAACCAGTACCAGTGCTGGGTGCTGGCTTTTCCTTTGGGGTACATAAGGAATCTGGGACATTTGCTGTGCCTTGTATCTGTTCCCCACATCTGACACTATGCAGCCCTATTGGAGGCGGGTACCCTTTGCACCATGCCCTCTATGAGGAAAAGGAGGTTCATCAGTGCAATATGGACATGAAAAAGCATCTGAGAGCATGACTTCTTGAAATAGTCGGACCAGAGAGGGTGATACAGACATCACTTAGCTGACAGCAGCCTGAGATGCTGTGGTACCATCCCTAGAAAGATTTCAATTTAATCCTAAAAAACACCACGACCACAGTAGAGCAGTGCTCTGTGAGAACAGTTTCCCCTGAGCAGAGAGTGTTGTGTTTGGAGACTAGGCTTTGCTGCCACAGGTTAGCTGCAGTCCCCACATTCTAGTATGGATTGTGTGGCTGGGCACAGCTGACTCACCCGTTGCCCAGCATGAACTGTGACAAGGTTGTTTTGCTTGTGCAACTGCCTAGCTGCATAAAGAAGATGAAAGTGTGGATGCTTTGGCAACAAAGACAATATATTTTCAGCATGATATGAGAAGTGATTGAATCTCAAGGATAGTAAACACTGGATTTCAAGATATCTTTTTGTTACATCTTTTCTTGAGTTTGTGGGTTTTTAGGGGTTCTTTTCACTACAGCTAAAATACCAAACTTCTGCCTATTTACCGGATCACTTTTTATTCTCTTCATTTGCTGAATATCTTTGGTAAAAATTTAGTCTTAATAAGAAGGCATTACCCAATTGGCACAAAGTTTGTATATTGAAGAAAAACAGACTGTAGATTAATTTCACACAGTTGGAAACTAAATTTCCATTGGTAATAGTTTTAAATAACTGAATATACCAAGCCCATTCAAAGCAGACAATGTTCAGACTACCTGCAGTCATCCCCATCTTGTGATACAGATAATAAATTTTGCTTTTTCAGTCAATGCAGCTCATTGCCTGTCAAGTGTCCTTTTAATAAATTAATAAACAAGAAACTGCTGTCTACCCATTACAGAAATGAATTCCCCTCATAAAACAAATAAATACCTCTCAGGATTAATTTTCTCATTTCTTTATGTAGGTTCAAAATTCACATACTTAGCTGAGCAGAAATCGTTTCCTTCTTCATCACTTAAGAAAAGTTTCTTTACAGAATAGCTGAATGGTTTTTTTTTATCTTTTCAAATTTCCTACCAATATTAAATACTATGGAGCAAAGACAGGAAGAGACATGATATATATTTTCAAAGATGTTGAGAAACAGATATACTTTAAAAGACATTTTTGACAACACCAATTGGAATTTATCCAGATTTGAGAATAAATTGAAGATATAATAACTTCTTAATATGAAGAAATCTGTTAACAGGAAACTGAGATTCTAAAGCTTTCAAGAAAAAATATATTCACCTGGTTATGTTTTTGAAATTTTACCTTAAATCTATATTTTCCTAGGACAGTAAATTTAAAACCATCATATTTTTCAATAGAAAACAGTTAACCTTTTAAAGTACTTTTTAGCATAGAGCAAGAATCCCTGACCTTTCTTTTTTATTTTATTAAAGGATATCAGTTGATTGGAACAGAGTTTTTGCAGCAACACACTGGGAGCAGTAAAAACTCTTTCCTGGGATAAGGACCCATCTGGATATAACAATTGCTGATAATGCTACTCAGAAAACACAACAGTTGGTCATTACTTAACCTGAAATATTGTGTTTGTATTTCTCCCTAGCAAGTGCTTGAAAACAAAGTGTATGTACTTTACATCACAGAGTCACAGATTCACAGAATGGTAGGGGTTGGAAGAGACTTTTACAGATTATATAGTCCAATGCCCTGCTAAAGAAGGTTTATTATGACTCATAAAATAAGTACAAATGTAACAGACCAAGTCTACGGTCAAATGAGTGATTTCATGTTGCAAACACTTATCTCTACAGCCTACTTGGCCACTAAAGTCTTTTGCCAGACTTTTTCATATGACACATCCTGCAGCTTCCCATTGCAGTGGTGGCAAACACTGAAGACTATGTCCATTCTATTCTTGCAGAACCTTTGAATTCACATACTAAATTTCCATTTTAGATATATATTTATGTGATCATTTGCAAGTATTCAGAACTTCCTTCTTTAAGCAAGGATCTTCCAGCCACAGTTGTCTACTTTTTTTTCTTCTGTTGTTCAGTTTCTTGTAGTAGGAATCTTTTCGCTCTTCACCGAATGTTACCAGCTCTGAGCCAAACCTGCTTCTGGGACTGAGCCAATTATATGCCTCCATGATCACTTTTCAAGAAGAAGCTGGAAGAGAAGAGTGTTTCCTGTTTCTTCCTTCTTCTGTCTCTTCTTTCCCGGCTGGTGGTGGTGTAAGGAGTTGGGAGAGAGAAGCACCCATGCAAGGGAATTGGACTAGATGATCTCTAAAGGTCCCTTCCAACCCTACCATTCTATGATTCTATGATTCTAAGAATCCATGCCAGAGATATTCAATAAGGACTGCGTCCCATGGGAGGGACCCTGTATCAAAGCAAGGGAAGAATGTGAGGAGTCATCCTTCTCTGAGAAGAGAGAAATAGCAGAGATCATCTGTGAGAGACTGACCACATCCCCCACTCCCTGCCCCCCTGAGCTGTTGACGGGGGAGGAGGTAGAGATACCAGGAGCAGTGAGCTGGGCCTGGGAAGAAAGGGATGGGAGAGGGAGATCTTAAAGTGCTGGTTGCAATTTTCTCAATCATTCTTACTCCCTTTTGCTTTTTGTTCTGTTCTGTTTCTTGAGGTAGTAGAATAAACTTTCCCACTTTCCTCTCTAAGTCGAGTACTGGAGTCTGTTTTGCTTGGAACTGTAATTGGCAATGAGCCATCCCTGCCCTTGTCTTAATCCACAATAACCTTGGTTATGTTTTTCCTCCCATTTTGCTGGGGCCTTCATCATTCTAACAAGGATGGGGATGGATGGAAGGTACTGACTGTCATGGAGCTTCTGTGCTAGCTGGGCCAAACCATGACACTCATTTTCTAGACAGCCAGTTGTACAAACTGGAACATCTGAGGTCAATGCTATGGAAGTCAGTTGCAAGAATCATATCTGCAAATGCTCACATGGGTATATTCATTCATGGGGCTTGATAGGAGCTGGACAGAGGGGCTTTTTCTGATTGTCACCCATCATCATTTCCAGGGCTATGCCTACTCAGGGCAAAGCTGCCCATTGCTGTGGTTGTTCCTTCATGGTCCATCTATCTGGACAGTAGTACTGCCTTCATTACATGGCCTTCTCTAGCCTGGTGTCATATGTAACCTTCATGGGACTTCATCAGCCTCTTCTTTATCTTATTGTAAGACTCTGTCTGTAAAATGTAGTTCAATATGTAACCCATCATTTTAAAAATAATAAATTAATTAATAAACCTGTGAATCAAGGATCTGAAACATGCTCTTTCCTACTCAACATCAATGGTTTAATGACTAGGATACGTGGTCAATTTTCTATTTCTCTGTCTAAATAGGTGAATAATATTTACACACAGTATAAAATGCCATTAATTGACTTAACACTTCCACCATGTAGAGGCAATGCTCTAGAAAATTTTTATACTGAAGTTAGTGAAAAGAAACAGTTATAAGCCCATCCATTCCACAGCTTCTGCTCCCCAAATTCCCGTTCCAACTCTTCCATTTAATTTTGCAGTCATTACACTCATTAGAAAACATTTCTACATAATAATAGCAAGGAGCAATGCCTCTTGTTTTTGCTACCAGACTGAACAAATCAAATAGAAAAATATACAGGAAGATTAAGTAAAAAGTAAGGCTGTGCCATTTTTATTTTTATACTGCTTGCCTAGTTTTAGGCACCTGCAAAATCCTCAAATGTGGAGTTGATCTGCTCAATAACTGGGTAAGTGCCTACATTCTGTGATGATGCTTCCCCCAGGCTCCCCATTACACTGGTCTGAACAGGGGCCAGGACAGGAGCATTGTCTGATGCAGAGTTGAATTCTCTGTCCTTGTTCTCACAGATGTTTTGCAGAACATATTTAACAGTGTGGTGGCAATAAAAAGTACGACCTTTGTTCAGTGTACTGACTATGCATTCTGTCATATCTGGTGGCAGTGCAAGTAATAGATTCCATTTAAATTATGACAGGTTTGTTTTCAGGTGTTGTGCTCAGCCTGATTCAAAGTGACAGGTTTTCCCCAATTCTGTCACATGGAAAAAAATGCCCACATTAGTAAAACTGTCAAGTGAGGCTTTCTCAGTCTCTTCCTTTCTAGACATATTCAAAACCCATATCCTAAAGTGGCTCAGAAACATAAAACTCACTGTCTCCTCCCAACATAAATTCTTCAACCACTTGGCAACTCAAACAATTTGTTGTTTTCTGTCTGTCTGGGTAGGTGATAATTACCTTTGTTATTTTCCTGCAAGATTCACAATTCTGTGTTCCACACTGCTTCCTAACTCTAAACTGAGGCAGTAGTCTACTGGAAACTGCTTGTATGAGTGTTGTGATGCCACTTCCCATTACAGCTTGGGAAAACAACTGATTTGTTGGTGCCTCATGTCAAGCTTCATTCCTTTCCCTTTCTGCTCAGAAAACATTTGCCTTCTGACACCTCAATGGACATAAACTGCAAAGTCATTTGAAAGTAAGGCTGAATATAAGAGTGGCTTGAAGTCTCTTGTTTTCATTGAGCCTTTCTCCTAAAGGATTGATACTCTGCAGCTGAACTCATCCATCATGAAAGTTAATGTTGGGGGGGAGTCAGGGAAGGTGGCAGGGAAAAGGGCTGGGTGGGAGGTCAGGGATTTATCAGCTGCTAGTGAGTCAAGCAAGGGAAATACTGAGAATTTAGAGGTGCGTACACAGTGTTATACACAGTGAAAAAATATTTGCGTATACTTTTGAAAAAAGTGCTGTTAAGTTGTAAGCATCCAGTGCATCAGCCTCACACAGAAGCTGCTTCTCCTACTGGACAATGGAGTCCAAAACCTATTTTCATCAGTATGAGCCAGGAGAGAGATGGAAGCAAGCAGGAGACAGAAAAGACAGAAACGGCTGAAACTGAAGTCAGAATTTTCTCCAAATATTCTCTTTTGCTATCCTCACACAGCCTGGATGTTGCCCTGCAGCAAATGACTAAAGGAGAAAATGTTTGTCACGAAAGTACTTTAAAAGAGCCATGCCCGATAAACAAAAAAATCCACCAGCCTTTGTGTCTAAAAAAGGACAGCTGCCCAACGAGCTTTCTGAAGGATAACTTTTCACACGTCAGGACAAAAGTTGTCACCCTGAAAGAAACTCACTCTTTCTTTCTTTTTCTCTATGTAGCTGTCATGAATCTCACTATTTAAATAATGAAGTAGAAAAAAAAAATGGTACTGAGTTGTTTTTTTTCCTTCTGTCATATAGACAGTGCTGTCTGCTTGAATATCCTCTTCACTGTTTCCTTGAGTCTCTTTCCTGGTGTGTAGATTGTTAAGGTCCTGACTCTGACTTGCATGACACAGTTCCTCCTGACACCAAGCCTGCAATACTTTGAGAGGACCAAGGGAATATGGTAACAAAGGACTGACCACACCAGCCAAGTCTAATGACCAGTAAACCCAGGGTCATATCCTGAGAGCCTTAAGAGATACAAACAATTGAAGCCTAGAACTTGTTTTTGTACTGATGCTTAAAGTTAATACAAGCAATTAAACTTTATGAAGCATATGTTCCATATCACTGTTCATCAGACACTGCAGAGAAGATGTGTTATCTGGCCCAGCTACCTTGGGGCACTGACACGACTTTAAAAGTCTTTTAATACTGCTGAGCATGTGCTCAGCGTTTTGGATTTCACCAGTTTGATTGAAAACAAAGTCATAAAAGGAGACAGTGAGGCTTGTCAGGTACATTAATTAGGTAAATTAAGTTAACTCTAGACAGCATAGAAGTTGTATTGTAGATCTGGCATAAAACAGAGAGAATGCCAAATATTAACCAAAGAATTAAATGTAAACAGCTCTCTCAGAAGCCTTCTAATTAAATATCTGGGAAAATGATAGTGAAAACAAGTCAAATTATCAAATCTATGACAAAAATCTAATATTGAGAGTGAACCTGCCATTGAAACATCTATGGAAAGTCAATCACTCTTATTCTCATGAGGCTGAGCAGAAAAATGCCTTTCCACAAGCCAGAAGCTATGAGAAATGGTGGAGTCTTAGTTTAGGAGTGAAAGTCGATTAGAACAATTATAGTGCTAGAGGTAATTCTTTCTGCTCACTGCAAATAGGCTAAGCTGCATTTGCAAATTGCCATCTGTATGCAGGAGTTTTGTCTCACTTGGTTTAATGCTCACCTCTATAAGCGACATTCCCATTTCCTTTCTCTGTGGTGTTTCTTCAACATAAATGCGGTTTAGCTTAAGAGTATGAGGTTTATTATAGAGATTTTAATGTTTCTCACCTCTCCCAGTGTTTTAACTACATTACAATTTGCTTTATAGGAATTTGAGTGCTCAGTGACAAACACTTCCCAAAAGGGTAGTTTGATTTTTGTTTGTTTGGGTGTTTTGGTTTTTTAGTCATGGAAAAGAAATTCTCAAATAATTTTCACCTTGCAACATTTTCAGATTTCATCTTGTAAAGATCTCTCAGAAGTTCTTAAAAGGAAGTATGTGCCCTGCCATTGTCTTCCCAACTGGAGAGGCTCCTGGTTGACATTTTGCCCTCAGGAGCACCTGACCGCATGGCATCCCCTTCAGCAGGACCAGGGTGCCACGGTTTGTACTCTGCTTGAGACCTGAAGGGCTCATGGAGGACACTTGAGCTTCATATCCTCAAGTGCCTTTTGACAGGGCACAAGCTAAGAATTTCCCCAACAGCTTCCATAAGCTTTTCCAGGTCAGTAATCCATACAAAGACCTAGAAACAAACATGAGTTAAATGGTGTCCCCTGCAAAACATGTTGTTTCCAGAAAAAAAAGAAATAAGGGGCAAGTATAGAAACAGAGATACCAGGAGTTTTCTCTAAGGAACTTTAGGCCAGGAGGGCAATGGAAGGGTTCTCATTTTCAAAGAATTTTCAGTACAAGCTTAAAAAACCACCCCAACAAACTATAAAAATACAATATGTTAAAACCAAATGCAGAATGTGCAAGTCTAGTTTCTTGAAATACCAGATTACGATTAATTTTCAGCTAAGCATCTTCCCATATGTTGGCAAATAGTACATGTATTCAAGAGTTATTTCTTTACATTCCTGAAGATTAAAACTGAAAGGTGTTTCAATGAAAATGCACATTACTTGAGTTTTTGTTTTCTTTAATTGTTTCAACTAGAAACTTTAAGATGAGCCCAAATCATTTAATTGACTGACAAAACTGTGAATAGAATTGCTGTTTTTTTAGTAGCTTTGAATTTCAGTGAAGAAGAAATTATTTGACTGACATTGGACAGAAAAGCCAGGAAAAATTTATGTCTGTCTTTGGCAGATTTATTATGATTGAAAAATGAAAAATACATCCAGAAACCCACACAGTAACAATTTTATACTGCTAGAAATGATCAGCTGGTCATTAAATAGTGGTCTCTGTAGCTTTGCAGGTTTTCTTTGCATAGCAGCAGCAAGCCCAGGGTCTATAGTCCTGAACATACAGTTTTTATTCTGAAATCTATTCAATTGCAGTAATTAGGAAAGCTAAAAGGCAGAAGAAACCAAGACACAAAATACTGAAGTAGTATGCCTGCAGGTATAAACCAACCACTTAAAGAGAACAGTGGAGCCCACCAGGTCCTCACTTGCAAGCCAGACTATTCTTTTCATATCATCCTAGTTCTCCCTACAAATGTAGCTGATTTCAGAAAATGACACAAACCACTGATCTGCAAACTTCATTCCTATGTGAAGTTTAATATCCTTAGCTTCTACTGAGTCCAGCGAATCTGGAAAGGTACAGAACAGTTTGGAGCACAAGCAAGCAGTGGGACAAGCTTTTGTCTCTACCATTTTTTTAAAAATACCATTAGAGATTTAATGACTATATAATACTTATGACAAAGTGCTTGTGAAATTCCAGGTCATTACCTTCCTCTACCATGTGTAAAATGGAAAATACTCTGTTGTTACTATTGAAAGAACAATATGCAGAAATAATTAGTACTTATTAGACGAGTCACACTGAAAATACATTAACATAAACAGCTGCTGAGACTGGAGTGCATCATCCCTGACTCTTTGCAGAGTATAATACAGTTCAGCAAAACCCTACTGCCATCTCAGGGACATGCAGTCCTGTTTATAGTTGCATGTGGGAGGATGAGGTCTTTTATAGGTTCTCCAGTGTATCTACTAGGCCTACACAAACACTCATGTTTACAAAATGTGGTGCCACTGTGAGGAACTCTAGCTGCCTTGTCATAGTTAAGAGGGCCAAAATCTACCTGCATTTGCACAGACATGAGAAAACTCTCTCTCTGCTTCAAAGTCTATTGAGGTGTTGTATTACTGAATGTAGGAGCTGTTGCTGTCATTGTGCTGATAATATCACAAGGGTAGCCGGTGTCTGGTTTTTTTTAACCTATACCTATAAGATCTTCCTTGCAGTTCAAAGAGCTCTGTGACAGCACTGTGCTCTCCAGCATGCCTACTCTATGTAACCATGTAATTGAGAAGAAGCCATAGAGGCATCAGCACCAATTTCTTATGCTATTGCTCAAAGATTCTACAGAAGTAAACAGAAAAAAGAAATAAATTCCCATGTACTTTGTAGTGTTTGGCAATATGATACGTTCTGCCAGCAAGCAGTTGACAGCAAAGTCTCCCAATGTTTCATCTAACTAAAGTAAAACTCAGTGGCTTAAAGACAGACATGCTCAGCTGATAAGCTGTTTCCTTGAAGAGTGTCCATCCAGATCATCTAGTAGGCAGTTCTGTTCTTTTGTCCAAATTAAATCATAATTAATCAAAGCATCTAACTAATGCTGTCAACAATTATGAGAGGATCAGAGCAGCTATTCAGCCTATACCAGTCCTGTTTTAGAGGAATCTGAGGCAAGGACTTCAGTCAACCCAGTCTGTTGACTCCATAGCCATCAGTGAGCTGGTCAAACCTTTTGACATCAGATCAAAGCAGGCTTGGCTCCTTCAGTCGCCTGGAAATCTCTATTCAAACAACTGTGTTCTGTCCTACTTCCTGCAGCACCTTCACCTGGATGAAGGATTAGCTCATGGCTTTCCAGCACCCCTTTCCTCAACAGGGGACACACCAAAAATGTAACAAGAGCTAACTAACCACAAATACACTTGTGTTCATTTTAGTAAGTCTGCCTTTTAGTTCTCTTAAAAGTAACACATCCTAAATGTCAGATGTCAGACAGCTGGGACCTGTGTACTGACCCTATAAAAAGACATGCCCTTAATTTTTTAAACCTTAGCTCAAATCTTAATGAAAGGAATCAGTACTAATTGTGGCTTCATGAAAGACCAACATTATTTCTGGAAACTGTCAATCATGGACAGTAGAGGTGTGTTACCACTTCAGCGGGGATTGATAGCTTTTAGAGTGAATTTCACAGGCATATCCATGGACAACATGCTCATTCATTTCATGGAATACTTTCAGAACACGATGGTGAGCTTTTCTTTGGAAAAGACTTAGCCAAAACCTTCTATCTGGAGGCTCTTGTAATAAGCTTCACCTGCTACACCCTTTCAGTCCACAGGACAAATCTGATGTTAATCCAAAGTGAACCACTGTGCTTTTGTGTAATCTGAATATCATCCCTAAATGTTTCACTGTGCAGATCTACACCTTTTGTTCTACAATACCTACCAATGTAGATACATTCTTTTTTTACTTCTGATCAGTGTAATCTTGGCTTGATTTGAACCACATTCATAGTTTCCTAAAACATAGTAGCATAATACTAGAGGTACTGCCTATATGTAGTAAATAAAACTGATTCATTATATTGCCTGTCAAAAGCAGCAGCTGAAATAGAGGTCCTACCATCAGACCAAAATGCTGTGGCTGAATACTGCAGAAGACAGATTCCAACAGTATGTGATTAGACTAAGAACACCAAGCACAGCTGAAAAATGTTTCTGCACTCACTCCACTGTTCCTCTGTTGGCCTTTTCTCCTACATTTTTAATGAAATGAAGTATTTTTTTGTTTTGGAACAAAACATTCTTTTGGTATCTCTTACAATCTAAATTATCTTTTAGGCACTGTGCTGGTTTGATTCCAGCCACAGGACAAGGCCCATCCCTTTTCTTGTTAGGTCCCTGCCAGAGTGATGGGAAAGAGAATCAGGCAAAAGCAAGAAAAGTTTATGGGCTGAGATAAAGGACATCTAATAAATTAAGGGGAAATAGAGGGAAAAAACAGTGATGTAAAAGCAATCATTCACCACCTCCCACCAGCAGACTAATCCACAATCAGTCTCCAAGCAATGACTACTTTGGAAAAAGCCCTTCTGCACCTCCTGCAGTCTTATTCCTGAGCATGGTTTCATATGACATGGCTTATCTCTTTGGTTATTTGTTCATTTATGCCAGCTGTAAGAAATCCCAGCATCTTGCCCAACCCCCATCTGCTCATAAGAGCAGAGACAAGCAAAGGTGCTGATACTGTGCAAGCACTGTTCAGCAACAGTGAAACATCACTGTGTCATCAGTGCTGTTTTAGTCACATCTGAAGCAGCACATATAGGCTGTTGGAAGGAAACCTTCATCCCAGCCCAACCCAGTGCAGAAGCCCTAATTCATGTTTTGTTTTAACATTCTTGAATGGCACAGAATTCTTTAACAGGTTTTAAAAATTTGTCCAGAGTTGTAACGCCTCAGTGAGCTTGGCATTTGCATCTTTGGCTTATCTTTCCTGCATTTGGCTCAGTTGTATACAGACAGATCACTTCTTCTGTTGATATAGATAGCACTTTGTTAATTTAGTGATCCTAGGAAATCCCAGGCACCTGAAATTTCATTGCATTTCAAAAGAAGAAGATCTTAATTATCTAGAAAAGGCAGAGATTATTTTGAGGAAAGAAAACAGCAGCACTCTTTTTGAAGCATTTTACTGTGGTCCTAGTAAGTCAAAGCCCAACACTATGTTGAACATGGGAACCTGTCAGTAAGAGTGAAGGAAGACACCAGAGGTAAAAGGATGTATTATAAATGATACATTAGATGCCCTTTATCAGTTGTGTTGAGATTAAAACTAGAGCTGGTCTTTAACACTTCATAGAAGACAAGTTCTCAGCTTCTTTGGGCAGACATACCATCTGTATGGAAATGGAAGAAGACACTTAGTATTTTCTTAAGTGTTCTTGTCATTTGAGACAACACAAAGTGTTCAGTTTTTTCTGTCTTCTTCTCTCCATGTGAGCTGTATACAGAGAACTCCTGAATTTCTGTGTTCCACAAGAGATGTCAGATGCATTTTTGCTGGAGCATTTACATTCATGCTGGCCAATTAGTCAGAAAGAGGTTTGTCAGAAATACATATTCCAAAACTCTACTCTTCTAAACTCTGTAAAAACTCCCCAGTAATCTCACAAAACATGTCTTCCTAAAACTTGAGTTGTTGAACATTAGAGTTGATTTAATTGTAAGTCTTTACGGCTAAATACCATGGTCCTGATGTAAAGCCCCTCCTGAAAAAAAATGTGACTCTGCTTGTCTTTATTGATTGTACACAGATACAGTTAAAACTGAAGCCTGACACTTGGAGTGAACAATTAGAACAAGAAATACTTAAAACAGCCATGAGACGGTTGTGTGTGTGTTGTGGATATCACCTTCTCCATCTCATTCATGCGCAACATTACAGTTCTGTTCAGTATTTTCCTATGGGAAGCTGGTTTTGGTTTTTTTAATTGAATCTCATGTCAGTTAGAGTAAAAATAATGTTAATGCTTCTGAACATACTATTTTCACTCACTGTGAATATTAAATGGACAATATGATGATTTTGACAAAGAACAATATGCTCTTTATCAGAGAGGTAGTTCTCCCCCTCAACTCCACTGTGGTGATACCATCCTGCAATGCTGCATCCAGCTCTGAGGCCCTCAGCACAAGAAAGACACAGATCTGTTGGAGCGGGTTTAGAAGCAGGCCACAAAAATGACCAAGAATGTAACACCATTCCTGCAAGGACAGGCTGAGAGGACAGGTGTTGTTCAGCCTGGAGAAGGCTCCAGAGAGACCTTATAACAGCCTTTCAGAATATAAAGGGATCTTACAAGAAAGAGAGCTATTGTTCCAGTGCCTGTATTGACAGGACAAGGGGCAGCAATTTGAAGCTGAAAGAGGGTAGACATAGGTTGGACACAGGGAAGAAATTGTTTGTGATCAAGCTGATGAGACACTGGAACAGGTTGGACAGAGAAGTTGTGGATGCCCCAGTCCTGGAAGTGTTCAAGGTCAGACTGGTTCTTCCTGTCCACAGCAGGAATTTGAACTAGATCATCTTTAAAGGACCTCTTCTAGCCCAAATAATTCTATAATTCTGTGTAGCACATAATGTAAGAAAATGCACTCTACCTAGCTGCTCCTAGGTTTTCCCCAAGGTGTAGAAAGCCTGAGTACATTGTACAGTGTTTAGCGTCCTCACCAAGGGAAGCTACAGTTTGATCAAAACAAATAGAAGTTGTTCACTATGTAATTTCAGCTTCTCTGTTGTAATTGTAACAGGGAATTGCTGGTAACAAATAAACTTACAATTTCTAGTGTAGTGATTGTCAGCTTTTTTCTGAGAATGAGATAGTTTTCATCTTAACATTATTAAATCCTACAATGACTGGTTTGCATGTGGGCTTCATTTGTTTCTTACTGCCAGATCAAGGATTAAGATGGTAATGTTTCATGTAAAACTATGTAAACATGTTGTACAGAAAACTCCAAGCCCTCTAAATATGAAATCGATCTGTTCTAGGCAACAGAAAGCTGATTTGTGAGCAAGACATTTTTACACTTTTGAAATATTTTGCCAAATCAGAATGATTGGTTTTGTAAGTTTTTTCACCAATAACTTTTTTTAAAAAATAAATCATACTTCAAAATCTTTAAACTCTAACATCGAATGTGTATTAAACTAAACTGAGTTATTCTAAGTAATGTCACTTTCAGTTTAAAAAATGAATCATAGAATCATAAAATCATAGAATGGTAAGGGTTTGGAAGGGACCTTTAGAGATCTTCTAGTCCAGCTTCCTTACAGAAGCAGGTCCATAGGTGGGTCTTGAAGACCTCCAAGGAACAAGACTCCACATCCTCCCTGGACAGCCTGTGCGAGGGCTCCATCATCCTCATAGTGAAATCGTTTTTTCTTATGTTTAAATGGAACTTTTTGTGTTCCAGCTTCATCCCATTACCCCTTGTCCTGTTATTAACTAGTAGAGAAAAAAAGGAGAGGAAAAAAGAGGAGAGGGGGAGCTGAACCTCCCTTGACCTGCTGGCCACACTCTTCTTGATGCATCCCAGGATGCCATTGGCCTTCTTGGCCGTGAGGGCACATTGCTGGCTCATGTTCAGTTAATTATAAATCAGGACTCCCATGTCTCTCTGCAGAGCTGCTCTCCAGCAGCTCAATCCCCAGCCTGTACTGCTGCAATAATAAATTAACATGCCTTTAAAGAACATTTTTAAAAATCATTTTAGGCACTGAAATATTGTTATTTCTAGATATAAATCCAGAAATGAAAGTGGATTATGAAATTTTCTGGTTTTTAAAAATATAAGCTTTAAGTTTTAGCAATAAATGTGCACTGTCTCCTTTTATAGGTGGAATTTTTTTAAATGAGATTTTTCCAACAAAAAATATGCCATTTCTGATAGAAAAGAGTCACAAATAGCTATTTTAAATAAAATATTATTTTCCTGTTCTGTTTTCCATTTTGTAAAGAGATATGACAAGCCGGATGAATCACAATTTTAATCATATGTGCTAAGATTTTTATTACAAGTTGTAAATGAGTTTCTTGGTGTATCTCAGTGAATTTCCTTGTCTTTTCATAGGCTCGTTGCAGATTAATTTAAAGCAAGTAATAATAAACACAAAATAAAGCCTAAATGTCAACCAGAGAGGTGCTCCTAATGTCTTCTAATTAGTTGGTACAAGAAACCTAATATACAGCGATTTAAAAAACCAAACAGACAAATCACTAAAAGGTAGAGTGCAGATATAGACACTTTCACTACAAGCCTACCCTTCATAAATATTTATGTAGTAAACCTTGTGTAAAACTAAACCACTACTGACTTCCTTGTGCTGCAGAGCAGCAAATGGAAGGTGTGCCACCTCAGATCTTACATAACAAAGTTTAAGTAGATGACCTGTTAGTACCCTTACCGGCTTTTTGAAGAAGTCAAAAGGAGATAATGCAACATTCAGTGTAACCAGCAGGTTGAGGGAAGTGATTGGCCCCCTCTACTCTGCCATGATAAGGCCACATCTGCAGTACTGTGTCCAGTTCTGGGCTCCTCAGTTTGAGAGAGATAGAGAACTTCTAGAAAGAGTCCAGGGAAGGGCTATAAGATGATTAGGGGACTGGAACATGTATTTTATGAGAAAAGTCTGAAAGACTTGGGGCTTGATTAGCCTTGAGAAGGCTGAGAGGGGACCTTATCAACACTTACAAATACTTAGAGTGAGGGTGGTCAAGAGGATGGACCCAGTCTTTTTTACGTAATGCTCAGCAACAGGACAAAGGGTAATGGACACAAGCTTATGAGATTCTACAAAATATGTTTCAACATTGCTGACAGGTAAAACCACAATGCCCATGCGCCTTCCCCACGCACCTTCTGTTAGAGGTGCCTGTACATCCTCGGGACTCAGAATGAGGTTTTGCTGTCTTGAAAAACATCACCTCTGCATATGCACCCGGGCCCAGGGTCAGCTAAGACTTGGAGGAGAGGGGAGTCTCAGACCCTCCAGAATTTTCCATTGATGGGACTGGGCATGCATCACATCAGTGAGGCAAGAGGCATGGATATGCCAAATAGTTCCAGGAATTCATTGACTATGAAATGAAGCAATGTTATAAAGAGCAAGACAAGCAAAGATTGAGTGGTCATGAAGGCGGCGACAGTGGCAACAGCAGAACAACATTCACCACACCAGACTCAAGGAAACATCAGAGGAAACATTGTCATAGAAGATCAGTGGACTGCCATGATGTGGTGGGCTAACATTGGTGTTGACTATTGTAATCTCTCTCTCTCTCTCTTTTTTCTCACAGTGTTGATTGTTGCCTTGTTAAAATAAAGTAGCTTAGCATTTGATTCCTTTTGGGTCTTAATTCTGTTCCTGAGAATACAAGAAACCTAATCATGATAACTTGTTTGATTGGACGTCACTCAGGAGTAAAACCCAGCCACTCTCAGCCACTCAGAATTGTCTGAGTTCAGTTGGAAAGCAAGGAGGCTTGACTCCTGCCAAAATTAGTGTGATCCTACAGGGAATAGTGACAAGTTGGAACACAAGAAGTTCTACTTGAACAGGAGGAAAAACTACCTTGTGAGGGTGACATCATTCTGGAACAGGCTACCTAGAGAGGTTGTGGAGTCATCTCTGAGTTTTTAAAAATTTGCATGGATGTGATTCTGTGTCGATTGAGTCGAACCTGCTTTAGCAAGGTGTTGGGCTAGATTATCTCTAGAGCTTCTATCCAACAAAAACATCTACAACATGCAGGTGTCTTCAGGAGTGATGGATGAGAGTATTCCAGTGCATTTGGAGGACAGTGTGTCAACTGTAATTGGGTTACACTGTCCTTCCTACAGTCTGAAATCCCTCATTAAAAAATGCTGTTCTAGAGCAGTTCTAGAGTGATCAGGCGATGACAGCCCAGGAAAAAGATGCTCAGGAACACCACATATTCCTTCCTTCCTTGTCCTTGTAGATAGGAGCTGTCCTGTAGACAAGAACTGCTGTAGAAATCAGCCTGTTTCATTAGGTCTGTTCAGAACATGTAGTTTGTATCATATCCTCAGACCAACCAGGTTTACTATAACTGATGTACACTTAAACCATTTTTAGGGTAGATGTACACTTATGACCAGGCTGCATTCTTCTAGAAGTGCACACTGGTTGACAGCTAGTCTGTTTTAATTTTCCTTTAAAAACCCAAAGAGTGGGTTACACTGAAATGTCCTAGACTCCTGTACTGCTAATCCCTCTCATCTTCAAAACAAAAAACTCCTAGAATATTTAGGTGCATGTAGTCCCCTGAAAAGATGACCTTAAACTCACATGAACCAAATGAGATGTTCTGCTTGATAGTTCAGGTATCAATATCTACAAAAGATGAGATGCTTGTACCACATAACACCCTGCAGATCAAGTTAACTTCTAGTTGAAGTGCCCTGGACACTTCTGGGGAGACACAACAGCATCTTTGTTCTTTCCCTTCCCAGTGACAATAGTTATGAATTGCCAAGAGAAGAAAAGATTTCTAAACTTCTTTTCCTACCAATCAATTTTGAACCAACCTCAGAAAAATTTTAACAGTCCTGGATCCATAGCAACTCATATAGGACTTGATCTAGTCACAAACCCAAAACCTATGGAGATAAATTGTCTTGAAACTTGGAAGCATTAGATAGGAGCTTGCAGCAATCTCTTCTGATACTGCTTCTCTTCTCCCCTAGTACAGCTAGATAAATGTGTACTGAGCCTTTTCATTCAATTGTTTACTATTATTTATCTGATCATTGAACTATGCTTCATTCCTTTGGCTGGGAATGAAAAGGAAGAGGCAAACTGGTTATGTTTCTATGCCAGTCTATGCATTTTATTACCTCTTCCAGATAAACAAAATGAGGATCTACTTCCCTGATTGTGATTGAGAGTGATTCACATAAGTATTACGACATTAAAACCACAAAGGCCATATAGTTGTAAATCACCTACCAATATAATTAAAAATTGCACAAACCAATTGGCTGATAACAAAGAGCTGATTGCAGGGTGCTCACACTGTACAGCTGTTCTCACTGGAGAATATACACAGTCCAAGTCTCCATTTTTGTTCAGCCTGGGAAACTAGTTTAGTTTAAAAGCTATACATGTTCTTGTCTCATATGAACCAGAATACTTTTTCGGAGACTTTTAAGTAACAAACTTTGTCCTATCACCTTTCAGTCACTTTTCTCTACTAAAGTATCACTATGGTTGCTATGGCTGTGTAAGGCAACAAATGAGGTTTTGATCATACAAGACCTCCTCCAGGTCTGAAAATGATTAAGAAAGGGCTTAATGTGAGTGGAAGGGCAATTTGCAACAAAGATTGTGCTCCATTTTCCTAGGAAGGGCACAGTTAATGAAAACTGAATGGTAAAATCTTCTAAAAGGGAAAAGGTTTTTGTTTTTTTTTAAATTCCAGAAAGAATTATGGAAGTGAGTGTGGCAAATTATATTAATATCTTATCACATCTAATGAGAAGTGCTGTGAGAGGTTTAATCAATGCAAACCCACAGATGACCCTGATCACTGCTCTTCCTGACAGCCTTAGCAGATACGGGAAACAAATCATTGTCCTGTAAGTCCTTGCAGAAATGCTTCAGGGGCCTGGTCAAGATAAATAAGCATTAATTTCACTGCAATACAAATTTGTCTTAAATTTGAGGAGTGAAAAAGAATCGGTGAGCAAAGGAAAAGCTACCACCCAAAGAAAAGCTCTTCAGTTAAGACATATGGTTAAAGAAAGTCAGTCAGCAAACACGTGTTGATGAAACAAAACGAATGCAATAAACACTAATCAATACAAATTTTTTTCTTTACACAGAACTCTGGAAGAGCTAATTAAACAAGAGAAAAAACTGCAACTGTGGGGCGGTTCAAGCAGAAGTCCATTACAATCATTTGAATATTTCTCTCAGGAAAGAAGTATCCTAGCAATGCTGAAAAGGCTAGATCCTTTTTGAAAGCTAAATCAGGGGAAACTAAGCTGAAAGCTAGATAAGGGTGAATGAACTGCATTGCATTCTCCCTTCACAGCACCTGCCACTGCTACACAACACTGAACACCTGCCTCAACTTTGCCAAAAGAGCAATGTCATTTACAAAGGATAAAAGGATATTTTTTCATATATTTATGACCTTTCTGAAATGTCTGCAAGCAAAGACTATCAATCAGTGCCAAAAATACAATGTGTACTCCAATGACTACTTTTTTATCACATATATCTGTTAAAATGATATCAAACTGCAGCACCAGACATTGTAATACTGAACAGACATTCATGACTTGCTTCTGTAACATGTGATGTAGCTTTAGGAAAAAGGTGCATTAACATAAATTTCTTTAGCTTAATAAGAACGTCTGAAATGAAAGGTGCTAAATCTTTTCACCTATAAACGGGAAAGTGGAGGAAAGATCTGAATGGTGAGTTTGGAAATGGAAGGGGAAAAAAGGATCAGGAACTGCTGATGGGTGGTGAGCTGGGAAGTGAATTGGATTGTCCTCTAGGTATTTTATAACAGATAACACGTGTGAGAGAGAAGTGATTGAAAGTGAGACAACCTAAGCCAAACTACCTCTTATTTGCCCCACACTAGAAACTCGAGAACTACCAGGGCCCAAAAAAACTGCTAAATTTGTGTAAGTAATCATGTATGAGTTGGTTGATTTAGTTCTAGTACCTCAAGGAAAGAAGACCACCTATTACTTTAAACTTCTTTTTCAACCTTGCAGGGGACAATGACCATTTCTTTGTCAAATGTGTCAGAAGAGTCAGTCTGGAGTCATTGTCCTTGTCCCACGTGTACCAATTTACTCTTCCCTCTCTTTCTGAAATCTCCATTTCCTTTGTGATCATGTCTGTTTTCTGAATCCAGGAGCCTCTGGCCACCAACAAGCAACCACTCACAGGCAGCCCTGACAGTGCATCTCAGCCAGTGTGGGCTGGTAAATCCCTAAGCTGTTATAATTCCAGCATCAAACCCATTCCAAAGCCATTTGATATTGCTGACGTTACTAAAACATTGTAAAAAACTGCTATCTTTCATTTGGAGCTGACACGTGCTGAAAGGAGCAGCTGTAATCTTGAGACACTGAGTGTATGCAGTGTCACGTTCTTTGTGATATTGAGTGTATTCTAATCAAGTTGGATTAAACATAAAGAAGAGACAAAAGTAAAATCAGTTTATCCGTGAGATTAAGAAAATGGGACCTATAAAATATCCTTTTTATAACTGGGCTCACAGAGTTCTTTTCTTAGAAACAGGAGGCAGCACAGGCTGAGTCCTCTAGGCACAGAGTTTGTGGGCAGCACTGCTTTGTCTTGTGCACCAGGAACCAAGTTGTGCTACTTGTATTTTTACACATCATATTGCCTAGATGTCTATCTTTTACAGGTTGAGATTCTTATCAAGTTCACAAGCTTAGTGTTCCTCTGACTCTCTGGGGAGTTCCTGAGTACCTAGTGGCACTACCTGAGTGCCAGAGGTGCAAAGCTCACAGAGAGTCCTCAGGGTTGGCAAGCAAGAAAACCTGTGAGAGGAGGTTTTTATGCTGTGTCTTGGTACTCAGGAGGCTAGGTGGATGTGACCATGGGGATGCCATTGCAACCTTAGTTTCCCCACAGGAGATAAGTAATATCAGACTCTAAAACCAAGTGATGCATTTCATTAGATGAAAAATATCCAGAATAGGGGTCTTTGCGCTGCAGTGGATAAGCCACTTAAAAACATTTTATGAGCAACTTAAGGGATATAGTTGGCCATGGCTTTTTTTTATTTATTTATTTTGCTAAGCCCTCCTAAATTTGGTGTCAGTGGTTTTTATTGCTGCTGAGGGCAATATTGGAAGTGAGAAAAGTTATCTGTATTAAATCCTCCTCCCTGGTAAAACATTTTGCTACATAAATATGTAGCAGGTGCATAAATCTCATGTTTTGCCCACAGAGCCCAGCTTTCACTGCTGCTATGCCCTGTGGCAGCTCCTGCCATGCCCAGCTGGGCCGGGGCCACTGCAGGAGATGTTGGCAGGCCAGCAGCAGGAGGCAGCTCCCCGTCCACAGAGAAGTACAGGACAGGCAGCTCTCTGCAGAGAGGAAAAACAGCACGGGCTAATAATTCCTTTCCTCTCTCAGCCATGATCAGCATGTCAGTCATTAAAACTACCCTTTGCCTGCAGGCTGCAGGGACAATCCAGCAACAGCAGCAACAGAGAAGGCGATCGAAGTCACGGTTCCGTTCATCAGTTTTATGTCCAACAAGGGAGAAGATTGAATTGCACAGTCTGCTGCTGCTCTGAGGAACTGCTCAATTTCCTAGATCCCTGTTATTAATTATCTGGTGGTCACGTTCAGATGCTGCACTAAATTCATTTCTGAGGAGCATGAAGAATTTCAAAGACTTGAGCACAATGTGTTTTGATCCTTCCCAATTGAATGTGGCTTCAATTCCTGAACCTGTGTAAAATATCCTAAAACATGGTGTTCTAAAGCACTGAGAGAGATGTGGTTGTGCCTTCAATTCCTGAACCTGTGTAAAATATCCTAAGACATGGTATTCTAAAGCACCGAGAGAGATTTGGTGTAAAGTGGTTCCAGGTACCTCAGGAAATAAGGCTATTGTGTTTTTAAGGTGAGATTCTTCTGCTTTCCCAGCTGCTTTCCAACACCACGGTCAAATCACTCATTTCTACAGCTCTGTCAAAAATTAAAGTTTCCTTATTATCCTGTAAAATGGAATATTTAATTTCAAATATAGTTCCATATGTGTTGAGTTGTTTTGTTTCCTTTTGTGACAAAAAAAGACACATGGTCTTCCATCTCAGTAGAGATAATTTAAAATTTGTTTCAAGAGTGCAAATATGGCAAAAGTTTCTTTATCCTACAGAGACCTGAAGCATCTGCTGGTAGTAGAATCTGAAAAGTATACAAAATACAATATACAAAGGACTGGCCTACACACTGGCTATGAATTGAAATGTTGGGACACTTGGAGAAATTGAATAAAAAAACATGTTTTCAAGATCTGTCATTAATTATGATATTAAGTAAGGTTAAATTGCTTGACTCATAAGCATGATGCACTCCTTTGTAGACCTAATGAGTGCATTCCAGAAGTAGGTAACTTGTAATTTTTATGATTAAGCACAACCAATAATTATATTGTTTGTTGAAAATCATCCAGTAAATCTACTGCTCTGATGTTTTCTGCCTCATACTCATAAAATAAGCAGCAGATTCCTTCTTAGAATAGCAAAGATGGCTGAATACTGTAAAAACAATGTTTTCTCTTTCAAATCCTAGAGCCTTTCCAGTTTTTCCATGAATGTTAGTTTTTGCTCATGTTGGAAATACTCTGTTAAGAGGGGTTTTTTTCCCATTAAAATGTGTGCAAATAGCTGTTCTCCACAAAAATGTTTCTACAAAGGAAATATTTGGGCAGAAATGTGGCATTTTTTTCCTTATTTACAGCATGTAATATTTTACTGATTACACTGCAGTTTCAAGAGAGGTAAAATTTCCACTTTGAGAGCAAAACAGTGCAATTGCCTTTAATTGAACAAACATACAGTGTGAATGATGACTACCCTAAAATATTTCCAGGAATTTAACTATTCTGGAATTAAATCAACGGTGAACCTGGGGTTTTTTACAAATTGAAGTGATGTCACAAGCAGTTTCCAAACAAAGAAGACATCAATTACCTACTCAGAATAAACAATTTCAAAACAACAAAACAATCATCCCTGAACAGCATGAAAATTTTAAACTGCATTTTCAAAGACTTTTGGATCTCAGAAAGCAAAAAAGATTCTGCCTGTGCCAGTCAGAGAAACTGTACACAAATTATTCAGAGAGGAGAGCATCCTGCAGATGGCCAGTACTTGATGATGCTGTGCTCATGGGGAAAGTGACAGATCCTGGGCAAAACAGGATGGGAAGGTGCTTGATGAATTCCAGGCTGAGCTGATGGAATAGAGCAGCTTCAGGAGAAATCATTATACATTAGATAAAAAGGAGTGGTTCTGAGACTGACAGTATTGTTCATCATGTGAGTGCAAGTAAAAGGGGGTCTGACTTATGGGTGTCTATGGGCAAGGCTGAAATTAACAAGCATCTAAAATCATGAAATTCAGGCCTTCTGCAGGTAAAATAAAATGGAAACACGTTTTTTTGGAGAGAGAGTAACAAGAATGTAAACCAAAGCACACAGCATGCCTGGGGCTGAGTGAGGATTCTGCCAAGCTGTTTTGTGTCAGCCTGGTGCAGCCAAGATGGGGGACAGTAACTGACAGTTCTGCCTTCCCCCACTGTGCCTCAGCTCCTGCTCTCAGGCTGCTGCCAGAAAAGGAACAAGGAGGGACCAAGCCTCCTGCTTGTGAGGGCGATACTTGGAGGCCAGGCTTAATCAGGGTAAGAAAATCCTGCTGGAAAGAAAGAGGAGCAAGAGATGAGGGGAGAAAGAGGGAAACAGAGGGGAGAAAATGTGCTGCTCCTCTCTGATCAACATGAGATGCACAATGAGAATCACTTCCTTGAGTCCTCAAAAAATTATTGTGGAGATAAGTTTGACTTTGTGTTAAACTGAATGATGAAACTCAAATTTAATCTTCCAAGTGTATCACTCAGCATGTAAACAGCCTTTTCCAATCATTTGTGGGGAAAAAAAGGCTAGAACAAAATACAAATACTTTCATAAAACACAAGCAGGTAAATACAGTTGGATTCAAAATGGAAAAAATATTTCACATAAATCTTGAAGCCAAATATGAACTTTACTACCCCACTGACTGGCATCCTAACTTTTAAGTTTGCTAGGACTACACTCAAGTGTGGTTTACAAAATGTATCTGCTGTGTGTAATGTTCATAAACCTAAAGCCTTTGAATAGGTAGCTTCATGATAGAATAAATTTCCCCAGCAATATCATCTCAACTCCACTTGTCCTTGCAGATTCAGTCCTCCTCTGACAGGTGGCTTTTTAAACCACATGAGGCAACACAGCAGCAGCCACTGTCCCTCTTAAGCCAGGCTGCAACCACACTTGTACAGAAAGATTCAACCTCCTTCTTTTTTCAGTGATTCATGACTGAATCTCCATGCACGTGGAATGAAATGGAACTTTGACTACTGCCTGTCAAAATTTCAGGACTTCTGTCAAATGACATAAAACCAAAGTTGCTGGAAGGAGATGAGCAGAATGCTACCAGGAGCCAACATAGCAATGCTGTGAACTGCCATTCTTTATGTTACCGTTGACATATGGGAATTGATGAGGCAAACCAATTCTGCAACAGTCTAAGCTACACATGGAGGACTTCTTTCTTAATTATGGACTCACAGAAAAAATAGTTGTAAATAGCAGGGTGGTAGGAATACTGTTTAATCAGACAAAAATTAGACTTTTTTTTCATTTTAATATTTTTAATATTTTTAATTAAAAATTAAAAGTATTTAAAAATACTTTTTAATCAGAAAAAAAGAATCTTCTTCATTCTAATGTTTGTTTCTTATTTCATCAAATTTATATTTTTTTTCAAAAAAAACTTGACCCCAAGATCAAGTGGACATTTACAGGCAGCACAATATCTACTGTCTCGTGTCTTTGTTAGTCATACACCCTATTGAAAAACCTTCTCTCTTGATTTTTTTTCGAATACAGCTATCGAAAAACCTTTGTTTTCAGTAGATATGAATTTGTATTAAGAATCAAGAAAACACTAGCCACCTGCAAAGTTACTATTTTAAGTACAAAGTATGCTGCAGCTCCAAAAGACAGATGCTGTAAAAAACAGTATATTATTACTAATAGAAATAAAAATGAAATAATTTCATCGAATTTCCACTATGAAAAAAATCCCTACATTTTATGACAGAAAGTACAGTGAGGTAATTTCCTCACTATAGAAAAGTCATTCAATTTTGACAGTGCATTAAGAAGTGTGAAATAAGGAACCAAAAGAAGCACATTTGGTATTATTCTTTGCACTAGGTAACCATAGGGACTGTTTCAATTAGTGACTGTTTTGAGTCGGTTGGATTTCACACAGTCTCACTCCTTGATAGGGGCCAATGTGGCAAAAGTTTGATCCTGTCCCAGGCACTAGCAGGTGTAATGTAAGTGTGTTCAACTTCTTTCTGCCAACGTGGGCAAAGCCGGCTGCACAGCATTAAACTGGGAGACTTGATATACAGAGTAAAAAACACTCAAATTCCACCCTCAAATCATACACAAACCATCCTTTTCTTTTTTTTTTTTTTTGGTGAAAGGACATTCAGATTTATGTAGTCTGAGTTGCAACTTGACTATCTAGACATACTGAGAATTCATAAATCAATCATTATACACAGTTACAACAGCTGTAAAAATAAATGTGGTACATTTATAGGATCATGTCCTGGTTTAAACCCATCAGGGAACAAAAGACTATGATTAGCCTCAAGTACCAAAGACCTGAGGATTGCCAAAGGGCAGGGAGAGCTTAATTGCCGCTTAAGGTTCAGGACAAAACAGACCAGGCTACTCAGCTTGGGGAAGAAAACAGAAAATAATTTAATGCAACACCAACTAAAACATAACCTTAAAACCCCAAAACATAACCAAAATAAAACAACACAGAGTGGTACAACAATGAAGAGTCTTACCAGCCCTTTAAGACCATCTTCTCCCAACCGCTCCCCTCTTCCCGGGTGCACAGCCATGATCCCGGTGTGTTTTTGCCTCCTCCCCAACTGAATGTCTCAGGGGGGCAGGGAGTGGGGGTTTCAGTCAGTCTATTCCTGGTAGCTTCTGCTGTTTGTCTCTCCTCAGGGCACGTGAGCTCCTCACCCATCCTCCCTGCCAGTCCGTGGGGTAACTCACACACACGGCAGCCCTGCACAGGCTGCTCCGATGTGCATTTATCCCAAAGGCTGCAGCTCCTCTCTGCCTCTCGTGTGGGGCTGCTCTGCGGCCCGCAGGCTCTCCAGCACGGCCTGCGCCATGGCCGCCTCCCCACACAGTCCCTCGCCCATCTGGGTGCACTCACACGGAGCTGCTGGTGGCTCTCAGTCCTGCCATTGCCCTCCACGGGTTGCAGGGGCACAGCCTGTGTTCTCACCACAGCTTGCAGAGGGGTCTCTGGTCTGGTGCTCCTCCTTCCTTCCTCCTTCTCTGACTGTAGGGTCCACGTGGTCGCCTCCACCTTGGATCATTCTTACACGTCCTTCCAAGCACTTCCAAGTAAATAAAGTAGATAGGCAGGGTGTGGAAACCTGTTCTGATACCACCTTGGGTTGGCTCCCTCACTTCTGGAAACAGAAGTTTTAACAGTTTTGTAAGTGAAGTTCTCATAGCTCCCAGGGTAACCAGCCTGGTGTGTATTCAGGAGGTTGACCTTCAGTCTATATCAGAATCTTATGTTCCCAAATAACCTGATGAAGGAGTATTAGAAAGAGAAAACATTATCTTCATTTTCCAAATGTGAGGAAATTTGCAGTACAGACAGGCTCATAGGATTATTTTTTTTTTCTGTATCACAGAGGTTATTTGCTGTATAATAAATTCATCTTGTACAGCAGAAAGAAGAGAGACATGGAGATAACCAGTTGTATTAGGAGAGATGTAGCTTTATTTGAGCCCAGCATTACTGGTATTTTTATGGAAACAGGTGTCCGTAAAAAGTACCTAAAGATCACACATTGTGAGTGATCAATGCGAGGGAAAGGAAGGAGTGACTTTATACCTCAGAGAGGACCATCAACAAGATTATGTGAGGAGATCAGATGACAGGAGCATTAAGATTCTCTGTAAATGTGGTTCTATCCTTCTGTGATGTTCCAGCATGGAGAGACACTCCTCTCTATCAGTTCACATGGGAAACTTGGAGGTTCACCTTAGCTAAGCACATCAAGGAAACCTGTGGGGCTGCCATTGTGCACATCACTTTATGGTGATTTTCCCAGAAGTGTAGAGGCAGCCCCCAGCTGCCTGCAGAAGGGGCCAAATGGCTCTTACTCCTTCTAGATCCATGAGGTGGGTTAAGAGCACAGGCACTACTCCTTGCTCTGACACTGATGTGCTAGGCTGGTCACAGACAACCATGGATCAATGTCTGAGAACAGAGACATAGCAAGTGCACGTGTATGCCCAGAGTTACCTGAGTGGTGCTACACAGCTTCCTGTAAGAGCTGCTGCATCATACTTTTGAGCTGTGTAGATGCAAGGCCTGGAAAGCAATCTTCCAATCATTGTTACTCTTATGTTTTACTGCTTTGTCTCTATGAGAGCTTGGAAATTGCTGTGGCTTCAGTTCATGTCACACTGAAATGTGCCACCTTAGTCATTGCTACAGACTTGCTTCACCTTCCCCCTCACCCACTGCCCCCAAATTATTTGAGATTTTTAGCATGAAAGAAAGTTAAACAAGTTCCCAAAGGTCAGTATTTGTTGCATTTAAGGGTCCAAAGTAGAAACAAGAGAAACTTGTTTCCTTGCTCCTTTCCTTGTCCTTCAGTAGAACAGAAGCACCAAATCGGTGCACCGTTTACAGTCATTACTCAAATGCAATGCCATGTAGGTAATTTGGTGCATTGATTGCTACCTGGACCATGTCTAGAAAGCTCAACAGGGGCTGCAAAGCGTGACCAACACAGAGGATACAAACTCAGCAGGTCATCCTACCTCAAGTGTCCTGCTGTTTCAGCTGCATGATACTTGAAATCATTGATATAAAGCTAGCTAGGATGTGTTTGAGCAGCCCTTCAGGCATGGAAAATAAACCATGTAAACCATGACCGGCTGGCTGCTGATTATGTGAATCAGCTGGCCTGAGTTGTCTGAGGAATATTTCTCAGCCAGTATAATTTCTCCTTCCTAGGATAAAAAAATCTTGTGTCTCACAAAGGCTGTTACAAAAATGGTAGAGTGTTGATCTACCTCATCTAATCCAAGAGGCACCTCAGCTGTTTGCTGGACAGTCCCATGACTTTCTTGTGCTCTCTCACCGCTGTGGTATGAGGGCGCAGAGGCAACATCTGCTGCTGTGACTCGTTCTGCCTCTGCAAGCCAAACAGCATCTGTGCCACAGAAAGGCTGAGCCTGATTTGGAACCAACAAGTTGACAGACAGCTGTTGATATCGATTAGGCTATTGCTTCTTTAGTCCGTTACTGAGTGCTTGGAGGTGATACAATCTGGGAAATGGTGTGGAAATGCCCAGATTTTTCATTGCACTGGAAAAAGGCTTCTTTCTATTGAGAATGTGACAAAATTTCCCAGTTTATATATTTTTTCAGAACTCTAGATTACACACATATAAGTATTTTCCCAAAACAAAACCAAATGCTATCTTTTATAGTCAGTGAGCTGATGCTCTTAGTAAATTCCTGAGAAAGGTAATGCTGGCTGCAGTTCAGGACAGCTTTCTGTGGACATGAATGGCACAGACCCTCCTTAAATATTGTTTTATCAAACCCAGAAGAGAGTGAAGACTTTGCAGGGCTGCCTAGGAGAGTTAGAGGTGGGGATGAGTGGGAGCTCTAATCTGCTTTGCCCATGGAAGGTTCAAAATGGTAGCGGGGACACCAGGTGCCCAGCTGCCCAGAATTGCTCCAGAGGAACTCGCCAAAGCAGGTGCAGGATGCATTGTGGAATAGGCGAAACTCCCATCAGGAAACAAACAGAAAAAACCAGCTTGTGGCATCCTCATCACAGCCCCAGTGCTCAAGCAGTCATTTTTCACTCTGCTTTCCCAGTGGCCCAGGCAAATTACAAGTATGAGGAAACTTCCCTGGGCAGCCCAAGCACAGCAGAAGTCTGAGCTTCCTAATGGGCATCAGCTGGAGTGAGAAAATCTTTTTCTTCCCCTCCCTTTCAAAAAACTATATTTTAATAGGTTGAGACTAATCTGGTCCACAGATGTCATTAATACTCATTTATCCAGCCTATGCACTATCACACTCTCAAAAAAAAAAGTCCTTGGATGATCAGCTGAAGTTGAAAGTACAGGAAACTGAATCTGGTGTGTGCTTCTGCCATTAGAAATCTGTTCTAGGCACTCTCATCTGCTTTCTTCTTTGATGTCTGTTTCTGTGACTTTCCATTTCCATGTAGTGTTTAAGCCCCTTTCATCATGGTTTCCACAGTACCTGGTGTATGTATGAAAGAGATATTTTACCTATCTGTGTTTAAATGATGGCTGCCAGGTTTCACTGTATTTTATAGCAGTTCCAGTTACAAAGAAACAAACATGTATCAACATACCCAGAAATTTCAGAAAAGGAAATTAATACCTTGAAATTTGCATGGGAAAAAAACCTACCCCAAGCACTGTCAGGATTGTCTTTCTCTGGGCCTAAGGAGACAAAGATTTTGTAGTCAGTGTCACTTTTGCTAGATACTTGTTCAATTGGGTTTCCAGCCTATTTTCCTCCCTTGCATATCAGTATGCTGAGCTACTTGGCCACTAACATTCAAACATAGAAGCACAAAAGTTTAACAGTACTTGCAAGCTTTCCGAAAAAGATCTGTAGAAAAAACGTCCAAATAGCCCGTCAACCTTGGAGAAAAAAATCAGCTGTATGTTTTCAGTGAGATACTGAGGGAAAGGCTCTGCTCTTCATTGCATTTCTTGTCTTTCAAGAAATGACTCAGACTTTCCTGCACCATTCGGTATTCTCTTCCACGTGCACAGAGTTAAAGTTTAACGGCTACATGCAAATCATAGAAATTTGTTTGTGTTTCCTCACAATTTTAAAGTTTTTAATGCTATTTTATTGCCTTAAAGCTTTGCCATGGGATTTTTGTAAACAGTAATTTTTGTTGAGGACTCTATAAATATAGTCAGATATGTATGAAAGCAGGTGTAAGTAAAATGTTAAGCATGCAAATTAAGATCTAATACAGGCTTTGCCAAACAATTCAGGAGGAATTTTTTCATAAAAGAGCTGGTAACAGAAGGGCTGAAGACAATTATAGTAGCCAAAGACATGCAAAGAGAGATGTAAAGAAACAAAAATAGTAACACTTTCAGCTTTCTATTCTCACAGGAGCTCCAGACCTGTGAAATTTGTTCCATGTTTAGATGGAAAGAGAAAATAGAACTAGACAAGTGAAGGACAGAATGAAAAAAATTTCAAATTTGTTGCTTACTTCAAGCATTCAGGAGCTGACCTTATTTCTACAGGTTAACAGCAAGCATTAGTAGTGTTTAATCAGTAATCCCCAGTCTTCTTAGAGATCTTGCACATGTCAAGAGCATAATGCATCAAAAAAATACATTATTCAATTGAGATGGCACTGTGCCATGTGACAAAAGAACTTAACATGATAGGAAAAATAACCTAAAAAAAATTTTGCAAGGCAACTCTTAGGAAATCCTCACAGAAAAGACTGTAATTTTCACCTAGGTATTCCAAACAACATCACACAGAGCCAATACCAAATACTTATAGGTGGAAATATTGGCTCAATCAGTCCCTCAATCAGTTCCTAAATCGGTCTCTCAGGTCCTGATTGCAGTTGTAGGGAAAGATGTGAAAGTCAGCTTTGGAAGAAGACTTCTTCCAGGAGCCTGTTTGGAAAGAACAGGAAAGAAACGGGATATTTTTTAGCAATCTGACACATTCCCATTATTCTCCTCATAAGGAGGAACAAGTTTGGTGCTTAAAATACATGAAGAGGCATAATTATGATACCCTCCTTAAAAATAAGTATATATAGGGAGACTGGGAGATCAGAGGAGGAAATGTCTTTTAACAATGTCCTATCTTTGCCTCATGAGAAGCAGCAAACAGAGCAAATTTCAGGGCCAAGACTACAATAAGAGTGCTCTCAACCCTTTGAGGTATAGTTACCGTTCTGGACTGACCAAAACGTGATGTGGACCAACACAGTAGTTCTCAATCCTATCTATCTCTTGATGCAAAGAAAACATTCTTATCTTGTAACAACAGTGCCCTTAAAAGTCACCTCATGTTTACAGATGCTGGATTCTCTGTCCTCTATGGGTTGAAGAAAGAAGGCACAGAATTGTGAGAAGAGCAACATTCTCATCTCTGTCAACACCACAAGACAAAACCTTACAGAAGGCTGTCAAGTTATTTTAATTTGCATGGGCAATCACACTGAACACAAAAGAGATAACCAAGAGAAAACATCAGGATTTCATTCCAGTTGAAACCAAGAAACTGTTTTAAGACAGACTGCAGACATTCAGTGCCTCTGTGACCTAAAGCATTCAGGTTATTAATATGGGTCAAATTTATGCTAAGATTTCCACTGCAAGTTAATGAAGGACAGCAGAAAACACACTCTATGCTGAACAAAAGTTAAATACTCCTCTTCAATTAGTTTTTTACTCTTCTCTCACAAAAAAAAAAAAATAATAATCTAAAATACTGGTAACTAGATCTTATTTTCAGTCCTTACTGTAAATATAACCCTCACTTCCGTATTTAAATTTTAAATAATTAATGAAATTATTTGGAATGACATAAATTTGAAATTATCAAAATAAAGTAAGTCACTGTTAAGTGATTAATTTAAGTAAAGAAGAATTAGAAAACCTATATATTTAGAAATCTTAATGTATCTAGAAAGATGTCCAAATACGTCCAAGGTCCAAATAAGCAGAGTGCCTTCTCATTGAATTACCATTGTCTTTGAAAGACATCAATTACTGAAACCACTTTATAGATTATTAAAAAATTACTTGGATATTTCATTACTTTTTTCCTTCAACTACATAAATATGTCAGTCACAAATAGGTATCCTGGGTTACATTTCATCGAAGGCAATAGACTCTTTGACCTCGTGATAAAAGGCAGTTTTTACATTGACATTTGAACATTATTATTATCCAGTTGCTGTGGTTTAACTGTGGCTGATTGCCAGATGTTCACCAGATTATTCTATCACTTTACCTTCTGAACTGGATGGGAGAGAGAAATAAAATGAGAGGTTTGTGAGTCAAGAGGGTAGGGAGGTCACTCAGCAATTAGTATCATGGACAAAGGAGACAAAGTCTGGGAAGAAATTGTTTGATTTACTAATGAACAATCAAAACAGAATAGGTAAATGAAAAATAAAATCTGAAACTTGAAACCTTTACCCCTCTGTCCCTTTTTCCTGGGACATTTACTCCTCCCCCTGAGGTTTGCAGGCAATGGGGGATAGGGGTTGCAGTCAGTTCATTACAGATGGACTTTGCCACTGCTGCTTCTCAGGGGGAGGCCTCTTCACACTTCCCATTGCTACAGCATGGAATCTCTCCCACAGGAGATAGTCCTCCACCAACTTCTCCAACATGGGTCCTTCCCATGGGCTATAGTTCTTCACAAACTGTCCCATGAGGGTCTCATCCATAGGCAGAACAGTCCTTCAGGAACACATTGCTCCAGTGTTGGCCTCCCATGGGGTCACAAATCCTGACAGTAAACCTGCTCCTCATGTGGGCTCCTCTCTCCACAAGTACACAGGTCCTGCCAGGAACTTGATCCAGGGTGAGTTTCCCACAGACTCACAGCCTCCTTCAGGCATCCACCTGCTCCAGCATGGGCTCCTCCCAAGTGGATCTCTGCTCCCTGGTGGCCATGGATTGCAGGGAGACAGGCCTGACTCACCATGGTCTTCACCACAGTTCACAGGGGAGCCTTTCTCCCAGTGTCTGAGCACCTCCTTCCTGCCCTTCTCCACTGACCTTGTTGTCTGCAGAGATGATGTTGTCACATTCTCACTCCCTTCTGCTGCTGCAGTTTAGCAACTGTGGAGCAACTTCTTCCCTTTTTCAAATATATTATTCACAGGGGTGTTACTTCCATCACTAATTTGCTCAGCCTTGGGCAGTAGCAGGTTCATCTTAGTGCTGACTGGCACTGGCCCTATCAGCTACAGGGGAAGCTTCTAGCAGCTCTTTTTTTTTAAAGAAGCCACCCCTGTGGCGTCCCACTACCAAAACCTGGCCACATAAAAGCAATATACCAGTGAAGATACTAACAATTTCTTGAATCCATGATAAGAGAATGTCAGAAATACAACTTTTCTCATTTTTTACTACTGTATTGTTAAGCCTTTCTACAACTTTACACTCATGGGTAGTCAGATTATTTTAAGAGACACATATTTCTTATATCTAAAAGTTAGCCTTCATCTGTCTTTTCTCCATAAATTATTGAGACATTTTTAATGCTAACAAATTGAGAGGTCTATACAGAGTCCTTAGGTCTTGTTTTAGTCCTGTTTTAAAAATTAGAATGAAGACTGAATGATGCAACAAGTATTGCATTGGCCCTATGCCATGAGAGAAGACGTTGCCATGAGAAAGAGGAAATAACCTCTCATCTGCTGCTTCAGACCAATGTTAAGAACTTCAATAGGACTGAAGTGGTTCAGAAGGACCTTCCTTTAAACTTGCCTTCGCTGGAATAAACACCATTGCAAACAGAGGAAATGCGTTTCTACTGCTATTCCCCTTCTTTTCTTGTCAACTGAACCTTATTATGAATCTTTTTTTTCCAATAAAGTATGTTAAGTATGTATCCTATAACTTCCAAACTTTTAAACCTCCTTCAATACTACATCAATACTATGAGATTACTAAACTAAATGAGAGTTTAAGGAGCAGGAATTTGCATGAGACAGTATTTATTATGAAGATTTTCTGATAATTCCCTTAGGTAGACAACTGATATATGATTGTGGATTCTGATTGAGTTGCTGGTTGTATTATTTTGTTACATCCAAGAGCTGTGCACACAGCTCAACAACACATTTATTGCATCAGTACAGGAGCATGAAATCATTAGAAAGTGCAGTGTTTAACTGCAATTCAGTAAACTCTATTACCACTTGCTGAAAGAGGGAACTTAAGACTTTAAAGAACAAGAAACATTCTGGTAAAATACCAGTCATTCCAAGCTACATGTTCACACCTCTGTTTAACCATAGTGGCCTATTACATTTCATATCATACACTTTCCAAGTTCAGAAATCTGTGAATGCCCTAATAAAAGAAAAATATTCTGTCTGTACAAAGGAAATTAGACTTTAAAAGTATTTTGGTGCAATGATTTTATTATGGTAGCTTACTGGCATATAGAAATCATCTGAGATTTTGAACACAATATTGTTATTTTTCTACTTCTACTATTCTTTCTACTGCAAAGTATAAGTTAATTATATGAGATAATGATTCCTGGAAGTTAGATGCAAAAGGCTTAAAAGTATATTTTGCATCTTATGTCATGAGCAAGAACAGAGAAAGAGATGACTCTACTATTAATTTGTAGCTGCAAAGCACGTGAGATCTTCCAAAGAAACCAGTCAGCATGCAAGACCTGAGACAAAGCTCATCCTTCCTAGGAGCTGGTTGCTGAAGTTCTCCTGTTGAGATAACACTCTAAATATTTTTTTCAATATATTTCTGTGTTAAGAATATATTCCTAATAAATCTGGAAGGTTATCCACTGAACATAACAGTACAAAAACTGTTTAGACAAGGCATGTACTGGAAGAGAAGCCCATTAAATTAAACATCTGTACTTCCACAGAGTTTAAAATTCTGTCTTTTAGCAGTAACAAAAGCAAGTTTCTCAGAGTCATGGAATGGCAGTGGTTGGAAGGGACCTCTAGATATCATTTAGTCCAACACCCATACTAAAACAGGTCCACCCAGACTAGGTCACACAGGAATGTGTCCAGGTGGGTATTGAAAACCTCCAGAGAAGGAGACTCCACACCCTCCCTGAGCAGCCTGTGCGAGGGCTCAATCACCCTCACAGTAAAATAGTTTTTCCTTATGTTTAAGTGGAAATTTTTCTGTTCCAGCTTTTGTCCATTACCCTTAGTTCTGTCACTGGACACTACAGAAAAAAAAGTGTCATCCGATCCATTTGACGTACACCTTTCAAATACTTGTAAGTATTAATGAAGTCCCCCTCCCAGTCTCTTCTTCTCCAGGTTGAATAGTCTGAGGTCCCGCAGCTTTTTCTCACAAGAAAGATGATCCAGTCCCCCTAACATCTTGGTGACCCTCTAAATTTTACACATTGCTTTATTTTCACATTACAACTACTGAAAATTATTCAAGAAAAATCTATTGTTAGTACTTCTGCTTGCTGGCAAGGCAGGATGAGAAGAGGAAAAGGCTGTGAAAGCACTGCTAAACAACAACAAAAATATTCTTATGTTATCAATGTTCTTTTCAGCATAAACACAAACAATGGCCCTGTAGCAGCTACTAGGAATAAAATTAACTCTATCCCTGATGAAACCAGGAGAAACTAGAATATGGCAGAGGAGAATTTTATTCAAAATATGTCAAGGCTGTGAAGGCAAGTTCGTGCCAATTTTAAGCAAGTGATATTTACAAAAGACTTGTAAATTTTTATCTCGATCTTGAACAACTCTGTTCAATACAATTTGTATTAATTTCAGATTTTTTTTCAGGGTATACTTCTCAAATTACCAAGTTACAATTCTCAGCCAACAATGAAAAACACAAGAAGATGGGTTATGCTATATAGTCTCACCTGAATAAGTCCAATTCAAATTAAGCTAATGGCATGTTATAAGTTTCTTTCCATTTAAATAGAAAACTAACTACATATAGATTTTATACTCTGTGTAGAAATGTTCATTTTGTTGAACTTCGTTTTGCTTAAAAAATACAATTTATCTTTTTGTCAGATAAAATATTGTAAATAACTGGTTTAGGTTTTGGAATGAATCCCATTATCTTCCAACTCTAAGTAATAAATCAATATATAAAACTAAATAAACAAATGGTAAGTTCCAAAATATTTCAGTGAGTGTTGTAAATCTACCATTTATTAAAATAAATGGTTTTTATTCTAAGTTGGTCCATTTATTCCAAAATTTGAACCTTTTAACCATAGAAAAATTTGAGCAAACGTGAACAGACACACTAAGTTAGTGTTGATTACCACAAACCATCTTTTATGAGAAGGATGCCATTAAGGAAGACCTCACAGTGATGTCCATCAAGCTCAAAGCCAGACCACCGTTCATACACTGACTGTACGAATTTTACTGAGTTTTGATGTCCAAGGTATTTTGTTATCAGATATAAAAACATAAATTTTACATTCAAGTTAGATTTACTAGAAAGAGTCTACTAGATCTCACTGGAGCAGAGTGAGATGACATATTTCATCACTCCACAGTTCTTATCTGTTTCCTCTAGCTCTCTGATTTCATGACCCCTGCCTTGCCACATGGTTTATTTTTTCAGGCAACTAATTAATCTCCTTGTGTCTGATCTCTTTCCAAGTCTAGCTGCGCTTGCTCATTTCTCCTGATCAGGAATTGTTCCCTTGTCTGAAGGTTTACGCACTTCGAAATTCCAATTTTCTTTCTCTCTTTGTCTCTAAATAGACATTTAGCCATCTGTTCTAGTATTTGTATGTAAATAATGTGGCCTTGCTCTCCATAAATTTTCAGTTTAAATTAAATTTGAGCCTGATTGTTTGTTCTTTCTTAGGCACTCTCCTAACAAATATTAACATAAAACAATTTCTTAACACCTTCTCCCCTTCTCCCTCCTACAGCTCTCATAGAATCATATAATGGTAGGGATTGGAAGGGACCTTTAGAGATCATATAGTCCAATCCCCTCCAGAAGCAGGTTGACCTAGATCAGGTCACATAGGAATGTGTCCAGGCAGGTTTTGAAAACCTCCAAGGAAGGAGACTCCACATCCTCCCCTGGCAGCCTGTGCCAGGGCTCAATCACCCTCACAGTAAAATAGATTTTTCTTATGTTTAAATGGAACTTTTTGTGTTCCAGCTTCATCCCATCACCTCTTGTCTTGTTGCTTAGATACCACCAAAAAAGGGATACTCCAGCCTCTTGACACCATTTAAATATTTGTAAACATTAATGCAATCCTTTGTCAGTCTCCTCTTTTCTAGAGTAAACAGCCTCAGATCCTGCAACTTTTCCTCATAAGAAGGATGCTCTAGTCCCCTGATCGTCTTGGTGGCCCTGTGCTGGACTCTCACCAAAAGTTCCCTGTCTCTCTTGAGCTGGGGAGCTCACAAATAGACACAGGACTCCAGATGAGGCCTCGCCAGGGCAGAGGAGAAGGGGAGGAGAACCTCCTTTGACCTGCTGGCCACACTCTTCTTGATGCATCCCAGGATGCCATTGGCCTTCTTGGCCATGAGGGCACATTACCAGGTCATGGTTAGTTTATTATCAACCAGCACTCCCAGGTCTCTCTCTGCAGAGCTGCTCTCCAGCTTGTACTGGTGCATGGGGTTGTTCCTTCCTAGGTGAAGGACTCTGCACTTGTCCTTGTTGAACCTCAAGAGGTTCCTCCCTGCCCAACTCTCAAGCCGGTCGAGATCCCACTGAATGGCAGCACACCCTTCTGGGGAATCAGCCAGTCCTCCCGGTTTGGATACACTCAGTCTCCTCATCAAGGTCGTTGATGAAGATGTTGAACAAGACTGGCCCCAGAACTCATCCCTGTGGAACTCCACTGGCCACAGGCCTCCAATGCAAATCTGTGCTGTTGGCCACCACCCTCTGGGCTCTGTCATTCAGCCAGCTCTCGATCCACCTCACAGTCCACTCATCCAAGCCACATTGTCTGAGCTTTTTGATGAGGATGTTATGGGAAACAGTGTCAAAAGCCTTGCTGAAGTCAAGGTAGATGACATCTGCTGCTCTCCCCTCATCTAGCCAGCTGGCTATGCCCTTGTAGAAGGCTATCAGGTTGTTCAAATAGGATTTCCCCTGCATGAATCCATGTTGACTTCCTCTGATAACCATCTTTTCTGTCATATGTTTCTAATCTTAGAAAAGTTTGGAGATCAACTTTGGTTTAATTATTCCTTAAAGACAAAATTCATCCACTTTTACTTAGTTCTCTGTTCTCTAGATAGATTAGAAGGGAAATAAAAACTCCAAACACAAAACCCAGTTGTAATAAGTTTACATTAGACTTTATAATATGTCCAGAAACAAATACTGTGATGTCAAAAGGTCATGCAGGGACATCTTACCTTGGGACCAATGAGGTTAATCTGCATCAGAATTTTATATCCCTGAGTGCAATCTTATGAGCCTTGCATGCCACTTCACTAAGCATGTGCCAGGACCAGCCTCGGTGCCCAAGCATCCTTGTACAGGACTAATCCTATGCCTGTGCAGCAACCTTCAGTAGGGACTTCCATGTCTGTCCTAGGAATTCCAGAGATGGGCAAGCGGCCATTTGAGCTGGGTAGGGAAGGCCGTGCATAGATGAGCTACAAGATCTCAACCTGCCAAATGTCCTGTGATTTCACTCATGAGGTGAGCAGTGAGGACTGTGTAACTACGGGCCTCATTTTTTCTCTGTAGTATAGTTGAATAAAATAAGTACTTTGTGTTAAAAAACCACTTCAGAAAATATAATGCAAGTTTCTCATGTGCTTGCACACCTGTTCAAAAACAGGTAAGAATGAAGGAGGCATAGCTTCAGAATGACTATGAGAATGGCCTTAAAGCTTGACATTATATCTGTATGTTGTGCACTGTTGGACTGGAACCTGAAGAAAAGTAAAGATACAATAGTTCTATTATTCTCAATGCTTTGCCACTGTTCTGCATCCATAGAACAAAGTTAGCATCCATAGTAGAGTTTAAAAAGTTAAATAAATAAAATCCATTTCTATTCCTTCAGATTGCTGCAACAGAGATCTCGCAGGTGGTCAAACTGAAGCATCAGACAGAAAGCTAAGAATATGAGTCAGAAACTGGAAGTATGATCCTTCTAAAGGATATCTGTGATGTACAGTAGTCCTGCAAATGTGTGTCCCTTTTTCCTGAACCCCTCTCCAAGTGCTTGTTCTGATTCTGCTGCTCCACTAAAGGCATGAGACAAGCATTGGCCAAAACAAACTACAACAGAAGCAGCAAGGCAGGAACCTCTCAAAGTTAGGAATGGAAACCAGTTTTCTGCTAGTGATCATCATGGTTGCAATGGGCCTAATTTTAGGCAAAACTATGGAAAGATTTATGAGGAATAAACAAATTGGGGAAAGTAGCAGATTTCAACAACATGGTCTTGCTCCCATTGAAGAAGAATATATGCCCTTGTTTCGTGACTGGGGAAGGCTGTCACTGGCCAGTCTGACCCTGAACCACTGGGCAATTTGATGCCAGTCTTCACGGATACCCTGAGGATGAAGCTGCCAACAGTCCTGGGGAGCGTGGTGACTCATATCACTACAAGGAACTTTGCAGGAAGGTGATGTTGCTGACATCCTGACACTGTGACTTCAACAGCAGCACAAGGTCACACCGGAGCCCATCACAACAGCTTCTGCACCCAGTCAGAGCTGATAGTAAATTGACCCTACACACAGCTCTTTTCTAAAGTGTTATTTTACTGTTTTACCCCCTGGGGGTTCATTGCATGACTTCACCCTTCAAGAATAACAGCCTGTGGCAGGCCAGACAGCTCACACAACATTTGTCCTCTGCTCTGATTGGATTAGCACATGCCTCCATCAAGAATAATTCTACATAAAAATTTAAGGGTGGTCTCCATGGCAACTTGAATGCACAACTTAGAAATTTGCTCTGTGTGAGCACTTTTTGCCAGTAGAACTGGGTTAATGAAATATCTCATCGGGACACTGGATAAAACGGGCAAAGTGTTTAAGATGACACAATGGCAGAGAGACCTCTGAACAGTGTTTAGACAGCTCCAAGCATGAGTCTGGCTTGTATACAGGATCCCCATTGCTACTACAATTTCAATGAACACATTATAGAATGAATTTATGCTAAGAATGGTGCTTCATGTGAAAACAAAACTTTGCCATTTCTTTGGTTCTTCTTTACAGAACTACTTTTTCATGCTTGCTCTACAGTCTCTGTCGCCACCATGAATGAATGAAGAAACTATCCCAATCTGACAGTAGCTTTTACAGGAACTGCTCCCAAACCTTGCAAACAAGAATTGAAGGGAGATGTTCCAATTCTCCAGAAATATTTGCTAAAGTTTTTCCTATTTTTTACCTAAGTTTTTTACCTATTTTTCTTTTTTTCCTGGCGATTATCATAAATGGCCAAAGATACTTCTTTTCCTGCTAAATCAATGTGTTTCTCTGGACTCACATCTTAATAAATGGAAATCTAAGTGAGATAATTATGAAATTAGACCTTCATAAATGGAAAAGATATTTCATGCAGCATAAATCAATTGTATTGGTCAAGTACTTAAAACATTTGTTACTCAGTGTTTACAGTTAGGTTGCCCTGATCACTGAGGGTATAGAGAGACTTCAGAAAAGTCAAAGGTTTTTGTTTCTCCTCATGAGTTTAATTCTGGCGACCAGTGAAATCAGCAAGAGCCTTAACATCAGCCATTCTTCTCAGGATCAGAATTTTCAGGTACTAAGGGTGTTTATCCACAGATTTCATACCATCTAGAGATTTTCCTTTTGATAAGTAGATGTAATTTCCATTAAGATTTTTCTCCTCTAATTATTTTAATCACAGTCATTCAATTTTTTTACTTTCCTGGACATTATTTTACTACCATACAGTAGAAGTCTAGAAGTCCATAAATAAAAATAAAGATCTAATCAGCATGACACCATTTTGTTTCCTTCTGCTTTTAGCTTGTCTAATACATTAACAGTCTACAATATAATGTAGTTTGCTAGTAGATGTAAAATTAAATCTTCCTCTACAAGTCTGAGTTTTCTGAAACATCCAGAATTCCAGTCCCATACTTTTACACATTAAAAAGGTGATTTACTGCATGTAAGCAGAACACATGAAAAGGCAGAGAATCTCACAACATAATTATGATTATTTACATGGCCATTTCAGCATCCTCATTCACAAGTGTAATGTATGTCTAGTGCTGTCTCTGTGAACACCCCATGGTGAACACATTTGAAAAAATAGCATGTATAAAGAACAACCAAGTGTCTCTTAGGCATCTCTATAAACAGGTCATCTGTTTATATACTCATCTTCTCTCATGTAGATATACTCACGTTTATAAACTCATCTTCTATAAACAGGTCATTTGGATCACCTCAATAATTTTCCACGTTTACCCAGCTTGAAAATTGATTAACTGCGTTTCCTTCTCACGTGCACAGCCATTGCTGACTGTGGGGAAACATTATACACTGAAGTTTGGGGCTTTTTTTCTGAAATATAAACCCAAAGTGTTTGAGATTCTTCTTCTAATGAATCCTGCCTCCATATACTGGATAAGATATTTAGCATAAAACTGTAAGCACAATTTTTAATGCCAGTCTTTCAAAACCTGCCTGTTTCCCATAGCTCCTTAAGACACTAAATTATTTTATTCTGGGTAAGCAGTAGATTGCTCTCACAGAGAGAAAACAGCAATCTGTCCCTTGACATTTTCATGGCTCATAGATCTCAATCTGAACTGTCAAAATGGTTTGAAATTGTCTGTGGAGGTAAAAAGAAATGCTGATCTCAATTGAATACTTGCAAAAACCCATGGAAGAAATGTAGTCTGTCTAATCTAGTTGAACTGCTATGAAAACACACTACATTTTGAATATAAAAACTTAGGCTTTGTTCTTAGTGGGAATCTAAGCAGGTAGCTACTAAAACTGGTTTAGTATTCAGGCATGCACAACTGAAACTACTGCTCTTACTGTATAGGGAAAAATAGGTGACATATCTGGAGGCACTGCTGATCTCCTGAATTTTACAATAGTTTAAAAGATCCTCAGAAACATCTTATGTAGGAGTGAAGTGTTGTTCCAGACTGAAAACTGAATTCAGCCTGGTTGGAGAAAATTCTAATACTTAATGAAGAGGCTGCTAAATTGCTCTTTGAACTAAACATGTCAACACCCTCAGAAATCATAAAAACTCTTGTTATTGATTGCTTGGACTATTGATATAATATGTTTGAGTAACTATATATAAATATAATATCCATGTTTTAAACGAGCAAAGAAATTATTTTCAACATAGAAAATATAAATTAAACTGTTAGTACACCTTCAGCCTCACTGCAAGTTCAACTGAGAGACACAGAGCTGGAGTAGCCTTACAGCTGTTGGAATAATGGACTCAGCAGGAATTAACAGAAACATGAATGTGAGGTGAAAAAAAAACCCACAAACTTCCTCAAGCTCATTATTTTAGAGACTGACAAAAGAGAGGATTTTGCTTTATGAATTCACAGAGGAAACTTCTCCCAAGCTGACCAGAATGCAAAAGCACTCAGGGTAAGAGGCAGATGTACCTCCTTCCTTGATCCTCTTGCTTCAGTCTGAAAACTGAAAGAAATGCTGAAGAACCACAGGGGAAAAAAAAAAAAAAAAAAAGCCAATCAAAAAAAACCAAACAACTCTTAGAAAAGGCTCTAGAAACTGGAATAGAAAAAAAATTACAAAATCCTCCAACAGCTATAGCCTTCAAACAGCTTCAAAAAGCCTGCTAGACTTGAAACATGGAAAGTGCTTTAAAGGCAATAGATAATAGGTAAGGAGTAGAACAGAAACATCTACATCAGAAGAAGAGTCATGCTCTTGACAGAAGACTAATGTAGAAGACTTGCCTAGATAGGGCATGGTGATGGCTTCTCTTCACGCAGAAAACTAGATAGGAGAAAAAGCTGGAATTAGGACTTGCTGCAGACTGCATGAACTTCTTCAATTATGAGTACACTTTACAGTGGTGAAAAACAGAGAGAAAATAACACTTCTGGCAAGTACTTAAATGAAGCACACAATTTGAATTCACAGGACAGAAAACAAACACAGATGATACTTATAGCCAACTCATTCCTCACTGTTAACATCTGTGCTACCCTCTATGAGAATGGCCCTTACTATTGCTAAAATTTTTCTCTAAAAGAGGGAGGAATAAAAAGGGAACAAAAGGTGTTAAACATCTCTCCATTGTTACAATAGGAAACCCTTTGCTCTTTTTATATCTGTTTTCTTTATGCAAGTATTTTTACACAAGAAGGACTCTGGCACTTGAAGATAAAGATTTCTTTTTCCTAGTGATTTTTTTCTAGTGATTTTTTAGAAAATCACTCTGAAATTAATAACAGAACTGGCACATTTAAACTTAGTGCTTTTTAAAAGGGAAATTTTGATTCTCCGAAGACCTGAAAGGATGACCCTCCATCAGCCAAAATTTTCCTTTGTTTCAAAAGGCCATGTATGGTGAAAGGGAGCACAGATGAAAAGAGAGGAAGATCTAGAGTACAGAGACAGGGATTTTTACCATAAGAGTACTTACAGACATTGTGTTCAAAGCTGGCAGTTTCCTCAAGGATTTTTATCATTTCTTTGGGAGCCTTTTCAACATTTTTTAAAAAATATATATTCAAATTAATCTTGGCTTAACAAGCCTCCATTTATCTTCTTAGGGCAATTAGAATGGTAGAATCACAGAATGGTAGAGGTTGGAAGGGACCTTTAGAGATCATCTAGTCCAATCCCCTTGCAGAAGCAGGTTCATCTAGATCAGGTCACACAGGAACATGTCCTGGCAGGTCTTGAAGACCTCCAAGGAAGGAGACTCCACAACCCCTCTGGGCAGCCTGTGCCAGGGCTCCCTCACCCTCACAGTGAAATAGTTTTTTCTTATGTTTAAGTGAAACTTTTTGTGTTCCAATTAACTTTCTTTTAGGTTGTAAAATGCAATCCAAAGGATTCTCACACTGGAATGTTGTGGATTTTTTTAACTACCTTGAATACTTTCTGAAAAAAACCCAGAGTGGAGTGCGATTGAATTCCTTCTCCAAGCTGATTTGCCTGTCCTCTTCAGCATATTAGCAGCATTGACCAACCACTCTGGAAAAGAATAGTGACTGGCAGCTCTTGTAAGCTCTTGTAGTGGCTGGTAGCTCTGTCCTGTAACAAACAGGACAGAAAGTAGCAGAAAGGCTGCTCTAGCTTCTATTAATAGTAATGAAAATAAGTTTATTATACACCTGAACTGTATACCTTTATTGTTAAGGTACTTGAGTTTCCATTATCATAGCTGTATTTACTGTAAGGAGTGACTTGTTTTGATTAAATTAAGAACCTTGTAAAGTATCATATTTCACAAAGTACTTTTTTTATAATGGAGGTCATAACTTCTTTTTTAAATAACAACTTCTTTTTTTCTCCTTCATATCCCTGAAGCTCGGTCCAATAGCTACTATCTACCTAAAATAGTTTATACTTTCCCACTTACAAGGCATTTAACTACATAAAGCCAAAGATTAATTTGCCACACAGTCGCTAAAAACTCTTGTCTTTCTGCTTAAATTCCCATTTAGGCAAGACAAAAAAAAAAAAAAGAAATCAAGATAGAAAACTAAAAACTCCAGAGTTTTGTTTTGGCTTGCTATACTTAATCAAGAAGCTCTGATGGAGCAAAGAAACAAAAAATTGCTAATTACATGCAAAAGAAAATTTTGCACATAAAACAAATTCATGAAAAAACCATCACTACTTTGAAATAGCAAGGAATAACTACAACAGGATGAGAAAAAAGTACTCTGACACAACCACCAAGTAGCCACTGGACAGAAAAGGTAAGCTCCACATTTGGAGGGTGCATGTGCATATGCATATGTATGTTTTCCTACTGCTACTTTTTATTCCTCTCTGCATACCTGTTTCTAAAATATGTCTGAAGTGTTCTTCAAGACCCACCTGGACACATTCCTATTTGACCTGATCTAGGTTGACCTGCTTCTGCAGGGGTGTTGGACTAGAGGAATTCTAAAGGTGCCTTCCTACCCCTACCATTTTTTGATTCTGTGATTCTATGATTCTCCTAACATTTAAGGTTCCTAATCTCACAGGAGTGGCATTCTAGGGCCATGAACCCTGACCCATAACACCAGAGATGGCACTTGACTTTCTGTTTGGGTCATTCTGGCAAACCATTCCCAGCTCAAGTACTGAGCAATAATATTATTCCACAGTCACTGCTATGAAAAAGACATTTTCATTATAGAAACTACCTAAAAGAAGGGAAGAAAATCATCTGTATCATATTGGTCAGGGAGCATTTTGTTTTATTTTGCTGCACTGAAAAAGATACGTATTTCATCTGAAGACAAGCAGATGGGAAGTATTCACAATAATGGATGATTAAGCAACTGTGTAACTGTGTTCACTTATTTCTATTTCTGCCAGTATGGAACAGCACAATGTTCTTTTATAATAATATTAAAAAAGATGAATGATGTTAATGTCTTTCTGCCAAACCTAGACCCCACACTTGCTAAAAAAATTTTACCCACGAAACTTCACAAGACAGAGGCTGCAATGTCTGTAATTTCCTGTAGAAATGTACCAAGAAACCTCTGTGTGTCAGATAAATGTGACAGATGGAACAACTGATGCAAAATATGTGCTTAAGTCTCTTGAGAAGTTTGAGAACATTGCCTCTGAAAAGTTACTGGTTGCATGGCGGGGTTTTTGATTTTTTTGCCCATCCTGTTCCTGAACAATCAAGCACTTTGTATCTTCACCTGCAGTGTCTGTGTGGGGTTTGCTGCCCCTGATGTTTGGACATGAAACCACAGAAAGCTGCAGCAAAGGTGTGGGGAGAAGCAGGGCAGTGGGATCATTCAGAGGTGAAATCCTGATGAGTGGCCCAGAGCTCTGTGTATCAGGCAAGACCAAGCTCTTAGAGCATGGAAAAATTATTTCTTCATACAGCTTGTCACACAAGAGACTGACAGTGAACCTCTTTTTGCTGTTCCACCTTTTCTCAGAATTTAACACTGATATACTAATGTCAACACAAATTCTTGGGGCTTGTGCAGTACCCATCTAGTGTGAGAGCAAGAACCCTGAGTTGTCAGCAACACCGTGTAGTCTCTTACAGCCACGTCTCTGTGTTTGTACCTATGTTTCCTAATGAGTTTGAAACTTGCTGAGTCAAACCTAACTAAAGGGCACAGCTCTCACACAGATTCAGCTGCCTAAAATGTTGTGAAACGAGGAGGTCAGGCAGAGGAGAAAAGCTTCATTAGTTCTCCCTCACAGAAAAGCTCACAGCTCATCTCTTGTCAGACTTCCTCTATCATGAGACACAGATAACAGGAAATCTTGCTTCATTATTTCCCCTTCCTTCAGCCTGCTTCATTATACACTCATAACAAATTAAAAAACTCCAAAACAAACGTTTCTTACTCCAGTGAAACACTGGTAACATCTTCAAAGTTCTTTCATGTTGGCTTCAATAGGAGCTCAATTCTCTACAGCTCTGCAGTCATTTATGTAAGAAAGCGGTGAATGTTTCTAAATTGGGGATTTTTGAGGAGTCTGTTCCACAATTCTCCTGCTATTAGCCTTCGAATAACTCAGTCCCAGGGAAACTTTTTAAAAAGGTCATTCTGCCTCCTCAGGCCATTCCAGAAATTGAAGTCATGTTTTGTACCAACATAAACTGATTTGAATTTTCTGCTACAGCATGTCAGAGATTATTACTGCAGCTAGACTTTATCAGAGGTTCCACATTTACTTCTCAGCTGGAGGCCAGGATGGTGCCTCAGTGGTACTCCTTCCTCGGACTGCTCAGAAAATAACCTGTCAGGACCATTTGCTGGGAAGAGACAGTCTACTTAAAACAAAGCACATGTTGACTTTCTTACTTGATTCTACATTTTTCATTTTGATTCATCACTAATTTTTAAACTGTCATATTTTAACACAGAAAAGGTAATCCCATGACTTGTGGTTTTTTTAATTAATGATTAATTTCAAATCAAGGGAGTAGAAGGGTCTTTAATCCAGAATTCAACCAACATTTAAAGGTTGAAGTGTTTCATGATGCAAAATTCCTGCCCAGTAAATAATTCTTCCCCTCTCGACTGCTACTCTTAGCCTTCTGCTCTTTAGTTCATAGCTACATGATGGCCAGAAAACATTTTCTTTGCCTATCTATAGTTAACTCTCTCAAAGTGTTTTTATGCCATCATGAATCACCATGGATGAATGGAAGAGACAGAATGTTTCCTCAAATGTTAACTGCTGTTTTAACCAGATTTCACAAAGGACTATCATATCTGACCAGATACCTTTGTGCCTCATGGCCTACAATTCCCACTCAAATTCTGATATGGAAAATTCCTTCAACTGTGACAACAGTTGACTAACAGGTGACAACCTTTAGACTGTTTCTTTCCTGCAATTTGTAAGACCTGAGTACTTCCATATCTCTGTCTAATTCGATCAACAAAGAGACTGAGCTCCCATTTACAGGTAGATTGTTCTAGGAATTACCAAGGCATTAGGCCACTGGACCTGCAACTAAATGCTTACAGCCTATAGATTGCTTCTGCAATTTTCCTACCTTGGTGTCAAACAGTGCTGGGATGATTAGATTATGAAAGTTCTGTAAATCTTTCAAAAATCCATACACTATTAGCTCCTGATCCATGACTGCTTTGTTTAGAGACTGCCATAAAACAAGCTTATTGGCATGAAATACACACATGGTCATGAATACCAGGCAAAGAGCTATCACATTTCAGGCAGGTGGGTGGGATCAAGGTTTGCATCCTGACTATTGCTTTCAACACGTCCATTGTTTGGAAGAGCATTTAGGAACAGCTATGTGTTTTCTTATCTTGATTATTGCTCTGAACCACACCAAGTAACAGACTATGTCTGCTGATTTACAGCAGTTATGAAACACAAAGTTTTAGGAGCAGATGCTCACAGAAACAACTATGACTATACTTTTCAGATACTCAACATCATATAGTCAAACTAGTGAATGACATGGCAACTTGAGGTTAACTGCATCTTTCATAAGACTCCCAAGCAGCACATGGAGCCTGGATTTATAAACTGTAGTAGAAGTAGGCTACGTTTGGTTTTTTTCTGCCCTCTGTTTAACTGGAATAGTTTAAGTAATATATCACTGAAAGTTATCATTTTAGACACTCCTTGTACTAGAAGCACCTCCAGTCAGCCCTTGAACACTTATCAGCAAAACTTAACTGTAATAATCACCTCTATGTTCTCAGCATTGGGCATGTCTGTTCTGGACCCAAGTTTGAACAATTAGCAGAAATGCATAAAAACACCTGACTAGCAGCAGCACAGTTGCCATGTTGTGGAGGTGAGAACAGCATGCTCTCAGGATCTACATAATCTAAGGGTTGTAGGGCACTTTAGGTCAGCAGGTCCTGGTTAATTTCCTTGTCCTGAATGTTGGCTGCATGACACACACAGATTCCCAGATGGTAGTGATAGAAGAAATTTGTTGTGGGACACCAGTCACACTGTAAAGCTCTAAGAGCATCTAAACTTCTTAAGTAAAAATTTAAATTTCTTAAGTCGACATTTAAACTTAAGTCAACCTTTAAAATTTTGACCTTTATACTGTCAGATTAAAACAGATTTTGGATCAATTTCTCATTTTCTAGAGAATCATATGGGCTCACAACTCTCATTTTTTTACACTTTCTATCCGAACGTTTTAGTCATTCAGTCTTCTGCAAGCTTCAGTTTCCCTATCCCATAGTACTTAACTTTCGCAAAGACCAACAGTGCCCTCATAAGAGAAAAGAAGCAGGACTAAAATTAGTACACCTGCAGCATAAATCAACTAAAGATGGGACTTAAATGTAGCATTTGTGCTAATGGATTAAAAGGTCCCAGTTGAGGCTTGTCAGGGTAGTCAAGACCAATTAGCATCCTTTGGGGCCTGACACAGACCTGCTGAAGGTCATTCTGTCTCTTCTTCATGTTTTATTTATGTGTACAGTAAACCTCTTACTGTCTTTTAAAACAGGAGGTAGTGTCCACGCAATACTTTGTCTTGGCCATCTGAAATAGAAGTTGACAGTGGCTATGAAGTAAAAATGAATATATAAAGGAAACAGAAATGATCTAACAGAATCCTTGATTGTCTTCATTTTTAAGCCACCTTCTGTATCAGAAAAAAACTCATCTCATGACTTATTTTGCTATAATGTTCCAATTTAATTGAAGATTTGGTGGGGAGTTTATTGAGGTTTATGTAGATAAAATAGAGAGAAAAATGTTACCACAAAATGTGTATTATAAAAAAACCCAAAAACCAAAGCCCAAACCAAATGAAGACAAAACATAAAAATCACAAATCAAATCAAAACACTGGGAAAACCTTGGACTGTTTGTGAGTTGCTGTGATACCAGCATTTTCCACAGGAAAACACTTACAAAATAAGAGCCTGTTAAAACTTGGCTTGAGTGGTACTGGAGCCTCATAAAACACCAGAAAACAAAATAATCGTAAGTATGATTCCTAATTAAACTAAACTTTACTAAGAAAGCAGAAGGGAAAATTTGGGTAGTTTGGCTGTGCACCTAATTGTTTTGTGAACATTTTAAATAGGAATTGCAGATGAATTCTTCTCCCACACTGACTCATTCATATCTAGAGTTAGCTCACACTCCAGGTGTTCTAAAGAGCAGATCATTGTGGAAAATAATGTGCAATTATCACTCATTTTAGGATGCAAGAAATGGTTGATTTTTGTTGTAATGCTGCAAGTCAAAATCTAGGGCAGCTGGGGAGGGGTAATTACTTTTCATATCATTCTCATTTTAACAATGCTGAAATGTACACACAGAAAATGTAATGCAATAAACATATATAACAGGTTAAGTACTGTCTTAAGTAATTTATTCTCTTTTTTTTTTTTTGTAGAGAAGATCAGCAAAGATCACATAGGACAACATATCTGTAAATATCAACTGTTTTTTCCTATTCTCTGGGGCTAGATGGCCTATATGAGCTGGGATGCTAGGCTGGACTTTGAAGAACACTTGCAAGTTTCAGATGAGTCTTCCTTATCTCATCACTGCATCTCCAAGCCATTGTTCTTCCCACAAGCGACCAGATTCACTTGCCTGATGATGTTTATGCTGGTTTGTGTCCCATGTTGATGCTTCCTGGTCTGATTCTCCACTCCATTGCTTTGCACTTCCTCTGGTGTAACTCTGCTTGAACTGCTAATGAGAAACACTGGTATAGTGGGGAAGGGATAGGGACTTGTGGTTCTTTGTGGTGGAAAAGTGTTAACATTCAGAGAATGTAAATGATTCAATAGCTTTTCACTTGAGAGAGAAAAATGGTTGTGAGAAGAGAGGGAGAAAGTGCACTGTCTATGATCCTTCAAACACTTCCATTGCAAGAGAAACTCCAGAAGAGACCACCAAATTATGAAATTCCGTGAACAGACGAGTCATTGAGAGCCTTTCTCTTTTGTAAGGAGAAAGAAACCCCTCTGTCTTTGGCAAGGACAGTACAAATGAGTGTCTGGTTTCTGCTCCGTTTTTGAGACTGCAGTACTCCGTAGCTCACTAGTTTTGACTCTCCATGTGCAGTAATATAGGGCTGAGTCTCACTTCATGCAGAAATGAGTGCCTCACCTCAGGCTGTGTTATGGGACTGTCAAGAATTGATTTGTTTTGTTTGGAGAATGCTTTCAGACCAGAAAGCTGTTTGCAATAACTATCTAAGCTAAAGCTATGCCACAAAGGATGGTGAAGTTTAATTTGTTTATCAGGCCTCAAGCAGAGAGATAAATACTTCTCTGTTTCTGCATACCCAGGGAGCCAGTTAAGCTGTATCTCACTGGGCATTTGCATAATGTGTTTAAGATATCAGACTTGAAGTCATTCTTTTTACAAATGGGGAGATCCAAACATGGCTGTGCAGACACCATTGTAAGAAAAAAAACCTAAAAGGACAATTGGCATTATAATTTGGTTAAAGCCCAGAAATGACCCACAAGACGACCCTTGCTTGTTGTGAACATGCTTTATATTGAAAAATTTAGTGAGAAAGACTTTTGATTCTGTCTTTCATACAACTTTTGTGACACTACACTCTTATTACAAAGAAAGTCTTTTCAGAACTAAACTACTTTTTTAGCAGACATTTCCACTGGAATTGCTGTGGGAACAAAGTAGTATCCCAAGGCTGGAATGGCAAATGCTGTGGACCCTATTACCAACTACATATAGTATATAAGGATCTGAACTGTGTATTGTCCATCAACCTGTCCATCAACCCATGGCTCTGGTTCATGGCTCTGACTCCTCAGCAGACTTTGTACATCCCAAGTACATAGTGGAGTGCATAGTAATGTGTACTTAAGGGTATATGTAACCTAAGGTTGAAAAGGAAAAGGCCTCTATGTTTCTTACCTGATCTACTTAAAATCATCAACCTCAGACAACTCTGAAGCATCTGAGTTTTGTTGTTGTAACTGAAGACAGAAATAGTAAAGGTTGCAAAAAGATTAATTCTGGCACATTTAATTCATTTGGTCACTCTCCAGTTGCATTTCCAGCACTGTCTCACCTCTCTGGTGCTTAATGTTGCAGTGGTACAGTGCAGGTGGGGGTTTACCCTCGTCAAGTCTTAGATGCCATGGAAGGAAGACAGAAAGTCCCACTGAGATACACAGACAGATTGCTAGTTAGAGCAAATATATGTGTGTAAGTGCACAGCATTTCACTTATGTGAGCAGAGATATTTTTCAGAAGCCCTTCTTTTTTTTTTTTTTTCACCTGAGATTTGTGTGATAAAACCTCAGAAGGAAATTAGTGCAGCCCCTTGAAGAAGGCAACTCAGTGCCAGGAGTCAGCTGGAGGCAGAAGCCCAGCTGGAACAGCCACCCAGCACAGTGGGTGGGCAGCACAGGCTGTTAGAGGCAGCTGCTTCCCCTAGACCTGCTCCTGCTGCTGTGCTCCAGGCTTAAAGACAGTTACCAGATGTGATAAATGAAGGAAGCACTGGTGGCAGTGGTCTCAAACTCACCAGGAAGAGTAGATCAAAATCATAGAACTGTTTGGTTGGAAAAGACCTTTAAGATCACTGAGTTCAACTACTAACCTCGCACTGCCTAGCTCGCCACTAAACCATGTCCCTCAGAACCTCATCTACACATCTTTTAAATAACTCCAGGGATAGAGACTCCACCACCTCCCTGGGCAGCCTGTTGCAGAGTTTAACAACCCTTTCAGTGAAGAAGTTCTTCCTGACATCCAATCTAAATCTCCCCAGGTGGAAATCAAATCCATTTCCTCTTGTCCTATTACTTGTTACCTGGGAGAAGAGACTGAACCCTGTCTCACTGCAACCTCCTTGCAGGTAACTGTAGGGAGTGTTAGGGTCTCCTCTGAACCTCCAGACTAAACATCTCCAGTTCTCTCAGCCATTCCCCATAAAACTTGTGCTCAAGACCCCGCACCAGATTTGCTGTCCTTCTTTGGACACACCTCACGCTGAGGCTGCTGCACTTCCACAGTGTGACCCAAGTACCTGAAAAAACCATGAACATAAATAACTTGGGTGGATATTAATTACCACAGGACTATGTCTTGTCACACTTGACTCATACTTGGAAATAATACTGTCTTCTCTGATTTTTTTAGGCTTCTTATATCTTATTATATTTTATTATTTTTATTATATTTTAGGCTTCTTAGAGCACAAGAGTTTCAGCTCATTGAGGTTTTCCTACATAACACAATATATTTATACAACCATTTAAAAGATACTAGGAAGCTAGGAGCTTACCATTTACTCTGTACACTGCATTGGACAAACATCTGGACAGTAAGGAAGCCAAGAGGCAAAAGATTTAGTTCATTTTACAAAGAAATGTTAAAAAAATATACAGAAAAGACAGAATAATGTGAATAATAACCTAGAGGAAGTACTAAGACAGCAGATTTTTAGAGTTCAGGGGGAATTTTTGTTTGCAATTATCACACGTCAGTAGTTCTTGAAAATTAATTAACTTTTTTTTTTTGTTTTCTCAACGTGCATAGCAGTTAGCATCCAAATATTTTAAAATCAGTTTTTGCATATGGATTGTCCACAGAGCAGTTTTAATGGATAAGGGGAAAACCCAGCTAACCCTCTGAGTTCACCTTCTTATTTCTTTACTGACATCTATGTTGTTCTGCCAACCACCAAACTTTCTAAACAGCATTTCTGCTGCTGCTGTCAGCAGCTGAATCTCTTACACTGTGTTCACTGCCTTATAACGAAATGCTATCTAATTCTTTGTTTCCTTATTTAGCACTTGCTTATTCCAGCTTTATAGCTATCCTTACCTCATTGAGATTCTGCTGCATTTCATGTTTTCTTAGGAAATGTCATGTCATGGCACTTCCTCTGGTTATTGTAAAGCTCCACTGTCTCCTGGTCCCTGGATTTCTCTCATCTCCATGTGCTTTATTCTCCTCCTTGCCGTATAAACCATTCCAGAGTTGGTTGCCACTGAATTTGTATTAACAGATGTTAAGCATTCTGCCAGGGATCTCACACTTTATCCACCACTACCTCTCACTCCTACCTGAAATTTAGCAGTGTATGGAAACTGTGCTGGGTGCGCAATACAGCTCTGTAAAGTAAATAAAAAGTAGAGTAGCTAGCAGGACTGATTATACTCCCATTTGTTTAAAAAAGATAAAAAACAAAGCAAAACTCCCAAACCATTCTTTCTGGAGATGAAAAGTGCCTTGAGGCCCATCTATGCAATATATGACAGTACTTTTGCTGAGATCATATTGCCCTGAAATGACAGAACTATTCCTGCACGGCTTTCAGAAAGCATCTCTCCATGGCTTGGATACAAAAAGATCTAAACATTACATGGCATTCTTCTAGATCAGGAAACACTTAGATTTCATTGTAAATATTTCAATATATCCATATATCACAGATATATATATGACCACACGATGTCTTTAATTAGGCTGGCTTCTGTTATAGTTCAGTAGCAGCAACACTAAACATGGCTTCAACAAGGCCTATCTTAAAACAAAGCTTCCTAAGACAGTTTGCCACCCATTAAAAAGAGTTGTAATCAGGTATCAATATTCAGTAATACATGAATGGGTGATTCTCTCATTCCAAAAGAGAAAATAAAAGTTGGAAACACATTGGTCTATATAGAATCACAGAATGGGAGTTGGAAGAGGAGTTGGAAGAGACCTCTATGAATCAGTTCAACCCCCTCCTAAAGCAGGTCTACCTAGATCAGGTCACTCAGGAACATGTGCAGATGGGTTTTGGAAACCTCTAGAGAAGGACACTCCACACTTTCCCTGGGCAGCCTGTGCCAAGTCTCCCTCACCCTCACAGTAAAAAAGTTTTTCCTTAAGTGAAACTTTTTATGTTCCATTTTTTATCCTTTACCCCTTGTCCTATCACTGGACACTACAGAAAAAAGTGTCACCCCATCCTCTTGACATACACCTTTTAAATACTTACAAGTAATGAGATCCTCTCTCAGTCTCTTCTTCTTGAGGTTGGACAGCCCCAGTTCCTGCAGCCTTTCCTCAGAAGGAATATGTTCCAGTCTCCTGATCACCTTTGTGGTCCTGTGCTGGACTCTCTCCAGAAATTCTCTGTCCCTCTTGAGCTGAGGAGCCCAGAACTGGACACAGGACTCCAGATGAGGCCTCACCAGGGCAGAAGAGAGTGGGAGGAGAAACTCCCTTGACCTGCTGGCCACACTCTTCTTGATGCAGCCCAGGATGCCATTGGCCTTCTTGGCCATGAGGGCTCATTGCTGGCTCATGTTTAGTTTATTATCTACCAAGACTCCCAGGTCTGTCTCTGCAGAACTGCATTCCAGCAGGTCACCTCCAGCCTGTACTAGTGCATGGGGCTCTTCCCCAGGACTCTGTACTAGTCCTTGTTGAATCTCATGAGTATCCTCTCTGCCCATAGACGTTTAAAGTCGTAGATGGCAACCTATAAAATACAGTAGTTACCAACATTTTTGATCCATCTATTTCTAGTAATTTTAGAAAGCTCACAGAAGGTGATTTTTGGCAGTCTTGGATATGCAACACAAATTCAATTACCAGTTGGTGGCCAAGTCCAAGTTGCAGGTACAAGTTATCACAGTTTATAGTGAAACTGTTCCTACACATTTCATTTCAAAGCATGCGGAATGCAACAATAATTTCTTTAGCATGCTTTTGGATTCTCCCTTAATATGCATCTTTTAATTTAAAACTTATTAAAAAATAGTGGAGAAGGGGAAGAAAGATGCAAGCAAAAGACAATCTGGGGCCTGGGTTATCCAGACTTTCAGCGTCTTCATCCTGAGACAAATATAGTAAAACTGAACCAGTAAAATTACACTGAATCAAACTGAGTGCACAAAAAGGTCAAACAGCATTTGCATTTTGAATGAAACAATTTGAGATCTGACCTTCATCTTTCACTTCTTTTAGAGGGATTTAAATATTTATGAAAAAATCTGACACTCTCATAGAAAAAGCATCCTGAATCAAACATGCTGTCTAATAGTGTCTGACTATTAACCGTCTTTTTATGATTAATTTATTGAATAGCTTTGTTCCTGTTGTACATTCATCTCTTTTAGGGCCAGCATCCCCTGGAGATGACTTTTATGCTGCACGGGAGACAGAAACTGGAAGCAGAAAAGACACTTAAAATGATAAGAAAATGGAATCGAGAACCTAGTTCCATAAGTAACAATGAAATGTGGCATTTATTAGAAAAAGTGAAGATACCATAAAACCAAAGGTAAACATATGTGTGTACCTCTCTAGGTATTTTTGTGTCACTGATCACTGTACAGATCTATCCCTGCATATGCATAGACATGCACACACACATATTATAAAATAAAGAAGCGTAACAAAAAGAGCAATGTGACATTTGGTATCATCATGGGTATGTGCAATGTGCCTCTTACACCTACATAAATAAATTTACATTTTGTATATATTTGCATCACATAATTTAAATATTTTCACCTTTTTAAAAAAATCTGCATCAACTGTATTTTGCACTTTTTTCACCTTGTTTTTTTGCCATTAACTGCAGAACTCAGTAGGATTTATTCAGGAAGATAATGCTTTTTTCTTTTTTCCATTTCAGACAGAAAAATAAAAGGGGAAGCTGTAAAATCAAACCACTGACTATTATCTGCCTTTTCTTTTGTTAATTGGCAAAATAAGAACATGAAAGAAAAAAAGAAAAGTTTTTGTATGACAGAAAACAAGAAGAGAATAAATCAGAGGTTTTATTTGTTCTTCATTAGGGAGAGCATATCTCACTAATCCTATTCACTTGGTTCTGAAATAAAGAGAAATGACATCAGCAGCAATTAGTGGTTTGGACTGAGATGTCTGTGTCACCAGGAGGGTTTATTGTTCCATGTAAAGAGGCCACTTAGAGAGAATGGGGAGAGAGGAAGAGGAAGGGCTGTCTTTTGCAGTTCTGTACTGGGCTGGTGGTGAAGCAGAAACGTCAAACCACAGGCATGCTAGGACTCTCCTCGTCCCATGCCAATCATTACCCCCTGGTAAACTTGAAGAAGTTCTTCCCTTCCTGCTCCCGGACTAGGCTTCCACAAGTAGTGAGAGCAAGCACAAGACATCTCTGAGGAGCAGCTGACACACTGAGGGCTCAGGCTCTCTTCACACTGCAGCTTGTCTCATGCTCTGAGAAAGAAGCAGAGAAGCTACCCCCGACTCCATGAGCCAATGCCACTGGCATCAGTGGATCACACAGCTGATCCAAGGACCAACTGAGCTCCTGAGATATAAAATATATTGACCTCTCCTATAATGCCTGTGACCTAAGGTGTATGAACTCACCCATGGCAAACACACTGTCAAGTCACACACCTGAGTGCTGCCAAGGAGAGAAAACCAGATATGATGTGCAGTGATTGTTTTGCATGTGCAATACAGGTTGTTAGGAAAGAAACCCACAACACTGGAAGCCTAATGCTCTGGGGTATGTTTTCCTGAAAGCCTGCCTAGCTCCTGTTGATTTAACTGGCACTGTTTTTTTCACAGGAACAGTAGTTTAAGACAATAACACATTTCTCTAATCTCACATCTTGGCCTGTTCAATACGCAGCTTTTCCAGCACCATCTCTGAGCTCAAGGGAGCACTTAATCCCAAGCAAAAGCCTCATTCACAAGAGAAATTGAAGCAACTGACAACATTTGCTTAGATGTTGTGCTATTGATAAGTGTTTTATGCTGTTTCATCACTGCTTTTCCATAAATCATTATGGTTGTATCCAGACTTTCTGTTGCCAAGTAACTCACAGCATTCAACAGGAACTGCAGCAGGACAGCAACTACAGCAGTTGACCAGAAATCCTGCTGTTAACTACGCTCTCACAAAAACTCTGGTAAAACAGTAAATGGGTGAGCACCAACAGTTGCAAGCCCTGTGTGGCCACATGTGCCCAAGAAAGGTATCATCACCCATTTCAGGGTCAACAGCAGCCTTCATGGCTTCCAATGGCCTGTGGCTTGAACCAGGGTCTATTTCTGTATCACCATATCTCACAGAATCTGGGGGGAATAGCAAAATGTGACAGTGGAGTTGCTCCCATCAGTGCCGTGGTTTAGTTTGTTCTAAGGAAAACAATGTGCTAGTCCAGTTGTCCAATTGTTGGGATTTCCTGAGCACTGAAGCACTGCACCCTCCTGTGTTCAGAGCCCTGGCCCCTGTTCACCACTGCTGCAGAGAGGGCAGCAATGCAGGGATGTTTGTACAAGCCAGGATCCCATGAGCTCTGTCCACAAAATAAAGTTGGTCCTCCAGGTCTGACACACAGTTTGGAAACTGACACCTCAAGGTCTCTGTACACACCCTGGGGAGGGAGTGACAACAAAGCAGACACTTCCCACAGCTCAGAGGCTGGAGGATCTTCCTGCAAAGGTAATCCAAGGCCCACTGCTTATCATGTCCTTTTTCCTGTCAGGCATCAGGTTCCTTTTGAAAATGTTTTTCACTGCAATCTATTTGCAGGCTCGTAAGCTCCTGTCACATTAATTCCCACTAATCAGAGAACACTTTGTATTTTTTAAGAATTTATTTATTGTGTACCATCTTGTAGGATTGCTGGAAAAAAGAAAGAAATGGATAATTAGCCATGTTCTTGGCTCTTTGAGAGTGCTGATGAATGTCAGGTCATGCTGCAGTGGAAGAAAGAGTAATGTGTTGAGTTTTATTTTTAATGCAAATCTTACATTCATACATAAGTGCTAAACTTAATATTAGCTTTTCCCACCCGTACCGATCACACCATTAATTCTGACCATAAGGGTTTGGGTTTTTTTTCCCTTTTCTCTGAAAAGTTTAATGCTGATAATACCTAGATCAAGAAATCTCATTTCCCTTCAAAATCAGCTCACCAGCTTGGTATCACAAGGGTGATGGCATTAAGTCTTCAGCAGAGGTGGCAAATGTATCCGTTTGGAACATTTGTGAAAACACAGCTTTCTTTTCCTAATAAAGTAAAACATTGTAAGTTACCAAATAGGATATGAGTTCCACGGTGTGATCCACAACACTGCTAGGTGGGTAGAAAGGGAACTAGTAATTCCTGTAAGACTGAAAATTTCTGTCTTTCAGTATTATCATTCAAGGATCTGCAATTTCCAGCAGAGATGTCAGATATGCAAAGCATTTGTCAGCTGTGTTTATCAATGAGCTTTCTATTCACAACTATTCATGGAATTAAACCTTCTCTATCGGTGACATTGAGATCAGCTGCAAGTTCAACACTTTCTGCAGGTTTGTGGCAGTCACTGTGCATAGACAGAAAACTGGTAGCTGATGGAAGCAGTGCTGGTGGGATTAAATCCTGGATGTTGCCTGCAATTTATTTTGCAAATCAAGTTAATTACATGGATTCTATTTTAGTTGTCAATAATCCCAAATCAACTTTCATGCCTAATTGTGTTCTAGAAATGTTATTTTAAAAAAACAGTGATCTACAAAGCAAACAAAGATAATTAGTTGGAAGGGGACAAAAAAGAAGCAATACCATCATTTAAATTGGAAACAAACACTTTTAAGAAAGGACAAGTGGGGAGATCCAGATTACATGTGGACAGCAGATAAAGAGTTTGCTAGTGAACTCCAAAGACAATCCTTTCTAATTGGCATGAATGGGTACATAAACCCAAAAATTAACAGCATCCCAGCACAAATAACAGTTTTAGCCTCTGGCATGAAGATTTGATTTCAGGGTACTGGTCTTACTTCTTCTGCCACTTGTTTAGGGGAGCTAGTGAATTCTAAGAGAGCAGCGAAAAAGCCAGCATCTCTCTGTAAGAGATAAAGAGAAAACGCTCCTCAGCTTCAACAGGCTGTCAGCTAAAGCCTATCCAAACAAAACCTACGCGGTTATGTTCCCAGAGAACTACAGATCTGCAGTACTTTAGAGGAAACAAAAGTTCTCAATGTCTGTATAAAAATCATAACTGAAAATCAGATATTTTCAGTTTATAAGTTCCTGCTGTTCTCAGAAATAAATAAAATTTGGTGAAATCCAGTTGGAAAGGTCATTTGGATTCCATTATGGATTAAGACATTACCAATACCTGAACTCATGAACTGTGAAATTGCAAATATTTAGACATGTACACACACACACACGTGTATTTTTTTTCCATTTCAGAAAATTAAATAAATAAACAGATAAATTGGGTACTTGTAAGTTTTTCCCAACAGATTTGTTCTAAGCTTGCACCTTGCTATGCCAAATTGCAGCCTGAAGTAAATTTTCATGGTTAAAAAAAGCTGTAAATCCCTAAAATTATAGTTTAGAAATGGAAACTGTGATAGACCTGTAACTACAGCAGCAAGAGTAAGAGATTTTATAGTACCTATTAATTTATCTCCTTGGAAAACATGACTGCAAAGTATTAGGCATGAGGCTCTCTACTTACCAGGCTTTTTTTTTCTTTTTTCCTCTCAGGAGCGTGTTGACAGGGATCTTATGATTAACTTAAAATTAGCTAGGAAACAAACATTCTGTCTCTGTAGTGCAGAAGAACCTTGTGTGTCCTGGTTCCAGTGGCTTTGAGGCACTGGGATGCAGACAGTGATGTCCCTGATGTTTTGCAGGGTCAAGGTTAAATGTGCGTTACTGGGCTGCTTCAGCAATCAGCTTTCAACAGTTTTTTGATCAATGTTTGTGGCAGCTGGAGCATTTGCTCACTGTCATCAAGATGTAGAACACAGTAGCAGTCACTTTGGATTTTTGGGACCTCATGTACTTATCAGTAGGTCCCCTCACCCAAAGAAATCACACTAAGCAAACTACCAGGCTAAAAGTCAGATGCCAGAGATATTTCTTTGGTGGCGTGTTCCAGAATTTCATTGTTATTAGTATTTTTAGTCCTGAGGATACAAAAGGCATAGAGGTCACCTTAATACTGAACTGATACAATCCAGTCAGGATACTACTGAACAGACATAAGAACTGAGCTTCACTGAGTTTTGTGGATCAAAAGGTCGATCACACACAGCAGGTCTTCCTGGATCCTATTAGTGTTTGTCTATGGCGTGCTCACATCACTTGCTGGCTATTTCCGAGCACCTCAAAAACCCACCATCGTGGAAGTTCTAGTGTTACTATTTCTGTTTTCTCTGGAACCTTGACAGAGTAAATACCCTGAGTAATTGTGTTGTACAATGTCAGGGCTGGTATCCTACTCCAACATGTGCAGCTCGCCTTGATCAGTACCTGTGCAGCTCCTGTACCCTGACGGGTCCTGCAAATCAGTCCTTGGACTGACCCTGAAATTCAGTCAGGGAAAAGACTTGTATTCTGACTGAGGTTTTGCAGGATGTGTTTCATTAGAGAAAATAAACAGCAGTATGCTTGTTTTTTCTTTATTTATACTTAGGATGAGACAGAGAGGATATCAGCAGAGGACCGGCTGCCAGCAGCACAGAGCTCTGTGCATCCCATCCCTTTTCTCTCTCTCCCTCCTCTGCCTTCTTCTGCACACCACTTGCTAATCCTGACACATGTTTCCATACTCATCTTGAAACTTGACTTGGCCTGGGATTGGAATATGGGATGAAATTTCTGGTCGCAGCTCTCATCCTTCTTTCTCAACTTGTCATAGTCAATTGACAGATTGTACATACTCTAGTAAAAAATAAAGATTTCTTTTTGGCCTCCTTATGCTCCCATTTTGCTGTAATTACAGCAAAACCAGACCTGTACTATTTAGTCTTAGATATGTGTATTTTTATAGGGAGTTGAACACTTCAGATTTGAACGATTGTTTTTTAATTAGGTAATGAAATATCAAAGTCCATACCCAAGAACAGCTTTTCTCCTGTAAAGATGTAAGCTTGAGGTAAGTGCACTCTCAGAAAAGCCTCTGAGACTGGAAAGCTTCTTACTTGAAGATGTCTCATTTCAGACCTCAAGTTAAAAGAGGTATTCTTGATGAACAGTGGCAAACACCTCCGAGCAGGTCAGTTATGCCTTAGTGACACAAGTCAGATACTCCTTTAAAAAGTAAACTCTGTCACTAAAGTTGTATTTTCACAAACCAGCAGTGACAAATGGTGACAGAAAGAAATCAGATTTTAAAAAATAAATTTATAGCTGGTCAGCTGAGACCAGCTAGAGTCTGTGCTAGTGCTGAAGGGCTGTTTCCTGATACATTTGGAACACACCTAAAACCACAGTGTCTCAGATTGTGTCTGACAAAATCAGGGCCTTTGGAAGGTACAAAGGCATACAAAATTTCCTGAATCATAATGGTTTTACTAATGTTATTCTGGATGTTTATACCCCATACATAGACATTCTTAGTTTACTTTTCTGTTCAATTAAAACATTTAATAAGTGTAAAGAGTAGCAGCACAAGAAAAATATAGTGAAGTGGTTAAAATGTTTGATAAAACCCATCTCAATAAAAATTGCTATCAGCATCCTTTTCTCAGAGCCTTCTCCCGTGAGCAAAATTATGTTTATAAGAAAATGTACGTGAAAAGTGTCTGAGTCTCACAAATTTATTGGGATATACTTCTAGTGCTCTGCAGAGTTGGCATAGCATCTATAGAGATTATACTGTGTTCCTACAGGAACATATACGCTGCTGTGAAGAAATTGCTAGTTATGGTGCTGCAGCTGTTGTTACCTTGAGTCACTCCTCATCTGAACAGGCAGAATCACATAGGAAAGTGCTTACCTTCCTTCCTACAGCACTCACAGCCCTACACAAGGCCAGGTACAGCTTCAGGGTTTATGATACCCACACAAAACAGAGAATTTCATTTTGCATGCAATGTCTTAACACCAAATACGTGGAACCCAGCAGTCCTACACAGGGAACAGAATGCACTGCTGGGATTTGAGCCAAGATGGAAAATTTTCTGACTTCCAGAAGACTTGGCATATGAATTTCTCAAGCCCCTGCCAAAAACTGCCCTCAGGCTCTGCAGAACTCCCAGAGATCTCTGTTCACCTCCAGCTGCTGCACAAGTGCTGTGACAGTGCTGTGTATGTAACAAGCCCTATCTGCACCAATCAGCCCAGTTAATTTAGTAATGCTGGTGACAGCCAAGTCCTATGGAGTCACCAATAACACTCTCACTTCAGTAAGCCTCAGCATGAGGCTCCCAGTTGAAGTTTGTCCTGATCCCTCAGAGACACGTGCTTCAGTACTTACCAGTTGTCAAACAAAACCTGTGTTCACACAGATTTGTCACATGATAATATGAACAAATAAATAATTGGTTAAACAGAAGACACACAAAGTCTCACGATGCTGTTCTTTTGTCATTCCTGATGAAAAAATGACTGAGGAAATACTACAAGATCAGAGAACAGGTTAGCAGTTGGTAGGAATTCTAACACAGCACACTGACAAGGACTTCACTGGAAAAAAATCAATTAATTCAAGAATGAATCTACAGACTATTGGAAGGGGCTGAAACACTAGAATGTAATGAGTTCAGTGAATACTAGATACATACAATATACTTCCATGCTTCACCTAAAATAACTTACTAGCTAAGACTAGAGACTTTTTTAAAAGAAGTTCTATCATTTTATGTTCACTTTTTGTCTGGTGAAAACTGAATAATTTTCAACCAAGACACTGTGCTCCAAATATGATTCAGTTGCTGTCGGCATGGGTACTCTGTGGGCATAAGAGCTACAAACAATAATCTTCATTATACTTTGCAGGATGCAATGATTTTAAAATATTAATCACTGTTGGAATCAAAGCCTCTGAGGGATTGCTTTTAATCTTCCAGACCATATTGTGAACGCTCTGGGAAGCAGGGCAGACATAACTGGGTGTAAAATTCATTTTTTAACTGGCACCATGAGCTGTATCTGTGTTTTGCAGAAAAAGTATACATAGAAAATGAGATAAGAGCAGGTCATGTCTGTAGCCATCTGTCGTGGTTTGGCCCTGCTAGCAAAGAAGCACCATGACAGTCTCTCGCTCGGTGCCCCTATTCACCTCCACCCTCATTAGGATGGTGGAGGCCCCAGGAAAATGGAAGGAAAAAGATAAGCAAGGTTGTTGTGGATTAAGACAAAGGCAGAGAGGGCTCGCTGCCAATTACAGTTCCGGGCAAAACAGACTCCAGTACTCGACTTAGAGAGGAAATTTGGAAAGTTTATTCTACAAGAAACAAAATGGAATAAAAGCAAAAAGGGAGTAGGATGATGAGAAAATTACAACCAGCACTTTAAGATCTCCCTCCCCCATCCCTCCTTTCCTCCTCCCCTCACAAGGACTCAGTGGGGTAGGGAGTGAGGGATGTGGTCAGTCTCTCACAGTTGAGCTCTGCCACTTCTCTCTTCTCAGAGGAGGATGACTCCTCAAGTTCTTCCCCAGGGTCCCTCCCTGGGGGAAGGACACAGTCCTTAACAAACTTCTCTGGTGTGGGTTCTTCCCAGCAGCTGTGGCTTCTGCCGATACAGGGTCCCTCACACGGAACGCAGTCCTTAGTGAATATCTCTGGTGTGGATTCTTCTCCACAGTTGCAGTTTCTGCAGATACAGTGTCCCTCTCTCAGGACATGACGTCTTCTGGGCATCACTTTAATGAGCTCCTTTGTCATGGGTTCCTCCCCACAGTTAACAGTTTCTGTGAATATAAGGTCCCTTCCTCCTCCAGCCATAGTGATATAGGGTCCCTCCTTCAGGACACAGCCTCCTCTGGCAATAGTTTTAGTGAAGAGAATCACTGGCCTTGGCTCTGGGCCTGTAATGAAGTGATTGGGTCCTTCCCACAGTACATGGCTTCCTCCAGCCATAGTCACTGTCCCTGGCCTGTGGTTCTTAGTAATATGAGTCTCTGCCCCTGATTTGGGGTGATTATCAAGATAAGTCTCTACCACTGATGCGAGGTCTTTAATGAAATGCAAACAAATCTCAGCTTCATCAGTCCTCTCCATAGAATGCAGGGGAGTCTCTGCTCCAGCACACCTCCTCCTCTCTTTCCTCATTCAACTTGGAGTCTGCATAGCTGTTTCTCTCACTATTCCTACTTCTTTCACCACCACCAGCCCGGAGAAGAAGAAGCAATAGGAAAAAGAAGAAACAGGAAGAACTCTGTCAACGTCTTCTTAAAAAGTGATCCTGGAGGCATCTAATTGGCTCAGACCCAGAGTGAGTCTGGCTCAGAGCTGGGGAGACTTTCAAGCAACTTCTTACAGAAGCCATTCTTACAGCCCCCTTCCCCTTACCAGAAAAGGCTGTCATGTCAAGCCATGACACCGTTAGCACATTGTTCTTTCTGTAGGCTGGTTGAGTTGTGCTGCCCTGACTGCTGACAATGCTTCCTCCTTCCCCTGCATACATGATGGGTCAATCTGCAGGTTCTTCATCAGCACAGGCTTGCAAAACAATAATTCAACATCACATGTATTTTACATACAAATGCATCTATTGAGTCTGCATAGTCCTGTTTGAGGCCATTCTGCTTATTTCTAGTCTCCAGCTTGAATTTACTTGCAGATAAAATTGTGCAAAGTTCTTACTTTACTGCAAGAATAGTTAAGGGTGAGCAATCTGCAGAAAACACCACTACCTGACAACACATTTTCTCACTGGTTTCAGCTGCCAAATGCAGGAGAGTACACTGCTAATCCATCATCAAACAGCAACACTTGACCCACAGACACATTTTGAAACCAGGAGTCAGTTTGCCTGTTTAGAAACATGAGGACAACCATGGCAACTGGAGCAAAATTTAGCCTTTAAAAATTTCTTTTGCTAGGAAAAAAGAGGACTTTAGACCACTTACAGTGTGGAGGGAGGGTAGGATATTCATGAGACTTTCCTTTTTATAAGTGGATCGTTGAATCTGAGTGTCTAAACATAGGGAAAGTGTCCTTTGAGGTATTATAAAAAAAAAAAAAAGAAGAATTGTGCCGTTGAACAGTGACTCACTCTGAAAAATGAAATCATCCCTAGGACAGAGCACAGCTCACTTGCACATTTGCAACTATGGGCTTTAACTGGCTGATCTTGCTGCACAGGCAGGGAGAGAAACATTACAGAGGGTAAGAAGGAAGACATTGATTGCTTCCAGCATTTCTGTGCTGGCACACAGCCATGCAGAAAAGAGGAAACATACTCTGCCTTGGATTTTCTGTACACTGAAGTGCTACACAGAAACCCCAGTCATATTTAAGGTGGCAAAAACTAAATAAAAACCCTGGCACAATGAGAAATCTGCTTTAGACATGTCTATAACCCATCCCCAGTACCTTTTTTTAAGACCAAACATGATTTTGTAGTCTGAAAAGGTCTCACCACTTCCTACAAAATAATTTTCTAATGATGCAATGTTTTCAGAGTTGGACCACTATAATTTGAATTATAATGGTCTATCTGGACCATTATAATTTGAAACTAGGTTTTTTGTTTATTTTCCAAGCCAATTGAGAGACTGAGCTGATCATGCTGCCTGGATGCAGTCAGGGATATCTCTGTGTAATACGATTTTTAGGAAGGGCTCTATAATGATCAACACACTTACCCCTCCAATAGTCCATGAAGCCAATACTCAATCAACTTCTGATTATGCTCATGTTGACAGTGATGGAACAGAGGAAAAGTGTTAACAGACAGAAACAAGTTTTTATTCTAAGCATAATTATAGCACCAAAGATGCAGCAATTCTACTGAGAAGAAAAAGGTGAGGTGTTTTCTCTTCTTCCCTCGTGATTTTGCATACTGTGTTTCCACTTAGTCAGCTGTGTGTGTGTTGGCATCTCTGGGTAAACAATTGTGATACATTTCTGTCTCCTCATCACCTGGACAGAATGAATATGTCCATCCTTTACGTCTCAGTGCTGTAAAACATGACATGAATGTCGTTGATTAATTTACATGTGCTTAATTTACAACACCATTAAGCACAAGAATTTTTATTTTCTCTTTCCCAGCTCATTTCCCAGCATTTACTTAATTAAGAACATGAGGAAATAGCTATGGACAACATTGACATTTTATATAAGTAATAATAATGTTAAATGCACTTCATACAGAAATTAAAAAAATTCCCATAAAATGCAAAGATCTTCATGTACAAAAAAATGTCATCAAACCAGATATTTCAGTTCTGTTTAATAACTTCTACTGATGATGTTTTAAAGATTTCTAGATTTGGTATAATATTTAATGATCCTTAAAATTTTTACTCTTTCAAGGCCTAATTGTCCCTTATGATTTGTAATTATACTTCACACATTCCTGACAAATACTCTAAATTAATTTCAGTTACGACTTACACCTGCCACAAGGGAGCATTGACAGTAATAAAACTTTGAGATAATTAATCACAGACCTCAAGAATTAATTTATCACTGCACAGAGTGTGAGCATTTTACTGACAAGGAGGTTAACAACAGTTACATGTTCATATGGACCTTGACTCTGACATAATTAAACACTTTTGCAGCTCTGAGCATCTTTGCTGCTAATGAAAGTGGGTGAAGACTTTAGGTAAGATCCGTGATAATAGTACTTTGTTGAAAAGGAATGAAAAATGAAGATTTTTTTTTTTCTCACTGATTACTGGATGTATTTCATTCCATCTCTGCAAACAGCAAATAAAGTACCAAAAAAAATCAAATGCATTGAAGGTAATGTCTTCAAGCCCTATTTTGGTGCAACTATTTTAATTTTAATGGTAGGGGACAGGGTATTTACACTTTTGTTTTGTCATGCAGATGCTACAGCAATTGTACATTTTTTAGAAATCTTTTTCACCAAATTATATGATACTACAGTTCTACATCACAAAAAGTTATTATTTTTCCCAGCCTGTTAGTATTAACTAACACATAGAATCTTCTTCAATCAAAGCATTTTGAGAGAAGGATATGCCAGCGTTTTCCTCTTCCATTTCAGATTCAGAATGTAGCGGTTTCTATCAACATTCATTCTAAATGTTTAAAATCTTGTGAAAATTGACTAAGAAGTGGTTAAATAGAAGTTTTAAAAAATCTTGTATTTAAAACAACACAACCAAAAGTCTTCAAAGATGAAAACCAGTTTATGCATAAGCAAGAGCATCTGTAAGTGAAAATGTCTTGAAAGAAATAATAAGATATGGACTCATTTCAGGAAAGAGCTGCATATCTGAAGAACACCTCATAGGAATCAAAATTCACTTAAGGAGAGAACATCTCAAAAACAAAAGAGTGATTTAATCTGAAGAGACTGGAAAATTCAACACAGTACCTTGAATTTCAGATCTCTCTAGCAGCAATGACATAGCAGATGAAACTTCAAGCCTCTGGTAGCACTATTTAACACAAATCAGTTTTTTGTACTAATTCTGCTGGTTCTTTCCACTTTAATAAAGAGCATTAGATTAACATATCTAATAAAAAAGAGCCTTTGAAACTAGAAGTTTTTCATGAATCTGATAAATAGTAACCTACTATGCTTTTACATATAGAGGAGAAATTTAAAAAAGGAAAATGTTTGCTTAAGCAGATCTAGAAGTTGTATATCTATACAGATGTTTAGAAAAACAGAAATGGAAAAAGATGTGAATGAAAAAAGACTCACTTCTACAAGAATCTCACTCATTCAAGCTCCAGTTGAAACTTTTTCTAATATTTATTAACAAAATTTCCCTTTACTAAGTTTGGATGGAAAAGGCTCAAAATAGCTGGAGAGTTAGAAGGAGGGAGGAGAGGGGGAAGTGGGAGAGTTGCAGGTGAAATATATGAGAGGCTGAAATATATGTAGATTAATATAATGTCCTAAAGAGTGACTTACTTTAGAGTTTGGGTTAAAAATATTCACTTTATATTTCAAATCATATTGGTTATAGCTACTAAATATGTGGGAGGAGACTGTTTTTTTAGCCTGAATTAGGCACCATGTCTTACTGAAAACACACTTGATAAATTGTTTTGCTTTCTAGCCATTGCCTGTGGTATGTAAAAGTGCCAAATGTATTATAACAGGTTCAAAACATCCTGACTGAACACATATTCAATGAAGTCTAAACAGTAATATGTCCAACATCACTGATTTCCAAAAGCTCAAATATTTCTTCCTGCTATGCTAAGGACTTAAAACACATTTGTTCTCATTTGAATAAAGTAGTTCTGATGAATTTTGCTGAAGGAAAGCATTTAATTCCTCTCTTCAGACATAAACATTGTTTCCAAACCTCCAAAACCCTTTAACCTTTGGGCTCCAGTTTGTACAAGGCAACTCACTGCTGCAAAAAAAGCGAAGACCCCATCTGGGTACTTTTCCCTCATTTTTCCCTCTTCCCCAGCCTTGATACTGCTTCTGTGTGTACTCGTAACTACATGAAAATACCACTTCAGCCTCAGTTGTAGGTCTTGCTGGATCTTGCCCCATGTGGTTTGACATGACTAAACCAGGAGAAAACTGCCTGGGTTGACAGAGTTCACTTACAGCTCAGAGCTCTCCGACAAACAGCATGCCACTTAGGTTCAGACAGCAGGGTTGACACCTTTAGGAATTACTGTTTTCCAGGTAGATGTGAGCTCTGTTTCCCCATGTTCTGGAGTGCCTAATGCCATGTACATATGGAACGACTGCAGGCTACATTGTGCACCTCGTCTTGCTGGAAGACTTAATGGCTCTGGATCATGTTAGCTTTCTTCACCTACGGCCACAATGTCAGGCTAGGCATCCCATCCTCAAAGAATCTTAATCATGTCTGAAAAACAGAATATAAGCTATATTATTTATTCATATCTTTAGCATATACAGAAGCACTCTTTCTATGTTCTATTTTGGCTGGAAATGTATTACTGGGAGAGAAAACGTAGCTGCACCAGACACCACGTTCATGAAATAATTAATTACAGGGACAATGTCAAAGATATTTAGGCAACTAAGGACAAAATAAAATTGCTGTTCTCTTTGACATTTCATTTTCTTTAAAGATGGCAATGACGAATCTTCTTCAAACCAAATCTAATCTGACTGTAACAGAAATTATAATTTTTAATCGTTTTTTCAATTGTTTAACAGTGTCTTTTTAGAGAGAAAACATCTCTAAAGAAAATTTATCTCAGGAAGCTGAATAGCTACACAAGAAATTTTAGGAAAGGTCAGAAAAATTTAGGGTATCTGATGAGAAAGATAGACCCTGACAACAGTGACCACAGATGTGACTTGACAGCATTTGCAGATGCTCTGACTCACTGAAATGTGAGGCATCAGTGCTGAAAACAAGTTTATTTTTTAAAAACCCTCAAAACCAAGTGCACATTTTTAGTAGCAAAATTATTTTGAATGTTTGAAGGACAGCACTGGAGAATTAACTGGAGACCACTGTGGAAATCCATCTGGTTTAAAATAAACTAACACAATTGATTTAAGGGGCCATTCACCCCACGCATGCTTCAGTTTTGATTAATAACAGAATCTTTCTGTCTGTGAGCAAGACAATGACATGCTATAAAATATGCAGGCAAGGCGAAAAGGAGACAACTTTCCTTTCAGAGAAAAAAAACCACACAAGTAATTTTTTTCTTATTAGATTTCCATGTTTTTGCCTCTACTTCTCTGTCCCAACAAGTTGAGTTGCATGGTTTTAGTTTACGAGTACACTAGTGTCAGGAGGAAGTCTTAAAAGCAAAAGTGGAATATCACTCTATTGAAAATATTATGACTACATAAATCCCCATTTATTGTTGGTTTGAACTTTTTGTATGTTTGATAGTCAGATCCTAGAACAGTCTCTGCTGTTTCCTCTTTTTCCCTCATAGTCACAAACATTTCCCATAAAATACCAACAATAATTTGCTGATCGCATATGAAAAGGGAGAAAAGACAACAATTTCCAAGTTAGAAATCAAGAATGATCAATTGAAAAGCAAAGCATAACCTTTTTTCACTTCAAATATCTTTTCTTTTGCAAGTAAACACTAATTACAATGCTAGAATTTTGCACTTGGCTTTATGAGTACTGCAATGAAAGCAGCTTAAGATAATCACAAGATTTAATGAACTGCTAGAGATATAAAAGTAAAAAAATTAGATGCAATATACATATAACAGCACATCAGTGAAAGCTAAATGTATCCAAATGGCCTCCTGATTGAAGAGTTTTGGTTTCGTTTGTTTTGTTTCCCTAGCCAGAGAGATACTAAGAATTATCAGATCCACTGCATTTTGACCTTGGACTTACTGGCTCAAATTCTGCAGCTGATGTTGTGTAAAAACAGATGGGATGATTATAGGATTTTAGGGATGATTGTAACTATCTCTCTTAAAATTAAAGCTCTACTGATATACATTACTGGTATTCTAGTAATGTATATCTGAAACTGAAAGAGGATGGATTTAAGTTAGATGCAAGAGAGTTCTCCCCTGTGAGGGTGGTGAGGCACTTGAACAAGTTGCCCAGAGAGACTGTTCATAACCTATCTCTGGAAATGCTCAAAGTGAGGTTGAACAGAGTAATCTGGTCTAGTGGAAGGTGTCCCTGCCCATGTCAGGTGAGTCAGAATTAGAAGCTGGAATTAATGTCCCTTTCAACTCAAACCATTCTACGGTTCTATGATTCAGTTTCCAGAAGAGATAGCCTATTTTTTCTGTGTCTCTGCAGAGTAATTAATCTCCAAAGCAGGGGAAAATTCACTATTAAGGGTTCCACCCACTGTATTTTTGTTAGCTTTTTTCTGTTTAATTACATAAGGAAAACAAAGATTTTAACACATTTTAGGCAGGAGGCCCAGAAATCAGTGAGAACATGCTGAAAGGGAAAAAATCAGATGTGGATTCACTGCTCTCCAGCATAAGTTTTGGAAAGAGTCGCAGGATATGTGCTATAAAGTTTTGCACTAGGTAGCTCTTGAACATAAATTGGTTTCAATCTTTTATTAAGCAAATGTGCAGTGGGTAGATTAATTCCCCAAGTTACTCAGGGCTGAGGTAGGACCAGCCCCTCAAGGACTGCAGAAAATAGGACTCCCCCACTGTGGGGGAGTGGAGGAACACTTACAGTATTGATAGATATTAATGGTAGCTCTGGGCTTTTCTCTGTCTCACTTCCAGGACCCAATTCCAAATCCACACCTGGACAGTAATAGGGCCACACTCCAAATATTAATGTTTGTAGCAGGCAGTCATTCTCATTTCTCCAGTACTTTCACAAGCAGTTGAAAACTATGTCTCCTTTTACAGTTTCTCTGATTCTTTCAGGTATAGTAAATTCCTCCTATAGCAATAGGCAAATACCATAATTAAATGCTTACATTCATTCTGTCTTTTTAGGGCATTCAGAATACTGATCTGGTGTCACAGAACATCAGCAGCAGATGGTTCCATGCTCTTTCTCTATCTAAATCCCAAATATGTGCAAATACATTCCCATTAAAGTTACCACTGCATTCTCTCTCCTTGTTTGTTTGCAGATAAAAGCATCTGTCTTAAGACTCACTGAGAAGAAATCCAAGATGAAGACAAGATAGGAAAGCTATTTCCAAGAGCTTGTCAGCAAGCACTTCTGTTCCACTGAGATCTCCTGTCTCTGTGTAATCAGGACACCCGTGGTGCCTTTGGTTGTGTTCATCTTTTTTGTTGAAGGTGGAGGATCACCCATTTAATCATTTATAAAATTGTAGTAATAAAAATAGGTTAAATATACATGTGAATAAAAACCAGTTAGTGATCAGTACTGAACATCTTATACCAGGACAAGTGAAAGCCTTCAGACTGGAGATTTAAAAGAATGGAGAAAATGGTAATTTGCTGTGGATGGAGCTAAATATTTGCAATTGTCAGCACTATTAATTACATGTGGGAAAGAAGGACTGACAAAGGACACATGTCTAGAGTTGTTAATTTTTAGTCGTTTCCCTTCTTCAAGGCTGGTTGGAATTGTTAAAGACAATTGCTTTCATTTGCTGCCTAATGACATAAAAGGGTGATTTGTGATAAACACTGCTGTTGTAAAACCTTATTGAAAAAGCAGAACACACAAAATTGATTGTTGGATAAGAAATAAGCAGGCGACTGAGGAGTTAACGAGTGGTCTCCTGAAAGTTATAGTACTTTTCATTACTAACACAAACAAGAAAATTATTACATTTTATTTCTTGTCATCTTCTCATTTTCTGTTTTTTGTAAGCCCCATAACTTATACAAATATTTACAAGTTCTTGTACCACAAGAAAAGCTGCTAATACAGTCCATTGCTCACTACAGTCACATAGCAAGGAAGTAAGAAGTCACCTCATATTTTCATCCTCTCATTTTCTTTTTTTTTTCTGGAAGAGAAGGCTCTGATTCAGGAAACAAATTTCAGGTAAGTTTGGTGTAATTATAATCACTGAATGGAAACAATGGCATGTTTGAAAACCTTTTTTACATACATTTAATATATCACAATTTACTTCTCCAACTCATTAGGTGATTTACAGAAATTATTTTCCAAGCAAATATATTTAATGCTTTTTTCTTTGTCCAGGAGCAACCAAAACAAACAAACAAAAAAGAAGGTGAGTGGGTTGTGTTAAATATCCCTTTAGAGAGGTAAAAAATACTTATTACAACTGCTGGCTGAGAACCTTCCAATATCTCCCTGTGTCTGCTACGCGTGTCCAAAGAAGACAGGATGGTTTCTTCACAAGACACTGAGGAAAAATATTCATAGATTGTACCATACTTGTGTAGATCTGACTCCACTCTCCAGAGCCCCTCACATCCCTAGAATGTACAGATCAGAGCATCCCAGCCAGCAGGAAATCAAGAAAGGAAGCCAGGAGACCTGCATAGTTAAATAGGCAACTGTTGGGTAAAATCAAGCGGAAGAAGAGAGTCCATAGATCATGGAAGGAAAGGATGGACACTTGGGATGAATATAAGACTGTTATAAGATGTAGGGAGGCAACTAGGAAAGCTAAAACCTCTTTGGAGTTACACCTTACAAAGGAGGTCAAGGACATCAAAAAGAGCTCCTTCAAATACACTGTGGACAAAGCAAACACTAGAGGCAATGTAGGCCCACTGTTGAATGAGGCAGGTGCCCTGGTGACAGAGGATACAGAGAAGGCAAAGTTACTGAATGCCTTCTTTACTGCTGTCTGTACTGCTGGAGACTATCTCCAGGAGCCCCAGACTCCAGAGAAGTCAGGTTAAAGGAGGTTTTTTGTTTGGTTGATGAGTACCGGGTTAAGGATCAGTTCAATAATCTGAATGTACATAAATCTAAGGGCCCCAACAGGATGCATCTGCGGGTGCTGAGGGAGCTGGTGAAAGTCATTGCTAAACAACTCTCCATCATCTTCAGTAAGTCATGGAGAACAAGAGAGGTGCCTGAGGACTGGAGGAAAGCAAATGTCACTTCAGTCTTCAAAAAGGGTAAGAAGGAAGAGCCAGGTAACTAGAGATATGTCAGTCTCACCTCCATCCCTGGAAAGGTGATGGAACAACATCCTGAGTGTTGTCTCCAGGCATTTAAAGGACAAGAGGATCATTAGCAGCAGTCAGCATGGCTTTACCAAGGGGAAGTCCTGTTTGATCAAATTGGTAGCCTTTTATGAAGATGTAACCAGGTGGATCGATGGTGATAGTGCAGTGGATGCGGTTTATCTTGATTTCAGTAAAGCATTTGACACTGTCTCCCACAGCATTCTGGCAGAAAAACTGAGAAAGTGTGGACTGGATGATCAGGTAGTGAGGTGGACTGTTAACCGGTTGAAGGGAAGAAGGCAGAGAGTTGTGATCAATAGGGCCGGGTCTAGTTGGAGACCTGTGTCTAGTGGAGTCCCTCAGGGGTCAGTACTGGGACCAGTACTGTTCAATATCTTCATTCATTATCTTGATGAGGAAAGAGAAGATACTGTCAGCAAGTTTGCTGATGATAATAAACTGGAGGGAGAAGCTGACACACCAGAAGGCTGTGCTGCCATTCAGTGACATCTGAACAGGCTGGAGAGTCAGGCAGGGAAAAATCTAATTAAATTCTACAAGGGGAAGTGTAGATTCTTGCATCTGGGAAAGAATGACCTTATAGAAAGAATGAACTGTTAGAGAGTAGTGTAGGGGAAAGGGACCTGGGGGTCTTGGTAGACTGCAGAATGAGCATGAGCCAGCAATGTACCCTCCTGGCCAAGAAGGCCAATGGCATCCTGGGATGTATTAGAAGGGCTGTGGGCAGTAGGTCGAGAGAGGTTCTCCTCACCTTCTGCTCTGCCCTTGTGAGACCATACCTGGCATATTGTGTCCAGCTCTGGGCTCCTCATTTCAAGAACGACAGGGAGCCGCTGGAGTTCAGCACAGGGCCACCAAGATGATGGAGTGGAGCATATCCCATATGATGAAAGGCTGAGGGAGCTGGGGCTCATTGGCTTGAGAATAGGAAACTGAGGAGTGTCCTCATTAATGTTTACAAATATGTAAAGTCTGGATGTCACGAGGATGGAGCCAGGGTTTTCTCAGTGATGTCCAATGATAGGACAAGGGGCAATGGGTATCAGCTGGAAAGTAAGAGATTCCAAAGAAATACAAGGAATAATTTCTTCACTGTGAGGGTGACTGGGCACTGGAACAGGATGCCTAGATGGGTTGTGGAGTCTCCTTCTCTGGGGACATTCAGAACTCATGTAAACAAATTCTTGTTTGACCTACTCTAGGTGGTCCTGCTCTGTCAGGGGGTTGTCCTGGATGATCTTTCAAGGTCTCTTCCAACCCTTAAGATTCTGTGATTCTGTAATTCTGTGAAAATGTGTCAGCTTAAGTTTCTCTTCTGTTATTTTTGGAGGGCAGTAATTTCCCTTCTACTGGTTTTAGTCAGAAGGGGAGAGACTCATGTCTTTCCATCCCTGCCCGAAGAGGATATTCTGACAACCTGTGAGTCCAAATTACATGCAAAGTAAGTATTTTATGTGTCAGCATGTTTAACAGTTCACAAGAGAAGGGTATGGACTTGCTACAGGCCTTTAAGAGTAATGCTGTCCTTCAGCTCTGTCTGTGTCTGTACATAGAATGAGGTTGAAACTGAATATACATATCTGTATATATGTATTTATACGTCTACATGTATATCAGGGAGTTTGAGATTGTAATCACAGTTGTCCTAAAGGTTTGTGCTTGTATATTTTCACTACTTATTGCTCCATATGTGGAACTGTTACATTTCCAAGATTTACCCAAAATTAGCTGTGGGTTTGCGGTACCAGGGAGCAGATGCCATACAGCCATTGATGGCTATGGTCTTTTGACAACACTATCACCTTGCTGAGGTCAAAGCCACTGAGGTTAAGGTGGCCAGGCTTAGGAGATCCTTGACAAGACAAGTAAGCATAGAAGTGAGAAACTTCTTTCAACTCCATATCTCCTTGTTCATGCTTGGTCTTTCAACACCACTTGCCTTCCTACTGACAGAGGACCATGTCAGCTGTCAACGTCTTGTTCTGGGTTTCATGCATGATCTTTCCTCTGTGTTTACCAGCATGCCTTACTTATTTGCTGTCCATGTCTTTATGTTGTCCTTTGTCTGGAAACAAATATGGTGGATATGTGGATACTTTTCAAGTGCAACTACAATGTCATTGTTTGCCTCTTGGGTATTTATATGACTTTTATCCATTTAAAGTGCTTGTACGTTATGTTTGGCTACAAAACATTGCATATTCTACAACATTTTAGTATATCTTGGTTTGATTCAAAACAAGATAAAATTATTTACATCTTAATTACTGGACTTTAGTCTGAGGGGTCACAGGTCTCTGATTTATCTACAGAAATATCTTCTAATGACACACACACCTGTCTACACACATGTATATGGTAAGTGATCAATTGTTAAAAGGATCTTTTACATTTTGTAGTCTACCTACTTCTATTTTCTAACACACACACGAACAAAGAAATGAAACCCACAGTTTCATTGTCTGCCAATATTTAAATATGCTATGGCAGAGCCTAAAGCATCATAGACAATTATTCTCCACCAGTTGCTGGATCACGGCAACTGGTAGGTCCCTGCCCTCAAGAAAATACAACAAAATCAAGGGCAGAAATGGCTCCTTAGTCTGCAAAACATGGAATTCCACTTATGGAGTCTATAAGTCTATGAGTCTAGAATAAAATGGTGGTAGTGAGAACAAAAGACTTTTAGTAAAAATGTCCAAGTCTGCTTTACGTGGAAATCTCTTGAGACTTAAACCACTCAGATATATTTATTTTCTCTCATCCACATGGCTGAAATTTGACACTGAAAGCCATTTATTCAATTACATGTTTTCTCTGTAGTGGTTAGTCTAGGCTTCTGAAAATCCTTGCTTTCATTCTGAGTTCATCTTATTTTATTCCTACAGGCAGTCTCTCACTGGGGTTCTCTTTAAGGTTCATGAGTGATGTGAAAATTCTGCCTTTAAGGGCTTGTTTACCACATAGTTTACCTGTTTTAACAAAGTAGGCAGAATTTGCTCCTTCACCACATGCTGCAAAGTATCTTGTTGACCCATTAGGAATTTTAAGACTTTATAGTCAGTCCAGGATTCTAATATTCATTTCAAAATGCTGACGTGAGGCAATGGATCACAGATATTTATCGTATCAAAGCTGTTTATCTGTTCCCTCATAGTCTGCTGCCTTCTTGTTTGGCTAGACCAGTCAAACAAAATCACAAAGTTCTAAATGTGTTTCCAGCTATAATAATCTAATAATTTTATCCCAGTCAGTTTGTATCTTAACAGTCACTTAATTCTTAAAATCCATGTAAAACTCTTGCACTCTTTAAACAGTTATTAATAAGACTCTAGCTACTCTATGCACGTATACATGAGACAATTTTTTGCAGTGTATGCAATATAATTTTCATTTAATCGTTTCAGTGGGAAATAGTGCATAGAAATATGGAAATAGGAAGTCTTTGTGAACCCTTTATTTATAATGTAATGGAACTACTTCCTATTTATAAGTAATTACCTATAATTTCTCCATTATAATTCCTATGAATATTCTGTTATCTCTAGTGTGACATTGTCAACATGAGACAATTTCTTTTCTTCATATCATATGTATTGTAAACCTCACACATTCTGGCAGAAGAGTCTTCTATGATGTGATTTTTGACCTGTTGACTTGCAATCAAGAAGAATTTCAACTGGTCTAAATCAGATTTACTCTTCTGAGAGATTAGCATGAGCCAAGAGTATGACCTTGGCAACATTTCTGTTTCTTTCATCATTGCAGATAAACAGTAAACAAACATTTCATAAAATGCCAAATACTGCTTGCAGTTATCTCTGCAGATCAGGGCTGATGTTTAGCAGTGTATTATGGCCTAAGGTTATTTAAAAATGTGATTTAATGCTGGGACAGAGAAATACTTGCAATATGAGTATCTCAGTATCTGCTGCCATGTGCAATTTCACACCTTCAGTTATTACAGCAATTTAAATATTGTTTTATTTATTGGAGGTTCCTTACATCCTCTTTTCTAAGGAATACTGAAATAACCTCTGTCCACTGTATTCGTTGACTTTTCAAAAGACCAAAGCTCCATTTTGCCACTTACTTTACTGTTCTGGTTTAGCAAGGAGCAGCTTTTGGCTTAGTAACAGGGGGAGCGGGTTGCAGTGAAGACCCGGTAAAGAGTTTGTGGACTCTCCCCTGGCTCCTGGGTTCAGACCCACCTCCGGCCCGGCTGGGCCAATCTGGCGCCTCTGCCATCACTATTTAGGGGACGGGAATTTGAAATGCGAGGCAGGAGGTGTAAGAGTGATACAAGATGGAGGCGAGCACGCGGACCCTTCAGCCAGAGAAGGAGGAAGGAAGGAGAAGCAATAGACCAGAGACCTCACTGCAAGCCGTAGCGAGAATGCAAGCTGTGCCCCTGCAACCCATGCAGGGCCATGGTAGGACTGAGACTCACCAGCAGCTCCATGTGAGTGAGCCCGGACGGGCGAGGGACTGTGTGGGGAGACGGCCATGGCCCAGGCCGTGTTGGAGAGCCTGCGGGCCGCAGAGCAGCCCCACACGAGAGGCAGAGAGGAGTTGCTGCCTTTGGAATAAGTGCGCGTCGGAGCAGCCCGTGCAGGGCTGCCGTGTGTGTGAGGTACCCCACGGACTTGCAGGGAGGACTGGTGTGGAGTTCATCTGTCCTGAGGAAGGACAGAAGCAGAAGCTATTGGGAACAGACTGACTGAAATGCCCACTGCCTGCCCCCCCCCCCCCCCCCCCCCGAACCGTTCAGGGGGGGACAGGGTAAAAACCCCGGGATCAGGGCTCTGAGCCCTGGAAGAGGGGAGGTGTGGCAAGAAGGTATTTCTTAAAAAGGCTGGTTGGACTCTTCATTGTTGTATTACTCTATGTTGTTTCATTTTGGTTATGTTTTGGGTTTTTGGGAGTTATGTTTTAGTTGATGTTGCATTAAATTATTGTCTGTTTTCTTCCCCAAACTGAGTGGCCTGGTCTGTTTTGTCCTGAACCTTAAGCGGCAATTAAGCTCTCCCTGCCCTTGGGCAATTCTCAGCCTCTTAGGTACTTGAGGCTAATCATGGTCTTTGTTCCCTGATGGGCCTAAAACAGGACATTTACAAATTTCTAGAGTAATGAGGTCCATGGAGGCAGAAGTAAATGCACACAGGTGAATTCTTTGAGGTAAATTCCTGCTAACTGAAGTGAACAGCTCAGTGCCATCAATAAAGCACTTAGTGGTATACATTTGTGTTTAAACTAGTTGTTAATTACACATTTTGCAAATAACGTGTGAAATCTCATTATTTCAAAACTCTGGCATGCAAAAATGATTACAAGTCACTGAGGCATTAGTGATAAATTAATGCACATCTTAGTATTCTGTTGTTCGTGTTCTGTGTTTTTACAAAATCAAGCTTTATTTTTCCCAGTAGCAATACACAACTAGTTCACAGACTTTTACTCATAGAAACATGAAGACTAAGGCCCCATGCTTAACCTGGTTTTGTTCACCTGAGTGATGACTTTGGCCACTGCTCTGACATTCGAATTTTGTACAGGAAGCAATGATGCTCTGGTCCTGCTGTGGGGAATATGTCAACATAACTCTATTTCAAATTTCCCTTTAGTGCATTGACAGGAAAAAACAAATCTTCTAAGTAATTTTTCCAAATGAAAACTCTCAGGGAATATACCACCTTTCCTGAAATCTCTGTATTTACAGGAAAAGAATAATTTGATAGGAGAATTAGACCTAGTTTCACAGCATTCTTACAAACCACAGTATTTTGTAATTCAATGAGAAGTAGTGCCAGGGATTGCACTGCTCTGTTCACCTTCTGGAAGACATTCACGTTCCTAAATAACCTTGCAGAATGGAGTATTTACTGTACAGTGGTGCAGAATGGGCTTTAGGAAACCTTTCTTCCACTGTCCATGTCACAGAGTTGATAGAAAGCCAGATTCTCAGTTTCTACATGTGAAGAACCTGGAACTTAGTAACGCAACTTTGAACAGTCATTTGCTTCAGCTGAGATAATGGCAAGATTGTTGTATTTCCTGACAAAAGATCCTTCCCAGTCCTTACACTGCATGGAGAGCAATGGACACCTTTCAAGGCAGTTTTGTTACTAAGCAAGTTGTTGACATTTCAGAAAATAGCTGTCCTCTCTCTTGAACATTTTACATCTCTGCTTCACCCTTCAGTATATACAGAAACATTTCTCTGGGAAGATGAAGGAAAACATGCTGTTAACTATGGAGTCATGGTAACCAGGCATACAGCTATCAGCTAATCTAACAAAAAGATTCTTCCACACAATCTTCTTTTAAATCTGAAGTCTGCATACAGAGGAAATCTGGTGGGGACACCTTCAGCAATACAAAGTCTCCTACCCTCACATCCTTTGCCATGGTAGAGGCATGGAGAAGAATATATGCCCACACCACTGCCATGCCAGCTCACTGACATACTCAGGTTAAATGTTGGCAGAGATCACTTTGATCACAGGCATCACATCGTGAACTGGGCTGGCTGAGCAGCAAGTATATGGGTTTTTTTCCAGTTTTGTTCTAGATACACCTATATCTGGGAGGGTTGGCAGAAAAGGGAATCCATCATATTGAATGCCTGTTAGAGTTCACTGCACAAAGCAGTAGTCAAAGCCTTTGTTTTTCTTCACATTCCAACTTACAATTGTCTCTAAATTCCTTTTTTATTATTTTCCCCTCTTTTCTGTGTTTAAAATAGATTTCTTGTATTTCATGTATTGTCACTAGGGTGAACAAAGCTCTTTGCATTTCTGATAAAGAACAGAGAGATCAAGATATTGTCTTAATACATTGGAGAGTTGAGGCGTCAGAAGTAATCACAGAGAAGTGCTGGTGGCCTAGGCATAACAATAGTGAAGTGTCTCTAATTTATTTTTCTTCAATATTTATGAATTTTTACTTGTCTCTAGAAGCAGTAAATTTGACTCTCAATGTCCCTATTTTAGTGTAATTGATTCATTTGCAGTTTTAAAAAAATCATCTTTATAGGGACCCAGACATACAAGATTATCCTAAGTTGTCCAATATTTGCACATTTTCGTAACTTTCTATTAATGTCTCTTCTGAGTGTCACTACACTTCTTGATCTAGTTATAGTCTCCTTTTTCATCTTGGTTACTCTAACTCTGCCAGTCACTTTACTGACCTAAATAAGAGGAGCTGAGCTAAGTGCCAGATCTGTATTTTCTACATATGATTTTCTTTCAATTTTCCAGTATCTTCCAGAACAAAAAACTAATTTTCTTCAGAGGCACTCTTTCAGCCTTGATAAACTCTTCACAACCATCAAGAATACCTCTTGCATCTTAACCCCACCTTTCTCTTCCACAGCTCCTTGGAAAGCAGAGGGTTGTTCCACAGCATTGAGTAGATTTAGCTCCAGCTCGGTTTCCCCTAGAGATCACTGTCCCTTTGGATACCCTTGCTCCTACTCATGACTTCAGAAAACACTCTCCTTTTATTTTTCCAATCCTAAGTTAATCAGACCTCCTCAGAAACCCTGAAGCTCAAAGGCTGAACATGAACCAGCAGGTAGAGACTATACTTTCCCGGAGCTGCTGGTGGATTACTTTGTGCTGGTGTTTTGTAACTCACAGGCCTGTACTCTTGTCAGAAAATAAAGTATCATCGCAAATCTATCTTATTTTAATGAGTTTCTATTTCATCAGATATATCAGACCAGACACCACCAAGTTCTGTCCTTGTTCTTGTACCTGTCTCAAAGCACTCTCAAATATGTGTAACATATTTCAGGCAGAAGACATGCAGAAGATATACTTTGACCCGAGAGGCAGAAGGAATGCATTAGTAATGCTGTTTTCTGGTGACCTGGGAATTTACCTTTTGTTCTGAATAGTGGTATTAATCCCACAAAAGCAGTTTATACAATGCAATAGAGCTTCACAACAGCAGAGTTGAAGGACGTGTGCATATGTAATTTTGATGTTAAATGCCCCTTGTCTGCAAATTGTTTGTAAAATGTACTTAAGAAAGAAGTGTGGATAAACAGCAGCATTTGGATAAACATCCTTGTAAAGGAAAATAGTAGCAACAACAGCAATCACCAGTCCAAACATCGCCCACCCTGTAAAGTATCCCCCAGATTGTGTTATGTGCTGAACAAAGCAAATTGACAGTCTCTGCAGTGCCACAGTCTCTTTTTCCCACAGGCCATCTGTGGTAGTAAAACTTCTAGAACTACTCAGGTTATATATATCTCCTCAAGAATTCCCTCCACCAAATGGAAGATTTCCCCTTCTTGGCCTTGAAACCTGTCTCTGTTCACTGTTTCCTTCTCAACTCCTACCGATGCAGAAAATCACTCTCTCCAGATGTAGATTCCTGAAGCTTCCCTAGAATTCAGTTGTCTCAGAGATACATGCTGAAATTTGTGCCCAGTCCACCTGTCCTTTCCCAGACAGCATCTTCCACCAGTACTTTACTTAGAAAATAAACACAGACTTGGTGCACAACCCAAGAAGTCATTCTAGATTAACCATAACTGCTATGTTCAGAATTAAACTTTTCCTGCTCCACATACTGACACAGACAGCAATTTAACAAAAGTAGTGTCTCGCTGTGACTCCTTGCAAACAAGACACTGCTTTAATTAATTTTCCAAGAAAAAGGGCTTGAGATTGAATTTCCAGCTGCAAGAGATTACTCACAGAAACAACCTGGCAAGATAGAGACACATGTTAGTAGATATTAGTTATCTATTCTATTTCAAAACATGGGAACTTTAAGGAATATTTCCACTGTGTCCCCTTCCTTCCTAAAGTTTGGTTCTTGTTGACTAAGAGGGAAAAATTCGCAGGGCGGACTGTTACAGACAACAGAATGACAAATTGTCAGTCTTCAGAGAATGGCAGGGCTTTAGCTATAAAACTGAAAAGCAGATATAAAAATTCTGTCATTCACCACGTGTTTATAAAGTTAGGACGTTTCATAGCAGCAATTGTATTCTGCCTCATCCTATTCTCATTACAACAGAGCTGATCTGAATAAGAAAGCTTTAGCACATAATGTGGTCTGTAAATGTGCTGAAGTTGTGCTTCTGACTCAGAAGACCAGTTCACAATCTGCTGTCAGTAGCCAGTCTTTTCCTCCTAAATGACGCACCTTCTTAATGATCCTCTTTTTACTTGTTTCTCAGGTAAAAATACAATTGGTTTTATACTTCTACAAAATAAAGAGTGATTAGGGTTTAAAAAACACCTCATGTATTCTCCTGCTTTGTATCATAGAGCACAAAAATGAACAAGGAGACATCACAAGTATTCAAAATGCAAGAAGACAACATTTATTAAGAAGCTTCCTGAAAAACAGTGATTTAGCAGCTTAATTACTTCACTTTTAAAAAGAAGATGCTACCCAGAAAACACTTAACCTACTCATGAAGTGTCTCCCTCTCCCAAGCTCTGTTTCTTCTTTATCTGTGTCATAATTTGCTGAGTTGGCATCCCCTGCACCAACAGCTGCATTTAGGCTGTTGAAATACAACAGGTCTAATAAAGAAAATCAAATTGTGGAAGTATTTGTATTCCACACTTCACATGTTTATCTGAGTTAAACTTCACAGTGAAAACACGATTAGCATTTACAAAGTGTTCAAAATGGCAAGTCCTAGAATGGATGTCCACCATGCAACTGAAACTATCTCCGTTAAAGAAGCGCCACTAACCATTAAGGCTGGATAACTGTCTCTTTCTCATGAAGCTGAGAACATAGCTTTATTTGAGAAGGATTAAAACTCCCCATCCACTCTTTTTTTTTTTTTTTTAAACAATGAAAATCTAAATAACTACAGTAAAAGTAGGTTAGTTGATAAACTGTGAAGAGGCAAACAAGACATCCAGGGCACTATTACTAATATTAATTTATATCTAAACATTGATCCTTTAGAACTGCCTGGCTTACAGTATTTGCAGAGCTGTGCACCTCATCTCTTATTGCTTGGTGATTCATTATCTGCCATTACTTCCTCTCAGACCTGAGAGAACCATGTCGGGTGCACAGTTCCTTGCCTAATTACAACCATTTCATGAATGATATGAACGCTATTCTACAGGCCATTTACCACACCTGTTAAAATATACCCAGCCATGACTAGAGTTCTAGCAGTGCACTGCAGCAAAATCTCCAATCCCCAGTGCTGCTGTTGACACAGTAAGACAAAGGCTGAGATAAATACTTTTTCAGTTATTTCAAGTTATTTCATATATGAGGGTTAGCCAGTAAATGGCTTAAGGCTGTTGTAGATACAAGAAATCTGCTGAAACAAACTGCCCAGGGTTGTGACCTACTCTAGGTGGTCCTGCTCTGGCGGGGAGGTGGGACTCGATGATCATTTGAGGACCCTTCCACTCCTTGAGATTCTGTGATGCTGTGATTCTGTGACACAATTGAAGTATAAGCAAGAGGTTACCTCTTAGAAATGAGTTACATGGTTCACCTTGGATATTATATAATAAATCACTCCATTACTCACTGTTTAAACACAGAATAGATTAATAAAGACTCTTGTTTATTCTTAAATAATCATTAAACAGACTTTAATGAACTTCTGATTACTGATTATTGCTCAGAGGAAAAGTGATATAAATAGATAAGTAACCATTATGGAAGCTTTTATCACACTAAAGTTGATGAAAAAAAAAGTACTTGTGGCCTCAAACCCAACAATTTCACATCGCCTGTATTATTAGTGAAAAAAATTCAATCTGGTAAGCAATATAATGTTTATTATCTTCAATCTGTCTGAAAAATCACTGTGAGATATGTAAATAAAGAATCATTGAAGTGGTTGACTTTTTTTTTTTTCTGCATATTCGGAGGGAACAGATATATTTAACAGAATCTGTAATTTTGGAACAGCATCTATTAAAAAACCTTTGTTCTTAGCCACAAAATTAGAAAGCAGTGATGATGATTATCAGAGACAGACACTTTAAAGGTGAGAAAAGTAGTCTGCATGTTCAGAAAGATATTTTCTGCTGCAGGTACACCATTTTTTTGTGTCTCAAATTGTCCCATACTAATTCGACTTCTTCTTGGTCTAGAAGATGTGGTCATTGAAGGTTTTTTCTGAACTTATTTCCTCTAACTGACAACCACTGACTCTCATCCTGCCTCCAGATTACCACAGTCTGCACAGAAGTTGGGGAGTCTCAAATACAGTGTGTTTCTATCTCTCCAGCCTGCATTCTTCAGACTGTGGAATCCAGGACTTTACCAGCTGCAAAATTTTCATGGACCAATGAGGTAAACCACAGAAGTTGTGGTGAAAAGTCCATCCTATAACTCCCTGCACTTAACATTTTCCATGTGCTGTAACTGAGTTAACATATGTTTACTGAAAATAATGTAATGCTTTACCAGAGAACATACTTAATTTTGTCCTCTCACTCATGTTCAATGGGATAAAAAAGCAATAAATAAAAGATAAAATATTAATTTAGGATTTTTTTTTTAATTGAAAAAATTAAGTGTATATATGGCTATGGACTCTGCCAGCTCTGGCATGCTGCTTCACTGGGCCAATAGAAAAGATGGTTCTTGAATTTAAGTGACATTAATTCGGTTTAGGCAGAATGTCATTTTGAATGACTGGTGATGCTTCTACCAGCACCTATCATTGTAATTATGAGATGCAATGAGGAAAATCAGGCAGAGAGGAATGGCTGGTTCCCTAATGAATCCTGGTAAATTTTTGCTGTAATAAGAAATTGAAATCTAATGTATTAGTAAGATATAACTGTAATTCCATCTGTTTAATGCTGATTTAGAAACTCATCAAAGCTCAGTCTTAAAGCAGCAGTCAGGAAACTCATTGAATATTTGTGGAAATTATCTAGATAAACACATGGGAAAATGGCCTCAGATGTCTCCAAATGCTGTCTGGAAGCCTGCGAGGGTGTTACCCTTACCACTTTAATGTTCTCCTTCTAATAAATAACTTCATTGTGTCTATGGAAATGGCATACTCTCTGGGGAACTGACATTGTAAGCTGGATAAATTGTATGTAGAGAGATTCTGGACAGTGACTGGAATTAGAGAGAACAGATGTCACATTAACATCTCACTGCTGGGATGATAGATGAGTGATTGCAGCATGGAAGCATAAGGCAAGTTGATAATGGGCTTCCTAACACATGCTGCTATCATTTCACACTGATGAACTAAAAGAGCAACCTGATTGAATATAGCCGTGAAATAAAGAGGAAAGGCAAATTACATTCAAAATAATTCCATAGTATTTACTAATATTTAGTCAAGTTCAGTGTTTAATATAGTTCTCTATTCAGCAGACAGTATCATATCTTGACCAAACACAAGATGTGATTAAGTTTCTAGAAAAAGAAATAAAAATGTTACAGAGTAGGAAAAAAAGCCCAACTCCTCAAAAAGCTTGTATTTTCCACTATAACACTCCAGTTTAAGTTAAGTATGGGACCTTCCCCCGTGTAAAATAAACCCAAACCAAAAAAAGGTCAAAAATATTTATAAAACCTCAGTCATTCAACAGGTAATGCTGTTTTAAAAGATATAGAGAAAAAAACACCAAAACAGAATATTTCCACTTGGAAGGTGTTATGGGTTTGTGTGGAGCTGTTTCTGGTAATGGGGAAGTGGCTGTAAAGATGGCTCCTCTAAGAAGTGGCTCAAAACTTTCCCAAACTCTGAGTCAGACTCACTTCTGGGACTGAGCCAATTGGGCACCTCCATGATCACTTATTAAGAAGTTGGAAGAGGGGAGTTCTTCCTGTTCTTGCTTGCTGTTCTTTCTTTTCTGGCTGGTAGTGGTGGAAGGAGTTGGAAGGGAGAGAGAACCAACCATGCAGACCCCAATGTCAGCAAGAGAAGAGAGGAGGAGGTGTGCTGGAGCAGAGACCCACTGTATCCTGTGGAGAGGACTGCTGGAGCAGAGATTTGTTCGCAATTTGTAGAGGACCCCATGCCAGGACTAGTGACTATCCAGAGGAGATCTTGAATTTGTGGCAGGGTGCTGAAAATTATGAGACAATTTGCTAGTTTGATCCAGATTCTGAATTGAATCCTGACATTATTTCACCTAACCATACCATTTGCCAGGATTTTGCCATTTATATATACACACAAAGACATACGTTGCTGGCTAGGAAGCAATATGTGTGTGTGTTTGTCATTTAAATCAGTAATGTAATTGAATGACTTTTCTAAAAGGGTGTATCACTATTAGGTATTTCTTAAAATTGCTCTGTACCACTCTAAAAAGAAAGCTGTTGCTCAAAATACTGGAAGGCAGTTTTTTGCATGTCATTCTGATAGAAGAAAAAGAAGGGTTTGGGTTTGTGAGCAAGAACAAAGCATAACTGGGACAATCATAGAAGCACAGAATCATAGAATGGTAGGGGTTGGAAGAGACCTTTAGAGATCATCTAGTCCAAACCTCTGCAGAAGCAGGTTCACCTAGATTGAGTCACATAGGCATAAAAATGATTTGAAAGACTGGCTTCTTTGGGGTAGACTATGTGTGTTTTGTATCTCATTTTGTATTTTTGTCTCCAGTTTCAGATGGAGGTTTTAGGGAAGGCTGAGAGGGACTTAGTTTTCTCTGACAAAGTCTCACTGTCACAGCAGTGCATCTGCTGATGTATTTACAGTAACTCGACCGTCACACTCAGGCTCCATCTCTACAAAGCCAACACAGAAATTACCTGCTGCTCTGGACAAGCTGGACACAACCCTTCCTCCTTGCAAAGCAGCCAAACCAACCCAGGGAGCTCCTCTGAACTGTCAGCAGCAAAGTCATGTTCCTCCTGGCTCCCATGCTAAGAAAGCCAAGGAAGTGGCTGAATACCAAACAGCTTGCTCCAGACTCTCTTTGTGGTGTGGGCTCAGATTCATACCTGGAGAGGAAAAAACTAATCACTGGGGCACTACCAGCATTACTGATGGAAAATGCTGTATGCTTGTCAGTGAAAAGAGAGTGTAAAAACAAAACCAAACTTGTTAAAGTGTAATTTCTGGTGCCTATAACACCTCTGACAACAGAAATTCAGGACCAGTTCCAAAATCCCCATCAGGGGAAAATCTAAGGCCAAAGAAAAAGGTTTCAATATATTAGTTCTTCTTCTTATCCATTTTTACCATTTTTCCTTTTTCTTCACCATTCCTTCTGCTTCATTGATACTCTACACAAGCAACTCCTTGTAGATTTGCAACAGACTTGGAATCAAACTGTTGGCTTTTTTCCCTTCACACCGAGCACAGACACTCTTCATCAATCAAAGAGATAAAAAGGAGATTGAAACATAAGGTGAAAAGAACTATGAGTGTATAGGGAAGGAAGACTGGACTGAGCAGGTACAGGAGACAGACACTGTAGAGCATGGATGCCACCTGTGCAGTCTCCAGGTTTGATATCACATTATAACAAAATATTCACAATGCATCATATAATAACACTTACTCCTCAGTTGTAGAGATGAATACCTTCTGCTAAGATTCTTATTGCTGCAGATGGATCGGTGATAAATATTTCCTGCATGACTGTCACTTTAACTGGAGCTCACCACATCTGTCATAGGGAACCTTTTAACTGACTGAAAGTTGCATTTTTCCCCTCTCTCAGCAGAAGGTCATTTATCTATCACAGTAACTTGTGCTAGGAATGCTGCAAGGACAAAGTGGCTTTACAATCCTCCAGTAAAGTAGTGAAGTCTCATATTTGGGGTTGGAAGAGTTCTACTACTGACTTTCCCCATCACCTTGAATAAGTCATATTCTCCATTTCCTTCTCAGTCTCTCAATCTACAACATTAAAGTAAAGAGCTTTCCAGGATTGCAAACACAATGACTGTAACTGATGCATGTTTTCTAAATCAAAAGATCCTACAGACTTACAGCAACATATATCATCCTTAGACTTTTGTCCAGCACCTGAAGTATAAAGGCCAGGCCCTTTTGACTGAGAGGCTCAAGGTAAGTTGTGAGGTTTGATTCACTCAGTTTTATCTACTGACACGACAGCTGATTTTCTGAGAGTGGTAGTAAGCCCGTGCAGTAATACAAACACATCCAGACAGCTCCTTATCCTAAGATAAAAATTTCCTTTTTTTAACTGAAGATGAGAGCCCCAGACAATCTCTTTCAAGCTCACTGCCCAGGTCAAGCCAGCTAAGTCAAATGAAAAGAATCCACTTTTGAAGCCTGTAAGGCAGCAAAGCTCCCTTGATCATCAAAGTGTCCTGTTGCATGTGCTCAGGATGGGAACCTGGAGAGGTGAACACTGGCACTGAAGCTGAAATATCCTCCGGTCCCCGGGGGATGACATGAGCAAAGTGACTTCTGATCTGGTGTCTGTGCCCTGGCCATGCATTGCCCAGTGCAAACATGGAACAGGATGAGCCACAGCACTTCAGGAGACACAGACAGAGCTGCTGTTTCCAGAGATTTTTCTTTTTAGTGTTAAGCGTTTGGAGGAGAAATGTACAAAGAGGTCTTCAAAACAGGCTAGGAAGCCTGTCTGAGGGAAAGCCATAACCGCTTCCCTCTTCTGGTTACTGTCTCATCAGCAACTTGCAGTTTTCACAAGATTGCCCTCACTCTTCAGTAACTGATAGTGAGGTGAGAGTCAAATTTGAAATTCCTCTGCAGGAGACAGATCCTGGACAATCTGTCCATTTTTTCTGAGTGGCCCTGAATCTTTCTCAATCCCTTTAAAAGGCTGCAATCCCATTTTAAGACAGAGATCAGCATCAAAGATCAGCATCAGTCTCTCCCCCACAGCTGAGACTCAAAAGAAGAGCCATCTGAGGAATACTTCAATTCTCTATTGAATTCTTGTCTTTGGTACCTCTACACAGCTCTTTATTCAAAATAAAAAAAAAAAAAACACTGCAGCACACATCCAGCATGACAATTCATCTTCTGTCATTTGGTTTGGCAGAGTAGGGCCTAATAATTTGAAATTTAATCATAAAGAGTGTTACTACTATTTTACAGTGGCAGATCTTCCTACAGCTCATATTTCCCAAGTGAGACCAACTTCTGCAAATTGCAATAAATTGAAGAGCAGATTATATACTTATATCTAGCCTGATTTGTACAAAGCAAAATGTTCATTGAGTACAGACAGCGATCTTTAGGCCATGCAGATAACGACCACACCACATAATCCCACCAGGAGCCTGAGGTACCATAAAAGTAATGGGCATGTGCTATTTAGAAGCTATGCAAAATCCAAGGGGTTTTGATGGTGGCAGATATGTAAACAGAACAGATCACAGTTCGGCTCTAAATTCACAATCTTCCTTGATTCACAGCCAAAGTAGTACATATTTTCACAGAAATAACCTTTTTCTTCTACAGTATAAATGGCCACAACTTTCTTCATCCTATCCTCTAGTTGTTGAAGTGGACTTATTTTCCTCGTCTTCCTAATACTGCTCACTTGACTTCTGCTAGGCTGCTGTGTAAAATTAACACAAACTGTCCCTAGAGCTTGTACTAGTCCATCCTTACTTTTGCAAAATCTTTATTTCCAATTCTACAGTCCATTTCAGCATAATAATTTTCAGATAATTTTGCACTGTAGATTACGCATTCCTGGATGCCACAGCTCTTCTGCTTCACAGAAGTTCCCCAACAGGTCTTTTCACACATAAGTACCGAAAAGTCCACACTCTGGATTACTATACTCACAAACTGTGTTTTCTATTTCCATTTCTACACATCCAATATGACTTAGAAATGTGGATATCTGAACACTGAAGGAAGCAATGACTTTCACTCTAGTTGCAGCTTCCTGAGCACAACTGCCGCCCAGCTTCTGTCAGTGAGCAGCAAGGTTTGGGCACTCCACAAAGGCTGGGTGGGGATCCAGGAGTGGGTCATGGTAGCAGGTCGGGTAGCAGGTGTATACTGAGATGTATTAATGCATCATCTTAAGAGAGGAATCCAAATGACCCAATTTCTATGTTAATCTGACACAGTGAGTTTTAGCTTTTTTCTTCCCTTTTTGAAGAGTCATTTATTAGTCCTTCTTAGCATGATTTTCCCTTTTGTTTTGTGTGACAGAAGGCCATTTTAATGTGATTTCTGACTGTTTTAGCAATTTCTATTAAATATTTCTACTAGCTGTTTGAGATTGATGAAAGCTCGTGGCCATGTACTCGTACATGGTGATTTATCTCACCCATTTTGAGCAGCGCTTTGGAGAAAGGCTTAGTACAATTTAGCTGCTTGAGATAATCTGTCTTGGATCAGAATCGTGCCTTTTGCTTATAGCATTTGCTGTACAAGATACTGACTGATATGTTTTCTTAACCTGACAAGAACAGCAACAAAACCTTGTCTTTTTCTGTTAGAAAACCCAAAACAAAAACAAACCAGACACTGGAGGATTTAAAAACTTAAAACATGAGAAAGCAGAGATTTGATCCAGCATTCACAAACCTGCTTCTCTGGTGATAGCTACCTTTCAAAGAAAGGTTCTGGATAGCCTGGGATGCTTTGGTCAATTGGACTGAGATACAATAAAGAACTTTCCCAAACAGCAGGCTGACAGAATTCAGTAAAAAGCACAAAGTCTCTGACCACTGGATTTGCTAAAAAGCCTGTGTCCAGCTGAGCATGGCTGCTGTTCCTGCCAGGAAGGAAGGGATTCAGAAAGAAGAGTGTGCTGTGTTGCAAATACCTGTATTAGTGGTCTCAGCTGTTGCCTTCAGGCCAAGGATTAGCCAAAACATCTGACAGCACACTCAGCCCAGGGCTCTCCTTCCTCCCTACCCTGTAGCCCTCCCCCTGTATCTCCTCATCACCCATGCCATCTTCGATCCCCTGTGGGAACAGGCACACCTGAGGTTCACTTCAACCCATCACCATGGGGAAGGCAAAATTCAATGTCCCTCATGTTGCTGAGAAGCTCTGAGGTTTCACGTCTTGAATATCCAGAATTTCTCAGAGGTCTTTAAAATAAACGAAAGAGTTTCAAGTGCTACATCCATCAAAACAACAGGCACAACAACAACAACAATCCATCACATATGCTTATTGACAAGTGCGAATTACCTAAAAGCTTTCAACCTTGCCATATTGAAGCGTTTTACATTGCTCATTTATTTTCCTAATTATAACTCAGACTGTGGAGGATAATCACGAGGTTCATTACAATGTGTTTCTCTCTTTGAAAAACTTCAATTAACACTTAATGTCTTGAAATATGTAAACTTCAGATTTCATCTGACAGCATCAGATTGTACAACCTGTTTTCCAATCAGTGCTGCGATTGCAGATCAACAAACACCATTCAGAAGCAGGTAGTAGCCATGCATAATTCTCTGGTTTAAAATTTACGACTTTATGAGGAAAATAAATGCAGGTTTATACCTTTTTTACAGAAGCATCAAATGTCTAAAATATTATCTTTAAGAGACTGGAAGTGACAGTTAACTTGCATTTTGTTCCAGTCAGGATACCATTCACTGGGTAGTCCTCTCAAATAAAATATTTTTTTCTTTCAAAATACCGAGAAAAATATTTTTTTGTCATCACTTGTTTGCATTTTTGGACAAAAAAAAAAAGAAAACTTCCAACTTTAGTTCAAGTTCAGAAATATTTTATCTATTTGAGCTATCACTGAAAGTAGCTGGTGAGGATATCACTCTGCATTCAAAGCACAACTATGTATTTTTTCAGAAAAGTCTTCTTAGTTGCTTTTGTGCATCTGGACTTGACAGTAATTAAAATATACTCACAAGCATTATTCTGGATATCCAATAAATCCCAAACAAGATAAAAGCAATACACATATTGCTGAGCAGCAAAAAAGTCCTTGTTCAAAACAACAATCCATTTCATATCCTTTATTCTGAATATCTTTTTGTTCCACCAGTGATCTGGGAAGTCCACGAAAGCACCCAAAATTTTAGGCTACTAAATGATATCGTAAAGGACAAAAGAATTAGCAATCATCTGCATCAAATCTCCACCTGTATGAGCCTTTTCAGTTGCTTAAGCAGCAAGGAAATCCTCTTGTGTGCTGGGATACTCCAAACACTTTTACATACACCACTATCATCGACAGGATCGTTTTTCCAGTCCTTATAAGTTGTAAATACAAAAATCAGCCTTTCTGCATGAACAGCAGTTGACTCAGTTGAACCTGATCCTTCTAAAAATAGAATAGAATTCCTAACAAGAAAAACAGCTGAAAACCCAACCTTTGACAGTATCACCACTCTGCTAACCCTTTAAGTTTTTTCCATCAGTTTTTCATTACTCAAATTTACATAGTCCATTAGTAATGTCCTTCTAGTTAATCTCCACCCAGGGGATACCTTAGGTAATTAGAATTCTTCCAAACCCCAGTAGTAACTTGTTGTTGCATTAGGCATCTGAAATTGCAAACCCGTCAAATGTATTGGGGGCATCGTGAGTTACAAAAACTCAAATAAATTAATTTCTGTGAAGACAGAATATTTTTCCCTTCAGTCCCAATGCAAGGAGTATGGGAAGGAGCTTTACTCTTCAAGCAGGCTTTTGCTTCATGGAAAATTACCTCTGGTAGTAAAATTCACTAGGTAAAACTAAATGTGGCTCTCTGAACTTACTTAGTATTTCCACAGATGACTTTAGAAAGCTTGCTCACAGTACCATTCATTGGCTGTCACCAGACCACAAATATTATTTTGGTTCTGTATTTGCCTCCATTGCCTTCAGACATTGATTTCCTAAGTAGTGCAAGTGAGCAGTTTTCCTTGTTCAAACAACCTGATCAAACAGCCGCCAGACAACAATCTCAGACCTTTTTTATCAGTATCTCTCTCACTGTCTTGGATTGGACAATTGAAAAATGTCACACATAATATAAAAATTGGGTAGACTGGAAGCTCACCTATCTGGCCCAAAAAGCTTCTGAAACGCAACGTTTCCCTCTCAAACAAGAGGGACTATACGTACCTTACAATGTGTTTGGGTAGCTAGATTGCAAGACCTGGACTCGGCTTAGTTAAGTTCATACTGTAAAAGCCTGTATGCAAAAGCATGGGATGATACCCTGGCATGATTTTGGTTGCCATTGGTGGCATGAGCAATTCCCTTGGCAGGAAAGCTGCTTTGTCTCCCACACTGAAGGATCCTTGGCAAAACAGCTGCCGGAAAAGTGCTTCCTTGTTTGCCAGTCATTCAAATGCCAGAGCTGACAAGAGAGCTTGCAAAGCTAAGTCACATTCTCTGTAATTATCCCCTATAGCTCTGCTCCTCGGGTTCCATAACACATAAGAATCCAGCATAGGAGAATGACGGATCAGGCAATGCAATACTGAAAGTAACTCTCTGATTTTAAAGAGTTTGAGCCTAGATGTTGAGGCATAATAATATGACTGACAAGCTAGTTAGTGCTTCAAACTCCTAGAAAAGAAAGTGACTCTGTTTATCTTGATCTTAAGCTACACTAAAGAAAAGATTCTCCCTAAATCCTTGCCATTCACAAAGAAGGCAAAGTGTGTAACATAATGGAGTGTATGCAAAGGGGGGAACTAGAGTCGTCTTGCAGACAAGATTTATTAGGCTCTTCCAAAGTAGCAAAGCTTTATCATTACTAGTGAGGGACCAGGGGGAGAGGACGAGGAGAAAAATTTCTCCTTTACCTTGACTTCTGAACTAAAACTATCCCAGCACAAGTCCCATGTGCAAATTATACTGTTCTTCTACAAAAGAAAGTTTACTGAAAGAAATGTTTCAGACAAATTAGAGAGGCCAATTAATTTGAGTCTTGTCTATCAGTCAGATTTTGTCATTTTACTACACAATGAAAGTTTTTCTGTCAATGTGCTTTTTCTGAAATAAAAACCACTCCAGTGGTTTTCTCTCAAAACATTGTTTTTGTGATAAGAAAGATTGGTTCACCAGCACGTTCCTTTAGCACTTTTTCATAAACGAATATTTTACCCACACTTTCTTCATGAGTTCTACATCTCCTATAACAGGAAAGAATAGACAAGAAGACATAGTTGCTTAAATCTTTCCATTTGTGGCTTCACCTCACAGAAGAGTCCCTGAAGAGCCAATTTACTATAAAGAAATAACACCAGTAATTTCAGCTTGATATTGTATCGTATCGTATCGTATCGTATCGTATATTATCATCAACAGAGTCTATAAATAGAAAAGTGGTACGTCTGTCCAAAACCAGCCCACACCATATTAACCTCAGCACACGACACCTAAAGTTTGCCAGAATTATGCTGGTTAATTTGGGATCAAGATACTTATGACTATATTGCTATATCATGTGACCAAATGTCCCTCACAGGTGATTTATGTTATCCATGTGTGAAGAAAAGTTGGAGTCCCAGTCATGCAAAAAAGCCCAGAGAGACAGCACAAAGCACAGTATAAAAGTGGAGATAAAAACCATTCCTGCTATTCCTATGTGGACAGGTCTATTTAAGCATTTGTATCCTCTGTTGCTTCACTTCACATCACACCACCTTGTGTTTGCTTTTTCATCACCAAAATTTCCTACAGGGCGTGCATCTAATTTGAAAGCTTGAAAAAATCTCTTCTATGTTTAATTTCATGTTTCTTCTGCGAGGATGCAAATAAGAGAACCTCTTCTTTAATTGCCTGTAATGTCTCCTTGCCTGTGACATTTCTGGTTCGCTTCCCTGCTGCATTATTCTTTGATGAAGACATAAAAGCAAGTTCAGCTTGTAAAACTTGCCCCAGGCTTTTCTCAACAGTACATGATAGGTTTTTGCAGGTACGAAACTGTAGTATGTTGTACAAAAGCTAAAGTCAAAGAGGTCCTCTTTCAATTTCTGCATTGTTGTCCACTATAGACAGTGTGAAAAGGCGAAAAAACACCTTTTTTTTTTTGGTGTTGTCATCATCATTTGCAGAAAGCCAAGCTAGGAAAGGAATAACTCAGTCCTAGCAAGGAGTGATGTTTACATGTGTTCATTACTTCTCTAACATGTGCGGCCATCTCATGTAATGAATACGATTATCCTGTGAGCACTAATGGGCAGAGACGGTAAATCTCAGATGAGTGACATCCAAGGCAACAAATGATTTGTTCAGGATCACATGAGATAGTCATGCTAGTGTACAAAACCTCACACCTTCAATATCCTCCTGTATGACAGGAGCAGTTTGTATTCAGAGAAAAGATAACTGTAGGGAAACTGTTGCCCACCGACTTTAATGAAGCCAGGGAGGTGACTTCCGCCTCAGTGGTTTGTCTAGGACATGTTTTCAGGTACCAGTAGTTGAAACACACATTTTATTTCTGTGTGATGAAGGGCTAGATAGCAGCATCTAAAAATGCATTAAAACCATCAGCAAAAAATTGTGTTCCAGTAATTCAGAAACACTTCTGCATCCAGTGGCATTCTTCTTAGATGTACCAAGGACAAAACTTTAGGCACTATGAAACTATGCATTTAATTTCTAGACAAGATTATCTGCCTCCCCCTTGAAAATATGTAGTAGGTGTCATGGTGTAGCCCACCCACCAATGAAGCACCACAGCAGTCTCTTGCTCACTGCCCCCATCCACCCCCACCCTCGTTAGGATGGCAGAGGCCCCAGCAAAATGGGAGGAAAAAGATAAGCAAGGTTGTTGTGGATTGAGACAAGGGCAGAGAGGGCTCACTGCCAATTACGGTTCTGTGGAAAATAGACTCCATTATTCCGCTTAGAGAGGAAAGTAGGAAAGTTTATTCTATGGCCTACAAGAAACAGAAAAGAACAAAAAGCAAAAAGAGAGCAGGATGATGAGAAAATTACAACCAGCACTTCTTACAGGAGCCATTTTTACAGCCCCTTCCTCATTACCAGAAGTGGCTCCATGTCAAACCATGAAGCTAGAAGTTTTGAATGTAGAACACATGATACAGGTTACAGCTCACAAGGATGGGGAATCCAAGTGGATACGCAAAGAGAGGAGACTGGAAGAATAGAAGTAGAAAATACTTGTTTGTGTGTCCATGTGCAATTCAAAGTGCAATTAAGTTCTGTGTAAGATCAGCTGACACTAATGGGAAGCAGAAATCCAGCCGTGCTTGTGGGACTCTATAGCAGGCAAGCAACTGAGGAAGCTGCTTGTGAACCAAAACCCTCCAATTGGTGACTATGCAGATTTCTTTCTTTATAGCTGTTTTTCATGACATTTCTGTTTCACTGCATCAGACAGTTAAAAGCTCCATTGATCCTCATGCAAGCAATATTCTGCTTCTTTATGGGCTTTAGATTTTCCACAGAAGAATGAAAATGTCAGATTTATTTCAGAACACATGCTTAGAAGTTTAAATTGCACTGGTCATAATCTGACATGCTGGGACAGCAAGGAGAAAATCACCAAAGATGCATGCTTGCCTTCCTTCCAGGGCAATCAATACGTTCCCACCAAAGAACCACCTACAGAAGGGATTTCATACAAAATCAGCCTCAAACATTGAAGCCCCAGCAATGATTTTGTGTGGGTCTGTGTGGTTAATTGCACTCGACATTGATATTCTATTAAGCTTATTTAATAGTTGGGATTTTTTAATGGGTTATTTTCTAGCATTCATCCTCAAATATACTGTACATGAGGGTGACAGGACAAGACTGACAGCTCTGTGGCCAGTAGCTGTTAGGAAGAGCAATGCATTTGGGACTGTCTCAGCACTGCTCTCTCAGCCAGTCAAGCCAATCCGACATTCCCTGTATTGGCAGCACTTTTAAGCCTCCAGCCCCAGGAGTACTCTTCAGCTTTCATTGTCACAGAATCACAGAATCTGAAGGGTTGGAAGAGACCCCAAAAGATCATCTAATCCAACCCCTCTGCCTGAGCAGGACCACCTAGAGTAGGTTACACAATCATCTGCTCAGAGGAGAGTATTTCAGGGGACATTTTACTTGTTAAAGACCTGTGGGGCTGTATTTCAGACATCAAAGGGTTTAGGTAATGAATTTAGAGAAATTAATTCCGTAACCTTGCTTCCAGCATGATTCTACTACATCCTCGGCAAATAGAGCAGCTGAGAGTCCAACAGGCCATGGATGAGCCCCTGCAGAAATGGCAACCGTAGTTTATGACTGAGCTGTGAGCTTGGAGAAGCCTCCCCCACTGACAGTCCTCTGTTAAAGGATGACATTTATCTTCATTTCTTGAACAATATGACAATGAGCTCTTTGGGTAGCATTATCAGTCCAGGGATACCAGCGTTTGCCTTAGAGATTTGAAGGCCTGCTTTCAAAAGTCAGATTGCCAAACAGGAGAGATCCTGCCTTCCAGACCTCCAAACTAACACTCAAGTAATCTTTAAATCCTGAAAGCAAACCATGCACTGACAAGGTGAATTAATTCAATGGGATTAATGTACACTGCATGATATGAAGCACACATTTCATTCCTTGCAGGATTAGTGCCTTCTTAATATTGTTGTTCTCTTGCCAGTAGACCTGAGCTATGGTCAAATTATAGGGCATGTGCTAGACATTGGCCTCAGAGTTTAATGAGCCATGTGTTAAGTGGCAGACATGTTTGCCTAAGCATCCCTGTTTTTGTTATTTGACTTATGAGATGACTCACATGTGCCTTCCCCATTTCCCAGGTGTACAAGTACAACTTTCTGAAGAGATGTGAACCAAAATCTTTAAGCTTTTTCTTTGGCTTGGTAGAATATCAATACGACTATAACTTTTTGTGTTGTGTTTATTTATGTCTTGATGAATTGCTCTTCAAATACAGTGAATGAGTCTTCTAAGAATTCACCGAAACTAGAGAAATTAAAAGAATCTCAGTTCATGCCACAGTGCTGGAAAATAAAGCTGTTGTTTAATATCTCCACAAGTCCACCACTAATAAAAAAGAAATTGTATGTTTGCATTGCAAAGAGAAATTATGTCATGACCTGAGGATTGTAATATGTAACAGCAAATGCAACAGTAAATATGTCAGAATGTGTTCTGAAATATATTACTTTGCATTTGTTTTTTCTTGGAAAATAGCCAGAACCCTTTAAAAAAATAAAAAGAAGCAGAAGCAAATGTGAGAATTGAAACTAACATTGATTTCACTCCAAATCAAACTGATGTTGTTTTACATAGAACATGGCAAGGATTAAACTAGAAACTGCTTTGCAAGATCCGGCTCCCAGAGGGAAGAGGAGCAGTTAGAGCAGCTTATGTGACCAGTTGCAGAATTTGATTATGCAGAAATGATACTCATTTAGAACCCAGAAGCATACTTTTGCTATAATCAGCTCTTGCACTCTCTTGAGAGTCTTTTATTACACTATCCGTTTTTCTTTAATCTTGCTTTATGTTCCTGACTCATATAGATTTACCAATTTTAATTAACAGCAGCAGAAGTAGGTTATTCACAGGGAAAGAAATGGTCATCGTGCTCCCAAACCAATGAAAACATGTCTGCTTACAGCTGGGTACCAACACCATTTTTGTGCACACCTGCCCATTTCACCAAGCTATGAAGCATTGTTTCTTGCTGTGACACATTTGCTTTCCCAACATCGCAGATGTCTGCAAGGGCAATGGGATTTCCTTCTGAGCGCTGCTGGGCTGGCCATCTGCTGCTGGGATCAAAAGGGACTGAAAATCAGCTTGCTTCATGGGAATCCAGCACAGGAAGTCAGATGCCACCACTCAGAACCCGACTGTTCGGAGGGCGATGTCCATGTATTTTTGTGCCACTGGATGGGAATGTATGAGAAATGTGGTGTCTGAATGTTAGAGACATTATCAGAACCAGAGAAAAGGGCACGGTACCTCACAGGAAAATCTGACATGACCCAGAGCAAAACTCATCCCTAAGTTAGGCAGCTGCTTTCATGATAAGGTTCTTGCATCTTCCCTGAAGCATTATGATGATGCTCTCTGCAGCAAATACAATGACTCTGCATTAGACTACACTTTCTTTTCTATAAACCAGAGCTTCTAAGTCTAAACATTACCAAAGTGTAAGGAAGTCAATCCAAGGAAGATTTTGACCTTCTACTCTCAAGAAGAATATTCTGAGATTAGAATGTATTTTTTCCTCACGCTGTGCTCAGCTCTGCTCTAAAAAAAGTTTAAGAGAAAGGATATTTTGGCCAACTTCCCAGAGAATACAAAACCCAGTAAAGAAGTAAATAGCTTCAGACCCCAAGAGTTTGTTTTGATTAGACAAACGTGAAATGCTTTGAGATCAAGATCAATTATCCTTTCCCACCCTTCTGTAGGAAAATGGTTAGTCCCAGAACCAGTGCCACAGAGAAGGCGTTACTGGGGAGGGAGGAGAGCAGCAGTGTGCTGATGCAGGCACCTCACGGTACAAGAGGAATTTCACTTTATGTCAGAGAGCATGAATAGACTGGGTGAGACTAAGAGTGAGAAAAAATTCTTCATATCGTTCTCTACTCTTACTCTTCACCAAATGAGCAGGACTAAGTGTATGATGCAGAGCTCTCCAAAAGAGGGGGAAAAGACAGTTTAACCCCAGTCACGTGACATATACGTCACATACCATTACTTGCAGCAAAATCCTATGCTAAAAGTTTTGCCAGAAAGTAGCCTTTTCCATGTTACGTTCCTGTGAGAAGACTTTTGAGCAGACTTTTGAGTGACCCACTGAGACCTCTGTTCTGAAGTAATGAGTCTCCTCCAGAATCTCAGTTCAGTGAACCCGTTCATAGCTTCTATTTGATGCTCTTTCAATAGGATACAAAAACTCCTCAACTACCCTCTGCTGTGTTAGATAAGTTGCTAAGCAAAGAGAGCTGGAGAGGATTGCGTGGGGCGGGGTGGTGTGAGGGGGAGGGGAGGAGGTTTTCTATAACTGGGGTGAGAAAAAAGGGTTGAATTCTGACTACTCTCTGCAGATAAATTTGAAACACTTCAAAACAAAGTTAATAATGTAGTGTCCATTTAAAAATGGAATAATTTAACTTTTGCTGTATAAATCTTCCAAACCTAACATCTTTTACTGAAAAACAAGATCATGTGTCGATAAATGACTGTTTCCTTTTTTTTCTATTTATCTCAGAATGCAAAATGAAAATGGAGTTAACATGATTTTTCTGTGTCGTTTTGTTCACAGGTCAAGCAGATCTGCATTTGAAAGGCGTGATTTCTCAAGTTTAAAAGCCTGGAGAATGTCTCTTTGCTGTTATATGTAAACAGACCACGTTTCTAGCAAGGTGTTTTGGGAGAGAGAACTATCAAGCCAAATTATTTTCTGAAGATTATTCCTTGCAGCAGCCTTGAAAGATTCAGTTTTCCATTCTTGAGGTCTCTGGGTTTCAGTCTTTACTGCATTTCCCTCCTGCCTTGCCTGTAAACGCTCACCTTGCTTCTGTGGACAATGCCTCAATCTGCAGGCTCAGAAATTTATTCTGACACTTTCCAGTTAACAAAAAGCTTATCCACAGGTAATTTCAAGTCTCATGGGGGATAATGAGGTAAATTTCTGAAAATCGGCATTTTGCCTCTTTCTTGTTGCCTCTCATTAGGGTGCTGATACAACTGTAGGGAACTGTGGAAAAAATGCTTTGACAGACATAGCCGGAACAACCTGTGATGAAGAAGTGTCTGCTCAGGGTGCTTCCCTTTCAGGTGTAAGTAATGGAACATTTTGAATGGCAGGGATTTTTTGGAAGGAGTTAATGTGTCTGGGTTAAGATGTTGAATTCTGACTAGAAGTAATTGCTACAGAAACAAAGCTCGCTGTGTACACAGTTCCAATAATTATAAAGGTGACACAGGCATTGCCCAGTGCACTAGTCAGTGGATTTAACATCCTCTGCTAACAGCATTTTTCAGCATATGCCATGAAGAGTCATCAACAGTAGGCAACAGTCAGGGGAACAAGGAGAAGCATTTGCTGTAGAAAGTGATGGACATAGACGAGAGCAGAACACAGATGTCCAGACAGTGGGCTGGGATAATTTTTCTATCTTTACAGCCTACCCTTATATTAAACATTTTCTCCAGAGAACTATAAGCCCTTCTAGCCTCTGGTCTTATCTGAAAGATGAAAAAGTTCAATATTCTGTATGCTCATCGTGGAAATATTGATTGAAAGAGACCAGGAACAGACTTGTACAGAACTGCATTTCACCAAGTCTCAACAGGGAAGCAGCCACTGTCATTTTCTGGGTAAGGTTTTCCCATCACTTTTCTGCAGCCTTGTGTACCCACACTACGTTTCTGAAACTAAATTGTCAAGGAAAAATCAATGGATTTGTCAAAAAAGTCCTTTCAAGTCAATGTTGAGTGTTACTGATTTCCTCCTGATATACTACATTCTTAAAAGAAACTGTCTGCCAGTGAAATAGAAATAAACCCCCACTCCACCTCCCAGCCATGTTTTCCTAAAACTAAGTATTGAGGAGATTGGCTTGCAGTTCTTCAGCCCTATTTTTCATTGCAACAGAGGAATGAAATATTTGAATGAATCCTACCTTGCCAGGATTTATCTTCACTTATCCAGGACAGTACACTTGGTTTTTTTTCCCCTAAAAACTTTCAACACCGCTTTCAATACAGCCTTTCAATGTGCTCCAGTAATAAAATCACAGAATCACAGACTCTCAAAGGTCGGAAGGGACCTGAAAAGATGATCTAGTCCAACCCCCCTACCAGAGCAGGACCACCTAGAGTAGGTCACACAGGAGCTCATCCAGGTGGATTTGGAATGTCCGCAAAGGAGGAGACTCCACAATCCACCTGAGCAGCCTTTACCACACACAAACTGTTCACATATTGAAGTTAAACGCTTACAGGAAAATCTAGGATGAGAAGAGATTGTGACCAAGATTCATTTTAGACTCTCTACCCTAAATCGTTATTTTTGCCTGTCCTTTTTCATTAGCTGCTCTTGGCAACAACCTTGAAATGCTACAGGTTAAAATAAGGACAAGATGTGCTGCTTATTCTCTTCCACATCTGAAGCACTTTATAGCAGAAAAACACATGGTTATGAGATACCTGCCAGATGGGTAATACATTCACAGTACTCTAGAGAGTGGAGCTGAAACAGACTGTGGAAAAAGCATGTTAATACTATTCCAAAAATGCCATTGCAATGGAGACTGGACCATTTTAGGTGTCTGGAGCCTCACTTGTAATAATGTGCTAAAGTGACATTTAACAGGGCACGAAACAGATATTACTTTGGCCTGCTACATATGAGGAGGCAATGAGCACACCATCAGAAGCTGCAAAATCTCACCAGAACAAAAACCTGTAATGCTTCAAAAGAGAATGGGTTTCTTCAGCCTTCACCACAACTGAAAGAAGCAGATTGTATTCAGTGTTTATTATTTGGAATCCATTCATTCAATACTGTTGAGATTAATTTGTCTTGATTGTCTCAGGTTTTTCATTAGGGCTTAGTAGTTCCTAAAGCTCAGAAGAGCAAAATGAATCTTAGAGATGGGTTAGCTTCTAAGTAGTTGATTTTATTACTTCTACCATTAATCAGGGAAGTAATTCTGAGATCACCATCATCATATCAGATGCCAGTCAGCTATCAGATTTCCATTTCACTGAGAAGTATACTTATCCCAGCATGTCTTCAATGGACATCTTCTAAGGTGTGCAGATACTTTCACTAGAGCTACTTAAAGTGCTGGTGTTACCTTATGTTGAAATCTCTGACTGTAGCCTGTGGCTGAGGTCCTGGAGAAACTGCTCCTTGTGCTGGCAATTGAACTGTCAGTTTCAGAGTGATGGGAGCAAGGGTAAGGCACAGTACTTTTGAAAATCCATTGCCTTGATACTCACACAAACTTGGTTCACTGGGGTTAAGAGAAAATTATCACCCCTGAGAATCCCCTTCTGGGCTATTTCAAGAAGAGTGTTACTGCCTGACTATTTAAGGCCTGATTTAGTCTGTATTTCCTCTTCTGAGTGCTTCTCTATGGAGGAAAGCCCAAGTGACATTTTTCTGCCTTCCTTTACTTTTCCCGTGGTTCCCAAAAGCCTGTTTTAGGAACAGACCTGACAGCAGAGACTTTGCCTGAAGCACTTAGTATTAGCAATCAATCAGAGTTCCTAGAGTGATAAGTACAACAAAACATGAATACAGGCCAGATAATATTTACTTTTACATTCCTCTTGTTCTCTCACCATTTCTCCAGTGGATTTATCAGGTTAGGTTTTGATTGACTTCACATGTGTACCAGTCAACTTGTGTAGCAAGACCTTATAGTTCTCTGACCTGTTAAAGGATAAGCTTCTGCTTGAAGTAAAAATATGAAGTAAGAGACTAAAAATGTACAGAGCTTATTTCTACCTCCAGCCTCACTTTCCATATGTTTATGGGCTATTTTATTTCTTCTTACACCATAGATCAGCTAAAATCTCACGTCAAAATTGTAGCTTCTCAGTAAACTTTATCTTGAGTAAGACCCCATATCTTTCAGAAAAGAATTGCCCATAAAATGGGCAAGCCAGGCCATAAGAATTGTGAGATCAAATTCTAATATATGAAGAGAAAAGAAAGTTTTTCATTTTAAGGTTGCCATTAAAAGGCAGAAGGGAATCAAAGCAGGAGAAGGCAAATCTCTTCCCTGCTGAATATCAGATCTTGCTGGATGCTCAGCATCATGGTGTTTACTGGGAACTGAGGGAGTGTTGAAAGCTCTTCAAGGGCGAGGATCTTGTGGGAGTACAGAAACACTGGGTGAAAAAGAAGATATTGGTCAGTAAAATGCACCTTGCACTGAGTTGTAGTTAGGCAGAGGAACCATTCATCCTAGAAAGTGTGCAAGGTGAACACTACCACAGGAAAACTGCCAGTTTGAACCAGACAATTTTAACAGAGTTGTGGGATGCAAAATTGTCTGAGGCAACCACATCAGTAGTTCCAAAGAGGGATGAAGCTGTCCGAATTACAACCATGGAAACACCAGCTTATGAAGCAAAAGTCACAGAATTTGGACCAGCAGAACTGGGGAAAGTAATTGGGAGAAAATTGTGTAATTGGGAGAAGCCTGAGTAGAGAAGAGGAGATACAAGTAAAATGAAGAGGTACATGGAGGGAAAAAAGGTTTTAATATCAGGTTAGGAAAAGAAAAGGGATTTTTTGGTGTTAGGAATGTGGATATTTGTGGACTGTGATAGGACTATGTTAGGAATGTGGATCAGTGGTAATAAGACTGGCCTGTGGACCCAAGCTCCCAGGCAAACCAGAGAGGATGCACTGGACTCTGTCAGGTCTGTCTCCAAAAGATCTGGAGTGAAGGGGTACAGAGGGAGAGATTTATCCCTCAGCAGTAAGTGGTGTGGGAAGAGAAGTGTGACAGAACTGAAACTGACTACTGATTGTTAAGGTTCCTAAATGAAAACTAACAACTTTGTTTTGTTGTGTGTAAAATAATATAATTGTAACTTAATAATAATATTATTAGTTAATAAGAATATCACTTAATTAGTTTCTTAGTAACGTGGTTTTCAACCATTAAACATTGTAGTCTGTTACATCAGTTACATCTCAAGCCTGCAATCAAAAGAGAGAGATTTGGACCTGGATTCTGACATCCCTTAGCTGTAACCATTTCACATGTATTAAAGTAACAGTGCCAAGCTATGGCTAAATTTCTTAATCCTGTTGGGTAATAAGGACACTTTACCTTATGAAAAAATAAAAACCATTGAATTACTGATTTGCAATTAATTCTAAGAAACTACAGATGACAGATTTTTCATATCTGATGTGTTGTGTTTGTGTGGAGCTGGGTCTGGGAACGTTGGAAGGGCTGCAGTGATGGCCCTTGAAAAAGTTGCTCAAAACTTTCCCTGTCTCTAAGGTGGACCCACATCTGCAGTGAACCAATGAGCCAACTGGGCACCTCTGTGATGACTTTTTGAGGACAAGAAGCCAGAAGAGGAGGGATTAGAGGTGATGGAAAGAGTACAATGAGAGAAAAGCAACTATGCAGATTCCAAGGTCAGTGGGGTAGTGTGGAGGAACAGAAATCCCCATGCTGTCTCTGCAACCAAGGTCAGTGGCAGGCAAAATGCATCCTGCAGTGCATGCAACACAGTCAAAAGAGGCAATTATTCCACTGTGTTCTGCATTGGTGCACCCTCATCTTGAATATTGTGTGCCATTCTGGGACCACAATTTAAGAGGAATGTGAAGACAATCAGCTATGACTAGAAGAGGGTAACAGAGCTGCTGAAAGGTATCCATTGACAGAATACATGGGAATGGCTCAAAGCTGTGCCAGGGCAAGTGTAGACTGAGCATTTGGAAGCACTTCAGGGGTAATGGGATGAAGCTGGAAGACAAAAATTTCCATTAAACATAAATTTAAAGTTCCATTCAAACATAAGGAAAAACTATTTTACTGTGAGGGTGAGGGAGCCCTGGCACAGGCTCCCCAGGGAGGGTGTGGAGTCTCCTTCCCTGGAGGTTTTCAAAACCTGCCTGGACACATTCCTGTGTGACCTGATCTAGATGGACCTGCTTAGGCAGGGGATTGGACTAGATGGTCTCTAAAGGTCCCTTCCAACCCCTACCATTCTATGATTCTGTGATTCCATGACTTCCTTACCAAGAGGACAGACAAACCTTGAAACAGGCTTCCTAGAGAGTTGGTTGATGCCCCCAGTCTGGTCATGTCCAAGAGGCCTTTAGAGAATGCCCTTAAAATGTGCTGTAACTTTTGGTCAGCCCTGAAGGGGTCTGGCAGTTGGGGAAAAGCATCATTGTAGGTCACAGTCAGCTGAACTGAACTATTACTCTATTCTATTCCATTCCAGTTCTCAGTTTACTGCTTTGAAAATGAGCATTGAGGGAAAATGAGACTCACTTATCATCTGTTAATAAATGGATAATTTCTTTAGGAGAGTTCTGAGATGGAGGCCACTGTGTTCACAGACAATAAGAAATTCAGTGTTGTGTATTATTCAAGTTCTCTGAAGCAGAGATTCAATTAGAGCCTTCCCCATCAGTTTTTAGTTCCTGTAGACTTGCACAGACAGGTTTTTACTGCTTTAAAACTGCATGTGTAACAAATGAGAGTGGCAGTCAATTGCACTTGATCTGTCTCTATTCCCTGCAGCAGTTGTTACGCCAAAGATTAACCTGTGTTGGAGAAAAACTGCTACTTGACAGCAGCTGTTGCTGTCTCACTTCTTTTTCAGCTCCTGAAGAATTTCTTCTGACATTTGATCTCAACAGTTTTTTAATCTGTTTCACTATTCAATGCAAGACAATGAGTGAAGTCTTTCTTCATAGTATGTCTTCCCTGGGAGTAGACAAGGAATAGAGAAAGGAAAAGTCTAGTCTCTGAGGCACATAGTATGTGCCATGTCAATGTAAGTCAGTGCTCAGGATTCTGTCTAAATCTCCAGGCCTTCCTCACAAGAATGAAGACAGGTTATGTTCACAGAAATTAGCAAATAGAGTCGTAGCGGTTTCCTGTTAGTCAATGATATTCAAGCAGCTCAGCTGTCCGCTCCTTGAGCATTCCCATAAGGAGAAAACACTGATGGTGTCATGCTGTTATCTCAAGAAAAGTGTGGCAAACCAAGCATATTTTAGGAGAGGAACTGGGGACTGTTTCACAAAAAGCAAAGCTTAAAGAAAAGCTTAAGGAATTTCAGAGCAATGAAAACATTTATGTTTTTACTTTGTCTCTCCCCTACGTTCATCTTCTGAAACGAGATCAGCATCTGACAACAGTGACCATAATAATTCCTCTCTTTGTGCTCAGAGCTTTGCAATTACCTTCAAGGAACAGAGGACAGAGTCAGTGACAGCTACATAAAATTTACATGCATTTTATTAATTAGTAGACTCTGAAAGCAAAGGCACTGAAGAACGGGGTCAGTACTCTGTCACATCAAGAACCCATCTAGTGGCTTTTCTGTAAGAATAACAATGACAAAGATTTCTCTTGAGTACAGAATTGGGACTTTGACCTTTTCCAGTCTCTGCTCAGAGTGCTCAGTAAGTTCATTTGTTCTCCAATGTCCAGTTTTGCCTTGAAAGATGAGTAACAGCCAAGTGCACTTCAAGAGAAGTCCTGGAAGAAGTGCTTTGACATCTGGATTGACTGAAATCAACATGCAAAACTCTCATTATTTTCAAAGGTAGGAAAGGTTTCAGGAACTAGTGTTGATGGAAAGATTTTTGTTATGTATTTTTCTTTCCTGAAAAAAAAAATCCAAAAGTTAGAGTCTTCTTTCTAATTATAAAAAAATAAGAAAAAAGAAGGAAAGAGGAAAAATCAAACAAAGTCAAAGAAATTGAAGTAATTTTCAAAGAAAAAAAAAATAACCCTTCCCATATCTTTAATGAGTATGAAATCACATAGACCTTATGGAACTTGCTTTGTATATTGTTAGACACTAGCTGTGATTTAATGTCTAATTGTGGTTTAATGTTTAATTGGTCTTCTTTACCTTGATTTATTTCATAATTACATCCAGAAATATCAGAATCATCAGGTCATTGACTGGGATTGATAACAATGTTGACAGAGAGATCATTCAAATACAAAATAGTGACCAGAATGTTACTGTTATTTTTAGTGCTAGAAGTTGTTTAAAATTGCAATGACAACCTAATTTATCTCAGAGGAAATGGTGCATGCTACACATAGTCTATGTTAGAATCCACCTGAAATAAAATATTACTCTACATTATGAGTAGCCAGTCACAATGTTCCCAATTCCCCCAGCAGCAGTGCAGGAAGGAAGGAACATAATTGTTAAATTAAAATAAATTAACTTTTTAATCTTGAGTACAGTTCCTGATAATTTTGTTGTATGTACACTATAATTATTGCACTGCAAAGTGTTGTTCACTCAGATGGAATAACAGACAAGGATGAGTAGCTTTTAAATGATTTTTCTGTCCCCCTCTCAAAGCCTACATGCATAGGCATATTTTCAGGTCCTGGAAACTTGGATTTTAATGTTTAATTTTGCCAATACTGATTTTGTCAATACAACTCAGGGTTAAATAAGTTTGTGCATAGAGTGAAATGTACATATATGGAAGATTTTAATTATATTTTGAAACTTGTGGGAGCTGTGTTTCAAAGTCTGAGTTTTTTGCTGTCATCTTTCTGGAATCAGATTCCAGAGACTTCAGGATGTCTGGTCCTAGTTTTGAGGAGGCCCATCTGTCAACCTGTGTTGACCTGAGGTTCCCAAACCAGACAGGTATAATGAAGACTCTAGAAAAACTGTGCACATTGACGTCATTTCACCTGAGAGCTGACTAAGATGCAGTGCTAGCATTTCATAATATGTGGAATACTGTAGGCAGCTTGCAAACTAATCAGAGATATGGCTCCCATCCTTGAAGTGTCTAAACAAAATCAAGCCATCTTTTTGCCCTAGATGAATACGTGTCTCAGACTAACACAGAGTGTGGAAAGTCAACAACAAACAAAAGAATTTCAGAGACAGCAATGTGCTTAATCTGGCTTCAAGTCACATATTCCTTCCCAGTGACTGGAGACACCCAGTGTCCCAGTGGGGAGCAAATTGTAGAGACAGTTAATGGGAATCAGAGGACAATTGCAATTCAACTGTGCATCACAATTGCTATGATTTGTTAAGTGTAACTTATAATTACCTTGTTTTTCTGTATATCTTGTATTACTCGTTACATTATAAACCTCATGTAACACTATCTTGAGATAAGTAAGTCTGATATAAAAGATTGTGCTTTCCATATGTGGCATATCTAAAACAACCTGGTAAGAGGGAATTGGACTCTGATGTTTACGTGCACATAAATATATCTGCCTGCCACACAATCTTACAGCAGGTTTGCTGCACGTTTTTTAACCTTCTCTTCTAGGGGAACACAGTTACTTGCTCTTTCAGAGGCTCATGAATTTTCCTTCTTACATTCTGGAAGAGGGATACACTTGTATTTGTCAACATCAGAAAGTCACAGAGATAAGTCTTGTCTCTATTTGGAAATTAAGGGTAAGTGGGAGATCACATGTAAAGTTTTTACAGGGAACTGATTACTTTGTCTTCCCACACACTTTAAATCTTTCTCTGCTGCAAATTCTTCAGACCACACTCTGTATATGTTGTCTGGTTGCTTCCAAGAATTATCTCAGAAGGATGACATTCCCCATATCTTTTTTTAGGTGATCAGAGTGTGTCTTGCTATTCTTCCTTGCTTTGTGGCTTTCTTGCCTTCTTGTAATGTGCCCAAGGAAGCCTGAAGGTTTTGGAACTGCTCAAGAGAATCCAATCTGTCAATAATACAACCATGAAAAGACCACATTAGGCCACAATATTTGCATGTGATTTGTCCTATATGACCTTGTTCTGATTTCTGTAGGGTCGTTTTGTAATTTCATGGTTCACATGAATTCCTTCTGAAAGACAAAGTTTCTCATAAGCAGACTGAACAAAGATGGAGCCATTCCAGATCTTCTAAAGATGAAACTAGCCATGAAAATACTGCATATGCATGTGGAAAGCTCATTTTTCTAAGTGATTACTTTCCTTTCCTAGTCTCACAGAAAAATCAGCCAGCTGAAAAGTTTCTAGCCATCAATTACTGTAATTGAACTGAAAGCCTACTGGGTACAACTTATTCCAAAGTATAGATTTAATAAAGTTCTGTATAAAGGAAAACCTCAATATTGCCAACAAGTCTTTTAACAACACTTCTAAATACTTTTTCATAGGAGAAATGAACGAACAAAAAGCCATCATTGATGTGTGTCAGTTTATTCTGTTCCTTCTCCACATAAATATTGTCATAGTCACTATTGAAGACTGAAGGCAAAATTTCAGGTGAACTTATTTCAAACAGCTGTTTTAAAACATTAATAAGAGCATTATTGGCCTGACTTAACCAGTACCTGAAAAAACAGTAAGTAGAAAATCTCTACATCCATAATGAAACTTCCCTGGACAAGTCAGATATTCCAGAGGATTCAGAAAATGAGTATTTTTGTGGGGTTTTTTTTAGTAGGTTTTTTTTTTTAGAGGTTTTTTTTCTCTCTAAAAAAAAAAAATCCCAAAAGATCTCACACTTTCACTTAGACATTTAAGGCCAAACAGATTCTGAGGGACCAGTTGGTGACCTATTACAAAGACAGTGGATTCTGAGAACTTTCAAAGAAATGTCCTTGATTTTCATATTTATTACAGAAAAAAAAGTCATGAAAGAAAAAATATAAATTGAATTCAGACATTGCTTCACCCACTACTAAACCACACACTACACTCTACCCTTCTCATTAATACAAGTGTCAAAACACTCTCAGTGTTAGTAAGGAGAAAAATGGAACAGAAAACTAGAACTAGCAGCCACCTCATCTAGATGAGAGCAGTTAATGTTGTCAGGACAGTGCCAGAAATCCCATGCTGCTCTGTACTTAAATCTCCAGCCATCATATTGATTTATTGTATTCAGATTAAAAAGTGAAACGTGCAAAATAAACATAACATTTACCCCCAAATGAGCTGCTTGAATTTACAATTGCTTACATGTTTGTCATCCAGTTATTTATAACAAAAGGGAATGTAACATGAATCTCACAGAGGAGATTTCTTTTCACCCTAATAACACTGGTACTCTATTGATTGTTTAAAAGGAGTTATAAATATTCAAAATAGCTGCAGGTCTGCACTCTGAGGACTTAGATCTAAATTTTGTCATTATACAATTGTAATCCTGCCCTCAGGAGGCAAGATCCTGAGGTATAGCTAGGTGGCAGTGAAATTGAAAGGGAAAGCTCTAAAAGATTCCATACATTTCGGTTTATGAAAAGTTGCACATTCCAGAACACACCTCTAGAGGGAAAAGGGCCATTTAAGGTTGCATTAACTATGTCATACATGGTGTTAGCTAACCCATCAGAAGACTCTCTTGAATCTCTAACACAGCACCTACCCTGCTTTTAAAAAAAGAAGTCATCTAGAAGCTCCCATCACGAGTTCAAAGCACTGACCCCATAACAGTCACCTCTCCCCTAAAGAAGTCTGCAAAACCAGATGGGTCTCTTGACTATAACTGGAGCCTACACTACAAAACAATTGTCCTTACCAAGAGCATACGTCACCAAAACTCCTGCACTTGTCACAGCCTCCATGACACATTCCCTTAGGTCCACACAAACATCATCTACGTCTTGTGTGGGAACGTGACTGAGCAGTTTCATCTTTGTCATCTCCAGCAGCATCAGCAAAAGGAAACACTGCCAGCTCTCCTGTCTCCCCTCAGCAGTGAATTTAACCGTACGATGGTTGAGGATTAATGAAGAGCAAGTTTACTTGATATCAAGTATCAAGAAGGATTATTTTCTGCTGCTACACTGGGTACAGGCAAAATTATGTATTTGTAGCTTGCCATTTCTCCAGCTAGCTGTAGAGGTATTCCAGAAGTAAGTGTTACCCCTCTGGCCGTCTCTGAGCAGCATGTGGGACACTCTGAGCCCCAGACCACCCCAGCAGGCTGTCTGAAGCAGGGCTTTTGGCCAATGAGTGTTTTCTTCCTCTCTGCTTTTGCTGGAGGTTTGCCTGCAAACTCAGAAAGAAAGAAACTCCTGCAGTGCTTTCTAGTTTGCAATGCAGTCACACTCCCTGGTTCCACAGGGGGCTACAGCCACCATATGCTGCTGCTCGGAACAACTTCAGGCATCATCCCACTAGATACTTAAACGTGTTCCAAATGTCTGCACTGATCACACAGATACAGGCATCAGGGCTCTGAACAACACAAGTAGAACAAAAGTAACTGGAGACATGGAAATTAATATGACATCAAGCAGAAAAACCATAAAAAATGCTGTTTAACTTCATGCGTTAACAGAAGAGACAGAAAGATAAAACCAAGTGCTAAATCTCTGACATGTGACCTTGAAGGACCAAGATAAGTCATGTTAGTGTCAGCTGGACTGCAGCTCACACTGATTTTTTTGCACATTCAAAATTGATTAAGAGGTTCAATCTCCTTCAACTTTATAAATGGGAGGTGGCATTTTGGTAACCAACAACAAGGTTAAAGATCTGTTATCATTTTCCTTACTACAACTCTGACATAATCCCACAAAGGCCCTTTTGGGGCCCCTTAGCATTTAACCTGTGGCTGAATTTAATCAATGATAACAGCCCTGATTCACTGTAATTTAGTAGTATGATGCCTTGGGAGAGTATTAAAAATTGTAATATGCATGGTAGAAGGAAGGTAGGATAATTTATTATTTCAACATGGGTCTGTTTCAACAGCTTGAGCTGTATTTGGTTGTGGTTACATCTTCCTTCTCTACTAGCTCAAGACAGCTAATAACAAACCAACAGAGGAGCCAAGATGTGCTCTTTCTCTGTCCTTGTGCTGTGGCAGTTTCAATAATTCTTTTATAAGAGCTGGGCGAGAATACTCTCGTAGGAGACAAACCACAACATTTCTCTTAATGAAGTTCATTGGTTTTTTGAGGTCCTGAATGTAAGGCTTGTTTTGTTGCAGTACAAAGAGTCATTCTTTAGCACGGAGATCTTGGAGTACTAAAATTCCCACCATTGTTAGAATTAAGGCCAGAAATGGCAGCCATCATCTTTGTGTTTTTTCCCCAAACCTCTTAGCAAAACACCATTCTCTCTCAGCAGAAATCAAAAGTATCTTTCAAAACTCAACAGTGTAGTTAACATGAACAGAATTCTTATTTGGACTACTATCTCTGTTTGTAGCTGAATTAAAACCACACTTTTAATTGTAACAGTGAAGTACAAAAAACAAAAAAAAAAAAAGAAGAAAAAAAAGTTGCCAGCTGACTTGTGCATCCTTGTGGTGGTTTAGCCCTGGCTGAGTGCCAGATGCCCACCAAGTTGTTTTGTCATTCTCCTTCCTAAACTGGACAGAGGAGAGGGAAATACAGATTCAGCTTGGGGAGTAAAGCTTTGATTTATTAATGGACAATCAAAACACAATAGGAAAATGAGAAATAAAACCAAATCTTAAAACATCTCCCCCATCTCTCTCTCTTTGCAAGACTCTCCTCTCTTGCCCCTCAGTGGCACAGGAAATGGAGGATGGGGGTTGCATTCAGTTCATTACAGATGGACTTTGCCACTGCTTCTTCTCAGGGGAAGGCCTTCTCACACTTCCCACTGCTACACTGTGGGGTCCCTCCCACGGGAGACAGTCCTCCACAAACTTCTCCAGCATGGATCCTTCCCATGGGCTGCAGCTCCTCACAAACTGCTCCGGCATGGGGCCTGCCACGGGGGCAGCTCCCCACACCCTGCCACAACGTGGGTCATCTACTGGGAGAACAGTCCTTCAGGTACTGACTGCTCCAGCCTGAGTCCCTCACAGGATCACAAGTCCTGACACCAAACCTGCTCTGGCATGGGCTCCTCTCTCTGCACAGACTCCTAGATCCTTCCAGGAGCTTGCTCCAGCACGGGCTTCCAATGGAGTCACAGCTTCCTTCAGGCATCCACCCACTCCAATGTGTGCTCCTCCATGGTCTGTGAGTGGATCTCTGCTTCCCAGTGGCCTCCATGGACTGCAGGGGCACAGCTGCCTCACCGTGGTCCTCACCACAGGTCACAGGGGAGTCTTTCTTTCAGTGCCTAAGCTCCCTCCTCCCCCTCCTTCTCCACTGACCTTGGTGTCTGTAGAGATGTTTTCACAATCTCACTCCCTGTTGCTGCTGCAGTTTAGTAAATGTGTAACTTCTTCCACGCCTAAAATACATCAATCACAGAGGCATTACCTCAATCACTAATTGGCCAGGCCTTGGTAAGGTATGGGTCCATCTTAGAATTGACTGGCATTAGCCTTACCAGCTGCAGGAGACACTTCTGGCAGCTCTTTGTTTAAAGAAGCCACCTCTGTAGCCTCCCCCTGCCCCCTCCATCCCCAAACCTTTACCAGATATGACAAAAATTCAAATGTGCAAAGATGACAAAGGTAACTTTTGTCAGCAATTGTAAAATTAATAATGTATTAATAGTATTAATAATGTATTAATAATAATATACTGTAGCAGGTGTGTGCCTAATGAAATTACTATTGTGTTGTTAAGTGTTCATTGTCTTGCACATTGTTCTTTAGCTGTAAGCCTTCTGCAACAGCACAGGACTATGAGACTGTGAGAAATCTTGCATAGTCTGTGCAAGAGGATAAAGGAAGCTTGGGGTTTTCCTACATGCAGGAAACCATAGGAGTTCTGCAAGCTCATATTTTGAGACCTCAAAAAGTCAGGAATCAGATGACAGGAAAAGCAAGAGTAGCTGGTCATCTTTGTGGATGAACTAAAGAGTACCACTGTTTGAGCTCTGCCAAAGGGTAGAAGGTGACATCAGAACTATGGTATATAGAGAGAAGAGGTACATCACTATCTAATGCAACAGCTCTAAAGATCTCTCTGACAGGAGTACTACAGGGGTACATGACTTAAGTCCTGCCGTACAGCGAGATCATTGACCTCTCCCTCACAGCCAAGTGAGGAAAAAGTGGAACTTCAGCTGAAGCCCTGGGAAGACAAGAAGGCTGCACAGGGAGTGCCAGGGGAGAGTCCAAAATAGATCCCTGAAGCTTTGGCTCAACATGCTGCCACAAAAAACCAGAAGGGCAGCCTTTGACTGATCTGAAGATAATTCATTGTAATTGACATGATTACTGCACCACTACCTGAAATTACTCTTCTTGAAATCATATACAAGTCTGCACTTTTTCCCGAGTGCTGATTTTGAACTGTACTTCCTAAGTAAATGTGGCAGATTTATTTACCTTGAAGTTGCATTAAAAAAGTCAACATGGAAAAGTTTCACAAAAGTTTCTGAAAATTGTGTGAAATTGAAGATGAAGTAAAAGAGCAAGGCACAAAGCAGAAACATTTAACTACACTTGAAGCCAGAGATATCCCCTTCCTGTACTCTTTGAAGAGTTCAATTCCCTTCTTTGAAATGGAGAGCTCTTGGCAGTTCAAAGCCTGCTTAACCTCAGAGCCACTAAAAATTCCTCTTATCCTGTTTATTTTTTAAACATCTTGCTAAAAGAAGAGACAAAGAAGAGAAAATGAAGCCAAAAGAGTGGGTAGCTGTGCTTAAAGACTCTTTTATATCTACAAAGTACTGTTACACATTCATTCACCATTTTGCTACTCAAAGTGCATCCCTCAGTTCATCCTGTGTAATGGTTCATAATTTCTTGAACATGGCATCATTAGATTTGTGTCTCTTTACATCCTTGTTGCAATCAAGGCCCTGTCATCTGTTTCTGTTTAATTGCCAAGTGTCGCCAAAGACATATAAAACAGAATCAGCTGCTGTAACTCACTATGTAAAGCAGCTGATTGGGATCTGAAAGCCACTGTTGATATGATTTATGTTACAATCTGCAGATGCTGGTCAAGAGCCAACACCATGCAGAAATAACTAGTGATGTCTCACACTTCGCCTTTCTGTTAGTCAAATTTCTCTCCCATACGCTCTCAAGGCAAACCTGTCAACATAAAAGCAACAAAATGGTAGCATGTCACCTTATCTCTTGTGCTGTTATTCTGATTATGTAAAGCATAATATTATCCTTTCCTTATCATGTTTTCAAAGATAAGCTGCATTCTGGATGCCTTGAGGGCCATTATGACAGACATTAAGTCTGTATTTAAAGGGTAGTATCTGGTGCCATCAACGGAAGACACAGCAAATGTCTGTCCTGTGTGTGTTAACAATTTGACTCATGGCAAGAGGGCAATTTCCAGTCCCAGTCTTGAACTCCCTCCTTTCCTTTTCCTTACTAGAAAAGTGCTCTGTTTCTAAATTTGTGTGTGTTGCTAGGTGCCAGGTTTATTTCATTTTCTAATAGTATCTTGAGCACCTTGAAGTGATGATCTGATAGTCATTTGGTTTCCTCTTCCACATCAGCCCATCTGCAATAAGGCATGCAAAAATCAGGGGGCCAGAACAGCTTTAGGAGGGGGGGAAATGAAAATAACTGCCCAGATGGGAGAGAAGTCCTTTGGCAATGCCTGATGCAGGCACTGCAGCAGCACACGATCCATCACTGCCGCTTCTGCTGAGAGGCAAACAGCAAGCTAGTGAGAAGTCCTCACTGCAGGCCCGATTTAGGCAATGATGTTGAGCAAGAGGTTATCAGTGATATTGAGAGCATGTTCAGATGAACACAGGCAGAAAAATCAATTAGAAGAAAAACTAAAAAGGCAGTGGCTGCTCCTCTAGCTTCCTCCACTTGCTCTCAAGACTTCTGTATGTCATATACTTCCAGAAACATTATCTCAATTAAGACATTAAAGCCTAGTCTATTTAGCTTGTCTTAGGATAGAGCTTCCAGCGTTCAAGGTCAACGAAGAAATTCAGGCTTGATATGTGAGAAGATGAGAAAAAAGAACTAGTTGCTCCTCATAAAACGTGTCTTTCCCTTACTCCCAGAGGAAAGGCTCTGTGATGGCAAAAGTGTACCTCTGCATGAAGTCCTTCAGAGCTCTCGACTCTCTCTGTGTACAGATGCACTGCTGAAACCATGCCTGAGTGTAAGATTCCTAGTGGGCAGGTTTTTACAGCAATCTGCTCAATATTGACTATGGAAATGTGTAACACCAATGACCATAAAGGCAATGAAGGAACTTTTGCAAGAGAACATGTGCAAGTTAGAGAAGAGTTTGGCCACTTTCTAAAGTGAGGTTTGATCACTTCTGAAACCTTATCCAATTCTGAAGTCCACTTATCCTTCAGGAATGCTATGTGAGTTACAGAAACATAAAAGCCCTCCAAAGGGATTTAAAGCATCTTCATTACCTAGGCACAGTTTTGTTTTCATACTGCAAGTATTGATTAGGAAAAGAGTAAAAAGAGCATTCCCCTAGATTACAATTAATGAACATGGCAGTTCCAGTGTTTTATATGTCAATAGCTACCATCTCTTGGTTATAAGTCCTGTTCTTTCACTTTCAAGCCTGAATGGGTTTCAGGTGGCCTCTTTAATTTGGTTATAATAGAATGAATACATAACCATAGAATCACTTTGGTTAAAAAAGATCTTTCAGATTGAGTCCACTCACTAATTTAACCATGTCCCTCAACACCTCATCTACATGTTTTTTCAGTATCTCCAGGGATGGGGACTGTACGAACTCCCTGGACAGCCTATGCCAGTTCCTAAAAACTCTCTTAGTGAAAAAGTTCTTCCTAATCTCCAATATAAACATCCCCTGGCTCAACTTGAGGTAATTTCTTCTTGTCCTATCATTCATTACTAGGGAGGAGAGTCTGACCTTCACCTTTCTACAGCTTCCTTTCAGATAAATGTAGAGTGACCACATATCTCCTCAATCTCTGCTTCTCCAGGCTAAACAGCCATAGTTGGTTAGGAAAAGACTAAAGAACTCTCTCAGACATGTCTTATTAGGCTTTTGCTACAAATCTTTCACCAGCTCCATTGCCTGTCTCTGGAAATACCATCTGTCACCATCTGCATATTTTCAATAAGCATTTATTTCTTGAGCACAGATAAGAATGTGGAGACATGGAAACCTTTCTCATGGTCAGACTGGGTACCTTGCTTGAACAAGCAGACCATGACCTGAACATCTCAATAGTACATGTCCTGATCTGCAGTTCACTGAAATGTGCACAGACCTTCGTCCTTCTGGTGATAATGAATCACTTAAATACCTCGTTGCTCTGTGTTTATTGAACAAATACTATGTGTTCATATTGTATTTTATAGTATTACTGCTCAAAATCTCAGCACTAAGTTGCCAGCATTGGGTATAAATGGCCATTGTAATGTACACAACTGCTAATACTTCTCCTCCTTCGAAACCTCAGTGTGTTCTGGTACCCTGTGTTGCCAGAAAGCAGCTGGCAGCTTGTGGTAGTTTGAGCCTGGATGCCAGGTGCCCACCACACCGCTCTATCCCCCACCTCCTCAGCAAGCCAGGGAAGGGGAGAAAATAAGATGAGAGTCTCGTGGTTTGAGATAAAAGCAGTTTAATAAAGAAGCAGCAAAGCCGTGGGTATGGGAAGCAAAGCAAAAGCAGATAAAGCTGTTACTCTCTACTTCCCATCAGCAGCGATGTCCGGCCACCTCTCGAGAAGCAGGGCTTCGGTACACATAGCAGTTGCTTTTGGAAGGCCAGAAATGAATCTTGCCTCCCCTTCCTGCGCCTCTCTCCCAGTTTATATTACTGAGCTGATGTCACATGGTATGGAATATCTCCTTGGTCAGCCTGGGTCAGCTGTCCTGGCCATGGTCCCTCCCAAGATCATGCCCACCCACAGCTATTGGTGAAGGTGGGGGAAGGAATGCTAGAGGGACAGCCCTGATGCTGTGCGAGCAGTAGTCATAATATTGATATCAACAGTAAGCACAGCACTGCAAGAGCTGCTGTGGAAAATCACTACCATCCCAGACCCACTACACAGCTCCTTAAAGCTCCTTTAAATTTTCCCATTTCTCGAAGACAAGTTATTCAAGGGCTTCCCTAAATTTCACCAGTTTGTGAAGAGTTTTTGGGGGAGTGTAAGACCCTAGGAAAAAGCAGAGATAATTCTGTATTATTTGGGTTTACTTTGGATGGGAAGAGGGAGAGAGGACACACCAAGATGACTAAGGAAACCACTTTGTTTCTTATCTTTTTCTTAAATGTAGATAAACTGGAATTTGAGTAACTGTAAAAGAGTATTTTACTCAACATGGTCATCACCACAAGATAAACTGAGTGGATTTTATAAAAGATAAAACACTGAGCAGTTAACAAAAGTCAGAAGTAGCCTGTGCACCTACTTAAAAAAAAAAAAAAAAAACAAAACACACCAATAAAAAACAGCCTTTTTTATGAAAAGTTGACAAGTCTTTTAATTTCTCTGTTATATAGAAAAGCGAAGCATAGATAAAATACATTTGGCCAACTTTTGCAGAAAGTGTGTACAGGTACAACAAATCAAAGAAAAAAAAAGAAATTATTAAAGTTTATAAATCAAAAAGCCAGTGTAGGTTGAATTGCTAGCGCTCCAATGCTGAGGAAAGACTTTCATCTAGTAAGCCAAAAATAAGACATATATATCCCACATCTTCATCAGGCATTACAAGTGTTTTTAACTTCCCAAGTCAAGTGCAATCATGACTTATCCTATGACATTCATACTTACATAACGTTTTATTTTGATTAGTCTAACATGAAGTGGTATTTTGTGTGGCAGGTTTAGTCCAGATCCTTGACAGAAATGAGTCACTGCAAATATTTATGCAGAATGACAGAATACAGTAGCATCTGATTTTGTCACTGCACAGGCTTTAGCAAGTTCTAACTTGCTTGCAAATTAGTAATTAGCACCTCAACTTTCAGAATTATCTCTCACAAAACCCATTAAGTGAAATTCCATCTGCCTTTCCTATTCTGGACGGATTTCTTTTCTTTCCTGTGTATACACACAGTGCTATCTGACTCTAAAAAGCACAAATTTAAAATATTTCTGTTAACAACAACAACAACAAAAATAAACCTTGTTGCAGAGGTTAAATCTAGAAATTTCATGGCATACTTTACCAAGTGTTGCTTTTCTGACCTGGCACACCTAAGTAAGTATAGTGTTTAAGAAAGAGATAATAAGCAATTTTAAAATAGAACCACCACCCCTCTAGTGATTGAGAGGTGAAAGGTGAATATTGTAATTCATTCAAAACAAATCAAAACTAATCTATGCTCCTGGTATTAAACAACATGTACTGCCATCGCCTTCCTTTAATGTGTTAAATATCACATGCAAATCCTTTCTTTCTCTTTTTAGCATGTGCCATTCTTCATCTCAGGAAGATGTAGGAAACAAAGCTATATAGCATCAAGAATTAAGAATTTCAGATGCCTTATGATGGACTTAAAGTCCTTGAGCTCTGACTGCATATTACCTTGTTTAAAAATTGCTTAAAAATTGAATGAATCAAAGGACATTGGTTTCATTTTTGAATATTGTGAAGATTTCCAATGCCATCTGTGTCTTTTCCATACAGATACACAAGAGTGGTGGGGAGGTATTAAAGGCCTGGTCTGAGAAGGGAAGATACTTGATCTGTCTTGAACCACAATTGACACTTTGATTCATGATATACCTGATCAAGGTGCATTGAGGAGGAAAAAACAGACTTCAAACATAAGGAAAAGTAACAGGTTACATCCTTTTACACAACCACTTCAGAACTGATGCGTAGCTCTATTTTCACTCTAACAACTCTTGAGGCCAAAGCCTTGAATTTATTTACCTACAAATAATCTAGGAGATGAAGCAGTAGTAGTGCAGCCATCGCCCAACATTGGATATGTAGAAAGCAAGCATGAAAAACAGAGAGACCTTAATGTCTCTTCCAAGATCTTAGGCCCATTGAAAAGTGTAACAGCGAGAAGTGCTCATTTGTTTACAGCTTCATTACAACCCTCAGATCTGAGGGACTAGATGAGCTTGTGATTCTGGATTGCTTCCCCTTTTGCCTTCTGAGACAATATGAGTGCTGGCTCTATTCCTTCAGTAATTCAAAGATTTTGAAGGCTGAATTCAAGAGACAAGTGCTCCAGATTTGGTATGCGAGAGAGAGATGCATTTGAGAGACAGATTTCTTTTATAACTGTAATCTAGCAGCCATCACATTTACACACCTACTGTGTGCATTCCTGGATACCCTACTCCAAAAAACACCAAAGAGATTGAATGAATGAGACAATGTTGTGGTTTTCTTATCCCTCGAGAATCGAAAGAATCAATCTAGATGTTAATCTTGGCTAATTTCAGGATTAAGGCCTTTCAGAACATTATGCATCCAATTTTTTAAGGGACTGAGGAATCATGACAGATTCCACAGAGAAGAAGTTGTTCCCTCTCTATGAACAGTGCTTCATAGTAACTATTTGCTGTTGAATTGCAAGGAGCTACAAGGAAGAGAAGAACAACCTTATCTGTGTGGAGAAACTGTTCCTCACTTTTTCTTTATTGCACTAACCTGTACTTTCTCTGCTTTCTTCTCAAGAGAATTAGGGCAGCTTACCATTTTAGGAGGCAAATTCACAAGCTTTATCTACACTCTCCAGAAGAGAAATTCACTGCTAACAAAGCATTCCCTGGCAATATTTCCTTGCTCTCTTCTCCAGGCCTGTAATTTCTTTGAAATCTGTTCAGAGCATTTGATAGCCCACTTTGCCTCAATTTGGCAAGATGGCATAGATAACCCACAGGAACCATGGATCTCAGTTGGCTCTGAATTATCCGTACATACCACACCAGCCCCACCAGATGTTAATTGAACTAAACAGATGTGTGATCTGTAATTTGCATTTCTAACACAGCACAGTAGACTTGTCCATTTGCTTTTTAAAGCTACAGATAAGGCTTCTGCTCTAGATTTAACAAAATTCTGTCAGCAAAGGAGAAAATACAGAATTGGTTGTGATAGTTCTGTGGATAAAGGTAGAAATGGTTATTACTGTAGTGTATAGCATCTTGCTAGAGTGAGCTCATATTTCAAGGCTTAAACGTTTGCCTTTAGTTTGTTATTGGGAAGAGAAGAACATAAGTACTGATGTTGGAAACACCTGCTTTTTCTGCAGCCAGGGAAGTATACCACACACTGTGTTTCTTCCTTGTTTCTCTGATGAAAGATGCATTAGCAAGGCATTGTTGTAAGATTTCTATCACAACAGATCAATTACTCAAATTGAAAAAAAACAAAATCATTTTTAAAGAGGCACAGAATATTCTGAAAAGAATGGTTTACAAATATAAAGGAAATATGTGCTTCATTTTACACCGGCAGTTCATTCTGTGCAGAGCAATGTACAGCAGGTAAGTCGAATATCTGCTGAACGAATCTACACATTGAGTAACTATGATTTGTATTCAAAAAAGAATGGAATCGTATTTTAACCAAATGCATTTTGCCTCAGGACTTGTACTTACAGAAGCTTTAGATAAAAGCACATCACAAGGTGAGAGAATTCCACATTTCTTAGAGAAGCTGATGTGTTCTAACATTGTTCTAAGAGCACGCAGAATCAAAGCACTTGTATAAATATACCCAATTCTCTTTAACCACAGGCTGGATATTATGAACGTACATCTGCTACAGCTCTCATGCTTTCAAGAAGGAATTAAACAGCTTGTCAGATGCCTTTTCCTGCCTTCATTTTATACTCAAAGAAAACAACTAACTAACAAAAATCCCCAAATAAAATCTAAAAATAAAACTAAGAGAAATATGGTTTTCCTTTATCCTTCTGATTCTGTAATCACACCTTAGAAGGACAGAAAAACTTCTTAGGGGAAAAGGACCCAAATAATTAATTCCATAAAGAAATAGCAAAAAGTGGTCAACAACTACACAGAGAATTGTAGTCTCCCATCAGCTGAAAATACAGACAGCCTCCAGAGAGAGGTATTTTACCCTTATTTTTTACTAAAGAGGATTTTTACTCCATTCCGATGTGAAACTGTTCTCATCTCTTTCAGAATTTTAATAGCAAATGACAGGAATCACCATAAGGTCATTTCCAAACTCTTACTCTCCATTTCTTTGAAATGCATTATCCTAAATAAGGCTGAGAAGAGCATTTATTTAGTTGTCACAATTGTGTTTCTCCACTAGAATCTTCCAATTTTCTGCCTTCAAACAGTGAAACATTTCAAAATGACTAAGTAAATCGCTCAGATTTGTGTATGGAACTTCATAGGACTTCTTCAGTCTTATGGAGTATATGAATGTGCTACATTTACTAGACTTTTCTAAATAATCACCTTTTTCTGACCATTGACCAAAGAGTACAGAGTAATGTGGCAGGTCCCTCTAACATCAGTGTCCCATTCTGGCATAAAACCTGCCTTCCTTCACAACTCAAACCAGATGTTCCAGGTAAGGTGTTCCTCATTTAAAAAGAACAAATAATCAGAGACATGCTGATTCCATGTGCTAACCCTTACTACTTTTATTTAGACATTGGGCTAATATAAATGATCAAGCAGAAATGAAGATATTTTCTTCTTTTCTACAAAAATCTCAGCAGTAAGCTTCAGTCCAGTCAGCAATTCCAGGCCGAGATCCACAGAGGGAACAAACTGCTCTGGCTGGACACAGTTATCTCTCCAGAAGAAAATTTGGCAGCAGGTCTCCAGAACACTGGATAAGCAACCTGAAACCAGCCAATGCTACTTGGTGGAAACCTGGAACAGCATATCCGCTCATGACAGAATTGATGAAGTGTAAGAGGGATTTTAAGGTAAAATATATTTCAGAAGTAAAGAGAATTAATCAGCCCATCCAAGAGTCACCCAATTGTAGTCCGTGAATTGTGCATGGTGATTAAAAGGATTGGAGGGAAGCAGTAGCAAATCATGATTAATTTCCATGTATGTGCTATTGTTCATGGTAGTGAAATAAATATTTGTCAGGAATTTGAGGTAAAGAAGTAGGTGCAGAACTTAATGGAAAGAAAACAAAAAACCTTTTCCATTAAATGTCCTTGCCACTGATCAAGGAAGTTTAAATAAATATCAGTTGGTTGTCAGGTGGTACATGCAAAGGATTTTATACATGAAAATTGTCAGATATCATCCATGGAATCATTCCTACATTGAGTAGCTCTACCACTGGTATTGAACTTTGTGTGCTCATGTAGGAGCAGACAAAAGACAACTCTCAGTCTATCAAAATGTGTTGCCCTTTCTCAGCCCTTCAGAAAGTGGCAAATTGAGCTCAGGCTAAGGCTTTCAGTATGCAAAAGATCTGTTGATCTAGATGATGAATGCATTTTCTCCTCCTTGTCATGGAAGGAACTATTTGTCTCATTTGATTTTGATTGATGTTCCTGTGCAGGACAAACAGTAGACTCAAAGGAAAATAAACCATATGAGCAGTGTGAACATATCTGACGGTGAATTTATCCATCTCCCATAAGCAAATATGTACCTTTCCTTTTGAGCTCAAATGCCATTCATTTGGAACTTTCACCTGCAACTTTTCCTTCCACACTATTTTTAATCTTTGAATTTTTATAAATGGACAAGACTATCCAAAAAATCATGTAGCTCAGCAGATGAATACTGTCAGCATGTGTCAATGCTGAGTTTTGTTTTACAGGATCTCTACACTCTGTCCCATTACCTCAGACAGATCACTGTACCACTGTGCCTTAATTTTTGTCTAGACATTTTCAGCACATTTAATATCTCTACTCTGGTAGTCATCTAGAAAGGTAGAAGCTAAAACTAGTACTGTAGTTACAAAAGTGGAAGAAATTTTGTTCCCCAGAAAGGAGATAATAGGGGAGGGTAAGGTAGATGTTTAAATGACTGTACGTCTGCCTGCCCATAACAAGAAGTAAATAAAGGTAGAACTGAATTCAGAAGGTAAGACAAAAGACAGAACAAAGAAAAGAAAAGAAATTCATTAAACATTTAGAACCAGTAAAGCTCCTGTGAGGCACATTGCAGTATTTGAGCATTTTGGCAGGTCAGCAAGGAAGATGAGGCCTCCTGTCTGGACTAGGAATAATATGGGGGCCATTCCAATCCACAAGTACTTTCTTTCACCATGTCACAGCACAGAGGCTTCTGAATTGTTCCTAACATGCACAATGCCATACTATTCATAGCTGCACTCTCTGATTTATGTATAGATACAGCGAATCAGTGCAAAGCACTTCTTCCTACTTCTCTGCGGGCTTTAATGACAAGCATGACCAGTTCTCCTTTTCCCCAACTCCGGTGAAGATCTCTAGGCAGAATAAAAAGCCTATGTTCTCTCCTTCAAAGATTGGCACTTCTTGCTTGTACACCCAAAAAGCAAAAGTGGTAATTTTGTTCAGGAAATGTGCATCCATTTACATGGGCCAATGGTGGCCATGCTAAATTCCCCTATGCAGTTAAATACCCCTGCTTTCAAGTTCAGCTTAGCCATTGTTTGGCTGGTAGATAATTTTGAACATAGTCTATTTTTTATTAACCACCAAAAAAATCATGTCAAATTAGATTCCCCACCTGCCCCATGGAAATAAATCATCAACAACAACCTTCAAGTTCCAAATAACAAGTAGAACAGTCAGATTACAAAATGTGAGGAAGGGGAAAGGGGAGAATCGGGAGAAGATATACAGAAAATATTAAGGTGTCCTGTCACTAGGATGAATTCAATCTAGGAAGACCACTCATCTAACTTATTCCCAAAGGAGTTGCATTCATGGACTCCTCACTTCCACCACTGATGCTGCACAGTTAAGATCTTGCATGCTGTCTTAGCTTAGACCTTTTATGCTTGAACCAAAGACAGTATTATTCATTTCAAGTAGAGCTGAGTTAACTCTTGTCTGAGTTGACTTAGAAGTGTAAATGGCTCATGCTTTTTGGGAAAAGTAAAGAGTTCCACTTGATGCACATTTAGACATAGTGTAAACCCAGCCTCTGCCACCAATCTTCGTAGAGCCATTTTCAGAAAGGTAAATGAACAGCATAGGAAAAAAAAATCCCACAACTGTCTGAAACAAAGCATCGAGAAAGTGAGAGCATTTTATACAATTACAATCTGTTTTACTTGGCCTGTCAATAGACCAAAGAGTAAAATGACCTTCACATGCCAATTTTCCTTTGTCCACGTCCATAGCTGTATTCATTATGACAAGAAGATTCAGCAATATGTTCAACAGTGATAAGTAACCTGAAATAATACAGAGAATCTTGTGAAGATAATTTGGGGCAGGGAGAGTAGTGAATTTTTTTACTTAATAAGAGGTCACAAAGATGGTTTTAGAGGATAATGTGTGGAAATTTATTTGATCACTACTTCAATGTGCCCATAGAAAGAGGAGGAAATATCCAAGGCTCAAGGACTCTTCTTTCTGACAAAAGAAAGCTTAATAAGGTGCAGACTGTGGGAACACAGCTCTCCCTGACAAATGACAAAGCTGCCCAGCCAGCAGGTAAGTAGAATTAGTCACAGATTGAAAGTGCTTTCATAAATTGTAAATGAAAAAATGTTTGGGAGACCTATCAGCTTTCCAATCAAGTCTCTTGTTCTCTTTTGTCCTGGGTTTGACCAGGATAGAGTTAACTCTCCCTAGTCGCTGCCAGGGGGCATGGCCAGGCTAGTCAGTCCCATATGACATCTCACTCAGGATATAATGGCAGCAGCCCAGTCGGGTGGCCGTGAGGGAACTGAGGTTGGGCCATCGGGCTGCGTGTCAGGCTGCGGCCGGTGAGCAGTTACACTGGGCATTGCTTGTTTTTTGTGTCCTTTACCCATCATTGTAACTCCCTGCTCTTTGTTGTGCTATTAAATTGTCCTTATCTCAACCCAGAAAGTTCTAAAACTCTCTTGATTCTCCTCCCCATCCTGCTGAGTTGGGGAGAAGTGAGTAACTGGGTGGTTTGGTTATTGTTCAGGTAGGGCTAAGTCACCACATCTTTCCATCCCACAATAATTTGCTCTGTTTCCACAGAGTGAGCCAAAACCACAGTGGTGAGGCAGACACAGTCCTGAAGCCTCAATGCAACTCTGTAACATCAGTCTGTCAGAAAAAACTAATGCCAAAACACCTAACATTGAGGCTTAAGTATGCAATGACAGAGGTCAAAGCTCTGTGATCTGAGGAAGGGAGAAATGCCTCTGCACCAGCACTCTGTAAACAGATGGCATTACAGCATTTCCAGGAGCAATGCTGGAAATAGAACATTTCAGATGAGGCAGAACTAGAGCAGAAAGCCATGCAAAGCTCCCTGAATCATCCCTGTTATTGTCTCAGAGGCATCCTGCCTAGGTAAAATGTCCTGAATTACGTGGAACCACTGTACTATGAGCTGTATCAAGATACATGCTAAGACTTTTATAATCATGTAATCAAGAGGAAGCTGTTCAACCCAGGCCACATCAGTGAACAATTGAGCTACTACCTCACCTTGTAACCACCTGCTCTTCTCTTCCCTTAACAATGAAGGTATCAATCACAGCATCACAGTTATTTTTACCCTGGGAGAAATGACATAATTTTAATTATCTGTTGTCTTAGTTCAGGTCAGATAGTTCTACTTCGCCTTCTTTCCACATAGCTTCAGGAAATTGCCTACCATTCCTCTTACATATATTAGTCTTTATTTGTGTTACTTTCTGCCAGGGGTCGGACTATAGGTGCTGGATCACAGCCAAGATGCTGTTTTGAATGCTTCTCCAGAAACATCTCAAAAAAAAAAAAAAAAAAACCAAGCTTTATGGTGTTCCATAGGCTTTTTATCCCCCCTTACACATATTAATAAAGTATTACTTTTCTCACATCATTCAGTCTGAAGGGGAAACAACCTCTCAACGTGGCAGACAGCAAAACATAGAGGACAAAGATCTCACAGCCTCTTTCTCCTGTTCTGCAGTGAGATAATTTAGAGTTTTCTCTTTAAAGTTTTCCTTTCCTGCCCCTCAGTAACACTGACTTACAGCCCTGAGGTCTGTTTCATTTCTGGTAGGCCTAAATTAATTTGCCACTCACCAGGTAGTGCCAGCTGTTCTCATCTTTGTTATTCTTTGCCACGCTCCACTGCATCAGCTGTTCCTCCCCATTAGGCACTCCTAACATTTCTCGCTTACCATTGCAGCTTGCTGCTGTCGTCTGCTATATATCATCCTTCCAGCCAAAGGTGAAGGCAGTCTTCAGAACTCACACCATCTTGCTACACAGAGGAAAATCCTGAATGAAACAAATACATTTCACTTATTGCTGCTTCTACTCCTACTACTATTTCTCAGCTGTGAAAAACCTCAAATCTGAATTGGGGCCGTTTAGTCTAGAGAAGAGGAGATTGAGGAGGGATCTCATTAATATCTATACGTCTATAAATGGTGGATATCAGGAGGTTAGGGCATCCCTTTTTTTTCTATGTTATCTAGCAACAGGACAAGGAGTGATGGGATGAAGCTGGAACACAAAAAGTTCCATTACACATAAGGAAAGACAATTTTACTGTGAGGGTGAGGAAGCCCTGGCACAGGCTGCCCACGGAGGGTGTGGAGTCTTCAAAATCCACCTGGACATGTTCCTGTGTGATGTGATCTAGGCTGACCTGCTTATAAAGGGGGGTTGGACTAGATGATCTCTAAAGGTCTCTTCCAACCCTACCCTTCTATGATTCTATGAATTTCTGTGTCCTTTTTTCCTTCCTCAAATGTTAAATTTTGCACCCAAACCTTTGAACCATTCATTTGTCCAAGGGTGAATATGTACCCCGTGTATGTTTAGTTGCCTCAGCCTCTCAGCCTTTCCTTAGACTTACTTTTTTCTTCCACTTCGTGAAAAGCCTCATCTTTTATCAAGGTATCTTCTTGAACATAATAAAAAGATATGGGTGATGAACGAATTAAGAGCAGCCCTGCAGAGAAGGACTGGGAGATACTGGCAATTGAAAACTTGGATGTAAGCCAGCAGTGTGCACTTTCAGCCTAGAAAAGCAACCACAGGCTGGGCAGCATCGAAAGAAACATCGCCAATGAGTAGAGGAATGTGCTTCTCCCTCCACTAAGACGTGGGCACAGGCTGCCCTGGGAAGCTCTAGGTGCTCAATCGTTGTCAGTGTTCAAGGTCATGTTGGACGGAGCTTTGAGCAACTCTATCTAGTGAAAGATGCCCCTGGCCTTGGCAGGACAATTGGATTAGATAATCTTTCATGATCTCCAGCCTTTCTATCTGTTTATGATTTCAGGACAGATGGGACTGAAGAGAAAGGGAGAGAAACTGCAATTGTGACAGTGAGCTAAAGGAGGTATTTTCTAGGATACATATATATAAAGGACTCGAGATTATAACAGCTCCTTGGGGCAGAGTTCTTTTAAAACATGAAATGCTTCTCCTGAAGTATCTGTAGACTTAGCTCCCATAGAAATTAGGGAATATCTAGGTACTCTGAAATGCCAGCAACTGCCTGCATCTTTAGAGCTTTACAACTCAGAAAGGCAAAATAAATTTCAATTCCAATTGAAAAGAAATACAACTGGCATATTTTAAGAGGCCCTTGCACAAGCAATGATAAATATCTCTTCCAATAACAGCACAAAATGTCTTATCAACAAAATTCTGGTTTTATCACAGAATTGCAGATTCTCATGGATATTGCTAAAGATCAATGTAGGTAATGGATATACTCCATTTTCCTAGTTTTGAAGAAAGACCTCTGCACCTTGCAGCACAGAGAAATACTGTGAGCAATTAATGACTACTAAACACAAATTGGTGCCAAATTTTATTCTGTGCTTCTGTGCAGAGACTAATGTTCTATAAATAAGCAAGGTCTAGTGGGAACTTGATTCTAAGTCATAATTTTATCTCTATGCTCCAAACAATGAAATTGTTTCAGCCTGGTTTATGGTTATTGAACAATGTTATTGAAAAAGCCAGTAATAGCTCTGGCTCTAGCCACTATTAAATCTTGGAAAACCACTTCATAAAGCAATATTCTTCATTTCCTATTAATACAAAGGCTGGAGTTGACCAATTTGAGGGAATTTACTGAAATTATTTCTGAAGCAGGCATAATATACTAGGAGAATAAAAGAAAAATGACTTGTTGCAAAAAGAAACTAACACAGTATTGCTGAAAGAGTCATATATCTGGCAACATCATACATGACAGAGATGAACAAGCCCATTGGAGTTTAGCAGCAGAGGGGTCTATTATGTCATTCAGTTTATAAGTGAACAAATTATAGGAATCACATTGCCTTCTTATAAGAACTAAGAAAATGACCTTTCCAACATGAAGGAAACAACTTATTTTAAAAATCTTGTTCTTTGAAAACATTTAAAACAGAAGGTAAAGAAAAGGCCATCTGATGGGATGCACCCACGAGTGCTGAGGGAGCTGGCAGAAGTCATCACTAAACCATTCTCTATCATCTTTAGTAAGTTGTGGATAACAAGAGAGGTGTCTGAGGACTGGAAGAAAATAAATTTCACTCCAGTGGGTAACTACAGACCAGTCAGCTTCACCTCCGTACCTGGAAAGGTGATGCAACAACTTATCCTTGGTGCTGTCTCTGGCATTTAAAGGACAAGAGGGTCAGGAGCAGTCAACATGGCTTTACCAAAGAGGAGTCATGTTTGACCAACCTAATAGCCTTTTATGAAGATGTAGCCAGGTGGATAGATGATGGTGGTGCAGTGGATGTGGTTTATCTTGATTTCAGCAAAGCATTTGACACTGTTTCCCACAGCATCCTCACAGCAAAACTGAGAAAGTGTGGGCTAGATGATCAAGTAGTGAGGTGGATTGTTAACTGGTTGAAGGGAAGAAGGCAGAGTTGCTATCAATGGGGCAGGGTCTAGTTGAAGGCAAGTGTAGAGTCTTGCATCTGGGAAAGAATAACCCCATGTACCAGTACAGATTGGGGATGGTGAAGGGTGTGGAGCATCTCTCTTATGATGAAAGGCTGAGGGAGCTTTGGCTCTTTAGTTTGGAGGAGACTGAGGGATGATCTCATTAATGTTTACAAATACATAAAGGGTCAGTGTCAGGAGGATGGAGCCAGACTGTTCTCATTGGTGTCCAATGATAGGACGGGGAGCAATGAGTACAAGCTGGAACATAAGAGGTTCCAAAGAAACCTAAGGAAAAACATCTTCCCTGTGAGGGTGACAGGGCACTGGAGCAGGCTGCCCAGATGAGTTGTTGAGTCTCCTTCTCTGAGGACATTCAAAATGTTCCTGGATGAATTCCTATGTGACCTAATCTAAGTGGTCCTGCTCTGGCAGGGGAATTGGACTAGATGATCTTTCAAAGTCCCTTCCAACCCTTAAGATTTTGTGACATTTTGTGATTATTGTGGTTAGAAGAGACCTTTGAGGTTGAGTCCAGCCACTGACATAGCACTGCCAACTATTAAACTAGATGCCTCAGCACCTCATTTGCATGTCACATGCACCCACCCTAGCAGACACTGGAGACACACACAATTCAAGGAGTCTAGATGGAATCCATCTGAGAGTGCTAAGGGAGCTGGTGGAAGTGCTCACTGAGCTGCTTGCTGTCCACCATCTAGGTGCACCTGCTTGAGCAGGGGGACTGGACTAGATGATCTATAGAGGTCCCTTGCAATCCCTACTATTCTGTGATTCTGTGAAAAGTAACATTTTTAATTCAATAAAGAAAAATCTGCCAGTAGGATGATAATGGACAACTTCATTGCCAAATACTGAATACTGCAAAAAAGGCAAAACAGTTTTAATCCTCAGTCGTTACCTAATCTTCAGAATCAACTCAGATGTGTTGAACAAAATGCATCAAAATAATCTTTTCCAGAGGAGCCTTTTGCCATGTCAGACTCAGGCAGCTGCCAAAGAAGGTTTTTGGCAAAGCTTGTCTCTTGTTTTCATACAATTAGTTTTGAATGAATACTGTTCCACTTGGGCAGACTGTAAGCATGTTTGCTTTGATCCCTGCTGCCACCATGGAGACATTCTTTCACTGTCTCTTCTATATTCACACAACTGCTAGAAAGCTTTTATCCCTGTCATTTCCATGAGGACAATTCAAATTATCTCTCAGGTAAATAACTGGACTGTTCTATTCCTCAGTATACTATATTTTAAGATGTCACTACCTATATAAAGAAAGTTCTTTAGCTACTTTTTCAATACTCCTCTGAGATTAGATACACTGAACTAGCTGAACTGGTCTTGATGAACAGTCATCAGGCATTGCTCCTAGAGACTATTTTTTTCCAAATTATTAGTCTTTAACAGACACATTATATACATTTTGTAAAAAGACAGCAGATGTTTTCACCATTTTTTTATAGATGGTTTTAATTGCTAAGCACTACAACATCACTACCAACAATGACAAGGGAAGGGCTTAACTGGAAAGACTATGCAGCAATGATATTTCAACAAAAACTACATTCCTTAAAAACCTTTGCTTTCCATTATATGCTTTCAGTTGTTCTAATGATCTCAAAATAAAATGCACTCACTGACACTAAACATGAAATCTCATTGATGGCATCTTGCTTTTCACTACTTCTGGGAAGCAGAGCACTGAGCTTTTAAGCAGCCTCAACCAGCTGCAGTATTTTGTTTTTCCGTGGAACTCTGTCTATATAAAATATTTACTAGCTTGGTGTTTCCCCCAAATTCAATTATCATTTTATATGAATAACCATAAGTACAGTGCACCACTGATGTTTTTATAAAATGTCAGTCAAGCTGACAGCAAGTTTAACCTTCTATTGTCCTCGCAGTGAAGCATGTAGAGTTTAATTAACTCTGAAAAAACTCAAAAAACCTTCATCAGCTTATACACAAAATAGATTTAACTATTTTTTACAAGAGAAAATTAACACTTAAATTTCTAGTCACTGAAATTGATCAAAGTAATTCTTCAATCTTCAAAATTATTCTCAAATATTTTCTGTCCTGGTAAAGGATAGTTTTCAAAGATTTGCTCTTAAAGATATTACACCAAAGTAACACAACTGGTGAACCAGACCAAAACTAACAAAAAATGCTGTCAAAAAGTCATCCAACCTTTACATTGAAAGTAAAAAGAGGGAGCTGTGCTCTTAATGCAGTCAGATAAAGGCATTAGAAAATAACATAAATATTTGTTTTGAACTATTTCAATTCCATCTACAAATAGATAGAAAAAAGAACATGGTAAATTGAGGAGTTTTTGAAATTTCACTTTTAAAGTAATTTTTCATTTTCAAAAAAATGGAGTCAACTTTTGATACATTTCATAGAATCATAGAATGGTAGGGGTTAGAAGGGACCTTTGGAGATCATCTAGTCCAACTCCCCTGAAGAAGCAGGTCAACCTAGATAAGATCGCATAAGAACATGTCCAGATGGGTCTTGAAGACCTCCAAGGAAGGAGACTCCACAACCCTTCTGGGCAGCCTGTTCCACTGCTCCGTCACAGTGAAATAGTTTTTTCTTATATTTAGGTGGAACTTTTTGTGTTCCAGCTTTATCCCATTACCCCTGTTGCTAGCTACAATACATAAACAGGATGTCCCAACCTCCTGACACCCACCGTTTAGATATTTGTAAATGTTAATAAGATCTCCCCTCTTTTCTAGACTAAACAGCCCCAGTTCCTGCAGCCTTTCCTCCTGTGAAAAATGTTCCAGTCTCCACATCATCTTGATGGCTCTGCTTTGGACTCTCCCCAGAAGTTCTCTGTCTCTCTTGAGCTGAGGAGCCCAGAACTAGACACAGGACTCCAGATGAGGCCTCACCAGGGCAGAGTAGAGGGGGAGCAGAACCTCCCTTGACCTGCTGGCCACACTCTTCTTGATGCATCCCAGGATGCCATTGGTCTTCTCGGCCACAAGGGCACATTGCTGGCTCATGCTTAGCTTATTATCAACCAGGACTCCCAGGTCTCTCTCTGCAGAGCTGCTCTTGAGCAGTTCGACCCCCAGCCTCTACTGGTGCATGGGGTTGTTCCTTCCCAGATGCAGGACTCTGTACTTGTCCTTGTTGGACCTCATGAGGTTCCTCTCAGCCCAACTCTCAAGTCAAGATCCCGCTGAATGGCAGCACAGCCTTCTGGGGAATCAGCCAGTCCTCCCAGTTTGGTGTCTTCAGCCAATTTGCTGAGGATACACTTAGTGCCCTCATCCAGGTCGTTGATGAAGATGTTGAACAAGACTGGCCCCAGAACTGATCCCTGTGGAACTCCACTGGCCACAGGCCTCCAACTCAATTCTGGACCACTAATCTCCACCCTCTGGACTCTGTCATTCAACCAGCTCTCTATCCACCTCACTGTCCACTCATCCAAGCCACACTGCCTGAGCTTTCTGATAAGAGTGTTATAGGAGACAGTGTCAAAAGCCTTGCTGAAGTCAGAGGTAGATGACATTCACTGCTCTCCCCTCATCTAGCCAGCTGGTTATGCACTCATAGAAGGCTATCAGGTTGGTCAAACAGGATTTCTCCTTGGTGAATCCATGTTGACTCTCCCTGATAACCATCTTTTCCTTCACTGATAACATTCAGAATGAGTTGTTCCATCACCTTTCAAGGATTGAAGACTGGAGTGACATTGGCCTTTCTCCAGTCCTCAGGCACCTCACCTGTCCTCCATGATTGTTAAAAAGTGATGGAGAGACGCTTAGCAATCACATCAGCCAGCTCCCTCAGCACTCTAAGATGCATCCCATCAGGACCCATTGACTTATGAGCCTTAAGCTTGGCCAACAAGTCTTTAACCTCTCCCTCTTCCACCCAGGGCAAGTCCTCTGCTGTCCTGGCCATCCTGTTATCCTTGCTGGGCTGTGATTCCCAAGGGCCAGCCTTGGCCATAAAGATTGAAGCAACGAAGGCATTCAGTACTTCAGCCTTCTCTGCATCCTCGGTCACCAAGGCACCCTCTGTGTTTAGCAGCAGGCCCACATCCACCCTCACCGTGCTTCTGCTGCTGATGTACTTGAAAAATGCCTTATTGCTGTCCTTAACATCCCTGGCTACATTTAATTCTGAAGGGCTCTAGCCTTCCTAGTTGCACCCCTGCATGCCCTGGCAATGTTCCTATACTCTTCCCAAGAAGCCAGCCCCTGTTTCCACCTCTCATAGATGGCTGCTTTGTGCCTGAGTTGTCCCAGCAGATCCTTGCTCGATCCATGGAGGCCTCCTACCTCCTTTTCCTCCTTTCTTGTACATTGGGACACACTGATCCTGGGCTTGGAGGAAGTGGTGCTTGAAGACTGACCAGCTCTCATGGGCACTTCTATCTTCTAGAATCATATCCCATGAGATCCGTCCAAGTAGATCTTTGAAGAGGTCAAAGTCAACTGGCCTGAAATCCAGGATCATGGTCCTGCTTGGTGTCCTACCTCTTCCACACAGGATCTTGAACTCTACTATCTCGTGGTCACAGCAGCAGAGGTTGCCTCCAACCTTCACATCCCCAACCAGACCCTCCCTATTCATCAGTACCGGGTCCAGCAGCACACTCCTCCTCATTGGTTCTTTGATCACCTGCAACAGATATTTGTTGTCAACAATCTGTAGGAACCTCCTGGACTGTGTGTGCTTGGCTGTGTGGCTATCCCTGCAAATATCAGGGTGGTTGAAGTCCACCATGAGGACCAGGGATTGTGATCGTGAGGCAGCTCTCAGCTGTTCGTAGAAGGCCTCATCCACATCCTCCTCCTGATCAGATGGCCTGTAGTAAACTCTCACAATAATATCACCCGCCTTGTTCTGCCCATTAATTTTTACCTATAAGCGCTCTACCTCATCTCCACCCATGCACAGTTCTGTACAAGAAGTTTGGTACACAGTTCAGTACATTTGTCTGAACTTCACAAATAAATGAAGATTTTAAAAAGTTTTAGACAAGATAGACAAATATATTGACTTTCTCTCTTTTAGTTCTCTGTGCAGTTCACAGGACTCAATAGCATTACACAGTTCTGTAAAAGTCAAAAGTGTCATTTGTACCAATGAGAGCAGAAGGGAGAACATTTTCAGGGTGCATGTTTCTCCACAGAATAATTTCCTTCTGAATAGTTATTAACGTGGAAAGAAAGGACAGTGTTGCTCAGATTCCTCACTATCCCACAAAACCAGAAATCCTCTGTATCACACTGGTTCACATCAAACCAAGCAAGTTGCAATTTAGTGCTACATAAGACCAGGGATTTTGTTTATTTTGTTTTCAGGCACAAGTACAGAGAGAATATAAAACCAAGACCCTTAAGAACTTCACATAGTAAAGTGGCCTGATTTTAGACCAACTAAAAATACAGATCTTCTGATTATAAGTAATTTTTCTCAAAACTTGCTTTTTATAATTATATATTTAACTGTAACAGTGAAGAAGTAAGGTACTCACTCTTACCTCAAATTTCAGTTATCAAACTAGCTGAATTATAAAATCACTTATACTTTCAAAGTCTGTTGATTTTCCATCTGTTGAGTTTGGAGATATGTTTGACTTTGCTATTTCTCCTGTAGACAGAATAGAAGATAGAGAGATAAATCCAAAAGTTTGAAAGCAGTGCAATATATGGCTTGCTTTAGTTGATAGAAACCTTGTTTTTCAAGCTGAGGTCCCACATACACAAAAATCCCACCATTTATAGGTACATTTTCTTTAACAAACTTTTTTTTCCTTAATGTATTTGTCTTGTTGTCTTTAACAGTACTACAGGCAGGAGTAAGCTACTTATTATTGCAATCTCTCTTTAAACACAGCGTCATTCATGACAAAGCACAAATTCCTCCTAGTGAAGGTAATTTTCTGAGATTCCATCTCAGAAATCAAAAGTGCATCAGAAATGTCAAAATCCTGAAGTGCCTTTAAAATTCTATTTCTTTATACCCACTACAGTGGATTTCTAAAAAAATAGTAATGAAAAAATCAGTCACCTTAGTCTAGTCACCTTGACTTGCCTGCATAGTCAGGTCTTTCACCTGGTTTTTACTCTTACAAAGAGTGAAGCTTGTTGGAGAGTGATGACAAGGGATGAGAATTTCAGAGAAGGTCAATCAATTCCTGACAGGCTGTATTGAGATCTCCTTTGTTAATACAAATAAATAAATAAATGTCCCTTTGGAATGCGGAATTTCAGTCTCTTCTCAAATCAGCAGGACTCTGATTTCTGAATTTGTCATGACTCTTATTGATCCATGCTATTGCCTAAGTACTCTCGGATCACAGTATTAAATATTACTTTAATATATTATGACTTTTAAGTATATATTTTTTCATGATGTCTGCATAAAGGCTTTTGAAGTTCTCTCTTACTCACTATAATTGTTTCAAGTATAGTATGAATTTACTTTCTGAAATAGCACAATTTTTTTCCATTTCACCTCTATCTGCTAAGATTTCGCCATAAATACCAAATCTTTTTGAGGGAAGAAAACAAAGAGATTTTAAGATTCTCATTGAAACATTCTGCTTATAAATTACAAATGTCTATAATGAATGGTTTTGAAAATTGTATCCCAAAGTGAGGGGGAAGGTCTGGGAGCAATCAAATGATAAGACATAGTCTGTACTCTTTGTAAATTTTTTTTTCTCCTAACACCCCAGAAAAAAATAATATTTTTCTGATTATCACTCTTTTGTTTCACAGAATCTATCAGCAGAACACAGGAAAACCTAGATTTTTCCTGCTGAAGGATGCCCTAGCAATATGCTGTTCATTCCATGTCCTCTTGCTCTTATCATAAAACAGAGATATTGTAGACACACTGCTACAAAACCTCAGGGATTTTGTAGGAAACACAAGGAGGAGACAAAAACCTGTTTCATTCTTTAGATTTTCTTCAAAATCTTCTTTAATCTAGCAAAGTACACAGAGATAGAGCCACTAGAACAAGGCCATTCCTAACATCTAATAGTCCCAAATCTTCTCTTCATATCTTTTAAGTCCAAGATTGGTCTAATAGAGAACTAGTAAGGATAAAGGTACTCTCAGATGATGTCTGCATTTCCCTGAAGTCCCAGAAGACACATCAAGGCCAGTTTCTTTGTTTTCAGTTCCTTACAACACAAAAGAAAATCCATGAGCTAGCCTCATAACACAGAAACTTGTCAAAGTAGTTTAATATACTAAGTACAAAGCCATCATTTGCACTGCCATTTCTACAGGTGCCTAGGTCAGAATAGTCACTGTGCATTCAAAATCATTTTGTTTTGCTGTCAAGTATCTGTAGGGAGTTTTATGTGGTGTGTGTTCTTATAGGTTTTGTTTTCTACAAATTTAAAATAGTATTAAAACATAAGGTAAAGGCATCATTTCCGTTTGATTCATATAGTAGGCTGGACCCCATGCATAATCCATTAGCATCCTCATTCCAAGAAGAGAGATTAAAATTACTACAATTCAAGCAGGAAGCTGATGGTGACAGCTGTCATCTGAGCTTACACATTGTGGCTTGCAACTCATTGGTGTACCCATATGAAACAGAAGGCTACTAGAGAGCAAAAATATTTCCAGCATCAAGTTTTACTGTCCTAGCAAGTGGGGAAAAACAAAACAGGATCGGTTAGTTAGCCTATTTAAAAAAAAGAAAGAAAAAGAAAAGAAAAAAACAAGAAAAAAAGTGATGGTACCACAAGTCAATGGAAGTAGCATGACAAACACAGAGAGATTGTAGCAAATGTCGTCAAACTTTCTTCCACTGTAGTACATGTTTGTGAAGATAAGCAGTTCACCAAGACCATATTTCAGAGTTTCCAGCAATACAGTGTCATTTCAGAGAAATTCGTCTTCTTCTATGTCAGACATACCAATTTTGTTCCAATAATTGAAACAAAATCTCTCTGTTTTTTCAACAAAATGCAGTCTTTTGTATCACCCAGTACAAGACAAAACTCAATTTCTGCAGCTGTATTATATAATTTTAAAAAAAAAAAACATAACAACCTACACTGGTAAGACAAAAAAAAAAAAGTTGTATTTCAGAGGCTTCAGTCAACACCGACATCCCAGAGTGTTAGTAACTCACTGAAGATATCACTGGGCAGAATACATCCCAAAAGAGTTACAATTTGAAGTGACAGAAGATAGATACAATGTTTTATAAAACTACATAAAAGAGCCTAAGAAAAGTACAAAAGCTGTCAGAAGCACCAAAAGCCTTGATGAGTGTGGTGGAAAAAGCCTGTAAGTGGCTGGAAAACTGCCCAGTGGAAAAAGACCTGGGGATGTTGGTCAATAGTCATCTGAACATGAGCCAGCAGTGTGCTCAGGTGGCCGAGAAGGCCAATGGCATCCTGGCTTGTATCTGAAATAGTGTGATCAGCAGGGACAAGGAGGTGATTGTTGCCCTGTACTCAATGCTGGTGAGGCCACACCTCGAATACTATGTTCAATTTTGGGCCCGTCACTACAAGGAGGACACTGAGGTGCTGGAGTGTGTCCAGAGACAAGCCACAGACCTCGTGAAGGGTTTAGAGAGCAAGTCTGATGGGAAGCTGCTGAGGGAGCCAGAGCTGTTTAGTCTGGAGAATGGAGGCTGAGAGGCCTTCCTGCTCTCTGCAATTACCTGAAAAGAGGATGTAGCAAGATGAGGGTCAATATCTTCTCCCAAGTAATAAGTGATAGGACAAACATTTTCCCAAGTTGTACCAGAAGGGGTTTAGATTGGACATTAGGAAGACCTTTTTAACCAAGAGGGTTACTAAGCATTGAAAGAGGCTGTCGCAGTGAGGTGGTGGAGTCATCATCCCTGGAGATATTTTAAAAACTTATAAATAAAGTTCTGAGGGACATGGTTTAGTGGTGGGCTTGGTAATGTTAGGTTAGTGGTTAGATGAAATGATCTTAAAGATCTTTTCAAACCAAATCCATTTCTATGACTCTCAGATAACAGTCTTGCTTCTTACCCGTGTCTCCTCTGTGGGTGTTCATATGAGAACAAGTCAGGATCAGAAACACTCCCATCACAATGCAATTTCAACCTCCACAGACTTACTCATTCTCCACTGTGTGGCACTGCTTGCACCCTACTGACATGAGCACTTATTTTGTGTTCTTGTCCAACTTCATCATACTCACAGCATGTTGTAGGAAGTTTATTGCTGAAGAGAGTAAAAGTGTTTCTATTTACTGTTTGCTACTAAACATACATATTAAGGAAGGTACAAAACATTGTCTTTAGAATGTGCTCAGTTGCAATAGTGTCTTTAGAACATATTCAACTGCAATAAAATTGATTCAATTTGTAACTGGAGACATAACATTAAAGCTTTAATTTAGTATGTAAAATTAAAAGTTTACATAATCTTTATTATTTGTAATTTTCTCAGTGGATCTGCTTAGCTAGATGGGAATGAAAAGATACAGTAAGACTGCTTCTGCAGAACACTGAAATGTTGGACTTGAATGATCCCATTTGATTTTAAATATTTCAGGTTAGGTATTCAAATACCACATTTATGCAAACTAAACATCCCTATGTTTAGGTTATTAAATCAAAGAAGCATGAAGCCTCAAGTATTACATACTGAGAAGAAACTCATAGTGGCTTAACACCAGGCTTTTCATTCCAGTACCTAGAAGTAATCACTAGCATATTACATGATGAAACTTAGCACTTGTCCAATAAAATTTCTCTAAAACCTGATAAATGTTAGTCATGTGAAGGACACTTTCTTTAGAGGTTAGCAGTAAATATTTTTTATTTCCCAGAAGACTATGCTTCTCCACTCTAAACATAGTGAAGGGGTTGAGCCATCTGTTTCCGTAGATATAGAGTTCAGCTAGAATTTCTCTTGAGATTTCTATGGGAAAGATGTCAATTACTTATAATATTCTACAACATCATAATTTACACACCTTAATTCCTCTCAAGTTCTCCTCATAATTTCTCCTTGACTAGAAACTTTTTTTGATCTTTTTTTTCCTAAACCTGCTTCTGTTTTCATAGACACCCATTAAATTTAGAAGACATCACTCAACAAAATACTGGTTTGACAGTAAGTGTAAGATTGAATAAAAACCTACTGGCTTTCTTCAACATTTTCATTGCCCTTTTACAACAGGAAAAACTATGATCAATGTCTGATAAATACTATTACTACTTGTAGCTCATATTTATAGATCTTTATATGAGTGATGAAATACCTACCCCAAATAGCTCAGGAAAGCAGTACATTGTTACTTTATGAGAGAGAATATGGTGTATAAAAGGAAAAGAACAAAAGGCTCAGCTCACTGCTCCCCATATCTCTACCTTCTCCCCCATCAATGGCTCAGGGGGCAGGGAATGGGGGATGTGGTCAGTCTCTCACAGATGGGCTCTGCCATTCCTCTCTTCTCAGAGGAGGACTACTCCTGGCATTCTTGCCCTCCTCCAACATGGGGATTCCTCCCCCAGGACACAGCCCATAATGAACTTCTCTGGTGTAGGTTGCTCCCAACAGCTGTGGCTTCTGCCGATACAGGGTCCCTCACATGGGACATAGTCCTCGGTGAATACCTCTGGCATGGATTTTTTGCCACAGCTGCAGTTTCTGCAGTTGCAGGGTCCTTTCTGTATAAGGCCTCTTCTGGGCATAAGTTTAATGATCTGCTTTGTCATGGGTTCCTTCCCACAGCTGTGGATACTGAGTCCCTTCCTTGGGACACAGCCTGCTCTGCCATAGTGATAAAGAGTCCCTCCCTTGGAATCACTGCCCCTTGCTTAAGGTCTGTAGTGAAGTGATTGGGTCCTTCCCACGGGACATGGCCTCCTCTGGCCATAGTCACTGTCCCTGGCTCAGGGCCTTCAGTGAAGTGAATTACTGCCCCTGGTTTGGGGCCAGTTTTAGCAAAATGAGTCTCTGCCCTGATACAGGGTCCTTAAAGAAATGAAAATAAATCTCAGCTTCACCAGTTCTCTCCATAGAACACAGGGGAGTCTCTGCTCCAGTATACCTCTTCATGTCTTTTCTCACTGACCTTGGAGTGCACATGGTTGTTTCTCTCACCGTTCCTACTCCTTGCACCATCATCAGCCAGAAGAAGAAGGGATAGAAGAAGGAAGAAACAGAAGGAAGAAGAAGGAGCAAGAAGCCAGAAAAGGCTGTCATGTCAAACCATGATATTAGACAAGGTGTTTCTAGACTTTCTTCAATTCTGTCAAACAAATTAAGTCCCGAGTCCCTTAAAAAGCTGAGTGCCAATAGTCATGTCATAGTTTCTGTGTCACTTATCATAAATGTATTATTACTTAAGGTAATTGTTTGCTTTTCTATCTAGTTCCAATGAAGAACTGTTAAAGACATATCAGTTGTGATTTTCACTTATGTTCCTATACTGAGGATAAGTATCATTACATAAGGCTTTCTGAGCTTTTTTTCCATGAAAGAAAGTTGCACATCAAAGTCTGAACATCTGAAAAATCTTGGACAAGGAGAGATCTATTCTTCTACAATGAAAAATCTTTGTCTATAAGATATGTGTAGATGACTTTAATAGAGTTAACACATCACTGGGGAAGAAATAACAGTAAATTAAAGCCTGTATCTTAATTTCAGAATTAATGTCTTTAATGTTGCAACATCAATAATTTGAAACATGCAAACATGTAAGTTAAAATTGAGTTAATAAGGACATTGCAGGGACATATGTTGCTACATGGAAGCTGTAGTTATGCATTTCTAAATAACACAATTTCATTTAAAACCTTGCTAACTATAGCAATGGTTTTGAAAAAATTACTTACAGCAACTATATAATTTAATACAGTAACTTCATACATTTGTTACTGGTTTAAAAAGCATTCTCAAAAAACACGTATCTTTTCACCAGGCTTCCAAGATGTAGGGAAATGCAATGCCAGTCATATTGAGTTATGTTTTGTAGGTAAAGTAATCTACTAGAAATTAAGTTCTTTCTTCCTACATTATGTTTCTATAAATTCTTCCAGTTAGAGAGATTAGAATTTAGTAAGTTAAAAATGTGAAAAGAGAGCATCAGGATACTGTCAATATCTTCACTAAGAATAATCTGCAGGAAGAACAATATTCATGAATTTTCTTACATTTCCATGTGTTTCTTTGGAGACAAAATCAAGATTTGCAGTTTCTTGCTATTTCTTATATTATTAGCACCCCCTTCCTCTTTCTCAAGACATTATAAATCCTCTTTTATGAAGCAGGAAAAGTTTTAAGTCTGCATAGCAAATCACTTCATTAAAGCTGTGTAATTATCTTGCCTTGAGAGATTCCAGTAAAAGCAGCACATTCTCAGTAATTAGTAAGAGCAACAGTGAGAGGAGATTAGAAGATAGGAAATCACTTCAACCCTGGTATAGCAATACAATCTACATTCCTTCTTCTAGTCAACTTCATAAATGCCATAACAGTATAGATTTAATACTTCAAAATGTAATTAATTTTCTATCAATACAAATACGGTGCAGATAAACCCTGTTAAAACAAATGAAATAGACAAAAAAGTTCTTTAACTTTTGAAGCCCTTCAGACAGGAGTAGTCACTTCAATTAAAGGATATTCACTGCTTGAGCTTTCTCTTTTCATTTCTAAACTAGAGGTCTTTGAAATGTTTATACTTATCTCCTTGGGATAAACCTTGTTACCTGCATCTATTTATTTTTGTAAACTTTCCCATACACTCCCCCAGCTTGTTAAAACACACATCACGCTTTTATATGAGGTGCAGAGTTCTCAATATGCTTTTTCTTGTCTGTAAATTCCATGTTGTAACTCAGCTACAAACTGCCTACAATCCCTTCAGCAATCCGTATGCTTATCCTTTTTAGTATCATTCTGGTTTTTTTCTTAACAGTTTCACTAAATTTGTGATACCAATGACATAAGCTGAATCCTTATGTACATGTCTTCGATAAATATAATTACTAGAAACTTATCTTCTGAGACAAAAAAAAAGGATAAAATATTCATGTGTGCATAGGTATGTGTATATAGTGTACACAGACATAGCTATAAAAATTATATATGAGTCAAAAGCAATAGAAAAACAAAATTCCCTTCTATGTCCACACTTGTGAGACTGTATCTGCAGCTCTGTGGCCAGTTTTGGAATTACTCAGACTTTCACAAATTGGGGTGAGTCCAGACAACAGCTACAAAGATGGCTGAAGTTATGGGTAACATATAGCAGAATGGGACAGGTAAGGGATTTTTTTTTGGGGGGGTGGGGAGGAGAAAACCCCCAGAAAGATAAGAGGAGAATCAGTGAGTTTATTCAGCTCCTCATTGGTGGTAATGAGGAGCCAGAGACTTTGTAGAAATGTTCATAGAAAAGCAAAGAGATGTAAGAGAATCGTAGCAGGGGAAAATCTGATAAGCCAAACATTCTTTGTCACGCAGAGGTCAAAAAAGAGTTAAGAGGCTCAAAAATCTCCATCCTTGGAGACATTAAAAAGCCATCTGGATATGACCCTGAGCAGCCTGATCAAACTTCCAAGTTGGTCCTGTTAAGTGCAGGAAGGGTAAGTGAGATGGCCTCCAGAGATCCTTTCCAATCTGAACTATTTTACAGGATCATAGATCATAGAATTAATTATATTGCAAAAGACCTTTAAGACCATTGAGTACAAGTATTAATCCACCACTTCCACATCCACAAATAAACCATGTCCTGTGCACCACATTTGCATGGCTTTTCAATACCTCCTTGCATGATGACTCTACCACTTCCCTAGGCAGCCTGTGCCAATATATGACAAACCTTTCAGTGAAGATATTTTTCCATATATCCAAGCTAAACCTTCCCTGGCATAACTTGAGGCTATTTCCCCTCATCATATCACTTGTTATGTGGGAGAAATAAGACTGACACCCACCTCACCACAACATTCTTTTAGGTAGATTACCTATCCTCTGCAACCTCAATACATATGGATATGGAAACCCTGTGGGTTTCTCTGTTCAAGAAATCCCTTGTTTGGTTAGGGAGAAAAAAGAAAAAACAGCAAAAAACAGCAAAAACAACCAAAAAACACCACAAAAAAAAGCTGAAACAAACAATTTTTAAAAGCAAAAAAAAAAACCTAAAATTTTCTTACTGTATCTAGAACAAAAAAAAAAAAAATCACACGTATGAATATTTTGTTTGTGCTGAGGCATAACAGGGGTCACATATTTTCAATCTACCACATTTACCTGGATTTAAAAAAAAAAAATAACTCTTTTAGCTATTTTACATGGCTCTACAATTTTCTATCATAATATCAAAACATTTTTTTATATTACTATTGCTCAATTAATTAATCTTTTTGCAGTTATGAAGCTGAAGTGACATACTGAAGGACTAGTGTTCATGTCTGGGCCAAGACATACCATTAGGATGATGGACACTAAAGATTAAAAAAAAAAGCATCTTTTTAAGAAACACTTATTCTTCATTTTCAGTTTATCAGTTATAAGAAATGATTATAATAATGATATCCAGCTACTAGTTAGACTCAAGACAAGACTGACATGATAATACATTATTAAAATTCATAGAACTGGCAAGACATTAAATCATTGACATTTCTTCCCTCATTCAGAAAATTGCAACAGGAGTTAAAACTCATTCGTTAGAAAGGCTTTGATTGTTAAATTCAATCTTATTCATATCACATCCTAAGCACTTTTTTTATTGTTAATTCAGAAATTGGTTTCTCTGTCAATTGTATGATGCAGTAAGGGAATAAATATGACAACCCTCCAGCTATAAATAGACAGTTCAGCATTGAATAATCTAAGGAAGAAATGAACACAGAAAGTGTAACGATCTTGTCAGACAAGTCATATGTTAAATGAAATGAAAGCATTTATTTTTCATACTTCACTCCTCCATTTTGACTGCATTAAATTTAGAGAACGTTCTTTTTATCTTAGCTTCAAATGAGAGTCAAAAGATACAACATTGTTATATTTCACAGAAACCCAGCAATCCATGGGGACACAAATTGACCAGAGCCAGAGAGACTAAACCATATTAGTCTCTGCTCTTTCTGTCTCCCTGGCAAAAAAGATACTTGAAATGTTCAGCTGAGGCTATGAGGAGTTATGAGATGAATGGGTGAGCCCATAGTGTGAGAATGTCATCATCCCAGTGGGATATCCATGAATTTTAAGACAATATAAGGTTGTGGATATCTAGAGCATGATTCCCATTCTGGGACCATAAAGACCTTGAAATATAATTTGCCAGTGTGATGCTATCCAATCTAACTAGGAGGAGCATAACAAATTTCTTCAAATAAAATTATCAGATTTCATACAATATTTATGATTTTGGGTTCCACATACAGGGCCCACAGGGCAACATGAAAATGAAAATGTCTTTATCTCCAGAGTTCTATAGTCTCTACAAAGCACATAAAATACCAGAAAGCATTTATAAACAATTTATGTCTCGTCGTAGGAAGCAGATTTTAAGAAATAGTGACACGAAAGAAATACATATTGATACTTTCATTTAATTTTTCATTGAATTACAAATCTCACAAGTGCTTTCCTAAAGAAGATTGTTACAGTAAGTCTGTTCTATGTCTGAAAAATATCTTCCATATCTCATTATTTTGACTGACACAATAAGGATAGGCACCTATGAAATCACTGTTAAACTTGTAAAGAAGTGCCATTCTTTCTTTAGCATTGGTAGTATACCATGCAACTCTGCATCACTTTATTAACAGGCAAGGTCAGAAGTACATTCAAAAGCACAGTAGCTGTGAGCTCATACATAAATGTCTCAAGTAACACAACATCCACCTAACTGGGTCAAATAGGAAACCACAAAATGAAAATACTGACAGGAGGATTACAGTACTGCAGCAGGTGTAAAAAGCTAGTTGCAAAGACTTCCCTTTACTCTTAACAGTATATATAGGAATTTAATAACACTTGGTCCTCTGTCAGTAGGCTTCCTGTCTGTTTAATGCACACCAACAATTGATGAGTGTCTCAGCATGCTGTTTAAGAGTATTCAGACTGGAGCAGTCCACGTCTACAGAGAAGCTGACATTTGACACTAAGATTCTGACTCTGACTGCAAATGTCAGAAAAGAAAGTGTCTGTGATGAATGAGAAAAGACTTGGAAGCCATTTCAAAGCAGAGACAAATACTGTCATATTAAATGTCTCTAGATGTTAGGTTAGTGCAAAGCAGATGTTACTGAAATAAGCTCCTTGACCTGTGCCATAGCAGATCATCTGAACGACTGAAGAGTTTCTCTGAACAACACCTATTTCATAGAACTGTAGATTCAGAGAATGGTAGGGGTTGGAAGAGACCTATGGAGATCATCCAGTCCAATATCCCTGCTCTAGTCCAACTCCACCTCTCTCCAGAGAAGGAGATTCCACACCCTCCCTGGGCAGCCTGTGCCAGGGCTCCATCACCCTCACAGTAAAGAAGTTTTTCTTGTGCTTAAGTGAAACTTTTTGTGTTCCAGCTTATACCCATTACCCCTAGTCCTGTCACTGGAGACAACAGAAAAAAAGTGTTGCCTCATCCTCTCTACCTACACTTTTTAAATACTTGTGTTAATGAGATCTTCTCTTAGTCTCCTTTTCTAAGCTGAATAGTCCCAAGTTCCGGCAGCCTTTCCTCATAAGAACAGTGTTCCACCTTGGTAACTGCTTGCTGGACTCTCTCCAGAAGTTTCCTGTCTCTCTTGAGCTGAGGAGCCCAGAACTGGACACAGGTCTCCAGATGAGGCCTCACCAGGGCAGAGAAGAGGGAGAAGAGAACCTCCTTCGACCTGCTGGCCACACTCTTCTTGATGCAGCCCAGGATGCCATTGACATTGCTGACTCGTGTTCAGTTTGTTATCAACCAACACTTCCAGGTCTCTCTCTGCAGAGCTGCTCCCCAGCAGGTCAATCCCCAGCCTGTACTGGTGCATGGGGTTGTTCCTTCCCAGGTGCAGGACTCTGCACTTGTCCTTGTTGAACCTCATGAGGTTACTCTCTGCCCAACTCTCATGTTGGTAGAGATCCTGCTGAATGGCAACACAGCCTTCTGGGGAATCAGCCAGATCTCCCATATTGGTGTCATCAGTGAACTTGTTGATGCAGGTAAGACTGGCCCTAGAACCAGCCCCTGTGGAACTCTACTGGCCACAGGCCTCCAACTTGAAAGGATGAAGGTGAGGCTGACTACTACCTGTAAATTCCTAGGTGCGCCTTCTTGCCATATTTGAAGACTGGAATGACATTGGCCTTCTATTCCTCAGGAATCCCACCTCTCCTCCAGAATAATTCAAAAAACATGGAGAGTGTCTTAGTAATAATATCAGTCAGTTCCCTCAGCACTTATGTCTGCATCCCACTCAGGACCCATGGATATGCAGGTTTCCAGCTTGCCTAAGAGGTCTAACCCAATCTTCATCCACCAAGGGAGAGTCTTCCATTCTCCAGGTTGTCTCACTGTCCTCCAGGGATTGAGCTTCCCAAGGGCCAGCCTTGGCAGTAAAGACTGAAGCAAGGAAGACATTCAGTAGTTCAGCCTTCTCTGCATCCTCAATCACCAGAACACCCTCATCATTCAGAAATGGGTTCATATTCTCCCTTATCTTCCTTCTGCTAGTGATGTACTTGAAAAAGTTCTTCTTGTTTTCCTTTACATCCCTTGCCAGGTATAATAATTTCAAGAGGACTTTAGCTTTCCTGATTTAATCTCTACATGCTCTGGCAACATTCTTATACTCTTCCTAATAAACCAGGCCCCTTTCTTCCATCATAGATTTCTTTCTTCTCCTTGGGTTGTTTCAGTAGCTTTTTGTTCATCCAGACAGGCCTCCTACCTCGTTTTTCTTATTTTTCACTTGAGTTACATTGATCTTGGTATTTGAAGATTGACCAGCTTTCTTGGGCTCCTCTACCATCAAGGATCCCATGAGATTCCTCCACACAGGTTTTTGAAGAGGCCAAAGTCAGCTCTCTTGAATTCCAGAGTCACAATCTTGCTGCCCTGCTTTGTCCAAGCAGGATGTTGAACTCCACTATCTCCTGATCACTGCAGCAAAGGTTACCTCCAACCAGACTTTCTTTATTTGTTAGCACAAGGTCTGGCAGTACACCTGTCCATATTGATTCCTCAACTATCTGTGACAGGAAGTGTCATCAACATTCTGCAGGAACCTCCTAGACTGCACGTACTTGGCTGTATGGCTTTACCAGCAAATATCTGGACTGGATATTTGATGACCAATCTGTACCATCCACAGAGAAGAAAAGGAACCCATCTATATTAACAAGAAACAGGATAAAAATCACAATCTATTTATTCATGTGATTGATGTAATGCACTGTCATTTCCTTAGGTCATCAGCCTACACTGCAGCAGCAACCATTATGTTGAACAAAAATTACCCATTGAGCTTCAATTCAGAATATTTCACCTTCCTTGTGGCCTCATTCACAATTAGCACAACAGTAAACTTTAAAAATCCCAGTCAGAAACCCGACGCATAACTGGGTTTATAGTTACAATCCCTGTGCATTGTATACTTTCTGATGCATCTGTCACCTTCAACAGTTTATTTTTACAAAGTGAGAAGTTCACTGCTGTCTGTTAAGTTTTGTATCCTTATATATCTTTAGGTGAATCTTCAGTGCATGCCCTCATGCACTAACTTTAAATGAACCATTCTCTACCCTCTGAGAAAATACATGTATATGAAGAAGCATTCACTGTACTCTACTGCAGATAATCTGCTCATCAAAGACAAGACCACTCCAGATCTGACAGCCATGAACAATTTAAGCAATGAAGGACATTGAAAGTGCTATGAGAAAAAGTCCTTGGAATTATGTGGGTTATTCTTGAACAAATAGATTTGTTTCACAAAGTCATTGCTTTTTCTTGCTTTTTGGTATGTTTTTCATTTTATCTGCCTCTAACACACAATTTCAAAACTTGTTTCAACTCAGGAAACTTCTGTGATAGGAAGATGTCAGTTATCACTGTAATTGTGTAAAACAGATGGAGGCTCTCTATGGCATTAAGGGATCTCTTGCACTGCTTTGGTTGTAGTGAACTGTCAGTCTTTAGACTAAGAGCAAAAATTAAAGCTATACTGCAGAAAGTGAATTAGAGCTAAATAGTCAAAAGGTAACCATGCCTTTCTGTTTTTCATTTCTGCAATTTTTAGACCTAGAAAGCCATGGCAGGAAACAAGAAGGTATGTGACATTTAAGGAAACAGTGTCCTCCTCTTAAGAGATGGTGAAATTTCCCAGAAACAACATCTCTCTGTGTATCGTGTGCAAGAGTCATAATAAAACAGAAGAAATTATGTAGAAGAAGGTTCTGTATGTAATAGAAAAAGTACTTACTTTCCTTGTTTCTCTAGAGGATGTAGAAAAGCTAAAGTACCACATTTGCTTTGTGTTCCCAGATCTGTCATCCACCTTCAAAATTATTTACAAGCAGGCCTAAATTTTACAAATGGGGGAAAGATACTGTAAAATACTTTTCCACCCATTAAAATGTTGAAAATATTCTGCTTTCAAAGATATAAACAAAATCAGGAACATAACCAAGAGTAAAGAAGTTTCCTTCCCCCCACTAGGTGTCACTTAAAAAAATGCTTTATTGTCAGTTTCTTATAAGAAAATCAAAGAAAATTTGACAGTAAACACTATCATTGCTTCATTTTGTGAAGTCCTATTGAAATCTTAGAAGTAAAAAGTGCTATTCACTTTGATTCAAACTTACGTGGTGACCAAATCTGTACTAGTACTAAGGGCCTAGCACTCATTCTGTAGTACTTTGACGTCTGTCTTTAGTGAGATCCAAATTACGAAGCACCTTGCATCTTCCAGGACATGTTTTTCTGTCTTGCCACAAACTTTCCCCTGGCTAGTTCAGACGTCATTTTTTGGAGACCTAGGGGGAATTTTCTCCAGATTAATGACAATGTTATCTCATAAATGAGCTTACATGCATTATAACACAAATGGGTCCTGGCATTAGAAAAATACTGTGTCCAACTCCACGGCTAACTTTTCATATGTGGTTGAATTTAATGTTAACTCTAAAAATATTGATAGCATGTGACATATCTAACAACCTTACAAGATGAACTTAGAGTACACTCAAAGGTTAACATATTTTCTAACTGACTGCTGTTCAAAAGTCTTTTCTACCCTGACTGGAGTTTATGAGCAAAAATTAATGGATTCCATGGGAAATCAATTCAATCAGTTTAATTGAATAAGAAAATTAAGCTCAAGCATGAGTAACCATAGATACCACCTAACTTAGCACAGTTATGTAAGGGAGACAGTAATCTGAAAAAAATCTCAAAGCATAGTAACAGCAAGTAATAAAAAAAGGTTCTGATGGTAATTTACAGAATGCAAAACATAGTGACATCTTAGACAGCAAGACAGAAACTTACTAAAAGATTGGCCATGGAGGATAAGAAGGTGCAAGGGAGTTTGAACAGGAGGCTGTAGAAGAGCTGAAGTTCAGAACTTCAAGTGAAAAGTGAGCAAAAAAGGAACACCTTATGTCAGCTTGGTCACCTCCACTCCTTCCAAAAGGCAAGTGAAAAAAATTATCTGATTAATAATTAAATAAATATATAACATATGATGCACTACTCTTTACAAACACATCTGAAGAAAAACATAATCAAAGTATATAGCAACAAACAGCTATCTTCTCTTAGAAATGAGTGTGTACATGTGGTTACAATATCCTCTAACTACCGACAAAAGAAAGAAAATAAGGGAAAATATGAAGTGCAAGCCTTTTTTACAACTAGAACAATTCCTGAAGAAGGCATTTAAAAATATGGCTGCACAAAAATTTGAACACATTGTTTGAATACCTAGCAGATAACTCAAAAATGTTAAGGTACTGTAGCTATAAAATTAAAGGAGTATCAAAACAGGGAGATGAAAGACATATGTGATGCAACCTTAATAAGGAATTTAACAGTAAATTAAGTTCATCAGTTTCAGAAGGATATTGGCCAGATTTTCAGTAGTATACCAGATTTCCATTAGTATATGCATGCTCGGGATAGGGAATTTTGAAGTGCCTACAGAGACCAGGAAAAATTTCATTGTATGCAAATGGTTATGATGCCTTACTCTGCATTTCTACATTCAGACCTCAGTGGGGAAGAGACACGTGACAAAACTCATGATCGAATTTCAGGGAAAACAAATAGCTGGGATGACTGGCACACTCACAAACCTATCATCAGATGACTGGGTGTTACGCTGAACCTTCCAGTCTTGAATATCATCAAAAATAAGGAGAAAAAACAACTCCTTAGATTATGTTATAATGCCCTACTGAGCCTCACTTAACCCATTCAAATCGTAGTGGAATTTGCTGTTTCAATGCTTAAGATTTTTACTAATCAAACTATCACAAATATTTTAGATACCTAGAGTAAAATGTATAAAGCAGAGTTTTTAGATTATTCTTTGCCTGTTTAAAATCTTCTTCATCTTCAGAAGAACAGTAACTGTCAAATAATATTTATGTGGCGTTTTTATGTTCAGTTGTGTCTGTAGAAACGTTAACTCGCTCCTTTCTATAGGTTTTTCCTTGGCAAAACAATCAAACCAAAAAAAACCCCTAAATGATAAGATAGTAATCTCCACAGAGAAAGTTAATACAAAGACAGATGCTATTGAAGCACTTCAGCATTGTCTCATAATTACAGCTTATTCCATTTCTGAGCCATTTCAGTCTATCATCAACTTTCTTCCTTTACGTGTTTACCCCAAAGCTTTCCAGTACTCAACAGTGAAGGAGCCCTACATGTTATTGGCAAAATTATATGTGTTTTTTTTCAGCTCCAAAACTTCTCTCCCTGGTCCTGATCCCACTTTAAAAAGACATTTCTAAATGGTCATGAAGAAGGGTGTCAGGGAAGACACAAGCTGCTCTGGAAAGGCTATGCACTGGGAGTTGTGTTTTTGCTGGTGTGGGCAGTTAGCTCACTGACAAGGAGCTGGGATGAAGATCCACAACCTAACATAGAATCATAGAACAGTAGTATTGGAAGAGACTGTTAGAGATAATCTAGTCCAACCCCCCCTGCAGAAGCAGGTCCACCTAGATCAAGTCGCATAGGAACACGTCCAGGCGGGTCTTGAGGACCTCCAAGGAAGGAGACTCCACAACCCCTCTGGGCAGCCTGTTCCACTGCCCCTTCACTTTCACAGTAAAATAGGTTTTTTCTTATGTTTAAATGGAACTTGTTGCGTTCCAGCTTCATCCCTTGTCCTATTGCTAGATACTGTAGGAAAAAGGGATGTCCCAACCTTCTAACACTCATCATTTAGATATTTGTAAATATTAGTAAGATCCCCCCTCGGTCTTCTCGTTTCTAGGCTGAACAGTCCCAAGTCCCACAGCCTTTCCTTGTATGAAAGATGTCCCAGTTCCCTAATCATCTTGGTGGCCCTGCCCTGGACTCTCTCCAGAAGTTCTCTGTCCCTCTTGAGCTGAGGAGCCCAGAACTGGACACAGGACTCCATATGAAGCCTCATCAGGACAGAGTAGAGGGGGAGAGGAACCTCCCTTGACCTGCTGGCCACACTCTTCTTGATGCAGCCCAGGATGCCATTGACCTTCTTGGCCACGAGGACACATCAGGACAGGACTAGAGAGAATGATCAAGGTCAGGCACAGTTCAGTTATAAGGTGGTCAGAGGACAAACCAACCCAGCCAGCGGTTCCAGGTCAAAGTGTGGGTGCCAACGCATCTTCTTACACAGCTATGATGTAGCACAGACAAGGACCTGCCTTGCATGGAAGAGAGATCTAATGTTCATAAGAGTGTAAAAACAAGATCAGGAAAGAAAGTTCAGTTTCTTTTCACAGATAAAATTGTATTATTACATAAAACTTTGATACTTTTGTATCAATTTTCAAAAATAAAAAATAATTTTTAAAAGTAAGCAAATTTTTAGAGAGTGAGCTTCACAGTCTTAGCTTAAGCCATTGCAGTGAGAGAGAAGTTATAGTCATCTTCTTGGGTGCTGAATAGTGACATTTCTGTCTCAGAAATCCATCTAATCCATTCTCTTCAACCAGCCAGTAACAGATATCCATGTTAGATTGTAATAACAGGTAAGAAGTAGAAGGGATGTCGTCACTTGAAGGGTTGGAGTTTTCAGTATCTTGGATAGTCAAATACCTACGTATTTGTTTTGTGCACCTCATCCTTGTTGGACTGTCACCATAATTCCATTCCTACTACTTCAGTTAGCAATAATTTATGTGATTGTGAAGAACAATTGCAGAGCATTGCTTAGAAACTCTGTCAACTATATTGCTTCCACTCTCATTTCTGAAAGCTATAATAAAAAATAGACTCTGATTTAGAGCACTGCAATATTTCGTGTTTTGCAAATACATCTAAAAGAGAAGGGAAATATGCAAATTATTTTTTATCTCTACAGTTGAAATGAAGATTTGCAATTAACAAAAGTTGCCAACTAAGGGCCCTACTCTTTACCATAAAAACCCTAAAGTATGATCTTTACTATGCTAAAATATCTTTTTAATTTATCTTTGCATGTGTTGTGAAGAGCAAGTTGCTGAATTGATAGCAACTAAGATTTGGGTGATTGCTTGCAACCGACTTCTAGCCTGATGGATGCTTTTGTACTGTAGTGGTCTGTACTAATAATAATTTCTGCCATTCGCTCTTCTTCCTGTGCTTTAAGTAAGAATCTGTGATTGTATTTTCATAACTATTTTCAAACAAATATATTTTGTGCTGACTTTTTTAAAAAGAAAATGCCTTTACTGATAAAAGCACAATATCTCCACCTGATGGCAATCACTATTGCTAAGCAACCTTCTCAAAGCAACCAAAGGCAGGCTCTTGTTCTGAAGACTAAGCAGCAAGGAAAGTTTTTTAAGATCATCCTTTTGTATTTTCAGAAAACCAGTTGGAAGGCTAACAAAAGAACTGAAAGCCTACAAGGAAATGAACATTTAATTTTTTGAAATGAAAAAAAAGAGAAAATTACTTGAGAACTACGGGCTGCGAAACACTCAGTTAATTCTCCCTTTTGTCTTGACCAGGAGTTATTTGCTATTTGTCCATTACAATGTGGGAAAGCATATTATTGCTGTATTCTGTATTGAAGATTGTCACCAGCAAGTGCCAAGAGCAGTACTGTCTTAATCACACCCAGGTGGGCACAAGCCTCAGGCAGACATGAGGATTATTTAGTTGTGGAATCTTTCTGAGGAAAAGATCATCAGGAGCTGAAGGAAACAGAATTCAGTTATCAGCTTTGTGTGTAGTAAATTAACCCTATGGTGACATCAGACCCTGATCTTTCTCTCCCCACAATTATAGTGGTTCATTATTGTATGGATCAGGTACTGCAGCAAGATTTAGCAACATGAAAACTAGGAAGCCCCAACAGTACACTGACATCAGCTTTGAATCATTGAGTAATAAAACAAGAAATTATTACTATGTGCAATGCATACACTCAAATTTGATTCCTTTTCTTATTCAATTTTAAGGGTGTCAATATTTTAGTAAAGTCAATGTTTTAGTTTTATGAGCCCGATATATCAATTGTTTACTCTTTTCTCGTGCATTTTCCTGTATATCAAGTAGTCTAAATGTAAACTACATTGTCTCATGAACATGAGCCTCAGTGTCACTTGTTTTGCATTTCAGACTCTTTTCTGCCTCTCAGTGCCAAACCTACATAACCATTGAAATGAAGGTGAGCTTCAGCTTTCACTGGTTTATGGCTTTCAAATTGCCTGGCTAATGGCCACCTCTGCTTTTATGTGAGCAGTTTACCCAATTAATATTAGTGCTAACAGCCAAATGGTTCTTTCCCCAAACATGCTCTAGTTACATTTTACTCTGTTCCACCTAATTGTATCAAATAAGGCAAGCTTAAAATAACACAATAAAGTAATAAAAAAAAAAAAACCAAAAAAACACAACCAACCAAAAACATTATTAAGAGTCAGAACCTGCTTCTCCTTAAGAAATAAAATTTTGTCAATAACTCATGTCCTTACACTTACTCTCTGTTTCTGCACACTCATAAGTCTAGTACATTATTTTCATCACCCCCAAAGAGCTGCGATAGTCTTGTATTCTTTCTATAGAAGTCTATAGTATAGTTTCCCTCATCACACCACAACAACAAAAAAGAAAAATCAGGAGTCTCTCATAGCCTTTCTTGGAAATGTCCATGTTGTTTTGCTCCTCAGTTCTCCTTACTTTCATCACTATACAACTTTCTTTTTCATTCCTTGATCATCACAGCAGCCTGCAAAATATAGAACATTTTTCCACTTTCTCCTTCCACTTTCTTTGAAGCATTTCTTTGAAGTTTGGGGTGGACAGGGAGAGGAGTTCTTCAAGACTTTACCTGCATTATATCAAGATTCTATAGGAATTACTTCAACATGTTCTACTTTGCAACAAAACTCCATTGAGACTAGAATGATATCCAGTTTTTATTAATACATATCTTTCATAAAAGCTAACACACTCAGGCATACAATAATGTTTTAAGCTTCTTTATTATAACGTCACTGATATTACCTGACTTTCTGAGGGTAAGTTGTCCTAAGCAATAAAATAGACTGTATCTACCACAACAGTTTTTTATCTCCATTTCACAGTGAAGAAATTTAACAATGGCTGGACACTAAAGGTCATCAATTAATGTGAAGATCTCAGCATAGACATAGAGGCAGGCCAGTGAGAAATAGACATTCAGTAGTCAATAAAAGAAAGGGCAAAAAGAGCCTGGAGAAACAGGAATTTGACCTTATGCTTCTTTGTGTAATAACAGATTATTTTTCTCTGTTATATGGTAACAAGCAGTATCAGATATCCAAAGTTTATCTAGCCACTTGGAAGAAAATACTCAAAATGCAATACCTATATGTACATGGAAGAGAACATATTTATTTTTCAATGGCTTCAGTGACCTCAGAGAAGTAAAAACAGATATTTTCCTATCTTGGATGGTGAATTGCTTATATGGATAGAAAATTACTGCAATACTGTTGAAATAATAATAATAATCTTAAAAGCTGTTGAAAAACTGTGTAAGATGGAGTTTCAGGGATTTTTTTCTTTTTCCTGTTTTTCTTTTCCCTCACTCCTAAAATCTCATGTCCCAAAGACAGTGAATTTCTACCTTGCTTCTCACCGGAGAAGGTAAAATGCATTGCCAGTGCTTGCAGTTCTAGAAAGGAGATCATGATCATGATCCATTTAGATTACAGAGTCAAAAGGCAAATTAAGTTGTTTGACTTTAATATGAGACTCATGATTTTTTTTTTTTTTAATCAGCTTGGATTGGGAAAAGTGCTGATGGAAGTAAAAATCTGCAAGTTCTACCTCTATTAGTAAGTGCTTAGCACACAAGAAAAATGAGGCATAAATTAGTAGCTGCCCAATACTGTCTCAACTGTACAGGAAGCACTTTGATAGGAACAGAAATGGGTCCAAATCAGTTACAGGTGCTGAAGAGGAGGATACTGGTAGTTTGTCTATTGACACTCATGCCTAAGAATATATTTGCTGCCCTAGTTATCAATTGCATGGAAAATGCATATGTGTATAGATATAAGTAGATAGTAAACATCTTCTTGATGATTGCTGTTTTAGAGACAAACCCTAAGCACAACTGTATTTGGCAACAGAGGAACTGGCTGAGTTGAGAGTAGAAGTTTTGGTAATGTTCCATAGATGGCAATGCTTCAAGAATTTGCAGAAAAGGATATGCAATCTGTAAAAACTTCATAAAAATAATATTATAGATTAAAGTAATAGAGCTCTTTGAAAGGTACTATAACAAAAAAACCCCAAAACAATAGAGACCGAGCTATTGACCAAAAGTTTATAAATTGTATTATACAATGTATAAATCTTTTTTATTGCTACTGAGTTGTAAAGAGATAGCTACCAAATACCTGAACCAGAAGCTGATGCAGGAGCTACTCATGTGAAAGATGAGTTTTGCAGATATAAAACTATAATGAAAATTATAAAGAAAAAAGACTTGGAACAAGACAGTATTGTGCCCAGGTGACTGTTATCTCCTACTGCAAGACAAGTTTGGTCATGCATTTATTACATGTAAACTGAGCTGGGTGTCCTTTTGTGGGGTTTTTTTGTTTGGTTTTTTTTTGTGTTGGTTTTACACCTGCAATCAAGTAGTCAGATTATTTGACAAAATTATTAAATATCAAAACATGATATTTAGTACATCCTCTTGTGACTTTTACAGTCGTTATACTAGGAAGTGTATGGGCTTGAACTTTTGCAGTTGTTCACTCCTGTAACTGAGGTCTTACTGAATATACAAATTTTGACAAGATTTACAAATCAAGAAATATAAAAGCAAAGGAACTCTGGTAACTATACAATACAAGATGTGAAACATATCTTACTATATTAATTTACCATTTACAGTATCCTCAAGTGTTTACCGTTCACATTATCCTTGTTTCGTCTTTTGGAGCCACTCAGAAAAAAGCATTTTTGTGTGGAAGTCATTTATTCTTATTTCATCAGGTTTCCCTTTGGCCTGTGCCTTCCAACTCCTCACTGACTTGAATCATATCCCCCCTCCATGCTTACCAAAAAGTTTCATTTCAACTTTAACTGTACCAGAAAGTACCTTCTTTTTTCCCGAAAATAAACTCTGATTAGACCAACTTGCACCAGACTGCAAGCTGAAATTCCTGCTCAAAGCAGTGTGCTTAGGTGACATCTTAAATCATCTTGTGTACCACATATATCAATATATTACAAATTTACTTTAAAGTTAGAAAACCTTCTAGCTGTGTTGCTAAATTCTGGGTCTATAAAGCGAAAGAATCCTCCAAGGACATGTATGAAAGGCAATCACTATTTCTTCCCTATGTAATTCTTGCTTTTCTCTCCCCGCTTCGTTTTACTGAATTTAAAAAAAAAAAAAGAAAAAGAAAAAAAATCTGATGTTAGTTTTTGGCTGATTCTTAGATTATTCCCTCCATATCTAAAACCCACAATATAATTTTTCAAATCCAGTTTCATAATTCTTAAGATTTACGCAGTTAGAATCTAAAAACTAGAAATTTTTCATTAAAAAATATGAAAAAAACCAACCTTGAAGGCATTAATTAGAATAAAAGCTCAAGGGCCATGATACTACTGCTGTCATTTAAGGAAAAATTGCTGTAATTAGCTGGGTCTAGTGGATTTCTGCACAGTAACTTATTTATCTAGATCAATGATGCTTGTTCGACTTTCACATTTGTGAGCCATTTACTACTACATTCATTAGGGCATATGACCCAACTGAGAATGGCTAATGATTTGTTATTCAGGAATAAGGTATAATTGAAGCTGCTTGATATGACAAAGCAGCTATTATTTCCATTAGTGCTTCAGCATGTGTGAGCTGAAAATGGGTTTTAAAGCCACAAAACTGGCATACAAGGAGAGACAGAGATCTGAAACTGTTCAGCCTTGAGAATAGATGGTTCAAGTGTGGTCTGATCCAAGTGTACAAATTCTTGATTGAGAATATTAAAGCAGATGGAGCAGGGTGCCTCTTAATGTTACCCAGTGACAGGATCAGGGACAATGGGCACAAATTAAGACACAACAAATTCCATTTAAAGCCAACAAAAAATCTTTCACTGAATGCATTGTTAAATATTAAAATAGGATGCCCAGAGAGACTGTGCTTGGTCACATTAAAAACCTGGTTGGACACAATGGTAAACCTGGGTAATTAATTCCAGGTAACAATGTTTGAGCAGTCTGGTTGATGCCTGACATTCTCAACTGTGCTGTGACTATCAAAATTACTTAGTTTGCAGCTATTACCAAGAATACAGAAGGAGGAGAATGGAAGAAAAGAGAGAAAATGAGAAAGTAAAAAAGAGAAAGAATGAAGGAAAGAAAAAAAAATCAAAACAAAACATAGTAGATGCTCAAATTGGAAAACATGTTCATTTGACCGACCTATCACATAAGGTTGGGTTTGTTTCTTGCTTTATGTAGCTCTGTATTGAATCATATGATCCATGGTTGCAGAGAACACATTAAAAATTGAGAGGGGGATAATGATTGTTGGTCCTTTAAGCCCTTTCCACAGATTCATGAGTGATCTCTAAGAGTATAAGGACCAGACAGACATCCAAGGTTGATGGAGATTTTTGAATGTTTGTAGTTCTATATTCTTCAAGGAGAGAGTAGTTTTAGTTAGATGCTTGTGGCTGTGTTGCTCTCTACAGATCCAATTGCTTCATTCAAAGTCCTTTCCCAGGCTTATTCCCAAGTTCTGCTAACATCTGTTTAATATCTGTCACATTCAGATCTGCCATGCTCCTGAGTTTTCTCTGGAGGCAAAGCAAAAGATTTCCCATCTGGAATATTTGGGTCAAAAACTTCTCAAAAAAAGCAACACCAGTGAAAATTAACTGATCTTGCAGAACTATACATTTCATCGTTTAGCATCTTATAAATGTCACCTTTATAGTATGCTTAAGACAGAGGAATTCATAATCCTAACTGCTATTATAAGCACTGAACAGGGAGTTTGGTACATCTGATTTTCTTCTGAGCTCATAGTTATTGAACAGAACAAGTAGTTTTCATTTCCCTGTAGACTTTGTATTAGTCTAATTACTAAGGCAGTCTGTTTAGCTTTTCCAGCTGCAGTATAGATAAAGCTTTCAAATAGCTTGAGATTAGTGTTCTGTAGTACTGTAGTTCTCCAGATACCAAAATAAGATCCACTTGGTCACTAAGAAATTGGCTGTGCTAGTCTGAATAAACCATTTCTGTTCACATGGACGGATCAAAAATGGGTTGGATTTAGTACTATATGGGTCTAATATATTATCCAGGCCCACAGTTTACCTCTAATCAGAAGTAAATGGTTGACCCTGTCAGGACGTCAAGCCAGCACTATGAACTGGTATGAATAGCCAAGCTAAAAGGGCACTTTGTTCATTCTATTGACAAATTAATAAATTGGCCCAAATTTTAACAAGTGTTTCAAGTTAGCTGCTTTGCCTAAAGTTCCTGGTCTCAGAGCTCTTATGCAAATTTCTAATCTGCTGTGATTTTTCTCACAGTGACCTTCCATGAAACTCTACAAGTAGTTGTACATTTTCGTAACATAGGACTACCATCGTCTGGAAATGCTATGACTGTATTGTTTTTTATATACATATATATTGTAAATACACCTTGCTGTTTAATGTCAGTATATATGAAAATTCAGATGTGACCATTGCCATATCAGAAGAGATTCCTAGCACAGAGTAACCCGATTCCTCTACAGCCACCAAGAAAAACACCTGTTCTCCTCACAACTGGAATAATTGTTTGTTATAGGCCTCAGGTAAATCACTGAGAAAATATCCTGACAACTTAAAGCTATCTCTGAAATGTTACAGAGTTTCAGCATTATTTCCAAGAGATCCCTTTCTCCTCTTTTCCTTCCTTTTGCAAAAGCTTAATAAAGCTCCCTTTTCTCCCTACATTTTTACTACTTTTCTCCCTACATTTTTCCTTCATTTTGCAAAAACCTAATGAAGTCCTCTTTTGTCTCTAAATTTTTTACTACTTTTCTCCCTAGATTTTTTCTTAAAAAGATAATTCTAATTTATGATCTTACTTTAATTATAGATAACACCAATTCTAGTACTCAGACTCCAGTATCTTCAATGGACTTGGGATATGTCTTATAAAAGCATGTCAGGTGTCCATTTAAGAGTTACTAAGAATGGGGAATCCAACACAGCCTTGCACACATTCCTCCAAAGTTTTAATTCCTTTCAAGAGCAAAAAGGCAACAAGATGCCTTATTACCTGACTGATTTTGCTAAATTTCAACTTCTACCCTTGGATCTTGTGGTAACTTTTTATTGCTACAGTAGATAAGCCTGCCTAAGGTTTTAAGATATTCTTTTTAAACCTTACAGATAATTAGCAATTGCTACCAATGTGGTCAATAGCAAGTATCTCCACAGAATGCATTTGTAAATTCATGATGCTACACTTTTAAGATGCCGTAAGTGATAAATACTGTTGTCGATACACTACAGGTCTTTATACAGTTGATCTCATTCTAGGTCCTGGGGATTTTGCCAGGTTCTTCTACCTATATTTTCATTTATATGTACACTGTGCCTTATAAACATAGAAAAAACTCATCCAAATTTTACTTACTCTTTTTAAATAGGCATATGTGTGTTTGATCAATACAAAAAGATAGACAATTTTCTGATCACAAAGGCTTTAAGCCCGATGAAAAAGTGTAACTGAAAAGCAAGCAGAGAGATTCCCACAAGCCTTTTAACCCTCTGTCTTGGTTTTGACCTATATGGCAACAGAGCATCACACAGCCTCTTGCTCACCCCACACCACACACTCTCATCATCCTTAGGATGGTAAAATCCCCAGCAAGACGGAAGGAGAAAAGAAAACCAAAGGCTATGTGCATTGAGACAAGGACAGGGAGTGCTCACTGCCAGTTATGGTTCTGGGCAAAACAGACTTGAATACTTGACTTAGGGAAGAAAACAAGAACAGTTTATCCCACTACCAACTAAAACCAGAACAGATAGAAAGTTAAAAACAAAAAAACAACAGAGAATAGAAGGAATAGAAGGGGGATTTGTTTTCATTTTCCTTTTTTTTTTTTTTTGTATGAGCAATGCAACCAAAATACTTATGAGATAGAGCTAGCATCTACTCAAGATAGTGTATGCTTCTAACTGTCTTAGGGCACATTGCAGAATATATGAGAGAAGTCTTGAAGTCTCTCAGATTCCATTACCACTCTCATCGTCACCTCTTTTTGCTGAAGATGCTTCAAGGGCTAGCAAATTTTACACAATAGTATTGACTGAAAAGAGTAAAAAACTGATTTTGGGTTTAGGCCTTCGAATGAGTCAAATTGGCGTCAAAAAAACACATGAGAATGAAGTCTCAGCATTCAGTTTTCCTTAGGACCTTTAGGATCTTTCCTGAAAGGGGGTTTCTTGGCTCCAGAGGGAGAGAAGGTAACAGTGAAAGAGATCAAGAAGACAAAGCAGCATATGGTAGTGGAAAGGATGGTATCATATAGCGAGCTGAAAGCAACAGAAACCAATAAATATCTCACAAGTATGTGAATAGTACAGATGATTATGGAGGAGGAGCATTCTTTCATAGACTGGAGTTTTTCCTTTTATTTAAGGAACAGACAAAGCACTCCCTGTCATACACCCACCTCTCAGAGGAGGCCATTTGTCAGCAATCATAAAATAAACAATTATGACCACTAAGTAGGAAGGACTAGAGTTGAGTATTTCAACCAAAGTCTGAAAGCCAGAAACCCCTGCTGCTCTTTTCTGGCTTTTTGATGTGCTGTTGTCATTTTATAACCCCACATCCTAGTTGCTGTGTTTCCATTGTAACACCTCTTAGAACATTACAGGCCCCAAAGCAACACGTTTTAATTTTCTCAGAACAGATTCAGGCTGGAAACTGAACTTATATCATTTCCTATACTGCTTGGGAAGGTAAAACTTTGGTAATTACAGTTTGAATATTGCAATACCTCTTCTCCTGGGACTACATTTACCATGAAGTTATTAATCTTTGGAGCCTATTCTTGTATGAGCCAATTGATACATTGACAGCATTGTGGTGCTCCATAAATAATATTTTAAAATAAAGTCCACGAACACTGCAGTCCCAAAGATTTATGAACAGCATTCTGGACATCAGGTTTTAATAATGGCAGGCAGTGCATTTGAAATTTTTATATGAATACTGATGAGTTAAGGGCTAGGTTCAGTCCTCAATGGAGTAATGGGACAAAGAACTTGGCAGTAAAGCTTTTAACTTTATTTCTTGCAGTTGTGTGCTGTTATGGCACTGCAGGTTTACAAGAGGAGAACTTGGCATATTTTCACAGCATTGTTCCAGGACCTCATGTGTTTTCACATCAACAGCCTACCCCTAACTCCTATCTTTCCAACAATAGTCGTACACTGCAGTTGTAAATAAAGGCTGGTCAGAAAGCCCTTGGAAGAAGCCAGGCTCTGCTGACACTCTGGTTTCAGCTGCATTGTCATCCTAGGCTGCAGGAGGATCAAAGCAAAGCCAATGCTGACAAGGTTCAGAAGTAGCAAATGTGTTTTTATAGAGTTGTTTCAAAATGTAACTGATTCTCATTTAAAACACATTTACAGCTATACAAACATTGTCTTTAGATTATAAGTCCTTCCTTTGCAGAAAATATTTTCATAAAATCTTTAGGTTTTGCCAGTGTTTTTAACAATCAGAACAGACAGCTTTAAATGTCACAATATAGACAGAAGACCTTCCATCACAGTATGTAGCCATTGTAATCCAGACCACTTCCTTATTTCTTATCTCTGATATCTATTTTTTTATGTTTGATCTTTGTGGGTTTGATTGTTTGTTTGTTTGGTTTTTTTTCCAGAAGGCTTTCTGCTTTTTTTTTCTCTAGAATCGAGTTCACACAGTCACCAGCGATCAGAAAACTACTTTTTTTTTTTTTGCTACTTACTTAAGCTTGACATTTTATACAAAAAATAAGTAAATAAAACCAACTGAATAAAGAAGAAAAGAAACAAGGATGATGAAAACACCAAGTAGTTATTTATTGCAAGTTAAGAAGAGGCCTAGGCAGCATGGCTCCCACATTGTCACATTATGCAAAGGGAAGCCTCTGCCTCTTTCCCTTCTTACCCAGATTTTGTTTGTTAGTGAGAAACTGCAAGCAAAAAGTTACATTATCTATCATCTGAACAGAAAACTACAAATTTTTGTTTAGGTTTCAGGTGAAAAAGACATCCACATTTGGAGTAGAGAGTTTGAGAAATAGGAAAATAAAACTGATTTAAAGGCATCCTTAGCAGAAACAGTATAGATTTCATCTTCATAAATAAATCAGCTTTAACTCTTCATCACAGTCTGAAAAAAATAATTTCTATTAATTTAGAAAAACCTGTTTAAGTGAAAAAAAACCGTTAAAATTGATGATCCACCTTTCTTCACAGGTCTCCATACTAAATCCATTCCTTAAAACAAAAATATGACATTAGAGGGTCAAGACATTAGGGATTTCAATGCTTCCAACAGGATTAGCAAAAAAATATTTTTTCTGAGGATGAACCAGAGGTCATATCTGCCTGAAAGGAGAAAGTGGAGGAGAGGGTATACGCATGGAGAGTCAGTCTTGCTCCTGGTGACAAAGGTCCTGCAGTGGCTTTGGAGGGGCCAGGACAGCATTTCAGGGGCTTTGGAGGGGAGAGGGCAGCATTGCAGGCCATTACAGACACCAGGGCAGCATTGCAGGGGTGTTGGAAGGGTCAGGGCAACATTGCAGCTGCCAGCTGAATCATCACATTATCAGCAGTTTTCTGTCCAGCACACGTAATTCATCCCACTTGCAGCCTGGAGGAAGCCCAGCTTTGCAAGGTTTTGGCATAAGAATTATGGTTAGAGAATCACAGACATGTTGTTACTTAGGCTAGGAACATTTAACTGCCAATTTTACTTGTGTCTGGAGACATCTGTTGTCTTCTGCTTCCCATAAGACAAGTCTTGAAAGGACCAAACTCCACAGGACAAAGATCCAAGTACAGTTAGCTACCAATGTTCTGACAGTACACCATTTTTCTGGAAAATGAATATATTTGGAAAGAAAACAGTTTGCAGATTCTGTATTTCACTTCTATATTTAAAAAAGGAAGCAGTGTTCTTCCATTTAACATTACTTTTCTAAGCTACCTCTAACGCTTCAAAAACATATATTAAGTAGTGGGGAGAGAATTAAAATGTTTCAACCTACTGAATTTCTTTTTTGTCAATGTTTCATTTCCTTAGCTGAATATTTACACATGGATAGAAATACAGGCTTATGTATTATGTAGATGTATGTCTAGAATGTCTTTCAAAAACGTTTCTGAAGTTTAGGGGGCTGGAAAATCTAGAGACGTTCGTATTTGTATATGGATAAGCCATTAGTAGTAGTGCTGTATTTTCTGAAAACCTAGATTAGCGTGTCATTTAGAAAACAAGTATCTTTGCCAGATGGTTTAGATATTCATTTAATTTTTCACAATTTAAAAAGTGCTTCGCTATAATTGAACTCTGCCAGTGAACCCTGCCCTAATTTTCACTGTCACAACACTCATCTGCCAAAATATTTATTAAAACTGTTTTGTGGGGCAAGACACATCTTCTGAATTTCAGTTGCAACCTTGTCAAAGAATCTATTTACACCTAGTGATATGTCATGCTGAAGTCACTATCCAGACAGTATGCAATGTTGTGTTTAAATTTAGTTAATTTTAGGCTTTTCCTGAAATCTTCCTCCTTATAAACCTGTCATAAATGATGATTTCTTTCAATGGTGTCTGGAATAAATGTATATTGGGTTTTGTTATTATATGTGTCATGGTTTAGCAAGGAGCAGCTTCTGCTTGGTAACAGGGGGAGCGGGTTGCACTGAAGACCCAGTAAAGAGTTTTTGGACTCTCCGCTGGCTCCAGGGTTCAGACCCACCTCCAGCCCAGCTGGGCCAATCTGGCGCCTCTGCGATCACTATTTAGGGGACGGGAATTTGAAGTGCTGGCAGGAGGTGTAAGAGTGATACAAGACGGAGGTGACCACGTGGACCCTACAGCCAGAGAAGGAGGAAGGAAGGAGAAGCAATAGACCAGAGACCCCACTGCAAGCTGTGGTGAGAATGCAAGCTGTGCCCCTGCAACCCATGCAGGGCCATGGCAGGACTGAGAGTTACCAGCAGCTCCGGGTGAGTGAGCCCGGACGGGCAAGGGACTATGTGGGGAGACGGCCATGGCCCAGGCTGTGCTGGAGAGCCTGCGGGCCGCAGAGTAGCCCCACACGAGAGGCAGAGAGGAGCTGCAGCCTTTGGGATAAATGCGTGTCAGAGCAGCTCATGCAGGGCTGCCGTGTGTGTGAGGTACCCCACGGACTTGCAGGGAGGATGGGTGCGGAGTCTACCTGTCCTGAGGAGTGGCAGACAGCAGAAGCTATCTGGAATAGACTGACTGAAATCCCCACTGCCTGTCCCCATGGGCCGTTCGGGGGGGAGGAGGTAAAGGGGATCAGGGCTCTGAGCCCGGGAAGAGGGAAGGGGTTGGGAGAAGGTATTTCTTAAAGGGCTGGTCGGACTCTTCATTGTTGTATTACTCTGTGTTGTTTTATTGTGGTTATGTTTTGGGGTTTTATGATCATGTTTTAGTTGGTGTTGCATTAAATTATTTTCTGTTTTCTTCCCCAAGCTGAGTAGCCTGGTCTGTTTTGTCCTGAACCTTAAGCGGCAATTAAGCTCTCCCTGCCCTTTGATAATCCTCAAGTCTTCAGTACTTGAGGCTAATCGTAGTCTTTTGTTCCCTGATGGGCCTTAAACAGGACAATATGGATTGTCTTTTTAATATGATGGAACAGACATCACATAAATAATAATCAGACCTATTTAAATACAAGTTTATAGAAGAGAAAATTTATTGATGATTCAAAAGTAAAAATTCTTTAAAAATATGTGTTTTACTAAATATATCTCAGAATTTTGTCCCCTTAAAAAATAGTTTTCTCTAAACACTATACAGCCAAAGCAAAGTGCTCACAAATTTACTAATAGCCTCGAAAATATATGTTTTTATATATGAAACCTTTGTCTGATGTAGAGCTTTATAATAACATGTGCTAATAAACCTTATACTAACTTATCGCAATAGTATAAAGCTTATTTTTCAGACAGGACAAAATTCACACACAAGCTGGAAAAGGTCACGCTTATCTCCTCACACAACACCTCCGGGGTCCTCCAACTTCCTTGAGGGCAGAAACCGGTTCTGGGAGGGGCCAAGCGATATCTGAAGATCAGGGGTGAGAAAGCCTCAGGACTTATCAGCCTTCACCTCCCAAGGCCCCAAAGGCCATCACCAGCCATCACCGGGAGACATCACTCAAATGAAAGGAAGGAAAGACCTAATTTACATGCAAAATCGGGAACAGGTTGTGTCTTTGTCTAGGCGATAATGTCATCATATGATTTTGTAACTTTGTAACAAATATAAGTCAAGCAAGTTGTCGAGTCGGATGGGGTGCGCACGTTTATGGTGGAGCGATCCCCCGTGCGCCCTGCGCCGAATAAACATACCTTCTTTATAACTCTTTGAGTTATAGAGTTTGATTCCTCAAGTCATGTCCCTGAAAAGCCTCCCAGTCTCAAAAAATACTGTTACACAGATACTACTTACGTGAAGACTTATTCACCTATACCAGGAAATTCCCCAGTAAGTACAAGAAAAACAAAATCTGGAGTGGAAGAGGCGATTTTCTAAACGGCTCAAGTGATTTTTTTTCTGTTTGTATGAGTGATATGAAAGCAGCATCCTTTCACTGTCATGATAGATTTTCAAGTGACAAGCCTTAAAGGCTAGTTAGAAACAAAGTGATCACAATAACCTCATGACCTCATAGTCCAGCCTGTGCTTTATTTGATCAGAGTTTTGTAGACAATTGAGGGTAATTTGAACTGACTCTGAAAACCACAATTTTCTGTACAAATGACATATTATTCTGATGGCACAAAACCAACAGCAATTTCATGCACTCAAAGACTCTTTGGAAACTGTTGACTAATTACATCACATTAGTAACAGGACAAAAATTCACACAAGATAGGTTTAATTTTGTCCCTTTAATTATTTTTCTCATTTCCATCAAACCTGCTTAAAATGTTCAGAGGCAAAAATGTTCATAGACAGGGACACCTTTCTCTTAACAATTAATACCAAGAGTTGCTGTCAAACACACATCAGTTCTATCAAGCAGCTCTATCAAGCAAGAAACTACCAGAATGTAAAGAGTTGGGATGGGATATGCCAGAAACCACTTTTTTTTTCCCTAAATTTGATTTGACTAGAAAGTTCCTGCTAAGTGCCAATTATCAGCTGATAGGAAAAGAAAAAATTTTGTTAGATGCATATGTTAGTGTCACTAGTACAGCAGGGCAATAGCCAGTCTCATCAAATCACATGAGAAAAATCTTCATTTATAGACCACATAATCCAGTAGCTTCAGGAAATAATATTATACTCTTTCCCAGAATTCTTTGTTTTCAGAGCATGTAAGATTGAAACAAATATTAAAAAAACAAAGTAAACATCAAAATCAAAACAAAACAGTTCCACATGCAACATTTGTGTTTTAAAGGACAGCTTGGGACTCATGAAATTGTCTTTAATACTCTGTTGAATAACAATTTTCTCTCTTTGAACTGCTGATGTTTCTGGATAGTTAAAGCATTATCTTTCATGTGGGTTTTCTGAGGAGATCATGCAAACAAAATATATATTTCTATTTTATAATTATTCAAGTCCTGCAAGTGAAAGAAAGGAAAAAAATTGAACCAAAATGGCGTCAGAAACTGCAGGGTAAAACTAAGGACATTACTCCCCCCCCGCCCCACGCTATCAGGGTGACCTGGGTTGGGGCTTGTTTGGGGGCTCGTCCGGGATGTCGACGAACACCTCAGGAAACAACGACCCCTTGGAGGTGAGCTTTTTGTGTGAATGTGCTTGTGGGTGTTTGTGAGTGTGTGGCGCCACATGAGTGACTGAAAAGGAATTTTTATGCTGCTATAAAATCTTATGCTGTTTTAGGGATACACTACATGTCTTTACGAATGTTCTTGTGCATTTTGCTTGGGAATCTGGTTTGTACTGTGGGTGTCTTGCTGAGCTATATCTTGGGGGTTTGTTTCGTGTATATTTTGGAAGGCTGGTCTGTGTCTCTTTGAATGTTTTAGTGAGTGTTGTTTATTTCGTATACGCCTGGGAGTTTGGATTGCAGGACTTATTCTTTTTTGTCGTCCTTCCGAGCCGCGTGAGAATAGTTGCGAAAAAAAAAAAAAAACACCGAAGTAATCTAGCCTGTAAGAATAAGATCTGTTTGAAGGAAGCAAAATACCCGACACTGGTCTGAGGACAGAGATCGTGGGTTAGAGTCCCACCCCTGGTTGTGGGTTTAAGTCCCACTCGTGGGTTAAAGTCCCGCTTTTGGTTCACTTGGCGTGTTGGTGGTTTGGGATCGTTGGTATTTTGATGCAGCTGTCACTGAGGACCGTGAGGACTCAGTGACTGCGGGGATAGACGTGTCCAGAACCGCAGGCTGCGGCCCTGAGGGACGCCTCAAGGGTGGAAGGGAGTCAGGAGGGTCTGACTGCCCGGAATTCAGTGAACCACTGGTCTTGTTTCTGTGGTCTTGTTTCTGTTAATGAGGTGTCGGTATCGGTATTTAACAGGCGATTGTGGTCTTTGTTGAATGGGAAGGAGAGGCCTCAGGCCATCTGAAGTAATGCTTCAGTCTTTGCTGTCTGAGTGCAAACAAAGTTGGTTGGAAACAGGCTCGGTGTTAGTGTTTTTCTTTGTTTTCGTGCTAGGAAGTCTCGGTTTTTATTGGAGTAAAATGGGTCAAGCTGAATCTACTCCTTTATCTTTGATTCTGGACCATTGGGCGGACCTTACGTTAATTGTAAAAAAGGGAAAATGGCAAGTCTATTGTGAAAGTGAATGGCCCACCTTTAAAGTGGGCTGGCCTCGGACTAGTACTTTTGATATCACAACCATTCGAGCAGTCCAGGCTATTATCAAGGGAGGGCACCCGGACCAGGTACCTTACATCTCAGTATGGGAAGGCATGGTTCTCTACCCCCCATAACTGGGTTAGACCTTTTCTCCCCCCGCGGGGATTAATGGATTTACCCGCAGAAGTCAGTGCCTTGACATTAAATACTGGGGAAAGGGCTGACCAAGATAATGAGGAGAAAAGTGAGAAAAGTAAAAAAGAACCGCCCAAAATTTACCCTGAAATAGAAGGGCCTCCTGAATGGCCCACGGCGCCACCGCCAGAACCAATTCAGCCCCCTCCTTATTACCCCCCCCTTCCTCAAGTGCCTGCAGGGGGACCGTCCGCCAGCACCCGCAGCAGGAGGGGGGCATGGGCGGATGGGCCTGATTCGACCGTCACTTTGCCTCTTCAAGCGGTTGGGCCACCCCCGGTAGACCAAAATGAGTTGCAGGTGTTGCAATATTGGCCTTTTTCTTCATCTGATCTATATAATTGGAAAACTAATCACCCTCCTTTTTCAGAGAATCCTGCTGCTCTTACAGGTTTAGTCGAGTCTCTGATGTACTCCCATCAACCGACTTGGGACGACTGTCAGCAATTACTAAACACCCTCTTTACCACCTGTTCGTGATCCTGCCGGGCGACCAACGCTGACGGCGGCAGAAGTCGATGAGGCTTTTCCTTTGACACGGCCGCAGTGGGACTATAATACAGCAGCAGGTAGGGAACGGCTGTCCATCTATCGCCAGGCTCTGGTGGCAGGACTTAGGGGGGCTGCAAGGAAACCTACTAATTTGGCTAAGGTAAGGGAAATTATGCAAGGTTCTAACGAACCTCCCTCTGTGTTCCTTGAGAGGCTTATGGAAGCCTATCGGATATACACTCCTTTTGATCCGACATCAGAAGGGCAGAGGGCGTCTGTTATTATGTCATTTATTGGGCAGTCTGCCCCAGACATAAAAAGAAAATTGCAGCATATAGAAGGGTTACAGGACTATACTCTTCGGGATGTGGTAAAAGAGGCTGAGAAAGTATATCATAAGAGAGAAACAGAGGAGGAGAAACAAGAGAGAGAAAAAAAGGAAAGGGAGGAAGCAGAAGGGAGAAGACAGAAGCGTCAGGATAGGAATTTAACTAGGATTTTAAGTACAGTAATACAAGAGGGAAAGCGACAAGGAGCAGAGAGATCTAGACAGGGAGGGAACCTGGGCGGCAGTCAAAGGCAAGGGCCAAGGAGACCCGGAAGAGGACGGGCGCCCTTGGAAAATGATCAATGTGCTTTTTGCAAAAAGAAGGGACACTGGGCCCGAGAATGCCCTAAGAATAAAGGGTTGAAAGTCATGATCTTGGAAGACGAAAATTAGGGGAGACGGGGCTCGGCCCCCCTCCCCGAGCCTAGGGTAACCCTAAGTGTGGGGGGGACTTCTTGATCCATACAGGAGCTGAATATTCTGTACTCAAGAAACCAATGGGAAAAACAAAAGAGAAACAGACTCTGGTAATTGGGGCCACCGGACAAAAAATAAATGGGATTGCCCGAGGGGTTCTGACTCAGGCCTTTGGTCCGTGGAAACGCCCAGTGGCCTATTTACCCATTATCAAAGCCTGCTGTTAACAGATCGTATTGTTTTCGCACCACCGGCTGTCCTGAATCCGGCCACCCTGCTGCCTGAGGTAGGGAATCTTCCTGTCCACAGCTGCGAGAATATATTGGAGAGACCGGTATTCGGGCAGATCTCCCGGACCAGCCCTTGCCAGGGGTGCAGTCGTGGTTCACAGATGGGAGTAGCTACCTCGTGGAAGGTAAGCGAAGGGCCGGAGCAGCAGTGGTAGATGGGAAGAGGGTCATATAGGCCAGCGCCTTGCCTGAAGGGACCTCAGTACAGAAGGCTGAATTAATAGCCCTGATACAGGCCCTAAGATTGGCAGATGGGCGACTGATTAACATTTACACAGATAGCCGGTACGCCTTTGCAACAGCACATGTACATGGCGCCATCTATCAACAGAGAGGACTATTAACCTCAGGGGGAAAAGACATAAAAAACAAGGAGGAAATACTAAGCCTCTTGGAGGCCATCCATCTTCCGAAGAAGGTAGCCATTATACACTGTCCTGGGCACCAGAAAGGAACAGACTTTATAGCAAAAGGGAACCAAATGGCCGATAAACATGCCAAGGAGGCGGCCCAAGGACCCATGATCCTACTGACCAAAATCAAAGAACTCACCTCGGTGGGAAGCTCAGAAACCAGAGAAAAGGTCATCCTGTCTGAAGAAGAGAGTGTGGCCTACCTTACTCGTATCCACCAATTGACCCACTTGGGACCTGAGAAAATGACTGTCTTGGCAACTAAATCACAATATACGATACCAGGATTGCACAGGTTAGCCGAGAAAGTGGCTCATAGCTGCCGAGCATGTGCGATAACAAACGCCGGGTCCAGCAAGGGACCCAAAGGGACCAGATTGCGGGGGGACCGCCCCGGTTCTTACTGGGAAATTGATTTCACTAAGGTGAAGCCTGCCAAATATGGTAATAAGTATTTGTTAGTGTTTGTAGATACCTTTTCAGGTTGGGTAGAAGCTTTTCCAACAAGAAAAGGCTCAGGTGGTGGCCAAGAAAATCTTACAAGAAATTCTACCTCGGTTCGGAGTCCCCAAGGTAATTGGGTCAGACAATGGACCTGTCTTTGTCGCCCAGGTAAGTCAGGGGCTGGCCAAACAATTGGGGATTGATTGGAAGCTTCATTGTGCTTACCGGCCCCAAAGTTCAGGACAGGTAGAAAGGATGAATAGAACTATAAAGGAGACTTTAACTAAGTTGGTTACAGAGACCGGTGGGGGTGATTGGACAGCCCTTCTCTCCCTTGCTCTATTCCGCGCACGAAATACCCCGAGACCCACGGGGTTGACCCCCTTTGAGATTATGTATGGGGCGCCCCGCCCATTAATGAGACTTTGGGGAGCTGGGCACGTCCTGATGATGATATTGTTATGTTTGTTGTATTAGTGGCTATGATTTATGTTGTCTACAAGTGTATTTTAGGAATCATTGCCAGAGAAAAGCGCAGCATCAGCCGACTTATGGGAGAAGGTTACCTAAGAAGAGGGCTGAAGTAGCCTGAAAACCTCTGTCAGAAAAGGCTTGAGAAGAGACTGGGGATCTGCGTGGATGGCTCACACTGATCAACCTGGTCTCCAGCCTTGCTTTGTTACAATAATTAGTAGACTAGTTGTTTTTGTTAGAAGATAGGATTGGTAATAAGACCAACTCAAGTACCCTGGAGCGTGAACATGAATTCTAAGATTAGAATTATTAACAAAAAGGAGTGGGGAATGAAAGAAAGGAAAAAAATTGAACCAAAATGGCGTCAGAAACTGCAGGGTAAAACTAAGGACATTAGTCCCCCCCCGCCCCACGCTATCAGGGTGACCTGGGTTGGGGCTTGTTTGGGTTTTGGCTCGTTTGGGCATGTCTGGACATGTTGGGGTTTGTATCGAATGGAACTGCGCAGGTGTGCTGGGATTTTCCACTCTCCTTCCCCACACTATTGATGTGCAGATGTGCTGGAATTTTCCGCTCTCCTCCCCTCTCTATATAAACCCTCCCCGCCGGGCCTTGGGGTCGCCTCCTCTATCTCCTGCGTGAGGTATGAGGCGGCCCGGAGCTCCGAAATAAAGCCACCTCGTGCGTTTGCAGCAAGCTGGTCTCTCGTCTTCCTTGAGGTGATCGCTGTCCGTTATTCAGAGCGAAAGTTCCGAATAAGGAAGCTTTCACAAGGAGGACTGCCATGGGTAAAAGTTATTTTGTGCTGTTGTGGGCACAAGCTATAAGAGTTGACAGCATGACACAGAAAAGAGTTGTCATATAGAGGCCTTCCAAAATCCCTTACCATGATAATGTCAAGCAAATATAAAGGAAAGTAAAATTCTAAAATACTTCTTAACAAAAAGCTATATTTACTCTTGGCATTTTAAATGATCTTCAGCAAAGCTGTGCAGTAAGCAGTTCTTTAATTAATATGAATTAGTTATTTGGATCTTCCAGGCAACTGGGCTGTCTCATTCCAAGATAAGGGGAAGGAAAGCCATAGAAATAAGCTACATAAAAATAAAAATTCTCAAAACAATGCTGAGTTCACTCTGATATTCTCCTGACATGCTTTTGTTGAAGATACACATTTATTTTAGTTAACAACTTATGATGACAATAAATAATCAAACACTTGCTAAGCAGTTGTTAATCACTTCGTAATGGTTCAATCAATTAGCTAAACGTTTGCAAATGATTCAAACACCTATTGATTAAGTAAGTATTCATTTGAATCACATAAGGATCAAACTGCAAGAGTTAATACCACATCTGATGGGGACCTGTTACCTTAACTACAAGACCCTGGTAAATGTATTCATTAGGTTACCTTGGCTGTTACCTGAGTTGTTACTAAAACAAAGGGACTGATATCTTTTTTTGACCAGTCACTGTGATTTTGGACATTCTGTGTTTGTTGGGAACCAATCAAGGTGAAGGGCTAAATTGATAGATGGACATTTCATGCAAATGTGATTCTTTTGTTTGAGCTGTATAAAAACCCTGAAAATGGTAACTAACAATGAAGCAGGTATGGAGGAGCTATTCCACCACCACTCGCAGCCTGCTCTGAAGGAGATGCATTCTCATCAAGGTCACCGTATGAGGCTGTGCTGCCACTCCAGGCTGATTTCAATGAGCTTTTAAATGGAAAAGTTAATTCATGTTTGACAGCAATAGCAAAACCACTGAACCTCAGATACTAGTTCATTATTTAACATGCATCCTAGCCCAAAATTCCACCCCATGTACACTAATCTGCAACTACCTGTTCTGAAGATTTCATTCTAAATTGCTTCCTGTTTATAAGACAATGAATATTTCAGTATTGATTCTGCCAGAGGTATATGGACACAGGGTTGTCTCAACAACTGCTGGAATGGCAGACAGCCCTGCAGTGCACACAGGCTTTCACCTTTGTCAGAAGAGCTCTCTGAGGTGTGCTTGCCTCAGATAATGGCATGAACCAAGAGAAGAGATGGATCTAGTGGCATATCTAGGCTGTTCTTTGCTTCTGAAAATACTGTGGAGTTCCACGGTTTCACATATGATCCATCACTTCTTTTCCACATTTCCATTCTGAGTAAAAGTATGTGAAAAAACATAGGGGACTTTTTTTTTTCAGAGCTGGCATTCAGGACTATTTGAAAAAGAAATGAGAATTTCATTTTTATTCTCAAATTCAACAGTTGCTTGCATTTATGTTCTTCAATGGATAGAGGCCATACTGCAAAGGTTCAATGATATTTTGCCCTATGAAAACTTTATAAGCTTAAAATCACTTATCAAATTCATCATTTGGCTGTCTAAAGGTCAGTTTCTCGAGCTGTAGAAGCAGAGACCAAACTGTCTTGAGCATCCTTGATAGGCAGAAAGTAATATTAAGGGCAGTCATTGTGACAGAAAGAAATCTTGCAAGCATTATAGTTGCTTCTGTCTGGTTTTAAGTCTTGTCTGTTTACGGTACATTGTAGAGAAACACAGTGAAAGAAAATCATAGTAATACACATACCTCAAATAAAGTTACATGCAAAGAAATAATCTTTTCAACATAGATTTTTCTGAATTTCTGCTGAGTCAGTCTTATTACTTAGACTGTCCAAATTTTATATTTCTTTAGTATTAAACTGACTTGCTCTTTATGTTGTGAGATACTTTAATATTAATGATTACTTAAAATACTTTAAAAGTTTTTACCATATGTCCTTGCTGCAAAAGGTTTCAGGCATCAGAAACATATATTTTAACTGAAAATTAACAGTCAGGACCTAATAAACTAACAGGAAAAACCTAAGCAAAGAATGTCAGCATTAAGATTCCTCACAAGATGTGTAGAAAATACTCCCAGCATACCACATTCATTCTTAAAATGAATAGGTTTTATGCAGGTTTCATGTAGGTCACTCAGAAACATGGGGAATGTCTTGGAAAGTAAATATTCCAGATCATTTGAAGCACCAGCAGTTCACGCTGAAGACATATGGGGTTCTTTATGAAACAATGAGAATTCATACAGGCCAATTAGTGGAAAATATATATGGGAGTCATGCTGGATTGGTAAAAAAATCAAGTAAAGTTGATACAAGATAAAAACAGTGGTGTTAAAGATTTCCTAAGACTGAGTAAAATTAACCTACATTACCTTGCACTGTGCAGATAAGCACTGAAGATATCGTTTCACCAAAATGGCTCAAAAGGGAAATCTTTCTTCCTTAAAAAGTTGAATCTGAGAGTAACTATCCAAACAACAAGAATAGGAGATTTGCAATCCTAGTCTCAAATCTGCCAACTATCAGCTGCAGACATCCTTAGTGCAATGAGGTTGCATCAAATTTCCTCCTGGTGTTTTTTCAAGGTCTTCAGGTAAAAGTCTAGCAAACAGAGGTGTTCACATTGCACTGAAAATCATTTTTCTCAGTCACTATTGAGACTTCTTAACACTGTTTAATGAAATCAAATATTCTTGAATTTATATTTGATGTGAACAATCAACTACTCAAAAATAATATCAGCGCTACACATATCATATTTGAAATGTTTGCATGGAAGTTAGTCCAGGTCTTGAAACAAATGTAGAAAGTGAGCAGTATAGTAATGTCATTTTCTGTCTTTATTCCTTAGACAAAAACTCAGTGGAAATAAGAAGTCATTTTTGAATGCCATGTTAGAGACATTCTCTTTAGAGACACTTAGATGCAGAACCGTTTCAAAAAATTGAGTAAAAACTAGTCTATCAGTTATGTATCTCTATGATTATTATATCTATTTTGTTAAAATAAGAGCTATGAAAGCCCTCAAAACAGAAAATGAGATAAAGATATTACTACTGATTACTATTAACTGTTTAGTATTCTTTTAACCAGTAAGAAGGCAAAGCAAATGGCAGCAGTGACAACTACTGACATGTCCATTCAGGTTATATAAGTTTCTTCCTCCTTAAACATGCACACACACTCAAGGGAGCCAAACATAGACACATACTTCCTTGATATTACAGCTTGGAAAAAAAACTTGCAAGCAGATAACTCATAATTCTTCAGGACATACCTAGTACCAATGGGGACATTTTACTAAAAAATAAAGCAACATAGTTGACAAATCACTTCTACTGGGAATGTTTTTTACTGAATATTTTCTTGTGTCGGTATTAGTACTCTGTAAAGCAAAAACATAGTCATTTTTCCATCTGAACAATGTAGTAGGATTTTTCACAAAATGCTTAAGAAGTTGTTTGCAACAGAGATACTGTAGTAAAAGGGCATGTCATTTACTCTAAATTCTGTGCACTCCATTGAATCTGCTATCTAGATACTCAGGAGTCAGAATCAAAGTCTCCACTTAATAATTTTAACATGTTCCTGAAATCACATTAACATTATATCAAATGAATGGCACGGCAAGCAAATAGATAATGTCATAGTTTAAAGTTTTGGACCATTTCAGTGATACTGAATGTACAAAGACAAAAAGCACCACTTCTTCTCAAATCTGTTTATGACATAGAAACAAAACAGCAGTATTAAACATTCACATGAAACAAACTAGGGAAATATACAGAATAAGTAAGAAATTTCTCAGCTTATAAAACTGAGAATCTAGAAGATGAATATCGTCTAGTATCTACTTTGCCTATCTCACTTAAGATTAAATACAAGCCTGTCAAAAAAAAGTAATCACAACTGCTGCCAAGAATCAGATGTTATAGGCATATAAAAGTGGAACCTAAGCAGCTTTGGTCTAAAAATTAAGGTATTTCTAGATCTGTAAATTAGATAAGGAGTGGAGCAAGAGTTTCCCTTATAAAAGTGTGTGACTCATGCTTCTATGCACCACCTTACTTTAGGCAGTGAATAATGTACTATTCAGATGAGAAGATATGGTTTTTAATTCGTTCAGACAAGGGAAACTGGCTGCTATATCTTCTTTTGGTGTTAGCTCCACGTTTTTTCCTTACAACAGTTTTAGCTGTGTAACATTTTGCATTTGACTATTCATTCTTTGAATACCGAGGATGAGATTTCCTTTCCCAGAAGACATTCAGCCATTCTGAAAAGTATCCTCTTGCAATCAGGAGGAAATATTGTGTGGGGAGGAAAGGAAATATGATCATTTTGTCGTTTGTCTTTTGGATATTTTTTTCCTTTCTTCACTGATTTACAAAGTAAAAGCAACTCATACTGAAACACATTCCTTATGATTTCAGAAGAAATATCATCAAAATGACAAATATAAATGATAAATATTTAGCCATAATGTGCAGTATGTTACTACGATCTGTTAAACTATATTAGTAGTTGGTAAAATTTTGGTATTGCCATCACTCCTCTATGTATTTCTCTGGTTTGTGAAGATACATGCCTTTGGAAAATCCCAGTCTCATGTAACTCAAGATCACCTGTGGTCACAATACAACTTCTTTTCCCTCAAAAACTAATACATAAATATGCACCAACAAAAGCAATACAGCTACTTCTAAATGTTATACGTACTTGTTTTAATTGAGGTGTTCTCATACACAAAGCTTCATTTACACAAGTCTTCCAAACAAAGTGCTTCAATGTTAATTGTAAAACTGCAAAAAAAGAACAGTATGCAGATGAACAGAGACAGAAGTTCAATGTGATAAACTATTCTATTAAGTCCTGTCATGAATCACGGCCTTAACCTTTTTGAAAAATTTAATACCAACATGAGACTAAAATATAAATATTTTACAATACTGTAAATCTGAACTTCAAAATAAATTAGCGTTTTCCAGAATTTCTTGAAGCATTTTCTTTCAATTCAAAATGTTGGATGAGATGAAACATGAAGTTTTCTGAATTGATGCTACTGCTAAGCTCAGTAAAAAAGAAGACAACAAAAAAAAAAAAAAAGGAATTTAAGTTCATAACCACAGGAAACAATAGAGTAATTTTGCCCTTACTTATAATTAACAGGTGTTTATCAATAAGTCTGGAAATTATTCTGATATACAAATGTTTACTCTGTGTACAAATAGGTAGATAAGTTCTACTGATTTCTATAGGAAGATGGTACTAGAAAGTAAGATAGATCATCTATTTTATTGACAGCAGGCAATCTGATGTAAGCAGGAGATTGCAGGAAATGATACTACTAAGTTTCTCTGTGTTAAGTGGAACACTGATAGATAGAATAAACTCCCACAATAACTCTAAGTACAAATTTACCCTCGGTGTTTTTATTCTTTAGTGAATATAAACAATTATGTGTATCTATGTTTGTGGGTGTGTGGATGAGGGAAGGGTATGCATTTCTCAAGCAAAAGATAACTTAAAATGTACTTAGCAATTTGAAATGTCTGCAAAGTAGCATAGTTAACAAAATTATGGACACATAAGAGTCAAAAGACTTACAGAAAACACTTTAATTTAGAAGTGCCTAATGTCATTTTTCCAGGAACTAACTAGTTTTATAGCAATCTTTACCTAAAAATATTATTTCTGATAATTAGAAGTAGTGTGATTTCTGTGAAAGAGAAATAAGCATAAAGAGCAAGTCAAAGCCCCTTCCTTGCGTTAACGTCTTTTCTCAGTAGCTTACAACACTTTTGTTTTGGTGTTTCAGCAGTACTCAAGAAATCTAGTTTAAATTAGAAAAATCATATTGTGTTCACTTCTGTGTTGTTCTGACCTCATATCTCATTAATTTTAATCACAGAACCATAGAATCATTTAGCTTGAAATGGACATTTAAGATCATCGAGTCCAAAGGTAAACCTTGCACTGCCATGTCCACCACTAGAACATGTTCCCAAGTGTCACACCTACATGTCTCTTGAATATCAAGGAATCTCCACCACTTAACTGAGCACCCTGTTCTAGTGCTTGACAACTCTTTCAGTGAAGAATTCTGTGCCTAATATCCAGTCTAAACCTCCCCTGGTGCTATCTGAGGCCATTTCCTCTTGTCCCATCACTTGTACCTCAGGAGAAGAGAATGACACCTACCTTGATAACAAGAGAAGTCCAAGGTAGCAGTTCTGCTGACTCCCTTCCTTACTTCTCTCAGAATTGGAAACTGTCATTTTGTGTCACTGTGCCCAAGACAGCGTCCAATCACATCACTCAGAAGTCCTCAGTTCACACACAGGAACTTCAATGGGGCATCTTCCCTTGTTGGCTCCCTGACCAGCTGTGTCAGAAAGTTGTCATCTACACACTCCAGGAACTTCCAGGACTGTTTAATTCCTGCTACATTTCCAGGAGATGTCTGATCTTAAATGACCTTTCCAACCTAAATGATTTTATGGTTCTGTGATTAAAATTAATGGAATATGAGGTTGCAGAGGTGAGATTTAACCCTCCAATATTTCACATGAAGTTTTCTCTGTCAGTATAACTCTTATATCACATGATAGGAAAAAACCCAATCCAAATCACCTTTCAGATTTCCTCAGCAAGAATATTTCTCTTAGATACTTCAGAAAACTTCCATAAACAGACCTGAGATGATAAATGAAAAACAGTACAGTTTGTGAGACTCAAAATAATGAGACATCAGTTTATTGATGACCCTTTATGTACAATTCCTGTGTCCTGGTTTTGACTGAGATACAGTTACTTTTCATCCTAGTAGCTGCTACAGGTCTGGTTTTTTTATTTATGCTGAAAATGGTGTTGTTAACACAGGATGTTCTGTTTACTGATGAGCAGTGCTTGCACAGCATCAAGGCCTTTTCTGCCTCTCATCTTGCCCTGCCAGTGAGTAGACTGGGGATCAATAAGAACCTGTGAGAGACCATGGCTGAGATAACTGACCTGCACTAGCAAAAGGGTTATTCCATATCGTAAGACGTCCTGTGCTGTGTATAAACTGGAGGGAGTTGGCGGGGAAGCACAGATTGCTGCTTGGGCATCATAGGATGAGTGGTAAGCAGTTGCATTGTGCAGCATTTGGCTTTTTTTGTTTTTTCCCTAGGTTTCATTTCTTTGTTGTTGTTGTATTCCTTATCATCATTATATTTTATTTTCACTTTAATTAGTAAACTGTTCTTAACCACAAGCTTTACTTTTATTCCTGATTCTCTTTCTCATTTCATTGGGAGTGGGGAAGTAACGAAATGGCTCTGTAGTGCTCAGTTGCTGGCTGATGTTAAACAACACTTATTTAGGTTTATTCCATAGAAATTTCTCTCCCCATTTCTATCTTTAATGCAGGGTTAGATGTCAGGGATATTTTGTTCTCCCACTTGAGACATCATGGATATTGTAGACAAGTCTCCAGTAGAGGTTCAACAGAAGCTCTTGTTTAAACATTAATCTCAGGGATACTCACTGATGTCTGTCTTTCCATACCTTCTTCATTTTTCCCCTCTACCAACACCAACTGAACTAACAAAAAAAAAGCTTTAAAAACCTCATTGAACTAGCAAGTTCAAAATATCACCAGCCTTTAAACAGACAATAACTAAAACCCCTGCACATTTTCCGCTTTGTATTCCATTCAACATCCACTCCCTATCATTTATTCCCTTTCATTTCACTTCTCTCACAGTAGTTCCTTTTGCTACAAAGCTGCATCCTTGTATTATGTCTTGATCTCTCATTCCGCAAGTACTGGTTACTGCTGATTCAGTTGCAGGTCATTTTGTTACCATCTCTTGAAAGGAAGTAGCTAGGACCTCTCTTTCAGTTAGAGTGCTCAGTGATTCGCCCTATTCTCATACTTTATCTTTAAACTGCTCAAAATATAGAAGTTAATTGCTTCCTAACTACAAAAAGATGACTGATACATTTCGCAGTGTAGAGGTTGCATTTTCAAAACTCTTCTCTTAACTTCCAACTCTGATTATTCCTCAGAAAGTGGAAAATCAAACCAAACACAAAATAGTACATAAATAATTCAAACATGCAAGCCTAGTCAGAAGAAGACTGGAGAAATAATGAGATAAAGCTTTGTTTGAGTGCATAAAAAACTAGTAAAACAAGTATCTGTGCTACAGTTTCTGTCATCTCCTAGCTAAGGTTAGATTTCACCAGGCTAGGCGGTGAATAGAAATGAGATACAGTCCCTGACTATAAAGACGAAGAAGTCCCTGTCTGTAAAAACAAAACGAAGCTATATTACAAATTTGATTATATTTTCTACAAATCGATTTTCTAATTTCCAGACTATTAAGAACAGAGCATTTAGCAAAAGCAGCAACAGAAACTGTACTTGCTGAAAGATTTACAATGCAGAAAATCTTAATGACAGAAAGTTTTTATTTCTCAGTAATTATTTGAGAGAAAATCTATGTTAAGGTTGTCCTGTAAAGGAAACAAAAGTATTAATTATTTTGAAACAAATTCCCTCCTAGGCTCCCATTAAAAAATTGCAAGTATCTGTTTACTTAATGCATTAAAATCCATTATTTTGCCAAGGACATTCCAGTAATCCTGGGTGGAATATGTTAAAGTTTGTGCAACATAATGGTGGCGAGGAAAAGAGATTTTTAAATGCAGTATACGTACCCTTAATGAAGTATGTCAAGGTTGCTGCAATTGACAGCTCTTCATTGTAAGGGATAATTCCACAGGTTTTAAGCCTTAAATTTAATGACTCCATAAGTTGGACTTCCTAGCAATTTCATTATCCTTTATTCTGGTCACACTAAGAATAAAACTGTATTGTGCAAAACTGTAATGGTTTGGGGCTAGGCTAGTTCAAGTACTTACTGTTGGGCTTGGGTGGTTCAACCTGAAAACACTCTGTAGAAAGTATAACTGTAAATTAAAAATGAAATTTAAATTCGAGAAATCCCTCACCTCACCTCTTATACTGACTCTACAAGTATTCTGAAAGTTTTCTGCATCATTAGGATTAAAATGCATTCATAATGGTTGACAGTTAAATTACTTTAACATGTAGTGTATTTTATAATTTAGATCAGTTTAAATGTTTATAGTGAATTCTACTTTCATGACATGTCTTAAGACTGTCCACTTTTCTTAAAGATTTTAAAGATGATAGAGAACTTAAAGGTCACCAAAGATTATAGAATATAAAAGCCTGAAATGCATACTTCTAATAATAACTGTACAGTAATAACTTAGACAATTAAAATAAATCACAGATTTTGTTAAAAGGTCATTTGGTGTTCAGACACCAGTTTTGAGAGAGATTTGCTGTGCTTTCCACAGGTAAAAACATTTAGACAGATTATATCTGACATATCTATGAAATAATGCAGTCAACTATAAATCCAATATTTGTGCCATTTTAATAAAAGAGTGTAGTAATGTGTAATCACTTTATCTTACGGTAATCACGAGTTTCTCTCCTTCTAATCTCTCCCCATTACTCTGCCCTGGAAGTCTTTTCTTCTCACACACCTCTCTTCTTTCTCTCGTCTTCTCTTTTCCAAGTCTTAGTGCCATACTCTGGGAAGATAGATACATGGCAGTTTGCCACAGACAAATAAATGAGCTTTATTACTGGTACGGCCATACTCTGCATTTTTTGATAGTCACCTTTCCTGGTCCACAACTTGTTCAGCCCTTTGGGGACTCCAGGAGGAAAGGATGTGCTCAGTTTCAGTCAGAGAGTGGGGCTAGCTTATGCTTTACACAGCTAGAAATTACCTCCTGGCCAATTTCAGGAGTGAGAAGAGAGTGTGTAGGGTTTATGATTCATATGAATCATAGAATAATCGGGATTGGAAGAGAGCTCATTTAGTCCAACACTCCTGCTAAAGCTGGTCCATCTAGATTAGGTCATAAAGGAACGCATTCAGACAGGTTTTGAAAACCTCCAGAGAAGTAGATTCCACAATGTTTCTGGGCAGCTGCTGCCATGGCTCCCACATTCTCACAGAAAGAAGTTTTTCTGTGTGTTTAAGTGGAACTTTTTGTGTTCCAGCTTATGCCCATTACCCTCAGTCCTGTCACCGGAGACAACAGTAAAAATTGTTGCCTCGTTCTTTTGACATACGTGCTTTAGATACTCATAAGTGTTGATGAGGTCCTCTCTCAATCTTTTCTTTTCCTGGCTAAACAGCCCCAGGTCTAACACCTCTCATGACATTCCTTTCTCAAGCCAGTTCACATCCCAATGAATGGCAGCACAGCCTTCTGGGGAATCAACCAGTCCTCCCAGTTTGGTGTCATCAGCCAACTTGCTGAGGGCACACTTTGTTCCCTCATCTAGGTCATTGATGAAGATGTTGAAGAAGACTGGCCCCAGAATCAGTCTCTGTGGAACTGCACTGGCCACGGGACTTCAACTTGACTCTGTGGCATTGATCACCACCCTCTAGGTTCTCTCATTCATCCAGTTCTTGATACATCTCCTCATCTACTCATCCAACCCACACTGCCTGAGCTTTCTGAAGAGGATGTAATGGTCAAAAACCTTGCTGAAGTCAAAGGTAGATGTCATCCACTTCCCTTATCTAGCCAGAGGGTTATCTCCAGATAATATGAAGAAAATCTACTAACCTTATCCCATCAGGAAGAAAGGATTAAACCTGATAGCCTTCTATGATGGCATAGCTAGATGAAAGGAGAGCAGCAGATGTCATCTACCTTTGATTTCAACAAGGCCTTTAACTCTGTCTCCCATAACTTCCTCATGGGAAAGCTCAGTCTGTTTGGGTTAGATGAGTGATGGATCAGCATCAGCCAATACATCAGAAGGCTGAGCTGCCATTCAGTGAGATCTTGACCAGCTTGAGACTTGGGCAGAGAGGAACCTCATGAAGTTCAACAAGGACAAGTGCAGAGTCCTGCATCTGGGAAGGAACAACCCCATGCACCAGTAGAAGCTGGGGACTGACCTGCTGGAGAGTAGCACTGCAGAGAGACACCTGGGAGTTTTGATGGACAGGAGATTAAAAATGAGCTAGTAATGTGACTTTGTGGCCAAGAAGGCCATTGGCATTCTGGGATATATTAAGAAGACTGTGGCCTACAAGGCATGGGAGATTTCCTCCCCCTCTTCTCTGCCCTGGTGAGGCCTCATCTGGAGTCCTGTGTCCAGTTCTGAGCTCCCCAGCTCATGAGAGACAGGGAAGTGCTGGAGACAGTCCAGCGCAGGGCCACCAAGATGATCAAGGGACTGGAACATCTTTCATACGAGGAAAGGCTGCGAAACCTGGGGCTGTTCAGCCTGAAGAAGAGGAGGCTAAGGGCAGATCTCCTTAACACAAGTATATTAAAAGCATGGATGTCAAAAGGATGAGGCAACACTTTTTCTGTTGACTCCAGTGTCAAGACAAGGGGCAATGGACATAAGCTGGAACACAAAAAGTTCCAATTAAACGTAAGAAAAAACTACGGTAAGGGTGAGGGAGCCCTGACACAGGCTGCCCACAAAGGTTATGGAATTCTGTTCTCTGAAAGTTTTCAAAACTTGCCTGGACATGTTCCTTTGAGACCTGATCTAGGTGAACCTGTGTGAACCTGCTTTATGGACTAAATGATCTCTAAAGGTCCCTTCCACACTTAAAATAAATATAAGTTTTTATAACAAATTTAATTAATACAAATATACTCTTTACTCTTTTGATACAGAATACTACTGTTTATTCTAGGTTAAAGTATGTGGCTCTTGGAGACTACATTTTTGAAGGAAGAATCTAAAAAGCAGCTTTTGCTGATTTCAAGATATGACATATGACAGAAAATATTTTGGCTTGTTTTTTTATTTCTTTGAAACAATAACAACAAAAATAACAACAAAAATACCCCACACAAACTCACCTGCTATGCAGTACTTGATCCCTTCTACTTCCATACCAAGAAAACTAACCCTCTCAGCCACAACAGCTGGTGTCACATCCCAGAGACGACTATAGTCTGGGATAGTTTACGCTGAAAGTGGATCCTGAGCAGGAAATATAGGATACCAAGAGGCTCATCATGTAAAGTGTTTTGCAGTCCTAAAGGCACAGCTGCTGTTGTGCTGTCTGGAGGAAGGAACATATCAGCAGTAGCAATTAGTAACAGCTTTGCTTATGATGCACTCACAGCACAGGGGGTACTTTTATCAGGTACTCAGCACAAGTTTTATCTGAAAGCTTCAGTGCTCCCATGCCATCAGAGAAATTATAATAGTTCTATATACATATGTTTTTAGTGCGATTAGAATAAATCTTCTTTTTATTCTTGCCATTTATGTTACATTAAAAGCAGTCATTTAAAAAGGAAAGAAAATACACAAGGTGGTGGATGCATTCCTGCCTTTCTGAGCAAACTAGACATGGTATGATCTGCTTCTTTCTGTTCACAGACTATTGCCATATTTTGGGTAGAAACATGGCCATGATAGGGGAAAAGGCACTGTGCATGCATCCAACAGGTATGTCTCAACCAATTCTTCAAAGAGCAGGGAAAACAACCCCAGACTATTTCAAGGGGCAAATGCAGCCAGCTCTTGCTGAGCAGAAGGAAGTTCACAGTCCTCTGGCACACCTAAGTAATTGGCATTCATTGCAACCTCCAGTAAATTAATTTTTTTTTCATAGCAGGAGTTGCTGGTCCTACTGGGGATAATAACTGAATAGACATGATAAATTAAGTTTAATTTGATAAAGCTCTTTCTTAAGCAGGAAATTAATGGGAGCTTTCAAAACATTCAGATAGTCATTTGAATTCCCATTAATATAGTTAGTTGCCACACTGCAGCAATCTGGGACTCCTTACAGCAGCAACTGGAAAGCCAGTGTTCTTTAGGAGTGTACTAGTCAGACAAGACTTCACCGACACAATGCTTTGATTTTCAAGATTAGAGGTATTTATGTGCTGAAAAGTAAAAAGAGATTTATAAAAACCTAGGGCAGGAAACCAATTGGGAGATAAGTTTCTTTTCTCTACACACTCTTTTTCAAAAAATAAAGCAAAAAAAATGTCCTAATACATAGTAGGTCAAATATATGCTTATATGCTCTTGTAAGCAGCTTTCCGTTTCAGTTGTAGGCATAAAACAAAAATCTCATTCTTCAGTTTTCTGTGAGACTCTGTATCCACACTGGTTAAAAGAATAATGTCACATAACCACAAACACCTTTGTTTCTGTGTCTTTCAAACATACACTTGCTCTCCTGACAACCACTTCTTTCTCATCACCAACAATCAAGAATGAACATTTAGCATGAGGATCAATCCTGTAAATCTCCTGACCTAGGAAAGACAAAGCAAGATTGGAAAGGGTTCAGCAGTGGCTGCCAGTCTTGATGTGGAGGCCTGTGAAACAACCAAAGAGCTACTGAGAGAAGAGATCTTTTTCATGACTTGCTGAACCGTATAAGTAAGGATGAAGCATTCTACTTCATTGATACTATTTATATAGCATGAAAAAACATTTTTTTTAGTAAAAGCTATATTCCACACACTGATTTCTTCTTTTCAAGGGGCAGAATTAACAGAATTGATGTTTTCACACCTATTTTCAATGAGAAAAAAAAAAATGAAAAAAAATTTAAAAAGAAAACCCCACAGGTGGGAGAAGCTGCTTCTTAAAACAGTTTTTCTTCACTCATATCAGATCTTTAGCACAACACTATTAAAAGTTAAACCTATTCATAATAGATTCCTTCCTCATCATTATGTTCCTGCACTCCAGCACAGAAACTAGTACTATCCTGCTCTTTGGGAGTGAACCTTCATCTCTGAAAGGTGGAAAAGAAAATTCCTGAAATCTTAGACTATACTGATTGCAATTAATTAGCTATTCAACTGAAGTCTATAGCCAGATCAGTTTTAAATAGCTGAGCACCAGAAGGATAAATATATGACAGCTGCAGCAGCTGGGAAGCAAAGGCTTCACTACAAATTGGAAGGGCATTGAATTTTCTTTCCTTTTGGCAAAACGGAAGAAAACTCACTGCTTTAGAGCAGACCACAGCTGTTCTTGTGGGAGCAAGAGCATGGGACTGTGTGAGAGATTGGGAATGACCTTCCCTGATGCACAGGAAGGAAATAACTGTTCACACCACAGACATCAACAGCAGCAATTAAGGTAAGTGGAGACAACAAACAAGCAGAGCAAGAACCTGAAAACAGTGTGCAGTCTGTCTACAGATGCCAGTGAAGCACAGTTCACAGTAAATACCTTATTTAATTGCTCTGCTAAGCAAAAGTCTTCTAGACATCACTATAGAGAGAAGAAAATGAAAGTAAATGTCAGGTTTATATGGCATCGATTATAAGCTTGAAATAATACATGGATATTACATTCTGCCCACTTGATCAGCTTACACTACACAAGATTTAGTTCTGCTTTAATATTGATTAAAGAAGGCCCTTCTTCCTCGCATATGGGGGCAGGAATTAAGATCACCAATTACCACATATTTGTCTGTGGTTACTAAGATATTTATTAAGGTTTGAGTAAAAAACATTAACTTCTAAGTAAAGCAGAGAGAGTATGCCCACATATAATTTTAACAACTTGCCCTGATAAAAGAACATAAATTCCTCCCATCCTGTCTTCAGTGCTTGGAAATGATAGTCTAAGTAACATTAAAAAGTAAGTAATCTGAATTTTTATTCCACTCTCCTCTAAATAGCCAGATTTACCAAATACAAGTCCAGCTTTTCATGGTTTGACATGAAGCCGTTTCTGGTAAGGGAGAAGGAAGATGGCTTCTGTAAGAAGTTGCTCAAAACTCTCCCCAGCTCTGAGCCAGAACCACTTCTGGGGCTGAGCCAATTAGACACCTCCACGATCACTTTTTAAGAAGCAGCTGGAAGAGGAGAGTTCTTCTTGTTTCTTCCTTCTTCTGTCCCTTCTTTTCCAGCTCATTGTGGTGCAAGGAGTGGGAAGAAAAAGAGAAGCAACCATGTGGACTCCAAGGTCAGTGAGGGAAGAGAGGAGGAGGTGTACTGGAGCAGAGATTCCTCTGCATCCTATGGAGAGAACTGATGAAGCTGAGATTTGTTTGCATTTCATTAAAGACCTCACACCAGGGGCAGTGACTCATTTTGCTAAAGACTCCATATCTGGGCAGTGACTATGTCTGGAGGAGGCCGTGTCCCCTGTGAGGGGGCACAGAAGTTGCAACTGTGGGGAGAATCCCACAACAAAGAAGCTCATTAAAGTTATGCCCAGAAGAGACCATGTCACAAGGGAGGGACCCTGTATCTGCAGAAACTACAACTGTGGAGAAGAAACCACACCAGAGAAGTTCATTAAGGACTGCATCCCATGTGAGGGACTCTGTATTGGAGCAGTGAGGAGTCATCCTCATATGAGAAGGGAGAAGAGACAGAGACCATCTGTGAGAGACTAACCACATCCCACATTCCCTGACCCCCCAAGCTGTTGATGGGGGAGAAGGTAGAGATATTTGGAACAATGAGCTGGGCCTGGGAAAAAAGGAGGCATGGGGGAGGGAGATCTTATAGTGCTGGTTGTAATTTTCTCAATCAACCTACTCCCTTTTTGCTGTTTGGTTGGTTCTGTTTCTTGTAGGTAGTAGAATAAACTTTCCTACTTTCCTCTCTAAGTCGAGTACTGGAGTCTGTTTTGCCCAGAACCATAATTGGCAGTGAGCCCTCCCTGTCCTTGTCTTAATCCACAACAACCTTGCTTATCTTTTTCCTTCTGTTTTGCTGGGGTTTCTGCCACCCTAACGAGGGTGTGGATGAATAGGGGCACCGAGTGAGAGACTGTCATGGTGCTTCTTTGTTAGCAAAGCCACAACACAGCTGAAAGGGAGACTGATTACCAAAATATCACAGTTCTTGCTTTTTCAAGATACTTACTGCTACTACTACTGTTTGTCTTTTCACAATGTGCAGCAAATAGCATTAAAGTTACTTTAAAAAACTAATGGAAGAATGCTTACTCTTCTCAATTCATGCATAATCATGTAGAGGACCTCCTACTAGGCACTGATTTCCCCAATCTGATGTAAATAAACATAAGTCAGGAAGATCTGCCAGAATCAGATAAATTCTTCTGAAAGCACATAAAACCAAATGAGTGACTGGGAAGTCTGCTTCAGAGAATTGTGGATCTTCAAGTCATATCACCCTCTCTACATGACAGTAATGGATGGTGCCTATTGCAGTCTAAGTCTTGTTACACTTAACATATTGTCTCCCTTCTTGTACTCTGACATTTTTTACTCCTTTGGGAAACAGACATCAGATTATGCTGATAGGTACAGAGTAAAAATACTAACATGCATAGTACTTATCATCCTCATTCAGTATATAAACAACTTATTCAAAACAAGCATTCATTGCATTTTATTTAAATCTTATTTATTTACTAGGATTGTAATATTTTTTTTCCTGATGACTAGCTCAGAAAGTTGATTTAGTGGACTATTATGTTTGCTAATTTCTTAACGAAGCTAAATTACCTTTTATCTGAGGAAAAAGGATTGTCTAAGCAACAAAGGCAATAACTTTGGACCTCACCTCAAAACTGAGCAGATCTCAACCCACAATGATCCCACCTAAACTACTGAGTCTCAGTCATTTGCAAAAATGCAGCTTACTGCCTGCAGGGGAGATGTCAGTGACGTAATTTTTAACAACTCCAACTCATTTGTGTGCCAAAATATTAAAGACAAATGTTTCTATACCTTTAACTTTGTTAAAGCAGTCAAGATTCAGAAACATCAGGGTTTTAAGATATCCTGAGTAGACTTTGAATGTGAGACACGTTTTCAACATTTCTTTATGCAGAATGTCTCATACAAGGCATTTGATGTTTTCAAATATAGTAATTTTAAGCCAAGGTCCAGTTTTTAGTGTTTAGTCAATACCTTATTAACGTTGGCAAAGGATATAAATGTCCAAATCCTGCGAATGGTACAGAGTCCTAATTTAAAAACATTTAAAGTCACCTGTAAAGTTTTTCTCAATGTAAAAGCAGCATAACCTATCAATAACTACTGTATTATCACACCATCACTGTGACTGGAGGGGACCTCTGATCCAAAACCTCCTGCCTTAAGAATGGTCAGCCTTGGAGTGAGTTCAGGATGCCCAGATCATTGCCTCATTGGGGACTGAAATCTTCCAAGGATGGGAATAGCACAATTTCTGAGATTGCTCTGAGGTGACTCACTTTTAATCACACATCTCCTAGTCCAACCCCCTCTAACCTGTGACTGAGAAAATCAATGTATTATACCTTGTGATTATAATTTCTGATTGCTGTTCATCACAACTTTTTAATTACATTTTAATATGTTTTTCACTCATATTAATAATCCAGAAAACCAGGAAAGTCTCAACAATTACTAACTAAAAAGCAACACATGCAAAATGCTATGCCAACAAATCTGAGAAATAATTCTGGAAAAGCCTCAGAAGAGCTTCATAGGTGTGAGTTTGGGGTTTTTTTTTCTGATTATACTAGATTTTTATTCATGTGAGCCGACACATGCACTGGCCCAGTGCTGTATCCTCTAGAGAAAAATCTTGTACATAGCTTTGATGTGATGGAAAATTCAGTTATTTCAGCTATTGCAAAAGTTTAAAAAGCAGGAAGAGGGGAGAAGAGGGGAGAAGAGGGGAGAAGAGGGGAGAAGGGGGGAGAAGAGGGGAGGGGAGGGGAGGGGAGGGGAGGGGAGGGGAGGGGAGGGGAGGGGAGGGGAGGGGAGGGGAGGGGAGGGGAGGGGAGGGGAGGGGAGGGGAGGGGAGGGGAGGGGAGGGGAGGGGAGGGGAGGGGAGGGGAGGGGAGGGGAGGGGAGGGGAGGGGAGGAGAGGGGAGGGGAGGGGAGGGGAGGGGAGGGGAGGAGAGGAGAGGAGAGGAGAGGAGAGGAGAGGAGAGGAGAGGAGAGGAGAGGAGAGGAGAGGAGAGGAGAGGAGAGGAGAGGAGAGGAGAGGAGAGGAGAGGAGAGGAGAGGAGAGGAGAGGAGAGGAGAGGAGAGGAGAGGAGAGGAGAGGAGAGGAGAGGAGAGGAGAGGAGAGGAGAGGAGAGGAGAGGAGAGGAGAGGAGAGGAGAGGAGAGGAGAGGAGAGGAGAGGAGAGGAGAGGAGAGGAGAGGAGAGGAGAGGAGAGGAGAGGAGAGGAGAGGAGAGGAGAGGAGAGGAGAGGAGAGGAGAGGAGAGGAGAGGAGAGGAGAGGAGAGGAGAGAAGAGAAGAGAAGAGAAGAGAAGAGAAGAGAAGAGAAGAGAAGAGAAGAGAAGAGAAGAGAAGAGAAGAGAAGAGAAGAGAAGAGAAGAGAAGAGAAGAGAAGAGAAGAGAAGAGAAGAGAAGAGAAGAGAAGAGAAGAGAAGAGAAGAGAAGAAGAAAAGGTTATGAAAAACTTGAAGCAGCAATACATTTTCTGAGTAACTTGAACAGCTTAGCTTAAAACAAGTGGACCAGTAAATGGAGTTGCATGGAAGAAAAAGTAGATAGTGTATAGAAACAGGTAGAACACTGGACTGGAATACTCAAGAAACACTTTCTATTCTGAACTCCTCCACTAGCCTGGTAGATAACCACATCTAGCCTTCCACAGCTTCCTCTTACTTTTCTACATGTAATTTTAGTAGTAGAAAGAATAATATTTTCCCATTAAAATCTCATAGTCGTGCTACCTGAAATTGAGAAACATTTCAAGTTATTTAGATATTTTCTAAGCAATTCTTGTAGCCTGATTCTTGGCAGAAGAGACCTCCATTGAGAAAAGAGTATTGATTACATGCTTTCAAGTAAACACAAATAGCAATACACAAGACCGCTCCTATTGGTTTTATTTGTTGTTAGCGCAGGCTAACAGTTCGTCCAGGAATGAGTTAAAATTAATTCAAGACTATAATATCATTTATGCATTGCTTTTTGTGGTTTGGTGGGTTTTTTTTATGATTAAGTATAAAAATATGAACAATGTTTCGCCCAAGCCACTTAGATCAGTTATATCAGAAAACAGCCACGTTACCTTGCTTCATTTATATGATTGTGAATGTATAATCAGCTCTTCTGTTCCAAAGGGAGGCCTGAGTCTTTATTCATTAGCAATATCTAAAGATAATCATATTTTCATAAGTCTAAGATTATGGAAGATAATTATAATTTAAAATAGCCCACTTCAAAATCTGTTTTGAGCACTTTATTTGGCAAAGTGTGTGAATTACTGGAGCAGCTAGATGAAGCATTAAAAAATCATTTTAAGTATTGAAAAAAAGTAAAGGATCTAATCTTTATTTGCAGTATTTTTTGCTAATAGGAAAATTTTAAATGTATTTTTTAAGTTCTTTATGGGCAAAAATCAGCCCCTTTCTTGCTTACAATTTTTTCCTACTACATTTCAGGTTATGCAGTAACAAAACTATATTGTTTTAACGTAGTTGATTTTAAGAGTACAAGACCTAACAGAGAGACTAGCATTCTTGACAGTGGTCAGAAACAGATGTATAATAGAGATGTCTCTTCCATCTACCTATGTAACAATTCAGTTGTCATCAAACACTCACCCAGCTTATCCCTCATTTTCCATGCTCAGCAGCACAGGGGCAGAAAATAGGAGAAGATACGAATGATAAAGTTCAGTCATCAAGACAAAAACAGGGCGATTACCTACCTGTTACTGCTTGGGAAACAATTTCATTTACTGCCAAATAAAACAGATATAGATAGTGAGAAACAAAGACAAACACTAAATCATCTCTCCTTCTTGTTCTCCTGAGTTCAACTTCATTCCTTTGCTCCAGACTCCTCTGGAGTAGAGCAGTCTCTACTCCTCTGTGCTCTAGACTATGCTCTACAAAAGACACCATCCGATACCTTCTCCAGGCTGAATAGTCTATTTAGCTCCTCTATACTTCTGAACATGATTTTTGCCATTTTCTTCATCTTTTTCTGCCATAATATATTCTTTTTGAGGTTGGAGTAACTGGAGTGGCTCAAAGTATTCAAGATCTGGGCATATGGTAGATTTAAATACCTGCATTATTTCCTTATTTTTTGTCTTTCCCATTGATTGTCATTTCCTGGAAGCAGCTATCACAGCTCCAATATCTCATTCTTCATCAATAACTCATCACTCTGTAGTGATTTCTGATGTTACCTCGTGCTTCTCAGACTTGCATCGCTTTACTGTCAAATATATGAAATTTTATCCAACAGGTTTTTGCCTGCAACTACTTTGTACAGCTCATTGCAGATTACTTTTTTTTCCCACCATCAGAAAATATTACCAGATCATCCGTGATTGTGTTGATTATCAGAGATTAGGCATAAAATTTCCATCCTTAGTATCTGCCATGATATAGTTATATTGCAAGGTCAGAGACAGTAACATTTTATTATTATCTCATTGCATTTGCATGTCTCTTGTGACAATACACTAACACCTTCCTCCAGTCAAAGGAAGCTTGTAAACAAGAACATTGCTTTGAAGCCTGTCTAATACAAAACAATTCCCTGAATGCAGTGCAAGTGTAGTATAATCTGAGCAAAAAATGTATTTCATTTTTAGAAATATCACATGTACACATCTTTCTGGGTGCAACAGGCATGACTATTTTATGAAAATGCCATCAGCACCACAACTACTATTTCTATGTGTGACTATGATGATTCTCACAACATCTTCCCGTTTAATATTAAGCTTCCGTCACGAAGGTCAAAATAGTTTTTTCCTCTTTTTTTCAGAATCCTACCCTCATGTTTTCCTCTCCTCAGGCAAACATGAGATACAACCACTTATATGTATAAAAGATTGTTAGTAGAGCTTCCACTTCTTATAAAGCACCATTCTTGTTAATGTTTTTCTGGTAGGCAACACTTACTTCCACAGCTGCATCACTCTTCTAACTCATTAGAAGAAAACCATTTCATTATTTTTAGGTTAAAATTAGGGAAATTATGTTGGCTTTTCACACAAAGGAAAAGTTTGCACAAAAACCAGATGGTGTAAAATTTTTGAGGACAGTTGTTTCCCAATGGCTATTCTACAGGGCTGGATTTCTCCAGTGTGCTGTGCTGGAGAAAGATGAAGCAGTGCAGCAGCATGACATTTCAAAACCTGACTCAGCAACTTCTCACACAGTCTGACTTCAAGATCCCACCTGTTTCTAAATGTCTGCATGAAAAGTCAGCCCTGGGATTGTTCAATGAAAGGAAATACAAAGTCCTTTATCTGTGAGGAACAACCTCAGGCTCCAAAATGTTGGCAGCCCTCTCAGCTGGAAAATAGCTTTGCAGAAAATGACCTAAGGTCCTGGTTGATGCCCAACTGAACATGATTCACCACAGTGCTTTTGCCACAGCAAAGATTAATGGTGTTCTGGTCTGCATTAAGACTGTTTATGCTAAAGAAGAGAAAGCTGATCTGTTCAATACATATAAATACCAGGAAGGAGGATGTCCTTTCAGTAATGCCCAGTGACAGGGCAATAGGCAATGGGCACAAACTAAAATGCATTAAGTTCTGTCTGACAGTCACAAAACCCTTTCATACTGTTTCAATCTAACAACCATCATCTAGGCTTAAATGTATGAGCAATTTATACACCCATTATATCTTAAGAAAAGTGAGTAAATATCTTGTTTATATCAGGTTAATGTAAATAAGTGAAAGTCTCTGCTATTTATCAGTAATCAGTGGGAATAGGTTTGAACATTACAACAAACAGTACTTGCTCTTAGATGTCATCAGTATGTGACTTCTCACATTTCGGTCACATAACTGCCATATGTTCATACTGTATGTATTGATAATGTGGATTCATTCAGTGCTAAAAACCAAGAGCCTCCAGCCTGCTTTCAAGAAAGAGTAGATCTTTGATGTTATCATGAAAATAGCACTAGGATACATCTTCTTTCCAAATACATTAATATTTCTTTTTATTGAAATTTTCTTGTGACAGTCTAGCAATTCAGATTACCCTGTGTATCCTCTCTCTGTAGGACACTGAAAGACAAAAAGAGCACAGAGGGAAAAATCAAACAAACAAAAGAAAAAAAGCATCAATAAGACTTTTGTAGATTTTTTATTTAAGATTCTATTCCTACTGGAAAGTTTTTACCAGTAGAAATAAGGCCTTTAGGTTCAGGACAGCATTTCATTTTGAACTTTAAGACAAACATATAGGAAAACAAATATTTCAAAGCTAAATAAATAATGACCAACCTGTTTATAGGTAATTCAGATGTTTGAATCTACAGCTTTTGAGAATAACTTAATCAGTGGTTCAATTCAGTAGATGTTTCTAAGTGATTTTCGTGCTTCTGAACTTGTCGCAGTCTTGCTCGGTTAGAGTAAGGTTAGAAAACCCTGTTGGAATAACATTTAAAAAATAGGTTGCTGTTTGTCCTTTCCAGTTAAAAAACAAAGGGGGAGGGGGTTGGGAATAAATAAATAAATAGGTAAATCTCCAGAGCTTTCTGTGGACCAGATCTCCACTAGTCAGGAGATCAGCTAACAAAACACTGAAAGATAGTTCCTTATTTAAATCACATAAACTGTTTCAGTTCAAATAAATTGTGATCAAGTTAAAAGCAGAGGAGAAATAATAAATTTTACATTTTGTAGGGACTATAAGACCAAATTTCTGATTGACTGTGAAGGAACACTACAGAGAGCTTGGAAGCAGCCATTCACTATAATAAATCAAGAAGCTGGAATATTTTAGTGAAAGAAATCTCTTCTACAAGCACAGTCATTTCATATGTGATTTAATTCCAGTCTCAATAGGAATGTTTGGGTAGTCATTTTCCTGAGAAATTTGAAAATGTGGTTACACAAAAGACAAGTGGAATTTAGGCAATCTTCAGCCTCATTAAAAAATGTTAATCTATTCTGAAGGCTCTATCTCTTTATTTTGCTGTTTATATTAGTAAGTATAAGTTGACCTATGGAAGTAAAGCCCAAATTAAGCACTCAAGCTGCTGCAAACTACTTCATCACAATGCAATGGAAGAGCTGCTGTTCATGAAATAGATTATATACAAGACATAAAAAATATTAACGGATTTGTTGTCTGTGAGATGTTGTCTGAAGTGAAACATGGACCACAAAAGTTCATCCACATGTTAAAGGCATTTCTAAATCTTTCCTATGTTAGGTACTGACATTGCAACAGCAACATGAAGTGCTGTCTGTGATCACTCTTGTAGAGCTTCACTGTTTTCTTCTCAGAAATACAGCTTTGAAGGATGTTGCTTGTACTGATTTCAATGTTATTTTGTTGCTTTCTTTACCAGTATTTTTTTTCTTCGAGTGTTTATTTTACATATCTTCTACTAATCAGCACAGGACTGTATTGAGCAGCACAAGCATCTGAAAATAAATATGTTCACCATAAAGCTCATAAACATCATTCAGCTTAAAGTCAGAGTAGAACAGAGCATACTTCAATCTGTGTTTCATCCAGGATGAGAGTCTGTATATATAGCTGCTGTCAATAGGTTATTATGAACATCACAGGAGTTTAAATTCAGCTACTATTGCAAATTATAATCTAAAATAGTTGCCTTCTTGGCCAAGAAGGCCAGTAGCATCCTGGGATGTATTAGAAGGGCTGTGGTTAGTAGGTCGAGAGAGGTTCTCCTACCCTTCTGTTCTTGTGAGACCACATCTGGAATATTGTGTCCAGTTCTGGGCCCCTCAGTTCGAGAAGGACAGGGAGCTACTGGAAAGAGTTCAGCACAGGGCCACAAAGTTGATAAAGGGAGTGGAGCATCTCCTTTATGATGAAAGCCTGAGGGAGCTAGGACTCTTTAGCTTGGATAAGACGAGATTGAGGGGTGATCTCATTAATGTTTGCAAATACATAAAGGGTGGATGTCAGGAGGTTGGAGCCAGGTTGTTCTCGGTGATGTCCAGTGATAGGACAAGGGGCAATGGGTACAAGCTGGAACACAAGAGGTTCCAAAGAAACACAAGGAAAAATTTCTTCTCTAGGAGAGTGACTGGGCACTGGAACAGGCTGCCCAGATGGACTGTGGAGTCTTCTTCTCTGGGGATATTCAAAACTCACCTGAATGAGTTCCTGTGTGACCTACTCTAGGTGGTCCTGCTCTGGCAGGGGAGTTGGACTAGTTGATCTTTCAAGGTCCCTTCCAACCCTTAAGATTCTGTAATTCTGTGATATGACAGAAGAATAGCTGCAGAGGGAAAAGCCTTGGAGAAATACTTTAGTATCTACTATCTCTCAGACAATGTTAATTAGAAACAATTTCCACTGCAGAAATATATTTTTAGAAACACTAAACACAGTGGGTGCTTGTTAGTCAAATTAATTCTGTCTTGTCTTTTTAAGACTAGCAACAGATGCAGAAATACACATTTCCCCAGGGATATCCTCTTAGAACAAACAAACTCACCATCTTCATTTGTTATGTACATGCTACTCCTAACATTAACAGGAACTATAGGCAGTTTAAATGCATGGCCTTAGTATAACCAGCCACATGATATTACTTACAAACTCTTGAATTTCCCAGTAGTGTTTGTCACTACATCACCATTAATTGTGTACCACTAGAAACAACAGCTCAATAATTATCTGACATGTGCAGAGTCTAAACTTCTACACTTTCATTAAAGTCAAGACTTCATAGAGAAGTGGCACATCAGAGACTCCTTCTTGCTTGGATTGTGAATTATCTTTCTGGTTCCCATTATTTCTAAAGTTGCTCATCCATTATAAATAATTTTTTACGACTGTAAAGTGAATATACTTAATCAGCCTGCCTTTCCTATGCTGCTTGATCTGTGTTCAGGGTGATGGATGGTGTCCTTAGAACACACTAAATGAATTGCAGCCCTGTTTTTAGTCTCCATCCTTCGCATTAATCAGATGATTCATCAAGACAAGTAGCAGACAAGCATGTACATGTGTATGTATTTCTATAAGCAGCAACATGGTCTGTGCTCACCTAATCTCCTCTGGACAAATGATCATCATTTCTAAATATCCCTTTCTGCTATTTTTGGAAGAAGCAGATTTGCATTATGTGTAAATAAGCTGTACAATGAGACTGCCATGGTGTCATTGGCACAGTGGCCACTTCAACACCTTGCAGCTAATTATCTACATTATTCTCAACATCAGTTAACATGGTAGCTATCATGCCCCTGTAATAAATAGAACTGGCATTAAATCAAATTATTCTTCTAAGGAAGAGAGCAAGAGAAGGAAAAAAAATTCATTGTGACTAAGACAGGAAAAAACCCACACATTTATTATTAATTTAAGTGTAAATTAAGTCTTAACAGAGTCTTCACAGAATCTTGCTGATGAGATCAGTGCTTCTCCCTTTAAAGTTCTAATAATGACAAAGTTCCTCCATGCTTCTTTTTCCTACTTTTGAAGAAGGCTGCTAAAAATAGCTAATTACAGTGATGGATGAATTTCAAAGCAAACATAGAATCACAGAATCATAGAAGGTAAGGGTTGGAAGGAACCTTTAGAGATCATCTAGTCCAACCCCCCAGCAGAAGAAGGTTCACCTAGGTCAGGTCACACAAGAACATATCCAGACGGGTCTTGAAGACCTCCAAGGAAGGAGACTCCACAACCCCTCTGGGCAGCCTGTGCCAGGGCTCCCTCACACTCACAGTGAAATAGTTTTTTTCTTATGTTTAAGTGGAACTTTTTGTGTTCCAGCTTCATCCCATTACCCCTTGTTCTGTTGCTAGCTACTGTAGAAAAAAGGGATGTCCCAACCTCCTGGCACCCACCCTTTAGATATCTGTAAATATTAATAAGTTCTCCCCTCAATCTCCTCCAGACTAAACAGCCCCAGTTCCCGCAGCCTTTCCTCTTATGAAAGATGTTCCAGTCCCCTGATCATCTTGGTGGCCCTGCACTGGACTCTCTCCAGAAGTTCTCTGTCCCTCTTGAGCTGAGGAGCCCAGAACTGGACATGGGAATCCAGATGAGGCCTCACCAAGGCAGAGTAGAGAAGGAGAAGAACTCCCTTGACCTGCTGGCAACATTCTTCTTGATGCAGCCCAGGAAGCCGTTGGCCTTCTTGGCCACGAGGGCACATTGCTGGTTCATAGTTAGTTTATCATCAACCAGGACTCCCAGGTCTCTCTCTGCAGAGCTGCTCTTCAGCAGTTCGACCCTCATTCTGTACTGGTGCATGGGATTGTTCCTTCCCAGATGTAGAATTCTGTATTTGTCCTTGTTGAACCTCATCAGGTTCCTCTCTGCCCAACTCTCAAGCCAGTGAACCAGATCTGTTTTACCAAATGTCATTTAAGCATCATAATAATCATGTAATTTCCATTCTATCTTCTACCTTTCACTTTTGAAAGTTATTTCTAGCCATCCAGGGAAAGATGTAATTATTCCTCAGTTTTGATTGGGTTGAATTTTTTTTCATTGGGTTGAAAACTACTCCTTACAATAATTCATCAGATAATCAAAGGGTTATAATTTTTTTTCTGCAGTAAATATTTTTACATCAACCTTACTCAAACCTTACTCAACACATTTCTTAAATTTGTTACTTTTCCTGCAATCTCATAATAAAAAAAAAAACCACCCTAAACGTTGATTAGACTCATAAAGTCTCACTGCCTATATTTTACCTTCCACAAAGCAACCTTTGTCAATGAGCAAAGGTACATAACTCAATTAAAAAGCCTGAAAAGCTGAGATGAAAGACAAATTTCAAGTCCTTTTACTTTCCAAAGCCTTTCTGAGTAGGTCACTTAGAAGACATGGAAAGTCCAGCTAAACTGTGTACAGATTCATTTGGAAGGAAGTGTTGTAATGAGTTTGGGAAATTTTCTGTGTATTTTTCCTCTGGTCTCTTCACAAAAAATTATTACACCAGCCGAAGTAACAAAATGAGAAGAATATATAGTTTGTATGATAAAGCTGTAAAAATGTTACTGAAGCTATCAATCGTTGTCATATAAAACAGTCACTTAGGCTTGAAAAATAGCAGCACTTCAATTTCAGCTACACCATTTTATGTTCTTCTTTTGTGTTTTCTGGAACTGGTAAGACCTACCATGCAATTATGTGAGGCACTAATTGCTGGGCCTTGAAATTCTTCCATCAAGGTGAAATTGTACTTCAAAGTCTTGTCCCACCGATGGTAATAGCAAAAAGAGATGCTTGTAGAGTAAGACCTATACCTATGTTTGTACCCAACTTGACATGCTGGATCATATAAATGCTATGGATAAAAGTAAGTGAGTCTGGAGCTCACTGTCTAACTTTGATCATGAAACCATAGATTAAAGGTCTAGGGAAGGTGCATTCCTGTTGTTCATATCAAATCTCTGAAAACACGTCTCGCCACGCATCATTCAGGATGTAGGACCATTTGCTTCTGTTCCGTTTCATGATTTTGACTACTTCAGCAGGAACAAGGAATCAAGGGTCTCTCATTTGCCTCATTTTCCCTGTCTCAAGTTTGATATCTCATGTGCCTGTAAGGCTCCATTTACCCTGATTTATCATACAGAATGACAGGCAAGAAAACATTAATTTCTTACAGCCACTGCTTCATCTTTTAAGTAAAAGTGTAATGTAGAGCTTTATGTTTTGCAGTATAAAACTTTTCCAGTCTATAAAACTGCTGTCCATGCTTCTGCAGTGTTCTTACACTTTTCAGACAATGAGTTAAAAAATATCTTTTTGTAGTTGGGTTAATATTAACAAACAAACTGCAGCTCTAAAACCAAAACACCCCTTATTTTACCTGAGACTCAAATTCTCATCTTGGAAAGAAAGAAAAACAATGTAAAATTACTTTGTTCCTCACATCATCAGCACTGTTGAGAACTACAGTCTGTAGACTCTGCAGTAAAATAGCCAATATTCCTTTCGACAGTACCCAAAATGCTATGTGTGCCTAATACTCTCCTCAGATTTTCTAATGGAGTCTTGGGTGTCTCAGTGACATCAGTATTTTGACCATTCTTTACTCCATATCTGAAGCAATAAGACTGGCTTTAAGGTTTGTGCTATAAAACTGGCCTCACAACCCTCATCAAACAAGCAAGACAGAAATTCATGTGTCTAAAATTAGGAATATCTAGGACTTGAGTAGCACCTTATAAAGAGTATGTCCAAATACCTGGGTGAAAAGATAGAATACAAGGAGAGGTATTATTATTCCTTATAACGTTAAAACCTTTGCAATTACGCTGTAAAATGTTATCACTTTTCTGTTACTGGAAGAAATTAGCAAGAGCTTTCAACAAATAGCATTGTAAAGCTAGGAAGTGTTCCAAGTGTATTTTGCAGATGAAGAAATTGTCTTTTAGACACAAAGAAATTTGCAGTACATAAACATATCACATGTGTGAAAGCCATCCAGATATCCAGTGAGGAGGCCACTTAGTCATCTATGAAAAAGAAATAAGGCTACCAGTTTATTTTACTTAGTCAGATATTTACTATGGATAGTAATATGAATCAAGGGCATATAGTCACATATAAAGCTGCAAAAAAGTTTCAGTTGGGTTTTTTTTGACAATGAGCAATGGAGGGTGGGCAATCCAAAAAAAATTAAATACACAGTTTTAATCTGGATTGTAAAAGAACATTTAAAATAGTCACACAGCAAATCCCCAAAGTCCATCCTAAGCACCAAAATTTTAATTCAGATCTCTTCTAGAAATGTGTATATCAGATATTTTTTTGTTCTAAGTCACATGAAGTTAATATGGCAAGAAAACTTCTGCAAATCCATGATTACTACTTATATTAAAATTAAACTTGGCAAAAGAAACTTAAACCTTTAGCTCACAAAACTATTGTCATCTTTCAAGACACAAGGTGTATCAAGCTCTAGATTTTCTGCATAGCAGAAAGCTTTTATGATCTGCTTTCCTTTACAATTAGGTACTTAGGTGTTTTGAGAGTAGAGTTTATCCCAGTAGTTTTAACACACTTTTTAGAGTTGCACTCTTTATCAAGGCAAAGTAAATATTGTGTGTCCTCTAGGATTTTTGTGTATCCAGGTGACACTTTAAAGTTTATTTAAAAATTCAGATGTTTTTGTCTTGCTGGCAAGCTTTGTGTATGCGTATGGAAAGGTGAAAGAATTGGAATCCAGTATAAAACATAAGATGGTTTTAACATTGATACTTCTAGCTACATTACTTTATATCTTCTGTTTACAAACAATGCAATAAAAAAGATACTGCTTTGTCAATAGAATATAATTGCATTTTTTATAGCAGCTTTTTTGTGTGTATTTCCAGTTTTCACACTAGCCTCAGGATCCTAATTTGCAATTCACCTTAAAGCAATTCCCATCTAAATGACCTTAACTTCATAGTACTGCCTCCTCACAGCAAGGTTTTAGGGCTAAGCATCAGTCATTGCCAAGTTTCCTCAACATTAGAACAGAACACCAGGCCTCAAGCTATAACATACAAAGTTCAGAATTGAATATTAAAAAAAATAACAAACCCCAGACAGAAATCTCAAACTGGCGATCATTTTGTCAGTAAGTCCAATGGCTAGGACTGTGGTTAATTTCAATTATTTTTAAAACAAGTTTATAAACCTAAAATGTTGTTGGTCAATAAATAATATAAATCACTTCTACTATTAATACAATCGCTCACGAAGCTGCCGCTTGATTACTTCTCTAGCACTTTATAATGTTTTTACACAGGTTTTCTACTAATATAGGAGATATCATTAATACCTTTTGTTACTTTTGCCAATGTCTCAACCTCAGGGGAGCATGGGAGGAGAAGACAGGCCTGAATACAACACAGGAGTTTCCAGGTCAGATCACAAGTGTGGATTCCTTCATCTATCTGAACAGTTGTGTTATATATATGTTGCAGTTAACGACCCACTTTCACTGCAGCTCATAAGACAGGTAGTCCTTAGTTCATTCCCTCACCATTATCAGTATAGCTATTCTGAGGCAAAAGTTGCTTCATGAAAACATTCCTGTTTTCAAGTCAGTTGTTGTCCTGGTTTTGGCTGGGATAAGGTTATCTGCTAAGGTGGGGAGGAGTGAGTAACTGAGTGGTTTGGTTACTGTTCAGCCAGGGCTAAACTACCACAGTTGCTTCCAAAAAAACACCTATGTGAGCTTCAGTTATTTACTCCTGATCTATAAGGACTGAAAATCTCCAATGCAGATGATGTCTCATACTCTGAAATAAGAAAATTATTCTTCATCTCAAAAAGCCTTCCTCTCTGTTCTCCAGGTACTACTATTTATGACATATCCTCACTCAGAAAACCCATGTAATCCAAGATAAGTTATGAAAGACTAAAAATAAAAAAGAGTACTTTTTCCATTGAGAGCTTAGAGCTCAAACAAGCAAGTCATGCGAACTATCTTTTTCACAGAGAGTGATCAGGCAGTGAGAAGTCACACACAAAATCTTCATCTAGAGCAATATAGACACAAGTCTATTCTAAGTCTCCACTCAGGTCTGCAAAATCAAGTGTCTCACACGCACAAGAACAAGCAGGTATTTGTAACATAGCAGTCAACAAGTGGGCATCACTTTTCTTGAGGAAAAGACCCAAATCTGCTCATTATTTTCAGTGACGCATTTTCACCCTTAAAAATCTATTTTGAAAAGGGATCAGAAAAGAAGTTCTCAGACTCTATTTACCATTTCAGGAATTATTCCTGAATTATTTATAAGGTTTAGAAACCCAGAAGAGCTGAAACAACTTATGTTTTCTTACAGAGAAACCTTGTCAAAGCAGCACCTCTGCAGGATTCAGCACTTATTTCAGAGGACACAGCTAAATGCAGAGCACACATTGTTCCCACAAACTGTGGAGTCAAAAATCTCTCAGATGATTTATAATCTTCGTCCGTTTTCCTCACCCAATATTGTTAAAATGTGGAAGCATTTCTTCTGTAACATTTCCATTCCTAGGGACACTTTCATAAGAAATGTCATCATGGCTTCACTTAATACTCAAGAAGTTTAGGAGTAAAAGTAAAAGCATCTGGAGCAAATAAAAACAAAGACAGGGAGACTGGGTTTGTTGTTTAATTCAAAGTCTAGGAGTCATTTTACAGGGCAAGTGAGATGAAAGTCCTCAACAAAAGTAATGTCCCGTGGGCTGTAATATAGCTTCCTAATACAAAGACCAGTTTAACCATCTGAATGAAGGGTAGAAAAGCAGAAAAGAGAGGAAGAGGATAAAACCTTCAGATTTTTTAAAAGCCTTCAGATTAAAAGAACTTCATATCTTTTAACTGTTATATTTCACAGGTGCATTTTGTCATGTTAGGCTTGATGCAATGTCTGCAGCAACTAGCAACCCTCCTGTGGTAGTTTGAACCTGGCTGGATGCCAGGTGCCCACCACACCGCTTTATCCCCCATCTCCTCAGCAAGCCAGGGAAGGGGAGAAAATAAGATGGGAGTCTCATGGGTTGAGATAAAAGCAGTTTAATAAATAAGCAGCAAAGCCGCGTGCGCGGGAAGCAAAGCAAAAGCAGATAAGCTGTTACTCTCTACTTCCCATCAGCAGCGATGTCCGGCCACCTCCCGAGAAGCAGGGCTGCAGTACGCGTAGCGGTTGCTTTGGGAAGGCCAGAAATGAATCTCGCCTCCCCTTCCTGCTCCTCTCCCCCAGTTTATATTACTGAGCAGACATCATATGGTATGGAATATCTCCTTGGTCAGCCTGGGTCAGCTGTCCTGGCCATGGTCCCTCCCAAGATCATGCCCACCCACAGCTATTGGTGAAGGTGGGGGAAGGAATGCTGGAGGGACAGCCCCGATGTTGTGCAAGCGGTAGTCATAATATTGATATCAACAGTAAGCACAGCACTGCAGGAGCTGCTGTGGAAAATCACTACCATCCCAGACCCACTACACCTCCAAAGGAGACTGCTCAGTGTTTGGTTCTTCTCAGAGTATTGCAGCTGGAGTGATAGGGCCCTGTCCTGTGGTGGCCCTCAGGGCAGGAGAAGAAGGACTCATGTTTATTAAGCTGTCCTAGAAAACACCAGACTGATTATTACAGGTGTCCTTTTGCAATGTTGTATGCTTCTGTGGTGCTTAGTAACCCATGAGGGAGGTCTGCAGAGGGAATGGGCATCTCTGTGCCTCATTGACACCCTGCACTACTTTTAGTTCTCTACTGGGCAGTCAGGACCCCCTGAAGAAGAAAGAATTGGGGTGACACTCACACCTGGCACAGGCTCTCCAAATGTAGGAGCTTTGGACTCTGGAGGTGTCAGTTATTTTTGTTTTGCTCTAAGCACTGATAACATGGACTTGGTGGGGTAGGATTTATTCCTTTAGATGAAGCATGTGATACTAGTTACTGAAGGCTGGAAAAAAAAAATCACTGCTGAGGAGAGGGCTCCTTTTGCTAATCCACAGGCTCAGCTCTTGGAGTTTCTCTGAATGCAGGGTCTGATGGATTGAGCAGAGGAGATGAGTTGAAACTATGACAGCAGCAATCTTTTCCACAATTTTCTCCACACAGCAGGCTGCATAAGCTGGCTGGATCAATGCAGCAGACAGATCCCAAGTGTGGTGATCCTGCAAGGAGATCTGCAAACAGATGAACAACGTAATTATGAGAGTAAGATATGAAAATATTTTTTCTTATTTATTGTTGCAAATTCTTTTATATATCAGCTTCTATAGAGTCTATTTGCATATCCTCTTCCCCCTCATTTGTTTCAGGGACTTTTTAATTTAGAAAAGGCCTATCTATTCAGGACAGCAGCAGAAGATAACAGACATACAGATGCATCACATATAGCTGCTTTGTTATACTATTTTGTCTTCCTTGTTTAGTTAAAAAACAGACAGACTGAAGGGATAATAAAGGCTGGTGGGACAACACAAAATCTTACATCTTCAAAGTCAATATCATAAGGTAACAGCAAAACTTAGCATCCTTTCAACGAAGTTTTTTCTATGCCTCTGATAGTTGTTTTTTTCTGGAGGAACACAGGACTTCGTGATCAAATTCGTAGAGCACAAGAACTTGAAAATCTCTTGTGTATTTGCATAAAGAAGCAGTACAGAAAGGTAATCAGAAAGAGAGATAACAGGCTCTACTCTGTTTTTGTTTAAAAGCAGAGAGAAAGAATTACCTCCAATAGCATGAAAGGAGAAAGCGTTGACAGTAACAGGAAAGGAAACAAGCAGATGAACTTTGATTATGCTGCATTGGAGTAACAACCACATGAAACTTCAGCCTTCTGGATAAGGAAGATCACAAGCTTTCTATATTACAGGAAAATTAAATATTGCAATGAGGAAGACAGAGAAAGATTGAGAAGATGCAGATTCATGGCCTGTTTCTTTAAGCCTCTTGCATCATGTGTTCTCTTAAATCAGCCAGGACAATGTGTAGGATCACAGTGGCAAATACATTTCTTTCTTTTGATAGTGTTGGTTTCCAAAGAAGTGATTCTAGCACTCCCTGGAGTCAACGTGGTTTTGGTTCTTCTCTGTCTCAAAATGTGTAAATTGTATGAGGGACGATGTATGTGACACTGTAGTAAGTGAAAGCCAAGCTTTTATGCACAGATACATTTTTGTAAGTCCCAAATTGATTCACACATCACATACATTTTTCTTTGAAAAACAGCTGCAAGAAGTTCAAGGTTTTAAATAGGTGTAAATAAAACCAGCAGATATGGACAGCAGAAAGGAATTAATCCTCTCTACCACCTGAGACCGGTGTGTTTAAAGCAGTAAATCTTAAACATATTGGCATATTGAGGAACATTTCTGCAACTCAGATTAAAAATTCAGCCACCCTGAATATAATGAGCCCCCAGGTTATGCCTGGACTTTTTGGCTAATACACTTAAAGCAGCTGAAAGCAGAAGTGCTGTTACAAAGATGGAGTATAGATGTGTAACATTAAGCCATTGTATTCATCATTGTAATGCCATGCTTCACAATGCAAGAGAATCAGACAAGTGATTTCTCCCAGTGAAATATCGGTGTACTGCAGCAAAGTGATGGCTGCCTTTTCAATATCTCGGTCTGTTCAGATCATTCTTTCTCCTCAGTACATTGTATCATGGATTCCCACAGCAGCTTCTGTTTGCAGGTCTGATAGATAGACTGCTGGTTCATTCCCATTTAAAAAAAATAAAATAAAATCTCTGTAATTTTCTTTTCATGTATTCTTACCTTTTGCAAATATAAATATCTGAGGCGGAGGAAGAGATGCTGAGGACCACAACGAGACTATTAAGCCATATCAGAAGCTCCTCAGCAACAGTCAAATCTTCCCTTTTTCCTAGTATTATATGACTTAGCAGTCATCAGTTCATGAAGCATGGAGCAGATACAGAGAGTTGCAGAGGCAGCATATGAACAGTCCCACATTTCTAGACACGGTCATTCCTCTATTCTCTCCTATTTCTTCCACTTGACATATGCAAATTAACAAAATGGCATTCTTCCAGCCAGAAATCCTCAAAGTCAATGAAGAAGACAAGATGGTCTTCAACTTCTTTCACTGACCTGAAATTGCACGAGGTTTCTGGAACACAAACCAGAGTACAATTGAATATGTAACATTCACAATATTTGTCTTCCTGATCTCCGACAAAACTCCTGTTGAAAAAAAAGGAGATTTGGCAGAGGTAACAGTAACAGGAAGCCTGCTACAGAGAATTAAGTAGACCATGAAGTGCTTCTTAAGATGGAATTTATTTGAATACATGTATTTGAATATCTTTTCCTGACAGCCAAATCTTTGCTGGTTGTTCTCCAGCTGTTGCCAAGAGGAATGCAGCCATCTTCATGCACTGATCGTCCTGAAGGGAAAGTTTAGCTTGCAGAACATAGGAAAGAACAGAAATTGCCATCTTCTTTCACATATAAACAAAACCGACTGGTAAAATGTCAGGGCCTTGGCTCCTAACTAGTCAAGGCAGTATGTACTGAAGGCAAAATGGTCTTTGCTGCTTCAAGCCACACCACGATCATGTACATTCTTTCCTGCAAATGTCCCCAATACAAAATAAAAACTGTGGATCTCTTTCTGTGATTAGCAGCTCAGACTCAAGAGGATGTCCATGTTTTGGAAAAAAAACCTGTCAAGACCAAATCCCAAGCATTTAGTAGAAATTTATTTTATGACACATTTTCTTCAAAAAATTAAAACAACAGGGGTAAGAAAGAATCAGAACAGACATCAGACAACAGTCTTCTGCATTTGCTTGATGAGATACAGGTACATACACATAATGTAAATATGCTGTGAAAAGCCTATCAGTTGGGCTAGCAGCCACACCAAAGGCATACTTGTTTTTTCACAAGATCTTAGTGAATTTTTACTGCAGCCTGTTGTTAGGTGTGAATATTTTTAAAATTTTTTAATAGAATTATATATATAAGCAGGAGTTCATGCTGAAAGAAAAAGAAAGATATCTTTGGGAATCTAAACTAAACTAAAAATGTTTCTCTCTATCACAGGAATTCATCAGAACACCAGATAGACATAAACAGTCATTCAACCGTCTCTCAGGATTTGGGAATGGACCACTAAAAAGCCACTGACAGCTCATAGAAATGTGGAAACAATCCTATTTGAAGTAATTCTACTTATACATTACACATGCTTTGCATTTTTTTCCCCTTGTACTTGATGACTAAGGACATACATATGAAAATAGTTCTTAAACAACTCGTCTGTGCTGCTTCTGCCTCTTCTCTTTGCATTCCTGAGTCCTCTTTTTAAGGCAATATTAAGGACTGTAGTAGAAAAGAATGTTGTAGGAAGGAAATTTACATTTCTTGGGAAAAGGAAGCATCAAAATGTTAAAAAGAACAGACGGATTTCACCATAAAGAAATGCAGAAAACATATTTTTCTTATATTGGAAAGACATATAACACTGATACTGAAATCTCAGCCAGAGCCCCTACTGAGAAAAGCGCTTAAGCACATGCTCAACTTCCAAGTGGTTGCTTATGTACATCGAACTCAGCAGGGTATGAATATGTATCTGAAGTTCTTCAGATGGTTAAATCACTGCTTAACAGGGTAAACCACTGAATTGCAGGCTAAGGGAATCACTCTTAAAATAACACACATCTGATTTCAGACAGTACTCCATATAAGTACCCAGTGAGGATATTGTTGTATGTTCTGATTATACAATATTAGCCTCAGGTTTATTTGTTTTGTAATAAATTAATTAGAAATCATTTACAAAACAAGCTTCTGAATTATAGTATATAATCCAGAGTCCTCAGGCTTGAAACAGGCTACAAGAGTGAAAAAAAACCCAAACAGTTCCCACAAAGATTCACTGTTTCTACATATTAACTTCAGTGAAAATCAGTAAGAATAAGAACAATATTCTGGAACATGATGTCCAGGAAAAGTCACTTGTATCTCTTGGAAGGCAGGCATCAATAATTCTTACACTTGCATTAGTACCATTTTGTGTAATAGATGGTGTCTTTCTTTTATGATTTAACATTTTCCTCTCTTCAAAGATGCAAACTTAGAAAATCAAGTGTGACTCCCCATCTGACATTATTGTGGTCATTATTTCTGCAGAAATTATCCATTAGGAAAATAGCCTATCCAATATTTCTTCCATAAGATGGATCCCAGCTTGAATCCCTAACCCAGACCAGCCCAAAATCTTTCAAACATAAAAACTGCTAAGGAGTTTGTATCTGAATTTCATAAAGCTTGTCTCTAGCTTTAGAATCTTATTATCATAAACTTTCTAATACAGGCTCACAGGATATTCAAATGAGAAGTGATTTTGAAATTATTGTTTTACTTTACCTATTTAGATGCCATTCCTGTATAAACATTCAACTAGTTTATTTAGAAACTGCCATCATGATTCTGAAAGATGTATCTCAATGCAGCTCCATAACAGTGAGAAACTAATTCTGTTCTGTAAGAGCCTGTTAGAAAATCAGCCAACTGATCTGTGTTGCTCTTAATAGCTGTTTGAAAGATAAATTATCAATTTTAAATCTAATTTTGATTTAAATTAAATACTACATTTAAAAAAGAAAACTTTGTCTACATATAATTGGATGAAATTACTTTGAACTGGTGCCAAAATTTACTAGTTGAAGGCAGCTCATAGTGTCTTTACTCCTCATCTGAAACAACCATTAAAATGCAAATATCATGTTTGGTGATTACTGAAGGATTTTTTAGTCACTTAGAGAAAGTCATGCAATCCTAAGCTCTATATACGTTATCTACTGTTACCTGTGTTGATTATGCTGTCATGAGGTGGCATATATCACCAAATCAATCACAAAATCACAGAATGGTTGAGGTTAGAAGGAATTTTTGGAGCCCATTTGCTCTAAACTGCATGCTTACGTAGTAAAACGTAGACACAGTTGGCCAGGACCACGTTCAAGGAGTTTTTTGATATCTTCAAGATGGGAGACTCCCCAGACTCCGTCAGATGCACATATATATGTGTATCTCTGTGTGTGTCCATGTTTACAGACAAATATGTTAGTGTCCCAAATCTTTTAGACGTTCCTCCCAGTATTTAGACTTTGAGAGTGCAACATTTCTCAGGGATAATTGTAATAAGAAACGTCTTAGAGACTAACGTTCAGAGAGCATGTCAGTTGATAGGAAAGAACATAGAAGATGGGAGAGTTGTGTGGACAAACATTTTGCTCTATGACAGAGAGTAGTAAAAAGTGTAATCTAGACATAGTTCCAAACAAAGTGTCACAGAAACTGAAGGGATAAGGCTGTTTTATTATCTGTTTTGTGAAGTATTACAGAGTTCCAAATCTTTCAATCTTCATATTTAAATTTTAATTATATTCTTTCATACAGACTCTCTTCTCTGGAATGAAAAGGGATTGGTACATACTGCTTGACAGGAATGATTCCAAATTACCATCTCAATTTGCACAGGTTCTTTATAGAATCACAGAGCTATGGAATGGCTTGAGTTGGAAGAGATCTTTAAAGGTGCAACCTCTCTGCAATAAGGAGTGACATCTTCAGCTAGATAAGGATGCTCAGAGCCCTCTCCAACCTAGCCTTGAATATTTCTATAGATAGTACAATATCTTTGGGCAACCTATGCCAGGATTTCACCACTCTCATGGTAAAAGATTTCTTCCTTATATCTAGACTGAACCTATTCTCATAGTTTAAAACTATTACTCCTTGTCCTATTGTTAGAGGTTCTGCTAAAAAGTTTGCCCACATTATTCTTATAAGCCTTTTATGTCTAATTCTTGTAGTGTTGAAAGACTGCTCTCCAGAGCCTTCTCCTCTCCATCCTGAACAACCCAAACTTTCTTTCTATTCTGACAGGAGAGGTACTCCAACACTGATCATTTTTACAGCTCTCCTCTGGAGCTACTCTGACAAGTCCATGTCTTTCTTTTACTGAGGATCCCAGAACTGGATGCAGTGCCCTATGTGATGTCTCACCGGAGCATAGTCACCTTCCTCAACCTGCTGGCCACACTTCTTTTGATGCATCTCGCTATACTGTTGGCTTTCTGGGCTGTGAGCACTCATTGCAAACTCTTGTCCAGCTTTCATCTACCAGTACTCCCAAGTCCTTTCCCACAATGTTGTTCTCATTCCATTTTTCCTCGAGTCTTCACTGGCACTGGGCATTTCCCCAACCCATGTGCAGGGGTTTGCACTTGCCATTGTTAAACCTCATGAACTTCACACAGGCCCAATTCTCAAGCTTGTCCAGGTCCCTCTGAACAGCATCTTGTCCCTCAAGCATGTCAACCACTCTGCTGAGTTTGGAGTCATCTGAAAATTTGCTGCGGATGCACTTGATTCTACTACCAATTAATATATTAAACAGTACCAATCCCAGCACAGGCCTCTGAGTGTTCAATTGATCCATTGAACAACTACCCTCTGGATGTGACCATCCAACTAATTCTCAATCCATCAAAATGTCCATCCATCAATTCTGTATCTCTCCAATTTATGGAGATGGATATTGTAGGGAACTGTGGCAAAGGCCTTATAGAATCTAGATAGATGATGTTAGTAGCTCTTCCTTTGTCAACTGATGTAGTCACTCCATTGAAGAGGGCTAGATTGGTCAGGCAAGACTTGGTAAAACATTTTAAAACCTTACAGTCTGTCTCATACTTAGAAATGATCCTCAAGCGGATGCTGGCCTCTGTATCTTATTAAAGTACTGAAAAGAAAGAGAGGAAGAGACCAAAGAACTAGCATTTAGTTGGCAAGCATGTAATATCATTAACTATCTTGCAGGACTAATTCAGCAGACAGATACTCAGCATACTTTATGCTCCAGACCACTCAATACTGCCCATGTCTTTGATGATGTGTTCTTGACACACAAAGCAAATAATTTTATATTTGCAATCCTTCAGGTACATTAACATCAAGGCTTGTGCTAGTAATTTCTGGCTTACACAATCCTGACACCTAGGAGAAAAGACAGAACATACCAACAGCAAAACCAAATGATTTCATGTATGGACCTTCCTGTCCCTGTCCTTCAGGAATAAGGTTGGTTTCAATGCATAGTTGACTCTGTCATTCTAATTGGAATGATGATGCCAGATTAAGTTTTCTTCAGGCTGAAAATCCACCTGACATTTTCAACTGAAAATTTTACCTTAGATATAAAGACTCAGCATGTGTCTATCTCCACATTGGTATGTTTTTACACTATATTCCCAGGAAAGTAAGGTTAAGCAAATTTTTTTACAGACAAAGCTGAAGACATTTGTTTACAATTGAATTTGACATCTGAATTATTTAACACATCTATTGGCTCTAAAAACATCTGTTTTCCCATGAAAGACATGCTTCAGATGTCTATCTCAAGGGCCTCTGGATTGCTAATACATAACATGTAGAGATAGAAATTATTCATCTTCGTGTGCTGTGGTACATTACAGCACTGTGACCTCACTATACAGTCTTCCTGAAACAGTAGATAAAGAATTATTCTTGTACCTCTTAAAAACCAGTTTTACACTGAAACTGAACTGATGACACTAGTTCTCTGAATACAATAAAATATCATGAAGATAAATACCAGCATATAGTTTAAGATATGTTTATCTACCTGCAGATATCTATCTTAGCCCACTTTCTTTGACTCCCTGCATTGTCAATAGAAGAGGTTATGCACCTTCAGTGGACAATCCCAAGCAGTTAATAAGGATATTGCTTGGAGTCATATTCTGGAAAAAATAGCTTCTTGTTCATTCCACAGTTACCTCTTTCATTTTGGCTACTGCTGTCTAGGCAGTATCTTCCTCCTTCCCACAGAGTGTGAAGGTCTAAGTCATTTCACCCCAAAGTACTTATATCCAAGCAGGTCGGGCTCAGTAGAGATCTGGGCAATAAAGTCTGGAAAGGCATTTTTATGATCATATGTGGATTTCTACTTCCGCAAGAAATAAATTATGTTAAATCCTCAAGAAATTCAAACAGCTAGCTCTTCATGGCCTGTGAGGAGAATGTGTGTCACCAGCTCAGATCTATCTGCCTTTTTGAAGGCAATCAAATTAGGCAAATGAATACCTCACTGTGTATTATGTTCCTTCACTGGCAAAAGTAAGTCTATTACTCCACCTAAACTAATAGCAGACTCCAGAACAAAGTATAGATGTTGATATAGATATATGTGGTACTTAGGATGTAACAATGTTGTATTTCCAGGTAATGAAATAACAATGCACATAATCCTAGAAAGAAACAAGGTATATAAAACAGTGTTGCATAAAAACCAGTGAGCTGGAAGATGTGACTTAAATGTCTGTAAGCCTCAAGGAAATTGTCATTCTCATAGTGTCATTTATGTCTTGTGTTAAGAGTATTTAGCCAGTGTTTCTGCCTTCATCCTTTCCCAACAGTATAAATTAATACTCCTGTGAAATCAAAGCTATAATGTTGAAACGAGATGGAGACCGAGAGGAAAGCCATAGGCTTTTCTGGAGCAGTATAATTTTATACCGTCATATACTTCTTTTCCAAATCTGATACTTTATGCTTAGTGTAGATTTCAATTCCAGTAACTGAAACAAAGCTTCTCTCCCGAATCACTCCCAGTTGAGTTCTGTCAATGATAGACTTCTGGGTTGATTTCTTAAAAGGCAATTTTTGTTTTAGTTGCTCTCAGAAAAATAAATATACTCTGGAACAGTGTCAAATGTGTTGAGCTACCTAATCTTTCATTCTAGCAGCATGCAGAAAAGTTCACTGTATCATCAGAAAAACATCCCTAGTCAACACTAAACAAAAAGGAAGGATAAGCTTGTCATTTAACTGACACTTGTATGTGTTGGATAAATCCAAATTTGTGACACTTTCATCAAAATTATATTGGTTTATATCTGTAAGTATTTGTGAGTTTGAGACCTCTTTTTTACATCTTTTTACTTCTTTTGAAATATGCTAGAATCCAATCAGCCATAAGAGCAAAGGAGACCCAGGCACCAGGGGAGAATTAATAGCAAGAAAACAGAGAGTTCATCTGCTACTAATCAGTGGCTCTGCTAGCATCAATAGAACCAAGATAATTCCTGGCAAATGACTCTAAGGAATACAAAACTGTAATCTGGCCCTATTGGAAAGAAATACAACGTCTAGTTCAGAATGCAAAAGCAAGCAGAGAACACAGACAGAGTTTTAACAGGTTTAGTTTTATTTCAAAAAGAAAGTGTATCCTAGTGCTGATGAGAAATCTCTGTGGCTCTAACCATATTTACTAATTAGCCACCTATATAGTGATGAAATATGTCCTTCTGTTTGTTTTGAACCTGCTGTATGTTCATTTTATCTGATATGTCCTGGTTTTTTAATTGTAGTGAACAATCATTTCCACTCATATTCTATGTGATCTCTCTTGTATCCCAACTCAGACAATCCTTCTCCAGGTTGAAGAGTTTAATAGACTGTTTTCCTAAACAGAAATCATCATCCGACAGTCTTTACAACTGTTTTACATATTTTTTCCAGTTTCTCTGCACCATTTCCAACAGGGAAGACTAGAATCAGACACAGTATTCAATATGTGTATGAACTAACTGTATGAACTGACAACATTTTTCTGTTTCCTCATTTTTTTCCCCCCACTAATTCATTGATGTCATTCTTTTCACAGGACTTTTTTTTCCCAGCATTTTGTCATTCTGTTTAAGCTCATCCTGTTTGTGGCATTATGGAAGAGCAGTCTTGTACATTTCACTAGCCTAAATCTGAAATTACGAATACAATGCTGAAATTTTGTTGAGATTCTGCCTGTGAAGCTAAAGCTATGTTACTTTGAAGAACAGAAAATAACTTCACAACTTGTCCATACAATGGGAAACAAACTCCAACTCAGAAACAAAAACATCACCTGTGCATACTCTCTGAGCTGACACAGCTGATTAACTTTGAAAAAATCATATTTCCCAGTAGCATCTGAGATATTCAAACACAGATGTGATTTGGCTGCTTTGGCATTGACCATCAGTTTCTTCTCTTAATACAATGAATAATAGTATTTGAAAGATCGGCATATTACAGTCCTCAGAAAACTGATTACAGACACGGACAGCTAGAGTCAATCAGCAGAACCATCTAGGAGCATGACTTTCTGACCATGTTTTAGTTTTAGTTAACCTTCATTGGAAAACAGGTAGACAGGTAAGGAAAGAGCCTCAGGCTAGACCATCTGCCCACTTAAACTGGTATAGGCCACTGGTAGTCTATACATGTACCAGGGAAGTTTTGTTACTTTGTAGTGACCCCCAAATGCAGACTGAGAAACACAAATTTGTTTATGTATGTCCTAAACTTCCTTGCTATGTGCTTTGGGAAATACTGCACTGCAGAATTGATTTTTCAAAAGTACAAGAGAGCTCTTTTTCTGTCTGCAGGCCACACATCTCAAGGATTTGAGCAGCTTATGTGTTCAACTCTTACCTTTCAATGTTTGTCCACTTTGTAATTTTAGGAGACTCCTAAGGTAGAACATTTGCTCCAACTTCCCAATCCTTTATCTCCATCCCCACACTACTCTTCTCCCCTTTCAGCACAGAAATCTTCCAAAAGGGGTAAGAAAAGCCTTAAGTAAGCTACAAGGAGGAGGAGGAGAGAGGATCCACAGTGAAGGAATATCAGATCAGAGCAATATCTGAAAAGTTATCAGATCAGACCAGTGCAGCTTTACTTTAAGAAAACTGTTACCACTGCTACATTCTCTTCCATCCAGGGCCTTATTAACAAACCTAGCCCTCATTAAACTGTTTTTTCTGAAGCAGTCACTGTGATGGTTTTCTGTTTAGGGTACTACACATGGCTGGTTTGCAGAAATACCCTGGAATCATTATCTGTACTAACAGCATTTTCACAAGTGCTCAATGTCCCCATTCACCCCCACCCTCATTAGGACGGCAGAAGCCCCAGCAAAATGGAACTAAAAAGATAAGCAAGGTTGTTGTGGATTAAGACAAGAGCAGGGAGGGCTCACTGCCAATTACAATTCCAGACAAAACAGACTCTAGTACTCAACTTAGAGAGGAAAGTAGGAAAGTTTATTCTACAAGAAACAGAATGGAATAAAAGCAAAAAGAGAGTAGGTTGATTGAGAAAATTACAACCAGCACTTTAAGACCTCCCTCCCCCATCCCTCCTTTCTTCCTGGGCCCAGCTACCTGCTCTTGATATCTCTACCTCCTCCCCCCTCAAGGGCTCAAGGGGGGCAGGGAATGGGGGATGTGGATGGGCTCTGCCGCTTCTCTCGTCTCAGATGAGGACAACTCCTGGCATTCTTCCCCGGGACACAGTCCTTAATGAACTTCTCTGGTGTGGGTTTTTCCCAACAGCTGCAGCTTCTGCCAATACAGGGTCCCTCACACAGGACAAGTCCTTGGTGAATATCTCTGGCGTGGATTCTTCACCGCGGTTGCAGTTTCTACAGTTACAGGGTCCCTCTCTCTGGACAAGGCCTCTTCTGGGCATAAGTTTAATGAGCTGCTTTGTCATGAGTTCCTCCCCACAGTTACAGCTGTGGATATTGGGTCCCTTCATTGGGACACAGCCTGCTCCGGCCATAGTGATATAGGGTCCCTCCCTTGGGACACGGCCTCCTCCGGCCACAGTCACTGTCCCTGTCTCCGGGTCTGCAGTGAAGTGGTTGGGTCCCTCCCACGGGACACGGCCTCCTCCAACCATAGTCACTGTCCCTGGCTCAGGGCCTTTAATGAAGTGAATCGCTGCCCCTGGTCTGGGGCCAGCTTTAGCAAAATTAGTCTCTACCCCTGATACAGGCTCATTATTAAAATGAGTCTCTACCACTGATGCGGGGTCTTTAAAGAAATGAAAATAAATCTCAGCTTCACCAGTTCTCTCCATAGAATGCAGGGGAGTCTCTGCTCCAGCACACCTCCTCCTCTCTTTCATCACTGACCTTGGAGTCTGCATGTTTGTTTCTCTCACTGTTCCTACTCCTTGCACCACCACCACCCAGAAGCAGAAGAAGGGGCAGAAGAAGGAAGAAGAAGGAAGAAGATGGAGGAAGAAACCTCCTCTTTCAGCTTCTTCTAAAAAAGTGATCATGGAGGCATGTAATTGGTTCAGCCCCAGAAGCGGGTCTGGCTCAGAGCTGGGGAGAGTTGTGAGCAACTTCTTACAGGAGTCATCTTTACAGCCCCTTCCCCCTTACCAGAAAAGGCTGTCATGTCAAACCATGACAATTACATAAATGTTTGTGTTCACAGACCCAGTAAGACAATGTGGGAAAAACAATGACAGTGAGACAGAGAGAGGGAAGGAAAGCTGTAGTCTTGACTTGTTCCAGGAAAAAAACTCTAAGCAGCTAGCAAAAAATACAAATCACCTCTCCAGCATCCTCTTATGTGGAAATGTACATGCTTCTGAGTTGTTAAACCATGGAATAAAAGCAGTTTTGCTGTTGCAGTGCAGACACACCAGCTCAACTTTTATCTTTTTTATATTACTATTGTATATTCAAGGTGAACTTTGGGTAAAATATTCCATTAGAAAAATTACTTTCTATATTAGTACTGAATTTCTACTAGCACTGTATGAATTTCTGCAGCTTTACATAGAAGCTGCTTCAAGACCAGCAACATCTTTCTTCTGTTTCTATTCACAGTCTGCAAAGTCTACACGCTGCTTGTACCAAGTCTTCTGCCATTATACAGCCAGAAGTTTCTTTGATGAGAAATGCAGTCCCACGAAAGATCATTTGGTAAACTTGTTTTTCACAGTGGCAGGGATTTAAAAACTGTATAAATTGAAGAATCAGTTAGACTAATGCAAAAAAATTCCAGTTGTCAAGTAGTATTTACACTTCCTTAACCAAAAAAAAAAAAAAAAAAAAAAAAAGTTAAGTGTTTTATTTCTGTTGAATCAAGAATGCCTCCCTCTCTAACAGATGTGAGCAAAGGAACATTGCTTCTGCTTTCAGGGAACAAAAAGGGACATAAGGACATGCATACTTTATTTTAACAATAAAGGTTTACAATTATATTGCAGTTTTAAGTCCACCAGTGAATATAAAGAGTGAGATTGATAAAGTGAAGACATCATCACTTCCTAATGTTGAATGTGAAGTGCTAATGAAACATTAATAGATATTATAAGCATGGTTAGGATATTAATAAACATTATGGTTCATTTCCCTACCATTTGCAAAGCAGTGATAAGTCAGATTTACAAGTAGTCTGCTAGTCTACTGAGTTTTATGAAACCATTATTTATGAAATCTAATATTAGTTACTTATTAAAGTTCTTTAAGAAGACTGACTTTAATTCAAAAGGTTTAGCCAGAAAGATCTTCAAAATGAGATATTTTAAACTCTAAATGCAATTTATTTGTCTGGGAATTGACCTATGTATCTTTTAGACAGTTTTGAAAATCTCAGCATAAGCACTTGGGACCACTAGAAGAGAAGTAATTTTTTTTCATTTCAATGAGAAAAAATATCCTTTTAAACCAGCTACTCAAAAGCTCTAAAAAAATCATTTGACTAGACTGCACATAGCTGCACATTAAGAGAGAGATCTGTGAGTGCATTTCTAATCCCACATTTCCAGTGGTTAAATTGCATTTCTTTGAAGATATAAATTGATTTTTCTATCCTTTAAAAAAATAAAAAATACATAAGAAATGATTTACTGAGCTCAGTCTAATTTAATAATATTATAAGAAATTCATCTTGGGCAATGGGAAGTCCTTACCTGACTGATGTAGTAGTGTGTTTTTATCAGTCCTTTTAGTAAAGATGAGATATTCTGTAACTGTTTATCACATCTCTTTTTATCTCTGCAGCTTTATGCAACAATGTTTTCCTCTCCAATTTAATATTACCTATAAGACAAATAAAATATTTCTATTGTCTTTCTACAAGGTATTTTTCTAGGTCTCAAGCATCTTCTTCTTTATTACCCGTGCTCTATGGAAAATATCACAATTATATTTCCTTTGCCAGCCGAAACTGCATAATTTTTATTTTTCATTTCCTTGTTTAATACATACATATATATCTTTTTAAACCATTTTTGAGGGAAGCCAAGAACTGTAGGCCTTGTGAGGTACTAAAGGAGCTATTAGGAATTTTATTTAGCCAGGAACAAAAATTACATATAATTTGCCCAAACCAGTTTAATGTTGGGATGTTTTTATGTTGATGGGGTTTTTTAATGAGTCTGGATCATAAACTTCAGTGTCTGATATTGAGAGTCCAACTCACACATTTGAAGGAAGCAAATTCTTTATATTCTTACAGAAGTCAGCTTAATGTAGTTTTGTTGCTAATGTCTTTAATTTCTCATTCCTGATAAATGTATTTTCCCTTATTCCTTTTATCCACAGTGCAATGTATGTGTTTCCCATCTTCAGATTTCTTTGTGAAATTTATTTCTTTTATGGTCAAGGTAATGAAATTGAAATAAATTTGAACCACTTAGAGTTCTACACATTGGAAATTAGGTATTGTTCTCCTTTTAAAAGGTGGGTAGGAGGGGGGAATGGCAGGGTTGAGGATAAAGACAGTAATTTGAAGCAGTAAATTTAATTTAAATTTAATTTTGTCCTTTCTCGTATCTCAGCCACACTTCAAAGTTCTGAACAGCAAGCTCAGAACACTTCACTGCAGGTACAAGCCTACACAAGTGTCACTAAGCTTTTAATTTACAGCAATAGTGAGGACCCTTTCTCATCACCAATAACCAGAATATGAAATACAAGCTTTTCCCTGAGATTTTGGGATTTGCTACCTTCTTCAGTTAAAACTCAGTGAAATAAAAACTGCAGTTCTGTGCTATTGGTTTGTAATAGGCCTTTGAATTTCTTGTTGTAGAGGATGCAAAAATCCCCTCTAATAATTTTTGTGTGTTGGACTGTTTTTAGTGTTACCATACAAGGTAACACAGATATAATTGCAACTTGAATATTTTTTTCCTGAAAATATTCTGAGTGCTATTCCTTCAAAAGTTCACATAGATTCAGGGTTTTGGATGCTTAGGACAAGTAAAGGTAATTTCTGTAAAAACTGTCAGCATGGAAAGCATGTGATATTGCAACTCTGAGGCTTCATATAAATATTTCCTTAGGACCAGACATAAAAGGCACAGCCACACAGATGTTGTGTGTGAGATGCACACCATTATGTTGAATATCTTTCTCCCAAGCCTTCCTAGTAGGGACATTCAGGGATACTTTCTATAGAAAAGACCACTCAGGACCACTTATTCATTGTTATTTATGACAAGCCTATCTACTGCCGATTCATTTTGATAGACAGGATCTTTTGTCCTGGAGAGGAGAGAATTATAAATATTGTAACGGTCTCTCCTTGACAGATTGTCTACATTTTCAGTATTTTCAAAACCACAGTATTTTCAAAACCACAGATTATCAATATACTTTCAGATCTTAAATATTATTAAAGCAAAGCAAACAGCTAATTCTCTAAGCTCTGCAGTGTGGTACCAAGAATAGTGGTGTAAACTCTATCACAACAGTTTCAAACCCCTGGTAGACATGGCCCTGAGTATCTTGATCTAACTTGACATTTTGCCAGCTTCAAGAAGGAAATTGGATAAGATGATCTCCAGAGGTCTCTTTAACCCTTTTTTACTGGTGCAATTCTGTGTTTTTACCAGAGAAACATTTCTCTAGCAGGGGTAGCTATATATTGAGTCTGGGAATCTAAAGGTAGGGAGAGAGATGGATGGAGAGGGGAAAGGTTTATTAAAATGGATTTTTCCTTTATTATTCATTCTCTGACTAATCCTCTGTCTTAGTCTGTCTTTTACCATAAAGCTGATATCAAAACATCAGAGAAAAGAAAATTAACCGGGACATTTCAATCAATACTTCTTGTCAAGGCAATAAATGTAATGTAATTAGTCTCTCACCCTAATCTACACAGGAGGAGAGTTGTCTATTGCCTACTTTTGTGAAAATAAATATTCAGAAAGCTAAGAGTATATGAGGCTTCTGCCCTATAGCTGTGTGGTTATTGGATGAAAAGAGTTAAAATTCACTTTTTTTCTCTGATGCTGGACCCAAAGCAGACCTGAGATTATTGAATATAAGTATTTGAGTCAAGATGGGAGATGTATATATGAAACACCTAACTCAATATGTATGCTTAGCAAATTCAGTAGTTGAATCTTTACTTCTCTAAAATAAGATTTCCAGGATTTCCACAAGTATAGCTGTTCAGAACCAAGAAGAGAAACAAACTGGGAGATAGGTCATGGTTTTGCAGACAGGTAAGTCTAGGCAAAGGTTTAGTGACTTACTCAAGAGTTACTCTTAGTATCAGCTGGTGTTTGAATACCTGGTATCATGGTTTTGCGAGGAGTCATGTTTGCTTGGTAACAGGGGGAGGGGGCTGCAGTGCAGACCCAGTAAAGAGTTGTTGGACTTTCCCCCAGTTCTTGGCTTCAGACCCACTTCCAGCCCAGCTGGGCCAAACTGACACTTCTGCAATCACTATTTAAGGATGGGAATTTGAAGTGCGTGGGAGGAGATGTAGGAGTGGTACAAGATGGAGGTGTCCATGTGAACCCCATAGTCAGAAAAGAAGGAAGGAAGGAGGAGCACCAGACCAGAGACCACTCTGCAGCTCATGGTGAGAACACAGGCTGTACCCCTGAAACCCATGGAGGGCAATGGCAGGCCTGAGAGCTACCAGCAGCTCCATGTGAGTACGCCTGGATGGATGAGAGATTGTGTGAGGGAGAGGCTGTGCTGGAGAGCCTACAGGCTTCAGAGCAGACCCACATGAGGGGCAGAGAGGAGCTGCAGCCTTTGGGATGAACACACATTTAAGTGGCCTGTGCAGGGCTACCGGGTGCGTGAGGGACCATGCGGAGGAGCAGAGAGGGCCAGTGAGGAGCCCGCCTGCCCTGAGGAGAGACAAATGGCAGCAGCCATCAAGAATAGACTGACTGAAACCCCTATTCCTTGTCCCCCTGAGCTGTTCAGCGGGGGAACGAGAAAAAGTCACTGGGATCAGGGTTCTGAGCCAAGGAAGAGGGGAGGGGTGGGGACAAGCTGGTCTTAAAGGGCTGGTTGTACTCTTCATCATTGTACCACTCTGTTGTTTTCTGCTTGTTATGTGTTAGGGCTTTATGGTTATGTTTTGATTGGTGTTGGATTAAATTATTTTCTGTTTTCTTCCCCAAGCTGAGTAGCCTGGTCTGTTTTGTCGGGGACCATAAAGTAGCAATTAAGCCATCCCTGCCTCTTAGCAATTCTCAGGTCTGTGGTACTAGAGTCTAATCATGGTCTTTTGTCCCTGGATGGACCTAAACCACGACACTTAGTAATAGTGATCTAGCAAAATGGAAACAAGAGAATAGCAGTTAATATTCATGATAGTCACATTTTATGGAAGAATTTTCAACCACGTAATTCTACTTTTGTCTTATTGGCTGATATTGCAAGACAAGGTAAGTCTCTTTTTGCTCAGATAGCCCTTCTCAGCCACATAAACTAAAGGATACTTCACTGTATTTCTGTTTTCTCTCACACCTTTTGTTATTTTACTTTAAGTTTACTCTCTTTTTTAGGGAAAATCATAACTACAATGGCTAGAGACCACCAGCAGGTCCAGAGAATGGAATTCCGTTTAGACAAATGATAAACTTTTTTTGCTATATGCAGACAGGGATATTTCTTTTTGTTATTTTGGGGAAATTTTGGATAGTTGCTTCTCTTGGGTTTAAAAACATCTACATTTTGGAGATGATTAGTTCTTTCAGACTCTGTAATGGGCAAGCTCTAGTCTCCAAGTCTTTAGTAGTCAGGATATCTAACTATTCTGAAAGTACTTTTTAATGAGTGCAGATCATTGACATTATGTTACTTTTAAAGTTAATTAAATGGTTGTGTTAGAAATACCTGTTATTCCTACTGTGGATGAGATTCTCTGAAGCATTCAAGAGTGTTGTTTTCTTATTGCACATCTCTTAGTGTTTCTATTACAGGCACTCACAAAATGTTAACACTTCACTCTGTACAGTCTTGACCTTGTCTATACACGGTCTGCAATTTACCTCATGAGATACATAGCCCTTTTCTACACTATGTATAAACCTTAACCTTAACAAGTCTTCTGAATCAGTCTTTTACTCCTCAGTCTAACCCAAATTCACAAATAGAAGTTTCTATGGAAGTAGCATTCCAATCCAGAAGATTCAGAAGCTGTTAAACAGATTGAGATATATCACAGATTTTAGAAATGTCATCATGCAGTCTTGAAAATCAGGTCAACAATTTAGCAATAGGTCACCTTCCTTCCTTTATTTCCCTGCTCCTTGCCCTTGAGGACTTAGTGCTACTTTACTTGTCCTTTGTTCTCCCAGATCTCTGGTTTCCCAAATAGAAAGTAACCATCATTTTTCTCATGCTCAATTATGCTTGACTGTAGTTATTGTATAATTTAGTAAGTAAATAAAATTGAGATCTCTAGACCATTGATACCTTGTGCAAGAAAAGCCACTGGATTATGAGGCATGACACTTTCAGTGATTAACCAACAATGCTCTAGGCCAGTTGAAGAGAATAAAGATGATTGGGGTGTATTAATCAAGAGATAAAAGACTTCATAGTTAAATGGTGGCCTGTTAAGCCATTCTAAATGAGCTACATTAGACAATAATGTAAACTGCTTTCACTTCTCTTAATTAAAGTAACCTATTGGACTGTAAAATCTGGATTCTTTTCAATTAGGGAGTTGGGTTGTCTTTGGCAACAATCTCTTTCCAGAATTTTACTTACATAAAGAGTAAGGTCATGACATAAAGGATTTATACTAATTATGAAAAAGTGAACATGTGAAAGTGAGTACAATGTGTAATGGTATTGTTCAGGTTATGTCATAGGATAAAATAAAATGTTGAAAAGATGAAAAGATGTATTTAATAGTAATTTAAAATGTACCCATACTAATCAGGAAATTTTTGTGTAAATCATTTCAAGTATCAAATTAAAAATACCTCAAGAACAGGCTGATAATTAGTTTTTAGTTGTTTAATCCTTGTATAAAAATTGTTTCATGCCTAAAAAATTAAAATCTAATTCCTAGCTTTTGACAGTTACCATTTTTAAACCAGACACTGATTTCTCCCTGTACTTAAATTTGTATGAATAAATCTTTATCATCATTTTCTTATTGCTGAGGCACCTTTCTTTTGTTAAAGACATATTGAAAATGAAATCTAAAAAAAAAAAGTTAACTGTCAGTGAATTTCTCAGTGCCATCAAATGAAAGCTTTTTAAATCTTCATGTAATGTAAGATGTGCTTTCTCTATTTACTGTCTACCTTGTACACTGCACTGTATCTCCTAGAATAATTGATTGGCCTCAGTAAATTTTGTAAACACATTGAATTAGCAGAAGAATCATTAAAATTGGGTTGGGTTTTTTTTGTCTAAGTAAAACGGAAGAACATCCAACTCAGCATGAAAGCTGTCCATCATAGTGGACATTTTCCAATGAGCTTAAACTGTCAAAGTGAGCTGATATGGAAATTGTTTGTGTTACAAAACCAGGAAGTTCTTCAAAATAAATTGTGTTGTTATACACAATGACATTGTTAACTGTATCCTACTTTTACATGTTGTCTCCCATCCAAGATTTCTTTTCCCATTTAACAGTCCTCCTGTTCAAAACTTCCTTCTCTTTCATGAGAAGAAAGGACCACAGGTGTAAACAGTAGCTCATACCTGATAATCTTTACTTAGTCTGATGAGCAAAGAGTTTGTAGCAATTTGAGTTTAAATCATGAGTTAGTGAACAGTTCATTTTAGGGAATTTTTAAGTGGAGTACTGTGGATAATATTTTTCTTTTTTTAATAAAAAAATGTCAGTTCATATGTTTAATTACTCAAATTCCTTTCACTTCAAACAGAATTGTAGAATATCAGGTTGGAAGGGACCTCAAGAATTATTTGGTCCATCCTTTCTTGGCAAAAGCATGGTCCAGACAAGATAACCCAGCACCTTGTCCAAATGGATCCTAAAAGTGACCAATGTTGGGGAATTCACCACTTCCCTAGGGAGATTATTCCAGTGGCTTCCTGTTCTCATTGTGAAAATATTTTCTTCTTGCATCAAATTGGAATCTCTCTAGGATTAGCTCCTACCCATTACCACTTCATCTTTTCCATGTGACTCCTTGTAGAAAGAGAGTCTCCATCTTCTCTGTAACCACTCTTTAAATATTGGAATATGGTGAGAAGGCCTTCCCTAAACCCTCTTTTCTTTAGGCTAAACAAACACAATTCTCTCAGCCTTTCTTCATATGGCAGGCTTCTCAGTCCATTGATCATCCTTGTAGTCTTTCACTGGGCCTTCTCCAGGTTGTCAATGTTTTTTTTGCAGAGCATGGAAAATTGAACACAGTATTCCAGATGTGGCCTGATAAGTGCTGAGTGAGTGGGATAATGACTTCTTTATGTGTACTGGTGATGTCCTTACTAGTGCAGTCCAGTATCCTGCTGGCTTTCTTTGCTGCAGCAACACACTGTTCGCTCATACTGAGCTTGTTGTCCCCCAGGTCACTTTCCACAGAGCTGGGTAAACTGCTGCCTGTGCTGCACTCCTGGATTATGTTTTCCCAGGTGGAAGACCTTATATTTGCCTCTGTTGAACTTCATATGGTTCTTCTTGTCTGGCTGTTCCAAGCTGTTCCTTCAGAGAGTCTCTCTGTTCTGAAGCATCCACTTCCTCTCTCAGTTTGATATCATGGGCAAACTATCTGAATATATACTTGATCTCATCGTCCACACCATTTATGAAAATATTAAACACTGTTCAGACCAATGTCAATCCCTCCCCAACTAGAGGACCCAACATCTGACAGGCTGCCACTTTGAAAGGTGCCATTTACTACCACACTCTTGAGTACAGCTGATCAGCCAGTTCCCCACTCACCACACAGACCACTTGTCTAGACCATAATGCATCTGTTTTTCAGGAGGAGGTCATGAGAAACCATATCAGAAACCTTGGAGAAATCCAGGTAGGCAATGTCCACTGCTCACCTCACATCAACCGAGCAGATTATTTTGTCATAGAAGGCAATCAGATTTGTCAAGCATGATTTGCCCTTGGTGAATCCATGATAGCAATTACCAGGGACTGAAGCAAGATTGATGAGTGTGTATTCCATTAAAATTACAATTCATTATTGTCATTATGAAGCTACCCTGAAAACCCTGGCTAATACAGATAATTACAGTTATTCAGTAGCTGACTCCAGTGAAACTGGGAACATTAACATCAGCTGAAAAGTCCCTTCTCCTTCATTCAGTGTAATAATGTAACAGAGAAAATGGGTTTGCTTCACTGAAAACACCTTGACTTCCCAGTCTTTGAAAACCATGCTTGTAATCCACAAAACAATTTTTATTTGGGTTACTAGGTTGAGGGTGGTTGGTTCTCTTACGTTTACAACTTCAAAGGTTTTGTAGTTATTAATTTCTACTGCACCAGTGATACTAGTTGCCATGAACATGTGGAAATGGTAGGTCAGAGAGTAACCCAGTCATAATCTGGCTTAGAATGTGGAAAGAATTTTTTGACATTACTTCAGAAGGTGAGGGAAGAGACCTAAAGGTTAACTCCTTCCTCAAAAAGCATACATCAGGACTACTCCATTTATATTGATGTCTTTTGGGGTGTCTTGTCTAGGTATATTAAGGAGGAAGTGTATTTAGAAATTTGCTGAGTAAGACATAATTTATGCATTTGTTGCAATTACTTGGGAGAACGGGGGAAAAAAACCACAAAAACAAACAAAAGAAAACAAAAAAAAAAAAACAAAAAAACCCCACAAACAAAAAACCAAACAAACAGAAAAACATCACCTACTTGAAAGTCTGAATATGTTATGAATATATCACACATCAGGAGTCCTGATGAGGTCTGGAAAAAATAATATAATAACAATAATCATGACTGCCTGTAACAGAGCACAGACACAAATTCTGATCAGATTGACTTGAAAAGGATTCAAGATTCCACAGAAGGATAAACAAATACATTCGTTCATTTCATTCAAGCTGAAGCAAACTAATCAATTATTCCCTTCCTGATAGCTATCTGGACCTCTTGTATTAACTTAGTATAAACTACTCTGCTAAATTCCCTTCTTATCTGAGGATAAGCCCTACGTGTCACCCACTGTTCTCATTACACTTGATATATAAATTTATTGGGAAAGACATAGGTTGGTTTGGATTTTTTAGGAATACAGAACAATCATATTCAGGAAAGAAAAAAACTATTGGAATCATGGAGCCAATAAAGCACATTGGAAAAAGCTGGATGTGGCTGAGATAGAGTTAATTTTCTTCCTAGTAGCTGATACAGGACCATATTTCGGATTTATACTGGAAACAGTGCTGGCCACACAGAAACGCTTGGATTATTGCCAATAAGTGCTTGTACAGCATGAAGATCTTTTCTGCTTCTCACACTGACCTGACAGCAAGTGGATTGGGGATTCACAAGAAGCTGAAAGGGAGCATGACCAGGAGAATTTATTCAAACTAGCTAAAGGGCTATTTGATACCATAAGACATCATGCCCAGGTTAGAAGCTGAGGGGGTTTTGCAGAGAGGGACAGATTGCTGCTGGAGCATCAGTCAGCAAGTAGTGAGCAATGGCACTGTGCATCACTTGATGGGGTTTTATTTCTCCTAGGTTTTAAGACTCCCTGGGGTTTATTCCTCTCTCTATTTTGTTATATTCCTTTTCACTACAGACGTTATTATTGTTATTATAATTGTTATATCTTATTTCATCTTAGTTAGTAAATAGTTTTTACCTCAACCCACCATGGTCATGGTGCTTTATATTGTTTATAACTCTGACTCATTGGAAAATCAGCAAGGAAGCATCCAAAGTGAATCTGGACTCTCATTTACAAAGTATCTTTAAGTGGAGAGGCTCAAGAACTGTTGCTAACTCCCATTAAAAGTTTCTGTTTACTTCTGCTTCTAAATTTTAATCTGCTCCTTTCTGCAGAACAGCTTACAAATCTTGGTGTGTTCTATGATTCCTCGTTGATTTAATTTAATACTTAATGGTTTTTAACAGGCATGTTGGTCTTGTTGATGTGGGTACATGACGTGCATGACTAATGTAAGAAATGTAGAAGACGTTTATGATGCTGGACAGAGTATTTATGCTGCTAGATAAACATTTATGCTGATGATGCAGAGTCCTGCATCTCAGAAGGAACAACCCTAAGCATCAGTACAGGCTGTGGGTTGGTCTACTGGACAGCAGCTCTATGGAGAGAGACCTGGGAGTTCTGGTTGACAGCAAACTGAACATGAGCCAGCCATGTGCCCTCATGGCCAAGAAGACCAAGGAATTCTTGGATTCATCATGAAGAGTGTGGTCAGCAAGTTGAGGGAGGTTCTTCTCCCCCTCTCCTCTGCCCTGGTGAGGCCTCTTCTGGAGTCCTGTGTTCAGTTTTGGGCTCCTCAGCTCAAGAGGGCCAGAGAACTACTGGAAAGAGTCTAGCATAGGGCTACCAAAATGATCAGGGGACTGGAGCATCTCGCTTATGAGGAAAGGCTGTGGGAATTGGGGCTGTTTAGTCTAGAGAAGAGAAGACAGACAGGGGGATCTTATTAATATTTATAAGTATCTAAATGGTGGATGACAGGAGATTGAGACATCCCTTTTTTCTGTTGTATCCAGTGACAGGACAAGGAATAATGGAAAAAAAAAATGGAACATAAGAAGTTCCATTTGAAGAAAAAAAATTTCACTGTGAGGGTGATGGAGCCCTGGCACAGGCTGCCCAGGGAGGGTGTGGAGTCATCTCTTCTGGAGATTTTCAAGAGCCACCTGGATAAGTTCCTGTGTAATTTGATCTAGGTAAACCTATTTTGGACTAGCTGATCTCTAAAGGTCCCTTTCAACCCCTACCATTCTATGATTCTGTGACATGTCTGTGGTAGAACTGAAACTTTTTCATTATGGAAAAAGCCCTACCTTACTTGTTTCACTACCTAGATTTTTTATTTATCTGTGTAAGCATAGATGCTACTCTTTTTTTTTGTTTGTATGGGATTTGTCCTTGTCCATATTTATTCCTGCAAGAAAGTTTCTTCCAAATCAGATTATACAGAATATTTTCAGGGGAAAGGGAAGAGCTTGAATTTCCACACATGCCAACAATGAGCGGTTTGATAGTTTGAGGGAAAAATTGTCACTTAGAAGAGTTAAGGGAATGAAACCCACCATTCAGTCCTGTGGCACAGTTTGGAGCTATATCAATGTACAACTACAGAAATGCGTTTTATGTACAACTACAGATATACCTTTTAAGAAAATTGCATATCTGCAAAATTATTTTTCCATTACTATCATGAACAATGGGACACTTGTAAAAATAAATTGCTTTCTCCAACTACCTAACCCATTGTATTTCCAATAATAACTACATCTGTCAATGTATTATGTAGTGTTTATTAACTTAATTTGCTCATTACAAACCATATTGTTTCTTCTGAAAAAGAGAAATAAGGATTTTTACCCAAGTAATTTATCTTATTTTAGTGATGTAAGAATGAAATCACCACAATAAGTTCAGTATACATCTGGAGGTATTCAAAACCAGCTTGGACATGTTCCTGTGTAACCTGAATAAGGTTAACCCACTTTAGTGGTGGGAGTGGACTAAATGATCTCAAGAAGTCCTTTCCAAACCCTACCATTCTGTGATTCTGTGTGATTCTGTGATAAATAGAATGAGAAAAAACTCAGCTGTGTTTTTATATTACAGATTCCATGAGATCAAACAAATGAACTAAACAATTGTAACTTTTATAATAATCTCCTGTATTAAAATAATTAAAGAAGGAAACCTATTCTCAAAGTATGGTTAAGTATGGTGACAAGCGAATGTGCCATTAGAGTAATTGAGACTCCTTCAGTCCAAAAACATGATACAAATTTTGTAGCTGCTCAATTCACCTTCCTCCTAATGACACATTACCTTCCATTTTATGGTTGTTCCAAGGCTTTTGAGCCACTTTTTACTAGTCATAATCTAATATTCTCAAGAGCTTCATCACTCATTCATTTATCTTTGCGGCTGGATCAGTCAATGGCTATACCTATTTCTGTATTCATTTGTTTCACGACTGGTTGACAGATTTAAAATATTGAGACTGATTCAAGGTCATTTTGACTAAAGCTGTTCAATACCAGAACATCTCTTAATTTGCCTCCAGTACTTTGATATGAAAAGAATATTAGGTTCTATATTCTTTGACACAAAGGTCCTATAACACAGACTAAATTTCTGTTAAATCCAAATTTCAATTCATGGTTCAATTTTATTCCCTGAAAACTTGTTTCTGAAAGTATAACTGACAGTTATATTTTTGTGTGTGTGTCATTTAATTAGGCAAAACACTAATCCTGCCTGATTTTGATTCCACTTCTTGACCCATCTTGAGTGCATGATCTAGCAGCTTCATATGACACCTACAATGAAGCAGCTATTGCATCCTTTTCTAGCACAGTGGGCATACTCTTGGGAAAATAAAGCTGTATTCTTCAAGACAAATACAATTGACAAAAATATACATTGTTTCATTGAATAGTCAATATGAACGGTCAATAGAATTGTTCATGGCCTGACGGTCAGTGTGGCATCCAAAATCAAACCTGTTGCATGTCATCTTCTGTGGATACAGGGTAGTTCGATTAATTAATTACAAAAAAGAGATGTGTAAGAAGGCTAATCCCTGCCTTCCTAGTGGCTTCTTTGAAATATATTCTCTTCTAGAAGAATCAGGTTTCCAGGAGAGATAATGGATACCAAAATAGCAATTAAAGTTCACAGATTCTCACATAATACACATAGGTTTTTGAACAAGAGCTGTCATCAAAGTTATGTGGCTAAGAACCATGCTGAGCTCCTAAGCAAATCACTGGTTGTCTTTTACTACTAAGTCCCACTTGATGCTCTCACTACCTCTTCTGTTCAGAGACTCACCACTATGCTTACTAGTATCTCCTCTTCACCCATACAGGACCTGGATCCACAACTGGGGGCTAAAAGTCCATCAGCTAACACACCCTGGGTGGACATGGTTAGTGGGACTGTGATGCTACACGTATGTCCTGTCTGCATTATACACATAAACCTATGACTGTCCAGCCTTTTAAACTCTGATACCTTTGAATTTTCTGTGCTATCTGGTGTTCCCTTCTCTGTTTCTTAATCCTTTTGTTTGTTGTAGGAAGCGGAGATGATTTCAGGGCTGTAAAGCAACAGCAATCAAATTGATTTAACTGATTCACAACAAACAAGTTGATAGTTTAGTGAGTAAAGTACATTTCAGGGTTTTGCTTCTTTGTTATCATGGAATCATGAGCAGGGATCATTTTTGTTTGTGCTCCAGTTTTAATAGTTTCACAGATGCAACATCTTTGCTAATATTGCACTGCTTCATTTCTCTCATTTGGAAATTGGACTACATTAAACTCTGGTCATCATAGTGGATTTCAAGTACTTCATTCTTCAGCCTAATTTGAACTGGCTGGAGCCAGATAGCTGGAGCTAGATATAATCCAATATCAGTGTTTTCAAACACCATGTAGCTAGTCTGACAGACCATTGCAAATGTTTAAAGCCAAGAGTGATACTTCTAAGAACCAATAAATCATGTGGTTAGAAAATTTGAGCTGTACAATATGAATCTTATATTTAAGCTAGAGACTTCATTTTTACTTTCCACTTTTAAGGTGAAGACAAAAGACAAGAATATATACATTCAAAAAAGAGATGAGACTGGTGAGACAGAATAGGCAAGGAAAGGTAGCAGGGGAAGGAGCAGAAACAAATTAAAGAACCCATTGCTGCTGGCAAAATAGAGACATCAAAAAATGCATTTTCTCCAACACTGGTAACAGAGAATCCTCATCTGCCAGCCTTCATTTTAGGATACTCTTGGTTCAGTGAAGAATTATTTGTTTTCCTATATTTTTTCTTCATTTCATAGAAAATTTCTATCTAATGCCCAAATGCACTTGAAAAGACAGGAGCCCTGTCTGATATACCATGCACTGTACCTAGCATAGACTATCACTGACTCAGACAAATTTATATAAATTAGATAAATTTACAGTCTGAATAGAAAGATATTTTTAAGAGGAATGGAAAGGGTATAGACTTAAGGGGAAGAGAATCTTGACCAGGTTCACAGATAGCAAATTTTACAGATTTCCAAATCCCGAACTATGTAAGTCCTGTCCATCTCTGAATCAGTTCATTACAAACATGTTTTGTCCTGGATGCTTTATACTGTTGGTTTAATGCTTGATAAAATTCATTGGCAGAACTGAGAGCTATTAGCAGCTCTCAGTTTAATTAGTACCTTTCATTCTTACTTGCTGAAAAACAGCTCCATTGACTACAGTGAGGAAAAACCCAACAAAAAAATAAACAAAATAAAATCCTGAATAGGAACATGGGCAAGTAATTACAAACATCACATGCTATGGTGACACCAAGTGGCGAAAGGCTAAGTTTCATGCTGAAAGTACAAAGTCAAACCATTTCTTTCTTATTTGGTCTTTCTTTCCTCTAGCATCGAACTCAATACCAGTTTTAGTGTTTAAATATGTTTTACATAGCAGCTTATAACTTTTACTACATAGTCAATTAATAAAAATCTAGCTCTTTTTTTTTTAAAAAAAAAAAAGAGTTCAAAATTTGTTTCAGTGAAAGAAGAGGGGAAAAAAGTTTTGTATTCCTTGATAAGTGCCTTTTTTCCTGCTTGTACCACATGTCAGAGAGTGATGACACCATTCATTGAGAGTATGTCACTAAAGAAAACTGCTGAGGACAAAACCAAAAAAAGAAAAAAAACAAACGAAATATAAACGTCTCTTACTTCTCAAACTATTTAAAGGCATGCACTCTTTGTGACATAGAGGAATGAAGAGGCAACTTGTAATTTGCTAGATCTCAGTTACACTGATTTTATTCAAAGTTTTTCCTCATTGAGATTTTTGCTTGAACAGACACTCAAAAATGATCAATCATAAAGTGCATCCAAATACAGGCAATGAAGCTGGTGAAGGGTCCAGAGAACAAGTCGGATATGGAGTGGCTTAGAGAACTGGGAATGTTTATCCTAGAGAAGTGGAAGCTGAGAGGAGAAGTGATCATTCTCTATAACTACCTGAAAGGGAGTTCTGGTGAGGTGCAGGCCGATGTCTTCTGGAAATGGGTTCTTCTTCTGCTGGAGAGGTTTAGATTGGACATTAGGAGGAACTTGGTTGACAAGAGGGTTATCATGCATTGGAACAGGCTGCCCAGGGAGGTGGTGGAGTCCTTATCCCTGGAGATATTTAAAACACGGAGATGAGATTCTGAGGAATGAGGTTTGCTTTAGATTAATTTAGTTTAGTTTGGTTTAGGTTAGTTTAGTTTAGTTTAGTGATGGGTTTGGCAGTGTTAAGTTAGGGGTTGGACTCAATGTGCTTAAAAGTCTTTTCCAACCATAATGATCCTACGACTCTATGCGTGCTCACACAACATCGTTTCCTACCAATGTAATAATGCTCTTCTTCTCTTAGGTCTGCTTTAGTTCAGCCATCCAGAGGCATTTTTTTTTCTCTACATATTTAGAACCAGTGCCAATAAAATAGCACTACTGAGAAGATAAAAAAAATTTTACTTGCTACGTCTATCATATATATAATACTTGATTACATGATACTCCTGCTTCTGTTGATATTATTACTGCATTTCTACAGTTTTTATCCCAATCTGTCTCAGTCTCCCCCCTCAGCTACCATTACATTAGCAATGTCATGTATGACAAGACTAAAAAAATGTCTGGTTTTCAGCACTTATTTTGGACTGATCCAGGAATATATTCCCACTTAAGAGCAAGACTGCACATCTATAATTGCACTTAAAGCACAGAATTTATATTAGTCAGATGTTAATTCAGAAAAGCAATTAAGAGCCATTAATTAACTTAGAAGTGAGCAAAGTTAAATAAATATTTTAGAAGTCTACATCTTTATAGAACCATGGAACTGTAGAGGTTGGAAGGGACCTCTAGATATCATCCAGTCCAACCCCTCTGCTAAAGCAAGTTCACTTCAATCAGGTCTCACATCCAGGCAGCTCTTGAAAAACTATAGAGAAGACGATTCCACATTTCTGGGCAGCCTGTGCCAGGGCTCCCTCATTCTCACAGTAAAGAAGTTTTTCCATATGTTTAAGTGGAACCTTTTGTGTTCCAGCTTGTGTCCATTACACCTAGTCTCATCACTTGTGAGTGCATCCCATCAGGATCCATGGATTTGTGGGTGTCCAGTTTGCCTAATAGTTCCCTGACACAGTCTTCGTCATCCACTGGTAGGTCTTATCTTCTTCAGATTTTTTCACTAACCTTGCTCAACTGGGCTTCCCAAGGCCTGGCCTTAGCAGTAAAGACTAAGACAAAGAAGGCAGTCAGTAGCTCTGCCTTCTCTGCATCCGCCTTCATTAGGGAATCAACCTCATTCAGCAGCAGGCTCACATTCTCCCTAATCTTCCTTTTTCTGCAGAAGTATTTAAAAAAGCCTTTCTTGTTTTCCTTTACATTTCTTGCAGATTTAATTCCAAAAGGACATTAGCCTTCATTGTTTCCATTCTGAATGCTCTGGCAACATTTCCATACTATTCCCAAGTGACTAGGCCCTTTTTCCACGTTCCATAGATTTCTTTCTTCCCCTTGAGTTGTTCCAGTAGCTCCTGTTCTTCTACACAGGTTTCTTACTTCCTCTTCCCTGGTTTTTCTTTGTAGTGATATACCAATCTTGAAGATTGACCAGTTTTCTTGGGGAGTTTTACCATCTAGAATCCTATTCCATGAGATTCCTAAAATTATTGTTTAAAAAAATTATTAATTACAAACACTTTTATGTATTAACTTAAATATCTAGAGAATAAGAGAAGAAACTGCACATAAAATGATGATCCACTGGTAAGGAATTACTAGCCCAAAGGTTTTAATGTATTAAATTAAGTTGTAGGAGTTGCTGTAGGTATGCACATAAATTATCATCAGAGCTCTTGATTTCTTTGACTGATATGGAAATTATTTAGGATGAAAAAGAAAGTCTCATCTTTTTTGCTGCCATAGGAGTATTCTTCTGGGAAATGGAAAGCCATTCCACACACACAGAAGAAAAAAAAATAAATAAGAAAAATGCACAGGTCCTGTCTTTGTTTTCTGTATTTAATGGGAATTCTGTATTTAATGGGAAATCTAAGCTGTACTTCTGTCAAGTTCCTTCTGCTCTTGCCATATAAATGAAAAAAAAGAATTTAAATTACAAAAAGACACCACCTTAAATAAAACTGTCTTACTAGTAATAGTCACTTCCCTTACCTAGGGAGCTGTTCCATATTTATTCTGCAAGTTATTAAGCTGGCCTTCAGCAAGGCAAAGGTCTGAGGAAAGGTTATGAGATTGACCTAAAAGATATTGCAGGTCCAGAAAGAGTCATTTTAGCACTCTGAATAATGGGTAATTTCTAACCTGACTTGAACATTAAAGATACTATAGTATAGTCTAGGTAGCATAAGGATGTTTTGGTTTGCATCTTGTTTATGGTTTTAAAGTGCATTAACAGATATACTAATAAAAACACTTGTTTTTCCTGAGACTCTAGTGCCTGGCTTTAGCAGACTGGGTAATTTAGTTAAACAACAGATATTGAGCAACAAAAATGGTATTTTAAAAACATTACACTTTTTAAATATACAGATTTTGAAGCTAGAGGTGTAGATCAGAGACAGGAGTTTCCCTTGTCAGATTTTCTTCAGCAGAAGAACATTATGGAGACCTTCTCTATATTGACTGGATGAATTTAGATGAACAAAAAAACTTCACAACTGAGCAGTTTCTTGTACTTCAGTGGTAACAGTGCCCATGCCGCCGTGAGCACTCAGGGAGTGCAATACAGTTAAAATTAGCTCAGTTTGGAAATATTACTTTCTGTTGGGTAAAAGCAGTCCTAAAGAAAGGAAATGTAAACAAACTATCATTTCCAAGCTGTTGTATCCTACTGTTGAAAAAGTTTCTCATTCCTCAAAACTTTTTGAAATCTTAGGTGGATCTAGTTTTTCTTGTTGCTCTTCCAACACAACTTTTAACTAGGAAGAAAATTTCTTTCCATATTGAAAACCATCATTTCTGTATCGTGATTTAATGTGTGTGTATCTATTTTTTCTTAAATGGAACAAGTTTGACTTGCATGAATTCTTAAGAAAATGTGGAAAAAAATCTGTTTTCATTCTCTGTGAGAGCAAATTCTACCTGCATCTGTGCCTGAGTCACACTATAATAAATGTCAATGGCAAATCTATAGTAATTTTCAAATAATGGTCTGTAGATACTAGATGAGAAGTTAAATTCCTATCCAGTAGATCTAAACCTCAGAAGCTAGAATTCTGGTAAGAAATATCTACAATTCTTAACAAAACTTACAAATATATGTATGTATGTATGTACACATACATATGAGTACATAGAGTCATAGAAGGAGAAAATCATTACAATTGGAAAAGATCTTTAAGATGGGCATAAGCTTCACATTCCAGGACTATCACTGCTAAACCATACCTCTCAATATCTCGTCTACACATCCTCTGAATATCTCTAGGGATGGTGACTCCACCACCTCTCTGGGCAGACTGTTCCAATGTTTAATAACCCCCTCAGTGAAAAAGTTCCTCCTAATCTCCAATATAAGCTTCCTCTGGTACAACTTGAACCCATTTTCTGATGTCCTGCCACTCATTACTAGAGAGATCGACACCAACCTCACTACAACTCCCTTTTAGGTTATCGTAGAGAGTGCTCATGTCTTCTCTCAGCCTCCTCTTCTCTAGGCTAAACAACCCCAGCTACCTCAGCCACTCCTCATCAGATTTGTGCTCCATACCCTTCACCAACTTCATTGCCCATCTCTGGACACGCTCCAGCATGTCAATGTGCTTCTTCTAGTGAAGGGCCCAGAGCTGAACATAGTATTTGAGGTGCAGCCTCATCAGTACTGAGCACAGGGGAAAAATCACTTCCTTGGCCCTACTGGTCACACTATTTCTGATACAGGCCAGGATGTCATTGGCCTTCTTGGCCACCTGGGCACATTGTTGGTTCATATTTAGACAGTTGTCAACTAACACTCCCAAGTCTTTTTCCTCCAAGCAGCTTTCCAGTCATACATCCCGAAGCTTGTAGCATTGCATGGGGTTGTTGTGACCCAGGTGCAGAACCCAGGACTTCACCTTGTTGAGCCTCATGCAGTTGGCTTCGACTCATCAATCCAGCCTGTCCAGGTCCCTCTGAAGAACCTTCCTGCACTCAAGCAGATCTACGCACCTGCATATGACAATGTATACTTACTTACATACACATACATCTTTAAGTACTAAATGTATTTCTGACTATGAATGGGCTAAAATAGTTTGAAATCATAGCAAAGCTGCAACTTACCAGCAGAATTATGACCTGAACGTTCCCAAACACTGACAAGAACAAACCCAACTACCCTCTCAGAGGTCTATATCTATAGGATGTTTCTTGGAAATGCAGCAGAACTGCAATTGAAAGCTCGTGAGCTCCAAGCTTTAGTTATCCCTCTCCAGTTTACAAGGGTGTTGTGGTTTGGCCCAGCTAGCACAACAGCACCACGACAGTTTCTCGCTGGATGCCCCCATTCACCCCCACCCTCGTTAAGATGGCGGAGGACCCAGCGAAATGGGAGTAAAAAGATAAGCAAGATTGTTGTGGATTGAGACAAGGGCAGGGAGGGCTCACTGCCAATTATGGTTCTGGGCAAAACAGACTCTAGTACTCGACTTAGAGAGGAAAGTAGGAAAGTTTATTCTACAAGAAACAGAACAGAATAAAAGCGAAAAGGGAGTAGGATGATGAGAAAATTACAACCAGCACTTTAAGATCTCCCTCCCCCATCCCTCCTTTCTTCCCGGGCCCAGCTCACTGCTCCCGATATCTCTACCTCCTCCCCCCGCAACAGCTCAGAGAGGCAGGGAATGGGGGATGTGGTCAGTCTCTCACAGATGGGCTTTGCCGCTTCTGTCTTCTCAGATGAGGATGACTCCTGGCATTCTTCCCCTGCTCCAACACGGGGTTCCTCCCCCGGAACACAGTCCTTAACAAACTTCTCTGGTGTGGGTTGTTCCCAGCAGCTGCGGCTTCTGCCGATACAGGTTCCCTCACACGGGATGCAGTCCTTGGCGAATATCTCTGGCGTGGATTCTTCACCGCGGTTGCAGTTTCTGCAGTTGCAAGGTCCCTCTCTCGGGACAAGGCCTCTTCTGGGCATAAGTTTAATGAGCTGCTTTGTCGTGGGTTCCTCCCCACAGTTGCAGCTGTGGATATTGGGTCCCTTCCTCAGGACAGGGCCTGCTCCGGCCATAGTGATAAAGGGCCCCTCCTTCGGGACAAGGCCTCCTCCGGCCAAAATCACTGTCCCTGGCTCGGGGCCTTTATTGAAGTGAATTGCTGCCCCTGGTCCGGGGTCAGCTTTAGCAAAATGAGTCTCTGCCCCTGATGCGGGCTCATTATCAAAATGAGTCTCTCCCGCTGATGTGGGGTCTTTAAAGAAATGAAAATAAATCTCAGCTTCACCAGTTCTCTCCATAGAATGCAGGGGAGTCTCTGCTACAGTACACCTCCTCCCTTTCATCACTGACCTTGGAGTCCGCATGGTTGTTTCTCTCACTGTTCCTACTCCTTGCACCACCACCAGCCAGAAGAAGAGAAGAAGGGGCAGAAGAAGGAAAGAAGATGGAGGAAAACACCTCCCCTTCTGGCTTCTTCTTAAAAAGTGATCGTGGAGGCGTCTAATTGGCTCAGCCCCAGAAGTGGGTCTGGCTCAGAGCTGGGGAGAGTTGTGAGCAACTTCTTACAGGAGCCATCTTTGCAGCCCCTTCCCCCATACCAGAAAAGGCTGTCATGTCAAACCATGACAAAGGGTCTTAATTAAACTGTATCATAGCAGTACTACATACTGCCGATGATGGAGAGTGTCATAGTGATGGTTAGAAAAATTAAGGAATTACAGAAGCTTTTCCAGTCTGGATGCTGTCCTTAGCTCCACTAACACACAGAAACTTGGAATCAAATAAATTATCCATTTTCTGATTTGAAAACTGGTAGTACTTCAGTGCAAGCTCCTGAGTAGATCTATCAAACTGAAGTTTCACAGTAGTCAAAGAAGTTTTGATTAGAGTAAGTCCTAAAATTATCAGAGATAAAGAAAAAGACATTAGTCCTTACTCCTCTGAGTGCACAGGCAAACACTTATCCGGCACTTAAGTAATTTGTAAGAGTTGTTTTAAACACTTCCATGTTGAATTTTAAATCTGATTACTGATATTTTTAATGGAAAACAGTAAATGTGTTTTAATCAGTTTCTAAAATTTCTATTTATTTATAGATAAAATTTGGAATCTGTTATATGCTATCAGGAAATAAGAGCATTTTGCTTTAAAATCACAGTAGTGAAGATAAAGTCATAGAAGACACTGCAAATGCTAGGTTTTGCTATAGATATCCTTATCTACCTTAGGAAAACGGCATTTCATCTTCCACAGCAAGGAATGTTTTTTATGTTTTCCTCAGGCTAAAAGACCTTACCACAGAACATACATACCATGAGGTGACCACAAAATGACAATAGAGCCTTTAAATTTGATTAACAATCACTAGCTAGACTACATAAAACTTTTAACATCTTTACTGATATAGAGTGCCTTCTGAGAGAGAGGAGATGTTGTATTTTGTGAGCTCTCTGTGGAGATGCTCAATTACTCTGGAAATACCTGTGCCTATAGTGTTATCAATTTCACACCAGCACAAGAAAGAAAGCAAAACAACAGCAAAATCCCTGCACCAGCCATAGAGCACTAATAGCTGAAAGCAAGTATCTTGCAATAAGTAGTAGCAGAGTGACAGCACTGAATAAAACAGAATATGTTACAGAAAATGCAGAGGAAAGACTATGCCTTTGCACATTGACGCCTCACTATTATCATATTCTAGTCTTTGAAAAGGTAATTGCCAAAGCTAAGGAGTTAAGCTGAGTAAAAGTCAGTAGTATTTCTCTGAAATGAGTAAGAAAATATAAAATGTGCACAGCTTTGAAAGTATTAAGTTAATGTCATATCAGGTCATGTGCTAAAGTGAGGACAAAAGGAAAATTCAGAGTAAGAGACTGATTATCAAGATAAACTAGAAAATAATGCATATCACAGCCCAGTTTTAGTGATTTGAAATCATTTTTTCATGCCTGGAACTGACAACAGGAACTGAACTCAGAGCTAGACTAACTGCATCCATGGAGCTACACAAATTTAATATATAAAAGATTTGTCCAAGCAATACATCCATCATAATCTTGAGGTGGAATGGGAAAGAATGTAGTTTGTCATTCTGACAACAAAAGGAAACTTGGATATCTGTTATCAAACTCTCTGAGTAAGTTAGTGGTGAGTTTACTGGTGAAGGAAGAGCTTAGGAAAACCGTTTTGAAACTAATAAATGTGCAGGCAGATTTGGATAAAGAAGAAATCAAAAGGCACAAGATGTGAATGAGTCAAAGGCTTGGCATCTCTGAGAAGCAAGTATAGGTCCAAGAAATAAATGCACCCAACCTGAAAGAAGAAAGACTTTTTATCAGTCAATACTAAAAGTTGTATATCTAGATAAAACAACTAAAAGTCCTTCTGCAAAAGGATAGTGTGGTGATTTAGCCCTGTCTAGGTGCCACATATCCACCAAATCATTCTACCACTCCCCTTGCTAGACTGGATAGGTGAGAGAGAAATGTAAGGAGAGGTTTGTCAGTCAAGATGAGGACAGGGAGATCCCCAGCAATTAGCATCATGGGCAAATCAGACTCAGCTTGGGTAGAAAACATTTGATTTATTAATGAACAATCAGAACAGATCAGGGAAACTGAGAAATAAAACCAAATATTAAAACATCTCCACTCACCCCTCCTTTTTTCCCAGGACTCTCTTTCCTTCACCCCCAGCAGCACAGGGGATGGACAATGGGAGTTGTGGTCAGTTCCTTACAGACGGACTTTGCTGATGCATTTTCTCAGAGGGAGGCGTCCTCACACTTCCCACTGCTATACTGTGGGGTCCTTCCCACAGGAGACAGTCCCTCTCCAACATGGGGACTCCCATGGGGGCAGCTCCTCACACCTTCCCCAAAGGGGGTCATCCACCAGGAGAATAGTCCTTCAGGGAAAGACTGCTCCAGGCCAAGTCCCTCACAGGATCAAAAGGCCTGACACCAAACCTGCTCTGGCATGGGCTCCATGCCACAGTTTGCCACAGTTCACCACAGGTCACAGAAATCTTTCTTCCAGTGTCTGAACACCTCTTCCCGCTCCTTCTCTGCTGACCTTAGTGTCTGCAGAGATGTTTTCATATTCTCACTCTCTTCTGCTGCTGCTGCTGCCGTTTAGCGTCTGTGCAGCAACTTCTTCCCCTTCTCAAATCCATTATTCACAAAGGCATCACATCAATCACTAATTGGCAAGGCCTCAATCAGCAGTGACTTTGTGGTAGAATTGACTGTCATTATCTCTATCAGATACAGGGGAAGTTTCTGGCAGATCTTTGTTTAAAGAAGCCACCCTCCCTGCTACCAAAACCTGACCCAGAAAAAAAACCCTACACATAGTCAGACACAGGAGGAGTTATCCATAAAAACACATTCTGATCAATCTTTTTAGGCAGTCCTTACATGTCTGGAGGAGTTTATTGTACCCCACTCACAGGGTAACAATGAGAAACTCAGAAAGTACAGCAAAACAATGTTATTTTTCCACAAAAATGACATGATTGGAATTGGAAATATATTTTAGATACAGTCTCTATCAGGAGAAAAATATATGTTTTCTGTTTGGTTAGGCAATAGGTTAGAGAGACATTTACTACACAGTGCTTATACTACTACTACTACTACTACTATTATTATTATACTACTTATTATTTGTTTTAACAGTTCAAAGCTAGATTAATGATTACTTACTTTGCAGAGATTATTTATTTCATAGAAAATTATATTACTTACCCACGTAAATGACAGCTAGTGATTCTCTTTCACTCAGCTCCAGAGGGTGACCTTGAGGGGCATCCCTGTTCAAGGGAGGAATTTCCAGATATACTCCAAGGAAGACTATGTAGGAATCCCCACCCCTCAGAAATGGGACTAGGCTTTTATAGAATAAAGTGATTGACTGTCAGTCAGCTGTTTTTGAATTTACATCTCAACAGAGATAGCAGAAACATCTAGTTTCTAGCAGCAAATTTATTTAAGAGATGTGTATTTCACAGCCTAGTAGCTCAGGAATTTTCTTATCCTCCCAGTAGCCTAGTCATGGTGGTTTGTAGTGGCCTTCACCACTGAAGACAGCATGACTTCCTTCAGCTTGTATCTTTTGCTGAGCAGAATGCTCTGCTACACTTATACACACTCCAAGACACACTTAGTCTCTCAAGTGATTGAAGAAGATGACCTTTGCTTCTACAAATGTAATCAAACCCAGAACAAGCTGCTACACAGTCAAACTCATAATGTGACAAATTAAAAGACCAAGGTATTTGTCATCATATATACATTATTTTAGCTTGAACAGTGAACAGTGGAAAAGATAGTAAATGGAGATGAACAACACTCTGTAAACAGAATTGCTGTTCAAACTTCAGGAGATCAAATATACTGGAAAAGTATCTGTTAGCCCTACTGTTCTAACATAAGGGAAAGAATCAGACCTTTTGCATAACGGATATGGAAGATAATGTCACAAATGAGAGGAAAATAGTCTATGATGAATGTCTTCACATTTATGAACTGGAACAGATTCTGCAATGTGGGTTTTACTACAGGCATTCCATAATGAATATTTCTGCTGCAGGTAAGGATCTACTGTTATGATGTTACACAAGGATCACTGAATGACACGCAGTTTCTTCTGGTAGCAAAATATGTGTACACTTGAGCTCTCTTTGACATAAAACAGAATAGAAGGCATAGAAGCACTCTGAAGTTTAAAAAAATGTGCTCACAAAATATCACTTGCAGTTTCTGTTTAAAACTAGTAACACCTAAAATATTCAGATTCATGAGAAATATTTATAACATCTGACATCATAGCTTAACAACTTAGCTTTGCAAACTACTGTTGCAAACCTATCCAAGCAGTTAGAGGGTAGTCTTGTATGTAGTATGGCTGTAAAGCATTGTCTAGGAATAATTTCTGAGTAGCATAACAATACTCTATTTTTTATACTAAATAGTTTATGCTGCTTATGCTGTCTGTAAGGGAAGAATTTATATGGAATCTCCAGTATTTACATCTCAGTTCTATATGATGCAGCTCTACATAATTGATCCATTTTCACAAATAATGATTTCTTTTAAAAAATGTTTCAATCACCTGTCACTTATTCACTGATAAATATCAGTAAAGCTGCTTATAGATGTAAAGGATCAAAATTCAGATTTAATGTAAGGAACAATATTTATCAATAAAGCTGACTAGACAGGTAAAGGATCACAATTAAATTTTAATGTAAGGAATATCGTTTATTTCCTTTGATACAATATCAGAGATATCATAAGTATATAAATATAGTGATATACTAGATTTCTTTCTTTAATAGAAAATTACATTTCTATATACCTCTCCAAGGCAGTAGTGATCGAATCCTCGAGATATTTAGAAGCCATGTAGATGTGGCACACAGTGACATGGTTCAGTGGTGGACATGACAGTGCTGAATTAACTGTTGAACTCGATCTTAAATGTATTTTCCAATCTAAACAATTCTACACTTCTAAGTAAAAAATGAGTTGATGAAATGGAAAATGCGGCAACATATCATCCCCATAGAACTACAGTCATTGTCAACATACATGACTGATAACCTATGTGTGGCAACACATCTATGAAACATAAGAGAAGGAGCTTTCTTAACGATACAAATATTATTTATTTATCTAATAAATCCAACATTCAGTAAATATGTGATGAAAAAATATTGGTTTTCCTGTTTGGGAGGCTCTTGTCATTCAGTACACAGCTGCCAGGACTGAGCTATAACTCTACCAAGGATATATTGGAAAGTTTTCTGATGAGCACACATTTTTCTTCATGGAGGCCAGTTTAGGAAAACAACTTCTTACCTAGTTCTCACTTCCATAAATTACTTCTCCATGTGAGTATTTTCACAGGACAAAATATGCACAGTAAGTTTCCAGGAAAAAAAAAATGAGAAGTATTTTAAAAAAATATTATCTCTTAAAAGAACAGTATTCTTTAAAAATAAATAAAATCAGAATAAAAACTATACTTAAAGCTTCAAAGAAAACTGGGAAAAAAGCTAAAACAATAAACACTAAAAATCTCCTTTTTTTTGATGGAAATGGTGCAAGTAGAGTGTCTGCAGGACAATTAGCAAATATAGTGGTCATATTGCTTGTATCCTCCTTAAAAAACAATATCTATACACAGTCTCCATCACATCCACAGAAGAACAAAGTGGTTATAGCAGCCAATGCTTCTACAAGGCTCAGGGTATGCCAGTAAAAGTTCTCAATATGTAGCATTTTGTCTTTGCTTGGTGAACAGTCTTTGGTTTTCTTGTGGCAATCAGTTTTACTTGTACTTTATTCTGAGAAAAGCAGCTCCAAATAGGAACAGGCTAGTACAAGTGGCATAAAACACATCAGTTGATATAGTCTTCAAATTAAATGTTCCTATCTTTCCTTACATTTTCTCATGGGACACTTTTCCATGAAGGCAAACCATAGCTGAAAAGTTCTTATTAATGTATCATAACTGTGTGTTTTCAGATGAGACACTGTGATGTTGACAAAAATGTCAAAAACTCTTTCAAGTGGTTAGGCCAGAGATCTCATTACCATGAAACACATGAAACACACAGAGCTCCAACAGAAGCTGCAGAATATTGTGTAAGGTCTTATTTTTCAGTAACAACACTGCTGCTGGAATAAAATTCATGTTGATTAGCTAAATTACATATACTCTGTAGAACAGACATGGATTCACCAAGGGAAAATCTTGTTTAACCAATCTGATAGCCTTCTATGAGTGCATAACCAGCTGGCTAGATGAGAGGAGAGCAGTGGATGTCATCTACCTTGACTTCAGCAAGGCTTTTGACACCGTCTCCCATAACACATTAGAAAGCTCAGGCAGTGTCACTTGGATGAGTGGACAGTGAGGTGGATCGAGAGCTGGCTGAATGACAGAGCCCAGAGGGTGGTGATCAATGGCACAGAATCGAGTTGGAGGCCTGTGGCCAGTGGAGTTCCACAGGGATGGGTTCTGGCCCCAGTCTTGTTCAACATCTTCATTTGTGATCTGGATGAGGGGACAGAGTGTACCCTCAGCAAGTTGGATGATGACACCAAACTGGGAGGACTGGCTGATTCCCCAGAAGACTGTGCTGCCATTCAGTGGGATCTTGACGGGCTTGAGAGCTGGGCAGAGAGGAACCTCATGAGGTTCAACAAGGGCAAGTGCAGAGTCCTGAACCTGGGAAGGAACAACCCCATGCACCAGTACAGGCTGGGGATTGACCTGCTGGAGAGCAGCTCTGCAGAGAGAGACCTGGAAGTCCTGGTTGATAATAAACTAACCATGAGCCAGCAATGTGCCCTCATGACCAAGAAGGCCAATGGCATCCTGGGATGCATCAAGGAGAGTGTGGGCAGCAGGTCAAGTGAGATTCTTCTCTCCCCTCTACTTTGCCCTGGTGAGGCCTCATCTGGAGTCCTGTGTCCAGTTCTGGGCTCCTCAGCTCAAGAGGGACAGGGAATTTCTGGAGAGAGTCCAGCACAGGGCCACCAAGATGATCAGGAGACTGGAACATATTTCATAGGAGGAAAGGCTGCAGGAACTGGGGCTGTTTAGTTTAGAAAAAAGGATACTGAGAGGAGATTTTATTAACATTTACAAATAGCTAAATGGTGAGTGTCAGGAGGTTGGGACATCCCTTTTTTCTATAGTACCTAGCAACAGGACAAAGGGTAATGGAATGAAGCTAGAACACAAAAAGTTCCACCTAAATATAAGAAAAAACAATTTCACTGTGAGGGTGAGGGAGCCCTGGCACAGGCTGCCCAGAGGGGTTGTGGAGTCTCCTTCCTTAGAGGTCTTCAAGACCCACCTGGACATGTTCCTATGTGACCTGATCTAGGTGAATCTGCTTCTTCAGAGGGGTTTAACTAGATGATCTCTAAAGGTCCCTTCCAACCCCTACCGTTCCATGATTCTATGATATATATGTATGTACTTGCGTATTGCGGAGAGAAAGTGAGATGAAAAAAAAAATGAGATTTCAGAATTGAAAAAAATTTCCTTTAACTGCACTTGTCATCCTTTCAGACGCCAGAACAGCATGAGACCCAACTCCCCAACAGGATTCAGGCAGACAGAGAAATATTTAAACCTTGTTTCATTCAACTGACCCTTGCCCTTGAGGGAAATAGTTTTTGGTATGCACTTTGCTGTCTCTGTTTTCTTTTTTGTGATGTAGCCTACTGCTGAGACATCTCTGAAGGTCAATTTCCTCCTGAAAATACAGTCTGCTATGCCTGAGTGGCTTTTACAAAGCCAGAGATGGTTTTTGCTGACAATTTCATCTGTTGAGCTATGAGAAGATATAATTAACATCTAAGGCTAATGACCTGTCTCTCACAGCAGAAGGTGACTCTATTTATACTCCAGCATGGTAAGAGAGATGGGACTTAAGCTATAGGTGAGTGGCAAGTAATAATTTCATTACAATCTTGGTATTGTAAAGTATCAGGGATGCACCTATGTGCACACCTAGTAGCTTTAGACGATTCCCTGAGCGGTCCAGAAGCTTCACTTTTACTTATTTTCACAGATGAGATAATGAATTGGTTTGAAACAATGATTCAAAACTAGATGGCTGACTGAACTTATGATCACCTTCACAACTGAGAGGTGCAGGAGCTCTCTGGGTGGGAAAATGCAAGTGTCCCAAAGAATTCCTCCAGAAAACTCCTTCTGTGACAACAAGAAGGCTATCTGGCCTTTTAAGTGACTGCCCTAGATGATTCTTACTGCAAAATTGATCTGCTTACAGGCAGAAGAGATTCTTTAAAATAGACATTAGAAGCTGGTATGGCCAAGTCAGAAATAATTGCATAGATTGATGTTTGGGACACAATTTAACAAGTTGTTTTGTGCATACTTTAGGGCTGTGTCATGAATGTACTGGAGTGATCATCCAGGGCCATGGGCCATCTGGATTATTAGGAATGAAGTTAACAGCAGTTCAGGGACATTCATTAGCTACCACTGAAGACATCATTGCTAGGACTCTCACAACAGAGACTCCATTCACTCTTAGTGGTGACTGATCTTTGCTTGACACATTTTCGTTCACATGTAGGCATTACCTTATTCCAGGATCCAAATAAATTAGCTTTGAATTTTTTCTTCTAAACAATCTCTCCTGAAGTGTGCGGAAATAGCCTATCTGTGCAGCCTGACAGCTACCCACGTGTCAGTCTGAAATGAGCTCTGAAAGCCTTCCTGTAGCTGAGGAAAATTAAAAATAAATTAGTTTCCATCCTTTCTTTAGATCAGAACTTGAAAGCCTGTCAGAAAAGTGGCAACTTTGTATAAACAGATTAGTCATTATATTGATAAAAACGAAGACAATTAATAATAATTATATTTTCATTGCCTTAGAGCTGCTGCTCTAAATATTGGGGTATTTACAGACCTTTAAATTACAGAGTTTTTTGTATTTGACAATTGAGAGAACAATTATGCAGCAGTAATGCTCACAAGGATAAGTTCAGCAGCCAAATTTTGGCACAAAGATTCCAAAAGGAACATGAAGGTGAGGAAGTGTCCATCAAATACAAGTCATCCACTTCATGATGATCCTGTAATTTCTTCCATACATTACCTATCTCTGTTCAAAAGGGCAATAGATTGGAAGTTTTTCTTTTCTTTGTGGAAGTTTTAAATCTGTTGGACATCTATGGTTGTAGTTCCTGCGTTTTATTTTTCCCTTTTGTTATTAATAATGATCACATCATGCCCAGGATTTTTCTACTTGTTTTACTTGGAAAAAAAAAAAAGAAAATAATAAAGATATGAATATGAACAAAACAAGTATTCTGACCCGTGTATGTTCATGTATTCAGGTGGTAGTTTTAAACTATGGGTTGCAAATATTTCTTCCAAGGCAAAAGTAAAGGATTATCATGAGAAGTCAAAGAAATTATTCTTTCTTCCATAAGACCATGCAGAGTAAAAATCTTGCAAATGAAAAGCAGAAAATCACAGCTTCCTGTTCCATTTAAATTTTTTAAACCATGGATCTCTTTTCCACTTCAAGTTTCTTTTAACCTTTAAAAGAAATCTGGGAGCTTCTGCAGGTATCCCCAGAAAAGGATCACAAAGAGCTACATACCCATGGCTTCATTGATTTGAAGGTCAAGATAATGACTGTCAAACATCACCAATTTCTTATTCTCTGAAAGGAAGTCTTGTAGCACTTTACATTACCAGTGCTCATGTTTCACTTAAGTCCTTTCAGCAGCTGTATTCAGCAAATTATGGGAATATTTGATATTCTTATTTGGTTTGTTAGCATATTCCTACAAGTGCTTGATTGGATTTACCAGTATTTTCCAATGCATAATTATGGCAATTGTGATGGAATGATTGACTTGAAAGAGCCAACAATAAACAGGATCCTGTCACTTCATAGTAAAAGAAAGATAAGGTTTTGGGTTAGGCTAGGAGGTCTGGGGTTCTTTTGGCAAGCACAAGAGTAAATTTGCAAGTTGTCTGCCTTATGCTACAAAGTATGAGCAGAACATGCTATATTGAAATCCAAGGATAGATGTTTATAAGAAAATCATTTTTTCTCCCTTTATCTAACCATGAATAGACATCTTTATTGAAAGCTTCATTCTGCTGTTGTTCAGAACAGAATTCAAAGGAGTTTGAAGGGTACTGAAGATCTTCAAAAGAAAGACATATGGAAATTATTACACCTCTTTGAAAAAATATCTGAGAATTATTAATTTCTCCCCTAGCTAAAACGCAACAAACATTCCTCATTGAAAAAATTAAATCCATCAGTTCTTACATGTTGCTGAAAAAAAGTTCTGTCAGTGTAAACAACTGACCAGCAATTGAGATACTAAAACCGGATTCATCCCTCAGAGAGATCTGCTGCCTCCCTGCTGGGTGTATTCTCCAACTCAATTCCGTGCCATTGATCAAGTTCAGTCATTCAGTCAGTTCTCAATCCACCTCACCATCCACTCATCCAACCCACACTGCCTGAACTTTCTGATGAGAATGTTATGGGAGACAGTGTCAAAAACCTTGCTGAAGTCAAGGTAGGTGACATCTGCTGCTCTCATCTAGCCAGCCAGTTATGCCCTCATAGGAGGCTATCAGATTGGTCAAACAGGATTTCCTCCTGCTGAAAACATGTTGACTCCCCCTGATAACCACCTTTTCTTTCATATGTTTAGAGACAACATTCAGAATGAGTTATTCACCTTTCCAGGGATGGAGATGAGGCTGACTGGCTTCTAGTTTCCCAGGTCATCCTTCCTGACATTTTTGAAGGCTGGAGTGACTTTGGCCTTTCTCCAGTCCTCAGGCACCTCGCTTGTCCTCCATGATTGTTCAAAAATGATGGGGAGCAGATTAGCAACCACATCAGCCAGCTTGGAGGCTTGGAGGAAGTGGCGCTTGAAGATCAACCAGTCCAGTGAGGCTCATAGAACGGGCTTAAAACTAGTTTTGAAGGGGGAAGGGGATAAAACTAGACTCACTGGGATTGAGCCTAAGGGTAGCAAGCCAGTGCTGGGGATGAATCCTACACAATTGGCTTCCTTCTTGAGACACCTGCACACCAATACATGCAGCATGAGGAATACACAGGAGGAGCTGGAAATCTGTGTATGCGCAAGGAGTTACAACCTGGTGGCAGTTGCAGAGATATAGTAGGACAGCTCACATGACTAGAATGCAGTTGTTGACAGTTATGTCCTTTTTAAGAGAGATGGGCTAACAAGGCAAGGTATTAGAGCTGCTCTTTATGTGAGAAAGCAAATGAAATGTATTGAATTCTGTCAAGGAGAGGATGAGGGGCAAGTTCAGAGTGTGTAGGTTAGAATTAAGGGGCAGGCTAGCGTATATGACAATGTTATGGGTGCCTGTTACAAGCCATCTGATCAGGATGGGGATGTTGATGAGGCCTTCTAAAGGCAGCTGGGAGAAGCCTCAAAATCACAGGCCCTGGTTCTCATGGGAGATTTCAACTACCCAGACATCTACTCGAAGACGTACACGGCTATTCACTTACAATCCAGGAGGTTCCTTCAATGCATCAATGATAACTTCTTGATGCAAATGGTGGATGTGCCAAATAGGAGAGGAACACTACTGGATCTTGTACTCATGAACAAGCAGAGTCTGGTTGAAGTGGTGGAGCTTGAGGGCAGGCTTGCCTGCAGCAAACAAAAGACAGTGGAGTTCAGTATCTTATGTGGTAGGTACAGAATACCAAGCAGGATCACAACCCTGGACTTTAGCAAGGCCAACTTTGGCCTTTTCAAGCAATTGCTAGGGGATATATCACGGGACAGGGTATTAGAGGATAAAGGGATCCAAGAAAGTTGGTTTCTGTCAAAGGATCACTTTTTCCAAGCTCAGGATCAGAGCATCCCAGCAAGTAAGAAATCAAGAAGCGGAGTCAGGAGACCCACATGGTTAAATAAGAAGCTGATGGCCAAACTCAAGTGGAAGAAGAGAGTTTATAGGTTATGGAAGGAATGGCCACTTGGGATGAATATAAGGCTGTTGTCGGAGGATGTAGGGAGACAACTAGGAAAGCTAAAGCCCTGTTGGAGTTGTGCCTTGCAGGGGAGGTCAAGGACAAGAAGAAGGGCTTATTCAAATACATTGTAGCTAAAACTAATGCTAGAGGCAATGTAGGCCCACTGTTGAATGAGGCGAGTGCCCTGGTGACAGAGGATACAGAGAAGGCAGAGTTACTGAATGCCTTCTTTGCCTCTCTCTTTACTGCTGGAGACTGTCCTTAAGAGGCCCAGACTCCAGAGGAAGTCATGTTAAAGAAAGATTTTTGTTTGGTTGATAAGGACTGGATTAAGGATCACTTGAGCAATCTGGTTGTACATAAATCCATGGGCCCTGATGGGATACACCTGTGAGTGCTGAGGGAGCTGATGGAAGTCATTGCTAAACAACTCTCCATCATCTTCAGTAAGTCACAGAGAACAGGAAAGGTGCCTGAGGACTGGAGGAAAGCAAATGTCACTCCAGTCTTCAAAAAGGGTAAGAAGGAGGAGAGGGTAACTACAGACGGCTCAGCCTCACCTCCATCCCTGGAAAGGTGATGGAACAACTTATCCTGGGTGCTGTCTCCAGGCATTTAAAGGGCAAGAGGGTCATTAGGAGCAGTCAATATGGCTTTACCAAGGGGAAGTCCTGTTTGACCAACCTGATAGCCTTTTATGAAGATGTAACCAGGTGGATCAATGGTAGTGCAGTGAATGTGGTTTATCTTGATTTCAGTAAACCATCTGACACCATCTCCCACAGCATCCTCACAGCAAAACTGAGAAAGTGTAGGCTGGATGATCAGGTAGTGAGGTGGGTTGTTAACTGTTTGAAGGGAAAAAGGCAGACAGTGGTGATCAATGGGGAAGGGTCTAGTTGCAGGCCTGTATCTAGTGGAGTCTCTGAGGAATCAGTGCTGGGACCAGTACTGTTCAATATCTTTATTAATGATCTTGATGAGGGAACAGATGGCACTGTCAGCAAGTTTGCTGATGATACTAAACAGAGGGGAGAGGCTGACACACCAAAAGGTTGTGCTGCCATTCAGTGACACCTGAACAGACTGGAGAGTTGGATGGGGAGAAATCTGATGAAATTCAAGAGGGGCAAGTGTAGAGTCTTGCATCTGGGAAAGAATCACCCCATGTACCAGAACAGGTTGGGGAATGAACTGTTAGAGAGTAGTGTAGGGGGAAAAGACCTGGGGGTCTTGGTGGGCAGCAGGATGAGCATGAGGTAGCAATGTGTCCTCATGGCCAAGAAGGCCAATGGCATCCTGGAGTGTATTAGAAGGGCTGTGGGCAGTAGGTCAAGAGAGGTTCTCTTCGCTCTCTACTCTGCCTTTGTGAGACCACATCTGGAATCTTGTGTCAAGTTCTGGGCCTCTCAGTTAAAGAAGGACAAGGAGCTGCTGGAGAGAGTTCAGCACAGGGCCACCAAGATGATGGAGTGGAGCATCTCCCTTCTGATGAAAGGCTGAGGGAGCTGGGACTCTTCAGCTTGGAGGAGACTGAGGGGTCACCTCATTAATGTTTACAAATATGTAAAGGGCGGGTGTCAGGAGGAGGGAGCCAGGCTGTCCTCAGTGATGTCCAGTGATAGGACAAGGGGCAATGGGTATAAGCTGGAACATCAGAGGTTCCAAAGAAATACAAAGAAAAACTTCTTCACTGTGAGAGTGATTAAGCACTGGAACAGGCTGCCCAGATGGGTTGTTGAGTCTCCTTCTCTGGAGACATTCAAAACCCACCTGAATAATTTCCTGAGTGGCCCATTCTAGGTGGTTCTGCTCTGGCGCAGAGGTTGGACTAGGTGATCTTTTGATGTCCCTTCCAAACCCTAAGAATCTGTTAATCTGTAAAGTGTGACACTAAACCTGTAGTTGCTAATAATTTCTATTAATTCATTGAAACAAAATATAATTCTATGTCAAAAAACCTTTAAGTAGTAAATTCTCAGATTTTTCAGGCACAATACATGCATGGTGCTGTGGCACTTTCCCCAGGATTAATCATGTCTATTTTAAACTAGAATCCAGATTAACCTAGTTAATACAAGAAGCCACAATACTTCTGTTTACTGCACGTGCAACAATCATTGAATGCTTCAGTTGCTTTCATCTTCCAAAATATGTCATTGAATGTTTTTACTGTCATGAGCACATCTTCTGGAACAGCAAATTGGAAGCAAAGGTTGAAGCAAGTGAATAATGCATAACCAACAGATGCCTGTCTGGTCAAAAGGCAGACTTCTTTTTCCAACTTTACACTTTTTTTCTTACTTTTCTTTTTAATTATTTCCTTTTCATGGTTTTTCAACCATAGTGTACAGATATGACAGTTTAAAATTGACATTGCTTGAAAGCAGGTCTAACTTGAAAGGAATTTCTTAAATATACCATTGGATAGGATTACCCTCCTTTCAGTTTTGAAGTAGAAAATTTCTAATATGGAACTATAATTGAAGAACAAAGATCAATGTTTCTTTTCCTTCAACATTTCTGTCTTCGTTTCTTTTCCCAGTTGCTCCTTCTGTGGTGTGCTGAACATTCTAACCCCTCTCCTGTGACAGTGTAAACCTTTTGCAAGGCACCATTGAATTATCCCAGTGGAAAAAATGTGTTTTGTTTCAGTCCTGTGCTCCATTTCACACCTCACTCCTACTGTGAACTGCAGTGCCATGACTTGGAAAGGGAATGATGGAAGAACAATGTCATCATTTGACATGAAGCTCTTTCTGGTAATGGGGAAGGAGTTCTAAAGATGACTCCTGTATGAAGTTACTCGAAATTCTCCCCAGTTCTAAGTAAGATCCACTTCTGGGGCTGTGTTAATTATGTGCCTCTAAGATCACTTTTTAAGAAGCAGCCAAAAGAGGAGGTTCTTCCTGTTCCTTCCTGTTCTGTCCTTCCTTCTTTTCCAGCTGGTGTGGTGCAAGGAGCTGGGAGATAGAGCAAAGAGACCATGCGGACTCTAAGGTCAGTGAGGGAAGAGAGGAGTAGGTGTGCTGGAGCAGAGACTCCTCAGCATCCTATGGAGAGGACTGGTGAAGCTGAGATTTATTTGCATTTCATAAAAAGACCCCATGCCAGGGGCATTGGCTGTGCCCAGGAGAGGATGTGTCCCATATGAGGCACCCTGTATTTGCAGAAGCTGCAGCTGCTGGGAAGAACTCACACCAGAGATGTTTGTTAGGGACTGTGTCCCATGGAATTGACCCCGTATTGGAGCAGAGGAAGAATGTGAGGAGTTGTCCTCCTCTGAGAAAAGAGAAGCAACAGAGCCCATCTGTGAGAGACTGACCACATCCCGCATTCCTTGCCTCTCTGAGCTGTTGAGGGAGGAGGAGATAGAGATGTAGGGAGCAGTGACCTGAGCCCGGGAAGAAAGGAGGGATATGGGAGGGAGATTTTAAAGTGCCAGTTGTAATTTTCTCATCATCCTACTCTGTTTTTTGCTTTTTATTCTGTTCTGTTTCTTGTAGATAGTAGAATAAACTTTCCTCTCTAAGTTGACTACTGGAGTCTGTTTTGCCCAGAACCGGAATTGGCAGCGACCCTTCCCTGCCCTTGTCTCAATCCAGAACATCTATGGTTATCTTTTTTTCCTTCTGTCTCACTGGGGCCTCCATCATCCTAATGAGGGTGGGGGTGAATGGGGGCTAGTGAGCAAGAGACTGTCATGGTGCTTCATTGCTGGCTGGGCAAAAGCACGACAAGCAAATAGTGAAAGAAATTGTTTTCTAAACAGCCCAGGCCATGATTGCCTAAACTGCTCAACTGTATGCAGCCACCAGCTTCCTCATGCTAATGCAAGAACCGGCTTACAAACATATAGCTGTGTAGGAACAAGGATTGCTTCTCTCTGGAGCAGAAGGATGATTGAGACTGCATCTTCCACTCTGTCATGTCACATCACTTAGCAATCACCCTGTGGGAACACAACAGATGATTGGTGAGAAGAATTTTTAATATGTGGCTGGAGTGTCAAAAAACACATATATCAACAATGTTAATTGTTGCTTAGCCCTGTGTGCTTGCCAAGTAGAACATCCTTGTTTAGATAACACAGGCTTGTGATGGGATCAGGGGCATCTATTAGACATTCTCGAGATTCCTGCCTTGTCGTAGGAAGGATCAAAGCACAGTGGAAAATTACACTTAAAAACCAAACCCTGATTTATAGGGGAAAAGCAGTAGATTCAAAGTCTTTGCTTTTCTACTGTGTTGTTAGCAAGACCAATCTCCACAGTGTAAGTCCCCGCTTACTTGCCTCTGCCTGGATGCAGTTTCAGAGAGCCACTGGATAGTGAGGTAATGAGAATAAATCTGCACTTGGCATTTTATCTGTGGTTATGATGTTGTTCCTTCATCTTGCCTGTGTCGGCTCACACATACTCCAACACCAAACTCCACAGCACATCTTACACGGAGGCTTACAGGAACGTTCCAAAATAGAATCTGCTACAGTCATTGCTGCAATCTCTCCTTTAACTTTCTTCCTACTTTTTCCCACTGAAAATCTGACCATTTTTTAGAAACCTAGGATGAAGTCATGGAAGCCAAGAATCTTCAAGGCATTACACACAATGAGGAAAAAAAATTCCATGACCTTTCTTCTTTACTGTTACTCTCTTTTGCCAGCATTAACTACAAATAAAACCATATTCAAATGCTTCAACCAGCACAAGGAATATGACTACTTGCACCCTGATAACCACCTTATGGCTGCCAGAAAATGTAACAAAGACAGCGCTACCACCAACAACCTGCCTGACGGAACCAGCAGTGATGACTCCCTACTTATTTCATCTGACTTTACCATGCAACAAGACAAACAGCTTTAAATAGCTTTGAGTTTCTCTTTTTCATGCTTCCCATAATTCAGTGATGTCAATCCTCATGGCTTATTTATCCCATATTCACACACGTGAATCTGCATGTTATCTCTGAAGTCCTCCTTATTGTGTAAACAGAAGACTGTGCGTATACTTTCAGAACAAAAATTAGATTTTTACTTCAAAAAGACTTAACCCCAATGTCTTCTTTCTGGGTATACACTGAGTTTGGCTTTAAAATGGCTTTGTTTTCATATAAGTAAGAGAAAAAAATATTTTTAAAATAAAGAAAATAAAAATAGTTGAAAGGCTTGCTCAGATTCTTGATACAAAAGTTTTGGAAACGTGTTCCAAGTGAAATTTTATACCTCAAATACGGCAACTATTTTGCTTTTTTTTTGCAGTACACAGTATTTGGCAATGAAGTTGTCCATTATCAATCTTCCTGTCATATTGTCTTTACTGAATCACAAAGACTGCTCTTCTTTGCCTTCTGGTTTTAAATGTTTTCAAAGAACAAGATTTTTTTAAAAAATGTATTTTCTTGCTGAAAATATCATTTTCTTAGCTCTTGTGAAAAGATAATATGATTCCTATAGTTTATTCACTTATAAACTGAATGAAGTAATAGATCCCTTTGCTACTAAACTCCCATGGCCTTGTTCATCTCTGTCATGTATGGTGCTGCCAGAGATGTGATTCTCTTCAGCAGTATTGTGATAGTTTCTGTTTGCAACAAGTCATCTTTCTTTTATTCTCCTAGGACATTGTCTCTGATTCAGAAATAATTTCAGTAAATTCCCTCAAATTGGTCAACTCCAGCCTTTGTATTAATAGGAAATGAAGAATATTGCTTTATGAAGTGGTTTTCCAAGATTTAATAGTAGCTAGAGCCAGAGCTATTACTGGCTTTTTCAATAATATTGTTCAATAACCATAAACCAGGCTGAGACAATTTTTTTTGTTTGGAGCAGAGAGATAAAATTATGACTTAGAATCAAGTTCCCACTAGACCTTGCTTATTTATAGAACATTAGTCTCTGTGCAGAAGCACAGAAAAATTTGGCACCAATTTGTGTTTAGTAGTCATTAATTGCTCACAGTATTTCTCTGTGCTGCAAGGTGCAGAGATCTCTCCTTAAACCTATGAAAATGGAGAATGTCCATTACCTACATTGATGTTTAGCAATATCCATGTGAATAAAACCGGAATTTTGTTGATAAGACATTTTGTGCTGTTATTGAAAGAGATATTTCTCATTGCTTGTGCAAGGGCCTTTTAAAATATGCCAGTTGTATTTCTTTTCAATTGGAATTGAAATTTATTTTGCCTTTCTGAGTTGTAAAGCTCTAAAGATGCAGGCAGTAGCTGGCATTTCAGAGTACCTAGATATTCCCTAATTTCTATGGGAGCTAAGTCTACAGATACTTCAGGAGGAGCATTTCATGTTTTAAAAGAACTCTGCCCCAAGGAGCTGTTATAATCTCGAGTCCTTTATACATATGTATCCTAGAAAATGCCTCCTTTAGCTCACTGTCACAATCACAGTTTCTCTCCTTTTCTCTTCAGTCCCATCTGTCCTGAAATCATAAACAGATAGAAAGGCTGGAGATCATGAAAGATTATCTAATCCAATTGTCCTGCCAAGGCCAGGGGCATCTTTCACTAGATAGAGTTGCTCAAAGCTCCGTCCAACATGACCTTGAACACTGACAACGATTGAGCACCTAGAGCTTCCCAGGGCAGCCTGTGCCCATGTCTCACTGGAGGGAGAAGCACATTCCTCTACTCATTGGCGATGTTTCTTTCGATGCTGCCCAGCCTGTGGTTGCTTTTCTAGGCTGAAAGTGCACACTGCTGGCTTACATCCAAGTTTTCAATTGCCAGTATCTCCCAGTCCTTCTCTGCAGGGCTGCTCTTAATTCGTTCATCACCCATATCTTTTTGTTATGTTCAAGAAGATACCTTGATAAAAGATGAGGCTTTTCACAAAGTGGAAGAAAAAAATAAGTCTAAGGAAAGGAGACTGAGACAACTAGCAAAATCTAAACATACATGGGGTACATATGGCCAAATGAATGGTTCAAAGGTTTGGGTGCAAAATGTAACATTTGAGGAAGGAGAAAAAGACACAGAAATTCAGATTTGAGGTTTTTCACAGCTGAGAAATAGCAGTAGGAGGAAAAGTAGTAATAAGTGAAAGGCATTTATTTCATTCAGGATGTTCATCTGTGTAGCAAGATGGTGTGAGTTCTGAAGACTGCCTTCACCTTTGACTGGATGGATGATCTATAGCAGAAGACAGCAGCAAGCTGCAATGGTAAGCAAGAAATGTTAGGAGTGCCTAATGGGGAGGAACAACTGATGCAGTGGAGCATGCCAAAGAATAACAAAGATGAGAACAGCTGGCACTACCTGGTGAGTGGCAAATGAATTTAGGCCTTGCTGTCTACAAGGAATGAAAAAGGACCTCAGTACTGTAATTCAGTGTTACTGAAGGACAGGAGAGAAAAACTTGACCTCCAAAGTGTCTGACTGCAGAACAGGAGACAGAGTGTGTGAAATCTTTGTCCTCTAGGTATTGTATGTTCTACTATCTGCCATGTTGAGAGGTTGTTTCCCCTTCAATTGAATATCATGACAAAAGCTATGTTTTATTGATATTTGTAGGTGGTGAAAAAAAGCTCAGTGAACACCATATGGTTTTTTGCATTTCTGAAAAAAAAAAAAACCAAAAAACTTTTCATGCTGGGAGGAGAAACAGGAATACTAAAATGTTTTAAGAGTTTGCTGCTTGACAAAAAGGTACAAAACTAAGTGACTTTCAAGACAACAGATTTTAAAGTTTCCATTGAAGCTCCAGGAATAGTATCAGAGAGGGATGAGCTAATTCATGTACTTGGGGATCCACTCTTTGTTTCAATTCCAGTGTCTTAATTTCTAAATGCATTCCTGAAAGGCTGGTGCCCTCTGTCATTGCATATGTACGCCTCAATGTGTTTTCATTTACAATTTATGAAAGCACTTTCAATCTGTGACTAATTCTACTTACCTGCTGGCTGGGCAGCTTTGTCATTTGTCAGGGAGAGCTGTGTTCCCACAGTCTGCACCTTATTAAGCTTTCTTTTGTCAGAGTCCTTGAGCCTTGGATATTTCCTCCTCTTTCTATGGGCACATTGAAGCAGTGATCAAATAAATTTCCACACATTATCCTCTAAAACCATCTTTGTGACCTCTTATTAAGTAAAATAATTCACTACTCTCCCTGCATCAACTTATTTTCACAAGATTCTCTGTATTATTTCAGGTTACTTATCACTGTTGAACATATTGCTGAACCTTCTTGTCATAATGAATACAGCTATGGATGTGGACAAAGGAAAATTGGCATGTGAAGGTCATTTTACTCTTTGGTCTATTGACAGGCCAAGTAAAACAGATTGTAATTGTATAAAATGCTCTCACTTTCTCGATGCTTTGTTTCAGACAGTTGTGGGATTTTTTTTTTTTTTCCTATGCTGTTCATTTACCTTTCTGAAAATGGCTCTACGAAGATTGGTGGCAGAGGCTGGGTTTACACTATGTCTAAATGTGCATCAAGTGGAACTCTTTACTTTTTCCAAAAAGCATGAGCCATTTAAACTTCTAAGTCAACTCAGGCAAAAGAGAGTTAACTCAGCTCTACCTGAAATGAATAATATTGTCTTTGGTTCAAGCATAAAAGGTCTAAGCTAAGACAGCATGCATGATCTTAACTGTGCAGCATCAGTGGTGGAAGTGAGGAGTCCATGAATGCAACTCCTTTGGGAATAAGTTAGATGAGTGGTCTTCCTAGATTGAATTCATCCTAGTGACAAGACATATTAAAATGATCTGTATATCTTCTCCCAATTCTCCCCTTTCCCCTTCCTCACATTTTGTAATCTGACTGTTCTTCTTGTCCCTGGGAACTTGAAGGTTGTTGTTGATGATTTATTTCCATGGGGCAGGTGGGGAATCTAATTTGACATGATTTTTTTGGTGGTTAATAAGAAATAGACTATGTTCAAAATTATCTACCAGCCAAACAATGGGTAAGTTGAACTTGAAAGCAGGGGTATTTAACTGCATAGGGAAATTTAGCATGGCCACCATTGGCCCATGTAAATGGATGCACATTTCCTGAACAAAATTACCACTTTTGCTTTTTGGGTGTACAAGGAAGAAGAAATATAGACAAGCATCTAGGTATATGCATCATTTGAGAGTTTCATATGTACTTCATTATTAGTTACCATTTTCAGGGTTTTTATACACCTCAAACAAAAGAATCACATTTGCCAACAAAAGCATGCATAAAATGTCCATCTATTAATTTTACCCTTTACCTTGATTGGTTCCCAACCATCACAAAATTTCCAAACTCACAGTGATTGATCAAAAAAAGATATCAGTCCCTTTGTTTCAGTAACAACTAAGGTAACAGCCAAGGTAACCTAATGAACACATATACCAGGGTCTTGTGGTTAAGGTAACAGCTAAGGAAACCTAACAAATACATTTACCAGGGTCTCCTAGCTAAGGTAACAGGTCCCTGTCAGGTGTGGTATGTAACTCCTGCAGTTTGATCCTTATGTGATTCAAATGAATATTTACTTAATCAATAGGTGTTTGAGTTATTTGCAAGTGCTTAGCTAATTGATCGAACAAGTACTTGACTACTTATTGTGATGATAAATTGTTAACTAAAATAATTATGTATCTGCAACAAAGTTGTACACCTGGAATTACAGAATAATTCAGGTGAGAGGAGACCTCAACAGACCTGTAGAGTAACCTTCAACTCAACACAGCTAGAATAGGAGACCAGGTCGCTCAGGGTTTTGTTCAGTTGAGTCTTGAGAACTCCAAGGGTAGAGAGTACACAGCCTTTCTGGGGCAGATGCATGGTTTCTTCATGTTAGAATCTGGTTAGTTACAGAAAAGGTCAAACCATCTGAGTCTAAGTCTCCTGTGCCATGGTGGAATGTGAATGCTGATTTGTGAATGATGGACTATGAAAATTGCCTCTTTTAGATTGAGATTTCAGAGTGATTTCAAACTTGGAGTAGTCAACATTTTCTTTAAGCTCTGCATTTCATTGCATGCAATTGACTGTTTAAGAGTTGTTCATCCAGCTTTGCTAGTGACATAATTTATGTCAAACAATGTCTTTGAAGTTGTTATTGAAAAATGACTTGTACTATTGGTTTTGCTTTCAAAGGTTCAATGATAGATCGGGGTTATATGTGTCTAACCAATTTTGGCATTTTACTCGGATAAAGTGCCAATCTTTTAAGGAGAGAGCACAGGTTTTTTTATTCTGCCTAGAGATCTTCATCGGAGTTGCCCCAACCACCTGACACCTACCATTTAGATATTGTAAATATGAATAAGATCCCCCCTCAGCCTCCTCTTCTCCAGACTAAACAGCCCCAGTTCCCACAGCCTTTCCTCATATGAAAGATGTTCCAGTCCCCTGATCATCTTGGTGGGCCTGTGCTGGATTCTCTCCAGAGGTTCTGTGTCCCTCTTGAGCTGAGGAGCCCAGAACTGGACACAATACTCCTTCAGCACTCTAAGATGTATTCCATCAGGAGTCATTGACTTATAAGCCTTAAGCTTGGCCAACAAGGCTTTAACCTCTTCAACACAGGGCAAGTCCTCTGCTGTCCAGACCATCCTACTGTCCTTGCTGGACTGGGCTTCATGAGGGCCAGCTTTGGCCATAAAGATTGAAGCAAAGAAGGTATTCAGTAGTTTGGCCTTCTCTGCATCGTCAGTCACAAGGGCACCTTCTGTGTTTAGTAGCAGGCCTACATTCCTCCTTGTCTTCCTTCAGCCACTTCCTTAGCTCAATGTCTAAATAAAAGTGGTAAGGCTTAGTACATGCAACCAGCGTGTCTCTGATTATTTGATCTTTTTAAATCAGAAACACTTTACCTGGAGCATCTGGTTTGATTTGTGAAGGAAGGCAGGTTTTATGCCAGAATGGGACATTGATGTTAGAGGGACCTGCCACATAACAGTGTACTCCTGGGTCAATGCTCAGAAAAAAGGTGATTAATTAGAAAAGGCTAGTAAATGTAGCACATTCATATACTCTATAAGACTGAAGAAGTCCTGCATGAAAAGGAGAAGTTCCACACATGAAACCTGAGTGACTTACCCTAATTGAGTGTAGACAGATTCAAACAATTTGTTTCTAGTTCATTTAATCAGACTCCATCTAACGTGCCCAACATCTGGTGTGTGAGGAGAAGGTGACAAAAGAATTGGTACTGGATTGTTTCATTGTCTTTGTTTTCATTCTTGTTCCAAATGAAAATGATTGTTTGGGACATGGAATGCTTGGACAAAGCTCAAACTGTCGTATTCAAAACTTGACAGAGCAAGAGTCTTCCCTTCCCAGACCAGGCCTTTAGGACCTGTGTCTATGGATATCTCTATGGGAAAGACACAGATGGCTTTTGAAATCCTCAAAGTATTCTGAAAGAAAATTAATATCCTTTGAAGGGAGGAAAGGAAATCTTTCCAGGAAGGAAAACAAATCCAGCCAGAATGGAAAGGGCAGAGGGGATTTCACTTTATGGGTTTTGCAAGAGACAATTCTGAAAGCTGACCAAGGTGTTGATTAATTTCTAACTTGGAAGCAAGTTAGAACTTGCTAAAGTGACAAAATCAGATGCTACTAAATTCTGTCATTCTGCATAAATATTTGCAGTGACTCATTTCTGTCAAGGAGCTGGACTAAACCTGCCACACAAATTACCACTTCATGTTAGACTAATCAAAATAAAACATTATGTAAGTATGAATGTCATAGGACAAGTCATGATTGCACTTGACGTGGGAAGATAAAAACACTTGTAATGCCTGATGGAGATGTGGGATATATACATTATTTTTGGCTTGCTAGATGAAAGTCTTTCCTCAGCATTGGAGTGCTAGCAATTCAACCTACACTGGCTTTTTGATTTATAAACTGGAATAATTTCCCTTTTTTCTTTGATTTGTTGTACCTGTACACACTTTCTGCAAAAGCTACCAAAGTGTCAGCTCTTCATAAAATAGGCTGTCCTATTTTTTTAAGTGGATGCACAGGCTACTCATGTATTTTGTAAACTACTCTGTGTTTTGTGTTTTATAAAATCCATTAATTTTGTCTTGTGGTGATGATGACATGTACTATTGAGATGTACAGGTGGTCATGACCTGCTTGCTCAGGCAAAGTCTCCAGTCAGACCACAAGCAAGGTTTCAGTGTCAGGAGGCTGGGGCATCCCTTTTTTCTATCGTATCTAGCAACAGGACAAAGGGTAATAGAATGAAGCTGGGACACAAAAAGTTCCACCTAAATATAAGAAAAAACTATTTCACTGTGAGGTGATGGAGCAGTGGCACAGGCTGCTCAGAGGGGTTGTGGAGTCTCCTTCCTCGGAGGTCTTCAAGACCAGCCTGGACATGTTCCTATGTGACCTGATCTAGGTGAACCTGCTTCTTCAGAGGGGTTGGACTAGATGATCTCTGAAGGTCCCTTCCAACTCTGCCATTCTATGATTCTATGATACTTTCCAGCTCTGATCCTAGTGTAAGCTGCTCTCATCCTCTTCACTCTACCTTCTTTACAGTGTTCAGGAAATAAATGTATAACCAACATATGCAGATGATGACAGACATCATGTCCAGAGATAGGCAACAAAATTGTTGAAGGGTCTAGAGAACAGGTCTAAGTCGACATGATCAATCTCTACAACTACCTGAAAGGAGATTGTAGTGAGGTGTTGGTTGGTCTCTTCTCCCAAGTAATTAATGATACCACTAGCAGAAATGGGCTCACCTTGCACCAGGGAAGATTTAGGCTGGGCATTAGGAAGAACTTTTCTACTAAGCAAGTTTTTAGAAACTGGCATAGGCTGTCCAGGGAGGTAGTGGAGTCCCCATTCCTGGAGATATTGAAAAGACATAGATGAGGTGTTGAGGGTTGAGTGGTATGCTTGACAGTGATAGGTTAATGGTTGGACTCAATGATCTTAAAGATCTTTTCCAACTAGAACACTTCGATGACTCTACAATTTTATGTTCATTCAATTATCACCAAATTAAAGAGGCCACTTGATGGCCATTCAGGCTTGAAGGAACAGAACTTATAACCAAGAGATGATAACTATTGACATATAAAACACTGGAACTACTATGTTCAGTAGTGGTATTTTAGAGGAATGCCTTTTATTCTTTTCCTAACCTGTACTTGCAGTATGAAAATAGAATTGTACCCAGGTATACAAAGATACTTTAAATACTTTTGGAGGGCTTTTATGTTGCTGTAACTGACATAGCATTCTTGAGGGGTAAGTGGACTTCAGAACTGGATAAGACTTCAGAAGTGATCAAACTTCACTTCAGACAGTGGCCAAACTCCATTCTTTATCTTGCACATGTTCTTTTGGACAAAAAACACAAAAAACAAAAAAAAAAATCTTCTGATGAATTGTAGCATTGTAATATGGGAAAAACAAACACAAACTTTCATGGTATCAGGGCACTTCTTATGTACATGCTTTCATTAAAAACTATTTAGACAAACGTCTTCTATTGAGAGTTATCTTAATAAGACTGACATGATGCAGCGTAGATTAACTAAATCACCTAATCTTCTTGTCATAATTTTGCCAGTACTTCATTTGTGTAAGTTTATGTATTTAGAAAAAAATAATTACGGAAAACTTCTGAAATATTTTCTCGTATGACACTCCTTCCGCCTGATATGCACAGACACACACCGATGCGCACACTTGGAAGACATTTTTCACAAGAATCATTTGTCCATGATAGAGATTTTGTCAAGAGTAGCAGTCATTTCCTACTCAAAGATGAACATCAGAAGACACTTCCTCATGCGCACAGCAGATAATTGCCTTTTTGAGATCAGGCTTTGAAGAAACTCTCTGTTTCTCTGCATTGAGACTTACAATAGCCTTGTTCAGAGCTTTGTTCACTGAGAACAGAAGGAGATGAAGAAAATGTAGGGAACTTAAAAACATCTAAAAGTCTCTGCATTTTTCCACAACTCTGTGATGTCTTTAGCTCCATGGCAGCTCTGAAGGTCAGGCCCACATATGTTAAAATAACTCACTTTGAGCTCAGAGAAACAGATTGCACTACCTTGCACAGATGACAGAGATGTAACACAATCCTTGGTACTTGAATAGCCATTGAAGAGACAGAGGACAGGGACATCATGATTCCTAGAAACTCTCAGCTTGGGCCCTACATGGTCTTTATGATCGTTCATGTTACACCTTTCCATAGTCAATATTGAGCAGATTTCTATAAAAACCTATCTGTGATGGATCATACACCCAGGCATGGTCTCAGCAGCGGATCTGCGTACAGACAGTCCAGTGCTCTGAAGGACTTCATGCAGAGGTACACTTTTGCCATCACAGAGCCTTTCTTCTGGGAGCAAGGGAAAGACATGTTTTATGAGAAACAACTGCTTCTTTTTCTCATCTTCTCACATATCAAGCCTGAATTTCTTCATCTACCTTGAACACTGGAAGCTCTATCCTAAGACAAGCTAAATAGACTAGGCTTTAATGTCTTAACTGAGAAAATGTTTCTGGAAGTATATACAATACAGAAGTCTTGAGAGCAAGTGGAGGAAGCTAGAGGAGTAGCCTTTGCCTTTTTAGTTTTTCTTCTAATTGATTTTTCTGCCTGTGTTCATCTGAACATGCTCTCAATATTACTGATAACCTCTTGCTCAATATCATTGCCTAAATCGAGCCTGCAGTGAGGACTTCTCACTAGCTTGCTGTTTGCCTCTCAGCAGAAGCGGCAGTGATGGATCGTGTGCTGCTGCAGTGCCTGCATCAGGCATTGCCAAAGGACTTCTCTCCCATCTGGGCAGTTATTTTCATTTTCCCCCCTCCTAAAGCTGTTCTGATGCAAACCTGGCCCCGATTTTTGCATGCCTTATTGCAGATGGGCTGATGTGGAAGAGGAAACCAAATGACTATCAGATCATCACTTCAAGGTGCTCAAGATACTATTAGAAAATGAAATAAACCTGGCACCTAGAAACACACACAAATTTAGAAATAGAGCACTTTTCTAGGAAGGAAAAGGAAAAGAGTCACTGTCTGCCTTCAGGAGGGAGTTCAGGACTGGGACTGGAAATTGCCCTCTTGCCATGAGTCAAATTGTTAACACACACAGGACAGACATTTGCTGTGTCTTCCGTTGATGGCACCAGATACTACCCTTTAAATACAGACTTGGTCCTCCTGCATGAAAGTGAGGAGCAAAAAGGTGGTTGGTTGTTGTACTTTGACTGCCATGAGGCAATAGAAAAAGCAAGGAGTCAAGATTTGCTTGTCTACAGTTCATAATGGCCCTCAAGGCATCCAGAATGCAGCTTATCTTTGAAAACATGATAAGAAAAGGATGACATTATACTTTACATAATCAGAATAACAGCACAAGAGATAAGGTGACATGCTACCATTTTGTTGCTTTTATGTTGACAGGTTTGCCTTGAGAGCGTGTGGGAGAGGAATTTGAACAACAGAAAGCAGAAGTGTGAGACATCACCAGTTATTTCTGCATGGTGTTGGCTCTTGACCAGCATCTGCAGATTGTAACATAAATCATATCAACAGTGGCTTTCAGATCCCAATCAGCTGCTTTACATAGTGAGTTACAGCAGCTGATTCTGTTTTATATGTCTTTGGTGACACTTGGCAATTAAACAGAAACAGATGACAGGGCCTTGATTGCAACAAGGATGTAAAGAGACACAAATCTAATGATGCCATGTTCAAGAAATTATGAACCATTGCACAGAATGAACTGAGGGATGCACTTTGAGTAGCAAAATGGTGAATGAATGTGTAACAGTACTTTGTAGATATAAAAGAGTCTTTAAGCACAGCTACCCACTCTTTTGGCTTCATTTTCTCTTCTTCTTTGTCTCTTCTTTTAGCAAGATGTTTAAAAAATAAAAAGGATAAGAGGAATTTTTAGTGGCTCTGAGGTTAAGCAGGCTTTGGACTGCCAAGAGCTCTCCATTTCAAAGGAAGGAATGCTTTGTGACCATTTTTAAGATAAGAAATTGAACTCTTAAAAAAACATAGGAGGGGAATATCTCTGGCTTCAAATGTGGTTAAATGTTTCTCCTCTATTCCTTGCTCTTTTACTTCATCCTCAATTTCACACAATTTTCGGAAACTTTTCTTGGAGCCAGTGATTTTCCTTTTAAATACAATTTAAAGTCAAAAATCTGCCACTTAAAAGAAATCTTTACTTAGGAAGTGCAGTTCAAAATCAACACTTAGGAAAAGTATATCTTCTATATCTTTACAAATGAGATCTACAAGAGGTGGAAAAAGGGCCTGGTTTCTTGGGAAAAGTATAGAAATTTTGCCAGAGCATGCAGAGATGCAACCAAGAAAGTTAAAGTCCTTCTAAAATGAAACCTGATCAGGAAAGTTAAGGAAAAAAAGAAAGAGTTTTTCAGGTAAATCAGCAGCAAAAGGAAAATTAGGGGGAATGTGAGCCTGCTGCTGAACACAGAGGGTGCCCTGGTAATAGAGGATGCAGACAAGGTTGAACTACTGAATGCCTTCTTTGCTTCAGTTTTTATGTCCAAAGCCAGCCCTTGGGAACCCCAGTCCAGCAAGGATAGTAGGATGATCTGGACAACAGAGGACTTGCCCTGAGTGGAAGAGGAAGAGGTTAAAGACTTGTTGGCCAAGCTTAAGGCTCATAAGTCAATGATACCTGATGGGATGCATCCTAGAGTGCTGAGGGAGCTGGCTGATGTGATTGCTAAGCCTCTCTCCATCATTTTTTAACATTCTTGGAGGACAGGTGAGGTGCCTGAGGAGTTGAGAAAGGCCAAAGTCACTCTCCAGCCTTCAAAATGGCAGGAAGGATGACCGGGGAAACTAGAGGCCAGTCAGCCTTACCTCCATCCCTGGAAATATAACCAATCTGATAGCCTTCTATGAGTGCATAACCTGTCGGCTAGGTGAGAGGAGAGCAGCAGGTGTCATCTACCTTGACTTCAGCAAGGCTTTTGACACCGTCTCCTATAACATCCTCATCAGAAAGCTCAGGCAGTATGGCTTGGATGAGTGGACAGTGAGGTGGATCGAGAGCTGGCTGAATGACAGAGCCCAGACGGTGGTGATCAATGGCACAGAATCGAGTTGGAGGCCTGTGGCCAGTGGAGCTCCACAGGGATGGGTTCTGGGGCCAGTCTTGTTCAACATCTTCATTTGTGACCTGGATGAGGGGATAGAGTGTACCCTCAGCCAATTCATTGATGACATCAAACTGGGAGGGAGGACTGGCTGATTCCCCAGAAGGCTGTGCTGCCATTCAGAGGCATCTCGACCGGCTTGAGAGCTGGGCAGAGAGGAATCTCATGAGGTTCAACAAGGACAAGTGCAGATTCCTGCACCTGGGGAGGAACAACCTGCTGAAGAGCAGCTCTGCAGAAAAATATCTGGGAGTCCTGGTTGACAATAAACTGAACTTGAGCCAGCAATGTACCCTCATGGCCAAGAAGGCCAATGGCATCAAGAGTGTGGCCAGCAGATCTTGAGAGGTTCTGCTCCCTCTCTACTGTGCCCTGATGAGGCTTCATCTGGAGTCCTGTGTCCAGTTCTGGGCTCCTCAGCTCAAGAGGGACACAGAACCTCTGGAGAGTCCAGTGCAGGGCCACCAAGATGATCAGGGGACTGGAACACCTTCCTTATGAGGAAAGGCTGTGGGAACTGGGGCTGTTTTGATTGTTAATTGATAAATCAAAGCTTTACTCCCCAGACTGAATCTTAATTTCTCTCTCCTCTGTTCAGTTTAGGAAGGAGAATGACAGAAAGACTTGGTGGGCATCTGGCACTCAGCCAGGACTAAACCACCACAAGGATGCACAAGTCAGCTGGCAACTCCTTTTTCTTCTTTTTTTTTTGTACTTCACTGTTACAATTAAAAGTGTGGTTTTAATTCAGCTACAAACAGAGATAATAGTCCAAATAAGAATTCTGTTCATGTTAATTACACTGTTGAGTTTTGAAAGATACTTTTGATTTCTGCTGAGAGAGAATGGTGTTTTGCTAAGAGGTTTGGGGAAAAAACACAAAGATGATGGTTGCCATTTCTGGCCTTAATTCTAACAATGGTGGGAATTTTAGTACTCCAAGATCTCCGTGCTAAAGAATGACTCTTTGTACTGCAACAAAACAAGCCTTACATTCAGGACCTCAAAAAGCCAATGAACTTCATTAAGAGAAATGTTGTGGTTTGTCTCCTACGAGAGTATTCTCGCCCAGCTCTTATAACAGAATTATTGAAACTGCCACAGCACAAGGACAGAGAAAGAGCACATCTTGACTCCTGTGTTGGTTTGTTATTAGCTGTCTTGAGCTAGCAGAGAAGGAAGATGTAACCACAACCAAATACAGCTCAAGCTGTTGAAACAGACCCATGTTGAAATAATAAATTATCCTACCTTCCTTCTACCATGCATATTACAATTTTTAATACTCTCCCAAGGCATCATACTACTAAATTACAGTGAATCAGGGCTGTTATCGTTGATTAAATTCAGCCACAGGTTAAATGCTAAGGGGCCCCAAAAGGGCCTTTGTGGGATTATGTCAGAGTTGTAGTAAGGAAAATGATAACAGATCTTTAACCTTGTTGTTGGTTACCAAAATGCCACCTCCCATTTATAAAGGTAGAAGGAGATTGAACCTCTTAATCAATTTTGAATGTGAAAAAAAAATCAGTGTGAGCTGCAATCCAGCTGACACTAACATGACTTATCTTGGTCCTTCAAGGTCACATGTCAGAGATTTAGCACTTGGTTTTATCTTTCTGTCTCTTCTGTTAACGCATGAAGTTAAACAGCATTTTTTATGGTTTTTCTGCTTGATGTCATATTAATTTCCATGTCTCCAGTTACTTTTGTTCTACTTGTGTTGCTCAGAGCCCTGATGCCTGTATCTGTGTGATCAGTGCAGACATTTGGAACACGTTTAAGTATCTAGTGGGATGATGCCTGAAGTTGTTCCGAGCAGCAGCATATGGTGGCTGTAGCCCCCTGTGGAACCAGGGAGTGTGACTGCATTGCAAACTAGAAAGCACTGCAGGAGTTTCTTTCTTTCTGAGTTTGCAGGCAAACCTCCAGCAAAAGCAGAGAGGAAGAAAACACTCATTGGCCAAAAGCCCTGCTTCAGACAGCCTGCTGGGGTGGTCTGGGGCTCAGAGTGTCCCACATGCTGCTCAGAGACGGCCAGAGGGATAACACTTACTTCTGGAATACCTCTACAGCTAGCTGGAGAAATGGCAAGCTACAAATACATAATTTTGCCTGTACCCAGTGTAGCAGCAGAAAATAATCCTTCTTGATACTTGATATCAAGTAAACTTGCTCTTCATTAATCCTCAACCATCGTACGGTTAAATTCACTGCTGAGGGGAGACAGGAGAGCTGGCAGTGTTTCCTTTTGCTGATGCTGCTGGAGATGACAAAGATGAAACTGCTCAGTCACGTTCCCACACAAGACGTAGATGATGTTTGTGTGGACCTAAGGGAATGTGTCATGGAGGCTGTGACAAGTGCAGGAGTTTTGGTGACGTATGCTCTTGGTAAGGACAATTGTTTTGTAGTGTAGGCTCCAGTTATAGTCAAGAGACCCATCTGGTTTTGCAGACTTCTTTAGGGGAGAGGTGACTGTTATGGGGTCAGTGCTTTGAACTCGTGATGGGAGCTTCTAGATGACTTCTTTTTTTAAAAGCAGGGTAGGTGCTGTGTTAGAGATTCAAGAGAGTCTTCTGATGGGTTAGCTAACACCATGTATGACATAGTTAATGCAACCTTAAATGGCCCTTTTCCCTCTAGAGGTGTGTTCTGGAATGTGCAATTTTTCATAAACCGAAATGTATGGAATCTTTTAGAGCTTTCCCTTTCAATTTCACTGCCACCTAGCTATACCTCAGGATCTTGCCTCCTGAGGGCAGGATTACAATTGTATAATGACAAAATTTAGATCTAAGTCCTCAGAGTGCAGACCTGCAGCTATTTTGAATATTTATAACTCCTTTTAAACAATCAATAGAGTACCAGTGTTATTAGGGTGAAAAGAAGTCTCCTCTGTGAGATTCATGTTACATTCCCTTTTGTTATAAATAACTGGATGACAAACATGTAAGCAATTGTAAATTCAAGCAGCTCATTTGGGGATAAATGTTATGTTTATTTTGCATGTTTCACTTTTTAATCTGAATACAATAAATCAATATGATGGCTGGAGATTTAAGTACAGAGCAGCATGGGATTTCTGGCACTGTCCTGACAACATTAACTGCTCTCATCTAGATGAGGTGGCTACTAGTTATAGTTTTCTGTTCCATTTTTCTCCTTACTAACACTGAGACTGTTTTGACACTTGTATTAATGAGAAGGGTAGAGTGTAGTGTGTGATTCAGTAGTGGGTGAAGCAATGTCTGAATTCAATTTATTCAATTTTTTCTTTCACGACTTTTTTTTCTGTAATAAATACGAAAATCAAGGACATTTCTTTGAAAGTTCTCAGAATCCAGTGTCTTTGACATAGGTCACCAACTGGTCCCTCAGAATCTGTTTGGCCTTAAATGTCTAAGTGAAAGTGTGAAATCTTTTGGGATTTTTTAGAGAAAAAAAAAAAAACAAACCAAACCCACATGTTTTCTGAATCCTCTGGAATATTTGACTTGTCCAGGGAAGTTTCATTATGGATGTAGAGATTTTCTACTTACTGTTTTTTAGGTGCTGGTTAAGCCAGGCCAATTATGCTCTTATTAATGTTTTAAAACAGCTGTTTGAAATAAGTTCACCTGAAATTTTACCTTCAGTCTTCAATAGTGTCTGAATTGTGTCCAACTTTGGACCCCTCAGTTCAAGGACAGGGAGCTGCTGGAGATAGTCTAGAGCATGGCCACATGATGATGGAGTGGAGCATCTCCCTTATGATGAAAGGCTGAGGAAGCTGGGGCTCTTCAGCTTGGAGGAGAGGAGACTGAGGTGTCACCACATTACTGTTCACAAATACTTAAAGGGCTGATGTCAGGAGAATAGAGCCAGGCTTTTCTCAGTGATGTCCAATGACCGGATAAGTGGCAATGGGTATAAGCTGGAACATAAGAGGTTCCAAAGAAATACAAGGAGGAACTTCTTCACTGTGAGGGTGATGGGGCACTAGAACAGGCTGCCCAGATAGGTTGTTGAGCCTCCTTCTCTGGAGACATTCCAAAGCTACCTGGATGAGTTCCTGTGTGACCTACTCTAGGTGGTCATGCTCTGGCAGGGGGGTTAGATTATATGATCTCTCGATATCCCTTCCAACCTTTAAGATTCTGTGTTTCTGTGTGATTCTGTGATTCTGCAATACGAGAGTATTCATTTGAGGGAGGAACTGAATGAATTTTCACACTTCAGTTATGGATTTTTGTTCATTCATTTCTCCCATGAAAAGAAAGTATTTAGGTGTGTTGCTAAAAGACTTGTTAGCAATATTGATTTTTTTTGTTTTCCTTTATACAGAACTTTATTATACATATACTTCATAACAAATTGTACCAGACAGATTTTCAGTTCAATTACAACAATTGATGGCTAGAGACTTTTCAGCTGGCTAATTTTTCTGTGAGACTAGAAAAGGAAAGTAATCACTCAAAGAAATGAGCTTTCCACATGCATATGCAGTACTTTCATGGCTAGTTTCATCTTTAGAAGATCTGGAATGGCTCTATCTTTGTTCAGTCTGCTTATGAGAAACTTCATCTTTCAGGAGAAAGGATTCATACAAACCATTAAATTACAAAACGACCCTACAGAAATCAGAACAAAGTCATTTAGGACAATGCAAGTATTGTGGCCCAGTGTAGCCTTTTCACGGCTGTATTATTGATAGAATGGATTCTCTCTTGAGCAGTTCCAAAACATTAAGACTTCCTTGGGCACATTACAGTAAAGTAAGGAAGAAACAAAGCAAGGAAAAATAACAAGACACACTCTGAGAACCTAAAAAGAAATGGGGAATGTAATCCTTCTGGGACAATTCTTGGAAGCAGCCAGACAATATAGACAGAGTATGGTCTGAAGAATTTGCAGCAGAGAAAGATTTAAGGCTTGTAGGAGGAAAAAGCAATCAGTTCCTTGTAAAAACTTCACATGTGATCTCCCACTTACCATCAATTTCCAAATAAAGACAAGACTTGTCTCTGTGACTTCCTGATGTTAACAGACACAAGTGTATCTCTCTTCCAGAATATTAGAAGGAAAATTCATGAGCCTCCAAAAGGATAAGTAACTGCGTTTCCGTGGAAGAAAAGCTTAAAAAAAGTACAGTCAGGCTGCTGTAAGATTGTGTGGCAGACAGATATATTTCTGTGCAGGTAAATGTCAGAATCTAATTCCCTCTGACCAGGTTATTTTAGATATGTCATATGTAGAAGGTATAACCTTTAATATCAAATTTACTGATCTGAAGAGAGTTGATGTTACATACGATAGAAGTGAGACAGCAGCAGCTCCTGTGCTTCAGGTGACAAAGACTTTTTCTCCAACACAGGTTAATCTCTGGTGTAATAAGTACTGGAGGGAATGGAGAAAGATCAACTGCAATTGACTGCCACTCTCATTTGTTACACATGCAATTTTAAAGCAGTAAAAACCTGCCCATGAAAGTCTGCAGGAACTAAGAACTGATGGGGAAGCTCTAATTGAATCTCTGCTTCAGATAACTTGAATAATACACAACATTGAATTTCTTATTGTCTGTGAACACAGTGGCCTCCATCTCAGAACTCTCCTGAAGAAATTATCCATTTATTAACAGATGATAAGTGAGTCTCATTTTCCCTCAATGCTCATTTTCAAAGCAGTAAACTGAGAACTGGAATGGAATAGAATAGAGTAATAGTTCAGTTCAGCTGACTGTGACCTACAATGATGCTTTTCCCCAACTGCCAGACCCCTTCACAACTGACCAAAAGTTACAGCACATTTTAAGGGCATTCTCTAAAGGTCTCTTGGACATGACCAGACTGGGGGCATCAACCAACTCTCTAGGAAGCCTGTTTCAAGGTTTGTCTGTCCTCTTGGTAAGGAAGTCATGGAATCACAGAATCATAGAATGGTAGGGGTTGGAAGGGACCTTTAGAGACCATCTAGTCCAATCCCCTGCCTAAGCAGGTCCATCTAGATCAGGTCACACAGGAATGTGTCCAGGCAGGTTTTGAAGACCTCCAGGGAAGGAAACTCCACACCCTCCCTGGGGAGCCTGTGCCAGGGCTCCCTCACCCTCACAGTAAAATAGTTTTTCCTTATGTTTGAACGGAACTTTAAACTTATATTTAATGGAAATTTTTGTCTTCCAGCTTCATCCCATTAGCCCCGAAGTGCTTCCAAATGCTCAATCTACACTTGTCCTGGCACAGCTTTGAGCCATTCCCATGTATTCTGTCAATGGATACCTTTCAGCAGCTCTGTTACCCTCTTCTAGTCATAGCTGATTGTCTTCACATTCTTCTTAAATTGTGGTCCCAGAATGGCACACAATATTCAAGATGAGGGTGCACCAATGCAGAACACAGTGGAATAATTGCCTCTTTTGACTGTGTTGCATGCACTGCAGGATGCATTTCGCCTGCCACTGTCCTTGGTTGCAGAGACAGCATGGGGATTTCTGTTCCTCCACACTACCCCACTGACCTTGGAGTCTGCATGGTTGCTTTTCTCTCATTATACTCTTTCCATTACTCTACTCCCTCCTCTTCTGGCTTCTTGTCCTCAGAAAGTCTTCACAGAGGCGCCCAGTTGGCTCATTGGTTCACTGCAGATGTGGGTCCACCTTGGAGACAGGGAAAGTTTTGAGCAACTTTTTCAAGGGCCATCACTGCAGCCCTTCCAACGTTCCCAGACCCAGCTCCACACAAACACAACACATCAGATATGAAAAATCTGTCATCTGTAGTTTCTTAGAATTAATTGCAAATCAGCAATTCAATGGTTTTTTTTTTTTTCATAAGGTAAAGTGTCCTTATTACCCAACAGGATTAAGAAATTTAGCCATAGCTTGGCACTGTTACTTTAATACATGTGAAATGGTTACAGCTAAGGGATGTCAGAATCCAGGTCCAAATCTCTCTCTTTTGATTGCAGGCTTGAGGTGTAACTGATGTAACAGACTACAATGTCTAATGGTTGAAAACCACGTTACTAAGAAACTAATTAAGTGATATGCTTATTAACTAATAATATTATTATTAAGTTACAATTATATTATTTTACACATAACAAAACAAAGTTGTTAGTTTTCATTTAGAAACCTTAACAATCAGTAGTCAGTTTCAGTTCTGTCACACTTCTCTTCCCACACCACTTACTACTGAGGGATAAATCTCTCCCTCTGTACCCCTTCACTCTAGATCTTTTGGAGACAGACCTGACAGAGTCCAGTGCATCCTCTCTGGTTTGCCTGGGAGCTTGGGTCCACAGGCCAGTCTTATTACCACTGATCCACATTCCTAACATAGTCCTATCACAGTCCACAAATATCCACATTCCTAACACCAAAAAATCCCTTTTCTTTTCCTAACCTGATATTAAAACCTTTTTTCCCTCCATGTACCTCTTCATTTTACTTGTATCTCCTCTTCTCTACTCAGGCTTCTCCCAATTACACAATTTTCTCCCAATTACTTTTCCCAGTTCTGCTGATCCAAATTCTGTGACTTTTGCTTCATAAGATGGTGTTTCCATGGTTGTAATTCGGACAGCTTCAGCCCTCTTTGGAACTACTGATGTGGTTGCCTCAGACAATTTTGCATCCCACAACTCTGTTAAAATTGTCTGGTTCAAACTGGCAGTTTTCCTGTGGTAGTGTTCACCTTGCACACTTTCTAGGATGAATGGTTCCTCTGCCTAACTACAACTCAGTGCAAGGTGCATTTTACTGACCAATATCTTCTTTTTCACCCAGTGTTTCTGTACTCCCACAAGATCCTCGCCCTTGAAGAGCTTTCGACACTCCCTCAGTTCCCAGTAAACACCATGATGCTGAGCATCCAGCAAGATCTGATATTCAGCAGGGAAGAGATTTGCCTTCTCCTGCTTTGATTCCCTTCTGCCTTTTAATGGCAACTTTAAAATGAAAAACTTTCTTTTCTCTTCATATATTAGAATTTGATCTCACAATTCTTATGGCCTGGCTTGCCCATTTTATGGGCAATTCTTTTCTGAAAGATATGGGGTCTTACTCAAGATAAAGTTTACTGAGAAGCTACAATTTTGACGTGAGATTTTAGCTGATCTATGGTGTAAGAAGAAATAAAATAGCCCATAAACATATGGAGAGTGAGGCTGGAGGTAGAAATAAGCTCTGTACATTTTTAGTCTCTTACTTCATATTTTTACTTCAAGCAGAAGCTTATCCTTTAACAGGTCAGAGAACTAAAAGGTCTTGCTACACAAGTTGACTGATACACATGTGAAGTCAATCAAAACCTAACCTGATAAATCCACTGGAGAAATGGTGAGAGAACAAGAGCAATATAAAAGTAAATATTATCTGGCCTGTATTCATGTTTTGTTGTACTTATCACTCTAGGAGCTCTGATTGATTGCTAATACTAAGTGCTTCAGGTAAAGTCTCTGCTGTCAGGTCTGTTCCTAACTGATCTCAACAGTATTGAATGAATGGATTCCAAATAATAAACACTGAATACAATCTGCTTCTTTCAGTTGTGGTGAAGGCTGAAGAAACCCATTCTCTTTTGAAGCATTACAGGTTTTTGTTCTGGTGAGATTTTGCAGCTTCTGATGGTGTGCTCATTGCCTCCTCATATGTAGCAGGCCAAAGTAATATCTGTTTCGTGCCCTGTTAAATGTCACTTTAGCACATTATTACAAGTGAGGCTCCAGACACCTAAAATGGTCCAGTCTCCATCGCAATGGCATTTTTGGAATAATATTAACATGCTTTTTCCACAGTCTGTTTCAGCTCCACTCTCTAGAGTACTGTGAATGTATTACCCATCTGGCAGGTATCTCATAACCATGTGTTTTTCTGCTATAAAGTGCTTCAGATGTGGAAGAGAATAAGCAGCACATCTTGTCCTTATTTTAACCTGTAGCATTTCAAGGTTGTTGCCAAGAGCAGCTAATGAAAAAGGACAGGCAAAAATAACGATTTAGGGTAGAGAGTCTAAAATGAATCTTGGTCACAATCTCTTCTCATCCTAGATTTTCCTGTAAGCGTTTAACTTCAATATGTGAACAGTTTGTGTGTGGTAAAGGCTGCCCAGGTGGATTGTGGAGTCTCCTCCTTTGCGGACATTCCAAATCCACCTGGATGAGCTCCTGTGTGACCTACTCTAGGTGGTCGTGCTCTGGTAGGGGGGTTGGACTAGATCATCTTTTCAGGTCCCTTCTGACCTTTGAGAGTCTGTGATTCTGTGATTTTATTACTGGAGCACATTGAAAGGCTGTATTGAAAGCGGTGTTGAAAGTTTTTAGGGGAAAAAAAAACAAGTGTACTGTCCTGGATAAGTGAAGATAAATCCTGGCAAGGTAGGATTCATTCAAATATTTCATTCCTCTGTTGCAATGAAAAATAGGGCTGAAGAACTGCAAGCCAATCTCCTCAATACTTAGTTTTAGGAAAACATGGCTGGGAGGTGGAGTGGGGGTTTATTTCTATTTCACTGGCAGACAGTTTCTTTTAAGAATGTAGTATATCAGGAGGAAATCAGTAACACTCAACATTGACTTGAAAGGACTTTTTTGACAAATCCATTGATTTTTCCTTGACAATTTAGTTTCAGAAACGTAGTGTGGGTACACAAGGCTGCAGAAAAGTGATGGGAAAACCTTACCCAGAAAATGACAGTGGCTGCTTCCCTGTTGAGACTTGGTGAAATGCAGTTCTGTACAAGTCTGTTCCTGGTCTCTTTCAATCAATATTTCCACGATGAGCATACAGAATATTGAACTTTTTCATCTTTCAGGTAAGACCAGAGGCTAGAAGGGCTTATAGTTCTCTGGAGGAAATGTTTAATATAAGGGTAGGCTGTAAAGATAGAAAAATTATCCCAGCCCACTGTCTGGGCATCTGTGTTCTGCTCTCGTCTATGTCCATCACTTTCTACAGCAAATGCTTCTCCTTGTTCCCCTGACTGTTGCCTACTGTTGATGACTCTTCATGGCATATGCTGAAAAATGCTGTTAGCAGAGGATGTTAAATCCACTGACTAGTGCACTGGGCAATCCCTGTGTCACCTTTATAATTATTGGAACTGTGTGCACAGCGAGCTTTGTTTCTGTAGCAATTACTTCTAGTCAGAATTCAGCATCTTAACCCAGACACATTAACTCCTTCCAAAAAACCCCTGCCATTCAAAATATTCCATTACTTACACCTGAAAGGGAAGCACCCTGAGCAGACACTTCTTCATCACAGGTTGTTCCGGCTATGTCTGTCAAAGCATTTTTTCCACAGTTCCCTACAGTTGTATCAGCACCCTAATGAGAGGCAACAAGAAAGAGGCAAAATGCTGATTTTCAGAAATTTATCTCATTATCATGAGACATGAGACTGAAATTACCTGTGGATAAGCTTTTTGTTAACTGGAAAGTGTCAGAATAAATTTCTGAGCCTGCAGATTGAGGCATTGTCCACAGAAGCAAGGCGAGCGTTTACAGGCAAGGCAGGAGGGAAATGCAGTAAAGACTGAAACCCAGAGACCTCAAGAATGGAAAACTGAATCTTTCAAGGCTGCTGCAAGGAATAATCTTCAGAAAATAATTTGGCTTGATAGTTCTCTCTCCCAAAACACCTTGCTAGAAACGTGGTCTGTTTACATATAACAGCAAAGAGACATTCTCTAGGCTTTTAAACTTGAGAAATCACGCCTTTCAAATGCAGATCTGCTTGACCTGTGAACAAAACGACACAGAAAAATCATGTTAACTCCATTTTCATTTTGCATTCCGAGATAAATAGAAAAAAAAGGAAACAGTCATTTATCGACACATGATCTTGTTTTTCAGTAAAAGATGTTAGGTTTGGAAGATTTATACAGCAAAAGTTAAATTATTCCAGTTTTAAATGGACACTACATTATTAACTTTGTTTTGAAGTGTTTCAAATTTATCTGCAGAGAGTAGTCAGAATTCAACCCTTTTTTCTCACCCCAATTGTAGAAAACCTCCTCCCCTCCCCCTCACACCACCCCGCCCCACGCAATCCTCTCCAGCTCTCTTTGCTTAGCAACTTATCTAACACAGCAGAGGGCAGTTGAGTTTTTGTATCCTATTGAAAGAGCATCAAATAGAAGCTATGAACAGGTTCACTGAACTGAGATTCTGGAGGAGACTCATTACTTCAGAACAGAGGTCTCAGTGGGTCACTCAAAAGTCTGCTCAAAAGTCTTCTCACAGGAACGTAACATGGAAAAGGCTACTTTCTGGCAAAACTTTTAGCATAGGATTTTGCTGCAAGTAGTGGTATGTGACGTATATGTCACGTGACTGGGGTTAAACTGTCTTTTCCCCTTCTTTTGGAGAGCTCTGCATCATACAGTTAGTCCTGCTCATTTGGTGAAGAGTAAGAGTAGAGAACGATATGAAGAATTTTTTCTCACTCTTAGTCTCACCCAGTCTATTCATGCTCTCTGACATAAAGTGAAATTCCTCTTGTACCGTGAGGTGCCTGCATCAGCACACTGCTGCTCTCCTCCCTCCCCAGTAACGCCTTCTCTGTGGCACTGGTTCTGGGACTAACCATTTTCCTACAGAAGGGTGGGAAAGGATAATTGATCTTGATCTCAAAGGATTTCACGTTTGTCTAATCAAAACAAACTCCTGGGGTCTGAAGCTATTTACTTCTTTACTGGGTTCTGTATTCTCTGGGCAGTCAATCTTCCTTGGATTGACTTCCTTACACTTTGGTAATGTTTAGACTTAGAAGCTCTGATTTATAGAAAAGAAAGTGTAGTCTAATACAGAGTCATTGTATTTGCTGCAGAGAGCATCATCATAATGCTTCAGGGAAGATGCAAGAACCTTATCATGAAAGCAGCTGCCTAACTTAAGGATGAGTTTTGCTCTGGGTCATGTCAGATTTTCCTGTGAGGTACCGTGCCCTTTTCTCTGGTTCTGATAATGTCTCTAACATTCAGACACCACATTTCTCATACATTCCCATCCAGTGGCACAAAAATACATGGACATCGCCCTCTGAACAGTCGGGTTCTGAGTGGTGGCATCTGACTTCCTGTGCTGGATTCCCATGAAGCAAGCTGATTTTCAGTCCCTTTTGATCCCAGCAGCAGATGGCCAGCCCAGCAGCGCTCAGAAGGAAATCCCATTGCCCTTGCAGACATCTGCGATGTTGGGAAAGCAAATGTGTCACAGCAAGAAACAATGCTTCATAGCTTGGTGAAATGGGCAGGTGTGCACAAAAATGGTGTTGGTACCCAGCTGTAAGCAGACATGTTTTCGTTGGTTTGGGAGCACGATGACCATTTCTTTCCCTGTGAATAACCTACTTCTGCTGCTGTTAATTAAAATTGGTAAATCTATATGAGTCAGGAACATAAAGCAAGATTAAAGAAACACGGATAGTGTAATAAAAGACTCTCAAGAGAGTGCAAGAGCTGATTATAGCAAAAGTATGCTTCTGGGTTCTAAATGAGTATCATTTCTGCATAATCAAATTCTGCAACTGGTCACATAAGCTGCTCTAACTACTCCTCTTCCCTCTGGGAGCCGGATCTTGCAAAGCAGTTTCTAGTTTAATTCTTGCCATGTTCTATGTAAAACAACATCAGTTTGATTTGGAGTGAAATCAATGTTGGTTTCAATTCTCACATTTGCTTCTGCTTCTTTTTATTTTTTTAAAGGGTTCTGGCTATTTTCCAAGAAAAACAAATGCAAAGTAATATATTTCAGAACACATTCTGACATATTTACTGTTGCATTTACTGTTACATATTACAATCCTCAGGTCATGACATAATTTCTCTTTGCAATGCAAACATACAATTTCTTTTTTATTAGTGGTGGACTTGTGGAGATATTAAACAACAGCTTTATTTTCCAGCACTGTGGCATGAACTGAGATTCTTTTAATTTCTCTAGTTTCGGTGAATTCTTAGAAGACTCATTCACTGTATTTGAAGAGCAATTCATCAAGACATAAATAAACACAACACAAAAAGTTATAATCGTATTGATATTCTACCAAGCCAAAGAAAAAGCTTAAAGATTTTGGTTCACATCTCTTCAGAAAGTTGTACTTGTACACCTGGGAAATGGGGAAGGCACATGTGAGTCATCTCATAAGTCAAATAACAAAAACAGGGATGCTTAGGCAAACATGTCTGCCACTTAACACATGGCTCATTAAACTCTGAGGCCAATGTCTAGCACATGCCCTATAATTTGACCATAGCTCAGGTCTACTGGCAAGAGAACAACAATATTAAGAAGGCACTAATCCTGCAAGGAATGAAATGTGTGCTTCATATCATGCAGTGTACATTAATCCCATTGAATTAATTCACCTTGTCAGTGCATGGTTTGCTTTCACGATTTAAAGATTACTTGAGTGTTAGTTTGGAGGTCTGGAAGGCAGGATCTCTCCTATTTGGCAATCTGACTTTTGAAAGCAGGCCTTCAAATCTCTAAGGCAAACGCTGGTATCCCTGGACTGATAATGCTACCCAAAGAGCTCATTGTCATATTGTTCAAGAAATGAAGATAAATGTCATCCTTTAACAGAGGACTGTCAGTGGGGGAGGCTTCTCCAAGCTCACAGCTCAGTCATAAACTACGGTTGCCATTTCTGCAGGGGCTCATCCATGGCCTGTTGGACTCTCAGCTGCTCTATTTGCCGAGGATGTAGTAGAATCATGCTGGAAGCAAGGTTACGGAATTAATTTCTCTAAATTCATTACCTAAACCCTTTGATGTCTGAAATACAGCCCCACAGGTCTTTAACAAGTAAAATATCCCCTGAAATACTCTCCTCTGAGCAGATGATTGTGTCACCTACTCTAGGTGGTCCTGCTCAGGCAGAGGGGTTGGATTAGATGATCTTTTGGGGTCTCTTCCAACCCTTCAGATTCTGTGATTCTGTGACAATGAAAGCTGAAGAGTACTCCTGGGGCTGGAGGCTTAAAAGTGCTGCCAATACAGGGAATGTCGGATTGGCTTGACTGGCTGAGAGAGCAGTGCTGAGACAGTCCCAAATGCATTGCTCTTCCTAACAGCTACTGGCCACAGAGCTGTCAGTTTTGTCCTGTCACCCTCATGTACAGTATATTTGAGGATGAATGCTAGAAAATAACCCATTAAAAAATCCCAACTATTAAATAAGCTTAATAGAATATCAATGTCGAGTGCAATTAACCACACAGACCCACACAAAATCATTGCTGGGGCTTCAATGTTTGAGGCTGATTTTGTATGAAATCCCTTCTGTAGGTGGTTCTTTGGTGGGAACGTATTGATTGCCCTGGAAGGAAGGCAAACATGCATCTTTGGTGATTTTCTCCTTGCTGTCCCAGCATGTCAGATTATGACCAGTGCAATTTAAACTTCTAAGCATGTGTTCTGAAATAAATATGACATTTTCATTCTTCTGTGGAAAATCTAAAGCCCATAAAGAAGCAGAATATTGCTTGCATGAGGATCAATGGAGCTTTTAACTGTCTGATGCAGTGAAACAGAAATGTCATGAAAAACAGCTATAAAGAAAGAAATCTGCATAGTCACCAATTGGAGGGTTTTGGTTCACAAGCAGCTTCCTCAGTTGCTTGCCTGCTATAGAGTCCCACAAGCAGGGCTGGATTTCTGCTTCCCATTAGTGTCAGCTGATCTTACACAGAACTTAATTGCACTTTGAATTGCACATGGACACACAAACAAGTATTTTCTACTTCTATTCTTCCAATCTCCTCTCTTTGCATATCCACTTGGATTCCCCATCCTTGTGAGCTGTAACCTGTATCATGTGTTCTACAGTCAAAACTTCTAGCTTCATGGTTTGACGTGGAGCCACTTCTGGTAATGAGGAAGGGGCTGTAAAAATGGCTCCTGTAAGAAGTGCTGGTTGTAATTTTCTCATCATCCTGCTCTCTTTTTGCTTTTTGTTCTTTTCTGTTTCTTGTAGGCCATAGAATAAACTTTCCTACTTTCCTCTCTAAGCGGAATAAAGGAGTCTATTTTCCACAGAACCATAATTGGCAGTGAGCCCTCTCTGCCCTTGTCTCAATCCACAACAACCTTGCTTATCTTTTTCCTCCCATTTTGCTGGGGCCTCTGCCATCCTAACGAGGGTGGGGGTGGATGGGGGCAGTGAGCAAGAGACTGCTGTGGTGCTTCATTGCTGAGTGGGCTACACCATGACACCTACTACATATTTTCAAGGGGGGGGCAGATAATCTTGTCTAGAAATTAAATGCATAGTTTCATAGTGCCTAATGTTTTGTCCTTGGTACATCTAAGAAGAATGCCACTGGATGCAGAAGTGTTTCTGAATTACTGGAACACAATTTTTTACTGATGGTTTTAATGTATTTTTAGATGCTGCTATCTAGCCCTTCATCACACAGAAATAAAATGTGTGTTTCAACTCCTGGTACCTGAAAAACATGTCCTAGACATTTTATTGACATTCTCATATGTTTCTCATTTTGCTGAGGAGCAGCAGCAAAACGATGATATCATGGGGAGCAAGATCATACATCAGCCAACCACTGAGGCGGAAGTCACCTCCCTGTCTTCATTAAAGTCGGTGGGCAACAGTTTCCCTACAGTTATCTTTTCTCTGAATACAAACTGCTCCTGTCATACAGGAGGATATTGAAGGTGTGAGGTTTTGTACACTAGCATGACTATCTCATGTGATCCTGAACAAATCATTTGTTGCCTTGGATGTCACTCATCTGAGATTTACCGTCTCTGCCCATTAGTGCTCACAGGATAATTGTATTCGTTACATGAGATGGCTGCACATGTTAGAGAAGTAATGAACACATGTAAACATCACTCCTTGCTAGGACTGAGTTATTCCTTTCCTAGCTTGGCTTTCTGCAAATGATGATGACAACGCCAAAAAAAAAAAAAGGTGTTTTTTCGCCTTTTCACACTGTCTATAGTGGACAACAATGCAGAAATTGAAAGAGGACCTCTTTGACTTTAGCTTTTGTACAACATACTACAGTTTCGTACCTGCAAAAACCTATCATGTACTGCTGAGAAAAGCCTGGGGCAAGTTTTACAAGCTGAACTTGCTTTTATGTCTTCATCAAAGAATAATGCAGCAGGGAAGCGAACCAGAAATGTCACAGGCAAGGAGACATTACAGGCAATTAAAGAAGAGGTTCTCTTATTTGCATCCTCGCAGAAGAAACATGAAATTAAACATAGAAGAGATTTTTTCAAGCTTTCAAATTCGATGCACGCCCTGTAGGAAATTTTGGTGATGAAAAAGCAAACACAAGGTGGTGTGATGTGAAGTGAAGCAACAGAGGATACAAATGCTTAAATAGACCTGTCCACATAGGAATAGCAGGAATGGTTTTTATCTCCACTTTTATACTGTGCTTTGTGCTGTCTCTCTGGGCTTTTTTGCATGACTGGGACTCCAACTTTTCTTCACACATGGATAACATAAATCACCTGTGAGGGACATTTGGTCACATGATATAGCAATATAGTCATAAGTATCTTGATCCCAAATTAACCAGCATAATTCTGGCAAACTTTAGGTGTCGTGTGCTGAGGTTAATATGGTGTGGGCTGGTTTTGGACAGACGTCCCACTTTTCTATTTATAGACTCTGTTGATGATAATATACGATACGATACGATACGATACGATACGATACAATATCAAGCTGAAATTACTGGTGTTATTTCTTTATAGTAAATTGGCTCTTCAGGGACTCTTCTGTGAGGTGAAGCCACAAATGGAAAGATTTAAGCAACTATGTCTTCTTGTCTATTCTTTCCTGTTATAGGAGATGTAGAACTCATGAAGAAAGTGTGGGTAAAATATTCGTTTATGAAAAAGTGCTAAAGGAATGTGCTGGTGAACCAATCTTTCTTATCACAAAAACAATGTTTTGAGAGAAGAGGGAAACACTGGAGTGGTTTTTATTTCAGAAAAAGCACATTGACAGAAAAACTTTCATTGTGTAGTAAAATGACAAAATCTGACTGATAGACAAGACTCAAATTAATTGGCCTCTCTAATTTGTCTGAAACATTTCTTTCAGTAAACTTTCTTTTGTAGAAGAACAGTATAATTTGCACATGGGACTTGTGCTGGGATAGTTTTAGTTCAGAAGTCAAGGTAAAGGAGAAATTTTTCTCCTCGTCCTCTCCCCCTGGTCCCTCACTAGTAATGATAAAGCTTTGCTACTTTGGAAGAGCCTAATAAATCTTGTCTGCAAGACGACTCTAGTTCCCCCCTTTGCATACACTCCATTATGTTACACACTTTACCTTCTTTGTGAATGGCAAGGATTTAGGGAGAATCTTTTCTTTAGTGTAGCTTAAGATCAAGATAAACAGAGTCACTTTCTTTTCTAGGAGTTTGAAGCACTAACTAGCTTGTCAGTCATGTTATTATGCCTCAACATCTAGGCTCAAACTCTTTAAAAACAGAGAGTTACTTTCAGTATTGCATTGCCTGATCCGTCATTCTCCTATGCTGGATTCTTACGTGTTATGGAACCCGAGGAACAGAGCTATAGGGGATAATTACAGAGAATGTGACTTAGCTTTGCAAGCTCTCTTGTCAGCTCTGGCATTTGAATGACTGGCAAACAAGGAAGCACTTTTCTGGCAGCTGTTTTGCCAAGGATCCTTCAGTGTGGGAGACAAAGCAGCTTTCCTGCCAAGGGAATTGCTCATGCCACCAATGGCAACCAAAATCATGCCAGGGTATCGTCCCATGCTTTTGCATACAGGCTTTTACAGTATGAACTTAACTAAGCCGAGTCCAGGTCTTGCAATCTAGCTACCCAAACACATTGTAAGGTACGTATAGTCCCTCTTGTTTGAGAGGGAAACGTTGCGTTTCAGAAGCTTTTTGGGCCAGATAGGTGAGCTTCCAGTCTACCCAATTTTTATATTGTGTGTGACATTTTTCAATTGTCCAATCCAAGACAGTGAGAGAGATACTGATAAAAAAGGTCTGAGATTGTTGTCTGGCGGCTGTTTGATCAGGTTGTTTGAACAAGGAAAACTGCTCACTTGCACTACTTAGGAAATCAATGCCTGAAGGCAATGGAGGCAAATACAGAACCAAAATAATATTTGTGGTCTGGTGACAGCCAATGAATGGTGCTGTGAGCAAGCTTTCTAAAGTCATCTGTGGAAATACTAAGTAAGTTCAGAGAGCCACATTTAGTTTTACCTAGTGAATTTTACTACCAGAGGTAATTTTCCATGAAGCAAAAGCCTGCTTGAAGAGTAAAGCTCCTTCCCATACTCCTTGCATTGGGACTGAAGGGAAAAATATTCTGTCTTCACAGAAATTAATTTATTTGAGTTTTTGTAACTCACGATGCCCCCAATACATTTGACGGGTTTGCGATTTCAGATGCCTAATGCAACAACAAGTTACTACTGGGGTTTGGAAGAATTCTAATTACCTAAGGTATCCCCTGGGTGGAGATTAACTAGAAGGACATTACTAATGGACTATGTAAATTTGAGTAATGAAAAACTGATGGAAAAAACTTAAAGAGTTAGCAGAGTGGTGATACTGTCAAAGGTTGGGTTTTCAGCTGTTTTTCTTGTTAGGAATTCTATTCTATTTTTAGAAGGATCAGGTTCAACTGAGTCAACTGCTGTTCATGCAGAAAGGCTGATTTTTGTATTTACAACTTATAAGGACTGGAAAAACAATCCTGTCGATGATAGTGGTGTATGCAAAAGTGTTTGGAGTATCCCAGCACACAAGAGGATTTCCTTGCTGCTTAAGCAACTGAAAAGGCTCATACAGGTGGAGATTTGATGCAGATGATTGCTAATTCTTTTGTCCTTTACGATATCATTTAGTAGCCTAAAATTTTGGGTGCTTTCGTGGACTTCCCAGATCACTGGTGGAACAAAAAGATATTCAGAATAAAGGATATGAAATGGATTGTTGTTCTGAACAAGGACTTTTTTGCTGCTCAGCAATATGTGTATTGCTTTTATCTTGTTTGGGATTTGTTGGATATCCAGAATAATGCTTGTGAGTATATTTTAATTATTGTGAAGTCCAGATGCACAAAAGCAACTAAGAAGACTTTTCTGAAAAAATACATAGTTGTGCTCTGAATGCAGAGTGATATCCTCACCAGCTACTTTCAGTGATAGCTCAAATAGATAAAATATTTCTGAACTTGAACTAAAGTTGGAAGTTTTCTTTTTTTTTTTTTTTTGTCCAAAAATGCAAACAAGTGATGACAAAAAAAATATTTTTCTCGGTATTTTGAAAGAAAAAAATATTTTATTTGAGAGGACTACCCAGTGAATGGTATCCTGACTGGAACAAAATGCAAGTTAACTGTCACTTCCAGTCTCTTAAAGATAATATTCTAGACACTTGATGCTTCTGTAAAAAAGGTATAAACCTGCATTTATTTTCCTCATAAAGTAGTAAATTTTAAACCAGAGAATTATGCATGGCTACTACCTGCTTCTGAATGGTGTTTGTTGATCTGCAATCGCAGTACTGATTGGAAAAGAGGTTGTACAATCTGATGCTGTCAGATGAAATCTGAAGTTTACATATTTCAAGACATTAAGTGTTAATTGAAGTTTTTCAAAGAGAGAAACACATTGTAATGAACCTCGTGATTATCCTCCACAGTCTGAGTTATAATTAGGAAAATAAATGAGCAATGTAAAACACTTCAATATGGCAAGGTTGAAAGCTTTTAGGTAATTCGCACTTGTCAATAAGCATATGTGATGGATTGTTGTTGTTGTTGTGCCTGTTGTTTTGATGGATGTAGCACTTGAAACTCTTTCGTTTATTTTAAAGACCTCTGAGAAATTCTGGATATTCAAGACGCGAAACCTCAGAGCTTCTCAGCAACATGAGGGACATTGAATTTTGCCTTCCCCATGGTGATGGGTTGAAGTGAACCTCAGGTGTGCCTGTTCCCACAGGGGATCGAAGATGGCGTGGGTGATGAGGAGATACAGGGGGAGGGCTACAGGGTAGGGAGGAAGGAGAGTCCTGGGCTGAGTGTGCTGTCAGATGTTTTGGCTAATCCTTGGCCTGAAGGCAACAGCTGAGACCACTAATACAGGTATTTGCAACACAGCACACTCTTCTTTCTGAATCCCTTCCTTCCTGGCAGGAACAGCAGCCATCCTCAACTGGACAAAGGCTTTTTAGCAAATCCAGTGGTCAGAGACTTTGTGCTTTTTACTGAATTCTGTCAGCCTGCTGTTTGGGAAAGTTCTTTATTGTATCTCAGTCCAATTGACCAAAGCATCCCAGGCTACCCAGAACCTTTCTTTGAAAGGTAGCTATCACCAGAGAAGCAGGTTTGTGAATGCTGGATCAAATCTCTGCTTTCTCATGTTTTAAGTTTTTAAATCCTCCAGTGTCTGGTTTGTTTTTGTTTTGGGTTTTCTAACAGAAAAAGACAAGGTTTTGTTGCTGTTCTTGTCAGGTTAAGAAAACATATCAGTCAGTATCTTGTACAGCAAATGCTATAAGCAAAAGGCACGATTCTGATCCAAGACAGATTATCTCAAGCAGCTAAATTGTACTAAGCCCTTCTCCAAAGCGCTGCTCAAAATGGGTGAGATAAATCACCATGTACGAGTACCTGGCCACAAGCTTTCATCAATCTCAAACAGCTAGTAGAAATATTTAATAGAAATTGCTAAAACAGTCAGAAATCACATTAAAATGGCCTTCTGTCACACAAAGCAAAAGGGAAAATCATGCTAAGAAGGACTAATAAATGACTCTTCAAAAAGGGAAGAAAAAAGCTAAAACTAACTGTGTCAGATTAACATAGAAATTGGGTCATTTGGATACCTCTCTTAAGATGATGCATTAATACATCTCAGTATACACCTGCTACCCGACCTGCTACCATGACCCACTCCTGGATCCCCACCCAGCCTTTGTGGAGTGCCCAAACCTTGCTGCTCACTGACAGGAGCTGGGCGGCAGTTGTGCTCAGGAAGCTGCAACTAGAGTGAAAGTCATTGCTTCCTTCAGTGTTCAGATATCCACATTTCTAAGTCATATTGGATGTGTAGAAATGGAAATAGAAAACACAGTTTGTGAGTATAGTAATCCAGAGTGTGGACTTTTCGGTACTTATGTGTGAAAAGACCTGTTGGGGAACTTCTGTGAAGCAGAAGAGCTGTGGCATCCAGGAATGCGTAATCTACAGTGCAAAATTATCTGAAAATTATTATGCTGAAATGGACTGTAGAATTGGAAATAAAGATTTTGCAAAAGTAAGGATGGACTAGTACAAGCTCTAGGGACAGTTTGTGTTAATTTTACACAGCAGCCTAGCAGAAGTCAAGTGAGCAGTATTAGGAAGACGAGGAAAATAAGTCCACTTCAACAACTAGAGGATAGGATGAAGAAAGTTGTGGCCATTTATACTGTAGAAGAAAAAGGTTATTTCTGTGAAAATATGTACTACTTTGGCTGTGAATCAAGGAAGACTGTGAATTTAGAGCTGAACTGTGATCTGTTCTGTTTACATATCTGCCACCATCAAAACCCCTTGGATTTTGCATAGCTTCTAAATAGCACATGCCCATTACTTTTATGGTCCCTCAGGCTCCTGGCGGGATTATGTGGTGTGGTCGTTATCTGCATTGCCTAAAGATCGCTGTCTGTACTCAATGAACATTTTGCTTTGTACAAATCAGGCTAGATATAAGTATATAATCTGCTCTTCAATTTATTGCAATTTGCAGAAGTTGGTCTCACTTGGGAAATATGAGCTGTAGGAAGATCTGACACTGTAAAATAGTAGTAACACTCTTTATGATTAAATTTCAAATTATTAGGCCCTACTCTGCCAAACCAAATGACAGAAGATGAATTGTCATGCTGGATGTGTGCTGCACTGTTATTTTTTTTTATTTTGAATAAAGAGCTGTGTAGAGGTACCGAAGACAAGTATTCAATAGAGAATTGAAGTATTCCTCAGATGGCTCTTCTTTTGAGTCTCAGCTGTGGGGGAGAGACTGATGCTGATCTTTGATGCTGATCTCTGTCTTAAAATGGGATTGCAGCCTTTTAAAGGGATTGAGAAAGATTCAGGGCCACTCAGAAAAAATGGACAGATTGTCCAGGATCTGTCTCCTGCAGAGGAATTTCAAATTTGACTCTCACCTCACTATCAGTTACTGAAGAGTGAGGGCAATCTTGTGAAAACTGTGCAAGTTGCTGATGAGACAGTAACCAGAAGAGGGAAGCGGTTATGGCTTTCCCTCAGACAGGCTTCCTAGCCTGTTTTGAAGACCTCTTTGTACATTTCTCCTCCAAACGCTTAACACTAAAAAGAAAAATCTCTGGAAACAGCAGCTCTGTCTGTGTCTCCTGAAGTGCTGTGGCTCATCCTGTTCCATGTTTGCACTGGGCAATGCATGGCCAGGGCACAGACACCAGATCAGAAGTCACTTTGCTCATGTCATCCCCCGGGGACCGGAGGATATTTCAGCTTCAGTGCCAGTGTTCACCTCTCCAGGTTCCCATCCTGAGCACATGCAACAGGACACTTTGATGATCAAGGGAGCTTTGCTGCCTTACAGGCTTCAAAAGTGGATTCTTTTCATTTGACTTAGCTGGCTTGACCTGGGCAGTGAGCTTAAAAGAGATTGTCTGGGGCTCTCATCTTCAGTTAAAAAAAGGAAATTTTTATCTTAGGATAAGGAGCTGTCTGGATGTGTTTGTATTACTGCACGGGCTTACTACCACTCTCAGAAAATCAGCTGTCGTGTCAGTAGATCAAACCTCACAACTTACCTTGAGCCTCTCAGTCAAAAGGGCCTGGCCTTTATACTTCAGGTGCTGGACAAAAGTCTAAGGATGATATATGTTGCTGTAAGTCTGTAGGATCTTTTGATTTAGAAAACATGCATCAGTTACAGTCATTGTGTTTGCAATCCTGGAAAGCTCTTTACTTTAATGTTGTAGATTGAGAGACTGAGAAGGAAATGGAGAATATGACTTATTCAAGGTGATGGGGAAAGTCAGTAGTAGAACTCTTCCAACCCCAAATATGAGACTTCACTACTTTACTGGAGGACTGTAAAGCCACTTTGTCCTTGCAGCATTCCTAGCACAAGTTACTGTGATAGATAAATGACCTTCTGCTGAGAGAGGGGAAAAATGCAACTTTCAGTCAGTTAAAAGGTTCCCTATGACAGATGTGGTGAGCTCCAGTTAAAGTGACAGGCATGCAGGAAATATTTATCACCGATCCATCTGCAGCAATAAGAATCTTAGCAGAAGGTATTCATCTCTACAACTGAGGAGTAAGTGTTATTATATGATGCATTGTGAATATTTTGTTATAATGTGATATCAAACCTGGAGACTGCACAGATGGCATCCATGCTCTACAGTGTCTGTCTCCTGTACCTGCTCAGTCCAGTCTTCCTTCCCTATACACTCATAGTTCTTTTCACCTTATGTTTCAATCTCCTTTTTATCTCTTTGATTGATGAAGAGTGTCTGTGCTCGCTGTGAAGGGAAAAAAGCCAAGAGTTTGATTCCAAGTCTGTTGCAAATCTACAAGGAGTTGCTTGTGTAGAGTATCAATGAAGCAGAAGGAATGGTGAAGAAAAAGGAAAAATGGTAAAAATGGATAAGAAGAAGAACTAATATATTGAAACCTTTTTCTTTGGCCTTAGATTTTCCCCTGATGGGGATTTTGGAACTGGTCCTGAATTTGTGTTGTCAGAGGTGTTATAGGCACCAGAAATTACACTTTAACAAGTTTGGTTTTGTTTTTACACTCTCTTTTCACTGACGAGCATACAGCATTTTCCATCAGTAATGCTGGTAGTGCCCCAGTGATTAGTTTTTTCCTCTCCAGGTATGAATCTGAGCCCACACCACAAAGAGAGTCTGGAGCAAGCTGTTTGGTATTCAGCCACTTCCTTGGCTTTCTTAGCATGGGAGCCAGGAGGAACGTGACTTTGCTGCTGACAGTTCAGAGGAGCTCCCTGGGTTGGTTTGGCTGCTTTGCCAAAGGAGGACGGGTTGTGTCCAGCTTGTCCAGAGCAGCAGGCAATTTCTCTGTTGACTTTGCACGGATGTAGCCAAAACGTGATGATCAAGTTACTGTAAATACACCAGCAGATGCACTGCTGTGACAGTGAGACTTTGTCAGAGAAAACTAAATCCCTTTCAGCCTTCTCTAAACCAGAAAACCTTCTCTCCACCTGAAACTGGAGACAAAATTACAAAATGAGGTACAAAACACATCTAGTCTACCTCAAAGCAACCCGTCTTTCAAATATTTTTTATTCACTGTCCTGGTTATGCTTTGTTCTTGTTTCAAAGTCCAAAACCTTTTTTTTCCCCTTCTATCAGAATGACATGCAAAAAATTGCCTTCCAGTATTTTGAGCAACAGCTTTCTTTTTTGAGCGGTACAGACCAATTTTAAGAAATACTTAATAGTGATGCAGCCTTTCAGAAAAGTTGTTCAAGTGCATTTTTTGAAACATTTTAAAAGTAGTTAAAATGTTTTCAAACAGTGTAACTGTTTTAAAATGAAAAACACACACACACACACACACACTGCTTACTGGTCAGCAATATGTTGGCTTTGTATGTATCTATAAATGGTAATATCCTGGCAAATGATGTGGCTATATGAAGTAGTGTCAGGATTGAGTGAAGAATCTGGAGCAAAGTAGCAAATTATCTCATTATTACTTGCTCCAGGCCACCCAGAAGATAAAGAGTAAACACCTAAATGAAACGGTTGAGATTTTCATTAATTGGAATAAAATTCCACCTGAGAAGAAAAATCACAATATTCTACATGATCCGACCATTAAGTAACACTCTTTAAGAAGATCTGAAAGTCACATTTCAAATTAATATTGAGTTGCTCAATACAAGCTTTTGAGATATCAAGCCAGCAGTCTGCTCAGGTGGCCAAGAAAGTCAATGGCATCTTGTCTTGTATCAGACAGTGTGTGACCAGCAGGACAGATGATCCCCTTGTACTCGGTGCTGGTGAGGCCACTCCTAGAATACTGTGTTCAGTTCTGGACCCTTCACTACAAGAAGGACACTGAGGTGTTGGACCATGTCCAGAGATGGGCAACAAAGCTGGTGAATGGTCTAGAGGACAAGTCTGATGAGAAGCAGCTAAGGGAGGTGGGGATGTTTAGCCTAGAGGAAACTGAGAGGAGACATGATCACTCTCTGCAGCTACCTAACAGGAGGTTGTAGTGATAGGACATGAGGAAATGGGTTCAAGTTCCACCAGAGAAAGTTTAGATTGGACACTAGGAAGAACTTTTTCATTTAACTGAGATGGTTATTAAACATTGTAATGGGCTTCCCAGGAAAGTGGTAGAGTCACTATCCCTAGAGATATCCAAAAGACAAGTAGATGAGTTGTTGAGGGATATGGTTTAGTTTAGTGACAGGCCTGGCAGTATGAGGTTAGTGGTTTGACTCAATGATCTTAAAGATATTTTCCAACTGTAATGATTCTTTGATTCTATGATCACTGGAGACTATGAAATAATTTTAAATTTAATATACCTTTCCTCTTTATTTCACTGCTATATTCAATCAGGGTGCTCTTTTAGATCCATCAATATGAAAAGACAGCAGCATGTGTTAGGAAGCCCATTATCAACTTGCCCAGTGTTTCTGTCCTGCAGTCACGCATCTATCATCTCAGCAGCCAAATGTTAATGTGACATCTCTTCTAATTAATTCCAACCACTGTCCAGAATCTCTCTGCATACAATTTATCCAGTTTACAATACCAGTTTCCCAGAGCATATGCCATTTCTACAGACATAATGAAGTTATTTATTAGAAGGAAACATTAAAGTGGTAAGGGTAACACCCTCGCAGGCTTCCAGACAGCATTTGGAGACATCTGAGGCCATTTTCCCATGTGTTTATCTAGACAATTTCCTCAACTATTCAATTACATTCCTGACTGCAGCTCTAAGACTGAACTTTGATGGGTTTCTAAATCAGCATTTAACAGATAGAATAACAGTTTTGTCTCACTAATACATTAGACTGCAATCTCTTATTACAGCAAAAAATTACCAGGATACATTAGGGAACCAGCCATTCCTCTCTGCCCGATTTTCCTCATTGCATCTCATAATTACAATGATAGGTGCTGGTAGAATCTTTTATCACCAGTATTAGTGTCACCTAAATTCAAGAACCATCTTTTCTGTATAAAGATGCAAAGACTATTGGCCCAGTGAAGCAGCATGCCAGAGTTGGCAGAGTCCATAGGCATACATACACTTACTTTTTCAATCAGAAAAAAAAAAAAAAGCTACAAAATTTTTAATAGCATCATAGAATTATTTTGGTTGGAAAAGACCTGTAAGATCATCGAGTCCAACCACACCAGCCTAACATTGCCAAGCCCATCACTAAAGCATGTATTTAAGCACATTGTGAACACAACTTTGAAATACCTACAGGGATGATGTCACATGAAGGGCGAGAGCTTGACATTTGGCTGTCAGAGTCCCACCTGGAGACTTTCACTGCAAGTAGTTTCACAAAGTCAGGGGTTAGAATTTGGTTTATGAGCCACAATTTCAGAAGGCTGAAAAGTGGGTAAATTATTAAGGTAATAGATATAACGTTGATAAATACACTTACTGCAGTAGCAGTAACATATGATAAAATATCAGCAATACTTTTCCTGGGGATTCTTTGTCACAGAACAAAAAAGTGCAGTTATTACCAAAAAAGAAATCCCTTCTTTGATGAAAGAGGATGAGTGCAGCCCCTCAACTTTCTCATCTGAATCTTCAGTCTCTTTCTTCCTGCTGCATCTTTTTCTAAGTTGAGTTGAGAAGAAGTAGAGTGAAAGGGCTCAAAAAGTTAAAACAGGCTAAAAGCCTCAATCTTCCTCTCCCTGAGGAATTTTACTTCCCAAACTTCTCTGCCTGTTCCCTGGGATGACATTTAACATGTTTTGGGTGGAGAGCTGAGGAATATAGTCATATATGTTTAGCATGTAATTCTTTTATCTCATTATCATACTCAACATTGCTAACTTTTATATTAATTTTATGGTTAATGAGGTCTCACTCTGGGCACCATGGTCTCGCTGAAATTGTTTTGAAGCCTTTTATCTGCTTGATCCCATGACTTTTTGGCCAAATTAGTGTTATATTGCCACCAAAGTATTCCGCTATCAGCTGCTTCCCATATTGATCTTGCAGGCCTCCACCTCCCAGGTCTGCTCAAGAGATAAGTGGACACTGGCAGGTCTAACTCTTTGTGTGTGATTCCCATAGATGATGGTTCCACTACCTACATGGGCAGACTGTTCCAGTGTATAACAACTCTCTGAATGAAAAAGTTCAGCCTAATCTCTAATCTAAATTACCCCTGGTGCAATGTGAGACCATTTCCACTTGTTAAATCGGTTATTACTTGGGACAAGAGACTAACTCCCAGCTCACTACAACTTTCATTTAGGTAGCTGAGTGAGCTCCCTTCAGCTTCCACTTCTCTAAACTAAACAACCCTAGTTCCCTCAGCTGCTCCTCATCACACTTGTTCTAAAAGCAGTTCACAAATTACAGATTCTATTAGAAATATCTGTCCCCTCAGAAGAGTGAACAACACACTTTAAAAAAATTAAACCATTTTAATATTTCTTTATTTACATATATTGCAATGATTTTTCAGATAGATCAAAGATAATAAGACTGTGAATCTTTTTCACTAATAATACAGGAGGTGTGAAATTGTTGGGTTTAAGGCCATAAGTACATGATCAAGTACATTAATCTTCATTGACTTTAGTGAGATGAAAGCTTCCACCGTGATTACTTACCTATTTATACCACTTTTCCTCAAAGCAATAATCAGTAATCAGAAGTTCATTAAAGGCTGTTTAATGAGCATTTAAGGATAAATAAGAGTCTTCATTTATCTATTCTGTGTTTAAACAGTGAGTAATGAAGTGATTTATTAAATAGTCCTCAAGATGAAATGGCTAACACATTTCTAAGTGGCAACCTTTTGATTGTACTTCTAAAGCACTTCAGTTTCAGTAGATTTCCTGTATCTACAACCTTAGGTCAAATATGGGCTAACCCCAAACCTCTTGAAATAACTGAAAAGGCATTTCTCTCATCCTTTCTGTTACTGGACAAATATCACCATTTGGGACTGGAGATTTTGCTGCTAGAACTATAATCAGCACATTAACTTTACCATGGAAATTGATTTAAGGTGACTCTAGTCATGACTGGGCATATTTTAATGGGTGTGGTAAATGACGTGTAGAATATTGTTCATAATATTCATGAAATGGTTGTAGTTAGGCAAGAAACTGTGTACCAGAGATGGTTCTCTTGGTCTTGGGAAGAGAAATGGCAGATGTTAATAATGAAGTAGCAAGAGCTGATGTCCACCACTCCACAATTACTGTAAGCCAAGAAGTTCTGAATAGTCAGTGTTGGACATCTTGTCTGTGTTGTTCAGAGTTTATGAACTAATCTACTTTTACTATGTTTAGATAAATTTTCATTGTTTAAATAAAAAAAGTACTAAGCCATGGAGGACATTTAATCCCTCTTAACTCCAACTATATTCTCCTGCTTCTCCAGGGGGGTTGGACTATGTGATCTCTAAAGGTCCCTTCCAACCCTATGATTCTATGATTCTGGTGCACTCTGAGGGATACTTTACAGGGTTGGTGATGTGATTCCCTAGAAGGCCGTGCTGCCATTCAGCACGATCTCGACTGTCTTGAGAGCTGGGCAGAGAGGAACCTCATGACGTTCAACAAGGACAAGTGCAGAGTCCTGCACCTGGAGAGTAACAACCCCATGTACCAGTACAGGCTGGGGACTGACAGAGTAGCTCTGTGGAGAGATACCTGTGAGTCCTGGTTGATAATAAATGAAACATGAGCCAGCCATGTGCCCTCATGGTCAAGAAGGCCAATGGCATCCTGGGATTCATCAAGAATATGATTCTGTGTTTGGACTGGTGGTTGCGGTTGTTGCTACTTTTTCCGTTATGTCATGGTTTGGCCCAGCTAGCACAGCAGCACCACGACAGTCTCTCTCTCGGTGCCCCCATTCACCCCCACCCTCATTAGGATGGCGGAGGTCCCAGCGAAGTGGGAGTAAAAAGATAAGCAAGGTTGTTGTGGATTGAGACAAGGGCAGGGAGGGCTCACTGCCAATTACGGTTCCAGGCAAAACAGACTCCAGTACTCAACTTAGAGAGGAAAGTAGGAAAGTTTATTCTACAAGAAACAGAACAGAATAAAAGCAAAAAGGGAGTAGGATGATGAGAAAATTACAACCAGCACTTTAAGATCTCCTTCCCTCATTCCTCCTTTCTTCCCAGGCCCAGCTCACTGCTCCCCATATCTCTGCCTCCTCCCCGTCTAACGGCTCAGAGGGGCAGGGAGCAGGGGGATATGGTCAGTCTCTCACAGATGGGCTCTGCTGCTTCTCTCTTCTCAGATGAGGACAACTCCTGGCATTCTTCCCCTGCTCCAACACGGGGTTCTTCCCCCAGAACAGTCCTTAATGAACTTCTTCTATGGGTTGCTCCCAACAGCTGCGGCTTCTGCAGATATCGGCTCCCTCACACAGGACACAGTCCTTGGTGAATATCTCTGGCATGGATTCTTCACCACGGTTGCAGTTTCTGCAGTTACAGGGTCCCTCTCTCGGGACAAGGCCTCTTCTGGGCTTAAGTTTAATGAGCTGCTTTGTCGTGGGTTCCTCCCCACAGTTACAGCTGTGGATATTGGGTCCCTTCCTCGGGACACGGCCTGCTCTGGCCATAGTGATAAAGGGTCCCTCCTTTGGGACACGGCCTCCTCCAACCATACTTTTAAAGAAGAAAATCACTGCCCCTGTCTCGGGATCTGCAGTGAAGTGATTGGGTCCCCCCCACGGGACACAGCCTCCTCCAACCATAGTCACTGTCCCTGGCTCAGGGCCTTTAATGAAGTGAATCGCTGCCCCTGGTCTGGGGCCAGCTTTAGCAAAATGAGTCTCTACCCCTGATATGGGATCATTAAAGAAATGAGTCTCTGCCCCTGAATTGGGGTCTTTAAAGAAATGAAAATAAATCTCAGCTTCACCAGTTCTCTCCATAGAATGCAGGGGAGTCTCTGCTCCAGCACACCTCCTCCTCTCTTTCATCACTGACCTTGGAGTCGGCATGGTTGTTTCTCTCACTGTTCCTACTCCTTGCACCACCACCACCCAGAAGCAGAAGAAGGGGTAGAAGAAGGAAGAAGATGGAAGAAGATGGAGGAAGAAACCTCCTCTTCCAGCTTCTTCCTAAAAAGTGATCGTGGAGACGTCTAATTGGCTCAGCCCCAGAAGTGGGTCTGGCTCTGAGCTGGGGAGAGTTTTGAGCAACTTCTTACAGGAGCAATCTTTACAGCATCTTCCCCCTTTACAGAAAAGGCTATCATGTTAAACTATGACACCTTACAAGGATGTTTAGCCGTACACTTATTTCTTAACACATTTTATAAACAATTTGCAGACAAGAGGCATTTAAGATCAAGTTTACATATGTACATGTCCTTCAGCCATGTTGTTGTGAAGCTATATTCATAGAATCATAGAATCATAGAATCATAGAATCATAGAATCATAGAATCACAGAATGGTAGCGGTTGGAAGGGACTTTTAGAGATCATCTACTCCAACCCCCCTGCAGAAGCTGGGTTTCCAAGAAAACCGACTTAGCCATTTCCAGATCAACACTTTGCAACAAAGGACTAGAAGATGTTCTCATCTGGGAGATGATTCAGTTGAATTTCACTTTTGGTTTCTAGGTTTACTGAACCACTAAGGCTTCTTTCTGTAAATGCTAGAAGGGAAGAAAGAATCAGGCATGCATGACTTCACCTCCTGCTACTGCTTCAGCGAGACGTGGTCTTGAAAGGAAAGATATAGAAGAAAAAAGGAAAAGAAGACTAAGAACTTAATTGTTTTTGCCAAAGAAATTTTGTTTTGTTTTGCCAAAGCACCAAACACATTCCACATATTTGAGAGTGTTTTAAGATAGGTACAATAACACTTACTAGGACAGGAATTGGTGATGTCTGGTGTGATATACCTGATGAAATAAAAACTCATTAAAATAAGATAGATTTGTGATGGTACTTTCTTTTCTGACAAGAGTACAGGCCTGTGAGTTACAAAACACCAGCACAAAATAACCCACTAGCAGCTCCAGGAAAGTACAGCTTCTACCTGCTTTGTCATGTTTAGCCTTATGGACTTCAAGGTCTCTAACGAGGTCTGATTAACTTAGGACTGTGAAAAGAACAGCCAAAGAAGAGTATTTTTGAAGTCATGAGTAGGAGCAAGGGTATCCAAAGGGACAGTGATCTCTAGGGAAAACTGAGATGGAGCTAAACCTATTCAATACTGCTGAACAATCTGCTTTCCAAGGAGCTGTGGAAGAGAAAGGCAGGGTACGATACCAGAGGTATTCTTGATGGTTGTGAAGAGTTTACCAAGGCTGAAAGAGTGTCTCTGGGTTTATGTTCTGGAAGATACCAGAAAATGGAATGAAAAACCTATGTAGAAGATATAGATCTGGCACTTAACTCAGCTCTTCTTATTTAGGTCAGTAAACTGAATGGCAGAGTTAGAGTAACAAAGACGAAAAAGGGGACTATAACTAGATCAGGAAGTGTAGTGATACTCAGAAGAGACATTAATAGAAAGTTATGAAAATGTGCAAATATTAGACAACTTAGGATAATCTTGTATGTCTGGGTCCCTATAAAGGTGATTTTTTTAAAACTGCAAATGAATGAATTACAATAAAATAGGGACATTGAGAGTCAAATTTACTGCTTCTGGAGACAGGTAAAAATTCATAAATATCCTCTATGAATAAGCAAAGATCTGGTGGACAACTCACTGAGAAAGCAGACATCTATGAGAGGTGGAAACAGGGCCTCATTTCCTGGGAAAAGTATAGGAACCTTGCCAGAACATGCAGGGGTGCAACCAGAAAGGCTAGAGTTCTTCTAGAATTAAACCTGGCCAGGAAAGTTAGGGAAAAAAAGAAGGGATTTTTCAAGTACATCAGCAGTAAAAGGAAAATTAGGGGGAATGTGGGCCCACTGCTGAACACAGAGGGTGCTCTGGTGACAGTGGATGCAGAGAAGGCTGAATTACTGAATGCCTTCTTAGCTTCAGTCTTTACAGTCAAGGACGGTCCTTGAGAAGCCCAGTCCAGCAAGGATAGGACGGTCTAGACAACAGAGGACGTGCCCTGGGTGGAAGAGGAAGAGGTTAAAGACTTGTTGGCCAAGCTTAAGGCTCATAAGTCAATGATACCTGATGGGATACATCCAAGACTGTTGAGGGAGCTGGCTGATGTGGTTGCTCAGCCTCTCTCCATCATTTTTGAACAATCATGGAGGACAGGTGAGGTGCCTGAGGACTGGAGAAAGGCCAATGTCACTCCAGTCTGCAAAAAGGGCAGGAAGGATGACCCAGGAAACTACAGGTCGGTCAGCCTCACCTCCATCCCTGGAAAGGTGATGGAACAACTCATCCTGAATGTTGTCACTAAACATAAGAAGGAAAAAGATGGTTATCAGGGGGAAGCAACACGGATTCACCAAGGGCAAATCCTGTTTAACCAATCTGACAGCCTTCTATGAGTGCATAACCAGTTGGCTAGATGAGAGGACAGCAGCGGAAGTCATCTACCTTGACTTCAGCAAGGCTTTTGACACTGTCTTCCATAACATCCTCATCAGAAAGCTCAGGCAGTGTGGCTTGGATGAGTGGACAGTGAGGTGAACCGAGAGCTGGCTGAATGACAGAGCCCAGAAGGTGGTGATCAATGGCCCAGAATCGAGTTGGAGGCCTGTGGCCAGTGGAGGTCCACAGGGATCTGTTCTGGGGCCAGTCTTGTTCAACATCTTCATCAATAACTTGGATGAGGGGACAGGGTGTACCCTCAGCAAGTTCCCTGATGACACCAAACTGGGAGGACTGGCTGACTCCCCAGAAGGCTGTGCTGCCATTCAGCAGGATCTCAACCGACTTGAGAGTTGGGCAGAGAGGAACCTCATGAGGTTTAACAAGGGCAAGTGCAGAGTCTTGCACCTGAGGAGGAACAACCTAATACAAGCTGGAGATTGACCTACTGAAAAGCAGCTCTGTGGAGAGAGACCTGTGAGTCCTGGTTGATAACAAACTAAACATTGCCCAGCAATGTGCCCTCGTGGCCAAGAAGGCCAATGGCATCCTGGGATGCATCAAGAAGAGTGTGGTCAGCAAGTCAAGGGAGGTTCCTCTCACCCTCTCCTCTGCCCTGGTGAGACCTCATCTGGAGTCCTGTCTCCAGTTCTGGGCTCCTCAACTCAAGAGGGACAGGGAGTTTCTGGAGAGAGTCCAATGCAGGGCCAAGATGATCAGGGGACTGGAACATCTTCCTTATGAGGAAAGGCTGCGGGTACTGGGGCTGTTTAGTCTGGAGAAGATGAAACTACATGAAGATCTCATTAACATTTACAAATATCTAAAGGGTTGGTGTCAGGAGGTTAGGACATCCCTTTTTTTCGATGGTTTCTAGCAATGGGACAAGGCGTAATGGGAAGAAGCTGCAACACAAAAAGTTCTATTTAAACATTAGAAAGAACTCTTTTACTGTGAGGGTGAGGGAGCCCTGGCACAGGCTGCCCAGGGAGGATGTGGAGTCTCCTTCCTTGCAGGTCTTCAGGACCTTCCTGGACAAGTTCCTGTATGACCTGATCTAAGTGGACCTGCTTCTGCAGGGGGATTTGGTCTCCAAATGTCTCTTCCAATCCTACCATTCTGTGATTCTATGATCAAAGAGAAACAAAGTAGTTGTGACTACTTCTTTGTGCAGTGGACTCTAACAGGCATTTTATACCATGTATTCCCTTTCCTGCCCATCCATCCTGATATAGGTGTATCTAGAACAAAAGTGGAAAAAACCCCATATACTTGCTGCTGAGCCACCTCAGTTTACAGTACAATGCCTTTGCTCAAACTGATCTCTGCCAGCATTTAACCTGAGTATGTCAGTGAGCTGGCACGGCAGTGGTGTGGACATATATTCTTCTCCATGCCTCTACCATGGCAAAGGATGTGAGGGTAGGAGACTTTGTATTGCTGAAGGTGTCCCCACCAGATTTTCTCTGTATGCAGACTTCAGATTTAAAAGAAGATTGTGTGGAAGAATCTTTTTGTTAGATTAGCTGATAGCTGTATGCCTGGTTACCATGACTCCATAGTTAACAGCATGTTTTCCTTCATCTTCCCAGAGAAATGTTTCTGTATATACTGAAGGGTGAAGCAGAGATGTAAAATGTCCAAGAGAGAGGACAGCTATTTTCTGAAATGTCAACAACTTGCCTAGTAACAAAACTGCCTTGAAAGGTGTTCATTGCTCTCCATGCAGTGTAAGGACTGGGAAGGATCTTTTGTCAGGAAATACAACAATCTTGCCATTATCTCAGCTGAAGCAAATGACTGTTCAAAGTTGGGTTACTAAGTTCCAGGTTCTTCACATGTAGAAACTGAGAATCTGGCTTTCTATCAACTCTGTGATATTGACAGTGGAAGAAAGTTTTCCTAAAGCCCATTCTGCACCACTGTACGGTAAATACTTCATTCTGCAAGGTATTTAGGAACGTGAATGTCTTCCAGAAGGTGAACAGAGCAGTGCAATCCCTGGCACTACTTCTCATTGAATTGCAAAATACTGTGGTTTGTAAGAATGCTGTGAAACTAAGTCTAATTCTCTTATCAAATTACTCTTTCCTGTAAATACAGAGATTTCAGGAAAGGTGGTATATTCCCTGAGAGTTTTCATTTGGAAAAATTACTTAGAAGATTTGTTTTTTCCTGTCAATGCACTAAAGGGAAATTTGAAATAGAGTTATGTTGACGTATTCCCCACAGCAGGACCAGAGTATCATTGCTTCCTGTACAAAATTCGAATGTCAGAGCAGTGGCCAAAGTCATCACTCAGGTGAACAAAACCAGGTTAAGCATGGGGCCTTAGTCTTCATGTTTCTATGAGTAAAAGTCTGTGAACTAGTTGTGTATTGCTAATGGGTTTTGTAAAAACACAGAACACGAACAACAGAATACTAAGATGTGCATTAATTTATCACTAATGCCTCAGTGACTTGTAATCATTTTTGCATGCCAGAGCTTTGAAATAATGAGAATTCTTTGGTCGATTTCACACATTATTGGCAAAATGTGTAATTAGCTATTAAACACAAATGTGTACCACTAAATGCTTTATTGATGGCATTGAGCTAACTGAAGTTAACACTTCAATTAGCAGGAATTTACCTCAAAGAATTCACCTGTGTGCATTCACTTCTGCCTCCATGGACCTCATTAATCTAGAAATTTGTAAAGTGGCAAAATGGAGCATTCTTCTTCTGAAGAGTCAATGAATGCAGTGGCCAGAGGTTATTTCAGTATTCCTTAGCAAAGAGGATGTAAGGAACCTCCAATAAATAAAACAGTGTTTAAATTGCTGTAATAACTGAAGGTGTCAAATCGCACATGGCAGCAGATACTGAGATACACATATTGCAAGTATTTCTCTGTCCCAGCATTAAATCACATTTTAATAACCTTATCACCATAAAAAAAAAAAAGAACTTTGGCCCTGATCTGCAGAGATAACTGCAAGCAGTATTTGGCATTTTATGAAATGTTTGTTTACTGTTTATCTGCAATGATGAAAGAAACAGAAATGTTGCCAAGGTCATACTCTCGGCTCATGCTAATCTCTCAGAAGAGTAAATCTGATTTAGACCAGTTGAAATTCTTTTTGATTGCAAGTCAACAGGTCAAAAATCACATCATAGAAGACTCTTCTGCCAGAATGTGTGAGGTTTAAAATACATATGATATGAAGAAAATAAATTGTCTCATGTTGACAATGTCACGCTACAGATAACAGAATATTCATAGGAATTATAATGGAGAAATTATAGGTAATTACTTACAAATAGGAAGTAGTTCCATTACATTATAAATAAAGGGTTCACAAAGCCTTCCTATTTCCGTATTTCTATGCACTATTTCCCACCGAAACGATTAAATGAAAATTATATTGCATACACTGCAAAAAATTGTCTCATGTATAGGTGCATAGAGTAGCTAGAGTCTTATTAATAACTGTTTAAAGAGTGCAAGAGTTTCACATGGATTTTAAGAATTAAGTGAGTGTTAAGACACAAACTGATTGGGATAAAATTATTAGATTATTATAGCTGGAAACACACTTAGAACTTTGTGATTTTGTTTGACTGGTCTAGCCAAACAAGAAGGCAGCAGACTACGAAGGAACAGATAAACAGCTTTGATATGACAAATTTCTGTGATCCAATGCCTCATGTCAGCATTTTTTAATTAATATTTCCAGATTCAGGAATAGCATTCCCAGGCAGAAAGAGTCTCTGGAGAAGGACTCCTGTCAGTACCAGTTTGTGTGGATCAGAGAGATCCTTGGCCAGATGTCCCCAAGTATTTGTATCTCCTGTGATTAGCTCTGCTCTTACAGCCCTCAAGTTTTCCTTCATTTGTGAAAAAAAAAAAAAAAAATAAAAAAATTGACTTGTTGGATTGAAAGAAAATGGAAAATTTGGTATGGAAATAAAATGCAGCTGCTATGGAAGCTGTGGTTTCCTCGGTACACCTCAGATTCCTTAGGGTCTTCCTGCTAACATAATATTAACATTTCTCAACAATCTGCTTTGACTTACTGTGGCTTGCTGTCCAAATGCAGAAATGACATTTAACCTACTCTGTCATACATACAGAATCACATAGAATATTAAGTGTTGCAAGAGACCTCAAAAGCTCATCTAGTCCAAACCCCCTACCAGAGCAGGACCACCTAGAGTAGGTCACAGAGAAACTCATCCAGGTGGGTTTTGAATGTCTCCAATAAAGGAGATTCCACAACCCATCTGGGCAGCCTCTCCCCTCTGTTTAGTATCTTCAGCAAACTTGATGACAGTGCCCTGTTTCATTCATCAAGATCATTAATAAATATATTGGACAGCACTGGTCCCAGCACCAACCCCTCAGGGACTCCACTAGATACAGGCCTCCAACTAGACACTGCCCCATTGATCACAACTCTCTGTCGTCTTCCTTTCAATGCATTAACAACCCACCTCACTACACAGTTGTGCTATGAGAATGCTGTGGGAGACAGTGTCAAATGCTTTACTGAAATCAAGATAAACCACATCCACTGCACTATCACCATTTATCCACCTGGTTACATCTTCATAAAAGGCTATCAGGTTGGTCAAACAGGACTTCTCCTTGGTAAAGCCACGTTGACTTGCTGCTAACGACCCTCTTGTCCTTTAAATGCCTGGAGACAACACTCAGGTTAAGTTGTTTCATCACCTTTCCAGGGATGGAGATGAGTCTGACCCGTTTGTAGTTACCCGGCTGCCTTTTCTTATTCTTTTTGTAGACTGGAGTGACATTTGCTCTCCTCCAGTCCTCAGGCAACTCTCTTGTTCTGCACAACTTACTGAAGATGATGGAGAGTGGTTTAGCTATGACTTCTGCCAGCTCCCTCAGCACCCACAGGTGCATCCCATCAGGGACCATGGATTTATGTACAACCAGATTGATCAAGTGATCCTTAATCCAGTTCTCATCAACCCAGCAAAAATCTTTCTTTAACATGACTTCCTCTGGAGTCTGGGGCTCCTGAGGACAGTCTCCAGCAGTACAGACAGCAGTAAAGAAGACATTCAGTAACTCTGCCTTCTCTGTATCCTCTGTCACCAGGGCACCTGCCTCATTCAACAGTGGGCCTACATTGCCTCTAGTGTTTGCTTTGTCCACAGTGTATTTGAAGGAGCTCTTTTTGATGTCCTTGACCTCCTTTGTAAGGTGTAACTCCAAAGAGGCTTTAGCTTTCCTAGTTGCCTCCCTACATCTTATAACAGTCTTATATTCATCCCAAGTGGCCATCCTTTCCTTCCATGATCTATGGACTCTCTTCTTCCGCTTGATTTTACCCAACAGTTGCCTATTTAACTATGCAGGTCTCCTGGATTCCTTTCTTGATTTCCTGCTCGCTGGGATGCTCTGATCTGTACATTCTAGGGATGTGAGGGGCTCTGGAGAGTGGAGTCAGATCTACACAAGTATGGTACTGTCTATGAATATTTTTCCTCAGTGTCTTGTGAAGAAACCATCCTGTCTTCTTTGGACACGCGTAGCAGACACAGGGAGATATTGGAAGGTTCTCAGCCAGTAGGTGTAATAAGTATTTTTTACCTCTCTAAAGGGATATTTAACACAATCCACTCACCTTCTTTTTTGTTTGTTTGTTTTGGTTGCTCCTGGACAAAGAAAAATGCATTAAATATATATGCTTGGAAAATAATTTCTGTAAATCACCTAATGAGTTGGAGAAGTAAATTGTGATATATTAAATGTATGTAAAAAAGGTTTTAAAACATGTCATTGTTTCCATTCAGTGATTATAATTACACCACACTTAACTGAAATTTGTTTCCTGAATCAGGGCCTTCTCTTCCAGAAAAAAAAAAGAAAATGAGAGGATGAAAATATGAGGTGACTTCTTACTTCCTTGCTATGTGACTGTAGTGAGCAATGGACTGTATTAGCAGCTTTCTTGTGGTACAAGAACTTGTAAATATTTGTATAAGTCATGGGGCTTACAAAAAACAGAAAATGAGAAGATGACAAGAAATGAAATGTAATCATTTTCTTGTTTGTGTTAGTAATGAAAAGTACTATAACTTTCAGGAGACCACTCGTTAACTCCTCAGTCGCCTGCTTATTTCTTATCCAACAATCAATTTTGTGTGTTCTGCTTTTTCAATAAGGTTTTACAACAGCAGTGTTTATCACAAATCACCCTTTTATGTCATTAGGCAGCAAATGAAAGCAATTCTTTAACAATTCCAAGCAGCCTTGAAGAAGGGAAACGAATAAAAATTAACAACTCTAGACATAAGTGTCCTCTGTCAGTCCTTCTTTCCTACATGTAATTAATAGTGCTGACAATTGCAAATATTTAGCTCCATCTACAGCAAATTACCATTTTCTCCATTCTTTTAAATCTTCTCCAGTCTGAAGGCTTTCACTTGTCCTGGGTTAAGATGTTCAGTACTGATCACTAACTGGTTTTTTTTTCTCATATGCATATTTAACCTATTGTTATTACTACAAATTTATCAATGATTAAATGAGTAATCCTCCACCTTCAACACAAAAATATGGTGCTCTGATTACACAGAGACAGGAGATCTCAGTGGAACAGAAGTGCGTGCTGATAATCTGTATTCTTCATCTGGGAGGGATCTTTTTGTGTTTCTAACAGAGAAGCTCAGCAAGTTGTTAGCCTAATCGTAGTATGCCAAGTCCCAAGAGACACTTGGTCTGTGCCATCCTGTTAACTGCTGTACAGAGTTTAAAAAAAACCTCAAATAACAATAAGCAATTTCTTATTAAGTTCCAGTGACTAAGGAGCAGCCAGTCTTCAACAGCTCAGTCTCTGCACAAATGTTTATTCCAGAAAATCTTGGAGACTCTAAAAAACAGGATTCTTAAAGGGACTTGAAGGTCTCCAGTGTTATTGCAAGTTGAAAAGACTTCATAGTGTGATGCTCTCAGGCCCTTTAAACATCTGTAGCTTAAGCAATAAAGGAGTGATTGCAGCTGCCCACTGACGCTCATTGAAATTAATGAGCCTGTAGATAGTATCCTGTATAGTACATTTAGGGTTGCAGGAGTCCATTCAAATGCACTTGCAGAAACAACTATTGTATGTTCTCCATTTGCTTCCTTTTTGTGGTCATTCTTAGAGCTTATAACCATAATATGTGATATTTCAGCAGGAGACACACCAGAGTAATTTGACATTCATTATAAGCTCATTGCAAATCTTTGATTTTTTTTCAGCAAATATATACAATTATGACAACACATGTTTGGAAACAGGGTTTTGCAAAGTGTTTATGATAGGAAGTGGAATATGGGAATTATTTTCAGACACAAACCTTGGAGGGAAGCATACCTGACATTTTCTTTTCAGGAAGTGTGTTCTTTTCTGAAACACATTGGTCTTCTCAAACAAATCCATAACAAAAGAAAATGAAAAAATTCATAATAGCCTAGAAATTAAGTGGAATGCTTTGTTTGAATTAAATCCCCTGTGGTTTAGCTTTATCTGATAATTTAATCTGGTTATTCAATGTCACCTTTTAATCACAACATTTCGTCAACCAAATACAGCTCAGGATTGCCCAGTACCTGTTTCTTAAAATGCAGCTTTTAGTATGTAGAATTGCAGTATCTTATCATTAGGTGAGAAAGATTTCTAAAAAATGCATAGTTGCTGTAGCACCTGCACGACAAAATGAATCTGTAAATACCTTGTCCACTACCATTAAAATTAAAATAGTTGCACCAAAATAGGGCTTGAAGATCTTATTTTCAATGTGTTTGATTGTTTCAGTCCAAAGACTTTTCATTGTACATTATCTGTTATTTGCAAAGAGATTGAATGAAATACATTCAGTAATCAGTAAGCAAAAGACACTACATATTTCATTCCTTTTCAACAAAGTACTATTATCGTGGATCTGACCTAAAGTCTTCACCCACTTTCATTAGCAGCAAAGCTGCTCAGAGGTGCAAAAGTGTTTATGTGATAAAGTCCATATGAACATGTAACTGTTGTTAACCGCCTTGTCAGTAAAATGCTCACATTCTATGCAATGCTGAATTCATTCTTGAGGTCTGTGATTAATTATCTCAAAGTTTTATTACTGTCAATGCTCCGTTGTGCCAGGTGTAAGTCATAACTAAAATTATTTTACAGTATTGTCAGGAATATGTGAAGCATAATTATAAATCCTATGGGACTATTGAGCATCAAAAGAGTAAAAATCTCAAGGACCATTAAATATTATACCAAATCTCCAAACTTTTAAAATATCAGGTGTAAAGAGTTCTTAAATAGAATTGAAATATCTGGTTTGGTGACATTTTTTGTGCATGAAGAGCTTCACATTCTAATGGGAGGTTTTTTATTTCTATATTAAAAACAATATTATTACCTACACAAAGAGTCAATATTGTATATAGTTTTTCTTCATTTTCTTAATTGGGTAAATGCTGGGAAATGAAGCAGGGAAAGGTGATATTGATTCTTCCTCTTAATGTTGGTGTAATTTAAACATATGTAAATTGCTCTAAGAAATTTTGTGTCATGTTTTAAAGCACTGAGACATAAAGGAAGGACATATTCATTCCATCCAGGTGATGAAGAGACAGAAATTTGTCACAATTGTTTTACCTGGAGACACCAACACACAGCTGACTAAGTGGAATCACAGTCTGCAAAATAACGGGAGAAGGGAAAACACCTCACCTTCTTCTTCTCAGTAGAATTGCTGCATCTTTGGTGCTATAATTATGCTTAGGGTAAAAACTTCTCTTGTTTCTGTTTTCTATGTTCCGTCATTCTCAATATGAGCATAATCAGAAGTTGATTGAGTATTGGCTTCATGGACTATTGGAGGGGTAAGTGTGTTGATCATTATAGAGCCCTTCCTAAAAATCGTGTTACACAGAGATATCCCTGACTGCATCCAGGTAGCATGATCAGCTCAGTCTCTCAATTGGCTTGGAAAATAAACAGAAAACCTAGTTTCAAATTCTAATGGTCCAGATAGACCATTATAATTCAAATTGTAATGGTCCAACTCTCAAAACATTGCATCATTAGAAAATTATTTTGTAGGAAGTGGTGAGACCTTTTCAGACTACAAAATCATGTTTGGTCTTAAAAAAAGGTACTGGGATGGGTTATAGACATGTCTAAAGCAGATTTCTCATTGTGCCAGGGTTTTTATTTAGTTTTTGCCACCTTAAATATGACTGGGGTTTCTGTGTAGCACTTCAGTGTACAGAAAATCCAAGGCAGAGCATGTTTCCTCTTTTCTGCATGGCTGTGTGCCAGCACAGAAATGCTGGAAGCAATCAATGTCTTCCTTCTTACCCTCTGTAATGTTTCTCTCCCTGCCTGTGCAGCAAGATCAGCCAGTTAAAGCCCATAGTTGCAAATGTGCAAGTGAGCTGTGCTCTGTCCTAGGGATGATTTCATTTTTCAGAGTGAGTCACTGTTCAACGGCACAATTCTTCTTTTTTTTTTTTAATAATACCTCAAAGGACACTTTCCCTATGTTTAGACACTCATATTCAAGGATCCACTTATACAAAGGAAAGTCTCATGAATATCCTACCCTCCCTCCACACTGTAAGTGGTCTAAAGTCCTCTTTTTTCCTAGCAAAAGAAATTTTTAAAGGCTAAATTTTGCTCCAGTTGCCATGGTTGTCCTCATGTTTCTAAACAGGCAAACTGACTCCTGGTTTCAAAATGTGTCTGTGGGTCAAGTGTTGCTGTTTGATGATGGATTAGCAGTGTACTCTCCTGCACTTGGCAGCTGAAACCAATGAGAAAATGTGTTGTCAGGTAGTGGTGTTTTGTGCAGATTGCTCACCCTTAACTATTCTTGCAGTAAAGTAAGAACTTTGCACAACTTTCTCTGCAAGCAAATTCAAGTTGGACATTAGAAATAAGCAGAATGGCCAAACAGGACTATGCAGACTCAGTAGATACATTTGTATGTAAAATACATGTGATGTTAAATTATTGTTTTGCAAGCCTGTGCTGATGAAGAACCTGCAGATTGACCCATCATGTATGCAGGGGAAGGAGGAAGCATTGTCAGCAGTCAGGGCAGCACAACTCAACCAGCCTGCATAAAGTACACAGCAATGACACAGTTTTCACTTTGAGTGTTTGCATTAATTAGAACAATGTACTGATGACTACAAACATGATCTGCTCTTATCTAATTTTCTGTGTAAACTTTTTCTGTAAAACACAGGCACAGCTCATGGTGCCAGTTAATTCATCAATTCTACACACAGTTATGTCTGTCCTGCTTCCCAGAGCATTCACAATATGGTCTGGAAGATTAAAACTAATCCCTCAGAGGCTTTCTCTCTTTGGCCACAGGTGCCATGGAGGTTTTGATCTCAGCAGTGATCAGTTTTAAAATCACTGCACCTGCAGTGTAATGAAGATTATTGTTTGTAGCTCTTATGCCCACAGAGTACCCATGCCAACAGCAACTGAATCATATTTGGAGCACGGTGTCTTGAGTGGAAATTATTCCGTTTTCACCAGACAAAAAGTGAACATAAAATGATAGAACTTCTTTTAAAAAAGTCTCTAGTCTTAGCTAGTAAGTTATTTTAGGTGAAGTATGGAAGTATATTATATGTATCTAGTATTCACTGAACTCATTACACTCTAGTGTTTCAGCCCCTTCCAATAGTCTGTAGATTAATTCTTGAATTAATTGATTTTTTCCAGTGAAGTCCTTGTCAGTGTGCTGTGTTAGAATTCCTACCAACTGCTAACCTGTTCTCTGATCTTGTAGTATTTCCTCAGTCATTTTTTCATCAGCAATGACAAAAGAGCAGCATCGTGAGACTTTGTGTGTCTTCTATTTAACCATTTGTTATCTGCCCCTTCAGATGAGGAGTGACTCAAGGTAACAACAGCTGCAGCACCATAACTAGCAATTTCTTCACAGCAGCGTATATGTTCCTGTAGGAACACAGTATAATCTCTATAGATGCTATGCCAACTCTGCAGAGCACTAGAAGTATATCCCAATAAATTTGTGAGACTCAGACACTTTTCACATACATTTTCTTATAAACATAATTTTCCTCACAGGAGAAGGCTCTGAGAAAAGGATGCTGATAGCAATTTTTATTGAAATGGGTTTTATCAAACATTTTCACCACTTGACTATATTTTTCTTGTGGTGCTACTCTTTACACTTATTAAATGTTTTAATTGAACAGAAAAGTAAACTAAGAATGTCTATGTATGAGGTATAAACATCCAGAATAACACTAGTAAAACCATTATGATTCAGGAAATTTTGTATGCCTTTGTACCTTCCAAAGGCCCTGTGTGTCAGACACAATCTGAGACACTGTGGTTTTAGGTGTGTTCCAAATGTATCAGGAAACAGCCCTTCAGCACTAGCACAGACTCTAGCTGGTCTCAGCTGACCAGCTATAAATTTATTTTTTAAAAGTCTGATTTCTTTCTGTCACCATTTGTCACTGCTGGTTTGTGAAAATACAACTTTAGTGACAGAGTTTACTTTTTAAAGGAGTATCTGACTTGTGTCACTAAGGCATAACTGACCTGCTCGGAGGTGTTTGCCACTGTTCATCAAGAATACCTCTTTTAACTTGAGGTCTGAAATGAGACATCTTCAAGTAAGAAGCTTTCCAGTCTCAGAGGCTTTTTTGAGAGTGCACTTACCTCAAGCTTACATCTTTACAGGAGAAAAGCTGTTCTTAGGTATGGATTTTGATATTTCATTACCTAATTAAAAAACAATCGTTCAAACCTGAAGTGTTCAACTCCCCATAAAAAATACACATATCTAAGACTAAATAGTACAGGTCTGGTTTTGCTGTAATTACAGCAAAATGGGAGCATAAGGAGGCCAAAAAGAAATCTTTATTTTTTACTAGAGTATGTACAATCTGTCAATTTCTCCTGTAAAGTGCAGGATTATTCTTATTAATGATACTTTACAGATGTGAATAGCTTGATACAGTAAAAGAGGCAGGATACATGCTTTTACTAGAGAAGTGAACAGGGAAGATGCAACTTGTAGCTATTTTCAGATAAAACTCTTCTTGGGGAGAGCTTATCTTGTTCTGTACAGTGAGCTGACAGTTAGTGGGAATGAACTCCAATCTGAACCTTATCACAACTGCTTTGGAAGCTGGGAACTAGTGAGGATTCCTCGGGAGCATGGATGGGCAGTCCAACCCATTGACTATGACAAGTTGAGAAAGAAGGATGAGAGCTGCAACCAGAAATTTCATCCTATATTCCAGTCCCAGGCCAAGTCAAGTTTCAAGATGAGTATGGAAACATGTGTCAGGATTAGCAAGTGGTGTGCAGAAGAAGGCAGAGGCAGGAGAGAGAGAAAAGGGATGGGATGCACAGAGCTCTGTGCTGCTGGCAGACAGTCCTCTGCTGATATCCTCTCTGTTTCATCCTAAGTATAAATAAAGAAAAAACAAGCATACTGCTGTTTATTTTCTCTAATGAAACACATCCTGCAAAACCTCAGTCAGAATACAAGTCTTTTCCCTGATTGAATTTCAGGGTCAGTCCAAGGACTGATTTGCAGGACCCGTCAGGGTACAGGAGCTGCACAGGTACTGATCAAGGCGAGCTGCACATGTTGGAGTAGGATACCAGCCCTGACATTGTACAACACAATTACTCAGGGTATTTACTCTGTCAAGGTTCCAGAGAAAACAGAAATAGTAACACTAGAACTTCCACGATGGTGGAGTTTTGAGGTGCTCGGAAATAGCCAGCAAGTGATGTGAGCACGCCATAGACAAACACTAATAGGATCCAGGAAGACCTGCTGTGTGTGATCGACCTTTTGATCCACAAAACTCAGTGAAGCTCAGTTCTTATGTCTGTTCAGTAGTATCCTGACTGGATTGTATCAGTTCAGTATTAAGGTGACCTCTATGCCTTTCGTATCCTCAGGACTGAAAATACTAATAACAATGAAATTCTGGAACACGCCACCAAAGAAATATCTCTGGCATCTGACTTTTAGCCTGGTAGTTTGCTTAGTGTGATTTCTTTGGGTGAGGGGACCTACTGATAAGTACATGTGGTCCCAAAAATCCAAAGTGACTGCTACTGTGTTCTACATCTTGATGACAGTGAGCAAATGCTCCAGCTGCCACAAACATTGATCAAAAAACTGTTGAAAGCTGATTGCTGAAGCAGCCCAGTAACGCACATTTAACCTTGACCCTGCAAAACAGCAGGGACATCACTGTCTGCATCCCAGTGCCTCAAAGCCACTGGAACCAGGACACACAAGGTTCTTCTGCACTGCAGAGACAGAATGTTTGTTTCCTAGCTAATTTTAAGTTAATCATAAGATCCCTGTCAACACGCTCCTGAGAGGAAAAAAGAAAAAAAAAGCCTGGTAAGTAGAGAGCCTCATGCCTAATACTTTGCAGTCATGTTTTCCAAGGAGATAAATTAATAGGTACTATAAAATCTCTTACTCTTGCTGCTGTAGTTACAGGTCTATCACAGTTCCCATTTCTAAACTATAATTTTAGGGATTTACAGCTTTTTTTAACCATGAAAATTTACTTCAGGCTGCAATTTGGCATAGCAAGGTGCAAGCTTAGAACAAATCTGTTGGGAAAAACTTACAAGTACCCAATTTATCTGTTTATTTATTTAATTTTCTGAAATGGAAAAAAAATACACGTGTGTGTGTGTGTACATGTCTAAATATTTGCAATTTCACAGTTCATGAGTTCAGGTATTGGTAATGTGTTAATCCATAATGGAATCCAAATGACCTTTCCAACTGGATTTCAACAAATTTTATTTATTTCTGAGAGCAGCAGGAACTTATAAACTGAAAATATCCTATGATTTTTATACAGACATTGAGAACTTTTGTTTCCTCTAAAGTACTGCAGATCTGTAGTTCTCTGGGAACATAACCGCGTAGGTTTTGTTTGGATAGGCTTTAGCTGACAGCCTGTTGAAGCTGAGGAGCGTTTTCTCTTTATCTCTTACAGAGAGATGCTGGCTTCTTTTTGTCGCTGCTCTCTTAGAATTCACTAGCTCCCCTAAACAAGTGGCAGAAGAAGTAAGACCAGCACCCTGAAATCAAATCTTCATGCCAGAGGCTAAAACTGTTATTTGTGCTGGGAGGCTGTTAATTTTTGGGTTTATGTACCCATTCATGCCAATTAGAAAGGATTGTCTTTGGAGTTCACTAGCAAACTCTTTATCTGCTGTCCACATGTAATCTGGATCTCCCCACTTGTCCTTTCTTAAAAGTGTTTGTTTCCAATTTAAATGATGGTATTGCTTCTTTTTTGTCCCCTTCCAACTAATTATCTTTGTTTGCTTTCTAGATCACTGTTTTTTTAAAATAACATTTCTAGAACACAATTAGGCATGAAAGTTGATTTGGGATTATTGACAACTAAAATAGAATCCATGTAATTAACTTGATTTGCAAAATAAATTGCAGGCAACATCCAGGATTTAATCCCACCAGCACTGCTTCCATCAGCTACCAGTTTTCTGTCTATGCACAGTGACTGCCACAAACCTGCAGAAAGTGTTGAACTTGCAGCTGATCTCAATGTCACCAATAGAGAAGGTTTAATTCCATGAATAGTTGTGAATAGAAAGCTCATTGATAAACACAGCTGACAAATGCTTTGCATATCTGACATCTCTGCTGGAAATTGCAGATCCTTGAATGATAATACTGAAAGACAGAAATTTTCAGTCTTACAGGAATTACTAGTTCCCTTTCTACCCACCTAGCAATGTTGTGGATCACATTGTGGAACTGGCATCCTATTTGGTAACTTACAATGTTTTACTTTATTAGGAAAAGAAAGCTGTGTTTTCACAAATGTTCCAAACGGATACATTTGCCACCTCTGCTGAAGACTTAATGCCATCACCCTTGTGATACCAAGCTGGTGAGCTGATTTTGAAGGGAAATGAGATTACTTGATCTAGGCATTATCAGCATTAAACTTTGCAGAGAAAAGGGAAAAAAAACCCAAACCCTTATGGTCAGAATTAATGGTGTGATCGGTAAGGGTGGGAAAAGCTAATATTAAGTTTAGCACTTATGTATGAATGTAAGATTTGCATTAAAAATAAAACTCAACACATTACTCTTTCTTCCACCGCAGCATGACCTGACATTCATCAGCACTCTCAAAGAGCCAAGAACATGGCTAATTATCCATTTCTTTCTTTTTTCCAGCAATCCTACAAGATGGTACACAATAAATAAGTTCTTAAAAAATACAAAGTGTTCTCTGATTAGTGGGAATTAATGTGACAGGAGCTTACGAGCCTGCAAATAGATTGCAGTGAAAAACATTTTCAAAAGGAACCTGATGCCTGACAGGAAAAAGGACATGATAAGCAGTGGGCCTTGGATTACCTTTGCAGGAAGATCCTCCAGCCTCTGAGCTGTGGGAAGTGTCTGCTTTGTTGTCACTCCCTCCCCAGGGTGTGTACAGAGACCTTGAGGTGTCAGTTTCCAAACTGTGTGTCAGACCTGGAGGACCAACTTTATTTTGTGGACAGAGCCCATGGGATCCTGGCTTGTACAAACATCCCTGCATTGCTGCCCTCTCTGCAGCAGTGGTGAACAGGGGCCAGGGCTCTGAACGCAGGAGGGTGCAGTGCTTCAGTGCTCAGGAAATCCCAACAATTGGACAACTGGACTAGCACATTGTTTTCCTTAGAACAAACTAAACCACGGCACTGATGGGAGCAACTCCACTGTCACATTTTGCTATTCTCCCCAGATTCTGTGAGATATGGTGATACAGAAATAGACCCTGGTTCAAGCCACAGGCCATTGGAAGCCATGAAGGCTGCTGTTGACCCTGAAATGGGTGATGATACCTTTCTTGGGCACATGTGGCCACACAGGGCTTGCAACTGTTGGTGCTCACCCATTTACTGTTTTACCAGAGTTTTTGTGAGAGTGTAGTTAACAGCAGGATTTCTGGTCAACTGCTGTAGTTGCTGTCCTGCTGCAGTTCCTGTTGAATGCTGTGAGTTACTTGGCAACAGAAAGTCTGGATACAACCATAATGATTTATGGAAAAGCAGTGATGAAACAGCATAAAACACTTATCAGTAGCACAACATCTAAGCAAATGTTGTCAGTTGCTTCAATTTCTCTTGTGAATGAGGCTTTTGCTTGGGATTAAGTGCTCCCTTGAGCTCAGAGATGGTGCTGGAAAAGCTGCCTATTGAACAGGCCAAGATGTGAGATTAGAGAAATGTGTTATTGTCTTAAACTACTGTTCCTGTGAAAAAAACAGTGCCAGTTAAATCAACAGGAGCTAGGCAGGCTTTCAGGAAAACATACCCCAGAGCATTAGGCTTCCAGTGTTGTGGGTTTCTTTCCTAACAACCTGTATTGCACTTGCAAAACAATCACTGCACATCATATCTGGTTTTCTCTCCTTGGCAGCACTCAGGTGTGTGACTTGACAGTGTGTTTGCCATGGGTGAGTTCATACACCTTAGGTCACAGGCATTATAGGAGAGGTCAATATATTTTATATCTCAGGAGCTCAGTTGGTCCTTGGATCAGCTGTGTGATCCACTGATGCCAGTGGCATTGGCTCATGGAGTCGGGGGTAGCTTCTCTGCTCCTTTCTCAGAGCATGAGACAAGCTGCAGTGTGAAGAGAGCCTGAGCCCTCAGTGTGTCAGCTGCTCCTCAGAGATGTCTTGTGCTTGCTCTCACTTCTCCTGGAAGCCTAGCCTGAGAGCAGGAAGGGAAGAACTTCTTCAAGTTTACCAGGGGGTAATGATTGGCATGGGACGAGGAGAGTCCTAGCATGCCTGTGGTTTGACGTTTCTGCTTCACCACCAGCCCAGTACAGAACTGTAAAAGACAGCCCTTCCTCTTCCTCTCTCCCCATTCTCTCTAAGTGGCCTCTTCACATGGAACAATAAACCCTCCTGGTGACACAGACATCTCAGTCCAAACCACTAATTGCTGCTGATGTCATTTCTCTTTATTTCAGAACCAAGTGAATAGGATTAGTGAGATATGCTCTCCCTAATGAAGAACAAATAAAACCTCTGATTTATTCTCTTCTTGTTTTCTGTCATACAAAAACTTTTCTCTTTTTCCTTCATGTTCTTATTTTGCCAATTAACAAAAGAAAAGGCAGATAATAGTCAGTGGTTTGATTTTACAGCTTCCCCTTTTATTTTTCTGTCTGAAATGGAAAAAAGAAAAAAGCATTATCTTCCTGAATAAATCCTACTGAGTTCTGCAGTTAATGGCAAAAAAACAAGGTGAAAAAAGTGCAAAATACAGTTGATGCAGATTTTTTTAAAAAGGTGAAAATATTTAAATTATGTGATGCAAATATATACAAAATGTAAATTTATTTATGTAGGTGTAAGAGGCACATTGCACATACCCATGATGATACCAAATGTCACATTGCTCTTTTTGTTACGCTTCTTTATTTTATAATATGTGTGTGTGCATGTCTATGCATATGCAAGGATAAATCTGTACAGTGATCAGTGACACATAAGTACCTAGAGAGATACACACATATGTTTACCTTTGGTTTTATGGTATCTTAACTTTTTCTAATAAATGCCACATTTCATTGTTACTTATGGAACTAGGTTCTCGATTCCATTTTCTTATCATTTTAAGTGTCTTTTCTGCTTCCAGTTTCTGTCTCCCATGCAGCATAAAAGTCATCTCCAGGGGATGCTGGCCCTAAAAGAGATGAATGTACAACAGGAACAAAGCTATTCAATAAATTAATCATAAAAAGACGGTTAATAGTCAGACACTATTAGACAGCATGTTTGATTCAGGATGCTTTTTCTATGAGAGTGTCAGATTTTTTCATAAATATTTAAATCCCTCTAAAAGAAGTGAAAGATGAAGGTCAGATCTCAAATTGTTTCATTCAAAATGCAAATGCTGTTTGACCTTTTTGTGCACTCAGTTTGATTCAGTGTAATTTTACTGGTTCAGTTTTACTATATTTGTCTCAGGATGAAGATGCTGAAAGTCTGGATAACCCAGGCCCCAGATTGTCTTTTGCTTGCATCTTTCTTCCCCTTCTCCACTATTTTTTAGTAAGTTTTAAATTAAAAGATGCATATTAAGGGAGAATCCAAAAGCATGCTAAGGAAATTATTGTTACATTCCTCATGCTTTGAAATGAAATGTGTAGGAACAGTTTCACTATAAACTGTGATGACTTGTACCTGCAACTTGGACTTGGCCACCAACTGGTAATTGAATTTGTGTTGCATATCCAAGACTGCCAAAAATCACCTTCTGTGAGCTTTCTAAAATTATTAGAAGTAGATGGATCAAAAATGTTGGTAACTACTGTATTTTATAGGTTGCCATCTACGACTTTAAACGTCTATGGGCAGAGAGGATACTCATGAGATTCAACAAGGACTAGTACAGAGTCCTGGGGAAGAGCCCCATGCACTAGTACAGGCTGGAGGTGACCTGCTGGAATGCAGTTCTGCAGAGAGAGACCTGTGAGTCTTGGTTGATAATAAACTGAACATGAGCCAGAGATGTGCAGGTCCAGTGGTCTAATACCTTAGTATAGCGAGAACAGTCTACCTGTAAATGGGATCTCAGTCTCTGTTGGTCAAATTAGACAGAGATATGTAAATACTCAGGTCTTACAAATTGCAGGAAAGAAACAGTCTAAAGGTTGTCACCTGTTAGTCAACTGTTGTCACTAAACCTGGAAGGAATTTTCCATATCAGAATTTGAGTGGGAATTGTAGGCCATGAGGAACAAAGGTATCTGGTCAGATATGATGGTGCTTTGTGAAGTCTGGTTAAAACAGCAGCTAACATCTGAGGAAACATTTTGTCTCTTCCATTCATCCATGGTGATTCATGGTGGCATAAAAGCACTTTGAGAGAGTTGACTATAGGCAGGCAAAGAAAATGTTTTCTGGCCATCATGTAGCTATGAACTAAAGAGCAGAAGGCTAAGAGTAGCAGTCGAGAGGGGAAGAATTATTTACTGGGCAGGAATTTTGCATCATGAAACACTTCAACCTTTAAATGTTGGTTGAATTCCGGATTAAAGACCCTTCTGCTCCCTTGATTTGAAATTAATCATTAATTAAAAAAACCACAAGTCATGGGATTGCCTTTTCTTTGTTAAAATGTGACAGTTTAAAAATTAGTGATGAATCAAAATGAAAAACGTAGAATCGAGTAAGAAAGTCAACATGTGCTTTGTTTTAAGTAGACTGTCTCTTCCCAGCAAATGGTCCTGACAGGTTATTTTCTGAGCAGTCCGAGGAAGGAGTACCACTGAGGCACCATCCTGGCCTCCAGCTGAGAAGTAAATGTGGAACCTCTGATAAAGTCTAGCTGCAGTAATAATCTCTGACATGCTGTAGCAGAAAATTCAAATCAGTTTATGTTGGTACAAAACATGACTTCAATTTCTGGAATGGCCTGAGGAGGCAGAATGACCTTTTTAAAAAGTTTCCCTGGGACTGAGTTATTCGAAGGCTAATAGCAGGAGAATTGTGGAACAGACTCCTCAAAAATCCCCAATTTAGAAACATTCACCGCTTTCTTACATAAATGACTGCAGAGCTGTAGAGAATTGAGCTCCTATTGAAGCCAACATGAAAGAACTTTGAAGATGTTACCAGTGTTTCACTGGAGTAAGAAACGTTTGTTTTGGAGTTTTTTAATTTGTTATGAGTGTATAATGAAGCAGGTTGAAGGAAGGGGAAATAATGAAGCAAGATTTCCTGTTATCTGTGTCTCATGATAGAGGAAATCTGACAGGAGATGAGCTGTGAGCTTTTCTGTGAGGGAGAACTAATGAAGCTTTTCTCCTCTGCCTGACCTCCTCGTTTCACAACATTTTAGGCAGCTGAGTCTGTGTGAGAGCTGTGCCCTTTAGTTAGGTTTGACTCAGCAAGTTTCAAACTCATTAGGAAACATAGGTACAAACACAGAGACGTGGCTGTAAGAGACTACACGGTGTTGCTGACAACTCAGGGTTCTTGCTCTCACACTAGATGGGTACTGCACAAGCCCCAAGAATTTGTGTTGACATTAGTATATCAGTGTTAAATTCTGAGAAAAGGTGGAACAGCAAAAAGAGGTTCACTGTCAATCTCTTGTGTGACAAGCTGTATGAAGAAATAATTTTTCCTTGCTCTAAGAGCTTGGTCTTTCCTGATACACAGAGCTCTGGGCCACTCATCAGGATTTCACCTCTGAATGATCCCACTGCCCTGCTTCTCCCCACACCTTTGCTGCAGCTTTCTGTGGTTTCATGTCCAAACATCAGGCAGCAAACCCCACACAGACACTGCAGGTGAAGATACAAAGTGCTTGGTTATTCAGGAACAGGATGGGCAAAAAAATCAAAAACCCCGCCATGCAACCAGTAACTTTTCAGAGGCAATGCTCTCAAACTTCTCAAGAGACTTAAGCACATATTTTGCATCAGTTGTTCCATCTGTCACGTTTATCTGACACACAGAGGTTTCTTGGTACATTTCTGCAGGAATTTACAGACATTGCAGCCTTTGTCTCGTGAGGTTTTGTGGGAAAGATTTTTTTAGCAAGAGTGGGGTTAGCAGAAAGACTTGAGCACATTCATCTGTTTTGATATTGTTATAAAAAAAACCATTGTGCTGTTCCATACTGGCAGAAATAGAAATAAGTGAACACAGTTACACAGTTGCTTCATTTCCCATCTGCTCTTGCTCCAGGTATCATCTCTCTGTGTACTGTAAGAGCAGTAGTTTCAGTTGTGCATATCTGAATACTAAGACAGTTCTAGTAGCTACCTGATTATATTTCTACTAAGAACAAAGCCTAAGTTTTAATATCCAAAGGCTGGCATATTTTCACAGCAGGTTGTCGTGGTTTAAGGCCCATCAGGGAAAAAAAGACCACAATTAGCCTCAAGTACCAAAGACCTGAGGATTGCCAAAGGGCAGGGAGAGCTTAATTGCAGCTTAAGGTTCAGGACAAAACAGACCAGGCTACTCAGCTTGGGGAAGAAAACAGAAAATAATTTAATCCAACACACTAAAACATAACCATAAAACCCCAAAATAACCAAAATAAAACAACACAGAGTGGTACAACAATGAAGAGTCCAACCAGCCCTTTAAGAAATACCTTCTCCCCACTCCTTCCCTCTTCCGGGCTCAGAGCCCCAATCCCCACGTTTTTACCTCCTCCCCACCTTGAATGGCCCAGGGGGGCAGGGAGTAGGGATTTCAGTCAGTCTATTCCTGATAGCTTCTGCCGTTTGTCCCTCCTCAGGGCAGGTGGGCTTTGCACCCATCCTCCCTGCAAGTCCGTGAGGTACCTCACACACACGGCAGCCCTGCACGGGCTGCTCCAATGTGCATTTATCCCAAAGGCTGCAGCTCCTCTCTGCCTCTCGTGTGGGGCTGCTCTGCGGCCCGCAGGCTCTCCAGCACGGCCTGCGCCATGGCCGTCTCCCCACACAGTCCCTCGCCCGTCCGGGCTCACTCACACGGAGCTGCTGGTGGCTCTCAGTCCTGCCATGGCCCTGCATGGGTTGCAGGGGCACAGCTGCATTCTCGCCACGGCTTGCAGTAGGGTTTCTGGTCTGGTGCTCCTCCTTCCTTCCTCCTCTCTGGCTGTAGGATCTGCGTGGTCGCCTCCATCACTCTTACACCTCCTGCCAGCGCTTCAAAATTCCCATCCCTAAATAGTGATGACAGAGGCACCAGATTGGCCCAGCCAAGGGAGGAGGTGGGTGTGAACCCAGGAGCCAGGGGGAGAGTCCAAAAACTCTTTACTGTGTCTTCACTGCAACCCACTCCCTCTGTTACCAAGCAAAAGCTGCTCCTTGCTAAACCATGACACAAGTCAACAAGATTAGACAGACTGCATTTCTACCATGGGTATTTACAAGTATTCAGTTGAGATCAGCATTTCTTTTTACCTCCACAGACAATCTCAAACCATTTTAACAGTTCAGATTGAGACCTAAGAGCCATGAAAATGGCAAGGGACAGATTGCTGTTTTCTCTTTGTGAGAGCAATCTACTGCTTACCCAGAATAAAATAATTTAGTATCTTAAGGAGCTATTGGAAACATGCAGGTTTTGAAAGACTAGCATTAAAAATCATGCTTGCAATTTCATAGTAAATATCTTATCTGGTATGCAAAGACAGAATTCATTAAAAGAAGAATTGAAAACACTTTGGGTTTATTTTCCAGGAAAAAAAAACCCAAACTTCAGTGTATAACATTTCTCAACGATCAGCAATGGCTGTGCATATGAGAAAGAAATTGAGTTAATCCTCAAACTGTGAACTTGCTAGAAATGGGCAAACATTAAAAAATTATTGATGTGATCCAAATGACTTATTTGTGAAAGAATCAAAAAGAATGAATTCCAGTAAGTATGCAAAACAAATTCTGCAAGGAAGAACCAAAGAAAAGTTTTATTTTCACATGAAACACCATTCTTACTGTAAATTAATTCTCTGATATGTTCATTGAAACTGTGATAGAGAAGAGCCAGGCTCATCTCAATGATGTCCAATGACAGGACAAGGGGCAATGGGTATAAACTGGAACATAAGAGGTTCCAGAGAAACATAGGGAAAAATTTCTTGACTGTGAGGGTGACAGAGCACTGGAACAGGCTGCCCAGATGGGTTGTGGAGTCTCCTTCTCTGGCGATATTCCAAACCCACCTGGACGAGTTCTTGTGTGACCTACTCTAGGTGATCCTGCTCTGGCAGAGAGGTTGGACTAGATGATCTTTTCAGGTCCCTTCCAACTCTTAAGATACTGTGATTCTGTTGCAAGCCAGGCTCATGTCTGGGGCTGTCTAAACACTGTGCAGAGATCTCTCTGCCATAGTGTCATCCTAAACACTTTGCCTGTTTTATGCAGTGTCCCAGTGAGATATTTCATTAACCCAGTTCTACTGGCAAAAAGTGCACACACAGAGCAAATTTCTAAGTTGTGCATTCAAGTTGCCATGGAGACTAGACTTTAAACTTTTATGCAGAATTATTCTTGATGGAGGCACATGCTAATCAAATCAGAGCAGAGGACAAATGTTGTGTGAGCCGTCTGGCCTGCCACAGGCTGTTATTCTTGAACCATGAATACATGCAATGAACCTGCAGGAGATAAAACAGTAAAATAACACTTTAGAGAATAGGTGTGTGTAGGGTCAATTGACTATCAGCTCTGACTGGCTGCAGAAGCTGTTGTGATGTGCTCCGATGTGACCTTGTGCTGCTGCTGAAGTCACAGTGTCAGGATGTCAGCAACATCACCTTCCTGCAAAGTGCTCCATAGTAATACAAATCACCAGGGTCCCCAGGATCCTTAACAGCTTCATCCCCATCACCATTCAAGTTCGAGGCCTCTGGGCAGTGGAGTCCCATAGGGATTGGTTCTGGGGCCAGTCTTGTTCAGCATCTAAATCAACCACCTGAATGAGGGGACAGAACACCCTCAGCAAGTTTGCTGATGACACCAGACTGGGAGGACTGGCTGATTGCTGTGCTGCCATTCAGTGGGATCTCAACTGGCCTGAGAGCTGGGCAGAGAGGAACCTCATGAGGTTCAACAAGGACAACTGCAGAGTCCTACACCTGGGAAGGAACAACCCCATGCACCAGTACAGGTTGGGGACTGACCTGCTGGAGAGCAGCTCTGCAGAGAGAGAACTGAGAGTTCAGGTTGAAAATAAACTAAACGTGAGCTAGCAATGTGCCCTCGTGGCCAAGAAGGCCAAAGGCATCCTGGGATGCATCAAGAAGAGTGTGGCCAGCAGGTCGAGGGAGATTCTTCTCTCACTCTACTCTGCCCTGGTGAAGCCTCTTCTGGAGTCCTGTGTCCAGTTCTGGGCTCCTCAGCTCAAGAGGGACAGAGAACTTCTGAAGAGAGTCCAATGCAGGGCCATCAAGATGATCAGGGGACTGGAACATCTTTCTTACAAGGAAAGGCTGTAGGATCTGAGGCTGTTCAGCCTGAATAGGAGACTGAGAGGGAACCTCAGTAATATTTGCAAGTATTTAAAAGGTGCATATCAAGACGAAGGGGCAATACTTTTTTCTATAGTGTCCAGTGTTAGGACTAGGGGTAATGGAAAAAAGCTAGAACATAAAAAGTTTCACTTAAACTTAAGGAAAAACTTCTTTATGGTGAGGGTGAGGGAGTCCTGGCAGAGGCTGCCCAAGGAAGTTGCAGAGTCTCCTTCTCTAGAGGTTTTCAAAACTTATGTGGGTATGTTCCTGAGTGATCTGATCTAGGTAGAACTGCTTTAGCAGCGGGGCTGGACTGGATGATCCTTAGAGGTCCCTTTCAACCGCTACCATTCTGTCATTCTGTGATTCTATGGTTCACTTCATGAGTGAAATCACACAACAGTGTGTGGGTTGAGACCCAAAGCAGAGGTTCCAGGATTATTTGAGTGAAAAAGGAAGAAAATGTTAAGAAAAAAATTGGATTTATGTTAATATTTGGTTGGAGAATGTTTAAGAAAGTATAAACAGGCTTAAATTTACTTTAAGTTGGAGATTTGTGGATTAAAAGGCCATGTCCTTTAGACTTGTATATTAATACATGTAATCATTTTAACATACAGTTATGAGACCAAATAAAGTCAAAGAGAGAAACAACTTTGTAAGTTCAAAGTCCAAAAACCTTCAAAGTGAACAACTCCTGACCAGGAGAAAGGAGAGTGTGCAGTCAGACTTGGAAGGAGATCAGACACAAGGAAAAGAATTCTCCTGAAAAAAACAAACCACGTATCAAGACATCAGTGATTAAATCAGTGAGCTAGAGGTGAAGCAGCTCAGCTCAAACAAAGACAAAACCAGCCCTCTCCAGAGCTGTGGAGGAGGATATCACCAGGAGGATCTACAGCCATGCAGATCCAGTGCACAAGTAGCATCCCAGACAGCAGAGTGGTCCAGACCATGAAAGCGGTCAACCTACACTGAGTGGCATATGGGTACCCACAATGCAGTAATGCTCTTTTCTTTAGCATACAAACCCATTCTGATGATACACAAGTTACGTGCTCAATGTCATCATTAGGTACCTGTACCTGAATTCAGAAAATAGAAAAAACAGAAAGAATTCTCTCTAATAAAGATTTTGTCTTCCTTTTCTGTAATTTTATTTTCCGTCACTCAGAAGGTGGTCTTAAAGGGCATTCTTTTATAGTTTTATCTGATTTCCAATAAATCAATGGAACATTGTATGTAGTCCCAGCCAGCGTTGGTTTTGGGGGGAGAGATGTATTCCTGTGTTAGTAGTAGGTCAATTGCATTTTGGTTGTTGTTATACTTTTAATTTTGATCCCGTTATGTCCTTATAGCTCCCAAAGCTCCAATCAGATATAGAGATCCATTATGTGTATCACCATGAACTGAAACATTGATTTGTTTTTCTAACTTTTCTGTATTTACAGGTGAGGAGGGTTTGTCCTGAATTCAGGCCAAAATAATGAGAATAACTGGAAAGGATTCCAGTAGCCTTGTATCAGGCACATCAGTTTTGGCTGTGTGGGCAGGAGAAAAACCTGTACACTCATGCTTGAATGTGTCCTGGATAACTCTCATCGTTTCTAAAGCTAGATGGCTGGGAGGGGAAGAAAAGGGTTGCACTAACTAAAATATGTCAAAGCTTTTCTTCTTGTAGGTCTGGAAAAGAGAATACAAACTCTGTGGCTCTGAAGTGGACACCAATTCCCAGAAAGTCATCAATACTTGCATCTACTGTGAGTAGACAAGCAGGTGTAATTCCTGTCTAGTTGTCTCAAATAGCACTTCTGTATGTCCCATGAGTGGCTGTTCATCAGCTTCCTCTCTTCCTATGCCACAAGTACAGAAGTCAAATATACCTTTACAGACTAAGAATTTGCACAATCAAGATATATGCAAAATCTACTTCTTTTTTTTTAAAAAAGTAATCTTTTCAGATTCCAAAATAGAGATTTTTTAATTTTACAAATGCTCAAAAGTTGAGACATATAGATCACCATCATTTTTTTAAAATGTGAGTGAGAATATATATTCCAGATGTTGTCTGATTCAAAATATCATGACTAAAGTTAGATCATAGAATGATAGAATGGTTGGGAGTTGGAAGAGACCTTTAGAGATCATCTAGTCCAATCCGCCCTGCAGAAGCAGGGTCACCTAGATCAGGTCACATAAGAACATATTCAGCTAGGACTTGAAGACCTCCAAGGAAGGAGACTCCACAACCCCTCTGGGCAGCCTGTGCCAGGGCTCCCTCACCCTCACAGTGAAATAGTTCTTTCTTATATTTAAGTGGAACTTTTTGTGTTCCAGCTTCATCCCATTACCCTTTGTCCTGTTGCTAGATACCATCAAAAAAAGGGATGTCCCAACCTCCTGACACCCACCATTTAGATATTTGTAAATATTAATAAGATTCCTCCTCAGTCTCCTCTTCTCTAGACTAAACAGCCCCCATTCCTGCAGCCTTTCCTCATAGAAAGATACTCTCTTTTGTTAAGCAGTAGAAAGATATGTGGAGGGAGCAACTTGAGAATTTCCATCTCTCCATTGGCTGGAAATATCAGGCTCAGCTACACTCCACTCTAGATATCGTTTTCTGAAACGAGGTGTCATGCTTCATTTTTTTCCCAGTGAAGCAGAATACTAGTGTATAATTAGTTTTCATTACTGTACCTAATGGAACGTGCAAACAAAGCCCTGCAGAGGACTAAGTATGCCCTGGAAGTCTTTAAATCACTGTATAACATGAAAGAAATGAATGTAGAATAGTAGTGACTCAGAGAACTTCCTGAATATACCAGCTTTAAAGGGTTTCATTAGAATCTTCTCTTGCAAAATCCACTAGGCTGTCTCCAACTGATGTGACTTCACTGTAAAATTCATATTGATGTGTCTGACAACAAAATCTCTTGGCCATCAAAACTCAGTGAAATTCCTACACTCAGTGCATGAGCAGTGGCCATCCTGCTTGATGGACATCACTGTGAGGTCTTTTTTTGTAACACCCTTCTGTAACCTTAGAATCATAGAATTATTTCCGGTGGAAGAGATCTTCGAGATCAGTCTTTGTCCCAGCCCTATCATCCACTAGACCATTTCTTCAGTGCAACAGCTCTTACACACCTCCAGGGACATTGACTCCACCCGCTCCCTGGGCAGCCCGTTCCAATGCCTGACAACCCTTTCAATAAAGAAATTCCTCCTCATATCCAGTCTGAACCTGCCCTGGCGCAACTTGAGGCCATTTACTTTTGTTCTATCACTTGTTACTAGGGAGAACAGACTTACTCCCACTTCACTACCTTTCAAGTAGTTGCCGAGAACAATAAAGTCTCCTGAGCCTTCTTTTCTCCAGGCTAAACAGCCTCAGATACCTCAGTCATTCCTCATATGAAATGTGCTCCAAATCCTTCTCACAAAACGTCATTTTGTATCAGTCAGGACTAACATAGCGTCTCTGTTAATGTTTATTCAGATTTTTCTCTGGCTCAAAAAAGACTGAAACTTGGAATAAAAGGGACATGCACTGTAATAAATAGTAGATTTATACTATTCACTGAGATGTATTTTGGGCTTAGCATTTGTTTATTCAGTTTTGTTTATTTACTTAATATTTGGAATTGAAATTTAATCAAATTCATGCCAAAGCATAAATCGGTTCATTATCATGTTTTATGTGACAGAAAGATAAAGTATGTTTTGTAAGGCAAAGTGGAGTTCAACACACTACACATTTCTACAGAGAGTATAACATTTATACACAGTCAATTCTCTGTTTAAATAGTGAGTAACTTCGAACTTTGTGTTCAGTTAGTTATCCTGCATTCATTTAGATGAGGCTATATAGCACAATCAGTCTTTTTATATTTTTCTTTGCTGACTGAGAATTGTGCCTTGGTAATTTAGACAGTTGGTAATTCAAGGAGTGTACTATGGGGAAAAAAAAAAAAAAGACAAATTGAGTAGAGACATTTAAGTTCAAGACAAAAAATTTACCATTTACCACACATTTTTTAAATGTGACTTGCTTCAAATTGGCACAAACTTGCCTTCATAAACTTGCCATGAGTTGAAAAGAGAGTTCTCTATCATGTTCTCAGTGAAAATGTCCAGGTTCACAGATCTTTATCCTAAAACAATCTTCCTTCTTTTCACAGATACATAGTCAAAACTTATCCTTCAGAAAGCTACTGTGATACAAGGATCTAAACAGAAATGTTGCTTCTCAGGAGCAAATAGAATATTCTGTTTTTCATCTCCATCTTCTAAGACAACAAATTTTCCAAGTGCTTCTGAGATTATTTTGTGTGATGTCTCCTTTTTAGTCTTCAATCCTAGTCCTGTAGGACTGTTAGGGTTTTGTCACCATGTGACTAGGTAATCAAGTAACAACTCTTTTAGTAAGAGGATCCCTTAGTAAGAGGATCTGAGCATGTGAGGGGGAATACATTCCCTGTTCAGTTTCTCAGGATCTCTTTACAGAGGTAACTAAATACAAAAGAGCTCTAGTCTTACTGATACTGATAATGCTCTGAGACATGGCAGAATCTCCAGGTTTCAGCAGGTGAGTTACAGCTTCTACAGCTTCAAGACAGATCCCTGTGTCTTCCCCAGCAAGCGGAGGGGAGTGCATGGAGCAAACAGCTCTGAAGGCCTTGCACACCCACATGATGGATCTTGCAGGGCATCATTCTTCAGACTGGCTGTAGTGCAGTCCTGCAGGCTGAAAGTCTACTAACAAATGCATCTTTGGTGCACAGCTGGAGCTTGTTCTTTGGATCAGCATCACCCAGAAGGAAGACCGTTCACATGCTCAGAGATAACTTTGAGAAGTGAGTGGAGATGGTCCAGTGACTTTCTACATAAATATTTTTCCAACCTAAACAAATACACTGTTACAGTAACACCTCAAGTCTCATTGCTGGTCTTGCCAACTGTTGGCTTTGAAGTAACAAACCAATGTTTCCAAGTCTATACCTATATATACACCTGAGGATTTCACTCACGTGTCAGAGGCTTTTGAAAATATTGAATTAAATCTGGACCACTGACATCAGAAGAAACAAAAAAGACCTTTTTAGGATGTAAGAGGAGCCTGTGGATGTAGGGATATGAGTCTAAACAAGACAGCTACATGTAGAGGTGATTCATCACAGGCTTACCAGGCTGCCAATTCTCTTCTAAGTTTTAAGAATTTTACACTTATTCCCTTCAAAAGCAATACATACTGACATTATTATCATCTGCCAAAAGTATCCTGCTCCATTTTCAGCATTCTGCTTACTTTTTTCTGCTCTTCTACATTTTTAATTTTGCAACCCATAAATTTGTTCCTTATTGGCAGCTGGTTTACACCATTATAGTACGAACACGTACCTCAGGTCTCTGTGCATCAGCCTCCATTCCTCCACTATCCTTCTGAAATGTAGGAACTGCAGCATGTTTGGAGAATGTAAAAACATTTTCAAATTCACTTGATAGTGGTACCTAAACTCATGAGTAACACTCCCAAAAAGTGGATTAAATTATCAACAAGACCACTTGATCAGCTGCACTGTTACCCTTATTAAAAACACCCTTATTGTATTTTTACACAGATGAAACAATGCTAATGAAGTTAGAAAAAGGAAAGCTAAGTAAATAATAGCTACTATGAAAAAACTACCTCTATCCCAGCCAAATCCAGTGCACATAATGAAGTCAAATATATCCCAATATTCATAAACTGAAAAGTTTCACTAATGTGGAGTAAATATATAAAATTCAGATTCTTATGCTATAACACATACATTGTTTTTTAAATCTTGTCTAGTGAAATTCTTAAGTATGACTTTTTTAAAACCATTTTAGTAGTGGTAATGAGAAAATATAAGAATATGTGAACTTGCTATAGTTACTTTAAATCTGTGAAAGCTAGAATTTTAAACTGTGTGGAAATACAGGTATCTGGTTTAGTCATTTCCTCTTCTAGTACATACCATGTCTTACCAGTTTTGTGCTATCGAAGTACTGAGGATAACCTTCCTCCAGATTTAATAGGAATATATTCTTAATGTGGAAATACATATAAAAAATGTCCAGATTAATACATTAACAGGAAGACTTTAGGAACCAGTCACTTTGGAAGGATGAGTTTTGTCTCAGGGCTTAACTGATTTCCTATAAAAAGTTCGCCTTCTTAGGAGCTACAAATTAATGGAGGAAGGAACACTTTTTCTCTTTGTGTTCATGAAATGTTGTACAGAACCTACATTAAACATTAGCCTGGATTTTGCATCTAACTTTAAAAAAATCTTATCTTACATGATTTATCCATTCTTTACAGCAGAAATTTCAAGAAAAAACACCAAATCGGTCTCAGAAACCAATTGACCATCTAAGGACTATGTTGTTTTGAGAGTGTGATAGTGCATAGGCTGGATAAATAAGTATTAATGACATCTGTGGACCAGATTAGTCTCAACCTGTTAAAAATACAATCTTTTGGAAGAGAGGGAAAGAAAAAGATTTTCTCACTCCAGCTGATGCCCATTAGGAAGCTCAGACTTCTGCTGTGCTTGGGCTGCCCAGGGAAGTTTCCTCATACTTGTAATTTACCTGGGCCACTGGGAAAGCAGAGTGAAAAATGACTGCTTGAGCACTGGGGCTGTGATGAGGATGCCACAAGCTGGTTTTTTCTGTTTGTTTCCTGATGGGAGTTTCGCCTATTCCACAATGCATCCTGCACCTGCTTTGGCGAGTTCCTCTGGATCAGTGCTGGGCAGCTGGGCACCAGGTGTCCCTGCTACCATTTTGAACCTTCCATGGGCCAAGCAGATTAGAGCTGCCACTCATCCCCACCTCTAACTCTCCTAGGCAGCCCTGCAAAGTCTTCACTCTCTTCTGGGTTTGATAAAACAATATTTAAGGAGGGTCTGTGCCATTCATGTCCACAGAAAGCTGTCCTGAACTGCAGCCAGCATTACCTTTCTCAGGAATTTACTAAGAGCATCAGCTCACTGACTATAAAAGATAGCATTTGGTTTTGTTTTGGGAAAATACTTATATGTGTGTAATCTAGAGTTCTGAAAAAATATATAAACTGGGAAATTTTGTCACATTCTCAATAGAAAGAAGCCTTTTTCCAGTGCAATGAAAAATCTGGGCATTTCCACACCATTTCCCAGATTGTATCACCTCCAAGCACTCAGTAACGGACTAAAGAAGCAATAGCCTAATCGATATCAACAGCTGTCTGTCAACTTGCTGGTTCCAAATCAGGCTCAGCCTTTCTGTGGCACAGATGCTGTTTGGCTTGCAGAGGCAGAACGAGTCACAACAGCAGATGTTGCCTCTGCGCCCTCATACCACAGCGGTGAGAGAGCACAAGAAAGTCATGGGACTGTCCAGCAAACAGCTGAGGTGCCAGCTCTTGGATTAGATGAGGTAGATCAACACTCTACCATTTTTGTAACAGCCTTTGTGAGACACAAGATTTTTTTATCCTAGGAAGGAGAAATTATACTGGCTGAGAAATATTCCTCAGACAACTCAGGCCAGCTGATTCACATAATCAGCAGCCAGCCGGTCATGGTTTACATGGTTTATTTTCCATGCCTGAAGGGCTGCTCAAACACATCCTAGCTAGCTTTATATCAATGATTTCAAGTATCATGCAGCTGAAACAGCAGGACACTTGAGGTAGGATGACCTGCTGAGTTTGTATCCTCTGTGTTGGTCACACTTTGCAGCCCCTGCTGAGCTTTCTAGCCATGGTCCAGGTAGCAATCAATGCACCAAATTACCTACATGACATTGCATTTGAGTAATGACTGTAAACGATACACCGATTTGGTGCTTCTGTTCTACAATATCCAAAGTACATAAAGTAACTGAGATGCTGAAGGACAAGGAAAGGAGCAAGGAAACAAGTTTCTCTTGTTTCTACTTTGGGCCCTTAAATGCAACAATTACTGACCTTTGGGAACTTGTTTAACTTTCTTTCATGCTAAAAGTCTCAAATAATTTGGGGGCAGTGGGTGAGGGGGAAGGTGAAGCAAGTCTGTAGCAATGACTAAGGTGGCACATTTCAGTGTGACATGAACTGAAGCCACAGCAATTTCCGAGCTCTCATAGAGACAAAGCAGTAAAACATAAGAGTAACAATGATTGGAAGATTGCTTTCCAGGCCTTGCATCTACACAGCTCAAAAGTATGATGCAGCAGCTCTTACAGGAAGCTGTGTAGCACCACTCAGGTGACTCTGGGCATACACGTGCACTTGCTATGTCTCTGTTCTCAGGCACTGATCCATGTACCAATGAGTTGTCTGTAACCAGCCTAGCACATCAGTGTCAGAGCAAGGAGTAGTGCCTGTGCTCTTAACCCACCTCATGGGTCTGGAAGGAGTAAAAGCCATTTGGCCCCTTCTGCAGGTAGCTGGGGGCTGCCTCTACACTTCTGGGAAAATCACCACAAAGTGATGTGCACAATGGCAGCCTTGATGTGCTCAGCTGAGGTGAACTTCCAAGTTTCACATGTGAACTGGTAGAGAGGAGTGTCTCTCCATGCTGGAACATCTCCAGACACCTTCCAGTGGCACGGAAGGATAGAACCACATTTACAGAGAGTCTTAATGCTCCTGTCGTCTGATCTCCTCACGTAATTGTGTTGATGGTCCTCTTTGCATCATAAAATCACTTCCTTCCTTTCCCCTACATTGATCACTCACACTGTGTGATATTTAAGTACTTCTTACTGACACCTAATTCCATAAAAAATATCAGTTATATCCTGGATGTAACTCACTTAACAGAGAACATTTCCAACATGAGTAAAAAACAACATTCATGGAAAAACTGGAAAGGCTCTAGGATTTGAAAGAGAAAATGTCGTTTTTACAGTATTCAGCCATCTTTGCTATTCTAAGAAGGGCATATGGAGTCTGCTGTTTATTTTATAATTATGGGTATGAGGCAGAAAACATCAGAGCAGTAGATTTATTGGATGGCTTTCAATAAACAATATAATTATTGATTGTCCTTAATCATGAAAATTACAAGTTATCTACTTCTGGAATACACTCATTAGGTCTACAAAGGAGTGCATCACACTTATGAGTCAAGCAATTTAACCTTACTTAATATCATAATTAATGACAGATCTTGAAAACATGTTTTTTTATTCAATTTCTCCAAGTGTCCCAACATTTCAATTCATAGCCAGTGTGTAGGCCAGTCCTTTGTATATTGTATTTTGTATACTTTTCAGATTCTACTGCCAGCAGATGCTTCAGGTCTCTGTAGGATAAAGAAACTTTTGCCATATTTGCACTCTTGAAACAAATTTTAAAATATCTCTACTGGGATGGAAGACCATGTGTCTTTTTTTGTCACAAAAGGAAACAAAACAACTCAACACATATGGAACTGTACTTGAAATTAAATATTTAATTTTATAGGATAATAAAGAAACTTTTATTTTTGACAGAGCTGTAGAAACAAGTGGAGTGAGTTTGACCATGATATTGGAAAGCAGCTGGGACATCAGAAGAGTCCTACCCCATCAGGACCTTAAAAATGCAATAGCATTATTTCCTTAAGCATCTGAAAACACTTTACACTCGGTGCTTTAAGATATTTTACACAGGTTCAGGAACTGAAGCCACATTCAATTGGGAAGGATCAAAACACATTGTGCTCAAGTCTTCGAAATTCTTCATGCTCCTCAGAAATGAATTTAGTGCAGCATCTGAACGTGACCACCAGATAATTAATAACAGGGATCTAGGAAATTGAGCAGTTCCTCAGAGCAGCAGCAGACTGTGCAATTCAATCTTCTCCCTTGTTGGACATAAAACTGATGAACGGAACCGTGACTTCGATCGCCTTCTGTGTTGCTGCTGTTGCTGGATTGTCCCTGCAGCCTGCAGGCAAAGGGTAGTTTTAATGACTGACATGCTGATCATGGCTGAGAGAGGAAAGGAATTATTAGCCCGTACTGTTTTTCCTCTCCGCAGAGAGCTGCCTGTCCTGTACTTCTCTGTGGACGGGGAGCTGCCTCCTGCTGCTGGCCTGCCAACATCTCCTGCAGTGGCCCCGGCCAGGCTGGGCATGGCAGGAGTTGCCACAGGGCACAGCAGCAGTGAAAGCTGGGCTCTGTGGGCAAAACATGAGATTTATGCACCTGAGGGCCGTATATTATATAGCAAAATGTTTTACCAGGGAGGAGGATTTAATACAGATAACTTTTCTCACTTCCAATATTGCCCTCAGCAGCAATAAAAACCACTGACACCAAATTTAGGAGGGCTTACCAAAATGGAAAAAATTAGCCATGACAAATTATATTGCTTAAATTGCTTACAATTTTTTTTCAAAGTGACTTATCCACTGCAGCACAAAGACCCCTATTCTGGATATTTTTCATCTAATGAAATGCATCACTTGGTTTTAGAGTCTGATATTACTTATCTCCTGTGGGGAAACTAAGGTTGCAATGGTACCCCCATGGTCACATCCACCTAGCCTCCTGAGTACCAAGACACAGCATAAAAACCTCCTCTCACAGGTTTTCTTGCTTGCCAACCCTGAGGACTCTCTGTGAGCTTTGCACCTCTGGCACTCAGGTAGTGCCACTAGGTACTCAGGAACTCCCCAGAGAGTCAGAGGAACACTAAGCTTGTGAACTTGATAAGAATCTCAACCTGTAAAAGATAGACATCTAGGCAATATGATGTGTAAAAATACAAGTAGCACAACTTGGTTCCTGGTGCACAAGACAAAGCAGTGCTGCCCACAAACTCTGTGCCTAGAGGACTCAGCCTGTGCTGCCTCCTGTTTCTAAGAAAAGAACTCTGTGAGCCCAGTTATAAAAAGGATATTTTATAGGTCCCATTTTCTTAATCTCACGGATAAACTGATTTTACTTTTGTCTCTTCTTTATGTTTAATCCAACTTGATTAGAATACACTCAATATCACAAAGAACGTGACACTGCATACACTCAGTGTCTCAAGATTACAGCTGCTCCTTTCAGCATGTGTCAGCTCCAAATGAAAGATAGCAGTTTTTTACAATGTTTTAGTAACGTCAGCAATATCAAATGGCTTTGGAATGGGTTTGATGCTGGAATTATAACAGCTTAGGGATTTACCAGCCCACACTGGCTTAGATGCACACTGTCAGGGCTGCCTGTGAGTGGTTGCTTGTTGGTGGCCAGAGGCTCCTGGATTCAGAAAACAGACATGATCATGTTGTGTTCCAGCTTATACCCATTGCCCCTTATCCTATCTTTCAACACCATTGAGAGGAGCTTGGCTCCATCCCCCTGACACCACCCCTTCACATATTTGTAAACATTAATGAGGTCAGCCCTCAGTCCTCCCCAAGCTAAGGAACCCCAGCTGCCTCAGCCTTTCATCATAAGGGAGATGCTCCACTCCCTTCATCATCTTTCTGGCTCTGCACTGAACTCTTTCCAGCAGCTCCCTGCCCTTCTTGACCTGAGGGGCACAAAACTGCACACAATATGCTCAGTGTGGTCTCATAAGGGCAGACTAGAAGGGCAGGAGAACGTCTCTCGACCTACTGCCCACAGCCCTTCTAATACACCCCAGGATACCATTGGCCTTCTGGGCCATGAGAGCACATTTCTGGCTCATGGTCATATTGCTGCCCACCAAGACCCCCAGGTCCTTTCCCCTACACTACTCTCTAAGAGTTCATTCTGCAACCTGTTCTGGTTCATTCTCACTCTACTCTTGCCGCTGTTGAATTTCATCAGATTTCTCCCCATCCAACCCTCCAGCCTGTCCAGGACTCCTTGAATGGCAGCACAGCCTTCTGGTGTATCAGCCTCTCCCTCTAGTTTAGTATCATCAGCAAACTTGCTGACAGTGCCCTCTGTTCCATCATAAGGTCCTTAATGAATATATTGAACAGTACCAGTCCCAGTACTGACCCCTGAGGGACTCCACTAGACACAGGCCTCTAACTGGACCCTGCCCCATTGATCACCACTGTCTGCCTTCTTCTTTTGAACCAGTTAACAACCCGCCTGACCACCTGATCATCAAGCCCACGTCTCAGTTTTGCTGTGAGGATGCTGTGGGAGATGGTATTAAATGCTTTACTGAAATCAAGATAAACCACATCCACTGTACTACCACCATCAATCCACCTGGTTACATCTTCATAAAAGGCTGTCAGGTTGATTAAACACGACTTCCCCTTGGTAAAGCCATGTTGACTGCTGCTAACAACCCTCTTGTCCTTTAAATGCCTAAAGACAGCACCAAGGACAAGTTGTTCTATCACCTTTCCAGGGATGGAGATGAAGCTGACCCATCTGCAGTTACCCAGCTCCTCCTTCTTATCCTTTTTGAAGACTGGAGTGACATTTGCTCTCCTCCAGTCCTCAGGCACCTTTCCTGTTCTCAGTGATTCACAGAAGATGATGGAGAGTAGTTTAGCAACGACTTCTGCCAGCTGCCTCAGCATCCACAGGTAAGTTTTTAGTGAAGGGCAAATAAAAGTTAGTTTGGCTTAGGTTGTTTCCCTTTCAATCACTTCTCTTTCACATTCGTTACTCCTTATAAAATTCTCAGAGGCCAATCCAGCTCACTTTCCACCCATCAGCAGTTCCTGATCCATTTTTCTCTTCCATTTCCACACTCATCGTTCAGATCTTTCCTCCACTTTCAACAGTTAGCACCTTTCATTTCAGACACTCATATTAAGCTAAAGAAATAAATGTTAATGCAAAACTACAAAACTACATCACGTGCTATAGAAGCAAGTCATGAATGTCTGTTCAGTATTGCAATGTCTGGTGCTGCAGTTTGATATCATTTTAACAGATATATGTGATAAAAAAGGTAGTCAATGGAGCACCCATCGTATTTTTGGCCCTAATTGATAGTATTTGCTTGCAGATATTTCAGAAAGACCATGAATATGTCAAAAAATATCCTTTTGTACTTTGTAAATTACATTGCTCTTTTGGCAAAGTTGAGGCAGGTGTTCTCTGTTGTGCAACAGTGGTAGATGCTATGAAGGGAGAATGCAGTGCAGTTAATCCATCCTTATCTAGCTTTTAGCTTGGTTTCCCCTGATTTAGCTCTCGAAAAAGGTCTAGCCTTTTCAAAATTGTTGGGATACTTCTTTCCTGAGAGAAACATTAAAATGATTGTTGAACGAGAGGTAATGGACTTCTGCTCGAACTGCCCCACGATTGCAGTTTTATCTCTTGTTTTAATTAGCTCTTCCAGAGTTCTGTGTAAAGAAAAAGATTGGTATTGATTAGTGTTTGTAGTGTTTGTTGCATTAGGTTTTTTTTTTAATCAACATGTGTTTGCTGACTGGCTTTCTTTAACCATATGTCTTAACTGAAGAGCTTTTCTTTGGGTGGTACCTTTTCTTTTGCTCACTGATTCTTTTTCATTCCTGAAATTTAAGATAAATTTTTATTGCAGTGAAATAAATGCTTATTTGTCTTGTTCAGGCCACGATAGCATTAAGCACTAAACAGACCCCTGAAGCATTTCTGCAAGGACTTACAGGACAATGATTCGTTTCCCATATCTGCTAAGGCTGTCAGGAAGAGCAGTGATCAGGGTCATCTGTGGGTTTGCATTGATTAAACCTCTCACAGCACTTCTCATTAGATGTGATAAGATATTAATATAATTTGCCACACTCACTTCCATAATTCTTTCTGGAATTTAAAAAAAAACAAAAACCTTTTCCCTTTTAGAAGATTTTACCATTCAGTTTTCATTAACTGTGCCCTTCCTAGGAAAATGGAGCACAACCTTTGTTGCAAATTGCCCTTCCACTCACATTAAGCCCTTTCTTAATCATTTTCAGACCTGGAGGAGGTCTTGTATGATCAAAACCTCATTTGTTGCCTTACACAGCCATAGCAACCATAGTGATACTTTAGTAGAGAAAAGTGACTGAAAGGTGATAGGACAAAGTTTGTTACTTAAAAGTCTCCGAAAAAGTATTCTGGTTCATATGAGACAAGAACATGTATAGCTTTTAAACTAAACTAGTTTCCCAGGCTGAACAAAAATGGAGACTTGGACTGTGTATATTCTCCAGTGAGAACAGCTGTACAGTGTGAGCACCCTGCAATCAGCTCTTTGTTATCAGCCAATTGGTTTGTGCAATTTGTAATTATATTGGTAGGTGATTTACAACTATATGGCCTTTGTGGTTTTAATGTCGTAATACTTATGTGAATCACTCTCAATCACAATCAGGGAAGTAGATCCTCATTTTGTTTATCTGGAAGAGGTAATAAAATGCATAGACTGGCATAGAAACATAACCAGTTTGCCTCTTCCTTTTCATTCCCAGCCAAAGGAATGAAGCATAGTTCAATGATCAGATAAATAATAGTAAACAATTGAATGAAAAGTCTCAGTACACATTTATTTAGCTGTACTAGGGGAGAAGAGAAGGAGTATCAGAAGAGATTGCTGCAAGCTCCTATCTAATGCTTCCAAGTTTCAAGACAATTTATCTCCATAGGTTTTGGGTTTGTGACTAGATCAAGTCCTATATGAGTTGCTATGGATCCAGGACTGTTAAAATTTTTCTGAGGTTGGTTCAAAATTGATTGGTAGGAAAAGAAGTTTAGAAATCTTTTCTTCTCTTGGTAATTCATAACTATTGTCACTGGGAAGGGAAAGAACAAAGATGCTGTTGTGTCTCCCCAGAAGTGTCCAGGGCACTTCAACTAGAAGTTAACTTGATCTGCAGGGTGTTATGTGGTACAAGCATCTCATCTTTTGTAGATATTGGTACCTGAACTATCAAGCAGAACATCTCATTTGGTTCATGTGAGTTTAAGGTCATCTTTTCAGGGGACTACATGCATCTAAATAGTCTAGGAGTTTTTCTGGGACATTTCAGTGTAACCTACTCTTTGAGTTTTTTAAGGAAAATTAAAACAGACTAGCTGTCAACCAGTGTGCACTTCTGGAAGATTGTAGCCTAGTTAAAAGTGTAAATCTACCCTAAAAATGGTTTAAGTGTACATCGGTTATAGTAAACACAGTTGGTCTGAGGATATGATACAAACTACACATATTCTGAACAGACCTAATGAAACCATGCTGAATTCTACAGTAGTTCTTGTCTACAGGAAAGCTCTTTCTACAAGGGAAAGGAAGGAAGGAATACCTGATGTTCCTGAGCATCCTTTAGGTCTGCACACTTGCCTCGGCTAAATGTCTCTTGAGGCCAACAAAGTCCATGAGTCCATACCATGCCACTGCCTGAGCTCCCCTTGAGGTCAAAGAACATAGAAGTGAAAAATATTTTGATCCTATAATGAAAGCATGCATCTATGTATAAAATTACAAAAATTATCATTTCTATATGTTTCCTTTATTTCTACTGTTAGCATAGATGTTTTACATCTGCTGTATATTTGTTTGCCATAATATATCTCTACTAAGAATTAGCTTCATGTCACTAATGTTACTGGAGAAGGTACTTTCAGTCCACTCAGTTCTTCTCCTTCTAGAGAAGCTAGATGCACCTCCATCAGTATAGGAATCTGTTCTTTTTAGCAACAGAAAAAGAAGTATCTGGGTACAATGTAAAATGTGAATCCTACATCTCCACATGTAAAGGGAAGGTCCAAATGTTTTTCTCACTGTTTTAACATTTGAGGATTCTTGTCATTACGAGTTGATATTCTCAGGTTCAGATCTAGATAGCCATCCTGTGAAATGCACCGTGCACCAGGAGCTAAGCTGTATACAGGAAGAATGAGGTAGTGTTTTCATAGCTTCCCATGGGACAAAGAGTGACATTCCTATGAAATGGACTGGTCTTTTTCTAGTGAAAGTCTCCAAAGTGACTTTGAGAACCTCACTCCAAACAGCACAAGTACATGCATCACCTGCCAAAGAAACTCCAGTTATTGAATGACCCATTTAATTGCTACCCACTTATCCAATGATGTAAAACAAGTCTGTGTGAATTCATATTTTGGCTCTGTTGGAGCAGAGAATGTAATCATACTATAAATACTTTCCCAGCTGCAAATGATGTAAATGCTAATTTCTTAGGCAGCCTAGAAGGAAATCATTTTGGTTTCTAGTGAATATCAGCCTTGTCAATTTTTCAGGGATAGAGAAGCTATTCTGCTAGTCAGGAAATTCCTTCAAAATCACCTGCAAGCACAATAAAAACATTAAGTTAGAGACCTTACAAATAATTTCTTCCAGTATGTCACAGAATCTTAAGGGTTGCAAGGGGCCTCAACAGATCACCTAGTCCAAATCCCCTGTCAGAGTAGGACCACCTAGAGTAGGTCACACAGGAACTCATCCAGGTGGGTTTTGAATGTCTCTAGAGAAGAAGACTCCACAACCCATCTGGGCAGCCTGTTCCAGTGCTCCCTCACCGTCATGGTGAAGAAGTTTTTCCTTATGTTTCTTTGGAACCTTGACTCTTCTCATCTACCCTTTTGTTATTTGACTTCATGCCCAGTACAGAAACAGGCACAATGGCAGCCAGTGCCTCATGTGCTGTTTAGTGACTTTTCTCTCACTGATATGGATGGAGGTGTAACAGAGCCATTGCTACCGGTGTCTGAAGGGGGACTGGAACACTGGTGCGTGCAGAACACACCACTCTTTCAGACCTTTCACTCCTCACACCATATCATTGAATCCAGCTTCTAGCACTTTGAACCATCACTTACACAAATTTAGGAAAATCAGGGTGGGATTTACTGCTTCACACTAGATGCTGCAAGTGCAAGACCAGAGAGAACGTGGACACCTTTCCTGAATGCTGCCTAGCAGTGATGCAGAGAGACAGACAGAGCTCTACCAGCTAAGAAGCTGCAGTTAAAATAGACACTGAGCATTTAGCTGTGGCCATTATCTCCAGCCCCTCTGCTGTTACGAGGCCAGACCATTCATTGATATTTTCCAAGTATTTCACCCTGCTTCATTACAGTGCTGGACTGGAAATGATCTCTTGAGATGTTCTCCCCAGTTGCTTTCTGCAGAGGCAGTGTAAGATTGTTCCCTTTATTGCCATCTGTAACCTGCCTATGCTCTGTGTCAGACTACAAACTGATTATAGGTGTCAAATATGTTTTCAGATTGGCAAAAGAAGACATTTAAAAATTAACAATGAGTATTTCTTTTTTTCCCAGTCCTTTTTGCAGGGATACAGACTGGCATATTTCTAAGTTTCTGTCTGCTGCACCAAACACAACATAGCATCTTTACAAGTCAGCTATTTAAATTAGCCCCAGTGAGACTCTCTATGCCTTATTTGACAGCAGAGTCACAAAGTGTTGTTCTGAAAAAACACAGCAGAAGTTTTCTCTATTGGAGAACATCAAAATACTGTTTGAGGAGTTTCAGAGGATATCTTTGCTCCAGTGAAAGCCAAATTAAAAGTGTGATTTGTTCTTGTTTCAGGACATATTTCCTCTTCTCTCACCCTTCTTTTCATTGCTGTATTTACAGCCTGAGAAGCTGAAATTCTCAATTTTTAACACATCTTGCCAAAAAATATGTGTAAGCTCATCAACCCTACTTCACTGCTTTATGGCCATGTAGGGTCAATCTAGGCCTAAGAGATGAGTCTAAGCATCCAGCCCATATATATTTTTATATCTTCATTGCTTTCTTCATGTAGGGCTGACAATCAGACACACATCAGCTGTGGTCTTCCTCACAAACACTATCTGTGACTATATCCATCAAGGGAGAAGCAGCTCAGCCTCTCCTTCTTTGACAGTCAGGCTCGGATCCTCTTCTCTTCTGCTCTGCTCAGAGTAGAGCCTTGTGTCAGTGTAATGGACCCTGGGGTTGCCGTCTATAGCATGAGCTGCAAACATCGTTCTCCTGAGCTCTCATCTCCTGATTGCTCCAGGGCTGAGAGATCACTGGTCAGTGCTATCAAGGTCTGTTACAAGTGCGGTTAATACTTTGCGCCTGTATTTCTCCCCTTCTTTGGGCATTTCCTTTGCTGTATTCCATACTTTTTTTTCCTCACCTCTCCCTACATTTCAGAAATTGAAAGAGACATTTGGGAGGTCTTAAGTTTTTATAATTAAAAGACATAACTTCCTCTTTCCATAATGCAAGGACATGCCAGCTCTGCTTGTGCTTCATCAAAGACCAGTTCATTTCTATTTTTCTGTACTGACTGCGTTGCTCAGTGCTAAATTTATAATTCTCGGTTCTGGTATCTGAGTACATTATTGAACACCTTCAACAGAGAGCTTGAAATACTGTCTGAAAGTGTGTAACTTTGTAAAATGATATATATACTTATCTTCTCGGCCTCAATCTCTGCTTGTTCAGCTGCCTGCCATGCCAGGGTTGGAGGCAGAGGTAGAAGAAAATGTTTGACTTGCAGTAGTAGATAGATCTACGTTTTTTATGCCAGTAGTAAGGATGATCTCCAAATCACAGAATCACAGAATGGTAGGCGTTGGAAGGGACCTTTTGAGATCATCTAGTCCAACCCCTCTGCAAAAGCAGATTCACCCAGATCGGGTCATACAGGAATACATCCAGGAGGCTCTTGAAAATCTCCAAGGAAGGAGACTCCACAACCTCCCTGGGCACCCTGTGCCAGTATGATGATGTTGTCTTGGAAAGCAGATGTCTTTGGCAAGTGATCAAAGCTCACTCATATAATGTATAGTTTCACAAGTTTTGTTGGAGTAAAAGCTTTCTCCCTCGTGTTTCTAGCTCAACTGGCATAGCAACCCATTCCAAGTTTTTTGTAGTTATTTGCAGTATTAGCACTGGACAACATAGCAGTGTTGTAATTGCATCTCAATTCCAAGTGAATGTGGAGCTCAGCGATGCCAATATTGCAGTGATATATGGGATGGTACCATTGTTTCCTCACAGTCTGGCCTTATCTTGCTTCATCCAGCCCTGTTTACACGTTTAGAACTTCTCTTTCCATGAGATGGGTCAGACCAAGCTCCCTGTGTGACTTTTTGGCTTCCAGAGTAAGGAGGTGGGAAGAAAAGGTGGCGGTGAACTGTACTACTGGCCACCCTCAAGGCTATCTCTGCTTGTCTGTTGTTATCCAAAGCAGATAAAGCCAGCACCAGCAGGATGACACCTCCACAGCACTGTGCTGACATTCCTTACAAGTAGGGTGTAGAGCTCATTACTTCGAGTGGTTTTGTCCTGTTGAGGACAAGAAATATTTACAGAACATTGATTTTCTTCATGTTATCAATAGCTCAGCAAGGGTAGAACTGAGAGCAGAATTCAGCTTCTCATAGAATCATAGAATGGTAGGGGTTGGAAGGGACCTTTAGAGATCATCTAGTCCAACCCCCCTGAAGAAGCAGGTTCACCTAGATCAGGTCACGTAAAAACATGTACAGGTGGGTCTTGAAGACCTCCAAGGAAGGAGACTCTACAACCCCTCTGGGCAGCCTGTGCCACTGCTCCGTCACCCTCATAGTAAAACAGTTTTTTCTTATATTTAAGTGGAACTTTTTGTGTTCCAGCTTCATCCCATTACCCCTTGTCCTGTTGCTAGCTACTGTAGAAAAAAGGGATGTCCCAGCCTCCCGACACCAATCCTTTATGTATTTATAAATGTTAATAAGATCTCCCCTCAATCTCCTCTTCTCCAGACTAAGCAGCCCCAGTTCCCGCAGCTTTTCCTCATATGAAAGATGTTCCAGTCCCCTGATCATCTTGGTGGCCCTGCGCTGGACTCTCTCCAGAAGTTCCCTGTCCCTCTTGAGCTGAGGAGCCCAGAACTGGACAGAGGACTCCAGATGAGGCCTCATCAGGGCAGAGTAGGGGGTGAGCTCCCTTGACCTGCTGGCCACATTCTTCTTGATGCATCCCAGGATGCCATTGGCCTTCTTGGCCATGAGGGCACATTGCTGGCTCATGTTTAGTTTATTGTCAATCAGCACTCCCAGGTCTCTCTCTGCAGATCGATCACCAGCCTGTACTGGTGAGTGGGGTTGTTCCTCCACAGATCCAGGACTCTGCACTTGTTCTTGTTGAACCTCATGACGTTTTTCTCTGCCCAACTCTCAAGCCGGTCTTGATCCCGCTGAAAGGCAGCACAGCCTCTGGGGAATCAGCCAGTCCTCCCAGTTTGGTGGCATCAGCAAACTTGCTGAGGGTACACTCTGTCCCCTCATCCAGGTCAATGAAGATGTTGAACAAGACTGGCCCTGGAATTGATCCCTGTGGAACTCCACTGGCCACAGGCCTCCAACTCGACTCTGTGCCATTGATCACCACTCTCTGGGCTCTGTCATTCAGCCAGCTCTCGATCCACCTCATTGTCCACTCATCCAAGCCGCACTTCCTAAGCTTTCTGATGAGGATGTTATGGGAGACAGTGTCAAAAGCCTTACTGAAGTCAAGGTAGATGACATCTGCTGCTCTCTCCTCATCTAGCCAGCCAGTTATGCACTCATAGAAGGCTATCAGGTTGGTCAAGCAGGATTTCCCCTTGGTGAATCCATGTTGACTCCCCCTGATAACCATCTTTTTCTCCATATGTTCAGTGATAAAATTCAGGATGAGTTATTCCATCACCTTTCCAGGGATGGAGGTGAGACTGACCGGCCTGTAGTTTCCTTTTGCAGGAAGGTCATCCTTCCTACCCTTTTTGAAGACTGGAGTGGCGTTGGCCTTTCTCTAGTCCTCAGGCACCTGTCCAGTGCAATGAACATTTCTTATTACACAGTAATAAAACACAGTAGGTAAAACTTTCTACTTTGGTCATGGGATATACAGTACCTGTCTGGGAGACATTTGCAGACAAAATATACAAGCTGACACACAGTTATGAGTTTAGTTGATGGTGGTGATATTTGGTTTGACTTGCTTTAATTTTTGGTCTTACTTAAGACAAATCTGGGAAAAAATTGGACTGTGTGAGCAAGATTATGTAATCTTGTGGATTAGATCCACTTTGATAGACAGAAAATTTACAAAGACATATCTAAAGATGAAGTGAATAACTCTCCAAATCTGAAGCTTCTCCTAGCTTAGGATAGAGAACACAACACTGTCGCAGTACACGTGAGAAGCTGGTATCTAACAGGGAAGAGCTGTACTCATAAAAAATAGAAACTGTATATGAGAAGTGAGCAAGGATGTGTAACTAATTGAATAGCCCATGTTGGTGGTCAGGATCTGTAATCTGGAAGATGTAGATGCAAATCCCTATTTTCATTTTAGACAAAGCAGCATTCAGAACCTTGATTATTCCTACTGATTGAGATAAACTGACACTTGTCTTTCACTGACAAAAAACACTTTCCTAGACCTTTGCTGAAGCCAACATGTTCTTTCAGCAGGATGGTTTCTATAAAAAGAAAGTATAATGGTAAAAAAAAAAAAATCTATGTAAACTCAAAAGTAATCTTCATTGGCTTTGCTTGTAGGAATATTCTGTAAGATTTTGTTTATAAAAATGTTATGAAAGAATATTTGCCTTGCCTTGCACCCTGACACAGGAGGTATCACACTGTTGTTTCACCTCTCTTCTCCTCCTGCAAACGCAGTCTATGTGATGCCATAGGTTACTTCATTAAAATCTCTTGCAGGTAACACAAGATCATTGAAAATTTGAGTCCGCAGACAATACTCCTGGATATCACAGAACACCACAAGCCTGTGACACAGTAGAAATCTATTCATCAGGGTAGAATTTGAACTCCATAAAAGCATTAATCATATGAGCACAGTAAAATTGGGTAGTCAGCAGCAGCATGAAAGTATTTGGCAACACTATCACAAACAACAAAACACAAGCATTCTAAATCAGTGAGTAAGGTATGAATTAAGATATGTATGGTGGATTTTGAGAAGCTCCCAAGTCATAGAAGTTTCATGATAAAGAACTACATAAGCATAAGAGACCATGAATAGGCAGGATGTCCTGCTAAATACAAGAGAAGGGTGAAGACAAATGTTATTGGGAGCAGATGAGATCCATTTTGGGATGAAAGAATAAACAACAGGAAATGAAAGCAGAGCAACATGGGGCAGAAATAAGTTATCTCTTTTCTCACCAAGAAGCTCTTGAGCTTGAACACTTCAACTGCCATAATTTGTCCTCATAGCCAAGGCCACCGAGGACAGCAGCCAGCAGCACTCGCTGGTTTGTGCCCCCACAGGCAGCTGTGGATACCAGCTGGAAGACTGCCAGTGTAGGGGAAAACAGTGAGGTATGGGCATGGACCAGTAGCAGTAGGTGAGTTGTTAATGAATGCATGAAGTCTTGTAGAGCTTAAAAAGTGGCCTGGTGTGTCTCTTTTCTAAACAATCCAGTTACTGCCACTCCCAGTCCCCTGATGGACAGATATATATTCCTACATATGTACAAATACAGAGAAAGTTATTCATTTGCATCAATCTATTAAAAAATCTCATCTTCTTCCAGTTAAACTTAAAAATACATAGACAAAAGTGTTGATTATTTTATAGATACTCTGTAAAAATAATTTTTAAAAAAGCTTCGCATACTTTGTTTTCTATTTCTGTGTTTTATTAACAAAGTTGTACTTCATGCTCTCTCAGGAGGTTTTAAGTGGAAGTTTAACATGGTATTTTTTTAATGTTTTACTGAAAGTTTGAAAGATTGGGCTGCATCCAGAGAGTAAATTAAACCGTGGCCTGGCAGCCAAATCTGGTACATGGTCTTGAAAAAAGGATTAAAATGTTGATACCTGAAGCCAAAAGAAAAAAATATATATACAAGAGGAATTTTTTTCTGTTTAGTTTTAATCAAATACATTTCATCAAACTGCTGATTGTAAGGCAGAGATTGCATTTGAGTTTTGATGTAAAAATAATTGGTTGTATTTTTTAGTTAAATGCCTCCTAGCTGCATGTCTCCTAGAAAAACAACACCTAAGATTTGTCTTGACCGGACTGCAAAGTATTACATGAAATTTGCATGTGCTTCCTGATTTCATGTTAAGGGACTCTCTTTTTTCTAAATAAGCCTTTTAATTTCTTCACCTAGGACACTTAAAGGAGCAGCTTTTATCCTTATTGAGATTTAGCAGTCTCTTGTGATCTTGTCATACAAAACAACTCCTGAAATTAAAAAAAAAATAGTCAATTAATGGTAATGCAAACTAATGAGAAAATTCATAAGTTAAATCAAAATAGTGCATAAGGAAAGTGAATTTTTACTGGCAGTTACGTACACAATTTCTGGTAAATATGGATTCCTTGGTAGGCATTGTTAATTAGAGAGGATAATATTAGAAAGTGGGAGGAAATTGATAGAAATTACCCTGAACTTCATTTTATATCCCATTCTTACTTTTTATCTTGTAATTGCAAAATTATATGGGAAATAGAGACCTTCATTCATGTTGCCTAATTTTTCTCACTTAGCTGAGCCATCAGACTTCAGTGAACTGTGAGCTGCTAAAATTAACTACTGGAAAGTAATGCAAGCATTTCATCTAGAGTTGTTTCTGCAGGTAACTCAGTGCTATGTGGGCTGGCATCATCATTGAAGAATGCTTCTCTGTGCCTCTTCTCTGCAGAAGGAGAAAGTGGCTGAACGTGAGACCCTTAATTCAAGCACCACTGTGGGATACCTAAATATATGGAGGATTAATCTGGACCTAACATCCAGAGAACAGTCAAATAGAAACACTAGGTTGTTCAGGAGCTGAACTCAGATCTCCCAATGGACACAAGTAAAAAGGACTTCTGTGACACCTCTCCTCTGCGCTGATTTTTGCAGCAAGGATTGTGGGTCAAGGTCATCATCTGGAGATCTGAACAGGCTGGATAGATAGGTTGAGGCCAGTTGCATGAAGTTTAACAGGGCCAAATGCTGAGTCCTGCACTTGGGCCACAATAATCCCATGCAGCACTACAGGCTTGGGAGAGAGTGGCTTGAAAACGCTCTCAAATGAAAAGGACCTCAGGGTGTTAATCAACAGCCGGCTGAACATAGGCCAGCAGTGTGCCTGGGTGGCAAAGAAGGCCAATGGCATCCTGGCCTGTATCAGAAATAGTGTAACCAGCAGGAACAAGGAGGTGATTATCCCCCTGTACTCAGTGCTGGTGAGGCTGCTTCTCAAATACTGTGTTCAGTTTTGGGCTGCTCATAACAAGAAGGACATTGAGATGCTGGAGCTTGTCCAGAGATGAACAACAAAGCTGGTGAAAGGTCTAGAGAACAGGTCTGATAAGGAGCAGATGAAGGAGTTGGGGATGTTTAGCCTCGAGAAGGTTGAGAGGAGACCTTATTACTCTCCACAACTGGCTAAAGGGGAGTTGTAGTGGGATAGGGGTCTCTTCTCTCCGGTAATGAATGATATAACACAAGGAAATAGATTAAAGTTGCATCAAGGCAGGTTTAGATTGGACATTGGGAAGAAATTTTTCACCAAGAGGGTTGTTAAACATTGGAATAGGCTGCCTGGGGAGGTGGTGGAGTCACCATTCCTAGAGATATTTAAAAGAGGCATAGTTCTGGTGCTGAGGGACATCATTTAGTGATAGGCTTGGCAGTGTTAGGCTAGTTATTGGACTTGATCTTAAAGGTCTTTTCCAACTGTAATGATTCTGTGATATGATTATACTTAAGGTCAACACCAGGGAGAGAAACAATACTTTCTTCTGGTGGATGTCTGCTTCCCCATGAGTTGCAATATTCTTGGATTTACAACTTCCAGCAGTATATTTTTAGTCTCTGTGTTTACTTTTTTGGTTTTAATACTTTAATAGCTTTGCCTCTCACATTGAAGAATAATACTTTTAAGTGGTAAAAATCAGTTTGAGATCTCTCTCTTACCTCTTTCTCATCTGTATTGACAAATTTACCGCCTGATTTCCGCTTCTACTTTTTTTTCATGTCAATGAGAGGGACAAATTAACAAGCTTTTAAAAAATTCATTTTTAAATTTTTCCTGGAGATGAAGTTATTTTTTCCCTAAGAATATTTACTGAGTCAATCTCTCATTACATACTGTTCAGTTTGTTTTACTCATTTGATCACATGCATTTATTCCACTTTTTGTGCTCCTGTACATTTTAAGGATCAGGTTAGTATCTGGTGCAACACTAGTGCTATATCACTTTCAAGCTTCTTAATGTGTTCAAACCACAATAAAATCAAAAAGAGTTGTTACCAAACAGTATGATTAGCTACATTAACCTTTGTGTGCATTAAAACCTGAGAAAAAATTGTGTTTGTTTTATTTATAGTAATATATATTTGACAACATAACAACATAAAAAAAAATCCCAATACATCCTCTGTGCTCAAGATTTTCCAGGCATCAGAAAGCGTGTTAATTAGGCACATGTAAATATTTTAATATTTGAAAAAATTAAAACTAAACAAAAAAGTAAAACCAACAAAAATGTAATAGGTGTCTGGAAGATCTCGGGTTGTAACGTGAGAGGTGGAAGGTACAGAAGAGGTGGGCACAGGGTGGAGTGAGACGAGGTGCTGCTGGTAGCAGATATAAGCACATGGTGTAAACAAGGGATTGGAATAAAGTATCATCAATGCTGAGTGTGTGGTGATCCTTGTCCCCTCAGCGGGGGGCTGAGTAATCCATGTGGGCGGCCTGGCAGTGTTGCCGGTGGTGGCAACACAAAAACACTTTCACAATTCTGCATTTTGTAGATCGTGATATGGATGACTTTGTTATTATGTGCTACATTTCCCATTGTTGCTTTTTCTGTTGAGGATACAGTGTATTCGTCAGATGAGGTTCATTTGTCTGTCTAGAGTGTCAAGTATTTTATAACATCACCTATTCTTTTGAAAGCATCTGATCTTTGCTAGCCTTAAGGAAGTGTACTATTAGCAATAGTGCTCAGTGGTAACATGTACCACGTGACCTTCGCCTTGCAATCATAACTTCCTTTAAAAACTTTTACTATGACTGCAGCAGGAAAGAAAATCAAACAGACTAAGTAATGAAGCAGAGAATACCTCTTTAAATATGCTTGGAGTAGCACTAAGCAAAAGAACAATGAAAGTGCTCCAGGAAATTTTAAGTAAAAGGGATGTTTCTCTCAAGATTATGTAGTCTTCAGCTCTGAAACTTAAGCACAGTGAATAACGGCACCGAACAAAAATACCACAAGTCTCCACCACAGAGGTGAGGTTCCAGGAATTCTTTCTACTAATGGCTTGCTTATCAAGAGTAATAAGCAGAATTTCCTTTAAAATATATGATTATTTATACTCTTGATACCCGGCTTTGTTTTCTTGTGGAAGGTTTTTTAAATTTCACAGAGCTATGCTGTGAATGAAGTGTTAGCTCATATTTATTCTGTCCAAAACAGAGAATGTCACAATTCAAGATCCATACGAAGATTTTTTTTATGCTTCAAAAAATCATATGATGATATCATAGAATCATAGAATCATAGAATGGTAGGGGTTGGAAGGGACCTTTAGAGATCTTCATTATTGCTGTGTTCTTGCCAATGGTGATGTCTTTGGCCATCATCTACTCCTGCTCTTTCAGTCTGCATGTTTTTCGACAGATAATGAGTTTCTCACTCCTGTTCCAGAAGCCTCATTAAATCAGGAAGAATGAACAAGTGAACATCAAACCTGTTAGAGACACCTGCTCTTGGTACTCACAGCAGCTAAGGTCCAGGAGCTGCTCTCAGAGACTTCAGCCCACAGCAGACCTGCTGGCCACTGGAAGTGTGGGAGCATCTCCAACACCTCCTCACAGAGACACCAGGTTCCACTGCATCTGAACGCACTGCCACTGCCCCAGTGCCACTGTGCAACTGACACAGCAGCAGAGGCTACTTTTCTTTCTTGGTTACCTACTGGAAATAAGCAGGAAGGTGCACAAAGACCACAAGTCCTTTATTTCAGAAGAAATTACAACAGGGCACAGGATTCTAGATCCTGTGTCCTGACATAAGGGCAACTGGCAGCAGAGAAGTTGTCCTGGTTTTGGTGTGCAACTGAACACAGCTGAAAGCGGTGTCAAAGCACATGGCACTTCACAGGGCAGGTTACAAGGGATCCATTACATGGTATTATATATTTTGCCGCTAAGAAGAAGAACTGACAACACCCAGCTGCTGCTACAATTGTCTGTGTAGTGTAGAGTTTTCTTTGGATATAATAATTTGCTGTACCATTTTATTTAAATGCATGAAATCTGGATTGTTGGTAACAACTTTGTAAATATCTTGCAGGGAGAAGCAGCAGATTCTCCGTAAAGATTAATGCTGAGACTAACCTTATTTCACTGCTTTAAATGACTGCCAACAGGGACGATGAGAAGAAATAGATTGATTGAAACAGCTTGCTGTTAAATCTTAGTGTATTCTGAAGAAGTTTGTTGGATTTTTTGTTTGAAATTGTCTTTAACCTTTTTTTCCTTCTTCATTTAAGACATCTGTGAAATTTTATTTACACTACTAATACTGGGATGAGTGGAACTGATTTTCTGACCAGGGGGTTTTCACCTGACTGCAGAATTAAGCTTGTACTTGCTAGAAATCAATATAAATGTTGAATTTAAAGCTTTTTTTCATTAGTATCTTCCTCTCTGCGTACACGAATACTGAAAAGGTCATGCTCATTCCAAACAGAGTCAACTGGAAGTTTGCTCTTGCTCTAGATTGGACCTAACATTCTGGCCATGTAAGAGATTTGTATGTAGCTTGAGTTAAAATACTGTTTTCTTCTCAGATTCAGTTGTTTTTTCTATCCATGATGAGAAACAGCTTTGCTAGCCTGGTATGCAAAGGTGTCCAGAAAAGATCTGTCTTTGGAAGCAAAGTCTATCAAGGCCCCGGTGGTGCTTTAGACCTGGCTGGGTGCCTGGTGTCAACCAAGTCACAATATCCTTCCCCTCCTAAAGTGGACAGGGGAGAGAGAAATATAACAACAGCTTTGTGAGTCGAGATAACGAAGGGGAGATCACCCAACAATTAGTACCACGGGCAAAACAGACTAAACTTCTGGAGAAAAAAGTTTGATTTATTAGTAAATTATAAGAACAGGGAGATGAGAAATAAAACTGAACCTTAAAACACCTTTCCCCACCCATCTCTCTTCCCAGGGCTCCCCTTCCTTCTCCCCCAGCGGCACAGGGGATGGGGGATGGGAATTGCAGTCAGTCAGATGGACTTTGCCACTGATTCTTCTCGGGGGAGGCCTCCTCACACTTCCCACTGCTACACTGTGGGGTCCTTCCCATGGGAGACTGTCCCTCATGAGTTTATCCAGAGTGAGTACTTCCCATAGGTTACAGTTTGCAAACTGCTTGAGCCTGAGTCCCTCACAGGACCAAAGTCCTGATACCAAACCTGCTCTGGCATGTGCTCCTCTCTCCCACAGGCTCCTAGATCCTGCCAGGAACTTGTTCCGCTGTGAGGTTCCCATGGAGTCAAAGTCTCCTTCAGGCATCCACCCACTCCAGCACGGGGTCCTCTACAGGCTGTGAGTGGATCTCTGCTTCCCAGTGGCCTCCATGGACTGCAGGGACACAGCTGCCTCACAATGGTCCTCACCACAGGTCACAGGGGAGTCTTTCTTTCAGGGCCTAAGCTCCCTCCTCCCCCTCCTTCTCTACTGACCTTGGTGTCTGTAGAGATGTTTTTGTGTTCTCACTCCCTGTTGCTGCTGCAGTTTAGCAACTGGGCAACTTCTTCCCCCTCTCAAATGTGTTTTTCACAGATATGTTACCTCTGTCACTAGTTGGCCAGGCCTGGGTTAGGTGCAGGGTCCATCTTAGAATAAACTGGCATTGGCCCTATCAGCTACAGGGAAAGCTTCTGGCAGCTCTTTGTTTAGAGAAGCCACCCCTGAAGCTCCCCCAAACTATGAGAAACCTGGCCCAGGTAAAACCACTACAGCCCCTCATAATTGTGAATGGATCCCTTGGATAGTATCCAACTTGCAGCCCCTGGAGGAGATTTGATCAAACAGCTCATATTCTGTCTTCTTAGAAAACTGATTGTTTAAACATCTGAAATCAGATCATATTTGTTTCAAAATCTTGGACTTTGAACATAATGTTGTGGATATTTATTACTGTGTTGGTTTTATTTGAAGATTGTTGTTGTTGTTGTTGGAGTTCATACAACTAGAACCAGCAAGAGTTAGATCTCAGAAACACACACCACAATACTGCATAATGGACGTCTAAGCCAAGCACTTGTGATTCTTTGTATCTTCAAGACTAAATAGATGCTGGAATTTCAAAATTAATTGGGTGAAGAAGAGGGAACATTTACAGTTACAAGAATTTTACCATACATTCAGAAAGAAGAGTTGACTTCCACTAAAAAAAATGAGAAAATACTTCCTAGTATCTTATGTAAAGTGCTCCAAAATTTTATCATACATCCAGAAAGAACAGTTAACTTTCTCTACAGAATGGAGAAAATATCCCCTCTTATCTCATGCAAAGTGCTGTGAGATCTACTGGTGCACAACAGTCACACACTCTATCACTGTTGCTGGTAATTATTTTCCTTATTTTTCCTAATGGCAAAAACTTTTGTGAACTCTAATATCTTTAACAATTTTACTCTTATCTCAGTCTTCTAAGGAAGAAAAAAATCATTGATCACATGCAACAAGTAGAGAAAAAAAAAAGCGAATGAACTCAGGGAAAAACTTTCACAATGACTAAATTTAAGCACCTGTGCTAGGTAGGTAAGGTAAGGTAAGGTAAGTGTTGATGACATAACAGGAATGTTACATTCTGTGATGTTCATGGGTAATTAAACTTTACTGTCTTCTACCGTAGCTGTATCTCAAAATACCAGGGCTGCATTCCTTATTTTTCTGGTTGACAGAGGCTGTTGAAATACCTGACACATTTCCCTTGTGAAAGACTCATTGTGCAGCTTACCAACAGCATGGTTTCCGTCACTTCCCTCTGAAGTGTCTGGAATGGTGTATTGACAGGGACATGATGCTGGATCAAATACCAGCCTGATCTGATGTGACAGTTCCTGTATTTTGTCTTGTCTTGCTAATGATCTCTATTATATAACTGGGAAAGTATTCTTTAAACTAGGGCTTGTAGCATCCAAGGTCAGCTTCAACAGGGTGAAGAAAGCAAGTACAGCGTTTTTCAATGAGGGATTTCAGAATGTAGCAAGGACAGTGTGACCAAATTACTGTTGACACACTATCCTAAAAATGCACTGAAATATCATGATCCATCACTCCTGAAGACACCGTCACGTTGAAGATGTTTTTGTCATGCACATCTGACTCAGTCAAGTCAGATTATATGGCTGATTGCTGAGTGTTGCTTATCTCCTTGTGACTTCTTAAGAAAAGCTTCTGAGGATACTAACAGGTCATTTGATTAGACTCTGTTACATAAGATTAGAGGTAGTTATGGGGCATACCTTCCGCTTGCTGCTCTACAGCAGCAGCAGGTCTGTGATGATTTAATGTTACATAAAGTTTACTGCATGAATATTTATGAAGGGCAGGTTTGCAGTGAAAGTGTCGTATCTGCATTCTAATCTTCAGTGGTTTCTCCGTTTTTGAGTCCCTTTGCCTTAGATTTCTTATGGCAACTAATTAGGAGAGAGACAATGAGAGGTTAGGAGCACCTCTCTGGTTGACATTTGGGCTTTATTTGTGTTTACTATTAGTTGCTTTAAATCAATTTGCAATGAGGCTTTGAAAATACAACAAAATTCACTGAGATACACAAAGAAGCTCATTTACATTTGTTATAACAATCTTAGCACACATTATTAAATTTGGGATTTAATTGGCTTGTCATACATCCTTAGAAAAAGGAAAAGAACAAACAGTAATCTTTTATTTAAAACAGGCTTGTCAGTGACTCTGCCCCATCAAAAGTAGCAGTAAACTGTCATTTAAAAAAATTCCACTTTTAAAATGAGTCATGGTGCGTCTTCATTACTAAATCTTTTCTAGAGGTAAAAAATCAGATTTAACAAAACGCAAAATGTTATAAATATTACTATGTTTCCTTATTTTAAAAAAATGCCTAAATATTGTTTTTAATATTCCTTAAATGTGAAGTCATTTCATTTTTTTTTAACTGAAAGCACCATTATGTCAAATAACTTTCAGTTTACTTTTATATAGGTACATGATTTGAGAATTTTAAACTTTTGAATTGCAACTCAATCTTTTTTTTAAAAAAAAATTCTAGGGAAAAAAAACCAAATTGTAAAAGCAATAATTCTGATTCTGGCAAAAGATTTCAAAGGTGCAAAAATATCTTAGTCATAAATAAGCTTTATGTTACCTGTAACAGATGGGCTTCATGTTTAGATGGCTGGAAGTTTTCTGCACAACATGTTTACCAGTAGATTTACTTTATACTCAAGAGGCAGCTTTACATGAAACCTTAACATCTCAGTCTTTAATCTAATAAGAAGAAACAAATGAAGCACAAAAGAAACCAGTCATAAAAAAAGCTGGTCTATTAAAAGAAAACAGTATTTTAGGATATCAGTTTCAACTGTTTACTGAGCATTTATTTGTGCATGAATTGTATTTGTGTTCAGGGGACACAGCTGTACATTATCATGACAGTGACCTGACAAGATGACACCTATTTCATTCTGTGGAAAATTGACCAGCACTATGTTAGAAAGTAGTTACCAGCAATTTTCATATACAAAATCAGATTGAACAGCAGAAATTGTTCATTTAATTCTGAGTATTTATTTTAATCCAATTGTAGTTTCTCTTGGTGATTACATTGAACATTGCACTATGCACCCAGGTTTTCTACTTTGGGGAAAACCTCAATGTAACCAGATACAGAGTATTTCTATACTCTGTGAAAGACCTTATGTGCTACACAGAAACATAAAAAGATCTGGGTTGGAAAGGATCTTTCAAGATATCTAGTTCAAACCCCTGTTGTGCACAGTGACATCTGTCACTATATTAGGCTGCTCAAAGTACCTTTCAATTTGACCTCAGACACTGCCAGAGATGGGGCATCCACAGTTTCTCCATCCAACCTGTTCCAATGTCTCACCATCCTTATAACAAATATTTTCTTCTTTATATCCAACCTACATCTAAAAGCATTGACCTTTGTCCTGTCACTACAGGACTTGGTAAAAAGTGTCCACCTTTCTTATAAGACTGTTTTATATCTTGAAGGTGTCCTGGAAGCTTTCTTTATTTTCTCCAGGTTGAACAACATCTGCCTGATCAGACTAACAAGAGAGGTGTTCCATCCCTCTAACAATTTTTGTAGCCTCCTCTGGACCCGCTCCAATAGATCTGTGTCTTTCTTGTACTGAGGACCCCAGAGCTGGATGTAGCACTGCAGGATGGTATCACCAGGGTGGAGTTTAGAGGGAGAATTACCTCTCTTAACCTTGCACACTGCTTTTTATCAAAATCACATAGTCCATTTAATATTCACAGTGAGAGAAAATAGTTTCTTCAGAAGCATTAACATTGTTTTTACTCTAAGTGACATGAGATTAATTTAAAAAAAAAAAAAAAAAAACAAAAAAAAGCTTCCCATAGGAAAATACTGAACAGAACTGTAATGTTCCTCATGAATGAGATGGGGAAGGTGATAGACACTACACACTTCTTCTTTCCTTTTTTTTTTCCTTCCTAGCGGACAGATAGATCTCTTTGGCTGCTTGGCTGTGACTCACACAACCCTCTCATGGCTGTTTTAAGTATTGCTTGTTCTAACTGTTCACCCCAAGTATCAGGCTTCAGTTTTAACTGTATCTGTGTACAATCAATAAAGACAAGCAGAGTCACATTTTTTTTCAGGAGGGGCTTTACATCAGGACCATGGTATTTAGCTATAAAGACTCACAATTAAATCAACCCTAATGTTCAACAACTCAAGTTTTAGGAAGACATGTTTTGTGAGATTACTGGGGAGTTTTTACAGAGTTTAGAAGAGTAGAGTTTTGGAATATGTATTTCTGACAAACTTCTTTCTGACTAATTGGCCAGCATGAATGTAAATGCTCCAGCAAAAATGGCATCTGACATCTCTTGTGGAGCACAGAAATTCAGGAGTTCTCTGTATACAGCTCACATGGAGAGAAGAAGACAGAAAAAACTGAACACTTTGTGTTGTCTCAAATGACAAGAACACTTAAGAAAATACTAAGTGTCTTTTTCCATTTACGTACAGATGGTATGTCTGCCCAAAGAAGCTGAGAACTTGTCTTCTGTGAAGTGTTAAAGACCAGCTCTAGTTTTAATCTCAACACAACTGATAAAGGGCATCTAATGTATCATTTATAATACATCCTTTTACCTCTGGTGTCTTCCTTCACTCTTACTGACAGGTTCCCATGTTCAACATAGTGTTGGGCTTTGACTTACTAGGACCACAGTAAAATGCTTCAAAAAGAGTGCTGCTGTTTTCTTTCCTCAAACCGTCTCTGCCTTTTCTAGATAATTAAGATCTTCTTCTTTTGAAATGCAATGAAATTTCAGGTGCCTGGGATTTCCTAGGATCACTAAATTAACAAAGTGCTATCTATATCAACAGAAGAAGTGATCTGTCTGTATACAACTGAGCCAAATGCAGGAAAGATAAGCCAAAGATGCAAATGCCAAGCTCACTGAGGCGTTACAACTCTGGACAAATTTTTAAAACCTGTTAAAGAATTCTGTGCCATTCAAGAATGTTAAAACAAAACATGAATTAGGGCTTCTGCACTGGGTTGGGCTGGGATGAAGATTTCCTTCCAACAGCCTATATGTGCTGCTTCAGATGTGACTAAAACAGCACTGATGACACAGTGATGTTTCACTGTTGCTGAACAGTGCTTGCACAGTATCAGCACCTTTGCTTGTCTCTGCTCTTATGAGCAAATGGGGGTTGGGCAAGATGCTGGGATTTCTTACAGCTGGCATAAATGATCAAATAACCAAAGAGATAAGCCATGTCATATGAAACCATGCTCAGGAATAAAACTGCAGGAGGTGCAGAAGGGCTTTTTCCAAAGTAGTCATTACTTGGAGACTGATTGTGGATTAGTCTGCTGGTGGGAGGTGGTGAATGATTGCTTTTACATCACTGTTTTTCCCCTTTATTTCCCCTTAATTTATTAGATGTCCTTTATCTCAGCCCATAAACTTTTCTTGCTTTTGCCTGATTCTCTTTCCCATCACTCTGGCAGGGACCTAACAAGAAAAGGGATGGGCCTTGTCCTGTGGCTGGAATCAAACCAGCACAGTGCCCAAAAGGTAATTTAGATTGTAAGAGATACCAAAAGAATGTTTTGTTCCAAAACAAAAAAATATTTCATTTCATTAAAAATGTAGGAGAAAAGGCCAACAGAGGAACAGTGGAGTGAGTGCAGAAACATTTTTCAGCTGTGCTTGGTGTTCTTAGTCTAATCACATACTGTTGGAATCTGTCTTCTGCAGTATTCAGCCACAGCATTTTGGTCTGATGGTAGGACCTCTATTTCAGCTGCTGCTTTTGACAGGCAATATAATGAATCAGTTTTATTTACTACATATAGGCAGTACCTCTAGTATTATGCTACTATGTTTTAGGAAACTATGAATGTGGTTCAAATCAAGCCAAGATTACTCTGATCAGAAGTAAAAAAAGAATGTTTCTACATTGGTAGGTATTGTAGAACAAAAGGTGTAGATCTGCACAGTGAAACATTTAGGGATGATATTCAGATTAGACAAACGCACAATGGTTCACTTTGGATTAACATCAGATTTGTCCTGTGGACTGAAAGGGTGTAGCAGGTGAAGCTTATTACAAGAGCCTCCAGATAGAAGGTTTTGGCTAAGTCTTTTCCAAAGAAAAGCTCACCATCGTGTTCTGAAAGTATTCCATGAAATGAATGAGCATGTTGTCCATGGATATGCCTGTGAAATTCACTCTAAAAGCTATCAATCCCCGCTGAAGTGGTAACACACCTCTACTGTCCATGATTGACAGTTTCCAGAAATAATGTTGGTCTTTCACGAAGCCACAATTAGTACTGATTCCTTTCATTAAGATTTGAGCTAAGGTTTAAAAAATTAAGGGCATGTCTTTTTATAGGGTCAGTACACAGGTCCCAGCTGTCTGACATCTGACATTTAGGATGTGTTACTTTTAAGAGAAATAAAAGGCAGACTTACTAAAATGAACACAAATGTATTTGTGGTTAGTTAGCTCTTGTTACATTTTTGGTGTGTCCCCTGTTGAGGAAAGGGGTGCTGGAAAGCCATGAGCTAATCCTTCATCCAGGTGAAGGTGCTGCAGGAAGTAGGACAGAACACAATTGTTTGAATAGAGATTTCCAGGTGACTGAAGGAGCCAAGCCTGCTTTGATCTGATGTCAAAAGGTTTGACCAGCTCACTGATGGCTATGGAGTCAACAGACTGGGTTGACTGAAGTCCTTGCCTCAGACTCCTCTAAAACAGGACTGGTATAGGCTGAATAGCTGCTCTGATCCTCTCATAATTGTTGACAGCATTAGTTAGATGCTTTGATTAATTATGATTTAATTTGGACAAAAGAACAGAACTGCCTACTAGATGATCTGGATGGACACTCTTCAAGCAAACAGCTTATCAGCTGAGCATGTCTGTCTTTAAGCCACTGAGTTTTACTTTAGTTAGATGAAACATTGGGAGACTTTGCTGTCAACTGCTTGCTGGCAGAACGTATCATATTGCCAAACACTACAAAGTACATGGGAATTTATTTCTTTTTTCTGTTTACTTCTGTAGAATCTTTGAGCAATAGCATGAGAAATTGGTGCTGATGCCTCTATGGCTTCTTCTCAATTACATGGTTACATAGAGTAGGCATGCTGGAGAGCACAGTACTGTCACAGAGCTCTCTGAACTGCAAGGAAGATCTTATAGATATAGGTTAAAAAAAACCAGACACCAGCTACCCTTGTGATATTATCAGCACAATGACAGCAACAGCTCCTACATTCAGTAATACAACACCTCAATAGACTTTGAAGCAGAGAGAGAGTTTTCTCATGTCTGTGCAAATGCAGGTAGATTTTGGCCCTCTTGACTATGACAAGGCAGCTAGAGTTCCTCACAGTGGCACCACGTTTTGTAAACATGAGTGTTTGTGTAGGCCTAGTAGATACACTGGAGAACCTATAGAATCCTACAATCATAGAATGGTAGGGTTGGAAGGGACCTCCAGAGATCATCTAGTCCAACCGCCCTGCAGAAGCAGGGTCACCTAGATCAGGTCGCATAAAAACATGTACAGGTGGGTCTTGAAGACCTCCAAGGAAGGAGACTCCACAACCCCTCTGAGCAGCCTGTGCCACTGCTCCATCACCCTCATAGTAAAATAGTTTTTTCTTATATTTAAGTGGAACTTTTTGTGTTCCAGCTTCATCCCATTACCCCTTGTCCTGTTGTTAGATAAAATAGAAAAACTATTATGATACAGATCTTTTGCAGAAGAAAAGCAGTGTTGAGTTGCAAGAGGAAGAAGAACATCATGAGAAAAATAGTCACAGAGAAGAAGGATGATTTGAGATGTAAAGGACTTGAATTACAAACTATTTTTTTAAAAGGAAATCAGTAAAGCTCACATAGATAAAGAAAAATACTATAAATCTGACCCAAAGCAAACATTGCAGCTTGCTTCTACAAGTATAAAAAAATCGTAATTGGAATGGAATAAAGCACTTCTTAATTTGACTCCAGTAGGCTGAAGTTGAGCAAATTTACTTAAAATGAACAATAATAATAAATGGACTTTACAATAATAATAAATGGATTTTATTATCCATTAATAGGATTAGGATGATATGTATGGGAATTAGGACGGTATGTAAAGAATGGTCTGACTTGCAAGTGAGGACCTGGTGGGCTCCACTCTTCTCTTTAAATGGTTGGTTTATACCTGCAGGCATACTACTTCAGTATTTTGTGTCTTGGTTTCTTCTGCCTTTTAGCTTCCCTAATTACTGCAATTGAATAGATTTCAGAATAAAAACTGTATGTTCAGGACTATAGACCCTGGGCTTGCTGCTGCTATGCAAAGACAACCTGCAAAGCTACAGAGACCACTATTTAATGACCAGATGATAATTTCTATCAGTACAAAATTGTTGCTGTGTGGGTTTCTGGATGTATTTTTCATTTTGCAATCATAATAAATCTGCCAAAGACAGACATAATTTTTTCCCGGCTTTTCTGTCCAATATCAGTCTAATAATTTCTTCTTCACTGAAATTCAAAGCTACTAAGAAACCAGAAATTCTATTCACAGTTTTTTCAGTCAATTAAAAGATTTGGGCTCATCTTAAAGTTTCTAGTTGAAACAATTAAAGAAAACCAAAACTCAAGTAATGTGCATTTTCATTGAAACATCTTTCAGTTTTAATCTTCAGGAATGTAAAGAAATAACTCTTGAATACATGTACCATTTGCCAACATATGGGAAGATGCTTAGCTGAAAATTAATCGTAATCTGATATTTCAAGAAACTAGACTTGCACATTCTGCATTTGGTTTTAACATATTGTATTTTTATGATTTGTTGGGGTGGTTTTTTAAGCTTGTACTGAAAATTCTTTGAAAATGAGAACCCTTCCATTGCCCTCCTGGCCTAAAGTTCCTTAGAGAAAACTCCTGGTATCTCTGCTTCTATACTTGCCCCTTAGTTCCTTTTTTTCTGGAAACAACATGTTTTGCAGGGGACACCATTTAACTCATGTTTGTTTCTAGGTCTTTGTATGGATTACTGACCTGGAAAAGCTTATGGAAGCTGTTGGGGAAATTCTTAGCTTGTGCCCTGTCAAAGGGCACTTGAGGATATGAAGCTCAAGTGTCCTCCATGAGCCCTTCAGGTCTCAAGCAGAGTACAAACCGTGGCACCCTGGTCCTGCTGAAGGGGATGCCATGCGGTCAGGTGCTCCTGAGGGCAAAATGTCAACCAGGAGCCTCTCCAGTTGGGAAGACAATGGCAGGGCACATACTTCCTTTTAAGAACTTCTGAGAGATCTTTACAAGATGAAATCTGAAAATGTTGCAAGGTGAAAATTATTTGAGAATTTCTTTTCCATGACTAAAAAACCAAAACACCCAAACAAACAAAAATCAAACTACCCTTTTGGGAAGTGTTTGTCACTGAGCACTCAAATTCCTATAAAGCAAACTGCAATGTAGTTAAAACACTGGGAGAGGTGAGAGACATTAAAATCTCTATAATAAACCTCATACTCTTAAAATAAACCACATTTTTGTTGAAGAAACACATAATTTACTTCTTTTACCAATAGTGAAGAAATCTCCTGCTCTAAATTAACAGATTATGCTTTAAAAAGGATATTAATTTTCAGCACAAATTGTTTCTGTCATGTTTGACATTCTAACCCAAACAAAAAAAACATTATTCTAACTACAAAAGCCCCACATTTACTCTCTGGACTAAGTTTAGAATTAGGCATTGTTGTTAAGTTTAGAGAGACCAAAAGTTTCTGAGAAAGTTTGGGATAAAACCTCAGTTCAGTAATGTGAAGAGGAAAAAAATGGCTTTTTAAGAGGGAGCCATACACACTTTCACTGAATGTCCAACAAGTGTCATCTTGTATATGAAATGCTATGTCTTAACTTTTCTGGTATCCCTTGTTTTCCAATTCAGTTATCAGCAGAAGATTATGATCACTATCTCAAAGTATAGTGTTTCAGGGACTTGGCAATTTACTCAACGTAAGAGTTACTTTGTCTACATCATTAGTCAGCCACAATGAACATGTTGTTCTATTCAACTTGCTGTCATAGCTTGCTTTGACACGTGATCAGCTTGAACAGTGGATGGCAGTTATGGAGGAAAAGTTAAGGACATAATGTGTTCATAAGCAAATGGTGAAACATTGAAAACTGTAGAATCAAAGGACACTTGTTAAGAAGAATAATCCCAATGTACAAAAGAGTTTTAAATGGCTTCTCAGAGTTCCTATTAGCTGTTGAGAAACAAAAGATCTTTCACAAATGCTACTAATTCCTGTTTTCTTGTAAACATTTTAATTTAGTATCCTGGAGGGAAAAAAAAAAACATATTCTGTCACAAACTAGATGCTGTTTTTCTCAGGAAAAAAAAACCAAAACAATTCCTTTATTTTTAAAGAAAAATTCTCAGAGCTGAGTCTGCCAGAAAAACTTTATAATTTATCTTTTTTCCCTTGTGAATTCCTTCTTGAAGAATTACACCATTTACAGTTTTATGTTGATTTGAAAGAAAGGAGAAAACCACAAAGCTTAGAGAGGATCAGTGTAACATCCTTCATCCAGCTTTATTCATTAGTATTACAAGGAGTTGCATGACCTGATACCTGTGCACTCAAAGATTTAGATAATAAATGCTCACTTACTGTCTGCTGGTTTTAATACAGACCTTGGAGTACTTACTGTTTTGTTGTTTATTGTCAGGTGGTGTTAGGATTCATTTTAACTATTTTAATCTAGCAGTTATGTGTCAGGGACATAATGATGGCATAGTAAGCCAAATAATTACCCCGACTAATAACTGAGAAAAATAATTCTCAAAAAAAAAAAAAAAGCAGATTTTTCTTTTGTTTTAAGACTATTTATTATTTTAAACTATTTAGGAAATATATTTTAACAAGAAGGAAGGTCAAAATGATCTAGTCGGAAATGAGAAACATCCTTTTCTTTGGAGAAAAGCCAGTATTAGAGGTCAAAGATTTAGTCTCCACTCCTGTTGTACATGTCTTAGGTTTCCTGCAGACTTATATAAGATTCTTTTCTGGTTTTTTCCACTAATGAATTATAGCAAACGTGAGCCACTGCAGTTGCATTGATATTTATGCCACTTATAAAGCTGCAAAAATACAATGGGAAATCACATCTTCTTTATCCAGATAACAGTAATATAATCTTGCCACTTCAAATGCCCTTAGCTTGAGTTGCTTCTTGCATGGCATGATCAAGAAAAGTGGGGCCTTTTGTAAAGTGATTTATTAATCGACAAGACTAACAATCTGCACCTTTCATAAGGAGCTGTGAACTCCTTGAATGGAGTTCAAGTGCTGTCATTGTGAAAAGTTAGATTACAGAAATTTAACCAGAAGTAATACCATAAGAGTGAGTAGTGTGTTGCTATTCTTTATCTATTTTGTATTTTGGATATTTTTATTGTTTGTATGCTTTTCATCTTCCATGCTCTTGATGTTGAAATGTGCTTGAGTCTCCCTAAGTTCTATGCTGTATCTCTGGATTTTATGTAAATATATGGCACATTTTGGAGTGGAATGAGCAAGAAATATTCAAGGAAAATGTCAATTTTTTTCAATGAAATGTTGTCATTATCCAATAGACCATCATTAACAAGAAATTGCTGTGGGATTTGCTTGCACCATCTGTCCCAGATGAGCAAATGCTAACATGGAGGATTTCTGTGGAGGGTAAGTACAGAGTGGATCAGTGCTGGTGCCGAGCTGCACGTCTGCAGTCTTTAAAACACAGCCAGTGCTTGTTGCTTCAGCAGAGGAGGTAAGCAGCCTGCTCTGTGTCTTTATTCAGGTTAACATACTCCCTCACTTCCTCCCCTGTGACGGTATTGGTGTAGTTTCCGGTGTTTGTAGCTATTCTTTGTACTCAAGTGTTAGTGTTGCTGGATTGTTGGCTGCAATTGTTTCTTCTAGCAGTGAGTTCCAGAGTCCAACCACGCATGAGACAAAACCAGTATTTTGCTTTGTGAGCTGTGAAGTTTACACTGTAGTGTTTCACTATCACGTCAAGAAGACTTCTGTCCAACTTCATCAATCCATTCGCTGATGTTTTTGATCACTCCTTTGTTCTTTCTTTGTGATTAAAAACTTGTTATCTCTCTCCTCTTTCAAACAAGGACCTCTCTGTGTCTGCTGTTTAAGATTATCATTTTCCTCTGAACAGCTACTTCTGCAAAAAGCTTTATTACAAAACTGCACACTCACACGTTATGCTTTTCTTACAAATATTCGTGGTGATGTTAAGCTTTCAGATTGGAAAAATTTGTCAAGAAAGACCTTTAAAGTGCATGGAAATGTAATATTTCCCTTGTTTTCTGTGTAACATATTGCAGACATAATTTAGTATATTAACTGTGAACTTATCATTAGTGACTTTTAGCTTCATTATGCTTTGCATGGTATACGATGAGGGTGCTGTAGACCCTGTAACTCCTTCTGCACCTGTTACCATATTTCTTCTACCCCGAAGAAGACTTTGTGTCTAACATAACGAACATCTGTTTTCCTTTCCTTCCTCAGCTTCAGTATTTCAATTTAGTCCTTTAAGACAATTTCCTCTATATTTACCTCTTCTTTTTCTCCTGCTTTCGTAAACATAGTGCTGATTGAAATTTTTAACAGAAGAAAACAGAAGATGACTGTGTTACTCAGCTTCAGATATCTAAACCTTGTCTCTTTAAGCTTCACTTACATTTAATAACAATAAAGAGGCTTCTGCTAAAGGATATTCTGAAAAGATAAGAATATTCAGTACTTTTTCTTCGTTCACCATGAAAACAACCTAGTAAATATAGTATCTCTCTGTGTTAAACACGGGTGTTCTATCTCTGAGGTTAACTGTGATTACTATCTCATGCTCCCATAGAAGGAGGGCAAGGAAGGTCATACTGGGATGCATCTGATTCAAACCACAAACCAGGTGAATACACAGACTCCTGATTTAAATGGGTGTTAAAATTAATGTGAAACTTGTCCTTTCCTGACAAATGCTACATTGTAGTTAGGATCTGAACCTGTGCTGTTTCACAGGGTAATGCACCTCCTATATGACACCACAGAGAAAGGAAATGGGAATGTCGCTTATAGAGGTGAGTATTAAACCACGTGAGACAAAACTCCTGCATACAGATGGCAATTTGCAAATGCAGCTTAGCCTTCTTGCAGTGAGCAGAAAGAATTATCTCTAGCACTCTGTGTAATTATTCCAATCGACCTTCACTCCTAAACTAAGACTCTGCCATTTCTAATAGCTTCTGGCTTGGAAAAATGCCTTCTGTGGAAAGGCATTTTTCTGCTCAGCCTCATGAGAAGAAGAGTGATTGACTTTCCGTAGATGTTTCAATGGCAGGTTCGCTCTCAATATTAGATGTTATCATAGATTTGATAGTTTGACTTTTTTCACTATCATTTTCCCAGATATTTAATTAGAAGGCTTCTGAGAGAGCTGTTTACATTTAATTCTGTGGTTAATATTTGGCATTCTCTCTGTTTTATGCCAGATCTACAATACAACTTCTATGCTGTCTAGAGTTAACTTAATTTACCTAATTAATGTACCTGACAAGCCTCACTGTCTCCTTTTATGACTTTGTTTTCAATCAAACTGGTGAAATCCAAAACACTGAGCACATGCTCAGCAGTATTAAAAGACTTTTAAAGTTGTGTCAGTGCCCCAAGGTAGCTGGGCCAGATAACACATCTTCTCTGCAGTGTCTGATGAATGGTGATATGGAACATATGCTTCATAAAATTTAATTGCTTGTAGAGAAAGTATTAACTTTAAGCATTAGTACAAAAACAAGTTCTAGGCTTCAATTGTTTGCATCTCTTAAGGCTCTCAGGATATGACCCTGGGTTTACTGGTCATTAGACTTGGCTGGTGTGGTCAGTCCTTTGTTACCATATTCCCTTGGTCCTCTCAAAGTATTGCAGGCTTGGTGTCAGGAGGAACTGTGTCATGCAAGTCAGAGTCAAGGCCTTAACAATCTACACACCAGGAAAGAGACTCGAGGAAACAGTGAAGAGGAGATTCAAGCAAACAGCACTGTCTATATGACAGAAGGAAAAAAAACCAACTCAGTACCCTTTTTTTTCTTCTTCATTATTTAAATAGTGAGATTCATGACAGCTACATAGAGAAAAAGAAAGAAAGAAAGAGTTTCTTTCAAGGTGACAACTTTTGTCCTGACTTGTGAAAAGTTATCCTTCAGAAAGCTCGTTGGGCAGCTGTCCTTTTTTTGACACAAAGGCTGGTGGATTTTTTTGTTTATCAGGCATGGCTCTTTTACAGTACCTTCGTGACAAACTTTTTCCCCTTTAGTCATTTGCTGCAGGGCAACATCCAGGCTGTGTGAGGATAGCAAAAGAGAATATTTGGAGAAAATTCTGAGTTCAGTTTCAGCCGTTTCTGTCTTTTCTGTCTCCTGCTTGCTTCCATCTCTCTCCTGGCTCATACTGATGAAAATAGGTTTTGGACTCCATTGTCCAGTAGGAGAAGCAGCTTCTGTGTGAGGCTGATGCACTGGGTGCTTACAACTTAACAGCACTTTTTTCAAAAGTATACGTAAATATTTTTTCACTGTGTATATCACTGTGTACGCACCTCTAAATTCTCAGTATTTCCCTTGCTTGACTCACTAGCAGCTGATAAATCCCTGACCTCCCACCCAGCCCTTTTCCCTGCCACCTTCCCTGACTCCCCCACAACATTAACTTCCATGATGGATGAGTTCAGCTGCAGAGTATCAGTCCTTTAGTAGAAAGTCTCAATGAAAACAAGAGACTTCAAGCCACTCTGGTTTATGTTCAGCCTTACTTTCAAATGACTTTGCAGTTTATGTCCATTGAGGTGTCAGAAGGCAAATGTTTTCTGAGCAGAAAGGGAAATGATTCATAGGTGGATAGGTAAGTTTAAGTTATGGAAGCTTACTTAATAAAACTTACAGTATTAGTAAGAAAATTGCACATACAGTTTTATGAAACTGCTAATCTTGTAAGCCCACAAACAGAGCTATTAGAAAGACACAGCTACTTCTTGTAACATAACTATTGCTCAGCACTTATAGTTTCAAAGCCATTACGTACCTAAATGAAGTTACTATTGCTTAGCCCTGATAGTTTTAAGGTTGGTACTTACCTAAACAAAATTATAATAAATAAATTTTAAATTATAATTATTATTATTATTATTTTAACAGAGAATTCCATGGTGAGATAATACAAGAGGCTGGTGAAGTCCAACCAAGTCTCCAAGTGACACCACAATACAGAGGGCACAAGGGCAAGGTTACCTATAAGGGGTGTACACAAGAGATAGACTAGGGAGGAAGAAGACAAAAGACGCCTCAGGCAATTCAGGCAGCAGCAATGGGCAGCCCTGCTCTAGATGGACAGAGATCTGAAATGATGTTGAGTGAGAATCAGAGAAAGTCTCTTTGCCCAACTCCCATCACCCCCCATGGATAAATATCTCCATGTGAGCATGTGAAGATGTAATTCCTGCAATGGACTGATCTCAGCGGTTCCATAACAGCAACTGGACAACTGTCTGTGTAGAAAATGAGCAAGCCAGACATCTTTAGATTTCTCATCTAAATTGATTTCCCATCTCCATCTGTACACTGAGACATGAGATGGGAGACAAATTGTTTAATTGGCTATGGCAAAATATTTTATTTGTTAAAGAGGTACATTAGGTCACATGACATTTTTACAGAATTTGTGCCAGCAACAGCAATAATTTTTCAAAAACAAATGCTCTGATTTTTTTAAAACATTCTATGGCAAAGTTTCCATTTGCCTTACATGAGAAAGGAAAATCAACCAAACAAATGAAACAATCTCAAGGCCTAACATTTTTTGTTTTGTTTAGAAATAAAATTTCAACAAAGTGGTTCCACTGCAATTTTAATTTTGTGGAAGAAACCACAGACCTTTTAGGGTTAACCCTGTTTAGTTAGTTTAGTTAGCCTGATTTGGCTTTTGAATCACTTACTTTTGTTTCTGAAGGTCTAGTAGATGCTGTGTATTGGACTATCATTTCAACTACAGTCAACCAGATCTTCTTGATGAAATAATTCTAATTTTATTAGCATTCTTTTCAGGAAGTTTAAGGAGGATGAAGAAGTTGGATTTCCTCTGATTGTATTGAATATCGGCTGGCTTGTTGGCATGTACAAAAGGTATATGTATGCTATAAAAAATTATGCTTTACAGTTCTTTTGTTACCTCTTTGACTTGAAGAGAAGAGTGCATTTTAGCACAAATAGGCTTAATCTGTATTAATTCTTTTGGCTTTCTAAACACCAATCCTTATGAATATTTTTGCCTCTTACCTGCAGGTGGGCAGATGAATGTCAGTGTGGTCTCAGGATGGTGTATCCCAGGTTCTGTCTGGTAATATACAAAATCCATTAAATATCTAGGCTTTTGGGGTTTTTTTTACTTTGTAAGGTACCTTCACCTACTAAAAGGATCTTTCTTGCTCATCTGTCTGTTGATCTAACATGGGACATATTTCTCTAAGGAAAGTTTATGCTGATACAGCAAACTGTGGGAAAAGACACTCTGTCTTGCCTGTCCATACTCACAAATACAAGAGAGAAATGGAGACAGGCTGCTCCTTGCAAAAGGCAACCCTTTGTTGTCTCAATAAGGCATTCAGCACAGTCATGTGGCACCAGCTCTGTGACACTGAGACCATTCCTCATTCTGCATTGTCACGATGTGACTGGATCACTGTGCTTTGGAAAATTCAAACAGCCTTGTGATTTCTAGCACGAAGACAGTACTCACCACGTCTGTTTGTTCCCGTCCTGCAGCCTCACATCTCTCCCTGTCTCCTGCTCTGGTCACTGGGAGGGTCAGTCACTGTTGAGTCATGGATCATCTCACCAGATGGTGCCCAAAGGGCATCTTTTTCTCCAGTCTTCCTCTTAAGTAGTAACTATCTAGCAAATACTTGAAGACTCAAGGAGGAAAATTGATGCTTTACATCTGAATCATATGGGTGATTTACAACTTTCATTACATTTAATAAAAGACCATTTGCATTTTAATTATCCTTCTATACATACTTACCAATTATCTTCTGTATCTAAATTCTGCAGAATTATTGTCTTAATAGCCTCAGAAAAAGTCAATAGGGAAAAACAGAAGGAATTCCTCTCTACTAACAATTCTCTTCACATAATCCGTAGCTTTCAAGATTTTGACCAATAAAAAAAGAAAAAAGAATAATAAAAGAAGAAAGAATAAAAAAGATCTAACATCTAAATTGGTGGATAACATCTTCTTGAAGATTTTACTCCCTTTCATTGTTTTATTACTCAACATCTGCATAATGTTCCAGAAATTTATTCCTTGACAAATCCCTTCTAGAGCTTATGTCACTCTATAAATTCACAGCTATTGCCATTTACAAAACTCTAATGGCAAGCATATTTCGTTCTTTCCCCAGTCTAATTGAGACTCTTTGAAAACACTTCTCCAGAATAAAGTTCACTTTTTCACTCCCCACTATCTATTATACTCAGTCTTGAAAATATCTGTGATGATAGTTCTTGTATTAGCAGCATACTCAATGGAATTAACATAAATTGTTGTTTAATGCTTCAGGCTTTCAAGTAACTTTCCTGAAAAGGAACTGTAAATGCGAGGGCAGAGAAGAACTCTGGAACCCTGGTAGGAGGGTTGGACTAGATGATCTTTCGAGGTCCCTTTCGATCCTTAAGATTCTGTGATTCTGTGAAAAATGGAGTATTATAGGAGCAGGTTTTAATAAAGGAATAATCTGGATCAACAATGAGTTGACTAACTAAAAAGGCTTTTCAGGGTTCTTTTTTCATGGAGTTAGTTGAGACAAAATTTCAGAAACTGGGATTTTTGGTGACTGAGATAGCCAAGATAAATCCTCAAGGAAGGGTTTAAACATTACATTTTTAATATGTAGTGAGAATGTAAGTGGGAAAATTATCTTAAAATTAGAATCAAATTCATATTTTGTTCTAAGGAACAACTCAATCATAAAAATATGACAAAAATGTCAAATGTAAAATGCTTTAGCATGTCAGAGCAGAAGACAGAGGTTTGGTGGTTCTGTTTGGGTTTTGGTTTTGTTTTTGTTAAAGTGTCACATTGATAAATTATTTGTTGCCCCTTAGCAAGTAACTGGAAAAGTTGCTGGACAAAATGTTGTGTTTCTGATGGATATTTTATATCCATTCATAAACAATTTACACCCCATGGTAAGGAGCAGTGGGGAAATCACGGGGCACAGCAGTGCCCACACCACTGCTCTGACCCCACGTTCATCTATACGAATGTGTCTCTGACATAAGGAGACACTTGGATGATACACAAGGCCCAAGCTGAGGTGACAAAAAGGGCAGAGGAAGAACTGGACATTTGGTGATTTTTGCTGTTACCAATCACTGCCAGTGCTGTTAATTAACAGGCTGCTAACTGTATTAGCAGTGGAGAGTGGGTGGCTGGCAGCTGCCCATACCACAGTGTCTGACACCTGCTCGGCTCTATGCTTTGTGCACGGGTCTCCAGGGCCAGTCCCTGCAGCAGTGAGCAGCGTGCCATGTGGGAACCATTTGTTACAACAGTTGCAGAAGCAGATCCTCAAACCTGCCTTGTGCAAAGAAAGGAGGGGAATATCTGTGTGATTATGCACCTCCTCTTTCTCCCCTATTAATATCACTGTCCTGGCACTTTTCTTAGTATTGGAAGTAACAAGCACCTTCAAACAGCTACCTTTAAAAAACACAAGGAAAATTGACCAGAGCTTTTTACTCTCCTTTGCCTTTTCCCTCATCAATGTAGATATTTGCCAAAGTTATATGAGCTGTTTTCACAGCCTACCAGTACAAATAGGAGTGGTCAGAGCAGTAGTGATACCAGAGATATTAGTCTGGAATAATATGATGTTGGCTCTAACATTGAAACTGGACTGATGCAACACAGGACATTTGTTTCTAACAGCTAACATTGGTGGAGATAATGAAGAAAAACGTTTCTTTTCAGTCACCTTTCAAATGTGATCTGCTTCCCAGGAAGACCTGTGTGTTGTCTCAGTGACATCATCAGAAAGCTAAACACTTGATACACCATCAGTGATTTCTTTCATGTCAAAAGAGATAAGGTGGACATTCCTAGAGGGACTAATCTGATTTAAAGATAGATTAGGTGATGTAATGAAAATATCCATATATTCCTCTAAAAACAGAGGCACCTTAAATCTTAAGATGAAAGAGTATCATTGTAGATAAAAAAGGATAAATTCAGGATATATAGGAGAACAATTAGAATTGGCATATAATGTATGAAAACCTGAACTCTACTTTTATTCTCTAATGTAGTGATATTCTTGGTTTTTTGCAGCACTCGAGAAAAAAAGGAGTAAAAAGAGTGAAAAAGCTTTATGAATGAATATTCATTCTTGAGAAGGACTAAAAGGAGGGAAATCTTGTGGCAATGAGCATCTCACGTTGTGTGTCCTGTGTTCTTTTGAGTTATTTTTTTCTTTCTTTTTTCAAGCAGAAAATCATAGAATCATAGAATGGTACGGGTTGGAAGGGACCTTTAGAGATCATCTAGTCCAACTCCCCTGCAGAAGAAGGTTCACCTAAATCAAGTCACATAGGAACGTGTCCAAGTGGGTCTTGAAGATCTCCAAGGAAGGAGACTCCACAACCCCTCTAAGCACCCTGTGCCTCACTCATCCTCACAGTAAAATAGTTTTTTCTTACGTTTAAATGGAACTTCTTGTGTTCCAGCTTCATCACATTACCCCTTGTCGTGTTGTTAGGTACAATAGAAAAAAGGGATGTCCCAACCTTCTGTCATCCACCACTTATTTACCTATAACTATTAATGAGATCCTACCTCAGTCCCCTCTTCTCTAGGCTAAATAGCCCTAAATGTATCTAAATGTGTCTAAATGTAGATATATTCTTTCCATCAATTAATATAGCTCTCATAAACCAGGAAAAAATGTTCTTTCAGGAAAAATAGGTTTCTAAAAAGTCTAGTAGGTGGTCAGAATTGTAGCAATCACTATTTGTTATTACAATGTTTCTCTTTTCTTGTCACTAGGGATATTTAAATATGTCCAGGCATCTCACAGAGCTTGTCTCATTCAAGCTGTTGTTAACAGTGACTGGATGTTAGGATCTGTACCACAAAGAACAGGAAGGCCAGAAACAGGGAACAGAGTCTGACTCCACAGAATCCATGTCCTGGGAAAGCTCAAACGTAGAAATACTGCAGGATTCACTCACGTTTCCTCTTCCAGGAAAGGTGCCCTTCCTCCAGTGTATCATATGCTGGCTAACACTTGATTTTCATGTGTACAGGTGCTCCTCATTTGAGGGGAAAACTCCCAGTCCTTTTAGTAACAGCCCAGGTCACTTGCTAGAGTATGCAAATGAAGAAAATGACATGAGCAGGAATAAGGAGTAAGGATATGGATGGGCATTTCCTAAGGGATCGAGAACACAGCAGTATGTGCCGTGCTTCAGACATCCCTTCACCCGGACTTTTGCTGAGCTGCTGGTAATCTTACAGTACCACAAGTGTCCATTACACCACTGCTCTTCCAATATGACAAATCTCTGAGTTTCTTAATCTATTAGTGTGGCCTCCAGTACCAGTCATTGCACAGAATAAGTTGTTCTTGGCTTTCCCTCTACCTGTGACACAGAAGCTGTTTTTCCTTCAAATGCATTTAATGATCCCATACTACATATGAGGAAATACAAATAGTAAGGAAAGGTAAGAGGGGTTTATGCTGTAGTTAAAAGATGTTTACCCTTTAAAAGTTACTCCAATGGAAGTTAGCTATGTGTCATGATTCAAGACAGTTAGCAATGAAGCGCCACACAGCCACTTAGTCACTCCCCTTCTCCATATCTCCTGTAGGATGGGGAGAAAAATCAGAAAACAAAATCAAAACCCATGGGTTAAGACAAGAGTAATAACTAAACTTAAACAGTTAAGAAGAACAAAGTATAATAATAGTAATTAAGAGAAACAAAACCCAAGGAAGAAAAGACAAGCAATGCCCAATGCAATGCATGGATGGATGCCTGAGTAGTGATCTGCCCCTCCTAGCCAACCTCCCCCCAGTTTATGTACTGGACATGATGTCCTGTGGCATGGAATAGTCCTTTGGCTAGTTCGGGTCAACTGTCCTAGCCATAACCCTCACAGCTTTTCATGCACACACTGGCCTCCCACTATACCTCCCCAGTCCAAGTTCATTTGCTGGCAGGTCAGGGTGAGAGGCAGAAACAGCCTTGATGTTGTGGAAGCACTGTTTAGCAATAACCAAAACATCCCTCTGTTACCAACTTATCTGATAGCCCAGCCCATAAATGAATAAATCCAAACAAAAACTGAGTTTAATCTACATATTAAGATGCTTTTTCTAAAAATGGAAAAAATGTAGCTGTTACTTTTGTTAACATAACCTTGTAGAAGCTCCAGTTTTTTAAATAGAATCTATTTATCTTTTTTCATTATTTTGTTAAAAATAATTTCTTTCTGTATCTTCTTATTCTCACTTGTTCTAATCTTAGTAAGTTATACACCAGTTCCTACCAGAAAACAAGATAGCTCTACACTTCTGCACGATTGGCTAGTATGGTTCACAGCCTCACAAACACAAAAGGCAAAAGCCCATATCAGTCCAAATCATGGCATGTACAAGCTTCCTAGGCCCCATGAATGGAAGTTCCCAGGGCTGGCAAGGCTCTCTTGACCTGCTGGTCACGCTCTTCTTGATGCAGCCCAGGACACCATTATTCTTCTTGGCTACGAGGGCACATTACTCCCCTTCAGGTGGCTGTAGAGAGTGATTACAAAATCATAGAATCTTAAGGGTTGGAATGAGCCTCAACAGATCACCTAGTCCAAACCCCCTACCAGAGCAGGACCACCTAGAGTAGGTCACAGAGGAACACATCCAGGTGGGTTTTCAGTGTCTCCAAAGAAGGAGATTCCACAACCCATCTGGGCAGCCTGTTCCAGTACTCCATCACACTCACAGTGAAATTTTTCCATAGGTTTCTTTGGAACCTCTTATGTTCCAGCTTGTACCCATTGCCCCTTATCCTATCTTTCAACACCATTGAGAAGAGCTTGGCTTCATCCTCTTGACACCAACCCTTTACATATTTGTAAACATTAACAAGTTCACCACTCAGTCCTCCCCAAGCTAAAGAGCCCCAGCTCCCTCAGCCTTTCATCATAAGGGAGATGCTCCACTTCCTTCATCATCCTCCTGGCCCTGTGCTGAACTCTCTCCAGCAGCTCCCCGTCCTTCTTGAACTGAGAGGCCCAGAACTGGACACAATATGCCAGGTATGGTCTCACAAGAGCAAAGTAGAAGGGGAGGAGAATCTCTTCCGACCCATAGCCATTCTAACACACCCCAGGATGTCATTGGCCTTCTGGGCCACAAGGGCACATTGCTGGCTCACGCTTATCCTGCTGCCCACCAAGAACCCCTGGTCCCTTTCCCCTACACTACTCTCCAAGAGTTCATTCCGCAACCTGTTCTGGTACATGAGGTGATTCTTTCCCAGATGCAAGACTCTACACTTGCCCTTGTTGAATTTCATCAGATTTCTCCCCATCCAGCTCTCCAGGACTCCTTGAATGGCAGCACAGCCTTCTGGTGTATCAGCCTCTCCCTCTAGTTTAGTATCATCAGCAAACCTGCTGACAGTGCCCTCTGTTCTCTCATCAGGGTCATTAATAAATATATTGAACAATACCAGTCCCAGTACTGACCCCTGAGGGACTCCACTAGACACAGGCCTCCAACTGGACCCTGCCCCATTGATCACCACTGTCTGCCTTCTTCTTTTGAACCAGTTAACAATCCACCTCACTACCTGATCATCCTGCCCATACCTTCTCAGTTTTGCTGTGAGGATGCTGTGGGAGACAGTGACAAATGCTTTACTGAAATCAAGATAAACCACATCCACTGCACTATCACCATTTATCCACCTGGTTACATCTTCATAAAAGGCTGTCAGGTCAGTCAAACAGCACTTCCCCTTGGTAAAGCCATGTTGACTGCTCCTAATGACTCTCTTGTCCTTTAAATGCCTGGAGACAGCACCCAGGATAAGTTGTTCCACCACCTTTCCAGGGATGGAGGTGAGGCTGACCCGTCTGTAGTTACCTGGCTCCTCGTTCTTGCCCTTTTTGAAGACTGGAGTGACATTTGCTCTCCTCCAGTCCTCAGGTACTTCTCCTGTTCTCCATGACTTACTGAAGATGATGGAGATTTGTTTAGCAATGACTTCCACCAGCTCCCTCAGCACCCACGGGTGCATCCCATTGGGCCCCATGGATTTATGTACACCCAGACTGTTCAAATGTTATGTCTCAAATCATGTCATTACTCATATCATGTCTCCTCTCAGCCTCCTCTTCTCTAGGCTAAACATCCCTGGTTCCCTCAGCCACCCTGGTTTTTACTTGCAGGCGAAGTGCTCACCTTCTTGTCAGCGGGAGACCAGACACTGCCTCAGGTTGTGTCTCTGTGTGTGTAGCAGGTTGCTCCCTGCTCACCCTCCCTGCTCACCTTGCCTGCGCCATCCGCCATGCAAACTGCCGTGCTGCTCCCTGCCTCCCATGCAAGGACCTGTGTGCCGGTCCTAGTCGCTCCTGCTGGGGGCCTTTCAAACCCCCTGCAGTCACCTCAGCTCCACCTTCCAGCAGGCTCATCCTCTCACTATACCTGCTGACTCCCAGCGGGTCTCTTCACTGCTCCTCCACTCCCACTTGAGGAACGCCTGGCTCTTTCTGATCGGCTACTCAGTCACAAAAACCAAGACTTGCTGCTGCTGCTGCTGCCAGGTGTCTCGCTGACTGATAGTTCTTTTCGTGAATAAATTTTTCCTAATAGCCAGTCTAAATCTTCACTAACACAACTTGAGGCTGTTTCCTCATGTCCTGTCACCTGTAGCTTGGGAGAAGAGAGAGATCACTGTCTGGCCACAGCTTGCTTTCAAAGTCTCCCCTCAGCTTCCTTTTCTCCAAACTGTACAGCCCTAGTTCCCTCAGCTGCTCCTCAAACAGCTCTTGTGCTGACTTGTGCTCTCAAGCTATCACGGCATTTCACTCCACTCTCTCTCCTTTTCACTATCTTTTTTCCCCTGCCCAGTTGCATAGGCTGCAGTGGCTATTGCAAATGAAGAGGTACAAATAATTATTTGAGCCCTTATTTAAACAGTACATTGGAGCTACTTTATCCAAAGAGCTCTGCTGCCCTCTAGGAAGCTAACAAAGACTGAACTGCCTGGTAAATTCTTTCCTCATACACACACATGCAATTACAGTCTTTTTTGAATGTGAAAAGATAATACAGAAAATAAAACTAACTAAAGAAAAAACCCCAAAAAACCCAAACAGAAAAAGAGTGGTTTAATTATCTGTTATAAAGCAACATGATGCATGCTGAATCCTCAAGTTAATCCAAGATCACTTTCAGAAAGTGGTGAAGCCATATACATTTATGGTATCAAACGTTTAATATTCATGTCTGTTGACAGAGAAAACTTGTGCCAGCTACTCAGATAGCAAGTCCTTCAGTAAAGTTGATTCTGCTTCTGGTTTAACAATAGTATTTTTAGATTTTTTTTTTTTTTTTTTTTGATCCTTCTCACAGGCTATTGAATTTCTGCCTTTACAGGAAATATTGCCAGTTTTATTTTACCTTTGTTGTTGTTGTTGTTTGATGAAGAAAGGAGAGGAGAGGAGAGGAGAGGAGAGGAGAGGAGAGGAGAGGAGAGGAGAGGAGAGGAGAGGAGAGGAGAGGAGAGGAGAGGAGAGGAGAGGAGAGGGGAGGGGAGGGGAGGGGAGGGGAGGGGAGAGGGAGAGGGAGAGGGAGAGGGAGAGGGAGAGGGAGAGGGAGAGGGAGAGGGAGAGGAAGAGGGAGACGAAGAGGAAGAGGAAGAGGAAGAGGAAGAGGAAGAGGAAGAGGAAGAGGAAGAGGAAGAGGAAAGCAATCAGCCTTAGGCATAAACTGGCAAAACCTGATTCAGCTACACTAATACCAAGAATTTGAGTGAGTTCATAGTACTACAGCATGGATAAACACAAACATCTTCTGGTGGCTGAGCAGGGACTCATTGTGCACAGTTTCACATAGATGGTGTTCCTTATTCAAAATACCTTCAGTTCAACCATTGTCATAAGGTCTGTTCTTCCCTCCCCTAAAGGACAAAACCCTTAAAAGATTTAAGTAAAAGCAGATTTTCACAACTTTTGCTGGAAGGAAGAAAGTTACGAGATGTTAGGTGATTCTCTGATGTGCTAGCTTTTGTGAGGTATGCTAGCAGTGTGTTATGGTTTTGGCCCAGGTAAGAACAAAGAACCATGAGCAGCTGCTTGCTCACTCTTACCTTCGTGACAGGAGAGGGAAGAGAAAAGTACAAAGGGCCTCTGAAACTGCCTAAGGACAGGGAGAATTCGCTTGCCACTGACTGTGGAGGGCAAAACAAACTAGACTACTCAACTTCTACTCTAGGCTAACAGGGCCTGACGCATCAGTCAGGGCAGGCCTGGTAGTTTGCTGGGAGGTTGCACAGGGAGGACAAGGATAAAGGCAGTAGGAGTGCTACCAGCTCTACAAGAAAGTCCATGATGAAAAATGGATGATGAAAAGTACAACAAACTCCCTTAAGATCCTCTTCCCCCCACCCTTCTCCTCTTCCCAAGCTCAGACAGCTGATCCTGGTGCCTTTATCTCCTTGTCCCTGAACAGCTCATGTGGGCAGGGAATGGAGGTTTCAGTCAGTCTTGTTGCAACAGTTCCTGCAGCTTGTCTCACCTCATGGCAGATGGACTCCCTGCTCATTCTCTGCTGCAGAGCAGGGTCCCTCACACACCAGGCAGCCCTGCACGCTGCATCCCAACAGCTGCAGCTGCTCCCCATCTCCTCTGGCACAGGGTCTGCAACACTCACCTCCTCTGGCACAGGGTCCTCGCAGAGCTGTGGATGACTATTGATCCCACTATTGCCCTCTGTGGGTCATAGGGGTCAGTTGCTTTCTCACTGCAGGCTGCAGGGGGGTCTCCAGTCCAATGCTCCTTCTCACTTCCTCCCTCGCCCAATGTAGGGTCCACATGATTGCCTCCATCTTGCCCTCCCCTTCTGCCTCCTCCTACACACTACAGATTCCCCTTCTTAAGTAGTGATCACAGAGATGCCAGATTGTCCCAGTCAGGCCAGTGATAGGTCCAACTCAGATCCCGGGAAAGTTTCGAGAACTGCTTACAGGATCCACCACTGCAGCGCTCTCCCCCTGTTACTAATCACACAAAACCTTTACACAGTGCAATTCATTATCCATTCCCATCTACACACAATACTCCTAGCTAATATCTGTATACACTTCCATAATATATCTACTTATCAGATTAAATTATTCAGAGTAACTCATGTTTAGCAATCCACAGCTGCAATAGAACTATAACTGAGCATTATGAAAGCAATTTGAGTGGAATTTAGAGGAAACACCATGCTCAGGCTACAGATTCTACTTAAAAGCCACCTAGCAGGTTGTCATTTTAAAGGTTGTTCATGGCTTTGATGGAAGAAAATACATGCTGTCTTCAGGAGAGCACTTGATCACTTTCCCAGTGTAACTGTCAGGATGCTCTTGTCTGCTAGTTTCTGACAAATGAAAACAAGAGATATGAACCTTGGGAAAACTAACTCTTCCATGAGAAACGTCAGAAACATCTTAAATAGGAAGCTAGAGGACTGTTGGGATTGGCTTTAAATCATGAAGAATGTTTTTAAAGTCACATTCCACAGATATGTGTACTTACAGTCTACAGCTTTAACATTTTACTCTCACAGGTCCCTAAGATTAATCCATCAGTTACACTCTTCAGCGTTGTTTGGCTCTGGGCCCTGTCGCCCTCTTCCTTGCTAACCTTCCTTCCATTTTATTTATTCAAAACTACTGTGTTTCAGTTACAAACTGGAATGCAACTGTAATCAAATAGCATTCTTTCCAACCCGGGAAATGAAGAAGAGAGAAACTTCATTGGACTTACATTAGAATTAATTACAATTTTTTGAGAACATCTTTCACATCTATCAGAACATTTTCCAGCAGATATAGTGTATAGATTTTCAAATAACATCATGAAAGAATCATGACAATGTTTAAAACTCATTTTGTAAAGAAAATAAGGTCATGCCATGAGCTAAAAATAATAATTCTCTTTATTTCACACTTTACAGAAATCTCTGCTGCCAGCAACTGTTTATTGATTTGCTTTATGAAATTACAGCAGAAGGACTGTCCAACAACGAGGGTACTTGTCTGAAGTCTACTGGTCCTCATTTTCCTTGTGTAGAATGGGAATGAGGCAAAGTATTGAACTTGGTATTAGTGGTGAGGAAAGACTCACCACTAAGTGCAGCCTAAAGCAGTATCCAGCAGAAGAAAAGCAGGAGAGAAGGTGTATCTGAAGAGGTTAATTGACCAGCACCACTTTCTAGCACTTGCTGCCCTAATCTTTTAATTCAGGACCTTCAGTCTGTAACAGGGAGGGGAAATTCCTTAGTCAGTAATGTCTTGTCACTGTGAGAAGGCTTCCCGTAGCCCTTGTGGGACCTCAGCAGGAGCAAAGACTGGACCTTCAAGGCCTAGAAGGAACATTTTCCCTCCAAAATTTAAAAAGATACGAAAACAAATAAGAAACTCAATAGAAATCACCTGTACTAGGCACTCTGAGATTTCACACCTATTTTTACGTTTTCATTTAAATAGCACAGGACTAACAACTCTTCACACTTAAGCATTAGATCTGGGACTTGATCTAAGTGCTTGGTATTGCCTGCACTGGTATGGAAACTAAGCACTTCAATTGTGTTGTAAAGCAAAGCAAAACTTTTATCTTTTCTTTATGTTACAGTTGAGGAACTGAGACACAAAACCCTGAGTGGTATTCTTATATCCTACAGGAGTCTGTAACAGACCAGGAATCCCATCACACTTTCCAGTCCCCAAAGCCAATGACTCCAGTTGCTTATCTGCTCTCATCCTACACACTCCGTGAACACCAACACTGACCCTGTAAGCTCAGCTTAGGCACATGAGCAACCACAAGTCTCCTTCAGCTCACATTGTCCATTTTTCTGTGGACTGTCTGCAGCTTAACACAACAGTTAAGAACAAAACTGTTAAGAACAAGACTGTTCCCCCCAGTAGGGTGACAAGACAGAACAAGAACTTTAAAGATAAAAATAGAATGTGAAAAGACTTCTGTGAGGTCTCCACTGTCCTTTTGCACATAGAAGACCCTACAGTTCTTTATATTTCCAGCAAATGTTCCTCTCTTCTGTTCTTCCCAATATATAAAAAGCCATGCACACTTAAGTTGATCAAGAAAGGCAAAAATAAGAGATTTAAAACTAATTAATGCAGCTAACATTAATCAAGCCTTCTTGAAAAGCTTTAATTAAAATTAGAAAGGCCTAATATTTTATTGTAGCTTTTAAATTAAGCAATTTATATCAAAAGCACTTAATAGATGAGAATATTGCACACAATAGGATTAGATCTTGAGCCATCTTTAACTCTGGAGGTTTGAACCAGGTCACAGAATATGAATATTAATTCACTTCATAGAATATCCATGAAGTTGCTGTTTCAAGCAACTCAAGCAGATTTTTTTAAATGAGAAGTATAAAAATATCTTTGCTAAATATACGTACCTTAATTTCATGAATCATTATGAGAAGTAAATAAGCACAGGCTTTGTGGGTTTATGATGTGTTATTCCTGAAAAAAACCCAAAAGTAGAAAAGCACAGGAGCACAGGTCAGCCTGCAGCTCCTGAAAATCAAGTCTGTTCCATGTATCCCAATCAAAACTGATCGGAATGAAAAAAGTAAATCATAGAGAATGTTTAACTCTTAACATTGCCACCAAGATGATCAGGGGACTGGAGCATCTTTCATACGAGGAAAGGCTGCGGGAACTGGGGCTGTTTAGTCTGGAGAAGTGGAGACTGAGGGGAGATCTTATTAACATTTATAAATATCTAAAGGCTGGGTATCAGGAGGTTGGGACAAGGCTTTCTTCTATAGTAGCTAGCAACGGGACAAGGGGTAATGGGATGAAGCTTAAACATTTAAACATAAGAAAAAACTATTTCACTGTGACGATGAGGGAGCAGTGGCACAGGCTGCCCAGGGAGGATGTGGAGTCTCCTTCCTTGGAGGTCTTCAAGACCTGCCTGGACATGTTCCTATGTGACCTGATCTAGGTGAACCTGCTTCTGCAGGGGGTTGGAGTACATGATCTCTGGAGGTCTCTTCCAATCCCTACCATTCTATGATTCTATGATTCTGTGTAAAGTGTTTACATCACATCATGGTGTTAAAAATGTCCTTATACTGTTATTTCTTACACTGTTTAATATGGTGTTATGGTTTCCTTTCTTTTTTTTTTTTTGTTGTTGTTGTTTTGGTTTATGGCCAGCTTACATATATATGTTGTGTATTAGTGCCCTTGAAAGTTATTGAGTGCAATAGGCCTCAGATTCCACTACATGTTCCTTTGGTAGACTGCTCTGCATAAAGAATGAGGACTGCTCTAAAATGCTTTTAACAGAACTGAAAATGGTGAGAAAGGAAAAAAGAAGAGTCAGAAGATATTGACAGGTTTTCTTTCTAGTCCTTTCGTTTTACAGTAATGTCAGTTCAAATATTCATTGTTTATTATCACAATCTATAAAATAATGAGATCAGATGAAAAAAAGAGATTTAACAGCTGGTGCAGAGCAGGGGTGAGAGGAGAAGGTCTTTATCTGCATTCCATGTTCTTTACTTTTGCATCAAATATCATGCTTTCCTCTGCATATCCTAGCACTGATCTTGATTATTTATTAAAATGAAAGCAGAGATTCTAGAGAGACTCATATGATATCTGAAAGCCAGGATTAGAGAAAATCAGTGTTACATTGAGAGACTAGTAGTCAACAGTCAGCCCCACTATTTTTCATCCAATGACGTAAAAAGGTCGAAGGATGATAGAGTGTAGCAGTACATAAACCTACTATTTCACTTAACCACAGATAGTGGAAACTTCAGGCTGTTTTAATAAGATACTTCAGCTAAATTTCAGGTATCTTGAGCCTTTCAAAACTACTAGCTCAAATATGTTCTTTTCTGGTGTAAAGCTAAATTTGTGCTTTCTGGTGCTTATGCACTGACCAAGTACACTGCCATGAAATTGTCTTTAACTGCAACCATCTGTCTCTCAGTTTGCCCTCATGTAAGAAACAGTGTAAAACAAAAGTACATGCACTTATGTATGCACACATCACATGCACATTAAATGCTGTACAGTTGCACAGCAGTGGGCAGCAGCCCTTTCTGTCATTTGCTTTTATTCCTGCTGTTAATTCTATGAGCTATCTTTGCTAAAGACCTGCTCCTACAGAAAGGTTGGACTAGATGATCTCTAAAGGTCCCTTCCAACCCTACCCTTCTGTAATTCTGTGATTAACACCAGCTATCTAATGTCAAAAAAAAAAAAAAAAAAAAAGGCTGCATAGTCTGATGAGTTCTTTGTCTTGGACACACAGGCCAGTAAATGGATTTCAGTGGGTGTGTGTCTCAGCCTGTAAGTTTCCATTACAGTTCCTAACTGCAAATCTTTTTAATACCTCACCACACTGTGTCATACCTATCAAGTCTCCTTTGCCTGCAAGAGCATGAAAGAGGAGACTGAAAGGTTTTTCTGTGATAAATACAGCACTGATTGTAGAGCCCCTTTTCTAAGTCATCATAGTAGTATGGTAACCACCAGATACGCTCTTACGTGGAGGGAAGAAAGTGTGACGCCCAGATTCATGGAAAGTAGCCTCTTCCAAGATCTCAGCAGAAGTACAAGGGAAAAAAGCTGCAGCCATGAATATTGTAAATGTTGTGCTGCACTCCACAGTACACAGGAGCATCACTCTACAGCCGCCTCTTTCCTCATCTTTGCAGGTGGTGATTTGCTGTGTACTTGACTCTCAGTCATAACTTCATGCAGTGCCGAAGCACAATTCATTCTAGCTTGCATTTGTCCTGGTACCTTTCACTTCAAGGCAGGGCAGCCTTGAAAGCTTAGTAGATGACACACAGAACATGGTTTAGTGGTGGGCTAGACAGTGTTAGATTAGTGGTTGGACTTGATCTTAAAGGTCTTTTCCATCTAAAAAGATTCTAAGATTCAATGAGTTGTTAAATATCATTAAAAAACAATGCAGGCTTTACAGAATCACAACTGCAGCTCAGCCCTGAAAAGTGCACATTCCCTTTTGACATATATTCTCATCTTAATGGTCAAGGAATTTGTTGCTGTTTTCCATATAACCACAAATTATTTTAAATATTTTCAAAATATGTTTTGCAGGAGCAATAGCAGACCTGGAAAAGGTGAGCTGAGGCTCACAGACACTCTGCATGCTGTCTCACGGCTGCTTTTCACTGTAAAGGATTACTTTCTTCAGCTCTTTTACTGAGGGTGAAGGCAGACCAACCCACTGTACTGTCTTACCATTTTTATCAGTGTTTATGCTAATTCTATTCTAGAAAATGGAAAACTGAAAATGGAAAAAAGATAAAAAGTGCAACAGAATACTCACTCATGCTAGGAACTACTTCAGGAGTATTTTTCTCCACATTTGTTTTCCTTTAACAAAAACCACAGATTTATTATTATTATTTAGATTTTTTTTTCATATCAAGAATATTTTGTAAAACTATTTAGTGCATATATTGCCTGGAAGTTTGCTGGAGGCACTAAGTTCATCTGTATAATAACTTTATGATCAAAAAATCTTGTGTTCAATGGTCTTCTTTAGATGCCTTCTGTAATTTAAATCAGTATTGCAGAATATAAAAATAAGTACCTCTAAGTGCTGTTTAAAATTACCACAAGCAAGAGTAGTAATTGATTTAACAAACCATGGAGAAGTGCCCAAACAAGATGATATTGCTGTTTATTGAATAAACCTTGAGGTGTTTTCACCTTCTTTTGCTATTGGAGTTGGATATCTGGTCATTAGAAAGCTCAGCACTTGCACTACTTAGAGAAACACTTGTAATACACTTCCTCAAGCAGTATGTGTGTAGACCACCACTGGAAGCACACATCTTCTCACAGGATGAAAACTTGAGAGCTATTCTTCCTCTTAACTCCTCTGGTTCCAGTGAAGCTTCCCGGTACTCTAGGATCTGTTTGATGACATCTAACGCAACAGCAGTTGTGAAACCAATCTCCTTCCATTTCTGCAACCTGGATTTGATTTCTAATGTTTTTGTTTAAGACGTGCATTTAACATGATTTTTTTGGCACTGCAAGCCCCATCCAGAATGTTATTAATTAAATTGACTAACTCAATGCATTCAGTTGTTTAGCCTTAACAGTCTGTTCCCTAAACCCTTGAAACCAATGATGACATTTCTGCTCCCCTTGGAGTGACCTGCGCCTTGTCACACAAACTGGATGCTTCAGAAACTTTATTTCCCATGTCATAGAATGCACATCTGTCTCTGTCATTGCTGGTGACATTGCTTTTTAACTTCCTCTGCAAATATCCTTACAGAAATTCTTGAGTGTAAGTGAAATGTGTGTGGTAACGCCTGGTATTTTGTTGCATTTAGAAGAGCACGGGAAAAACATAAAAACATCTAAACTTTTACTATTATCATGGAGTTGCTCATGTTGGAAGAGACCATTCCCCTCCTGATTTCCCAGCAACCACAATAGTATAAGGAGGTTGTTAGAGAAGGTATGCTTTTTATATGTAGTGTTTCTTGCTTACCAGAGATTGGTGAGAAACTGGAGGTGGGGGGGGGGTGGGGGGAGAGGTGTCAATATTAGCATAATATCATGTGACAAAACCCGCATTATTAACAGAAGAAATAAAAATCCTGTTTTCTCTTCTAAAGCACAAATACTATGTCACACTGAGCTGTTTCTGACCACGTATGTCACATATTTACCCACTGTCATTGCTGAGAACTGCAGACACTTCAAGAAGGTTGCTCTTCACAAATGACAGAAAAAGGGAAAAGAATTTTTCCTTTGAGATGCTGTGTATCTTTATTTCAATACTGTGCAGAACAGGGTAAAATGAGAAGAGAGAAATATGAGAGGAAAGAGGAGGAAAGGGGAGACGAGGAGTGGAAAAAGGGAAGGGAGAAGGATCATCTGAAGTTTGACATATTATCTCTATTTTATTTAACTTACCACTCCTGTATTGGCATTACTTATGCATTGGCTACTTGGTAGAAAGCGATACTGCCCCCAGCCTTAGGCATCATTCATTTCCCATCCTACAGGAGTTTTCTGTTCTTTCCTCTGGACATGGAAGATAAATGCGGCAGCTCATTTACTTCATTTCTGTCTTTCACTTCTGCTAGGCTACTGCTATTTGTAAACAATAGAGGGGTGATGCAGCTCACATGTCACCAGGGATGCTGAATGTGGGAAACTAGGTGTTTGACAGCAGTCTACAGGGAATGGCTGCTGTTATGAGCACTTGTCTACAGCATGGAAATTAGTAAAAACATTGACTCCTTCTTAAAATAAGGAAGCTTTTTTTTTGTATCTTCCTGTTAATAATGACTCATGTCCAGATGAAACAAGATGGAGGAAATATTCATCATAAGGAGCTCAGGCTATGGCTGAAGGTGAAGGTAGTTAAGTACCCAGAAATGCTTCCAGTGGCATAGTTTTGACAAGACTATATGCTCTCTATAGAAAAACTCATAGAGGAGCAGAAAAGAAACCAAAGTGGCTCTCCTTCATAGGCTTCCCATCACTCTTTTTTCCAGAGGGGTACAGATATTATGTTGCATCTACACCTTCTGAGCCTAACCTGGCACTGGAGTTTTGTAGTGACAGGATTCAGAGCATTCGGATGGAAAACGGATCATCTCAAGCACTTTAACATGCTAAGGTAAAGGCCTTATTCTTTCAAAAATTTCGAATGTTGACAGATATTGGAGACACATAATGTCTGAACAGTCACATTCCTTACTAGGTTCCTACTCAAACTCTTTTCCTAAAGATATACAAACACCTTCGTGGGTCCTTGTATCCCCACCTATCTTTTCCAAATACTTCTCATTCTCTTCTCTCTAGCGTATTCTTCTTCAGTCACACTTAAAAAAAAACAGCTTCACAGGATAGGGGCAGTCACTGCTCTTGTCCAGTGTGTCTCCTGGTAAACAGTAACAAGTGTTGCTGTTTTCCAAGGAGATAGTCACAGCTGTTTAAACATGGTGGAATGGCTTTCTACAAAGTCAATATCAATGGGAAAGTTCCAACATGAGATTATATCATTGTGCGTTAGTTCCAGTTGAGTTTTGGAGAGTTTGCATTTCTTTGTGGTTATTAGAGAACATTAGTTCTTTAGCATCGTAAAATTTGTAAAGTCAAACAGAATGAACATACCCATATTAATCCTCTATATCCTTTGTTATTCTGTACATCCCTTACATCTACACCTGCACATAACAGGTCTGAGATTTATGTAAGATGAAAAAGAATATACTGATCTCAGTGAAAACTAGAAAAGACAATCTCCTTGGAAGACCTGGGCCTCAGTTTTATCACATACCATTTTAATACACAGATACCTCAGGCATTGTAAGTTATCAGACACAAATCATTCAATATTTGCTTGTTGCCTATTTCCTTGCTTTAACACAGGCAACAAAAAAGATTAAGTAATTCTCCTGAGGTTAGCTGTTGTCTGCCCCAACAGCCTTTTCTTTGTTTCCCTTATCCTTGCAGAAATTGCTCTTAATCCACAAAGAAAAATAATGGGCCCCTCAAAGACCAATTCACTCATTTTTTTCTGTTTTCTAGATGTCTTTTCATGTTTCCCCTGCTGTGGTTGCAAGAGAAGTGTGCGCTCACCCAAGGTGTTACCATAAAGTCTTTTCATTTATCATGCTATTTGAAAGAAATTAAATGTGCCTAAAAACCATACCTTTTTACCACTGCCTCATACTCCTCTGAAATTTTGAAAAAAAAATGGTTTTGCAGTTACTTAGTGTGGTGGTTTGGCCAGGTGTCCAAGTCATAAAAACACTCCCTCTCTCAAACTGGAAAGGAGACAGAGAAAAATATAAGGAACAGTTTGTGAGTTAAGGCCAGAGAGATTTCTCAGTAATTAGCATCACAGGCAAAACAGATTCTCCCCCAAAACTGGGGGAGAAAAGGGTGTGATTTATTAAAGTAACAATAAAAACAGGGAGATGAGATATAAAACTGAATCTTAAAACATCTCTCCCCACCCATCTCTCTTCCCAGGGCTCCCCTTCCTTCCCCCCGGCGGTGCAGGGGATGGAGGATGGGGGTTGCAGTCAGTTCATTACAGATGGACTTTGCCGCTGCTTCTTCTCAGGAGGAGGCCTCCTCACACTCCCTCCCCATGGGAGACAGTCCCTCACAAACTTCTCCAACACGGATCCTTCCCATGGACTACAGTTCCTCACAAACTGCTCCAGCATGGGGCCTCCCATGAGGGCAATTCCTCACACCCTACCACAATGTGGGTTATCCACCGGGAGAACAGTCCTTCAGGTACCCACTGCCTGAGCCTGAGTCTCTCACAGGATCAAAAGTCCTGACATCAAACCTGCTCTGGCTTGAGCACCTCCCCCACAGACTCCTAGGTCCTTCCAGGAACTTGCTCCAGGATGAGCTTCCCTCAGAGTCACAACCTCCTTCAGGCATCTACTCGCTCCCGTGTGGGGTCCTCCACAGGCTGTGAGTGGATCTCTGCTTCCTGGTGGCCTCCATGGACTGCAGGGGCACAGCTGCCTCACCATGGTCTTCACCACAGGTCACAGAGGAGACTTTCTTTCAGTGCCTAAGCTCCTTCCTCCCCTTCCTTCTCCACTGACCTTGGTGTCTGTAGAGATGTTTTGACATTCTCACTCCCTGTTGGCACTGCAGTTTAGCAATTGTGCAGCAACTTCTTCCCCTTCTCAAATATGTTACTCACAGAGGTGTCACCTAATTGGCCAGGCCTGGATCAGGTGCAGGGTACATCTTAGAATTGACGGGCATTGGCCCTATCAGCTACAGAGAAAGCTTCTGGCAGCTCTTTGTTTAATGAAGTCACTCCTGCAGCTCCCCTCCTCTATCAAAAACCTGGCCCAGGCAAAACCACTACATTTATGATGGCAGATTTTATACAACGCAGCTGCTAAATACCAAGGGGCACATGAAGTCATGCTGTTCTAATGAGGATGGTGCTGCAAAGGTTGCAACAGAATAGCTTGTGAAGCAATAAAACCCACAATTTTCAGTCTATCCCAAAATGCATTCTTAAAGCTTTGTTCCAATATTTCATATTTGTATGAAACTCACCTCAAGGAAAATGTTTCTCGTCCTTACCCTTCCTAGTGGCTCATTTTGAAATACATAACTTAGCAGACTCTGCCTCAATTTATAAACTAAATTAAGACTCTGACTGAAGAAAACAAATTTGCATATATTTAATACCACGGAAAAGAGGAATCTGTTTAGTCTTGTGGGTCCTATTGAGTGGATGGAGTTGAGAAAAGAAATTACTTCTCAGCCGAACTTCTTTAATTGGCAGCAGTTTAGTTTAAAATTCTGGTTTAGAAGCTCCTGAGGAAAAAGAGTTCAGGACATTTTTTTTTCTGTTCAAACCAAAGCAGGCTACAAAAGTAGATTCTGTGTTTTCCCTTGCCTATTATTTAGCAATTTTTAGGGGAGTTTTCATCCACATTCAGTTTTAAGTGTCCTTTGAGCTCCCATTATTAAACACTATGAAGTTTGCAAATTCACATAGCTGATGTTGGTACTACATCCAGGCCATCAAGATAACAGATGTTGTAACTGCATACATGTGTTATAACAGGGGACCACGGGGAGAAGAAATTGAAATTGTCTAGTTATACTCTTTTTACTTCACTCTTCTCCATTGAAATGTTGCTTTTTCATCCTTCTGTAATGACTTGGATCATTTTTGTCTCTGCATCAGAGGTCTCTTTGGCAATACAGCATTAAGCTGAAGTTTCAAAGCAGCTGAACAGAGAAACTGAAGTGTCACTTTGGTGGCAGAAAAGGGAGAAAAACAACTTAGAAAAAAATTAACCTTACTATCACTGCACAGGGGTGGAATTCATGCTAAAGGCTCTTAATAAAAGCTCTGTTGAGGGAAAGCAGCTATTAAGGACTATCAGCAGAACAAGTCAGAGGGAAAATGAATTGCAGAAATGTTGGGGGAGTGAAAGAAAAGAACATGGTATATAAAAATGTGAAAAACCCATTCATGAGCAGAAAGCAAACCTAAGATATTTAGAGGTTTAACATGGATACTTGGAGAAATATCCAACCCCTCCTGGCCCACCTTCCAAATTTCAAGTTGCTTGTCCATGATTGCTTCCCATTCTTTTACATCATGTCATTTCTGTATTGCTTTCTATCAATGTATTCCTGGAGACACATGCAACCTGATTGTACATTCTCTGTGGAGAAGGAAAAGCACTGTCTCCATCTATGCTGCCTGAAAGCTGTTTGGGATAGATTTTTATGCCAGGGACTGGTGTCAGTCATTACTAGGAATACCTGTAAAATTATCCCTTCAGCTTGGATGGTGCAAAGGGCTGGAGAAAAGGCTGTTTGCTACACAGCTACTTAGCCGAAAAAGTGGGAGATGAGGGAGAAAGGTTCTGGGGCCAGTCTTGTTCAACATCTTCATCAACCACCTGGATAAGGGGATAGAGTGTACCCTCAGCAAGTTCCCTGATGACACCAAACTGGGAGGACTGGCTGATTCCCCAGAAGGCTGTGCTGCCATTCAGTGGGATCTCGACCGGCTTGAGAGTCGGGCAGAGAGGAACCTCATGAGCTTCAACAAGGACAAGTGCAGAGTCCTGCACCTGGGAAGGAACAACTCCATGCATCAGTACAGGCTGGGGATTGACCTACTGAAGAGCAGCTCTGCAGAGAGAGACCTGGGAGTCCTGGTTGATAATAAACTAAACATGAGCCAGCAATGTGCCCTCGTGGCCAAGAAGGCCAATGGCATCCTGGGATGCATCAAGAAGAGTGTGGCCAGCAGGTCAAGGGAGGTTCTTCTCCCTCTCTACTCTGCCCTGGTGAGGCCTCATCTGGAGTCCTGTGTCCAGTTCTGGGCTCCTCAGCTCAAGAGGGACAGAGAACTTCTGGACAGTCCAGTGCAGGGCCACCAAGATGATCAGGGGACTGGAACATCATTCATATGAGGAAAGGCTGCAGGAACTGTGGCTGTTTAGTCTGGAGAAGAGGAGATTGAGGGGAGATCTTATTACCATTTATGAATATCTAAAGGGTGGGTGTCAGGAGGTTGGGACATCCCTTTTTTCTATAGTATCTAGCAACAGGACAAGGGGTAATGGGATGAAGCTGGAACACAAAAAGTTCCACTTAAATCTAAGAAAAAACTATTTTACTGTGAGGGTGAGGGAGCCCTGGCACAGGCTGCCCAGAGGGGTTGTGGAGTCTCCTTCCTTGGAGGTCTTCAAGACCCATCTGGACATGTTCCTATGTGACCTGATCTAGGTGAACCTACTTCTGCAGAGGGGTTGGAGTACATGATCTCTGGAGGTCCCTTCCAATCCCTACCATTCTATGATTTTGTGAAAGGTCTATTCTCACAATGCTCAGTCTAAGAGGCAAGTGGCCACATAAAAATATGAGGAAAAAATATGTAGTCTGATTGGTTTACTCCAAAAAAGAGTATTTCACTTGAAGCAAAGTCTCTTCCCAAGAACCCTCTGTAGAGCCCATTTTCCATGTTCCTGTGAAAATATATTATCATGACAGGAACAGGTGGTTGTCAATAATTCTTGATGTGAACTAAATAAGAGGGTCAACACAACAGGATGAGCCTTAACAAATGGAAATGTCATGCCACTGTGCAGGAAAATAACTTAGTGGAGAATAATGGCACAACAACAGAAGTGCAAAGAGCTGGGAAATAGTGACAGCATGATCTAAGCTAACAAAAAAAGAGAAAAGATGCATTGGGGACGGTTGTGAGAGGTAGGAGTGGTTTCGTGTTGCATGTGGCAGCTGGTGTGTGCTGTAAGCTTCTTTTTCTATGCATTAGCAAAAGAGAACCAAGCCATAATTTTCACTGTCATGCTGGGTAGAGACTCATGAAGTCCTTAACAAAACTGCTACTGAGAGTGAAATATCAGAGGAAATTTTCTCCTCCTGTATCCATACCTCTTTGAATCTTTTCCATGGCAGTGACAGTGCAAAGGCATCTGTTGGTCTTATAGGAAGAAAGGATCAGAGTATTTTTTAAAGAATATAGTGGAAAAGCAGAAAGAAATCCCATTAAATCTTATGCTAAAACAGATTGTAAAACGCTAACAGTTGCTAAACAGTGTAGAACAAGAGAGAGAATACAAAACAATTGTAAGCTTAGTCAAGGTTAGTCAACATGGCTGTAGGTGTTTGGTACTCAAAGATACCTTGCTGACTTTGCAACAAGAACGGAGTGCAGTTACTCAGTGAATGCTGCCATTCAGGACATATACACAAGGAAAATATAAGTTTGTTATAGATGATTGCCTGTGAGAGGAAAACAAATTATCCTAGTCAGTTATTATATGCAGATATTTTTTTTCAGGGTTGATGTGAGCTAGTCACTGAATAGCAAAAGAAACTCATAGTTCTGCTATGGGTCCCAGAACCCATGTGGCCCCTGAGGCTTCGCATGCTCTCTTAAAGATCGTGCAGCTGAATGAAACATTGATTTTTACTAAGGTGAGCAAGTGTCAGTGAGTAACAGGAAAGACATTCTCCCCTAAGGATGACCCTGAAGTCTTGACTACTGTGACATAGAATATCATTGGTATCAGTCAGTCTTTATCTTTTGTGTCTTAACGGCTGAAAAGTTTGGGCTGTCACAAAGAAAACTTCCATCTTCTGCATAGCATCAGACCTACCCAAAACAACGTATGCCTCATTTTTTTTCAGATTACATCTATCGCTGCCAAGTTAATTGAAGGGAAATGGGGAGAGCAAAGCAGTGAATTATAGCCGATAACCAGATATTTCAGAGCAACACACAAAGCACAGGAGCCTCCCCACTCAGGATGATTCTTGGGAGTATAAACAATGAGATCACAGATTGTAGCTTAGCTCTGTTGTTATCCGATATTAGTAACAGGGAAGATTTCATAGCTCTCACTTTCATATTGAATCTCTTTCCTAGCAGCAGGTTGGAGACAGTATGTGGTAGGGAAATTTATTAGCTGAAGAGCTCGATCTGATTCAAAAGTCATCAATATTTCAAATTTCCCTTGGTAGATGTGACGATTCATTCCTTAACCCACCACAGCTCTATGTTTACTTATTTTACTGTTGCTAAGTTGTATGTGCTGTGCTTGGGCTGGGATTGTGCTTCAAAGAAGCTTTAATGTTGGTGGACCAAAGAATCCACAGTAGTGACACTAAACCTGTCTGCTGTATCTCCTTGGGACAAGAAACTGATATTTGATACCCTGCTGCAGGTATCAGCAGGGATCAGAAACTGGCACTGGGAGAGAGGGACATAGGAACAGGAAAACCTGGGCAGAGGAACCAATGTCCAGACAACCACCATTTAAAGAGCATAACTGTACTTTCAGTACAATTTTACTGCTAGGACTACACTTTTTTCATCAAACTAGTTGCATCGTCTGTTGGACAAAAATGCCAAAAGGAGCCAACAAATTTGTTCTGTTTTCTGGTTATTTCGGTTCTTTCTCTATTATAAACCTGAGGTTTTTTTCCCACTAGTTTCGCTGCGTGTGCCTCGTTCAATACAGAGACAGTGTTAGTTGCAACCTGCTCCTAATGTCTTTTCACTAATCCTTGATCCCTACTTTACAAACTTACTACATGTAATTGTCTCAAAGAGCCTTTAATCTGTATTTGAAGGCAATTATTTCAAATTCAGTCTGAACACTAGGAATCAACCCATTTTCTTGCTTTTGACTTGGAGAGAATCTTACAAAAGCAGCAATTTCATTAAAGTCAATAAGAAAAATGCACACATTTGCCAGCTGCCACACAGGTTTTCCTTCAGAAATGACACGAGCTGTACTACTCTGGAGGATTTTAAGGTTGTTCTTCTGAAGTGATGCTGTTGATATCTAAGACTTTCAGAGCCTGACTTCTAAAAGGGTACTCTCTCACACCTCTGCACAAAGCTAAAATTCTCTTAGGCTGTCTCTTGAGCAATGAGGTTGCTGATTGCAGTGTATTCGATAGCCGTAAGAAATGCGGATCTCAACTGTTCGTATGTAATAAAGCTCTTACTGTAAATAAGATCTCCTTGTCTGTTACTTTGGACATTTCACCTCCTTTCTCATTGCACCAAAGATCTAAATGATGGAGCTTTCACAGGCCTTGTATGGCATGTCCCCACTTGATTACTTGCCTGGTCATAATAAGGTGATGCTGTAATTCTGCCAGCCTATGGTTTCAGCCTCCTTTGTCTTCAGACAAGCCCTTTCCTGCCCCCAGGCATGGGATGCTTGACACGTGCCTCAGTCATGAAAGCTACAGCATCATTTTCTTCAATGCTTTCTTAAAATTCTTTATTTGCGATTACAGAAAAAAAAACCCCATCTAAATCTTTTGAAAACTTCTTTTTTTGGGGGATTTGTAAGAACACATTTTAACAAGCCAGACCACTTTGCTGCTCTGTCACTTTGTTGCATGTGTTACTTGTTCCATCTGCTAATCAGATGGTTCTTACCCTAGCACACTGTCTTTCATGTGACAGTGGCAATACTTCTGTCCTTCTGTTCTCCACATCATCTGATGCACTTAGGCCTTCTACAGGACATGAATAATGGTAAGACGCTGGTGTGTTTGGTTCACATCAAGAATTACTGACAAATGCCTGTTCCTGTTGTGATAATTTATTTTACCTAGAGTTTATTCAGAGACTTGTAACTGATATTTTCATAGATCAATCAAAAGTTAGCTCTCTAATCTGGCCACTCATCTGCTTTTTCATTTCTGGATGCAGAAAGCTTGAGGAACTTTACTGTATTGGAAACATACGGGAATTGGAGAAATCTTTTATTTCATTTTTGATCTGTAATTATTTTTGCATAATATCACACAGATGCAAGTGAGTTTATAATAAAGGAAATAAAATATGAGAGTGAAAACTTCCATTCTGTCGAAGTTTGTAAAGCCTGTATACACAGTTCAGAGTAGAGGTTGCTAAGTGATGTTACTTTAAGCATAATTACCAACCATAGCCACCAGACAGGAATTCAAATGTGCCCTGATTTTTCAGAACTGATCAGCCTTTTTGGAATCCTGTCACTTCTGGAAATCATCTTACTTCACTACAACTCCAAACAGAGATTTGACAGCTTGAACATAGAGGTTTACTTTTTTTAACTTTCCAGAGCTATGGAAATAACTGCATAAACTCATAGAAATGTTTGGATTAGGAAGGACCTTTAAAGCTATAGCAGTTTTGTGTGGCCAGGTTTTGGTAGAGACAGGCTACAGAGGTGAATTTTTTAAACAAATATCTGCTACAAGCTTCCCCTGTGTCTGACAGAGCCAATGCCAGTCAATTCTAGAGACAGACCCATTGCTGTCCAGTTAGTGATTGAGTCATTAGCCTCTGTGAATAACATATTTGAGAAGGGGTAGAAGTTGCTGCACAGTTGTTAAACTGTGGCAGCAGCAGAAAGGAGTGAGAATGTGATAACATCTTCATGGACACCAAAGTGAAAGGTGTTTACAAAGCACTGCTCATGTGCATGATTTTGGAAACTTCTGTAAGCGCATTCTTTCTTTGTCCTGCAATCCATGTTTACAATTTACCTGCCCACATGGCTACCTGAGACACTTTCTTTCACTTTTTAATTCTTGCAAGATTTCTTTGTGAAAAGAAAAGAAGTTTTATATTGAAATTAGCACGTATATCTCTATCTCTCTATAGATTTTATTTCCTAGTGGAATGTTGTTCTGATAGGATTTTGTTTCTTCTTTAAATTCAATAAAAATTTGAATATACTTGTCCCAGGATATGATATTAACCTAAAACAGATGATATCATGTACACACACAAGAGTCTCATGTTTCCTTTTTAAGGGGAAGTACATTGCTCCTGTGTGAAATGAAATTTAGGTTTTAAATCTGTTGCACTTCTTCCAGAGTGCAGGTGACATTCCTCTCCTCCCAGTGCCTTTGTGCCTGACTTATATTACCACATAGTAGTACAAAAAAAATAAAGCAGGGTTCTATCCCACTGCAACACTTACACAACCTTATTCTGCTGAAATGCATTGTGGCAGAGAACACTCAGTCTCTGGTATTGTCACCTCTGTGACCCATCCTGAAGCATTTGCCCTTAGGAGGATCCTTTATACATCCTGCTTGCATTATATCCACAAGGAACCTCTGAAAAACAGAGATTCATCACTCTAGCAAAGATTTTTTTTTTTCCCAAGAAATTATTTCTTTATGAATGTTTCAAAGCAGGCCTCTAAAACCTTGTGGCATTCACAGGACTTCACACACGTGAGAATGTATGAGTAACTCACGTGTGTGGAGAACCAGATAGAGAGCAAGAGAGATACACTATCTATGGCAGCAATAGGCATCTAAGTTTGGGTGACAGAAACCATGGTTTCCTCTCAAGGATGTGTTCACCCAATATTTCCAGATCTCTGCCTGCCATGCAATAGGTAGCATCACCTGTCTGCCTGCAAACCAAGAAATGTTTCAGGTCACCTCTGCTGGTGTCTCAGCCCCAGTCAGGTTCTAATAAACCGAAACTGGGATAACACATTTTATACAGAAAAGAAAAAAGCAATGTCTTTGGTGGTGTAACTGTGTCTTCCAGCTTGTGCTCAGTCTTTGAAATAGGGAAAAAAATAGCTAAAATTCTTATTGGAAAATGGTGATGTCTAAAAAAATGTTGATGTCTAAAAAACCAAAATCAGTTAGGATTTTGGGGAAATGGAAACATATAGACTCATAGATGTTCCTTACAACACTGTACAATATGGCACTAGAAATCAAAGGCTATATTTAAATTAGAAAATTCAGTAAGCTTGGAAACATCTTTGCACATTGGCATGGCCTGTCACACAACCAACTGTTGCTGATCATTATGAGCTCTCTTTCTTTACAGGACAACATGACTGAATGTAAACCACCTATGGTTTCTGGAGTTTCCTTGCTATAATATGACATCCAGGAACTACAGAGGAACCTGGTGGTTAGCAAAGGCTGTAGCTGTGCCAGGGAATGACCTAATAAATCACTACTGCAGCCAGTTGGTTTCCTGTATCCAGGAATGGTCCCAGTAATTTACTAATGAGAACACAAATTTAGCTTTCACAAAGACAATAACCACAATACGAGCCTTAGGTGAACTTTATGATAAATGTTCTGACTTATATGATATGCACAAATATATCTGGCAAATATATGAAGGGCTGGGTTTCTGCTTCAAGTTAGTTTTAGGTTATTGAAAAGGTATGTTTCATGTGACTTCACTTTTCTAATATGACCTTCATGGATGAGGAAGAGGTTAAAAACTTGTTGGCCAGGCTTAAGGCTCATAAGTCAATGTGTCCTGATGGGATGCATCCAAGGGTGCTGAGGGAATTGTCTGATGTGGTTGCTAAGCCTCTCTCTATCATTTTTGAACAATAATGGAGGACAGGGGAGGTGCCTGAGGACTGGAGAAAGGCCAATGTCACACCAGTCTTCAAATAGGGCAGGAAGGACGCCCCAGGAAACTACAGGCTGGTCAGCCTCACCTCCATCCCTGGAAAGGTGATGGAACAAATCATCCTGAAAGTTATCACTGAACATATGAAGAAAAAGATGGTTATTAGGGGCAGTCAACATGGATTTGCCAAGGGGAAATCCTGCTTGACCAACCAGATAGCCTTCTATGAGTGTATAACTGGCTGGCTAGATGAGGGGAGAGCAGTGGATGTCATCTACCTTGACTTCAGCAAGGCTTTTGACACTGTCTTCCATAACATCCTCATCAGAAAGCTCAGGCAGTGTGGCTTGGATGAGTGGACAGTGAGGTGGATCGAGAGCTGGCTGAATGACAGAGCCCAGAGGGTGGTGATCAATGGCACAGAATCGAGTTGGAGGCCTGTGGCCAGTGGAGTTCCACAGGGATCGGTTCTGGGGCCAGAGTTATTCAATATCTTCATCAACGACCTGGATGAGGGGACAGAGTGTACCCTCAGCAAGTTCCCTGATGACACCAAACTGGGAGGACTGGCTGATTCCCCAGAAGGCTGTGCTGCCATTCAGTGGGATCTCGACCAGCTTGAGAGTTGGGCTGAGAGGAACCTCATGAGGTTCAACAAGGACAAGTGCAGAGTCCTGCACCTGGGGAAGAACAACCCCATGTACCAGGACAGGCTGGGGACTGACCTGCTGAAGAGCAGCTCTTCAGAGAGAGACCTGGGAGTGCTGATTGATAATAATGGAACATGAGCCAGCAATGTGCCCTTGTGGCCAAGAAGGCCAATGGTGTCCTAGGCTGCATCAAGAAGAATGTAGCCAGCAAGTCAAGGGAGGTTCTTCTCCCTCTCTGCTCTGCCCTGATGAGGCCTTATTTGGAGTCCTGTGTCCAGCTCTGGGCTCCTCAGCTCAAGAGGGACAGGCAACTTCTGGAGAGAGTCCAGTGCAGGGCCACCAAGATGATCAGGGGACTGGAGCACCTTCCTTATGAGAAAAGGCTGCAGGAACTGGGGCTGTTTAGTCTGGAGGAGACTAAGGGGGGAACTCATTCATTTTTCCAAATATCTAAATTTTGGGTGTCATGAGTTCCGACATTTTGCAGTTCTATCATTCTATGATAATAACAATTATTTTCATTGTTTTAAGAGTCACTTTGCCTACATAATAATTGAGATAATTGCTCAAGGTGATAAAACTGAATTGCTTGAGAACCTGGATTTCTCAATCTTTGAAAAGGCTTACAGCAGATAGGAGCATTGCAGACTGCATCTGTGCTGTGGGAGAGTGTGTTTGGTTTACCTTGCAAACCTGCATCTGGACATTCACTGGGGCACATATATACACTGGTATCTCCCTCACATACTCTGATCTTCTGGTTTTACAAAGAGAAATCCATTGCCGGGGACATCAAGAAATAACATCACAGAGAAGAAAAGTAGAATTAGGGGCTCAACATGGGGGTGCAGTTTACCTCCACTGCAAAGGTTTTTCAGATAAATCATTGCAACATTACAATATATGGCCAAAATTCTGTATTTTCTCTGTTTTGTCTCATGGTTTCTTATTAAATGTCTGAATACTTTAATGGAAAAAGTGTATGGCATTTAGTAGCTGTGTGATGACTGCTTCCTAAGGAATATGTCTGGGTTTTATAGGTATTAGTCAAAGATCCTGACATATTTAGCTCTGCTGCCATCTTCTCTGAGAAGAGCGTTTCAAAATTCTCTAGGAGGATCACAGTGAAATCTTCTGTTAGGTGATTCATGAAATCTGTAGAAGGGTGTTTTTTATATATGGAATTTACCATGTGCTTCCCAATGATATAAAGAGGTGTTTACACACTGTGTATATTCAAAGGACTGTCTGAGGAGTTATTGGGGTGTAGGCTCCTGTCTTCATCTAACCCATACTGTGGCTCCATCAGCTATTATCACAGACTGAGGTGTTCAGATCTTGTCTGAAGCTCACTGAAGCAAATCTGGATAATTTCACAATTTCCATAACTTCTGAATTAACTTTCCAAACTGAAACCTCTTGTAGACTCTGTTTTTCTTAATCTAACCTTCACTGAGTCATAGCTTCTGTGTACTGCTGACTGGACATTGGTGCTGGATGGCATCCTAACAGAGAGTTTTAACATGGATGTTTAGACTATGTGCCTGTGTTCACTAGAGTAACTAGGCAGATATGTCTGGTCTGTGCAGTGGAGGTTTAGATGCAATAAGACTTGAGTTGACAGAGGAGCTGTTTCTCAGTTCACACCACTGCAGTTACAACTGACACAGTCATATTACATGATCTTACAAGCACACCGGATCTCTACAGCTCAGTAAAAACAAGAAAACACCCATCAATAGTTTTTTAAAAAGCTTAGCATTCTGGAAATAGATTTCAATTAACCAAATTTGAACATATGCCTATAAACCTGCACACACATATATAGATATTTGAGTGGGCTGTATAGGTGAATGTGTTTATGCACACATAGATACAAACATATATCCACAATTTTATGTGGAAGTAGTTTTCTGACTGGGCTTGATCACCTAGTTGTCCTGCATGTGCTGCACAATAGAACTTAGGATGATCTGCTCCATCAGCTTCCCAGGCATTGAAGTCAAACCGACAGGACTGTAATTTCCTGGGTCATCCTCCCATCCCTTCTTATACATGGGTGTTACATTGGCTGACTTCCAATCAGCTGGGACCTCCCCACTCAGCCAGGACTGCTGATAAATGATGGACAGGGGCTTGGCGAGCACCCCTGCCAGTTCCCTCAGCATGTACCCCATCCAGCCCCATAGATTTGTGCTCATCAGAGTGGAGCAGCAGATCACTGACCATCTCCTCATGAGTTGTAGGGGAGATATTTTGCTCCTCGCCCCTGTCTCTTGGCTTGGGGGGCTGACTTTCCCCAGTGGAAATGCTCCTATTACTAAAGACTGAGGCAAAGAAGGCATTCAGCACTTCAGCCTTATCCTCATCTTTTATTACCTAATTTCCTTCTGGATCTAATAGGGGATGGAGGCTCCCCCTGGTCTTTCTTTTATTGCTAACATATTTATAGAAACTTTTCTTACTACCCTTTACCTCTAAAGCCAATTTGACTTCTAGCTGAGCTTCTGACCTTCTAATTATCTCCCCACATAACCTAACAACATTCCTGTACTCATTGTGAATGGTCTGCCCCTTCTTCCAGAGGCTATAAACTCACTTTTTTCCCCCTGATTTTAAGCCAAATCTCCCTATTCAGACAGGCCAGTCTTCTTTGCCTCCATTTCATATTATGGCACGTGGGGATGGTCTGTTCCTGGGCCTTTAAGATTTCCTTCTTAACAAGTGCCCAGCCTTCCTGGATTCCTATATCCTTCAAAACTGACTCCCACGGGATTCTATCAGGTAACCTCCTAAACAGGTTGAAGTCTGCCCTTCAGAAGTTCAAGGTTTTAGTTTTGCTGCCCCATCTGCCAGCATCTCTATGAACAGAGAACTTAATAATTTCATGGTCATTGTTCCCCAAATGGCCTCCAACAGCCACATCCTCCACTAGACCTTCTCTGTTCACAGACAAGAGGTGCAGCAGGACACTCTCCCTGGTCAGTTCACTTACCAGCTGTGCGAGGAATTTGTCCTCCACACATTCCATGAACCTCTTGGTTTGTTCCCTCTCTGCTGTATTGTATTTCCAGCAGATACTTGGGAAGCTGATGACCCCAGCAAAAACAATAGCAAGTGACCATGAGATTTGTTCCAAATGCATATAGAATGTTTCATCTACTTCACTACTCTGGCTGGGAGGTCTATAGCAGACTCCCACAGCAATATTAGCTTTACTGGCCTTGCTCCTTCACCTAATCCAAACACTGTCAACCCCATCATCACTATACTTAAGTTCTGAATGTTCATAACAGCCCCTAACATACAGGGCCACCCCATCGCCTCTCCTTCCCTGTCTGTCCCTCCTGAAAGGCTTGTAGCCATCGACTGTGGGACTCCAGCCGTGTGAGGCATCCCATCACATTTCTGTGGTAGCCACGATGTCATAGTTTTCCTGTTGCTTCATGACCTCAGGTTCCACCTGTTTGTTGCTCACTCTCCATGCATTAGTATAGATGCACTTTAGGTGACCTAATGATCCCAACATCTTTTTGAAAGTGTGGAGGCCATTTTCTACCAGATGCTTCTCAGGTGTTTCTCTGACTTCTCTGACATCAACAGCCTTTGCCTCTTCATTTCTCATTACATGTCTACCTTTGTATCCACTGAGAAGGCAGTCTTCACTAGAACAACAGCCTACAAGCCCTGGCATGCTTCCCTTGGGCTTATTCATAGCAGGCCCAATTATATCACCTTCCCTGTTTGAAACTAGTTTAAAGCTCTATCAGTGAGCTCTGCTAGCTCTTGCCCCAGAATCCTTTTTCCTCTCTGAGATAGGTGCATTTCGTTTTCTGTCAGCAAATCAGGTGTCTTGTATACCCACCCATCATCACAAAACCTAAATCCCTGCCAATAATACCAGTCCCAGAGTCATGAATCCATCCAATGGCACTTCCTGTTAATTCCCTCATTCATCCCTGCCAGTGGAGGGACAGAGGAGAACACAACCTATGCTCCTCATCCCCTTAATTGTTTTTGGGTTTCTAGTATGCATTTTGTCAGTACACACCTGAAATACCAAAAGCAGACAATAATCCAAAGGCTTCATCAGGGTGGGAAGTCTGCGTAACATGTGCTTAACCTGTGCCCCAGGAACGCTGCAGACTTCTCTATAAAGTGGGTCCAAACGGCATATTAGGCTCTCTGTCCACTTCAGGAGGGAGTCACTCACAACAATGACACATCTGGTTTTCTTTTTGGAGCCAGTTTTGGTGTTTGGTCTAGGGTGACTTGGTCTTGGTGGCACTTCTGACCTGGGTGAACTAAACACCAGCTCCTCCTGCAGGGCCCCATAGCTGTCCTGCAAGCAGAGCTGGGATGGTGAGGGAGGACAGCAGGGAATTCTCCTGCATCCCCAAGCAGGGGCTTGTTTCCATTCACACCTATCTTTAGTCCCCTCCTTCTGCCTTGTGGCAATAGGGGAGGGGATCCTCTGCTTTTTGTGGAGCATCCACATGCTGTTTTCACCTCAGGGACTGGCTCACTCCCTGATGCTCCTTAGCCTCTCCCCTTCATTCACCTGGTCACATTGGACACAAGTGTTATCTCTGCCATCCTCTGGCACAAGTGACAGGCTGAGGTACTCCCTGCAGCCAGAGACGGGCACAGCAACATGCTCTGTCTGAGTTCCCACATATTTTCTGGCATCGGCTTTTCGACGAGTGGTCACTATGGCTACTTCCTGTGAGGGAGCAATGTCCACTAACAGAATTATCCTGTTATTAGGGAAGAGGGACCAGTTACAATGAACTGAACTTACCTCTTGTGTGATACACCTCCTTTCTCTGTTTTCACTCTGTGCTGCAGCACATCCTGAGGACTCACCACACTCCCAGGTTTGACCTTCTTAAATCTTGCATCTCCTTTGGGTTTTACCCAGAATCTCTTAGCCCGCACTGACACAACAGATCACTGTTCAGTTATTTCTCTTGCTTAGTCTGATTTATGCACATATTTAATAAAATTCTTCTGCTGTGGAGCATCTGGGAACACAGCCTCATTTGTATCCTAACTTAGGAAAGGACAGGTTGAGATCTGCATGTGCATTGATGGGAGGAGAGAGAAAGAGAGAGGGCATTGTGCAGAGGGTAATACAAACAGCAGATCTTTTTTTCCCACTCGTTCTTTAATATTGATACCTACATATAAATGAAATACCCTTCTGGAAGGCATGTAAATAATAAAAATGAGTTCCTGTGTGAACTAGTCTAGGTGGTCCTGCTATGGCAGGAGATTTGGACTAGACGATCTTTCGCGGTCCCTTCCAGCCTGTCAGATTCTATGATTCTGTGATTCCGTGAAAATGCTCATGGAGTGTGTGTGTGAAATGTTTGTCCGTCCTTCTGTTTGCTAATTCCTGTCAGAACATTCTCTCTCCAGCAAGGTGCAGTGGAATCTCCACGATTAATTGCACTTCTATGAGTCCAGGAGCAGCTGCACAAAAGGGCAGGTGAGAGTAAATGGTGGGATGGATGGAAAACTCATTTCCCTCCTTCAGCACTCAGACATGATGGATTATCCTACCACACTGTAACACATTTTGCAAGATTCTGTTACTAAAATGAGACTACACTTGTGCCTCTGGACAGGTTTTAACAACCAGCTTTTTCTAAATGCCGAGTTAGTTTTGGGTCATGTTGCATCTATAGAGTTTTAATCTTATTTTTCCTGATAGAAGCTCTGTCTTGATGAAATAACCGAGAAGAGAGTGATAAAACCAACAATGTGTTCATCGGGAAACAGGGATTAAAATACTTGAGGGTTTTCCCAGACATGCTGTAAAAAACTAAAACAAAAATGAAACAAACAAAAACCCAGCATTAACTTAAATATGTAGGTGTCAGAGGATGTATCAATAGGTTTGGCTCAGTGATGGGTTTAAGTATAAGCAACTGCTTAGAACAGACTGTGTGTCAGCCCTGGCTCTTGCACTTTCCTTCTCTGTCCACATAAACTCCAGTCCCTCATCCTGGAGAACCAGTTCAGTTGTAGAGGTCAACATATGAAACTCTGACATGCTTCAGCTAGAGCATGAGATATCCTATCTCATAAGTAATGTTCTATCTGATCCATTCAAAATACCAGCAGAAATAGTTTATTATTAATAATTATTATTATAAAGCCTTAATCAAGAATGACAACCTAACTCATTGTGAGCTAGCTGACCACATTAGTGTGTCGATCCAGCATAGGTTGAAAAGAACAATAACCCCTTCCTGTGAATCGGGACATTGCAGAAAGGGAAACAGAATGGGAAAGGTAAAAGCAAAGGCAAGATCTTGAATTGAAAACAACATCCCAGATCTCTCAGGCAAATGAAAATGTGTATTTGGAAATGGAATTTATTTATTTCAAAATTTGGAATTTTGAAATAAATTTGACAGTAAGTTAGTGTTTTGAATGCTCTTATTTTCCTCCATCACCATGTTCCCTGTGACTCAAATGGGCTCTGTATCATAGTGTATCATGAACAAGTTCAGATGTAGAGAGCTGGACCACACAAAGTGGGGCAGTGAAAGCAAGCTCATAATGAAAGGTGCAGCTCAGTAATACTGTTCACAAACCCTAACAAAAGCATGTAACAAAAGGCACTTCCATTTTAATTTGAGGGAACACAGCACAATTACATATGAGGTTAGAAATAGTTCCAGAGCAATGAAACAAGTTTTCATTGTAATCTCACCTACTTTTACCACAGTAATTGCATCATTAAAGCAAAATAAAAATTCTGATTTTAATCCAAGTGTATTTCATTAAATTGTCTTCATTCAGCTAAAATACACAGTTCTTATGGAATGATGCTGAAGTTGGATGTCCTGCTTGTAATCTGTTGACTTTCTCTTTATTTCATTGGTTGAAAATCTTTTAAAATGAGACTCTTCTAATGAAAGTAAGTTTACTTACAATACCCTATCTCCACTGTAATCTTTATCTGCAGACGGTTAGTTAAAAGGGGGACAGGCAGATGGGGGGGCTGAGTCATAATCTGACAGTATCCTTGGAGGATTTCAGGTGTTGCTTCTTTCAATCTGAATTTTCTCCTTCTAACAGCCTTTCCACACATACCTGAGTGATGAGAAGACAGAATGCAAACATAATCAAGACTGAGATGCCTTCCTCATGCTGTAGGTGAATAATACAGTTCAAGCAGGACTAAGTTCAAGAATAACAACATACTTGTGCTAAGTGTTTTCATCGTTTGGACTTTAGTAATTAAACAGCCTGTGTCAACTCACCTTTCTTGTTTCAGGTCATCATATCTACAGAGAAATTCACAGGAGCTCAAGAACATTAAGGATATCTTTTCTGCAGCTTTACAAACTGTAACTTAAAGCTAAGCTTTTAATATGTGTTGGTTTTATCCCTTTTCTTTTTTTTTATCAAATATTCAATAGTGTATTTCATGCAAACAAGTTACAGCCATCAGTGTAATGCACTATGGCTCCAGAGACAACTGTCCCGAGCATGGTGGTTCACACCAGTGCACTATGACAAGGAGACAGTGAAGCTCCGGACACAGATGAGCAGGGCTGGCTCATTTAATCCTTTCTCTTTTTCAAAACTTCAGACAAAGAAATCAGAAGGTCTGAAAGATCAACATTGAAGTGCAACAGGTCACAGACTCAAAATGTTTTGGTTTTGAGTTACTGAAAACAAACAAACAAAAAGTCTTGAAAATTTAAAAAAAAAAAAAGAGAGAAAATAAAAGAAAGCTGCATAACTTCTGGTTAATTAAGAACCATTTGTCGCTTACAATCATTAGTGAAATATTTTTCAGCATCATCCATATTTGTTTTGCATTAGCTCTAGAAATATCAGTTAGTTAAAATGCCAGGAATGTTTGATTCAATACAATATACTGGTTCCAAAACTGTGAGTTGAACCAAAAGTTTTTCTCCCTTAAAAAGGGTGAAGTGTCTACAAATCCAAAAACTGCTGTGGAATACAAAAACAGAATGAATGAAACAGTAAAAAGATCTGAAGAAACCTCATACAAATGCTTGTCACTAGCCATTACAGTGCTGTGCTTCACTTTATCAGTGAAATTGCCTTGGGCAAAGTCCTGCCCAGTGTAACCATTTTCTTGTCTCTGCTGGTTTAATCACACAGCTATAACAAGCTAAAGGGCATACAAAGGTGTTTTAAAAGAAACAGCCTTTATTCTTAGTAGTTTGCAGCTCAACTGAGCAAGAAGGACAGGAGGGGAAGTAAACCAGAGATTGCATGACTTCCCAATGCAACTCAATGTCAGAGCTGCAAATGCAATTCATGTCCTCAATGCATTAAGTACAAAATACTTGAGCTTGCCTCAGAGTTACTGGAATGCAAAAAAGTAAGGTTGCCTGACAGATCAATGGATGAAAAATCCTGCAAGGACTATTCAGTACAAATGAATAGAGCCTCTGGCTCTATGTTCTTGAATCATTTTTTTGTAAGCTGGATGGTTATTTAGAACTATATCCCACCTTCTTGTTGCAGTCTTCCCTGATCATGTGCCACTGTTGGAGAAAATTGCTGAAGTTCACAGCCGTGAATAACTGGTGTTCATTTGTACCCTGCAGAGGTACAAAATAATTCAGGTCAGAAGGGACATATCACAAAAACAAATAATAATTCAGATCAGAAGGGACATCTGGAAGTGTTCCAGCTGCTGCAGGATCATCTTTCAAGTCAGATCCAACTCTAAAGTCAGATCTGGCAGCTCAGGGACATATTCACGTTTTGGACACCTTCAAGGAGGGAGAAATCACAGTGTTTCTTGCCCCATGTCAAGGTGGTTGGTCTCTCTCATTGTGAAAAGCTCTTTTCCTGGTCTCTGCTCAGAGTTGCTACTGATGCCCATGGTCTTCTTTCATACCACAGTGCACCTCCCACTGCTGTCCCTCCACGCTCTTCCTGTAGGTAGACATAGACAGCAACAAGATTTCCCATTTCTCCAGGCTGAATGAGTGCAGTTCTCCCCATCTCTCCCTGGACACTGTGTCCTCCAACCATGAGACCACTGCCTCTGTTGGAGTTTCTAGTCCTGAGGAGCCCAAAACCACTCTGAAGGCAGGCTCAGCAATGGTAGGCAGAGGGAAAGCAATCCTTTCCTGATAACAGCTATTGATAAAACAGATCCAGCCCTGGTTTTTGTTGTGCCCTACCAGAAGTGCATACCGCTGACTTAAATAAGATAGATAGTACTAATTATGATCAAAAAGAAAGTTCTGTGGCTGCACACATGACAGAGAGCAAAGCATGAGGGTGTCTTTTTCTATCCTGTTTGCTGATAAATGGCTGAAGTTTCATATATCTTTTATATGGACTTTATTGTGGTTTTTTGTTTTGGTTTGGATTTTTTTCTGTGGGAAACTTAAAACCAAAACAAATCAAGTAAGCAAAAGCTATTAAAAACGGAGAACCTAAAGTATCTTATATGTGAACACATTCATACCCATTTTGAATAGAGTGACTTTCTTTTTTTAGTAACAACTACATGCCTAGCCGAAGAACTTCTACAGACACAAATTTATTGTATCCAAATTATAGATTACAGATGAGTAAATGTTTATATTCACATTCAGTAACTTCATTACAGTCTCAGAAATGTTCTAAATAATAAAAATAAAGTTAAATCTCATTTATTAGTCACCATTTTTTTCTATGAATGAATCCTTCCTCTTTTCTGCATACATCAAAAGGCTTATTTCCTCAGAGCACTTTTGTCACTAGGTATCTCTTAAAAATAAAAAAAAACTGGTTACCAAGGTGTCTTTTGTTCAAAACCAAGCTCTAGAAATTGAGCAGTGGAGCGCTATCTACAGGCATGCCCACATATTAAAAAATTCCCTTCTGTCCTGAATTGCTCCTTTCTTAGCCTCCACCCTATTGTACCAAACTGTCCAGAATAACATGGACAGATGAGCAGCCTAAAAGGGTTAATTTTCACTGCATTGGCAGATTGTTTTAAATATTCACACTTGATTACCAAACAATGCAAAGTGGCCTGAACCATCTCCTTAAACACAATAGAATACATTTATCTGAAGAATTTGTTGTTTCAGCCAGCCACTAGAAATGTAGGACAGCTGCAAGAATTACTTCTGTTTTGTTTTGCTCAGTTATTTCAACTGCTTAAGCACAATCAATCCAGAAAACCATTAACAAAGTTTGTCTAAAGATTGTGGGGTGTGTTGTTTCATTATATTGAGGTACAAGGAGTAGATTCTTGCTTGATTCTTCAAGTCAGCACAGCTCTTCAGAGTTATATGAGATATCTACCAAACCAACACTACAGTTCAAAATGATGAGAATCTCTTTCCTGCAACATTATGTGATAATAACACATTCTAAAACCTTCCTTTGGCAGTTGCTTAGTTTTGTTTCAAGACATTTGTCCACTGTTAAAATTTGGTAATATAACTGGTGGTTTTAAATGTGTTCACAGATCAAGGAGTTTATGCAAGCTTATCCATCCCTATGTACAACTGATTGGTTAAATGGTGCAGAAAGTGAAGAAATGGCATTCTTATCATAAAGGGAGGACTCACGAGGTTAGCGGGTCTTGGCCTCTTGCAAGGAGTTTGTGTCATTTGTAACAGAAACCTTGGGGGACCTGTCTCTAACTCCCATACCAAACAAAATATGTTCAAACATAGGACCAAAGTGCTCCTTGGCTGGCACCACTGAAAATGCTGATACATGCTTATAAGCTTATTATTTATTAAATAGCTGGACCTGAAAGTTCGTGATAGAGGTTGTTGAATGAAGTTTTGTAGAGGTATGTTTTCTTCCTTATAAGTCTTAAGTATCACATTTGTCAGCTCACCATTTTACATAATATAAGAAGTATGCACCATAAATTGCTGTGTGAATCTGAACCTAGCCCTCGGATTGTAAAATGTCACTCCTAAGACAGTCTCATGAGAAGGAAACCTATGAGCTGCCGATTTCCATGTGATCTCAGGCCATTTCTGTTGAGGAACCAGCCAAGGCAGCTGCAAGGAAAGTGGAGATGACAGACAGACCTGCAGTGGAACATTCCCCTGCTACACCAGAGATGAACCTGACAGAAATCACCAAGTCCCCAGTACAGATTTTCAGAGGCTGGAATGTTCTACATCTCATTTCCACTAGAACAAAGGACACTTACACACAAATAGCAAATGCATTTGTGGTTTAGTAATGATAATACAAGTGAATTGCACAGCAAAATAATTGCATAATCAGGTCCTGACACTTATGAGTTTACTGGCTCAGTAAAGGAATCTCAGGGGATCTATTCTCAGATATTAGAAAATCATTTTTTATGAGCATAGCAGTTCTCAACATCAAAATCACTCCTTACAAGTGTAAATGAGACATACCTAATGCTGTCATTTTCTGTTTACATTTTCTGTTGAGAATAAAACACATCAAACCAAATTGCCAAAAGTTTTATGGCACCCTAGGACCAATTTTAGTAGGAAGGAAAACACTGGCATGCAATTTCACTCACAAAAATAAATATATTCTGCCTGCCTTATATGAACTTATCCCTGGAGACATGTAGTTACATAAACATGAGAAATATTCTTAACCCTACTCATAAGGTGTAACCACCTTTTGCACACATAGTGCAACAAGGCGTTGAAATCTGCATCGTATCTCCACCATACAAGAAATCCAGCTCATTCACAGATATCAGAGCCATGGTTTACATGGTGCTGTCCAAAGGGCTGATATATGCACAGCCAATTGTCCGCTGTAACTCATAGAATCAGAAATATAGAGCTGTCTGCTTGGAAAATAGCTTTATGACCAAGGCTCCCTCACTGGCAACTTCAAAGTGTGATGTTTGTTAATGCAAATATCTCAGATGTCTAGGTTAAAACCAGTACAATTTAGACTGTTGTCATTTTTTTAATCTTAATTTTCATTTTGTTTTTCAATATATGTTAAAAGGATTAGGACTGCAATATGAAATCAGCTAAGGGAAGCTAAGAACAGCAATAAGGCATTTTTCAAGTACGTTACCAGCAGAAGGATGACGAGGGTGGATGTGGGCCACCTACTAAACACAGAGGGTGCCTTAGTGACCAAGGATGCAGAGAAGGCCGAAGTACTGAATGCCTTCATTGCTTCAGTCTTTAAGGCCAAGGCCGACCCTCAGGAAGCCCGGTCTGGCAAGGATAACAGGATGGCCTGGACAGCAGAGGACTTGCTCTGAGTGGAAGAGGAAGAGGTTAAAGACTTCCCGATGGGATGCATCCGAGAGTGCTGAGGGAGCTGGCTGATGTGATTGCTAAGCCCTTCTCCATCATTTTTGAGCACTCATGGAGGACAGGTGAGGTGCCTGAGGAGTGGAGAAAGGCCAATGTCACTCCAGTCCTCAAAAAGGGTAGGAAGGATGACCCAGGAAACTACAGGCTGGTCAGCCTCATCTCCATCCCTGAAAAGGTGATGGAACAACTCATCCTGAATGTAATCACTGAACATATGAAAGAAAAGATGGTTATCAGGGGGAGTCAACGTGGCTTCACCAAGGGGAAATCCTGCTTGACCAACCTGACAGCCTTCTATGAGTGCAAAACCGGGTGGCTAGATGAGGGGAGAGCAGCAGATGTCATCTACCTTGACTTCAGCAAGGCTTTTGACACTGTCTTCCATAACATCCTCATCAGAAAGCTCAGACAGTGTGGTTGGATGAGTGGACAGTGAGGTGGATCGAGAGCTGGCTGAATGACAGAGCCCAGAGGGTGGTGACCAATGGCACAGAATCGAGTTGGAGGCCTGTGGCCAGTGGAGTTCCACAGGGATTGGTTCTGGGGCCAGTCTTGTTCAACATCTTCATCTGTGACCTGGATGAGGGGACAGAGTGTACCCTCAGCAAGTTCGCTGATGCCACCAAACTGGGAGGACTGGCTGATTCCCCAGAAGGCTGTGCTGCCATTCAGTAGGATCTCGACTGGCTTGAGAGTTGGGCAGAGAGGAACCTCATGAGGTTCAACAACGACAAGTGCAGAGTCCTGCATCTGGGGAGGAGCAATCCCATGCACCAGCACAGGCTGGGGAGTCGAACTGCTGAAGAGTAGCTCTGCAGAGAGAGACCTGGGAGTGCTGATTGATAATAATGGAACATGAGCCAGCAATGTGCCCTTGTGGCCAAGAAGGCCAATGGCATCCTGGGATGCATCAAGAAGAGTGTGGCCAGCAGGTCGAGGGAGGTTCTTCTCCCTCTCTCCTCTGCCCTGGTGAGGCCTCATCTGGAGTCCTGTGTCCAGTTCTGGGCTCCTCAGGTCAAGAGGGACAGGAAAGTGCTGGAGAGAGTCCAGCGCAGGGCCACCAAGATGATCAGGGGACTGGAACATCTTTCATAAGAGGAAAGACTGCGGGAACTGGGGCTGCTTAGTCTAGAAAAGAGGAGACTGGGAGGGGATCTTATTAACATTTACAAATATCTAAATGATGAGTGTCAGGAGGTTGGGACATCCCTTTTTTCTACAGTAGCTAGCAACAGGACAAGGGGTAATGGGATGAAGCTGGAACACAAAAAGTTCCACTTTAATATACGAAAAAGCTATTTCACTGTGAGGGTGATGGAGCAGTGGAACAGGCTGCCCAGGGAGGGTGTGGAGTCTCCTTCCTTGGAGGTTTTCAAGACCCATCTGGAAATGTTCCAATGCAACCTGATCTAGGTGAACCTTCTTCTGCAGGGGAGTTGGACTAGATGATCTCTAGAGGTCCCTTCCAACCCTACCATGCTATGACTCTATGATCTGCTACTAGTAGCCACAAAGTGAACACACATTTAATGAAAATTGCTTTGAATTTTTAAATGGAAAACCAGAGAATGAGCTAGAAAAGTTTCCTGAAAGAGCATAGATACCAATCCTGTCACCTCTAATGCTAATACATCCTGCAACACTAGTACATGGTGTATACTCCCTCTGTACTCCCAGTCCTTCCAGTTAAGCCCTAGACGAACACTTTTATTGACCTTGTTGTGTTTTGTTTTCACCTGCTACAACTGTATCCAAGTTTGCTCTCCGGAGCTGAAAGATAAATTTCTAGAACAAAGGAGCAGTTTTCTTTTGAAGGCTCTTTTATCAAATATGGGTGTTCCTTTTTCCATCTGAGCTAACACAGTGAAGTAATGTACAGCAGGCAGACTGGCTCCAAGGAGGAAGATTGAAATCTCAGATTTATAGGGTCTCAGAGACATTCAGCTCATGCAACCTCCCAACTACAGGCAGTCACACACCAGTCTGTGGGGCAGCCTTCAATACTCACTTTGTGCCTCAAGTCACAGCAGAAACCTGGTTACCCTGAATTGTTCTGGAATGGTAAAGTTACACAGTCATAGAATTGTCCCCCCTTGATGAGTGTGAAACTATAGCACCACATTTTATAGACCATCAGGTTTTTTTCAGGGATTTTCTGTCAAGGGAGTGCTGAGAAAAGCTGCATCTCCTGGACTCGTCTCACAACTACCTCAGCCTTTTGGTTTTATTTTTTGCCTGTTGCTTTTGCTTTTTCTTCCTGACATAAAATGCCTTTTTTATTCTTTTCCTATGATGTTCTCTCACAGGGTGCCCAATCAATCATAAACCTTTGATTAGCTTGTCTTTAAGAACAGCATGACATCCAGTTGCCTGTAGCAGTTTTCTGTGGGGAACACAACATTCATTTTTATTCCACTTTGAAAGCTCAGTTGGTCAGAGTGTTTTGTTGCACATTGCTGAATTCAACTGCTGCCCAAAGAGTTTAAAACCAAAAATATCCCTATTAGATGTGTGCATCCCTCCATTTCAGATGTGTAGCTACCTGTAAGCATCAATCCTACTGCTGTCAGGATAACTTGTCAGCAGGAAAATACCATATATAAAGTATGACATCAGAAGGGAATGTCATACTTCGTAAGAGTTGCTTGACTAGTTCCTTTTTCTTTTCTTTGTCTGGGCTTTTAAGTTTCCTTGTTAAATGTTGAGAACTAAGTAGACAAACAAATTAGTCCATCCATCAGAGAAGCTTGCTTCAGACATAGTCTCTTTTACTTTCCTTTCCAATAGTTCCAAAGTACAGTCAGATTACTTTTTCCCACAGAAAGCTGCTAGAGCTAGCATAAATTTTTATCTTTGACCTGATTGTATTGGCTTTGGCTGGAAGGGAGTTAACGTTTGCCATAGAAGCCCATATGATGCTGTGGTAGTAGTATGAGGATACTGATGCCACATAAGTGTTTTGGCTGTTGCTGAGTAGTCCCCACACAACACTGGGACTGCCTCTCCAGTGACTTCTCCTTAAAATGCTGTGAGCTGGGGGCAGACAAGAGGTAGGGAGGCAATATAAGCTGGGACAGCTGACTAAAGCGATATTCCACAGCATATGAAATCATGTTCAGCAGTGAAAGCTAACAGGAAGGAGAAGAATTGGGGAAGGACATTTGAGGTTAAGGCAAATTTGTCTTCAGAAGCAACTGCTAGGTGTATTGAGGCCATTCTTCCCAGGAACGGACTGAATCTGGTTGGGTTTTTTTGTTTTGCTTCTATGCAAGGCCTTTACTCCTCCTTTTTAAGTAGACTGTCTTTATCTTGACCTCTGAGTTTTTAGTCTTATTTGCCCCAGTATTCTGTTGAAAATGGAGATTGATAGAACAGCTTTGTGTGCCCCTGACAGCCAGCCAAGGTCAACCACCATATTAGTGCAAATAACTTGCTTTTCTTTACATCCACAGTTTTAGTGGAGCAACCTGAACAGCCAGTGTCATCATTATAGAGGTACATGGGCAAACATGTTGTGCATTGGCCATCTTTGTGCCATAGCTAGGAGTTAGTTTAGACTTTGGTGACTACTTAGGGCTCAGACTTCATTGCACAGAGTCATCATGCTGACCTTGATTTGAGCTTGTTGGTGCTTTAGGACCAGACTTCCCTGCATACGCTGCAGAGGGTGAGACTTTGAGGCAACCTGATTCAGTGTGTGCTTTAGCCTCAGCTTGGACTGTGAATGAGGCAGTCTCAGGCTTTCATCAACCACTCATCAACTCCCTTCAAGAATCAGAGGTACTTGAAAGCAAAAATAAAATCTAACAAAATCTACATTTACTACATATCATATGTTATACACACGGGTTGTGTTTTCTCTATTATCTGGAAAACTAGCTTTCCTAGTTCCCAAGACCATATTATTTCAATGACCAGTAGCTGATTGCTGGTGACCTGTCTGTAGCTGTGGGCCTTTGATATCCTCCTACAGCCACAGCTGCAAGGCCTTTGTGATTATCCACCAACTGTAACTCTTCCAAAATGCATTCTTCTTCCAGAGTCAGAGGCAGTTCATCCTACACTGAAGAACTAATAACCTGTTGTTATTATCATCTCTTGATGCAGAGATATAGAACAACAGGTCTTAACACTACACACCTGTACACAGCTAAGGAAAACCTAAACCAGATTTGGTAACAGTCATCTGATTGTTAAGCAATTTTTCCTTTAACTAAACAAGCACTAAACCCAAAGTCTGTGTTTTTAGCTTAGCACAAATCTGTGACTTGTTACCAGTATGACAAAGTCATGTTCATTGGGCTACATAGCTTGACATTGTACAGCCTAACAGGAACCACTAGCTCCCTTAAATCATGATGCAAAGTTTTAACCTATTTTTCGGAGCTAAAAATTAGATTAAAATCCAATCTGTGACTGACAGACCTTGAGTAACAAAAACAGTTGACAGGAAAAAAACCCCACAATTTTTCCTCTCCATTTCATATAAAAACATAAGGCTATCTGGCTTTGATCTGACAAAAGTAGGACAAATACAGGCAGAAACCACAAAGTCATTTGTGTAGTCAGGACTTCATTACACCAAATGAGTTAGATTTATGAGTATTCAGTTATTAGGAATGCCTCTCCATCTGCTAGTGGGAACTATGCATTTTTATCAAGGGGAAAATTGTTTCCCAAACTTCAATTACACTAAAATTTAGAAGTAAATGTATTCAACTCATTTTTCCTGTACGTATCAAGCACCAGATAAATCAGTGTTTACATGTCTAAATTGCCATGAAAATAACCACTATCCATTGTTATTGAACTTATATTTTTAAATTAACTATACAGTTGGGAAACAAAGCATTTCTAACAGTGTGACTCAAAAGTCATACTGTGGCTCTCCATTTGTCTATGAGAATGATAGTCCCCTCTTTCCTGCACTACTGAATTCCAAGTAAGAAAAATGTGTCAAACAAAGAGCCTTGGTGACTCATTATTTGTTTTCCACAGGTACAAAATAACCTCTCAAAGGACAGGCATGACCTGTATGCCTCAAATCCAAGCCTACATGGACCAGCTGTGGGAATGAGAGAAACTGCAGTCTCCAGCACTGCTGAAGTCAACAGAAGTCCTTTCACCCACAAAACATGCTGAGGTCTGGCCCTTCATTCTCCTCCTCTCCAGTGAGGGAACCATGAAGTGTGCCAGTGCTCCCAGAGACAGTGGTGAAATTACTGCATTTTCCATAGGAGGAAGGAGGTATGACCTTTCTACTACCCCAATTTAGTCATCTTTGTAGCACTTTGTAACTTCTTAAAACAAATGCAGCTCGTTCATGACAAACTCTTTAGTACTTTCATGCTGCATCCACCGTAACAGCACACACTAGCATACTCTGCCATGGTGAGTTGCCTTTCTTTCCTTCTCACACACCATCGTTTATGTATTACATCCCTGAGGAAAACAGATGAGACAGGCTGAAAAGTCTTGGTCCTCACATCCTGAAGGGCCCTTTGTGATTTAGGCAAAGGAAGATGTAAACTCCTGTCTGTCATGTTCCTGCAAGGTAACTGCTATCACCTGGTACAGGACCCCGTAGCAGCACTTTTACAACTGCATATAGAAAATCTGCTTTTTGGCAGCTGCACAGTTTGGAGCTCTGGCCTTGTAAACATGCAGATGAAACAATTATTGCAAAAACAAATTGCAGAGAGCACTCATTCCCAGGTTCAGTGTTCCCTTACTGTGAGAGAACAAAAAAAGATGCATTTTACTGGGAAGCAATGGAAAAAACATTGTACAGACCTACTACTGGAACCCAAGTGTCTCTATGACCATCAATCCAGTGGGGCTGTAAAGACTTTAAATCACTTTCACATCAGCAAACTTACAAGGCAACAGTGCCGCTAACAGGCAGATTCCTCGGTGGCCGGAGCAATGTGGTTTCAGTGGTTAACTGTGCTGCCAGCAACATTGAGGCATATTACTAGTACCTTACATTACATCTTGTGACTCAACATTGATGGCAGATGTAGAGATAAAGAGAGAAAGGATAGAAGGGAAAAGAGAGAAATGATAGGAAAAGGTTTATCCCTAGTTTCCATTTTAATAACAAAACCATAAAATATGTATAATGAATGTTTGCCAAAAAAACACAATGTGACTATATAGATATTATTTGGTTGCACATATTCTCCATTTAGAATTTAACATGAAAACAGTACTAATTCAACTTTTAAATATGTGTTTAAACAGGAGTACAAAGGTAAGCAGGTGAGGGAGGTGGGATTAGGAGGACAATTAGTCAAGGGAGAACATAATAGTCCACAAGGACAAGCAGCCCAAAAAAGAAAATCAAAAGGAAATGCATTTTGCCCTCTTACAGCTCCAGAGCAGTCGTTGCATGGACTCCTGGTCGGCGCCAATGCTGCCTTGGTCCATTAGTGGGAAAGCAGATATCCAAGCTTCCAGCTCAGAGAGCATGCTCAGGTTGGGTCTATGACAGTTCTAAACGAAAACCTTAATTTATACTATCTGAACTATGGATGACATAGATTCATGTACAGCTCATATGTACAGGATTAACTCCATCAGGTGACACAGTAGACACAAACTCCGTATCTGCGACAACACGTTGGACCAATTGAATGAAACATGGGATGACACATGGCAAAAACGGCAATGTAGCTAAACCACCCAGCACATAAATTCACTTAACCCAAGCGCCCCCTGGAAGGCAGGAGAACATGGCAACATTCCATCCCTCCCAAGTTTGTACAGGGACATGGGCTAATTTTCTAATATCTGTGGTCAGCTGAAGAACTACTTCTCCTACATCATCTATTTCTAAGCAACAATTAGAAGCATTTAGTTTCCCACATACTCCTGCCTCTTCAGCAGAACCATGTGGTGTTGAAGGATTGCAGTGCACATCTGTTGAGATTGTTGAGTTAAAAGGTCCAAAGCACTGGCAGTGTTATTAGTAATAATTTCTAAAACTGCTTGTAGCCAAATTATGCAGTTCAAATTATAAACTGATTCTCTTGCCATTGCCATTGGTTCACTGGGATTCCAAGTGGCAGGCCCATAATGTTCAATTTTTCTTTCAGGAGGCCACTCATTTTCTCCCCACTTTTGTGTTCCACCTATTTTAATCTCAGCAGATCACTTGTTGCAGTCAGTTCCCATGTCTCCCAAATATAATCTTACTCCCAATAGGGGACCACCTGCCTCTGGAAAAATGAAAAACAGAGGCTGAATAATCCCTATATATCAAATCCCTGACTAGTTTGCCAGTAGTTTTTTTGTAGGCAGTATGTCCACAAATCAAATAATGGCCTCTTTTAGCTTTGGCATCATTAACAAATAGTCCAGCTGTAAACTTTGGAAATTGGGAATAAGTTGTGTTATCATTTCCTAAAGAGCTCAAAAAGGAGCTCAGCCTGTTGTTGTTTGTCCAGTCTGTACAATACCATGCACAGATGTTGTTCTTCCATTCACAGGTTTGATTGTAAATTCAATTTGCAGGCCATCAAAGTACAAAGATTTCATTTTTGTTTGATCAAAACCCTTTAAATCCTTTGCTGTACCCAGAGTCATCAAGCCACATCCATATGTAAACATCTCACTCTTCATTAATCAGTTTGTATCAGTGTCCATTGACACTTGCTTTTCCCCATATCAACTCCTCTCTTCTGAGTGAGATTTAAGCAACATTTTCCTACAGTGGGAAATTGAATTGGTCATGTTTCACCCCAGACAGTGTTATCAGTTTCACTGTAATTACTTACAATTTGTGCTGGGGTAAAGAGTTATGGAGGTCCAGGTCCAGCTCAATGACCTTAGGGGTCCTCCACAAACCCAGCAGTGGCTCAGGTTAAAGGTTTGGTTTACAGCTCTCTCTAACAAAACAAACTCATTATCTTCAAAACGATCATATGGGTGGGGAGATAGGGAAAAGACTGGTTTTTCTTCAATCTTATAAATAAATCCCCAAAACACTATGATCAAAAATAACATATTCATTTTAATCAAATTACACTAAAATCCACATATGCTTCGTTCCTTCTGTGGGCACATCTGGGAGGAAATGCAACAAAATAAATTTTCTTCTCGGGTTAAAAAAAGGGAACAATCTATCTAGTGTTAATTGTGCAGTCTCTTCCTCAGACATTCTTGGCCTTCCAGGCATGTTTATTAAGGGGTTCAGCAAGTAGCAGAGGCGCAGCTCCCCCTAATACGCCATCTGGAAACAAGCTGCCTTTTGTACACTTTCTACTAACTGATCCACCATACCTGTTATGGCAAGGGGATCTCCCATCTCCAAGGGATGCCCAGTATGCAGCATTCTGAGTTAAGGACCATGGGGCTCAGCAGTCACCAGTAATTAGAAACGCACATGGACTCCTTCTGCTTCTTTCTCTGATAACAAAATTCCATCCTTTCCTGATATAGTCTCTATGCATACTCTCTCCAATTCCTTTGCAGTCCTTGCAAAATCTTTTCTCAGTTTCGCTAATTCAGTTGCTGTAAATGGGACTCCTTTGGTGATAACTTGAGGACGGTTGTCACCACCATCATTATATACATACTCTGTTTTAACCAACAAATATCTATTCAGTGGCACTTCTACAGCTTCTTTTGCCTTTTGCAAATCATTCTGGGGATAAATGCATTGTATCCCCTTCTTTGCAAACATCACTTCTGCCTCTTACTGTGTACCCAGTTCCATCAAAAGTTGATTTCTTAATTCCTCCTTTAATATCATATTTTGATTCCTTTCTTCCAACAATTGTTTACTTTCCTTCAATTGTTCCTGCAGGGGTTTTAATACCATCTGCAAGGAGTCTATGGAAATCGCGTTTTTACACGACTTCTCTCTCTTACTGCAGCTGGCAGACTCGCTCCCAACACTGCACAAATTACGGCTTTTCCTTTCCCCCTCTTAACCTTAGCTTCTTTCTGCAATGCCCTTATCCTATCCACCACACTCGGAGGTTAAAACCAGTGAGGTTTTGCTCAATCTTGTCCCTGGAGTGAGGGATTAGATTAGTGTGCTTTGAAAAGGTCAAATAATTTGTCTATTCCTTCATCCCATGAGGGCACACAATCACCAGAATCAGCTGTCTTCTGAGTGGCCATAATCCTGCAACAAGGATTATCTACTACAAAGGGTCCTGAGAAGGTCACACCTTAATGTCCAAATTTCCTCTATACACTTCCAAGAGGCCACACCTTATACTAAAACACAAGTTCCACAACAAGGTAATTGTCCCACAAAAGGGGTTATTGTTCCAGGAGGCTCAAACCTTAATATGCAAACTTCCCCTCTACACTCCCAGAAGGTCACCTCTTAACTGTGCACTTTGTGTTCTCCAAGAATCCTGACACCAACTTAATGTCACCATCCCCTGTTGGGTTTAACTTGGTAGAAGTTAAACCTCCTTGCTTTCCAATCAGACAATTCTGGGTGACTGGGGGTGGCTGGGCTTAACTCCTGAGTAATGTCCAGTCAAACAGGTTATCGTGATCAGGTTTCATTTATTGTTGGGACCAGAATTAAGACTCAAAACAGAGTCAAGGGCTAAACTATCCTCACTGGCACATGCCCAGTACCCTCTCTGAAGTATCCTGGAAAGTTCTGGTCTTGGAAAGTCCCTAAAAGTCCAGGAAGGTCGCAGGCCCTTGACTCTGGGCCCGGGCACATGCGCAGAAGCAGTGTATCCTGAGACAGTGGGGCACGCAGTGCAAGGCAACAGCACCTTTAACAGGCAGAATCCCTGGTGGCCAGAGCAATGTAGTTTCCGTGGTTAATTATGCTGCCAGCAATGTTGAGGCATATTACTACTAGTACCTTACAGGGCTTTACAGATATCACAGCAACAAAGATTTGTAAAAGATCATGTCCCTTTAATGCTTACCTCCCATTCAGTTTGATGCACTCTGTACCAGGCTGTTGGATACTGGGATTTTTTTCTTAGTGGCTTAGAAAGCAGAGGTCTAGTGCATAATACATCTTGTATTGCAGCACATGAAACTCTGGCAGCAGGAGGAAAGACTCTTAGATGAACACATCTTTAAAGTTTCAAAGTCTTGAAAAGCAAGATTAAAAAAAGGGGATTTTTGATTTCTTACCTAACTATTGGAGAAGAAGAGTGCTTTCATGATTTGTGTTTGTAAGTTCTGTAAATGAAAGCACAGTGGCTGTATTGAGTAAAGCCCACACAGCTCAATCCCTTTTATTTTACCTGTTAGGACATCGCATTTACAGGCTGGAAGAGATGGCAAAGGCTCACTTACAAGGAATGTGCCTATGACTATAACATTCTGCCAGCATGGATTCCTTGGCTGCGTTTTCACTGTCTGCAGCATTGCGGGTTGTGCTTGGAGCACAAACCCCAGATAGACACTTGAGGATCATCTGAGAGCAGGCAACTTGGTTTGCTGGCAAGTGCCATGCTTTGAGGTAGCAGCATGGTCTGGTTAATAGGGCTATTGGCTTTAACGTTGAGAGGCTTGGATTCTAGTCCAAACAGGATTAAGTTGTTCCTATTTTCCCTTCCCATGTTAGAGCTGTGACTATGTGTCCTTCTTGCAAAGCTCCTTCAGTCATTTGGACCTGCCACAGTCCTGGAGCTGAATATCTGTTCTCCACACATCTGTAAAAATACTTTAGATAAACTGTGAACAATATGGCTGCAGGACAGACACCAAATACTCACTTGTGCTGCTGAAATGGGGCTCATGAGTGATGTCTTGATTGCAAGCTTTGAGTACAACTATTTTCATGGTTCTTCACTACCTAAAATTACTTACAAAGCAATAATGCAATAATAGCCTTAATGAACAGACTCAGTACTCTACAACATTCTGATTCGCATACCTTTCTTCCTCCATTACACAACTTTCTTGAGAGAGACATCTACCATGGCAGAGCAAATGTAATGCTACATACATCCCAGTCACTGCCAAACATCACAACTCAATAGACAGCAGTTGAATTCAGATTTCCAGCCTGGCAGAACTCTCCTGCCTGTATGTGAAGTGAGCTGAAGGAGGTTTCCTGCCAAGGACTGCAGGTGAAGGTACGCATACTTAAGATACTGCCTGACAGCTACTGCATGTGATCTTGTGAGACGTCATTTTGCTATTGGTTCTTGTCCTTCATCACACAAGAAATAACAATCGAAACAAGAACGTAATGTGTCATAAATTCCAGTGAACAGAGCACACTTACCAGCGTGAGCTGCAGGTGCGCCTCAGTGATCCCACAGTACAAAACATAGACAAATGTTTGGCTGTGACATGTGAGCCCACGTGAGGAGGCTTAGGATTGTCCTCTGAGACTTTGTAGTCATATCCACAAACAAGAACTTCCTAGAAAATGGTTTTGAAGAGTTATTACAACATGCAAATCTTCATTTTGTGCAGTGTCAAGACGGGTAATGAGCTCTCACGTGCATTTACAGTTGAGCACGTGGCCCAAGCAGGTTCAAGACTTTTCAGCCTGTTTCATCTGTTTTTCTCAGAACGCTACTGTGTGTTGTGATGAAGAATGCAGCATGAAAGTACTGAAGAATTTGTCATGCATGAGCTGCATTTGTTTTAAGAGGTTACAAAGTGCTACAGACATGACTGTAAATCAGGATAGAAATGACACACCTCCTTCCTCCTATGGAAAATGCAGTAGTTTCACCACTGCCTCTGGAAGCATTGTCACTCTTCATGGTGCCCTCATCAGAGAGGAGGAGGATGCAGCGGCATTCCTAACCAAATAAAGCCACACCAGAGGCCTCTCTCTGTGCAGGGAATCATCAAGGCATCAGTGAAACATGTGCCCTTTCCCAAAGTCCAATCAGAGGAAACACAACCTGAAGAACAGTTAAGAGTTCATTTCACTGCAGAGGAAAACAGCTGAACTTGAAGTCCCAGGGCATGGGAAAGATGGCAGTTCATATCTATATTCAGTGCCAGCTGAGAGCCCTGTAGCAGCTGAACCATAGAACCATGAGCCAGGCTGGTCTGTGTGCTTTAATTCTCCTCCCTTAAGCAGGTAAGAGACAGATGAAGTGAGCAAGTAGGGAATTGACAGAAAGGACTGCAGTTGCTGTGGAGCCAAAGGGATGCGTCAGTCTGTTGCTATCTGACAGGTACCTGGAGAGAAAAAGCACCCTTTGCCCAATTCCAGTTAGCCGGGGAGGAGTCAAGAATAGGCAGCAACAAGGGTGGGTTTTCCCTCCTGATTGCATATACTATGAGCTACAAGAAACATCGACAGCCTGAAAGAAATACTTCCGTGGAGACCCACGGCTGAACGTTCTCATCACAAGGATTGCACTTACGTGAGACTCGGCTAGTAGCCAGCTCCATTACCACTACTTGTGATTTCTAAAAGTACAGATTGAGAAGGAACTGGATAAAACTTCAACTGCAAGGGGTTTTACAGAAATCCTCATGAAGTGCATGTCCCCAAAGCCTGGCACATTTCTTCTCCATTACTCACAAGTGTAGATCTTTCTCCTTATCATCCTTATGACTGTCTTCTCTGCTTTTGACAATGGCAGTTAGCTCACAGTCCCAAAAGCAGGACTTAAGCACAAAAATGAAAAAGCCCAACATACCTCTCAACCCACAACAAATGCAGACATGGTGGAAGACAGCTTCTGCATTCATTTGCCAGAAACTGACATTTTCACCAGCAACATGCATGAGAAGAAAACATTGCCTGCTGCCTCTACTGTTTGCCTCACAGCCCCAACCAGTGTTTATCCAAGACATATTTATGTGCAAAGAAAAGGCAGGTGGCAATATCTGTAACTAGGCTGAACCTGAAGATTCATACTGAGCTGAAATGATGCATCAGCTCTTTTGCTATAAGCTGCTTTAAGCCCTTCACCCGGATGTCAACCATCAGGACACTTGCCAGTGATGCAGGCTAAGAAATTGGCATGTTAAGATGGTCAGGAAACAACAGAAACCAAGAGCACTGCCACCCACCACACACTCAGATCACAATCCACCTGAGAGCACTGTCACCCACCACACACTCAGATCACAAAAACCCTTTTTGTCGTGCTTTCTTCTTGCTTTCAAACTCCAGACTGCTAATGGTGTGTTTCAACATATGGATCCCTGTCCCCTCCAGAGATCTCTAAGCCTGCAAATACTCAACATAACAAACATTTGAAGCATCAATTCTTCACTAATGTTCAGATTTAATCCCTTTTTGCAACTCAGTTCTACACTGGACAGAGCACTCGGGTTGGTTCCGACAACACGGCTTCATCTGGAGACATGTGAAAGAAGTACCAAACTCCAGAATGCTTCCAAGCAGTTCCTCAGTCCGTCTTCTACCAGACAGCAACAGATGTTGTGTTTTAGGCCCAGCCAGGTACAAAAGACCATGATCAGACTTACGTATCACAGACTTTGAAATTCCCCAAGGACAGGGAGAGCTTAATGGCTGCTTACGGTCTGGGACAAAACAGACAAGGCTACTCAGCTTGGGGAAGAAAAGGAAACTTAAATGAATCCACCTCCAACCAAAACATGATAAACAGAAATATCCAAATGAAAAACAATTTGGAGTAGGATTCGTGTCCTGCTTCTTGACTAAACAGTTATCAGAGGCCTGCTAATGCCTCCGTGGCCGCTTGCAGGGCCAGTGAGAGTCCTGGATGCTGCAATCTGTCTCCTCTGGGGGTCGAGGTCCCTTGCCTCTGGGGGGTTGCTGCAGTCTTCCCCTGTACGAGCAGTCTCTGGCCTGTCTGGGAACAGAGGGGCTGCGACTGCAGCCGTGGGCAGAGGGTCCTGCTGCCACCTCTTCAGTGGGCTCTCACTGCGTGACTCGGCAGCCTTCTGGCTGTTCTGATGCCTCTGACGTGCTGATTTGATCCTTCCCCTCATAAGCTGAGCAGGTCTTGGAGAAGGCCATGTTGGAGTCTGGAGTATCTCTGGACTGTCACCTTGTGCAGCAGCAGCTTGTGGAGCTACAGCTGGCTGTGAGGATGTCCAGAGTAAGCTATCCTGGCTGCTGCGGTTCCTCTTCGTTGGGAGTTGCTGGGGACTCCTCCTGCACAAGCCATCCCTGGCCCATCTGGGAGAACAGGGGCTGCAGCTGCCATCAGAGCATTTTTCTACTCTTCCTACCTGGCTGCTGGATTCTGGGCCCTCTATGGGTGGTGTGGTGGCACACTCTATGTAATCGTCTTCTCCTCGCACAGAAAATCTGACAGACTCTATCTGTCTTCTGCAAACAGGGCACACTCTGTTCCGCCATGCCCAGCGCATGATGAAGCCCAAGACAAACTGGTGGTGACAGGGCATCGCATAAGCAATCTTATCTTCCGATTCCTGACAGATGCTGCGTTTCCCCTCTGTCTCAGTGGCCACTTCTCTGCTCTGTGGTGGCTTGGGAAAAGCTGATGAGAAGATGCCCCCCATTGCTGGCACTGCCAAAGGGTGTCACACACTGCAAAAAGGAGAGAGGCCACAGTCAATCTCTGTCCCAGGGAGGGCCGGGCAGGGCCAAGCAAGGCAGGGCAGGAAGAAGTGCCCCGGCCCCTGGAGAAGGACGGCCCCCTGGCTCCCTGAGCCCCACCGCCCGCCCCACAGCCACCCCGGGGGATGCTTCCCTGCCCAGCTCACCTCCGCTGCTGCAAGCGTGCCCCGCGCTGCCCGGCTGCCTGAACCGGGCAGGGCCGGGGAAACTCAGGCGACGGCTCCGGGACGAGCACCGAGAGCTGCCGACGGCAGCCCCCAAAGCACCAGCCGGCACCGGCAGAGGCCTCAGCCGACTCTCCAGACCTCGCAGGAGGCCAGGCACGAGCCAGACTGGGACAGGCCCTGCTGGCACCCCAGTTTAAGCAGCCAGGGCCGTGAGGTCACAATCCCTCACTCGCTGATGTCACGGGCTGCTGCCGGGTGTCGCCACCCTCCAGCACCCAGTGACGTTACCACGGGCCCCCCTTCCTCACAGGCCTGTCTGAAACTGGCCCTGAACAGGGAAGTGAAGCGCCAGCTTTCCCTTGCCCTGGGACTGCAAGCATGTCTTTTGCAAAACATACAGGGGTGTTTGTATGCAAAGAGACGTCCTACACGATGCGTTTCAACCACCTTCAGCCATTAAAATGAACCACTGCAGATCACAGGAAGAGAACAATGACTCTGTGACTTTCAAAACAATGTTTTCTTGGCTTTGGGGCTTTTCTCAGTGTTTCTCAGGCAAAGCAAATCATACTATAAAATTGACTGTATGCAAATGTATGGAATTAGGGAAGGGTCTCTGGTGGTCTGTTGAGGCATAGACCTTAACTCAATTTGTACACATGTGGTCTCTCAAAGCCATAGTGCTATAAAAACTCTAAAAATGCAAGTGATTTTATGAAATAGTTAAGTAAATTTATAATTAAGTTAGCATACCTAAGCAAAACTAGGCCTCTTTTGTGAAGCCACTACCAAAGGAAAGAATGTGTATGAGAAGTCAGGCACCATGGGGATGTGAGTGGATTATTCAGATCCATGCACCTGCAAGCCTTAAAACATCCAAGGACAACGCTGGGAGTAACTGCTTCAAAGGAAGAAGAAAAGGGTTTGTCATATTAACCAATAAGCTTCTCATTGACCTGAACCCCTGTAACCTTCTGGTCCAGGACACCAGATAATTACAACCATTCCGATCCAGAACACCAGATAATCAATAGCTGTGGTGGTTTAGCCCGGTGTCCACCAAGTCATAAAATCACTCCCCCTCCCAAACTGGACAGGAGAGAGAGACAAATATGACAAATGGCTTGTGAGTTAAGGACAGAAAGATGACTCAGTAGTTAGCATCACAGGCAAAACAGAGAGAAAAAGTTTTGATTTATTAAAGAAACAATTAGAACAGGGACATGAAAAATAAAACTGACTTAAAAACACCTTCCCCCACCTCTCCTCAGGACTCTCCTTCCTTCCCGCCCAGTGGTGCAGGGGATGGGGGATGGGGGTTGCATTCAGTTCATTACAGAAGGACTTTGCCGCTGCTGCTTCTCAGGAGGAGGCCTCCCCACGCTCCCCACTGCTACACTGTGGGGCCCCCCTTCACGGGAGACAGTCCCTCACAAACTTCTCCAGCATGGGTCCTTCCCATGGGCTGCAGCTCCTCACAAACTGCTCCAGCATGGGAGAACAGTCCTTCAGGTACTGACTGCTCCAGCCTGAGTCCCTCACAGGACCACAAGTCCTGACACCAAACCTGCTCTGGCATGTGCACCTCCCCCATGGACTTCCATTTGTTGAGCAGGGTGTGCAAGACAATCCACTGGGATGTGGGAAGAAAACAGTAGAACTTCAGTTGCACGTATACATCATTTACAAATTAATAAGTATGTGTGCACTGAGAGGGAGTGGTTTTGCATATAGGTATCACAGATCATGATTTACGATCCTACCAAGTGTTTGGATCACCTAAAAGAAACACCATTAGAAGTGTTAGCAAAAGTGGCTTGAGAAAGTTCAGTGGCAAAGTTCCCTCTTTTACTACGTGAAGAAAACATATAAAGGAAAATCAAGTTAAAATCAGTTTAGGGTGATGTTGATGAGGTCAGAGATGCAAAAAAGTAAGACACCCTCTCACTGAGTCATGGGGTTCAGAATGGACCTCCTTGCTTTCGCAACTAGGTGCAGCTGGATCTAATCTTAGTCTCAGATTTGGTCAATAGTTTGTACCTAAAAGGATTTAATGTACGCACTTAATCACTTATGTGATCACTTTATATCACTTAGATAAGATCTTAAAATTTCAGCATGCTTATTCCCAAAACACTTACCAAGTATTTGTCTCTCTGCCTCGCTGTCTGGCGCTAGTTCACTCTCAACTTCAGTCTTGAGGTTTCCCACAGCAGAGTCCTGGACATAGAGGTCTATGAAAATAAATAATTTAACAGTACAGCGGCAGGATCAGCTCAAGCAGGGTGCCTCCAGAGAGGGAGAAGCTGAACAAAGAAATGTCTGGGCAATTGTGCCCTTACAGACTGTTTACCCGCCCCTCACATGACAGTTTGGTCCAGTAGTAATATTTGGATCTGGGGTCTTCTTTTTCCTCACTGGATCCTTTCTCTTGTCCAGTTGCAGCTGCTGATGGCTGTAGCCGCCTCCTGGTTTGGGTTAGCTCTGCAGGTCTTGTTTTGCCAAAGTAGATACATGTTCAGCAAATCTCAGTGAAAGTTTACAGTTTGTGGCCTAAGGCTTCCACAGATTTGGTTACTCATGCTAGGAGAAGCTAAGCAAATAGCATACTAAATCACACAACATTAGTAGCTCTAAGTGATTCACTCTATTTTAAAACTTAAGCCAAACAGCTAATGTCTCTTAACCTTGAGAGGTTTCCCTGCTCACGGGGAGAGTGAGTCTCCTGGCAGGCCATACAGTTGCCTTCCAGGAACAACTCAAATTGGTCTCATCCCACGATCTGTCATTGGTTACAGATCTTGTTGCTTTGTTGAGCAACCTTGAGTGTCATATGTGCTGAAGGAATGGCTACGGTGCAGCCATGCTGCCCTGCAGGGAGTGCTCAGATGGGCTCACTGAGGCTGTCGTGGGATAAAATGATTGGCTTGTAGTCAAATTACATACCACGGAAGAGGTATTGACAGAAAGGACTGCAGTTGCTGTGGAGCTGCTGAAAAGCAGATTTTCCACATGCAGTGGTAAAAGTAGAGATGCTGTAAGGGGGGGTCCCGTACCACCCGAGGGCAGTTACCTCTGCAGAACCTGAGAGATGGGAGTTTACATCTTCCTATAGGTATAAATCTGTTTTGTCCTGAACCTTAAGCGGCAATTAAGCTCTCCCTGCCCTTTGGCAATCCTCAGGTCTTTGGTACTTGAGGCTAGTCGTGGTCTTTTGTTCCCTGATGGGCCTAAACCAGGACAGAGTTGAGGTAAGGATGGAAAGATCATTCAGTAGTTAGCATCACAGGCAAAACAGGCTCAACTTCGAGAGAAAAAGGTTTGATTTATTAAAAAAATCCCAATTGGAACAGGGAGATGAAAGATAAATCTGTCTTAAAAACACCTTCCCCCACCCCTTCATTTCTCAGGGTTCTCCTTCCTTCCCCCCAAGTGGCACAGGGCATGGAGGATGGGGGTTGCATTCAGTTCATTACAGAAGGACTTTGCCACTGCTTCTTCTCAGGAGGAGGCCTCCTCACACTTCCCACTGCTACACTGTGGGGTCCCCCTTCACGGGAGACAGTCCCTCACAAAATTCTCCAGCATGGATCTTTCCCATGGGCTGCAGCTCCTCACAAACTGCTCCGGCATGGGGCCTGCCACGAGGGCAGTTCCTCACACCCTGCCACAACGTGGGTCATCCACTGGGAGAACAGTCCTTCAGGTGCCGACTGCTCCAGCCTGAGGCCCTCACAGGGTCACAAGCCCTGACACCAAACCTGCTCTGGCATCGGCACCTCCCCCACGGACTTCCATGTTCCTGGAACAACCTGGAACTTGCTCCAGGATGAGCTTCCCACGGAGTCACAGCCTCCTTCAGGCATCTACCCGCTCCGGTGTGTGCTCCTCCACGGGCTGCTAGTGGATCTCTGCTTCCCGGTGGCCTCCATGAACTACACGGGGACAACCTGCTTCACCATGGTCCTCACCACATATCACAGGGGAGCCTTTCTTTCAGGATCTAAGCTCCCTCCTCCCCCTCCTTCTCCACTGACCCCAGTGTCTGCGGAGATGTTTTCACAATCTCACTCCCTGCTGCAGTTTTGCAACTGCCCAGCAACTTCTTCTCCTTCTCAAATATGTTACTCACAGAGGCAATACCCCCATCACTAATTGGCTAGGCCTGGGTCAGGTGCAGGGTCCATCTTAGAATTGACTGGCCCTAACCCCACGAGCTACAGGGGAGCTCTTTTCTGGCCGCTCTTTGTTTAAAGAAGCCACCCCGGTAGCCCCCCCTGCTACCAAAAAACTTGGCCCAGGCAGAACCACTACAATAGCTTAGATCCCTTTGGTAGCCAAGTGATTTCAAAATGTGTATGTTCAGGGGAGTTGGGCTAGATGATCTCTAAAGGTCCTTTCCAACCCCTACCATTCTATGATTCTATGAATATGTAGAACTTGTGCAATAAGGGATCAATCTATAAGGGGGATGTAATATGTAATATTAACGAGTAATGAATCAAGGTAAGGGGCAACTTTAATAAACAATTTAAAGTGAGCTGTGTATGCATGACAGAGAAGAACAAAAGATACTGGGTATAAATATCTGTCAATTTTGATGCTTTGTTGGACATTGCTGGACATTCTTTGGGAATGACCACGTGTCCCCTATGCGCATCATCAAATAAAGGACATCTCTGCTTATCTAACTTTGTCTAGATAAGCTTTTCTTCCCAACTGTTTGCAACAATAGCAACTTCTGGTTGTGGATTGGTAGTGAGAAACACACAAATTGTTCTTTGGCAGGCAGACTCACTTGTCTTGTCTGCATAAAGCTTACCCAAAGCGAGAATGCTCTTCTGTTATTTGTATATTAACTAGATTTTTTAAGTCTTTGGTATCAAAAGGCGTCTATCCTAGTGGCCAGAGGGGATAGAAGGGGCTGAGTGGTGAACCAAAGCTTTAGTTTGCTTCCCCTTGGGTCCTGGCACAGACCTCTACAGCTCCATTCTGTGTGCACAAAGCCCCTTCAAGTAGGAACACACATTCCTTCCCAGCTTCCAAGAGTTTCTCTGTGGCCAGCTGAGTGGGGCTGAGTCATAATACTCAGGCAGGGATGTCCATATAGCGGCCTCAGGTACCCATTGGGGCTGCCTTGCCCATACTGGGGCCAAGCATGGGTACGACTGTGAGTGAGGATCACTGTGGCCCCTTGTGACGTCACAGTGGGACACGCACAGCACAGCTAGAGTTCCCTCTCCCAACCATGGCCCTGGCCACACTCCCAGTCAAGGGCTGGGCAATGCCAGGGCTGCACTAGCCAGTGCTCTATTCTGCAAAGGCTGCCACAAGGAGACCCTCAAGGGAAGGCCATTGAGGGAAGTGGCAAGCAGACAGAGGAGGAGAAGGAAGAGGAACAGAGAGGTTTTGTCGTGAGACCAGCACCTCTTGCCCAGCTGAGGCAGTGCAGACTGGCAGAGATGATCAAGTACCTGCTTTTTAACCCCCTGCGTCCCGAGGATCTTCCAACCCTCCAAGAGCTCACCACCAGCGGTAAGATCCTGAGGACCCTTGCAGGAGTACTGTGGGAGCCAAGAGCAAGAAAAAGCAGAAAAGCTGTGGAAGCCCTGAGGCCAGGCTAGAGCTGGGTCTTCTAGAGGGCACCTGTGCTGCATGGAGAGTTCTCCCTGTGCAATGGTGCCTTGGGGCTGGAGGGAGGTAGCTTTGGAAGCTGGGGCTGCACGGTCAAGAAAGCAGCTGGTCATTCCTAGTGAGGCAAAGGGGGCTGGTGGGCACTCTGCTGTCAGCTCGTGGGCAACAGAGTGCTGGCTCGCTGGCTGCTGCTGCCTCAGAGCGTGGCATGCCTTGCCTTTGCTTTCCAGAAATCTGCAAAGTCTGGGCTAGCACTTCAAGGCACATTCGGATACAGCTCTTGCAGAAGAAGGTGAGCCTTTGCTTCCTACACAGGCCCCATCCTTCCTCCAGAGCAGGGCACAAAACACTGTGCCCAGAGACACATAAGTCACCTGGGCCTCTGCCCACCTCTGTATAGCACTCCAACTCTCCTCGTTTGTGGTTTCAGGCTGTGCAGATCGGAGTTGGGACCTTTGCGCTTGTCCCATCACAGGCCACAGTGGGAGAGGAGCATGTTTTGCCTATTGAGAGACCCATCTTCCAGCCATGCAGGCTTCTGAAGAAATTTTACAAGCTCAAGTGTGCAAAGACTAGAATTCCTGGTGAGAGCATGAGTGCTTCCTCTGCCTAGCCCTTGCATTTGGCTTGGTGCCGATGGCTCTGTGACAGGGCCAAGCAAAAGCTCTTCCAACCTGGAGGGCACTGAGCATGAGTACATGTACAGTGGCCCAGCCCCCTGCCCCTCTTCAGGGAGCCAGCCTCTTCTCTCCAGCTCACCCCACGCTCCAGCTTCTCTTTGCCTCTGGACCTGTCCAGCAGGTCTGTTCTGGAGATGCGGCCGAAGCAGAAAGTGGAGTGCACTCTGGCTGAGCAAGCGTCTCCTGAAGGCTCAGTGCTGGTAGCACCTAGTCTGGCAGTCAGCTGAACTGCGCTGGCAGTGACTTGGCTGCTTTGCACTTGCTTCCTAGATGAGACACCGTTGATCCAGCTGGACTTTGAGCAGATCGCCGCACACATCCACTTCCGCCCAGAAATCGTGGAGCGGTGCATACATGAGACCCTGCTTTTCTTTGCTGGGGCCCTCCGAGAAAAGAAGGAGGTGGAATTCTCCTTCAAGGGCATCGGCATCCTTGCTGTGCGAAGAAAGGAAATCAGCATGACCTTCTTTGACAGCTGCCTGCTGGAGCTGGATACGACAGGGAACATGCTGGCAGCTCTTCTTGGGGTGAGCCATCGTTTCTCTGTGGCTGTTCCTCTGTGGCAATGTTGTCCAAGCTCTCTCCAGTTGCTTTCGCTTGGCTGCCATTGCCTGCCTCACCACCTGGCCTTGCCACAAAGCTCTTGAGGAGCTTGGCTGAGTCTCAGTAGCACCTCAGTCCCATGATGCGGGGGCTAAGGACATCAGGGAAGAAGGTGATGTGAGACTGCCTGACAGGCAGACAGGCAGCTTTGGTGTCTTTGAAGAGCAAGACTGATTGCACCTTTGTGAGCAACTGGCACATGTCCCAGGCACCTGCTGACGCTGTGTCCCTGTCCTTTTGCAGGATCCCAAGATGATGGGTCTTGTGGCCTTTGCAGGCAAAAGTAATTATTGCCGGCTGAGTGCAGATGGGGTCGTCACGCTGCCGAGGTGAGCGGGACAGCTTCTGCAGCACCCAGCTGCTCAAGGGAGCAGCTACTCAGCCCCTGTGGTGGGGACACTCTCTTGCTGAGGCTCCTCTGCTGCCCAACTTTGGCAAGACCTGTCCTCAGGGGGTTTGGCAGTGGCTCCCACAGATGCCTGCCAGTACCTGCTTTGTGCCAGCCCCTGCGGGTGCTGCATGGTGCCTTTTTGCACAGCTGGTATCTTCTTGTTTTCAGGTTTGTGTTTGAGCCCCCCCCCCAAGCATCTTCCCCTGCCATTTCTGTGAAGCCCAGGAAAAAGCTGATGCCTTGGGGCGCGAGGGCCCGCAGAGGTAACGTCCCAGCTGAGTGCTGGCAGGGGGCTGTGGGTGCTCCTCCCTGACCCACAGGGTCCCAAAGCTGCTCTTGTGCTCTTCTCTTGCCTCCCGCTTGCAGTGAGTGTGCTGGATCCCGTCTTCCTGGCTCAGTGGAGGGTTTCTCAAGCAAAGCGGCTGTCCCGCTGGTCAGAATCCGTAGACACTCTCCAAGCCAGGTGAGCTTGCTGGTGGAGCAGTGTGGCTGGGGCAGAGGGGACAATGCACGTACCCTCCAGGGAGTGCAAGTGAGATGCTTCCCTTGGCCAGGGCACGTTGGTGCCAATGCTGGACGGCCCTGCAGGCGTTGTCCTGCTGGACACGAGGTGGTCCTGCCAACGTGCCGGTTGATGCCGGAGCAGGTGGGGGCAGATGGCAAGCTCATCTGGCAGAGGTCGGCCCTGACGGGGCTCCCATCAGCTCAGCCTGCCGTATCTCTTTAGACTCCTGCCGCTACTCAAACAGGCCCAGGAGAAGCAGAAGCAGCAGCAGCCCAGACGTCCCTCTCAGCCGCAGCCGCAGCTCCAGCTCCCTGACATTGTTATACAGCCCTCAGCAAAGGTACACTCTGGGGATTTGCCAGTCCTTTCAGGCTCTGGGCCTGGGCAGAAAAGGCAGCAAAAGCTGCCCACTGTCCCAGCCCTCCTGCCCTGCCCAAGCTGCAGGAGGCTAATGGCTGTGTGTGTGGTGTGTGTCTGGCCTTCAGAGAACAGGCTCCTTCCGCTCCAGGAGCGCAGAAAAACACCTCCGCCTGCTGATGGCATCCAAGCGCCAAGAGGTGGAAGAGGAAGTGTGGCACAAATACCATGCCAACAGAATGAGGCGGGACACAGAGGGAGGCCAGGTACAGTCTGTGCTTCACAACCCCCAGGAAAAGGGCATTTTCCCTCCCCTCGGGAGGGGCACGGCAGCCATGCTGTGGCCAGCTGGCCAGGCAGGCCTTTTCTGTCTGCCCGCTGCCCTGCACATTGCACTGCAGAAGGAGCTGAAGCTTTGGGAGCAGCCCCAAATATTGGTGGCAGTGCTTTAGGAGAGTTTCTTCTGCCTTTGCAGAGCTCTTGCCGCTACGTGTTTGAGGATCCCTATTGCCCTCCCCACCTCCTGAGAAAGGCCTACACCAAGAAGCTGGAGGAGAGGCTACAGAAGAAGAGATGCCAAAGCCCTGCAAGGCCAATAGCAGTGGAGGGACAGGCAGAGCTGTATCTCCTGCAGAGGCCCAGGGAAGTGTGTGTGCCGGCTCCTGCAGAGGCCAGGAAAAGCCTTGGGCAGCTCCCAGCACTGGAGGTGTCTGGGCTGAAGACAAAAGGCTGTCTCCCAAAGCAGGCAGCCCGTGCTTGTCTGCCTCACATCAGCACTGAGCTAAGGCCCTTTGCTTTGTCTTGTAGCAAAGGGGAGAAGCTGGGGCCCTTGGAGTGCCATGGAAAGGCCCAGAGACTGACAGCCCTGCCAGGAAGCCACAAGCAGCGCTGCAGAGACCAACAGCAGTAGCCTTAGCCGTCACGGTGGCCATCCCTTTTCAGGGGGAGAACCCTCAGCAACGACAAAGGCCTTTGCAAGGGGGAATGTGCCAAATAAAGGCAGCTGCTGCCTGTACCCAGCCAGAGTGACCATGCTGCTCCCTGCATTGCCTGGTGCTCGGGGTGACTAAGGGGATAGGAGGGGCCCTGCAGCCTCCTGGTCTGAGAGATTTCCCAGCAAACAGGCTGGAGGGACTCATCTGCCAGCCAGGCAGGGCAGGCCCTGCATAGCGGGACCAGCACCTCTTGCCCAGCTGAGACGGTGTTTTTGTTTTAAGCTGATGAAATACAGAAACTCTTTGCATACAAACACCCCTGTATGTTTTGCAAAAGTCACGCTTGCAATCCCAGGGCAAGGGAAAGCTGGTGCTTCAGTGCCAGCTGAGAGCCCTGTAGCAGCCGAACCATCAAACCATGAGCCAGGCTGGTCTGTGTGCTTTAATTCTCCTCCCTTAAGCAGGTAAGAGACAGCTGAAGTGAGCAAGTAGGGAATTGACAGAAAGGACTGCAGTTGCTGTGGAGCTGCTGAAAAGCAGATTTTCCACATGCAGTGGTAAAAGTAGAGATGCTGTAAGGGGGGGTCTCGTACCACCTGAGGGCAGTTACGTCTGCGGAACGTGAGAGATGGGAGTTTACATCTTCCTATAGGTCTAAATCACAGAGGGCCCCTCAGAATGTGAGGCTGAAACCTATGTTTTCATCCCTGCTTTCCCTGCTGCCCATTGTGGAGGGGCTTTTCTTCACCAGCGTGTTAAGAACAGGGCCATTTGTTGACAGACAAAGCGCGAGACAGGACTGAGTGAACTTCTGGCTACAGAGTGGGCCACTGCCCGACAGCCGGCATTGCTGCAGGAGGTGTTGGTGCAGGGAGTCAGGGCCAGCTTCAGACAGCCCTGTGAGGAAGGGGGGCCCGTGGTAACGTCACTGGGTGCTGGAGGGTGGCGATGCCCGGCAGCAGCCCGTGACATCAGCGCGTGAGGGATTGTGACCTCACGGCCCTGGCTGCTTAAACTGGGGTGCCGGCAGGGCCTATCCCAGTCTGGCTCGTGCCTGGCCTCCTGCAAGGTCTGGAGTGTCGGCTGAGGCTTCTGCCGGTGCCGGCTGGTGCTTTGGGGGCTGCCGTCGGCAGCTCTCGGTTCTCATCCCGGAGTCGTCGCCTGAGATTCCCCGGCCCTGCCTGGTTCAGGCAGCCGGGCAGCGCGGGGCACGCTTGCAGCAGCGGAGGTGAGCTGTGCGGGGAAGCATCCCCCGGGGTGGCCGTGGGGCGGGCGGTGGGGCTCAGGGAGCCAGGAGGCCGTCCTTCTCCAGGGGCCGGGGCACTTCTTCCTGCCCTGCCTTGCTCGGCCCTGCCCGGCCCTCCCTGGGACAGAGATTGACTGTGGCCTCTCTCCCTTTTGCAGTGTGTGACACCCTTTGGCAGTGCCAGCAATGGGGGGCATCTTCTCATCAGCTTTTCCCAAACCACCACAGAGCAGAGAAGTGGCCACTGAGACAGAGAGGAGATGCAGCATCTGCGAGGAATCTGAAGATAACATTGCTTATGCAATGCCCTGTCACCACCAGTTTGAACTGGGCTTCATCATGCGCTGGGCATGGCGGAACAGAGTGTGCCCTGTTTGCAGAAGACAGATAGAGTCTATTAGGTTTTCTGAATGGGGAGAGAATGACTACATAGAGTGTGCCATCACACCACCCACAGAGGGCCCAGAATCCAGCAGCCCAGTAGGAACAGCTGAGTACTACGCCGATTGCCCTGTGGTGTCCTTTTCACCGCGTCGGTGGCTGCCCAACAGATCAGTGGGTGCCATCCACAGAGGTGCTGGTTGCCTCCCCTTCAGCTAGCGGCTGTCTGGCTAGGAGGGCTCTATCAACACTTCATTCAAGAAACAGGAAATAAAGGATTGTTTCCCTGACAGACCCCTTGGGTGCTGCTTTCTGCCTCTTCCCCCAGCCAGCACCTTTCTCTGACCCCTACACTTCCCCTTCGCCTAGGGCCCTGCAGCCCCAGGGCCGCGTCGGCAGCACCTTCTTCTGCCGCAAATCCTGCTGCGGCCATGGCACTGGAGGAGGGTCTGCAAAGGCCTTAAAAGGGAGAAGGTCGTGCCAAGAGTCCAGCAGAAGTGGCCATAGCCATCATGGTGGCCACCCTTTTCAGGGGGAGAGCCATCAGCAATGGGTAGCAGGGATGAGGAAGGCCTTTGCAAGGGGGAATGTGCCAAATAAAGGCAGCTGCTGCCTGTGCCCAGCCAGAGTGACCATGCTGTTCCCTGCATTGCCTTGTGCTCTGGGTGACCAAGGGGACAGGAGGGGCCCTGCAGCCTCCTGGTCTGAGGGGTTTCCCAGCAAATAGGCTGGAGGGACTGATCCTGCCAGCCAGGCAGGGCAGGCCCTGCATAGCGGGACCACTACCTCTTGCCCAGCTGAGGCAGTGCAGATGGGCAGAGATGATCAAGTACCTGCTCTTTGACCCGGACACCCAAGGAGCTCCCAGCCTTCCAAGAGCCCACCATCAGTGGTAAGATCCTGGGTGCCCTTGCAGGAGCTCTGTAGCTCTGACCTGGGTATCTGCGGAGGGGTTGTTCTCACATTTGTGCTCCCTTCTGCAGCTGCAGTTTAGCAGCTGCACAGCAACTTCTTCCCCTTCTCCAACATGTTAAACACAGAGGCGTTACCTCCGCCACTAATTCTCAGCCTTGGTCAGCAGTAGGTCCATCTTGAGCCAACTGGCACTGCCTCTGTCAGGTACAGGAGAAGCTTCTAGCAGCTTTTCACAGAAGCCACCGCTGTAGCCTGCTGCTATCAAAACCTGGACACACAAACCCACTACAGCTTCATCTGGAGGAAAAAGGGATTTTGTTTCCACGTGACAAAATTCAAGAAGATTCAAACCACTGTTTCCATTTGGGTGGAAAATCCTCAGTCTGTGTCTTCCAGTGCTGCTGCGGTGTTCTGTAGTGTGGTATGCCTGTGAGGGAGAGCTAAGACTTCCACCAGACCTGACAGATGTAGTCCCTCATATCACCCCGAAGTTAAGTACTTGAATGCAAGGCAATTCCGGTAGAAATTTTCCTTTTGAGACCACCGTGCAGCATTGACTCTGATCAGTTGCTGACACCCTACAGAACTGTTGTACAAACCACTGCAAACCTCTTCTGATCCTACAAGTTCAGTGTAACTGACCTTTTGCAATCTTTTTTTCATCTCAGTCTCCATTTTCCAGCTTGTGATGTAAAGCAGCTTTGCTTTGACTCGGAAGTATTAAGAAAAGCCCCAAACCCAAAATGTAGCAGGGGCACTGCTCTCTACCTGTGATCTGTAGCAATTCATTTTCCTAACAGAACCCAGAGGGTAGTGATCAATGGCCCAGAATCGAGTTGGAGGCCTGTGGCCAGTGGAGCTCCACAGGGATCAGTTCTGGGGCCAGAGTTATTCAATATCTTCATCAATGACCTGGATGAGGGGACTGAGGGTACCCTCAGCAAGTTCGCTGATGACACCAAACTGGGAGGACTGGCTGATTCTTCAGAAGGCTGTGCTGCCATTCAGCGGGATCTCAACCAGATTGGGAGCTGGGCAGAGAGGAACCTCATGAGGTTCAACAAGGACAAGTGCAGAGTCCTGCACCTGGAGAGGAACAACCCCATGCACCAGTACAGGCTGGGGACTGACCTGCTGGAGAGCAGCTCTGCAGAGAGAGACCTGGGAGTGCTGGTTGATAATAAAGTAAACATGAGCCAGCCATGTGCTCTCGTGGCCAAGAAGGCCAATGGCATCCTGGGATGCATCAAGAAGAGTGTGGCCAGCAGGTCAAGGGAGGTTCTGCTCCCCCTTTACTCTGCCCTGGTGAGGCCTCATGCGGAGCAGCAACTCTGTTAGAAGCACACCTCCACCTCACAAGTACACTGAAGGTTAGAAATTTCCTTCCCCTGGCCCGCCCAACCCCAAATCTGTAATTTGACCTTTGAGTTGAGAGGAAGAAATAAATGACTCTACTGTCTGCTACAGTATCCGACTACCTCAGTGTAAGGTACTTTCAAGTCTTTACTTTTTGAACTGGAACCTACTTGTGACCAAGGCTACAGTGAGGACATCACCAGCATCTAAAGAACATGTGCAGAACCAGAGGCTGAAATACAAGTGCAGGAGTGCAGTTTTACCACATCATAACACGGAGATCAGAAGATGTAAGACAGTAAAGGAGTTTTGGTTGTGACCAAGAACACCCTCAGCAAAACCAATGAGACTTTATAATGCTAAATTCTTCCTACTCCTTCTAGTGGCGAGGTGTAAGAGACTCATTTGCACTGTTTACCATTACGATATTTACTGTTTCACTGAACACTGACATGGAAAATGTCTTATGGGATTCCATATGCACTTTCTAGTCAATTTGTGTGACCTTGCAAATTCTGTGTTACAAGTACTTAAAAGACAATGGACAGTAAATCCACAAATTACAGCCTTTTCCTAAGGAGGAAAACTGTCAGGTTGTTTCAAAACTGTTTCTTAGCTACCTAAATTATAATTGCAGCCACTTAAAATGCTGCAGAGTTCCTAAAGTGGAATGAATTTCTGAGTGCTGAGGTCTGAGGCCACACACCAGAGGGTGACAAATCACTATCAGTTATCTACAAGGGAGGAACAGGAACCATCTGGAGATAGAGATAGGAATGAGAAAATGCCACACTCAAATATTACGACTGGACCAAACCCTTGCAAGAGCTGGGTACTGGAACTTGGCATTTCTAGGGTAGAGTAACCCAGGACTTTCTCGATTTGGATGACTCTTGTGAGAGGGGGTCCAGCTCGAGCTGTAGGAAACCAGTTCCGTACCAATTCTGTGCGGTCAGAGGCTGAGATTGGATCCAGACATAGCTGGACTCCTCTTGGAAGGCACTTACAAAGCAAGGGGAAACAGTCCAAACCTCCTGTTATGGTGGGAGAAGCCCTCTTGGAAACTCCTACAAAAACAGGGAAGCTCAGAGCTCTTCAAAAGGCGCGAGACTGAGGTTTGGTGTGCACAAAGCCTCACATTCACCTCTTCAGCCCATTAATGGTTTATTATTCATTTATTATTCTTTTCCTTTCTCCTCTCTACAGTCACACCAAAGGGATGCGTCAGTCTGTTGCTATCTGACAGGTACCTGGAGAGAAAAAGCACCCTTTGCCCAATTCCAGTTAGCCGGGGAGGAGTCAAGAATAGGCAGCAACAAGGGTGGGTTTTCCCTCCTGATTGCATATACTATGAGCTACAAGAAACATCGACAGCCTGAAAGAAATACTTCCGTGGAGACCCACAGCTGAACGTTCTCATCACAAGGATTGCACTTACGTGAGACTCGGCTAGTAGCCAGCTCCATTACCACTACTTGTGATTTCTAAAAGTACAGATTGAGAAGGAACTGGATAAAGCTTCCACTGCAAGGGGTTTTACAGAAATCCTCATGAAGTGCATGTCCCCAAAGCCTGGCACATTTCTTCTCCATCACTCACAAGTGTAGATCTTTCTCCTTATCATCCTTATGACTGTCTTCTCTGCTTTTGACAATGGCAGTTAGCTCACAGTCCCAAAAGCAGGACTTAAGCACAAAAATGAAAAAGCCCAACATACCTCTCAACCCACAACAAATGCAGACATGGTGGAAGACAGCTTCTGCATTCATTTGCCAGAAACTGACATTTTCACCAGCAACATGCATGAGAAGAAAACATTGCCTGCTGCCTCTACTGTTTGCCTCACAGCCCCAACCAGTGTTTATCCAAGACATATTTATGTGCAAAGAAAAGGCAGGTGGCAATATCTGTAACTAGGCTGAACCTGAAGATTCATACTGAGCTGAAATGATGCATCAACTCTTTTGCTATAAGCTGCTTTAAGCCCTTCACCCGGATGTCAACCATCAGGACACTTGCCAGTGATGCAGGCTAAGAAATTGGCATGTTAAGATGGTCAGGAAACAACAGAAACCAAGAGCACTGCCACCCACCACACACTCAGATCACAAAAACCCTTTTTGTCGTGCTTTCTTCTTGCTTTCAAACTCCAGACTGCTAATGGTGTGTTTCAACATATGGATCCCTGTCCTCCTATGTCCTCAGCCTCACAGCAACCCACCACAGCAGAAATAATAAAATCAGGACTGAGTCCATTTGTCCTTTCCTGCAGTAGTGAAAGGAGCACAGTGCACTTGAGTAAAAACGCTGCATTCAGATGCATTCACCATCAGGTTCAGCCCTGTTTGAATCCGTCCCCTCCAGAGATCTCTAAGCCTGCAAATACTCAACATAACAAACATTTGAAGCATCAATTCTTCACTAATGTTCAGATTTAATCCCTTTTTGCAACTCAGTTCTACACTGGACAGAGCACTCGGGTTGGTTCCGACAACATGGCTTCATCTGGAGACGTGTGAAAGAAGTACCAAACTCCAGAATGCTTCCAAGCAGCTTCCTCAGTCCGTCTTCTACCAGACAGCAACAGATGTTGTGTTTTAGGCCCAGCCAGGTACAACAGACCATGATCAGACTTACGTATCACAGACTTTGAAATTCCCCAAGGACAGGGAGAGTTTAATGGCTGCTTACGGTCTGGGACAAAACAGACAAGGCTACTCAGCTTGGGGAAGAAAAGGAAACTTAAATGAATCCACCTCCAACCAAAACATGATAAACAGAAATATCCAAATGAAAAACAATTTGGAGTAGGATTCGTGTCCTGCTTCTTGACTAAACAGTTATCAGAGGCCTGCTAATGCCTCCGTGGCCGCTTGCAGGGCCAGTGAGAGTCCTGGATGCTGCAATCTGTCTCCTCTGGGGGTCGAGGTCCCTTGCCTCTGGGGGGTTGCTGCAGTCTTCCCCTGTACGAGCAGTCTCTGGCCTGTCTGGGAACAGAGGGGCTGCGACTGCAGCCGTGGGCAGAGGGTCCTGCTGCCACCTCTTCACTGGGCTCTCACTGCGTGACTCGGCAGCCTTCTGGCTGTTCTGATGCCTCTGATGTGCTGATTTGATCCTTCCCCTCATAAGCTGAGCAGGTCTTGGAGGCCATGTTGGAGTCTGGAGTATCTCTGGACTGTCACCTTGTGCAGCAGCAGCTTGTGGAGCTACAGCTGGCTGTGAGGATGTCCAGAGTAAGCTATCCTGGCTGCTGCGGTTCCTCTTCTTTGGGAGTTGCTGGGGACTCCTCCTGCACAAGCCATCCCTGGCCCATCTGGGAGAACAGGGGCTGCAGCTGCCATCAGAGCATTTTTCTACTCTTCCTACCTGGCTGCTGGATTCTGGGCCCTCTATGGGTGGTGTGGTGGCATGCCACGAAGTTTTCGGCTCTTGGCCTGAAAAACCCAGGCTCAAAGCCTGAAACCCAGGCACGAAGCCTGAAACCCAGGCACGAAGCCTGAAAAACCCAGGCACGAAGGCCTGAAGCCCAGGCACACAGCCTGAAACCCAGGCACGAAGCCTGAAACCCACGCACAAAGGCCTGAAACCCAGGCACAAAGCCTGAAACCCAGGCACGAAGCCTGAAAAACCCAGGCACGAAGCCTGAAAAACCCAGGCACGAAGGCCTGAAACCCAGGCACGAAGGCCTGAAGCCCAGGCACAAAGCCTGAAACCCAGGCACGAAGCCTGAAACCCAGGCACAAAGGCCTGAAACCCAGGCACGAAGCCTGAAACCCAGGCACGAAGCCTGAAAAACCCAGGCACGAAGGCCTGAAGCCCAGGCACAAAGCCTGAAACCCAGGCACGAAGCCTGAAACCCAGGCACGAAGCCTGAAACCCAGTGTGAAAACCCAGTGTGAAATTTCAGTGTGAAAACATGCTGGATCCAACTGCAGAGAGAGCTACTGCCCTGTAAGGCACGATTGTGTGACCTATACCAGGCTGTGTTTACACCAAATACACCATACACATACGTTTGCAGCTGGAGCAGTGCATCTCACCATGCTGGTTCCCTGCCATGGTTTAGCGAGGAGCTGCTTTTGCTTGGTAACAGGGGAGGGTGTTGCAGTGAAGACCAGTAAAGAGTTCTCAGACTTTCTTTCAGCTCTTGGGTCCAGACCCACCTCCAGCCTGGCTGGGCCAATCTAGCACCTCGGCAATTATTATTTAAGGATGGGAATTTGAAGTGCTTAGGAGGAGGTGTAAGAGTGATACAAGATGGAGCCAACCATGCGGACCCGAGTCAGAGGAGGAAGGAAGGCGGAGCACCAGACCAGAGACACCTCTGCAAGCTGTGGTGAGAACACAGGCTGTGCCCCTGCAACCCGTGGAGGGCAATGGCAGGACTGAGAGCCACCAGCAGCTCCGTTTGAGTGCGCCCGGACAGGCGAGAGACTGTGTGAGGTGGCAGCCATGGCACAGGCCGTGCTGGAGGGCCTGCGGGCTGCAGAGCAGCCCCACACGAGAGGCAGAGAGGAGCTGCAGCCTTTGGGATGAACACACGTGCAGGGCTGCCGTGTGTGTGAGGTACCCCACGGACGTGCAGGGAGGATGGGTGCAGAGTTGGTTTTAGTAATGGATTTTGTTGGCAGGGTATGGAGGAAAGCAAAGAACTACTAGTAGTAAACTGGATCAAGACCCAAGAGGTTGTTCCTCCTGAATGTCCCACACAATGGACATGAAGCAGTCCCATTTGCTGACAGAAAGAGCTTTTTCGCTCAGGCCCACAGTTTGCAGGAATTTTCAGTTCATCTCTGGAGAACTTTGCTGTTAGACAAGATGGAAAATATTTTTCTAAATAACTGTTCCCCAGAGGAGGGATGTCAGAGAAGACCATGACAACCAAAGGTTTGTCTTCCCAGCTGGGCGATGGCTGATGCAGTAGGCACGTGCATCCAGCACTGTGCTTACTCTACATCGCATGGTAGCAATGTGTTGTCTGTACTGCACACATCCTGAATCACAACTAGACTTAAGAGAGTGTATTGGATGCATTCAAGCTGGAGCCATAGGCATTTCCCAAAGGCTATTGAAACGGCCACACCAAAAAAAACAAAAAAGCATCTTCTCTTTTTGGAGTACTCCCTAATGACTTTCCTCAGTCCCATTTGAAGATCACTTCTCTTCTTTCTCCTGCCTTGTAGCTAGGGTAACTGAGGGAGCTTAAATGGACTCTTCCACTCCCTAGAGATCAGTAGGAGGGCGGGCTGTAGCACTGACACTCATACCTGCTTGCAGGTACATAAGCTTAACAACTGCCAGCATTTCTCTTACTTGGGAGCTGATTTAATGTTAATTTGTCAGTCTCTAATAAGGTGTTGTCAGTTCCACAACAGATTACTGAAGAGAATAATGTCTTTTTTTCTTTTTTTGCAGTGTTTCCGTTTGAAGGAGGTTTTACACAAATTACTCCTAACACCCATGTGATTACCCAGGGCCCAACTGATTCTTGCAGCACCTGTTTCTGATAATTGGAAGTAGTTTGCCAGCTGCATTAACTTGTCCCTACCATCTTCATTCAAGTTGGCTGGTCCAAGCCACATTTGTGCCTACAGGGCACCAACAGCCAAAACTAGTTTGACTTTGCTCTAATGCGTATAGATGTAACAGAATTTAAGAACTGAGGGAGACACTTCCCTCTTCAAAATCAAACAATAGCTACAGATGGAAAGACTACACCTTGAGAGAAGACAAATCTGGAGTTTTTAATAGCAGCATTAATTCCAAGGTTATGGTGGATAAACATGTATTTTTCTACTGAACTTTGGATATAAGTGATAGAGAAATGCAAACATACATTACACATTCAAAGTTGGTTTTGTGTTTTTTTTTTCTTATTCCTGTGGTACCACTAACCACAGCAATGTGCTAGATTAGTTTGCATGGAACAAACCCTGTCACAGAAAAATGCTGAAGTGCTAAACAGCCTATTCAGATAACCACAGCACACTTCTGGCGTGATAGTTACCAAACACAGGATTACTCTTTCCCCCAGCACAACTGCCATTTAATGAGAATAACTGCACTCTACACCTTTAACTTTCTACAGCATACAAAGGGCAAGGAGGACTTGCCCTTGATGGCTATATTTTTCCTTCCATAAGTCATGAAACTATCTTTCAAAAAGGAATGCAAAATAATCAGTTGTAACAACACATGTTCAGCTTACTTACACAGAAAAATCTGTGGCAATGTACAAGGCATTATGTGTTTTATTTACATCATCAGTGTGAGATATCAAACTTTTTACATGTGCACTTCCATCTGTTCTTTCATAAAGGACAAGCTTCCAAACAGCCACTTTTTTGAAGGTATGACTTTTAATAAAACCTTCAAAGCTGGCAACTTATCAAACATGTACTCAGGAAACACACTGTACAATTCCAAAGTAAATTAAAATGTGTAAAAATAAAAATAACTTATGTGACACTACATACCTACAGTCTCTTTCAAACTAATTTCAATCCCCATTTATCATTCTTTTCTTATGAACAGAGATACTGTTTCATGGCTCAGGAGAGGCAAGGAGTAGCTTGTAATTCAGCTCACATCTAGCCCTGCAAAGTTAAGAGGAAGCTGAGGAGTTGTCTTGATGTTAACACAGCATGTTTAAGACTTGGCCTCCTAGCCTAAGTAGCTAAAGCAGTACTTTTGTGCAGATCATACTCTCTTTAGCAAAGGCCTTTGTAGCCTGTTAATCCATTAAGGTAGTTCGTATTTAGATGTTCTCAGGCACTATCATACTCCTCTATTTTTAATTCTTCTTCCTCTATGATTGCTTGAGCTGCAACAGGCTGAGGCTGACTGCAGGGCAGTTCACTTCCACTGCACTGGCTGGAAGAAAGAGGGAACCCATCCGATTCATTCTCACAGGTTCCGTTTGTCTCCACGTGCGCAGCCACAGCCGCCTCCACCACACACGCATCGCCATGGTCCCCCTCCGGGCCAACAAACAAGTCTGGTATCCCAGGATCCTTATCAGTAAGCATTTCAAGCTTTAACCTGTAAAAATTATCATTGTAAGTTACTATGAAAAAAGTCTGCTCTCTCATAGAGAAGCAGCAACAGACTGCCCATGTACCACACAAGTCACCCTTCCCCACTGGTGCTTAACAGCTTTCAGATCTTCTGGCAGCAGTTCCACCAATCACAGCTAATCCATGCCATGCACATCCCGTGCTTACACCACTGCCTTCGGTATCGCGCTATTCCAGCTCCATGCACACCTTCCAGGCACCCATACTTGCACCCAGCACTCCAAGCAACACAGCTGACCTGGCAGCCTATGGCAGACACCGGAGTTCCTCCTGCCCTGCACAGCCCCAAACCACTGCTGCAGTGCAATCCAGGTCACAATTCTGCAGAGTCACTTGTCCACGACCCCTTGTTGCTGCTTCTTTATGGTGACAGTGCTTTTGCTGAACTTTCCTCATGTACATGAACGGCTAACAACTATGCTACCAAGAACAGCCCCTGGTACATCAGACCCTTTCCAGGCAAAGCCAAAATCAGCATCAGTATGTTACAATATTCCTTTATTATTTTTCCCACTTTACATAGGAATAACAAAAACTTATGCAGTTTTGTCAAACTCATCCTGACACCAGCTCCAGTTGATCAAACACCATGCACTCAGCTCGATGCCAGTTTCCTTACTACAGTACCATTACCATTGCATTAACAAATCTAATGGAAAATAAATATTTATTCACGTCAGGTCTAGGTCAGAGAGCTCACATTTGGTACAACACAAAAGAAAGCTAAGCAAGGATTAAAAGCAAGATTATAGTAAGGTGCTGCTACTAACACTGTAATGATAAATAGAACTGGAAAATTGATAAACTGAACTGGAAAATTTTTTAACAGACAAAATATAACATGATCATGCTGGGAGTGAGAGAAAATGTCATATCACAGATATACACTGAAGATGTTTCTCTACAAAAGGGCTCTTTTCCAAAAGGAGAGAAAACAGAGAGAGAGAACAGAGAGAAAGAACAGGGAGAGAGAGCACACACAGAGAGAGAGAAAGAACAGAGAGAATGGAGAGAGAAAACAGAGAGAGAAAAGTATCTTATGTTCTTTAAGAAAAGACAGAAGTCAAGTTTACCTCCCAAAATGTCTTTTCAGCGGCAGCCTCCCAATGTCTTGGATAAAAGCAATCTGAGCTGAGAACCAAGAATCACCAGTGTCATATTGGGTAAATTATAATGCACTTACAAATAAGCATACTGGAAAATAAATAATGTGTAAGTTTAGTCAGGTGTTCCTGTATACATTTGCAATATTTTGGATACCAAAACACTGCACACTTGTGTATGGGTTTGGGTTGAGTTTTTTTCAGACTTTTTGCTACCTTACCACAATGTATTTACAGATGGCCTACACATTAAAAAAAAAATCCCTGACATTCATCAACTGTGCATTTACAATGTAAATTTAATATTCCATTAATCCTGATATCAAGGTGTTAGTTAAGACAGGAAGCCTTTTATTAGAAGTAATCAACGTAACATAAGTCACTCAGCTGCCTAAATGGTCATTTACATATGAACTGTCTATTGGATTATCTCAGGTTACACATTTTTTAAATGCACTTGGATTTTGTTTACATTATCTGGAAAAGGCTTTTTAAAGCTGTTTAAGTCTGTTGATGTTACAAGAAAGGGATCAGTAAGCAAGGAGGACCTAGCTAATATTCCCTACTCAGTTTCCAAGTCTTCTCACCAGATCCTCTAGTAGATTTAAAAGAATTTCTAAGCCTAAGAGAACAACTTAATTAGTAACATTTAATAAACAATTAATGAGTAGAAAGTGGTGCAAACAGTATGAGGTAATAGTTAAATCTCGGAATGGAAAAAAGTTGCCAATACTCTTCTGCATAGATCTGTGCTAAGACCCGTGCTTATCCAGTACATTCTTCAAAATAACTCTGTGAAACAAAATGAGGTGAAGAGTGGGATAAGGAAGTCTGCCAATGCCACTGAGACAGACAAGATACTAAGCATGTGAGCAGACAGAAAACACTATGCAAGGACCTTAAGAGTAAGAGAGAAACATGATAAAATTCAGAACTACACAGACACCCGAAATCCATGCAGTAATAAAAGGGGAAAAATATTTAAAATACTCCAACATGAGGACTCTGTCTTACATGTTTATAGAGCATCATAGACACCTCATTTGTACCATGAGAGATACTTACTTTAATCCTTTCCATTACGTAAGTTTCAAAAATGTTCTCAATGTTTTAGCAAACCTGGCAGGATAGCTTTAATTTTGGCTGTTAAGCTTTTAGATATCAGTTATATGTATATACCATAAACATTTTCTTCACGGAGGGATATGCACAGACAGTTGCCCTGGTTTCAACTGGGATAGACTTAATTTTCTCCCTAGCAGCTGCTGCAGTGCTGTGAGAGATGAGTCCTGATAACACACTGATATTTTGGCTGTTGCAAAGCAGCACTTATTCCAAGTCAAAGACTTTTCAGTTTCCCATACTCTGTCAGCAAGTGGGTGCACAAGAAGCTGGGAAGTGACATGGCCAGGACAGTTAACAAGTACTAGCCACATGGTTATTGCAAACCAATGTATATCATGCCTAGTATATAAACTGGAGGGAATTGTTGGGGAGGGGCGATCAGCCAGTTGGTGGCGAGCAATTACACTGGGCATCACTTGTCTTTCCTTGGGTTTCCTTTCTCTCTCTTTTTTGTTATATTCCTTTTCATTACTATTATTATATTTTATTTCATTTTAGCTATTAAATTGTTGTTATCCTAATCCACAAGTTTCACTTTTTTCAGTTCTCCTCCCCAGCCCACTGGGAGTGGGTGGGAGTGAGTGAGCAACTGTGTTGTGCTCAGCTGCAGGCTAGGGGTAAGCTCATTCAACAGCATTGACACTTTGGGCTCCAAATTTTTTCAGTAGGCTTTAATGACAAAACAAAGAGTCTAACAATCAAGACTTACACCCATCTTACCTTGGTTTCTCATTGGATTTGCTAACATAGCAAGATAAGGCAACAACTCTGTCTGAAGACACTCGGGTGGTAAACAGAAGCTTGAAAAGAGAGATTTTGCAGCAAGGCAGTTCTCTTGATACTGTAAAAGTTGAGGGGAAAAAACCCCATATTTGTTAAAAACCTAGTAAATAATTATTAATGTAGATATTCTCTACCATGAACAACAGACTTTCTTCCTGCCTGCTGGGTGATTACTCCTAAGTTACTGAAGAGCAAAACCAGAAAAAAAGGATAAGCAGATAGAGTTAACATAAGCAGATCATAAAAACAGTAAATGTCTTTTTTTTCCCTTTTTCTCAGATTTAAAATTTCCACAAAATTTTTATCCCTTGATTACAGAATTCCCCACCCATCCAGGTCAATATTTGTTGCCAGATACATTTGAACTAATACTTCTTCTGCTGTAAGAAATTGCCAAGAGCTTTGGTGTCTCATGAACACGCAACTTTTTATAAGCACATAAAATATAACACCAGAAATTTGTTGAATTTACACAACAGTTTAATGTGATGTAAAATGGTCAAAAACTTAAACTTACTTTTAGGAATACTTTATAGTATTTCAGCAATAATTGTGTCTCTTAGCTTGGCAGTAAGACTCTCCCAGCAGTATGACAATTTGGACACAGGAATCAAACTTTGTGAGAGGCCTTCAATTTATTTTTGCATTAAAGGCATAACACAAATCTAACCCTTCAAGCAAATTCCCTTCAGAAGTAGCTTATATTAAAATAGGATATTTGTCAAGTTTAGAACTGTGAGCAAATCTGCTACAAATGACTACTCGAATGTCATAGATTAAAATTAAAACAAAAAAATACAAAAACCCCCCAAAACCCAGGCATTTACCTTTTTATTGATAAAAAACCACTGGGGTTTATGTAAAGGCCGGAAGCCCATCCCTCCTTGGTGATGGGCAAAGGCTCTGGACGTGTTTGAATGTATCACCCCTCGGGTAGCCACAGATGCACTGTATTTTTCCATCACAAGACGTGTCTAAGAGAGAAATTCAGTGTTATCTGCACTCAAAGTCTCTGTAGAGTACATGCCATTTGAACTAAAATACACTCTGTAATCACAGTGACACAACATGCCCAGAATATGTTTAGATTAGTGTGAAACTTAAAGCAGCTGAGTGAAAAAGTTACCTCAATTACTTCTGGGAAAAGGCATACAGACTCTACCACATTTTTAGCATAATTATGTTCCACGTAAAAATACATTGTAGAATCTTTTACAAACACCATAAATCACTGTAATAAAATACTGACAGAAGCTGGACAAAAAGTTGGACTTTTATCTTTTAACCCTCAGGAAGCCCAGTCTGACAAGGATAACACGATGGCCAGGACAGCAGAGGACTTGCCCTGGGTGGAAGAGGAAGAGGTTAAAGACTTGTTGGCCAAGCTTAAGGCTCGTAAGTCAATGGGTCCTGATGGGATGCATCCTAGAGTGCTGAGGGAGCTGGCTGATGTGATTGCTAAGCCTCTCTCTATCATTTTTGAACAATCATGGAGGACAGGTAAGGTGCCTGAGGACTGGAGAAAGGCCAATGTCACTCCAGTCCTCAAAAAGGGTAGGAAGGATGACCCAGGAAACTACAGGCTGGTCAGCCTCACCTCCATCCCTGGAAAGGTGATGGAACAACTCATCCTGAATGTAATCACTGAACATATGAAAGAAAAGATGGTTATCGGGGGAGTCAACGTGGCTTCACCAAGGGGAAATCCTGCTTGACCAACCTGATATCCTTCTATGAGTGCATAACCGGCTGGCTAGATGAGGGGAGAGCAGTGGATGTCATTTACCTTGGCTTCAGCAAGGCTTTTGACACTGTTTCCCACAACATCCTCATCAGAAAGCTCAGGCAGTATGGATTGGATGAGTGCACAGTGAGGTGGATTGAGAGCTGGCTGAATGACAGAGCCCAGAGGGTGGTGATCAATGGCACAGAATCGAGTTGGAGGCCTGTGGCCAGTGGAGGTCCACAGGGATCGATTCTGGGGCCAGTCTTGTTCAACATCTTCATCAACGACCTGGATGAGGGGACTGAGGGTACCCTCAGCAAGTTGGCTGATGCCACCAAACTGGGAGGACTGGCTGATTCCCCAGAAGGCTGTGCTGCCATTCAGTGGGATCTCGACTGGCTCGAGAGTTGGGCAGAGAGAAACCTCATGAGGTTCAACAAGGACAAGTGCAGAGTCCTGCACCTGGGAAGGAACAACCCCATGCACCAGTACAGGCTGGGGACTGACCTGCTGGAGAGCAGCTCTTCAGAGAGAGAGACCTGGGAGTCCTAATTGATAATAAGCTAAATATGAGCCAGCAATGTGCCCTCATGGCCAAGAAGGCCAATGGCATCCTGGGCTGCACCAAGAAGAGTGTGGCCAGCAGGTCAAGGGAGGTTCTTCTCCCTCTCTACTCTGCCCTGATGAGGCCTCATCTGGAGTCCTGTGTCCAGTTCTGAGCTCCTCAACTCAAGAGGGACAGGGAATTTCTGGAGAGAGTCCAGTGCAGGGCCACCAAGATGATCAGGGGACTGGAACATCTTTCATATGAGGAAAGGCTGCGGGTACTGGGGCTGTTTACTCTGGAGAAGAGGAGACTGAGGGGAGATCTTATTAACAATTATAAATATCTAAAGAGTGGGTGTCAGGAGGTTGGGATGTCCCTTTTTTCTATAGCAGATATTAACAGGACAAGGGGTAATGGGATGAAGCTGGAACACAAAAAGTTCCACTTAAACATAAGAAAAAACTATTTCACTGTTCAGGTGAGGGAGCCCTGGCACAGGCTGCCCAGAGGGGTTGTGGACTTTCCTTCTTGGGAGGTCTTCAAGACCCGCCTGGACACGTTCCTATGCGACCTGATCTAGGTGACCCTGCTTCTGCAGGGATGTTGGACTAGATGATCTCTAAAGGTCCCTTCCAACCCCTGCCATTCTATGATTCTATGATCTTTTCTATAACTGATGTACTTCAACATTCATTAACAGTTCACTGTCACCTATACTGTAAGTTTGAAGTGATACAGCTTAGTTCCTATTGTCTTGTAAGAAAATTGCGTTCTACCATTCATGAACAGAGAAAAATGTAGAAGCTCAATGTCAAGAGTTTAAAAAAAGAAGTATATGTGTATAATAAAAATGACACTTACACTCCAGTTACTGCAAAGGACATCAGCGGTACTCAAATATTCACTGGCTCTCACTACATCATCTATATCCAAAAAAAAATCTACATAGTTCTGATGAAGGTATAAATTAAACATGCTTCCAGACATATGTGATTTTTCCACAATATCCTATTAGGAAACAAAGAAGTTGAAGGTTTACACAGCATATATGGAAAAGCATCCTGTAAAAGCTACGATACATTTAGAAGATTAGGGAGCTGGCATGCATGATCTACAGTGACATCTATCACAAAAGGGAGCTGGTTTGCTCCCAGAGAAGACTGATGAGGATGGAGTGGCAGAAGCCGTTGCTGTTTCAGCTTTCTTAATCGGTGGTAATGGCAATGCACAGCAAAAGGATGAGAGCTAACAATCTCAGATTGCAGCAAGGGAAAGTCCACCTTCCACCACAAGAGATGTGACATGATCTCCTTAAAGAGACTCAAAACTCAACAGACCAGGAGCCTGGGAACCTAATCTATCTTTGAAGCTGGCCTCCAGAGATCCCTTCTAGATTAATTGTTCTGTAACTCAGATTGAATACATATAGATTAAGACCAGTGACAAAACCACTATGCTTGAGAATTCACATCAACAATCACTTAAGAGTTTGTTTTGTTTTTTTCAAACCAAACTGGAATCAAGTAGTCAGATGTACCTCAGGCTGAATAAGCAAGGTGTCTCGACGGTATTCTGATAAGTGAGCAGGCAGATGAGGAAATTCTGATTCTGACACTGGTTCTCCTACAAAGGATTTTACAATCTTTAGTTTTTTAGTATCAGAAATGTTCTTATATTTCTACACATAATCAGAAGAGTCAGAAGAAAAAAAAAGACACATATTTCAAATTAAATATTCAAAATTAGACTAAAAATTAAACATGACCCAGAACAGAGATGCAAAGAGTCATTTTTGCATACAAAGATCACCATTTTTAGCAACTGTCAACTCTACCAGCAACTAGATTACACCATTTTCAGTTCCCAGAAAGCTCTTGATGTAGGCCTAAATACTTACAGTCAATATTACATAATAAACAACACACAATTAGTTACATTACACTTCATATAACAGATTTTATTCCCTCATCTATTTCTCCTCAGTTGATTCTGAAACTGATATTGTGAATTATTACCAAAATGTGGACAGACAATGATATTATGGATCCTGATTTAGGCAAGTGCAGATAGTACTATTTTAATAACTACCAAATGCTTATGAATTAGTTTTTAAATGTTTAAAAAAACCCCAAGTACTGTAACCACACATAAGAAGCAGACAGGGTCTATACATTTACAGAACTTATAGAATCACAGAATCATTTCAGCTGGAAGAGACCTTTAAGATAATGATCTTAAAGTGAGTCCAGCTTTTGTCCCAGCCCTATCAACCACTAGACTATTTCCCTAAGTACAACATCCACCCGTCTCTTGAACACTTCCAAGGACTGTGACTCCACCAACTCCCTGGGCAGCCCATTCCAATGCCTGACAACCCTTTCAGTAAAGAAATTCCTCCTCCTATCCAGCCCGAACCTGCCCTGGCGTAACTAGAGGGCATCTCCTCTTGTTCTGTTGCTTGTTACTAGGGAGAACAGACCAACCCCTGCCTCGCTACAACTTCCTTTCAGGTAGTTGTAGAGAGCAATAAGGTCTCCCCTGAGCCTTCTTTTCTCCAGGCTAAACAACCCCAGATCTCTCAGCCATTCCTTATGTGAAATGTGCTCCAAATCCTTTACTAGCTTGGTAGCCCACCTCTGTATCCCCTCCAGCACCTCAATGTCTTTCTTGTAGAGAGGAGTCCAAAACTGGACACAGTATTTGAGATGCAGCCTCACCAAAGCCAAGTACAAGAGAATGACTATCTCCCTGCTCCTGCTGACAACACTGTTCCTGATCTAGGCCAGGATGCCATTGGCCTTCTTGGCCACCTGGGAACACTGCTGGCTCATGTTCAGCTATAAACTTTCAGTAGGATTAAGGTGGAAAGTATTTTCGAGAGGTAGAAAGGGAGACAGGGTATGACAAAGAAGTAGAAGAGGTTTTTGGGTCAGAAAGGAGACACCACATGTCTGTTAAAGACAAAAATAGAGTTGAGATAAAAAGTAGGGAGGAAAAGACAACAAATATACAAGTAAGGGAAGCAGTAGCTATGAGGCTGCAGGGCCGTTCCTTTAGGAATACAGATGAGTACAGAACGTAACTGTACAACAATGTATTATTCCGCACAAAAGCAAAATTTGCTTTGCTACAAAGCAACATATGTGCTGGCTACCTATTTAGCTTTGTGTGCATGACAGCTTGTGGACCTAACACAACTAGAGTTAAGTAATTTTACTACCTAAGTGTAGTACATCTCAATTAAACGTTTATTTACCCAGTAGATACAGGCAGCTGCAATCACAGCTACCACAAATTTCTATTACTGTTTTTATACTGCTGTTAATGACCAAACATGCAAGTTAAAGGCCATTCCAAGCCTTACTTCAGCAAATGTAGCTATTAGCATGTGACATGCTTTTCTCATTGAAAGGAAGAGTAAGTCAAAGTTTTCTTACTTTTACAGTAAATTATTTTCCCCAAAGCATGGAAAAGAAAGATGGATGCATCTTTGCCACCAATAGCTTGCATCTCCTGGTCTTCTTCAGTATCAGGTTTACTTTTCTTTCTTACTTTAGATACTGCTGCTGCTTCACACTTTAGTGCAGAGCTCCTTTTCTTCCGTGACCAAAACTCCTTCTCCAATGAGCAATCTATCAATAATAGCAAAAATAACATCAGGATAAGGTACACGAATCTAAAGACATTTACCATTATATTGCTAACATTTTAAACAAACAAAATATTTAAAAAAACCAAAACAACAAACAAACCAGAAAAAGGTTACATAAATAAGGGCACTAAGAGAAAACTCACTTAATTAGGAAGGCAACCCAGTCAGTTAAACTAGCATGCTTCCTTCCACTTCTGTCCCTTAAGACACAGCTAAGGTGCCAAGTACTTTGTCAAATAATAAGTATCTGTCTTGACAAAAAGAAGCTAGCATTCTTGCTTATTCATTGTAGCTCTGATGAACCCCCAAATGTGACTTTCTTAATAATTTCTTCTTTATAAGGTACAAATATACTTGTAAATATACTTTATAAGTGCAAATATACGTAAATTATATTTCAGTTACATTCTGTTCACTCAATTTACCTTATATTTGCATCATTTGTATAATATCCTCACTGAAACACAAGACTGTAAAGAAAACCTTTCATTTAGGTAATTCTTCCAACAGTTTACTAAGTTCCACAATGTTTGAGCTCCATCGAACAAAACTTTTCTTCTACTCAAATATAAAACTCAAAAATTCTCATCCACAATTTGATTTAGTGGCAGGTAAATGTCCTTATTAAATTAAAAGAAGTGATCTTTTAAGTATTTACCTTTCTCTTCTCCCAGAATTACCATATTACCCACTGGTACTAAAGTGAATGTATCAGTTGTGTTTACAGACATACACAAGTAAAGGAAGAAATTATATGAAAACTGTATTTTCAGATCAGCAAGGAGGTTGAGATCTGTCCAAAACTTGGAACGTATCACTAGGTGTCAATCATTTACCTAACTAAAACAAATTATAAACTAAAAAACTCCCACTAAACATGAAGTTCTTCTCAGTCTGTGAGAGAAAACGCAAGAAGAGAACATTCAGTATGGTACATGATTCTGAGATGTCATGTACAGAAGTAGCTGTAAAGCCATATGCCTTTTTCTCCCAAGCTCTCTTTATAACTCCCATGTTTTCAACATTTCCAAGGTAGTTTATTAAGAATTACATAAACTAGTCATTTTAATACTAGATTTTCGACAGTATGCAGAAGTTGCTTAGGATCTAGCAGTGGGCTACTGCAAACTTTTGTCATGTATACTCAACCTCCTACTTATTAACTTAGTGCTGTTATCGTCAACATGGTTTTACTAAGAGGAATTTATATATTTTTGTTCTGATTAATCCAGAACAATAAAAAGTTAGTATACTAGAAGACAATAGCCTAAGAATTTAGTTTTCACATTTGCAAGTTAAACCTAGTAAGCTGACTCTCTCTCTCATGTAATTTGAACAGACAAGTTAATCTCAATATACTCTAAAACTCAAACTACAACACAGACTTGAAACTACATTTAATCCTGCATTCCATGAGTATGTTTCCCATTTGCAAGGTAGATGGGAGAGAAAATGAGTAAAAGCAACAAGATCATCACTAGTTTTATGACACAGCAGAAGACAAGCGTTAAATTCACTCTTTCTAGGTTGACTACAAATGCTGGCACTACCAAATAGTTCTTAGAATGAACTATGCATGCCACAGTATTGCTTTTAAGAATCACAGATTATGGAGCTCATATATGTTGATTTCTTAACAATTATTGACTTCCAGTGCTTATAAAAGGACGTGACAAAGTCTCCTGTTTCCTTTCGATGTTTGAACACTTAAAATAAAACCAGAATAAGTCCAATCTGAGCACTGCCTAACCAAGTACTCTGAAGACTACTAAAACATGGAACTTCAAAGTTACCCTATTATATACTCGATAACTTCACAGTACGCTATGCCACCTCAGAGTTTTTCCATTTACCAACTGCTGTAGGAACTCCAAAGCAAAATAAATCATTATAGTAATGCTGTAAACAAAGTCCATGGGCTATTTCAGAATGTTTTAAGAGTAGGGATAAGGGAACAGAGAAGTGTAAAGAACCAAGCCATGAAAACATTCCTTTCAAATTAAGGTTACATCAAAAAAGCTTTGATTATTAAACACATACCAACAGCAAAGACATCCAGAAGAAGGCATTTCATTAAATTACATCAACACATACATAGCAGATGTTACTCAGTTTTAAGACTACATGTAACATTAATAAAACTGAATGGTTTCAGCTTAAAAACAAACAACAAAAGACACCAACAAGCAGCCATTTTGTGACTTTTATTCCTGCTCCAGAACAGCATATCAAAAATGTTCTACATAGTTCACTTAGCAGAGATGCAACAGTGAACCTAACATCTTTATGGCAGAAAGGGTCAGAATGTCATTCACTTTACAAAATCATAGGTATTTACCTTTCATAGATGAAAACTGAAGACTGTTTATTGCACTTCTTATATCACCTGAACAACCTTTGCAAAGCAACTCCAGAGACGTTCTATCAAGAGTATAACTCTTTTCTCTGTTCTACAAGGAAAAGCAACATTCGAAGCAATAAGAAAAAGTAGCAAAAGTAGTATTTGAATATTACTCTGGCTGGAGGTACCCACTTCTGACAGATACCATGAACAGACTATATGAGCACCCACTGTGTGCTCAAACCATGTAATACTCCTAACTTTAAAACATTTAATTCATTTAAGCACATTGCCACATTTCAGAAAGTAATAGTAAAGAGAATAACACATGTAATTCTTTGCAAGGTGTCACTCAATATTAGACTTGGTTGTATCCAAAACAGGGAACTATACAGACTTTAAGCTCATGACCTCTTCTGGCCTTGCTAGATACAATGAAAATTACTACTTCCATTCCTATTATTTGTTTCATAAATAAAATTTCTGTAAGAGATAGAAGAATTTTTAGATCTTTGAAGACTTAGACCAAGGATCAAGTAGAACTAACCTTAAAAACGAAACATCTTGCCAGTTTGTTCCTTGTTTTCTGTTGGGTGTGATTGGTAGGTTTTTTTGGAGGGTGTGGGGCTTTGCAATCAAAGATCAAAAAAATACAGTAACAAATACAAATAATATATTTCAGATACAGATATCCAAAATCTTTTGGTCCTAGCACTGCATAGAAGTTATCAGTTTTGACAACTTACCATACTAGCTTCCACTGCAGCTATTCGATTAAGAACTTTCATCATATTTGTTGGTGCAACAGGCTTGAAACTGTTGAATTTCATTTAAAAAAATAATTAGTTTCCAAGTTCATTATTTAAATCAAGTTTTAATAAACTACAAGATCTTACCTAATATTTGATATACGCAACTCTTCTAGAATTTCTGTTGGGAATAGTAACCTCTGGTTGCTGTCTCCACTGAAGTTATCTGAGATTATAAATATAAGGGGACATCTACTTGTACGAACAAATTTCCTAAATTGAAAAATAAGTAACTCTGATAAGAATCAAACTCCAGGTTACTGCAAGTGGCTAAAGCTCAGAAAAAAAACCCCAAAACACTAGCTTGCAACTGACCTGAGAATTTCATGTAGACTGCTAGGGTCTCGATAGAATTGATTAGGTATGTCCTATTGAAAACAAATGAACTGCTGTCATTACGTTCAGATGTAAACAGCCTCTCCCACAGACTGACTGTTACAGTATACTATGTTGCTACAGATATTGTTCCTCCTAGTTAGTTTTCTTTCAATTAAACAACTGAGGATAACCAGGGGCAAAAAAAACACCAAACAAAAAACAAAACACAAAGAAAAAACAGAACAAAGTGCAATATTTATTATGGGAAAAAAATTCTAAACCAAAACATTTTCCTTCTGACACTGATTTCTAAGAAGCAGCCTTGATTACATTGCCTGCTAGATGGTGTTATGAACAAGATAATCACTCAAGGTAGCAGTTCCACTGAAGAAGAGAGCAGGATACACTACCTGAGATACAAGAAGACCTACATGAGTCACTTTAGGGAGAAAAGTCACAGAAAACTATGTTTCCTAAATTCTGAAGTGCATTCCATTACTAAGGTTGAGTTTTTGCCTCACCTGTTCTTTTTCTTGCAAGTTTGCAGACAACTTGACTATCATAATTTATAAAATTCCTCTTAGACAACATGAAAAGCGAAGAAAGAAAATGCTATTGAAGCACTCCTGAATAAGTTAGAGAGACTATCTTCTCCAGTACCTCCCACTATAGCTTACAAATGCCCACACCTCTGCCCTAATTTACCACCTCACACAAGACCAGGGAATGCTAAATTTCAAATGCTTTCTGATTGTGTTAATTCTCAGGTATCTTCTACAGTCTCTTGCATCCTGAAGTAATGGGAATACTAAGTTCATTTTCCTCTTCTTCCTGTTTATAAGCACACATATTTCTAGAAATCTTATCATACAGAAACATGGGTATGACTTTTCATTATTGTTTTGGTCTACTTTTTGATACAACAGAGTATCAAAAACTCATCTGCAGTAAGGCAAACTAATTTTTTGCAACACAAATCCATCAGCTGAAGCTAGTTAGTATGTCAATATTACTATAAAAGATATTGTTTTCAAAGCAAGATTTCACACGTTTTCACTTACTTCAATAAGAATAAGCTTTTTATCATTTTCTGAGGACTCCCCAAGCATCTGGAGTTTGTTATACTTATTTGCTCTTAACAGAAAATCTTGAAAGAGAGCTGCTTGGGCCTGACTTGGAAACATATGAAAACTTGAGTCTGAAAAAGAAAACTAATTAAAAATACATATCCTGTATCATACCAAGTAGAATATAAATATGCACAAGACCTAATACCCATCCGTGCTGTTTTCTAAGAATAGCCATTGAGCACCAGCAGACAAACTCTTTGACAAAACACATGGCACATACAAGAAAATATTTACAGGGTAGAATTCAGCTGGAGACTGAAACAAAGAGAGACTTACCTGTTTTTATTTAATTGGCGCAAATTATATCCAGACTGTTACAAAGGTCTCTATGCTGATATGAATTGAAAATTATTTTGGAGTAAACACTGTTTAAAAAACTAAATCCCTTTTCAGATAAAAGCTAAACAAAGACTCTTTAATTAAACACTAAGAATCTGACTTCATATGTGACAAACATAAAAGAATAATACAGAATACAAAAATCACACGAGTCACTGTAAGGGGAAAAAAACAAAAGAAAAAAGCACCAAAATACATACCGTGGCCAAACTTATTCCTTAATTCTTCTTTTGTAAAGTCTAAAGATACTGGATTTGTCCACTCTTGCACCTGAACACCAAGGTCTTTTGCTACTATTTGTATAGTTGCAGTCTTTCCACACCCAGGAGGACCACTAAGCAGTAAAACAGAGCCACCCTGCCATGGAGGGGAAAGAAAAAATCTCAGACATAATAAAGATTGAAAGTTGGCTGAACACTGGTTGAACTTTTTCTGTAGTTTATCCAGTAACAATTCTCTACTCCCAAATAAAAAAAAAAAAGTTAAATATTTTGTGTTATTAATTTACCTGTTCAGTATTCAGATAGAAAGAGCTAGATATGAATTCTGAAAGCCTTATTCTCAGTTTTTAATGTATCCATTTAGGTAACTGCACAGTACTCCTCCAGGCTGAACAGCCCCAGATCCCACAGCCTTTTGTCATAAGGAAGATGCTCCAGTCCCCTGACCATCTTGGTGGCCCTGTGCTGGACTCTCTCCAAAAGTGTCCTGTGCCTCTTGAGCTGGGGAGCGCAGAATTGCTCCAGATGAGGCCTCACCAGGGCAGAGGAGGAGGGGAGGAGAACCTCTGTCAACCTGCTGGCCACACTCTTCTTGATGCATCCCAGGATGCCGTTGGCCTTCTTAGCCATGAGGGCACATTGCTGGCTCATGTTTAGTCTATTATCAACCAGCACTTCCAGGTCTCTCTCTGCAGAGTTGGGTGTCATCAGTGAACTTGCTGAGGGTACACATTGTGCCCTCATGCAGGTCGTTGATGAAGATATTGAATAAGACTGGCCCCCAAAAAGACCCTGTAGAACTTCACTGGCCACAGGCCTCCAACTTGACTCGGTGCCATTGATCACCACCCTCTGGGCCCTGTTATTCAGACAGTTTTTGATTCACCTCACTGTCCACTCATCTAAATCCACCATTTTGATGGTGTCAAAAGTCTCTGCTGAAGTCAAAGTAGAAAACATCCACTGCTCTCCCCTCATCTAGCCAGTCAGTTATACATATATAAGGCCATTAGGTTGGTCAAACAGGATTTCCCCATGGTGAATCCCGATAACCATCTTTTCCTTCATGTGTACTGAGATAGCATCCCCAGGATGAGCTGTTGCATCACCCTTCCAGGGATGGAGGTAAGGCTGACCAGTCTGTAATTTCCTGGGTCCTCCCTGCCTTTTTTGAAGACTGGAGTGACACTGGCCTTTCTCCAGTCCTCAAGCACCTCATCAGTCCTCCCAAGATTCTTCAAAAGAGATGCAAAGTGGTTTAGCAACCACATCAGCCAGCTCCCTCAGCATGCGTGGTGCATCCCATCAGGTCTCATAGGTTTATGAGTGTTAAGTTTGCCCAACAGGCCTCTAACCTCGTCCTCATCCATCAAGGGAAAGTCTTCCATTCTCCAGACTATTCTACTGTCTTCCAGTGACTGGGTTTCCCCAAGGCCAGCCTTGGCTCTAAAGACTGAAGCAAAGAAGGCATTCAGTAGTTCTGCCTTCTCTGTATCCTCCATCACCAAGATACCCTTCTTGCTCAGCAGTGAGTCCATATTCTCCCTAATCTTCCTTTTGCTACTGATGTACTTGAAAAAGTCCTTCTTGTTTCCCTTTACTTCTCCAGCCAGGTAAAGGCAAATTTACCAAGCTATAAAAAAATTAATAATTGAATTTATCTCAGTGGGCAAGAAAATGCAGTTACAAGCACACAGAGAAGAGGTATGGACTGGATGCTTGACAATAATGATTTTGTGCAAAACCAGCATCCACCTTTTAGCAGCATAAGCCTAAACTAAATGTACAAAGTCAATGTACAGACAAAAAAATGAGCATAAAAATGTAATGTGCATTCAACAGATTTCTTATAATGCAACAAATACATAAACACTACTTGTAAGTTAAGGTTTTTCTCTGAAATTAAAAAAACACCAAACCAAATCTGAGTCCGCCTCGCTGGTATGGTTTTACCTCTCTAGATGCTAATTTTAGCAAGATTACCTGCTTTGGCTGCCTCTGAAATGCGTGCATTTTTAACCAGCTTTCAACTTCCTCAATTTTCTTCTTTTGCACAGCGAGTTCATTCTAAAACAAGATTAGAATACGTGAAGTGTATATATACATCTCTTGGTTCTAGGACTGTAATTATGAGATTCACAATGGAATATATGCTAAAATATTAAGAGGCAGGTATGTATATGTTCCAGTTACATATCTTTTGTTATGTACAAGTAAGTGCAACAGTTACAGATAACTATTTTAATCTGTTTCCTCTGATAGCCAAACTTGCAGTTGGGAAGTAATGAATTCTTTACTATTCCTAAAGTAGCGACATTACAATCTTGCCTCTATGTCAGTAAGCTTTATTGTTATTGCTGGAACTGGCTCCTTTTCGGTTCTATTGACTCTAATACTACTTATGTGTTTAAAACTCCTTCAAATCAGCTCACTTATCTTCTAGCCTTGTAACTTAGTTCCTCTCCAGAGATGAGCTATTAAATATTTAAATATACATGCATTATACATCAAGCAGCACTCCAACCTGAGATGGTTAACAAACTGGGAAAAAGTTGTTTCAGGAACAGAGCTGGTGAAGACAGGTTTAACTCAGGTTTGAGGCATTTCTGTTTGAAGGCCTAAGGTAACACAGTACCTGCGACTCACAAAGTCACGCCTAAGATTCATCAAGCAAGGGAGACACCTAACTGCTATCAGAAGCATGCAAGATTATTTCTGTTCACTTTCCACTTTTTGAGCTGTGGATTCTCCTAGGAGTTGGAGCTGTCACATCTGTCTGAAATTCAGTAATGGATTCAAAAGTTTAGGAGTGAGTGTACAAGAAACAACTTCTCATCAGTAGCTTCATTTCCTCAGGAAGCCTGGGGAAAAATACATCACCTACAGATAAATAGCTCACTACAATCTTAACAGTAAATAAATCAAGCTAGTATTTTAATGCCCTAAAAATCAGAATATACTTACAACATAACCAATACAGATTAGAGGAAGAACAAGATGCCACATCATAACATTACACTAGAACATTACCACTATGTTAGCACTTGAAATAATCCTCATACCTGAGTTTCAGGTTTGTATCTATCTACCCACAGCTCATCTTGAGACTGGCTCCAGTTTTGCCTGGACTTGTTACAAGGCAGATCTACCAAAGATGACTTTGCTTTTTTTCTGGGAAGAACTTTGTCTTTGCTACTTTTTGTCACGGGAGACAGGTCTTTCTTCTTTTTGTGACGGTTTCTTCCAGACGTGCCTTCTAGTGGCTTCAAAGGAATGACAGGCGAAGAAATATTTGTGTTTCCAAAGAAGTCATCAAATGAATGTGAAAAACAATCTGTTACCTGGTAAAACACAAATGTTTTGCTATTAATGTAGCACTCTTCTCCTCTTAACTGACAACAGTTGTCTATAGAAAAAATTACTTTTATCAAGCATGTATATCTCACAGATGTAGAAAACTTAATTAGCATTGAAAGGTATCCTGCTATTTAGCAATAAATATGGACACAGGCTTTTCAATGTGTTAGCCAGAAGCTCTTTCACACACCTTATACATTATGATACTTTGCAGCAAATACTTAAATCAGAACAAGTTGAAAATTCAACAAACACATATTCAACCTAAGGAATTAAAACAGATGTAAGAATGAAAAATAGCATAAGCTTATTTATATGACTTTTAGATTAAGGTCAAGTTCATGTTACCTCTGCATAGCTTTCAATATATGGTTTTCTGGTTTGGGGTTTTTTTTTTTTAATATTTACTATGCAGCCATTTATGTTTAAAAGTTAGAAACAGACAACATAAAAATTATTTAGGCAGCACAACAAAATCAAGTATTTTTTTCTGTAGTGTCCAGGGACAGAACTAGCAGTAATGGACAAAAGCTAGAATACAAAAAGTTCCATTTAAACATAAAGAAAAACTTCTTTACTGTGAGTGTGATGAAGCCCTTGCACAGGCTGTCCAGATGGACTGTAGAGTCTCCTTCTCTGGAGGTTTTCAAAACCCACCTGGACATGTTCCTGAGTGACCAGACCTAGACGGACCTGTTTGAGCAGCGGGCTCGGTGATCTTTAGAAGTCCCTTCCAACCCCTACCATTCTGTGATTGTTATTTGTTTGCTGCACGAGGAAGCCTGGACTGATCTAGAATCAACTTCACATGCATCAGAAGTGTGTCTTTGTGAAACACGGAATAACACTGCTAATAGTGTCAATATTTAATATGGGATCTGAGAATTACACTGCTAGGCCAGCTGTACCAGAGGTGCTTTTCAGACTAGCTATGGTCCCCTAAAAACTATCCTGGCGAACGCATGCTCAAGCCTTCAGCATAGGAACTGTAACAGGTGACGTGCTGAAACACACTTCTGTGAAAGCAGGAGTAGCAAACTAAACCTGTTATTTCCAAAAAGCTTTGTAAATATCTGTCTCATAAACTACTGCAACAGACTATTACCAGACAAGAGATTATCCGAGAGTAATGGGCACTAGCAGCCGGGAAAGCAGATTTGTCTCTGCACGGTTTGCTTTGAACGTCATTCTGACAAGACCTATTTTCAGTTGAATTTGCGTATTTAGCAGCCGGCCTGATACTGCCGTATGAGTTGAAACTTTTTACACGTTGCACCAGTAAGAAAATAAACGTCTTACAGCCCCCTCCTCCCCAAAATAAAACAACTCAAACAACAAAACAGTAACAAACACGGAACTGTCAACAAAGACCAAGGCGTACTCGTGGGCCTAAAAGCACTGCTACCCGGAGCCGCCGGACTCTTCCCCAGGGCAGGCTTTCGGCTGCAACGGCTGGCGGCACGACGCCCAGGAGTCGCTAACCCTCGCGGGCCCTGGCCCCTGGCCCCTGCCCCCTGCCTTCCGCAGCCTACCTCCGCCGGGCCCGCCTGCCTCCCCGAGGCGCTCCCAGACATCCTGGGCCGCGGCAGAGCCCATCCGCCGCGCGGTGCCGCCGCGCCTGAGGGGACGGTCGCGGAGCAGCCGCTGCGGTCCCCAGGGGCCTCTCCCGTCCGCCGGCTCTCGGCTGTCGCCGGAGCGCCTGTCTGCCTGCCTGGGTAGCTGCCGGCCCATTGGGCAACGCGGTGACGCCATCGGCGTGCGGCGGCCGCGCGGAAGGCCCCCTCGCACGTGTCTCCGAGGCGCCAGACGGCCGCCGGCGGCGGCGCGGAGCGGCAGCATGAGGCGGCCCAACGTTCTACTCACTGGTGCGGAGCGGAGCGGTGGCGGGCACGGCACGGCACGGCACGGCGCCGCCGCTGGTGTCCAGACCGCTTGTCCTGGGCGGGGATGCGGGCGGGGAGCGCGGCGGGGCTCGGGGAAGCCTCAGCCCTGTTCGCAGCCCGGGGTTGTTTGGGGTTCGGGGTCCCTGCGGAGCCGATTCCGAGCTGCTCGACATTGAAATCTGGGGCTTTTCCGAATTAGGGCTTTTAAATGAATCAAGGTTCACTCTTGCATCATCCCAGTTACAATACTAATTCCACACAAAGCTAGAGTTCTCTTTGCATTTTGGTTGGTGGGTTTTTTTCCAAATCTACATACCGTTCATATTTGCTTTTTCTTGCTTTTTTTGTCCCTTTTTTTCTTAAAGTTCCCAACATTGGCTGACAAAAGCTTTCTTTTTTACTCTTTAGAAGGTTACTTGAGGGGGAATTGCATATTGTTCTCTTGCCATTTTATAAGGGGTTTTGGCTTTAGGTACTCCAGGCGTTGGGAAAACCACACTCGGGAAGGAACTTGCATCAAGAACGGGGATGACCTATATTAATGTGGGTGACATGGCAAAAGAAGGTAGGCCATATTAACAAGGTAGTCCAGCCAAGTACTTCAGATATTTTTGCTTCATGTAACCATGAATGTGTAGTGCCTGTATTATATATCAATTTAAAACACAGTGAATTTTCTTTAACACAAGTCTTTTGATGGATAGGGTTTAAAAAAGCATTTATGTAACATTAGCACACTTTGTATTAAGTGAGAAAAAAGAAACTTGTCTTTGTATGGATTTGTAAACAAAATGTTCCTTACTCTGAATGCCGTCTTTGACAAGCTGGAACACAAGAGGTTCCAAAGAAGCACAAGGAAAAATTTCTTCACTGTGAGGGTGACAGAGCACTGGAACAGGCTGCCCAGATGGGTTGTGGAGTCTCCTTCTCTGGGGACATTCAAAACCCACCTGGACGAGTTTCTGTGTGATCTGCTCTAGGTGGTCCTGCTCTGGCAGGGCATTTGGACTGGATGATCTTTCAAGGTCCCTTCCAACTCTTTAAGATTGTGTCATTCTGTGATTTTGTTTGCGTGCTTCTGAAATAAAGAGAATAAAGAAATAAAGAGAATTTAATAACTGCTGTTACTTCACAAACTTTCACAAATTATTTTGCCACAGGAGAACTGTATGAGGGTTTTGATGAGGAATACGATTGCCCGATTTTGGATGAAGACAGGGTAAGTCCCACTTCAAAACCTGCCCTTTTTGTATTTTGACTTTCTGTAATTCCAGATGAACTCCTCTGCCTCTGTTTCTTTCATAGGTAATTGATGAGCTAGAAGATAAAATGAATGAGGGGGGAGTTATTGTTGATTATCATGGCTGTGATTTCTTCCCTGAACGGTGGTTTCATATAGTATTTGTGCTTCGCACGGAGAACTCATTTCTGTATGACAGACTTGAAAGCAGGTATGTCAGTGGGGTAAATAAGGCATAAAGTCCAATTGTGTGACTTCACCCGAGATTTTCCTGGGGCACATATTATTGTCTGTAGAACACTTCATAGTTGTCTGCATATCTAAGACTGTGTTTTGCTATTGTTCTTGTTTTATAGGGGCTACAAAGGGAAGAAGCTGCAGGACAACATTCAGTGCGAAATTTTCCAGACACTTTATGAGGAAGCCGTGTTGTCATACAAGGAGGAAATTGTGCACCAGTTACCTAGCAACACACCAGAAGACCTAGAGAGAAATTTGGATCAGATTATGCAATGGATTGAGCAATGGATGAAGGACAACAATTGACCTTTGACAAAAAAAGTAACTCTGCTGGATCTCTTCTTGGGCAGCTGTAATAAATGACATTCATAATTGTCGCGGGATAAATCAAAGTTAATTTTACTGTAATTTGGTATGGTTGGGGGCTGGAAGAAAGTTGAGACCAGTCAGGTTGCAAGGCTTTGACACAGCCACTGAAGCACACTGGGAGAGGCATACACAAGGGCTGACACAAGTGAAAACTCAGCTGTGAATGGAAGGATGACAATGACACAGCTGCCCTTAGTAGCAGGAGCTGGGTTCAATAAAGGATAAATTTTTTGGAGCTTGCAATTAAAACCAAGCCTCCTCCATCCACCCTGCCCAAGAGAACTATAAAAGCATGATACTTTATATTATGTAAGGAGTTTTTGGTGTCTAAAAGGGTAAAACAGTGCCCTGAGGAGGAGTTCGTTTGTTTCTGAGTTGTTGGACTAAAACCTGCTATACCCTGCTGTATTCTTGAATGTATGCAGTGTAATGTAGAGTAAGGGGTGCATGATACATTTTAAGGCTGGTGCTTTATTTTGGAGAGAAGAAATTCAAGAGAGGTATTTTGAAATGATTACACAGAACCTCACGAATTACTTAAAGCATAAGGAAACATTGTCTGTGCCAGCTCTGGTGTGGGATATTAAGCAGTAAGTTTTCTATCTGCTTTTTCTCCATCTTTTCCATCACCCATCTCAATCACAGAACATCTTTAACACTGTAAGTTTATCGAGGAATGGGACATTTTTCAGGATAACAAACCTGCAGCAATCCAGGAAGTGGTTATGCGTGAAATACTGGCAGCCACCTGTTCCAATTGCTTATAAAGCCTGAGTCCCAGGAGAGCACAGCTGTGCAAAGCATAAATGACCTTTCTTCGCTGAGAACGTGGCTTGTAAAACATTGGGAAATAGTCCAGAGAAAGTGCTCGCTAATAAGCTTTTTATACATGCAGGTCTGAGGAGTAAAGCTATTCACCTGAACATTTCTATTGTAATGAGTATTGTGGCTACATATGCAAGATTGTTGTTTTCTTTTAATTCCCAGTTTGTGAGACTGATGGAAGAATACTGCTTCAGCATTTGGACCCTTGTGTGAACTGAAATGGTGAGAAATCTGGAGCTTCCATGCAGAATCGGGACCAAACGTTGCAGGAAGGCATGCATCTGTGTATTGCTCTTCGGCAGCCGCTTTCAGGGCTATTGCTTGAACGGGAAACGATACAGACGTCTCTGGATACCGCCAGTTCTTGAGAACTTGTGAAATCGTGTTTCTGAAAGCCGCTGGGGATTTTTGCAAATGGGGACGGTCTGGCGGGATACACGCAGAATTTTGACCTTTATTTAAAAAAATAAAACTTAGACAACTCGTTCCTATTGTCCTTCCCTGCGCTCCGAGCAGCCTCCCGCGGAGCTGCCGCTTCCTTCCCCGGGACCGCCTGTCCCCGCCGCGGCCGCGGCCCGCCCCGGGGCGGGACCGTCAGCGCCCAGGCCGCGCGGGCAGGTGAGTCGGCGGCTCCGGGAGGGGAGGAAGGGGCGGGGGGGCTGGTCCGCGGGCGGGCAGAGCCTCTTGGGGGCGGCCGAGACCCCTGCACTGGCGGCCGCGCCGGCCGGACGTGGCGGGGCGGCGGCAGCGATGTGTTGCGGCGGCCCGAAGCCGTATGGGAAGCGGCCACGCACCGACATCTTCAGATTTTTCACCTACTGTTGTTTTGCTGCTTTAATTGAGGAGCTTTTCTGGTTCTTTTAGATAAAAAAATTGTTTTGCGGGAGGCACTGTTCACATTGCCAGTCAGTGAAGTGCCTTCAATTAAAAAAAACGACAAAAGCCAGGAGAAGATGGAGGAAGCAGAAGAGGATGACATGACATGTGGAGACTTGGGGAATGGACTTGGGAGAAGACCTGGAGGTGTTTATGAAGGAGAGAATTTACAAAACTCCTATCCATTTAGATCTAGGAAGGGATCTGGAAAGGTTAGCAATTCTCTCTTGTTAGAAAGGAGAGTGGAAGAAAGTGATGTTGCACCTCTTCCTGGTTCAAAAAGAAACAGTTTTTACAATGGATCATCCAAAAAGCCTGTTACAATTTCCATGCGACAAAACAGCTGTGGTAAGAGTAATTCAGAAGTTGATTATTCACTAAAAGAAAATTTTCTGTTGGTAAAACTGAGCATTTGAGCTGCTTCACAAAGTATCAAATTTAGTTCAACCTGTTGGCCACAATACTTAGAAATCTCTAAAGGATCCCAAGAAGTGTGTGTCCGTCACACACCTCTGGGATCCAAGGCAGCCTTACAGGCTGATTGGTGCAGCCTGTGAGTCTGCAGCTAATGTCCAAAAAGGTGATGCTCAATGCCATTAGGGCAGCTGAGGAACCTCTGTTCCTAGGTCTTCCTCCTGAAACCTTCACAGCAGAATTCAGCGAGTGAGTCTGTGGCCCTTCTTAGGATAAAGTATTTAGTTTTGCATTTGAAGGTGACATTTAACAAAAAGCATCCTGTGAGGGACAGCATTATTTTTCTCTAAACATACAAATGAAACTGAATGGAATTGCTTGGATTCCTGGTTTGGTTTAAGTGTGTCTTCCTAGAGATTTAGCTTTTGGCTAAATATTTAAAGTCCCATTTTCTATTTAGTTGAAACTGGCATTTGGGTTTATTTTTTTGTGAAGACAACAGTGCTATAAGTCAAATATGTGCAACAATGTTCATTGCACTTCAGGTGCTTTCTCTTACATTTGTAGAAATTATTAGTGTTTTGCCTGAAGTATTTCTGTATAACTTTCTTATTTCTCTCCTTTAGAAAAAGTACCTACTATCCTCTCCTCACACCACAGTAAGATAAGCCATGTAATTACTGGTTTCAATATTTTCAGTGCAAAGATGTTACAAGAGCAGCATAATTCCTATGCATTTCACTGTCCTTTTTGCAGACCTCTGTATGATGCTTGTCTTAGATTTAAGTCTTTCACACAGCAATATCCATGAAAGCATTACAAAAGTCCATATGAACCTGAGCTTGATTTAGTAGGAGACTGCATCTTAAGATACCTCTGCAATGCTTAGTTTGAGAAAAACAGTACCAGCAGTAACCACTTGTTTAGAGTAATATTGGATCTTGTGGGATGCTCCACCACTGTACTTTATCTCTTGAAAACTACCCCTACAGGTAAACAGTGCTGGCTACTGTTGCGTTGCTTGTTGAAAAGTCAGAATCTGAAAGGAATCCTAAAAGAAATTTTAGGGGAATCATGTGGGTTTTTTCCTGTGGGCAATTTTTTTAAAGGAAATTCTCAAATAATAGTCCTTATTTTAGGTCTCTTTACAACTGCCTTTTTCCCCCCCATTTCACTTCTTTAACTGTGAAGCAATGTGTTTGACCTTATTATTTATATGTTTCTTAAATTGGTTTCTTAGTTCCAGAAGACAAAAAACCCCACAAAGATGAACTTTCACCCCTGCATGTTACTTTCAGGCTAAAGTAAATTCTTACCATTTCTTATGTAAATATTATACTGTCTCATTGTTCAATACTTCCTTTGAATCCTACAGAATCTAATACTGAAATGTCAAATGAAGAAATAAAGCAACAACTTCGGGAAGCTCTAGAGGTTAGTAGCTGTACCAAGTACGTTGCTCTTGAAATCTGCATTTCATTTTAATTTAGCAAAAAACAGCATTACTTTAGAGGAAGATCTTCACATGTCCAGAGTCTTGGATGCATTCAGGTTCTTGAAATTAGTGTATAAGGAAATCAGAATGTGAGGTGCAGTTTATACCCTGGATGGTGGTTTGGGTTTTTTTGTGAGGTAGGAGAGGAGCTATTTTTAAAGGTGTAGATAATATTAAAATGATTGTTCTCCTTTTCTAGCAGCTTTACTGTGGATAAACGTGTTGATAAGTTGGCATGGCTCTAGGCAAAAAGAACGAGGTGATCTCAGCTGTAAATACACTCCTCACCTGCACTATGTTCTTTAACCTAAGGATCACGTACAGGAGGTCATTTTCAATCTGTCTTAGCCTGAAGAATCTTCAGTACACACCAAGTAAAAATATCAAGGAGCCTTACTCATTTTCAATTAGACAAAATTGCTAAGTTGCCACTGCTCCCAGATACAATTTTAGTATCAATTGCAGAAGTAATAGAACTGGAAGAACTATGAAAAAAAGTTTTGTGTGACCACAGGTGAACAGCTGAGTGGCCTACGTAGGAGTTAAGAAAAGATAACTATACAAAGCACTAAGTTTTCTTTTACCTCTTGGAAACTGAAAAACTGCTTTCTTTTGAAGGGGGGAATGTCACATAAAGATGTGATTGGCATGTACCGGCAGCAGGAATCTGCTTTGTTGTTTTCTTCTAGACAAGTAGTGGTTTTGATCTAACAGTTCTAACATGATATGCTATACAGCATGGATAGTTCGTATATTTGTAGCACGTGACATTAATATAGTATTTCTGGTTTAGTTTGTAATATTTGCCACTGAACATACAAGAAAACTGCATACTGTTCTGGTTACTTATTTTAAAGCTCCAGATCTATGTTGATAATATAACTCCTTTAGCAAGGCAGAACTTCAGTGCTTTATTTACCAAATGCAAGGAAAGAGAACAGAAAGAATAATAATTACAACTAGTATTTAAGGATTTTGTGCTAACATGCACTGTTAACATTTCTTTATCACAAGCAAGCTATTAGTCTTAAAAGAATCATACAGGGTAGAAATAGAACATTTTTTGAAGATGGCAAATTTACATCACTGTAACAGTCAAGTTTTAATAGGATTATCTTGGCATTTACTCAGTGTACCTATTTTATTTCACTTCAGGAAGCTGAAATTCTGAAAGTTGAGCTTGAAGCATCTCAAAGACAGCTTGAAGGAAAAGATGAAGCCCTAAGAATACTGCAGAGCATGGTAGGAGTTGTTCAGAAACCATTTACGTACTTAGTGGTAGAGAAACAGAAGAAATCTTCCTGACACTCCTCATCAAAAGCCTCCAAATCTTAAGTTCTTCATGGGGCTGTAGTTTAAAGCACCGAGTCTGCAAATGTCCAGAGACTTGGCTTCTGCAATTTATTACTTTTTCTGTGGGGGACTGTTGTGGTGAATTAACAAGACACTGCTGTTGTAGCAAGTTCTCATAATTTTATCTCTGAGGATCCTTGAGGATTTATCTATTTAACTTAAAGAGTAAACCCTTCTTTCCAGTCCTTTAAATTACAAGTTTTTGCCAGTGCTTTCAGTTCTGCTGCAAAGCACAGATATTTCCAGTTGACTGTGCCATTTGTTGTCTTAAAGGATAGTATGATATTAAATGTTAGGCCAGTCTTGTACACAATTTTTAATATTTTTATTCACTATCACAATACCTTTTTTTTAGCCCACTTGCATAACCCACTTATAGTTCTGCAGATTCCACCCTCAAACATTCATAGTAAGCTACACATGGGTCAAAGTGTAAGTGTGTTGTAACCAAGGTTTTTAAGAGCTGATTTTGTGAACAGGCTCTAAAGAAAACATTTTAAATTATGCTATGTTTTTCAACAGAAAAGATTAAAACACAAGTTTGTTATTCAGCATTTAGTGACTTGAAATTAAAACCCACGGGGACTTACAAGCATATTACTAGTGTTTGTAATTCTGCACAGTCCTGTTAAACTAAGAATTTCATGACGTAAAACTGAAAATTTGTCTAAAGCTAATTTAAGTGAACTTAATGACAATATTTGACAGAGTTGTGCTATTATTTGCAGGCAGTATTTAATAAAGCCACTAGTCATACAAAAGCAATGCTTCAAAAAACTGAGGAAGAAAAGAGAACTTTAGAAAAGGTAAGAATGCATTGAAGTCATAGAATCATAGACTGGTAGGGGTTTGAAGGGACCTTGTAGAGATCATCTAATCCAGCCCCTCTGCAGAAGCAGGTTAACCTAGATCAGGTTGCATAGGAACATGTTTCTGTCACATCAATCAAAAACAAGGAAGTCCATTGCTATTAATAAGGGATTATCAGACTGTTTATTTAAAACAGTAAAAATCTGCCATTAGTTCATTTCGGGTTTTTTTTTAAGTACTCATATTCCTTTTTAGTAGAAAGGAAAACGGTAATGTATCCTTCTTTTAATTTAGGTGTTTTCATGCTATAATGTGTACAAATAATACTTGAAAGTTACTAGAATTGTTTCTCTACTTTCAGGTTTTTGTTGTGAGTTTCACTGTCATTCATAGTGAGCTGCACCATTTCTTAGTTATTAAGCTGGAACTTCCCAACGAGTCTAAGAAATGGGTGCCCAATTTTCATAGGGAAGATGACGAAGGGGAGGAAAGTAGCATCAATTACATTGTTAAACTGAGTTTTAGCTTTGTTTATCTTCCTATGTGACCTTCCCACAGAACAATAAAGGGACAAGAAAATGTTTTATCATAAGCCACTACAAGCATTAGTTCATGTAGCGCAGTCTGAAATCCTTAGATAGGTGATACAGAAACTTTTTGGTGTCTGGGACCACAAATGTACTTTTAACAGTATCACAGATTATCATCATTGTTGGTCACTCAGATCTGTTTGAGTGCCAAACTAAGCACCAGCAATTCGTCTTCTTCCTTTCAGTGAGAGGGGTGTCATGAACTGCTGGAGGTATATTTTGTTTCCACAGGAAATAAATATTTTGCAATGGGAAATTGAATTTGATCAGGATAGATTTAAAAACATAGAAGACACATGGACAGAAAAATATGACAGGTATTTGACTTACACTGTTTATCTTTGGGGTTTTTTTTTTAATTGTTTTGAATGTTCAACATCATTTTGCTTGTGTTCTGAGTTTACTTCATCAGGTTCTTCTGGGATTTTTGTGTTTTCCTAATTTTCTTTCAGATTTGGTAAGATTTATTTGATTTTCATCCTAGTCACATTTGTATTTTCAATTAAAACTATTACAATTATTAAGTCTCAGTTACTGAGTGTGTGTATTGGTGACCTTTGCTAGGCTGAGTTTTCTTTTTCATACTATTACGTCAATATGTTAGCCAGCTGGAGCCAGACTGTCCTTATTTACTTTAAATGTAAATGAGGCATTGAAAATAATAGCATGTGTATGCATGTGGAAATATCTGCTAGTTAATCACTGCTTTGTTTTTGTGCATTGTAGGTATGAGCATACATACAGGTAAAATGGAATGCTTTTGAGAGAGGCTGATCAACTGGTTCTTTGCTTAAATAAAAGTTATTCTGGATGGACAGCAGGTGTGGTTAGGCAAGCAGAAGATGCCAGAGGCACTAAACTAATAATGAAACAACAGACATTGAAAAATATGACCAGGAGGCTCACTTGGTTAAATGTGAAAATGATATCTCTGAAGTCTACCCACTAAGTTTTTATTTAAACTTTTCAAACTTTTAATGAAAGAATAAGCCAAAAATTTACAAAATATTCATTTGTAAAAGGAGTTTTCTTAAGACATTGTGTCTTGTTCACCTGTTAAGTTACTCTTGTCAAGGGATACCTCTTGAAAATTGTTTGGCTTTCCTGATTTAGGGAATTGGAAGTCTAGCTGGATAGTTTGGAGTAGCAAAACTAGTGTTAACTTGTTGAAATTTAGAGTTCTGCCTTCAGAAAACTGCGAGACAAGAGTTCAGTCCACTTTGCTAAAAGGTTTTCTCCTATCTGAGACAGGAGAATGACAAATGTGTGTGCTTCTCTTTGTTTATTCAAGTGAAATAATTCCAGCTATTATTTAGTTTTAAACAAAGACATGAATTTAAAATATGCTACATTTACTGACAACAGAAGAGATACTTTAACATTTATGACTTTAGATTGCCACTTTTCTATTCAAGAAGGGAACACTTAAAAACATTTCAAGGAAAAATAGATAGTACTGTAATAAAAAAAATAAAAATAGTACTGTAAATGCCTATTGCATGTTCTCAGGTTGCAATGCTTGAAAGTACAGCTGTTCTCGAGAACAGTATTAAGCCTACACGAAGTCTACTTTCTAAAATTCAGATCAGAGTCATGTCATCACATATCCAATAAGAATCTTTTCTTTCAGGGAAGTAAGAGATTTCTCAAAAGTGTTTCAGAGGTTCACAAACTTTTTTTTTAGTTTCTAATGGTAATTTAACTCACCTAATGTTAACACTGAAGTTGTTGGCACCACCTACTTACACGTGAATGATTTTTCGGTTTTTAGTTTGCTTTTTTTAACATTCAAACGTACTTGGACACCTTGAAATTTGTTGTGTGAGGGTGTGGTTCATTAACAAGGTGAGCCTGTTTGAACAGCGCATGCTAACTGGGTTGCAAAGGAACCTTTGTAAGAGTGCAGAAAGCCCTAGTTTTGCTCCCTGCAGAGCCACCTGCAGCATAAGGAGGAATGACTCCACAGAAGCCAGCGTGGCATAGCTTGCTTTCTTAACCTTGGCTCAGTGACAGTCAGGCCAAGCCTACACACAAAATGTTCTTCACAGAGTTAGTCTAGAGTAGTTTTAGGTTGATTATTTGCCCCTGGCTAGTGGGTTTGTATCTAACAACATACTGCATGTTACTGGTATTCGTACAATTTTTTCCATAAAAAAATGTATAAGGGAGGAAACTGATTGAGTAATGCAGCATGAATAATGTCTTAGCAAACTGAACACTCAACTCTTTTCAGCTGATACTGAAATATTAGATAAAATGTTTGGTTTGGGGCGTTTTTTTGAGTGACACTTTTGTGTCACTTTTAAAAGATATGTATCTTCTAAAAGATAACACCCCCTTTTTCTGACTTTTGCAGGATATATTGTGAAAATGCAGCTCTCAAGGAAGCACTGAAACTGAGAACAGAAGAACTTAAAACTCTTAAAGCTGAAAATGCAAGTAAGCCACTAACAGCTATTCCTGATCACATACCATTTCTCAGGAATAACTCAGGATTTAGATAAGAAGGAAGCTTTCTACTGTGAAAAGTCTCTCGTTCCTAGCACCTGGTATTAGTGGATATGCAGAAATCCTCTTTAAACAGACAAAATATGTTCATTTTTCTTCTGACATTGTCACTTGAACTGAAAAAAAAGCCTATGAAATGATAGGAAAAGTCAGATATTCATAGGTTAAGGACTTGATTGTGTGTGGTCTTAGCTCACTGACAGGGTGACAGCCTGGGTGTAGAGGGGCACAACCAGTCCGTGCTCTCAGTCGTGTACTGGAAGGAGGCAGCAGCAGCCAGGGGAGACACTGAGTGCTCCTGCTACAATCACAATCTGCATTAAAGACACTTACTTTTAACATATCCTCATAAAGATTCCCATAGCATAGACCTTGACTTATTCAGCTTGATGGCTTTATAGTCAACCTTTTCTAATTGCAGGCTGTGCAGACATCTGTCTGGGACAGAGGGCTCAAGCCCTTATTCCCTTATTTTTGGTTTCCAGAAAGCTTTAAAATAGTTGACATATATAATTCTTTTCCTAATATTGTGCTATTCTAAAAGAGCAGCTGCCTTAGCTGTAAGCAAATGAAGAGATGACAAGTTAGCATTGAGGCAGACTAATGTATGGAATGGTATCTCTGTAAGTAGGCCATCATCTCTGCGAAAACACAGAAGGAAAGACAACAAGGATCTGAGTTTCTAGATCTACATTGTCTCATCATGTTCCCAGCCTGATCCTTAAACTGTAGAACTACTTCATTTGGATGTAGTTAAACTCAGAAATTGGGAAATCAGAGCAACAGACTTTATAATCACTTCCCTTGTTTTATTTCACAGTCCTGAATCAGCAGTGCTTGGAATTTCTAGCAATGCTAGATGTGGAACAACAGAAGGTTGTTCAGGAAAACCTGTCTTTGAGTAAAAGTGACATTACAGATTTTACAGGTCTTGAAGTAAGTATGACTTACATATTTTTTCAAAATGGCTGGTTCAAGGCTACATTTATATTCAAAATTCATAAGATAAATTTTGCTTACTGGTTATTTACCTTGTTGCCATTTTTACCTGTTGACGATAAGTTCTTGCATGCCTGTTAATTGGTTTTATAATTTGTGGTGGATGCATTATGATTCCTATCTTGCCAAGAAAGACTAGACGGAAAGAGCATCAGGCTATCTTTCACAAGCCAGCATGCTGATTTTTTTCTTCTTAATATATAAATGCTTAACTCTTATGCCTACTCATTTGCTTTCTTGTGTGGAAAAAAACTTATCTGTTGAGGAAAAAAAATGGCCCTTGGCAATTGTGTTGCTGTCTCCTCCAAACCCACTTTGAAACCTACTTGGAGCTGGATGCAGCCCCTACTGTTAGAACCAGCACTTGAGGTTATCACTTGAGCAGGGTTACAGGAGACACAAGTCAAATTGGGAGGCAGGGAGGAAGCAGACCGCCACATCCCCAGACCCTTACACTCCCTTTGTAGTTTCAGGATGTTTTTTTGCTGGTCATGTGGCATTTCTTGGATTGTTTTGGATATTAACTGGTGGTTTGGTTTGGATTTTAAGCTTGCAGTTCTTGGAGCATGCACCTGCAATACTTCTGGAGGGCAACCTTGTCCCTGTGCTAAAATGGCAGCTGTAACTCGAAAGCAACTTCTTAATCTCAAACAAGAGGTAATATTGCTTGGCTTAGAAAAGAAGAAGCGGACGAGTGCTCGTGCTCAAAACCAAATAAAGCCAGAAACACTCTACTGCAGCTGTATATGACTAAAGGGTCTTAAAACAAGAATGATATATTATTTGTTTGTAATGTAATGTCCTAACTTTTTCTGTTTTAAGACTGTAATTATGACATTAATCAGTTTTACTAGTACCAAGAAACCCCTCTTTCTCATTCTGTTTCCTTCTATTTTTTTAATCTAAAAATAAAGGAAAAAACCCTCTCTAAGTGTATGCACTCTATAAATGTATACACAGTGGAAGTCGGGACAATTGCTGACCCTTTCCTTCTTTTTTGTCAGTGTATTCTACTGCTCCCTCACATTGACATTAATGTTGTTGCTGAAAACTATTTATTAACATCACACTTCAATTGATAACATGATTTTCAAGCTCTTAAGGTTTTAAGTTTAGCAAAATTCTATCGTTTTAGAATTTTTATTCTAGTTTGTATCTGACTCTGCATATGTGATAACCATCCTTGTGGTCTCACTGCAAAAGTTCCACTTGAATTACTCGTTTTGAAAATAAGAACTATCATGTACCTTTTGTACCAAAATTATTATCCCTGACATCGATGACATCTTATTGCGCCTTTTGCTCCTTGCCCAAGCACATAGGCACTCCTCAAGCAATTCTGCACGTGCAGAGGTAAATAGGCAATGCTAGGACCTTGTCTGTGTAGATGGATGATGGTGTAGAAGAGGAAGTTTGAGGTCTTCAAGACCCGCCTGGACGTGTTCCTATGCGACCTGATCTAGGTGAACCTGCTTCTGCAGCGGGGTTGGACTAGATGATCTCTAAAGGTCCCTTCAAACCCCTGCGATTCTATGATTCTATGACTTCAGTGCACATTTCAAAATATTATTTCTTAACATGTCAAGAAAGCACTTTGTTTGCTACTACTTCCTTGATTATATTTATTTAAAAGTTGTTCATGTTAATGGCTTTTGTCTGTCTCTTAATATACATTCTAAATCCACTGTTACTTCCAAATTGCTTAATATCCTTTAATTTTTCTCTGAATTAAAACCAGACTGAAAATCTCAAGAAGACTAAAGATGAGGCTTATGTAATGGCAGATGCCTTCAGAATTGCATTTGAGCAGCAGCTAATGCAGAGGAAGGACCAAGCCCTGAGGCTGGCAGAAGTGATAAAGATTAAGAAGGAAAAGAAATTCATGAACTGGAGACGACTGAAAGATGATGGTAACTGTAAATACGGTAAATAGTGTGTCATGTAGTTGAAGAATTTCTACTGAAAGTTTCACATGTGTAGGGCAAGGTGTCTGTGTATAAGTGGAATATACAAACACTAGTCTAAGACATTGGAGCGACTAGTCTAGATTTTTGATGTAACTCATTTTTTACTACACATTCATAAGCTGAGTAAGTATGCTCAAATAAATAAGCTGTTATCCAGGATGACAATAATCTTCTGGATAGTAAAACTTTATTATGGACACAGCACAAGGGAAAAAGCAAACATCTGACAAATTTAGGCTGTCCATTTTAAATGTTACCAACCATGTAATGTGCTTGGGTCTTTTTTGAATGATCTCTATATAGGAGTTAGAGAAGGAAGAGAATTGCAAAAAACATCTACAGAGCTTTCATTGAAATACTGTAATACAATACAGTTTTTCATTATGTATGTGTGCATCAGTATTTTTTATTCTTATACTTCACATGGTCATCTATGACTTACAAAGCACACTGTAAATTCTTACTATCCTTTTTAAGGAAAAGGGATAAAGAGAAGTATTTAAGTGCTTATATCATGGTCAAAACCATAGCAGAATTTAGAAATGGCACTTCAAAATATATCTGTGTTAGCTGTTGACTTGGAAGTGCCAAGCTGAGAAGTTTGGTGGGTCTTCTAGATTCCTTGAATGCCCTCAGGAGACTAAATGTAATGTAATACTAAAAGAAAACACATCTTGAATATCTGTTTCTTCTAAACTAGCATCATTGTTTCCAAGCTCTATTTCCTGATGCTCACTTTCATAATTGTAATGTATTTCAATCTTTTTAGAAGTTAGAAACTTTTAAACAGTGTACATCTAAGAATCTTTTTTTTCTTTCAAGTTACATACTGTTTTAAAACAAATTACTATTAATTATTTTTCGCTGTTGTCACTTTTTGACATTAGAGTATCAAAGTGTATTTTCCATACAGTGAAAAAGAACTTTGTCTTCAATTTGTCTGTATATATGATGAAAGGTCTATTTGGCCTTTAAGTCATCTTTAACAGTGGTTGCTCCACGCAAGTAATCTGTCATAGTACGTACATACGATGGGAGAAGCTGCAGCTCGCGTTGCCTTTTTAGAGGATATGGTTCAGAATCCAGTTTTACACATGCCCATTTTATGCTAAAGTATTTTTTCTCCTCCTAAGCAATTCCACAATTCTTGTACTTTTGTTTTCCCTAGGACATGTCAAGTTGCAAGGGAACAAGAACAGTTTGGGGCAAAAATTATCACGCCTGCTGTCATCAGAAGTGGACTGTAGAAAAGTTGAAGAGCTGGACAATCCTCATGAAATCTTGAAGACGTTAATAGATTTGGTTAGTATTTTGTTATTCACTGTGAATCTTCAGGGGAGCAAATGTTGATTTACATAGACTATGTTGTTCTTAGCTCATAAACTAGATTCTTTTTTTTTCTCTTTTAAATAAATACTCAGGTAAATGACAAAGAGGAGGCTCTGGCTCATCAGAGAAAGGTTAGTTACATGCTAGCTCGTGCAATGGAGATGAAAGAGGATGTTTTGGAAGAGGATAGAGGAAATGGCACACTGGGGAGTCACCAGAACAAAGCCCAGGGACCTTCCGGCCCCATACACGCCTGCTGCCAAGAACTCCATTCTCAAAACAGTGTTTCTTCAGTTGCCACTGCAAAAACATATCCGGTAAAAATGCTTCAAAAATCACACTCCTGGCCATCTGAGTCTATGCCCCGTGAAGAACGTAATCCACGTGGCAGAGCAGATGAAACTGTAGTGATCTCTATATAGCCATCTGCTGGAATAAATTTATTTTTTAAAATGAAAGATCTTGTGTAAATGCCTTAAAACATCATGTGCCTGCATCACAGGGGGACGGACTAGGGCAGCACATGAGCTGGTACCATCCTTAATAACGGAGTTGATAGCGTGGCAAGCTTTGCTGTTACAAAACACCCTGATGTAATTAACCTAAAAGTACTTTCCCAAAGGGAAGAATCCTCATCAGTTGCCTCACGCTTTACGTTTCGCAGCCTGGGCCCTGACCCGACATTATCCGGTGAGGAGGCACAGCCACGTCACGGCGGAAGGTGACGTCCAGAGCAGAGGCCAGCGCCGCAGCACGAGCCCGGGGGCGGGTGTACGCGCCGGCGCCTGCGGGAGCGCGCGGGGCGGGGCGGAGCGCCTGTCGGTCACGCGGCCGGCCCCGCCTCGTCGGCGGCTGGGGGCGGGGCGCCGGCCCCTGCGCATGTGCACACCGGCGCCTGGGCGCACAAACAAGGGACGCGGCCGCCGCTGTCCCGCGAGCGCTGGCGGGGAGGCCGGGCCTCGGAGGTGACCTACCGACCGGGAGCTCCTGGCCGCCCCGCGGCAGCAGCGCCGCGTTCCCCTCGCTCAGCAGCCCCGGAGGGTGGCCCTGCCCTGCCCTGCCTTGCCCTGCCCTCCCGTCCCGTCCGGGGTGAGGACTTGGGTACGGGGCTGATGGGGGCTGGCGCGCCGAACGGAGCGAGGCATACAGAGGGACGCACGGCCCGATGGCCGTCACGGGAGTCCTGCTGCCGCCGGCCTCCTCCTGCGGGCAACCGCGGCCTCCCGGGCGGACCTCCGCGGCGGGGAGCGCGGGGCTGCCCGCGTTGGGGCGGGGGGACGGTCTCTGTGTCGGTGCCTGCCGGGGTTGCGCGGCGCGGGCAGGGGAGCCGCGGTGGGCCTGAAGCGCGGAGCGCTGCATGGACGAGGTTTCTTCGGAGGCATTCGGCGCGGCGGTGACCCGTCTGTGTGTCTGCTGGCTACAAGGCTGATGGCCGTGGGCTAGTGCTGCTCATGCCGCGGTCATCTCTGTGTGTAGGGAGTAAATACCTATGTTTTACCTGGTCTGGCACAGGCGCGTATCTCGGCTAAGGATAGTATGCTAAACTGGCATTCGGCATTGAAGACTATTCTAGACCTGAAAAAGGGCTTGTGTGCTTTAAGAATTAATAAGACTGTCTTTTGTCGGAGAACCTTTGTGCAGTAAATATGTTACAGTCTCATTAGTGTCAGCAGAAACACGCTTACGAAATGAATGATGGTAATTAAACAGAAAACCTCCTGGGTTTTTAGCATAGACGCTTTGCTTCTGGCACACTGGAGTGGTTAACGGCATAGTATTGCTAAAGCTGTTCACACTGAGTATTGCATACTGGGTTGTTTAGATGGATTAGTTGCTTCTAGAGGTTTAGAGGTAATAGTGGTGCTTTTGCTTGCTTCTGTTCAATTTATTTGGACGTAGGGTATAGGGCATAAGGAATGTGCATACAGTATATAATTACAGACATTAAATATTTAAAAACCGGCTTATAGATAAACCAGGAAACACTCTCAGTCTGTATTTAAATACAAGCTATAGTGGCAGAGGACTGGTTATTAGTACATACTGAAGAAATTAGTACATCCGGTTGACCGCTAGTAGCATCTAGTACTGTGTTGCTGAGGTTATCTAATATGACTGTTTATTAATAATACAAATCAGAGAAGGTGGGAATGTTGAGGGAGCACTAGTGTCCACAGATGAATGACCTTTTAGACCCAAGCAATAATAGTATTTTTGTGACTTTATTTTCTAATGCCGAATAATGAATGCTGATACAATTAATGATGGATACTGTGGGCGGCATGTGAGAAATGCATTTATTCAGTTGAGCAAGGGAATTCTTCAGCGGTGAGCCTGTCAGATGATAGTGCCACTGATGCATTGGAGCACAGCTGAAAACTGGTAATTGTTGGCAGATATTCTTTTCTGAGTGGTGTGAATGATACTGTTTTTGGTTCAGAAGAGCAATAGCAAATTACTGTGGATGAACAAAACAAAATCTTCAGGAGCTGCAGTTGGTATTAAGATAGAGTTGTCTGGTGTTGGTGATAATATCAATGCTGTTGATATTCTTCTGAGAAAAATTGTATTGAACTAACAGAATGATGCTCTTTAAGCAAGGCAGCAGCATGCTACATAAACTTTTCCTTACATATCTGAAAACTTCTGTAACTTTTATCTTGCACCCCTGATTCAGCTCCTAAATTTGCTGTGGTACCAGCCGCTGCAGTTTTTGGGTCAGTAATACATTGTCTTGCTCAGCAAGACTCATTTTAGCCTTTATTTAACAACACTTAAGTTTTTTACAAACCATTTGCCCAGTTGTAATGAACTTCCCTGTTAGGATGATTGCTGATGAACTCCGCGTGCAGTTGTATCCTGGAATCATTTTGCCTGTAGAGCCTCAAGACCATAGGTAGGTGTGTGGCATAGGGACACTGGAGAGTGAGAGGAAGAATGAGAAAATTAAATACCTTTAAGGCAGGAGGAGAGTCATGCTGTGTGTGATGCCACGCTCCCCTCTGCACTGTGAATTTCGTTCAAAATGGGAGATTTTGTTCTTCTTGTAACAATTGCTGGATGGGAGATTTTGTTCTTCTTGTAACAATTGCTGGATGATAAGTTCGAAAAAAAAATGCTGAATTCTGTTGTGGGGATAAAAGTAGCAGTATGCATTTCTGCTCAGATTAAATGTAACACTTAAATGTTAATCATTTAACTTTGCAGAGACCAAAGGGACTTTGCTGATTATCTAAAATTAACTTAGCAGCAGTGGTTACTAGCTTTCTGGAGTGCAAGACTTATGTGCCTCTGTCTGTGTGTGTTTATCTCTAAACTTGAGCTTCTGTTGTTTTAGCATGCTCTATGTAAAAGCTGGACTAGATTCTGTGGTGATAATTAGCTGTGACTAGCTAGAGATCTGGTAATGCCTATCTGTATTAACACTGTATAGAGTTTGTTTCAAGGATTCTTGAACATCAAAAGACATGTTGTCATCACATGTTAAACTGGTTACCTGGTAATAATTAACTTTTTCAACTCATTTTACAAGTTGTCAGTGAGAACTACATGCTATCTCTATTTAAAGAGACTGTATTTGACATTTTAAAACTTATTATCTAGCCTGTAATTTGGCTGGTCTCTTTTCTAGCAGATTTGTATTATCTTCTCCTTTAAGCACGTGTTGAAGTCCTTGCAGGAATGTTGGTTTAGAACTCTAAAATACGTGTCTATTACATGAGAAGTGATTTATAGAGGGTGAAGAGGCCTGTAAAGTACATATAAATGCAGTTACACATTTGCACTTGTTGCACAGCCATCCAGGTCACAGCATTTGCTTCCCCTGGGTAACAGTTTTATGCAGTAGGATCATTGCCTCAGTAGGTACTGTCTTTGTGCAATTTAAAAGTGCAATATGAGAAGTTTGCCAGAGACCGAGAGTTGTCTGACTGGACAAATAACTTAAGAAGAATTTTTCTGGTTTTTTGGTTTTTTTTTTGGTCTTATCTTGTTCAGTCTTGCCTCTTGGAGGCCTCAGAAGGTAAAGACTGGCATTTGAGCAGATGTTCACGTGACCTAAATATTAACTGTTCAGAATTCTTCCAAAAATTGCCACAGAATAGCTCACTTCAGTTGACTGTTTTAGATGCCTGGGATCACCATGGTGACTGCTGCCTGGCATAGCAATTGAGTGGTTTTAGTTTTCTGCTCAATAAACTTGGGTAAGATAATAAAGAATGCTGGCCTTGAAATCAGGACACAGGTAAAAGCTTTGAGAGATAAGAGGCTTAAGGTGAGCTTGTTTAGAAACATGTATGAGATGTTTACCTGGAGAATTGTGCTTTCTCAGTGTGCTTTTTTTCTAAATACATCAACAAGAAGTATTGTTGTCTTGAAACTGAAGAATACTTAACAAAAGATTTGACTGTTAACTGGGGAAAGAAAAAGATATTTGCCAACCCATGCACTTGGAAACCCATGTGATTGGTATGTTCTGTTTTTCATATGTGATTAGTTGGTGCTTAAGGAAGTGAGATGTCCATAAAGACAAATGGTGTAATGAGAACTAGTGTAACTGTGCAAAACGTTCAGCATGTGACCTGTGTCTGTCCATTAATACATCATCTTTCATGTATTTCTGGATGAAGAAGTAGTGAGCACTCTAGCACTTCTGTTGATGTTATAAGGAAATAGCAGACCTAATTAGCTCAATTCAGCACTCCAAATCAGTGAAAGTAAATCTCTCAACGTGAAAGTGGTGGGTTGTTGTAGGATTTTTTGTAGCACCTTCTCGTGTCATTTAGATAGCTGAACAAAGTTCTTCTTAAAGGACATCTTGAGGTCTAATTTATTGGTGATAGAGAACCTAATTGTTAATGAAGGACACACTTTAAAAAAATGATTCTGTAAAAAAATAGTCAAATTTCTGATTGAGGTAAACTGGGAGCTTAACTTGCAGGGCTGTAATTCTATAAACAGTGTTTTGTGAAGGTAATGAAGCAAAGCAGAAAGATTTAAAGATCCTTGCTGGTACCTTCTACTAAGTTATTGTTTGTTGCACTTTGCTTGTTTCTCCACCATAACAGGCATCCAAAAAACTAACATTGTTCCACCTCTAAAATCTGTGATTTTATCTTTTTAACTTGTGGCTTCGTGTGGGATGAAGTGAGAGCAGGTACCAGTTCAAATGAAGACTTGGAGAATGAGTGGCTAGATAGGGGCGAGAGGCCTGTGACCAACAGCTGTTTTGGTCACTGCTGTTAGACTGCACATTACTTCTAACTTAAGTTATACCTGAGTGGTAAGGCTATGTTAATGTATTCCTACCGAGAATAAAAGCATTATATATTTCTTGATCCGTAGCTTTATCATAGTCCTTCAGTATTTCTAGCTTACATGATTTGTTTGACTACTTTTTCATCATCCCTTTATTGCTGTCTGTAAATATATGCTTCAAGGATGGGATCTGTAATGTCTCTTAACAAATCACCAAAAGCTGCTAACCTTGTAAGGCTCTTAACTGAGGCAACTTCCATTTCAAATTGTTAACTTCCACTTGACTGGAGGTTGTGAAATTAGTTGATTGTTACAGAGAAGAACTGTATTCAAAGGAATGTGAGAGAAATGACATTAAGTATGTGCCTAAGTATGCCATTTGATGCTCATTAGATAGTTGTATGAGATTTGGCTTACAGTGCATCATGCTGAAGACTGTTGGAGTGACTAATTCATGGCCATTATGTCTATAATACAGTGGTATGTTTCTTTATTTTTTTGCTTCCATCGGGACACAAAGTACTGTATTAAGTTATGATGCATGCTCTTTGTTTCACCTTTGTTGATGCACCCGTTATTCAGTGAGAAGAACCGTTACGCTTAAGTGGAGTAAGTGAGGCATAGAATCTAGATCTATAACTTTAATGTGGCGTATGTGAGAAGATTTAAGTAATTCTTTGGACTCTTAAGCTTTAACAAGAGATGGTACTAGATGATCAAAGTACATGGAATAAGGTAGTTCTGAAAGTCACTCGATGTAGAGACTAAATGCCCTGGTAAGAATAGAAGGAAAACTAGGCAAACCTCCACAGGTTAGACTAAAGGGATATGAATCCCATCAGTTTACTCTAGGGAAGTGTAAATAACATCTTGGTTATATGTTATAGGTAATTGCCCATATGGATGTTCAGACAGGAAAAAGATGTGTAATTTAGAAAGCACTTCAGAGGGACCAAAAAGGTGTAACACTGAGTATCTGGAAGTTTTTATTAAACAAGTGAAAATGGGATGAGAAATGTGACTAATAGATAACTTTCTGATGAGTTGGTAAGTCTATAAAGAGAAATTTTAAAAAAAAAAATAGGCTGGTTTTTTTTAAATACATGTGTTTTGCATAGAATAGAGGTGAGATGAATTACCACTCTATGTGGATTTGGGTGTTGGTTTTTTTTTCCTGGTCTTGGAGGAAGGCTTAAGAGGAGGATTTTAAGGTAGCTCCTTCGTCATCGTGGAGGAGGAGTACTGACTTCAGCCTGCTTAAATGCATTGCAGCTCCTGTTTAGACGATAGTGTTGTAGTTCAGTGCTTTAGCTGGTTGTCTGCTTTATAGTCTTGTTACATTTTAGGTTTTAGCTTGTGTTTAGTCTTTAGCTGAAACATTTGGTCATAGTTTAAAGTAAATGAAGATTGATTGGATTCGTAGCTTAGGAACTGGAAGAATCTGTTTCTTTAAATGTTATATTAGCATGCTTGTTTTAACTGGTCATCAGGTTTGAACTCTTTAAGGAGGCTTTTTTCCTTGCTGGTGCTTCTGTGAAGGAATACTTTTTTTGTGCTTCTGAAGGGAGTTTAAAGCATGAATTCTGTGGGGTTATGTAAGCATTCTTTATTTAAACAGTTCACCTTGTGTTGCAAAAATAGTGATGACGTATTTTGGTTTTTTGTTGGTGGACTGCCTGGTGTAAAATGTATCGGGGATCAAACCAGAAAACCTTAGTGTCCTTTCTGGTATTAAACTTCCTGACATCATAATGCTATAGTATATGCTTTCATATGCATTTGATTTTAGTAAGGCAACCTCAGTTACCTAATTTAAGGTGAATTTTTGAGGATATTGTGCACAGCATACTGAGCATACTGTTGAACATGTTCAGAGTACTTGGGGGCTGATGGCTTGTGGCCTTGTTTGTACATGTATTTTGTTTACTTGGAGAGAGAAGAAAGTCTTTAAAAATACTTTGTAGAAGTCATCTTCTGAAAATAACACTTTGTAAGTGGGAAAATACTGCAAATTAAATATTGTATTTTTTGTTTTAGGTTTAAGAAAGCTAAAGCTTCACTAGAACTGTAACTAGAATGGACAGTTACTTCAAAGCTGCAGTCTGTGACTTAGACAAGCTACTTGATGAATTTGAACAAAATACAGGTTAGTTCCTGTGCTGCTTTGTTCTCCAGCATGGTAATATTTGTTAAATGACTGTTACTGTGGAGTTTAAGTAACATACACTAAATAAAAGCTATGTTGGTGAGTAGATAGAATTTAGAGGGAGTGCAGTGTGGAAATTATAAACTTTCTTTTTCATATCTTTTTACTTAAAATAGATGAATATGACTGCTACAGAACATCTCAAAATTCATATGACTCAAAACACCACACACTGTCTTCAGTTCTGAATCATTTGCAGCATGTATACCCAACACCAAAACTGCAAGAGGATGCTAACAATTGTACTTCATCAGAAGAAATCTCCCTAGCTGGCCACACTGGAACAAGTAAAGTGCTTCCGAGTTACCAACCACAAAATGAGAAGAGTGTTGCTGGACCTGATCTTCTGTCCACTGTGGACAGTGGTTCTCTAAGTGAAATTCAGGCTTCAAACCTGGGAAGATGTAGTATACCTGTGTGTGATCTTGTTAATGACACAGGTAACTTAATCCCCTCAGTGGCTGCTTATGAAGACACTCAGAAGTTGCAGCCAGATGACTTCCAGTACAGTGAAAGTTTGATTGGCTTTGATGCATCTTGCATAGTTGTTCCTACTTGTGTGTCATCAGCTGTTTGCAGGGGTGTTTCAAGTATAGACCAGTGTGATGAGGACTCAATGCTACAAGATTCAGGACATACAGAGGAGATAAATCCTTTAGCTTTAAAATCAGACCGTTTTGCTATAGCAAAGACCTCAGATCTATATGATGATCAACACAGGACAGAATCTGTAAAGTGCAGTGAAGTATTTGATCAACTTGAGCAAACTGCTCACCTTAACACTGCTTATATCCTTGAAACGTCACAGAATTCAAATGCATATGGCCCTGAAGACGAGAAAGCATATGAAAAACTGCCTCATGGACCACAAGAGGAAAGTGCATGTTCTCCAGTAAGCATAGAGTCTAAGTATGGACGAAATGCCATAGAAAAGATAGACTCAAAAGATGAGAGTAATGTTGAATCTGTGCCTTCAGATATGCCAAAGAGGGATCAGTTGCAGGAAAGCCATGCAATGTCACCTGGAGACTGTGTTTTACCAGGCTCCTCATGTCAAACAGGAGCTAAAGTAGAACTGGAAAATAAAATCACAGAAAAGAATGTAGGTAGTGAAGAACGTAGCAGCAATGGCATACTAAACAGTGTTTCCACTTCATGTATTTCAGTTGAGGATGTCCAGACCTCACTGTCATGTCTTCCACTTCCTGTAGCTATATGTGGTTCATTAGTTGCAACGGAAGAAAAAGTTAATCCTCAAAATGAAATGGTGGAGGTTATCAGTGATGCTTTAACTGTTCATGCTGGAAAACCTGAAACTAACCTGTCTACTAGGGAGTCCTGCAAAAATGCTGGCTTACTTGAACAGGAAAAAAATAAAGCTAAAATCAGCACAAGTGTTGTGGAAAAAAGTACAGATGGAGAGAAATATGATGCTGAGGGTGTAATTGACAGTGATTCTCAGGACATTAAAGCACTTGCTTCTGCTTTTCTAGAGTATGAAACTAAGCCGTATAGTGTTGGTATAGACTCTTACTACAATGAAACCATGAGCCCAGTTATGGCTGACTTTACTGTTGAGGAGGACTTCATTACAAGTGATACTCTAATAAGCGATGCTGAGCTTGATGATTTCTTGTATGGACAAAGTATTCACTCGAATGTTTTGAAGTCTTCAGATAATGAGAGTAACTTCATGGAGACTGATACAGATGATGGGAATTTAACAAGCGTGAACAACCTAGATTTTACAGAGGTCGTGGAAGAACATATGCCAGCAAAACTGGAGGAGACAACAAGCATTGATAGGAATCTTAAAGCGTCTCTTACTGCCAATGATTCGGAATCTGCAACAGAGGAGAGTATGTCTTGTATTCAGGATATGACTGAGAGTGGTAGTGAAACACTAGTTTCTAGTGTCCATGCTGAGGGTGCAAGACCAAAGCAGCTGCTTGGCCTTTCCCAAGGAACTGTTAGTCGGAGACAAGTGAATAGAACAGATGTACTTGAGAGAGAAAACCAGGAAGCCAGTTCTGTTACCCCAGAATCATCCCTCTTGGGCACCAGTGTTGCTAAAAATTCTGACTCTCTGCACTCTGGGGGAAGCAACTCTGAAGCTGGAGGAAATCAAACATCTGAACGAGAATCACTTAAAATCCCTGCAGCTCTCTCACAGAAACAACCAGTGTGGATTCCTGATTCAGAGGCACCCAACTGCATGAGCTGTCAAGTCAAGTTCACATTTACAAAAAGACGACATCACTGTCGTGCATGTGGAAAGGTAAGTTATGGGAGAAGTCCTGTTTTACTGAAAGCAAATGAATTCTGATTTGGGGATAACCAAAATACACAAAGGAGAGAATACAGAGAGAATTTTTCTAGGTTCAAAGTATTTTTTTAAAAATCAAATGTACTTGTGCTTTATAGAAACTTGAAGACTGTTGTAAAAACCTGCTGTTATGAGAAATATTACTTTTTTGGTGAAAATAATTAAAGACAAGTACAGAAGGTGGTGTTATTTTATCTACCATTACTGGCTAGACTCATGTGTTTTTGCATAGAACAAGGAAGATGACAGTGGCCTACTTCATAGTAGTCCTAGTGAATCAGCTCTTTCCTCAGCCTTTAAGCTCAAAAACTTGAGATGATGGTCAGAATTCAGGCAAGTGATTTTACAAGCTGTAAAACACTGTTTATGAGTCTAGAAGGACCACATTCTTTCAGGAGCTGTAACAGCAGTAGCAATGTGAAAGGTATATAGCCTAAATCTGTACTCCTGTGTTTATATGTGTAATTTTCCAGAGGAGTCATCCCAGAGAATTATGCTACTTCTGTGGCGTGAGTGGTACTCACCAGCTGAGCAAGTAATCTGTAGACCTTTTTTAGCCTGTGATCTTCTGCAATGATAATATAATGTAAAAGCATATTCTTAAGACACTGGTGTTTACACCTGTACTATGCATAAATGGAAATACTAACAACACTAACAAACTTCCTCTGTAAGCTTTATGGATGAGAAAATAGAACAAAGACCAGTGTCAGTGCTTATGAACTTTTTACTTCCTCGGTCTTGAGAAGTATGTGGAGATGCTTGGTAATTTTTTTTTTTTCCCAGGATGTCTCATGTAGCACTGGGTGTTCAAAGTATGATATACATTTACTTCAACTGCAGTACGTGTGAACTAGAATGGTGTCCAAACTCAGACCTATAAGAAAAATAAACTTACTGTGACAATGTAGAAATCATTAACTTAATCACTTGGCAGAATATTCTGCTTTGTTAGAGTTTAAAACACAATTCTTCCAAGTGGGTTTTGGTTTAGTCATGACTGACAGACTTCAAGATCCATTTGCTGTGGAATTTCTCACACTTTTGCTATAAATGAGGATAAAAACACCCTTCACTACACAGTCCTGTTGAGCAGCACTAACAGTGGACAATTTTTAATCCTGTGTGTTAACAGCAATGGGGGATGTCATGGTTTAGGCCCTTCAAGGGACAAAAGACTGTGATTAGACTCTAGTACCATAGACTTGCCAAAGGGCACAGGGGGCTTAACTGCTACTTATGGTCCAGGACAAAACAGACCAGGCTACTCAGCTTGGGGAAGAAAACAGAAAATAATTTAATCCACCACCAGTCAAAACATAACCATAAAACCCCAAAACATAACAAACAGAAAACAACAGAGTGGTACAATGATGAAGAGCACAAGAAGCCCTTTAAGACCACCTTCTCCCCACCTCTCCCCTCTTCCTGGGCTCAGAGCCCTGATCCTAGTGTCTTTTTCTCCTCCCCCACTGAACAGCTCAGGGGCTACAGAGAATGGGGGTTTCAGTCAGTCTATTCTTGATAGTTTTTGCCGTTTGTCTCTCCTTAGGGCAGGTGAGTTCCTCGCTTGTCCTCCCGGATCCTCTGCAGGGTCCCTCACACACTGGGCAGCGCTTCAAGGGTCGCTCATCCCAAAGGCTGCAGCTCCTCTCTGCCTCTCATGTGGATCTGCTCTGCAGGCACTCCAGCACGGCCTGCGCCATGGCCACCTCCTCACACAGTCTCTCGCCTGTCCAGGCGCATTCACATGAAGCTGCTGGTGGCTCTCAGTCCTGTCACTGCCTGTCCATGGGTTGCAGGGGTACAGCCTGTGTTCTCAACATAGGTTCCAGAGGGATCTCCAGTCTGGTGCTGTTCCTTCCTTCCTCCTTCTCTAACTGTGGGGTCCATGTGGTCGCCTTTAAATAGTGATGGCAGAGGCACTAGATTGGCCCAGTTGGGCTGGGGGTGGGTCTGAACCGAAGATCTGAGGGAAAGTGTGAGAACGCTTTACCAGGTCTTCGCTGCAGTCCCCTCCTCCTGTTACCAAGCAAAAGCAGCTCCATGAGAGGGGGTTGGCAGAACAATGGTGTAATTAGGAGTACCACAATGCATGTTCAGTGAGAAAATAAAACAGTATGGATTACTTAAACTTCATTAATGCTGTGTAATATTCGCTCTGTTATAGCTTTTCTGAATGTACAACAGCTTAACTTTCTGCCTTGCAAGACTTTGTTTTTTTAGTAGTAACTTTTTTCTCTTAAAACAACAAAAAACCCCAAACCAAACCCAAACAAAAAGGCATCCAAATGTGTGTGTCCCCCAGAAAATAAGCATAACACAAAACCAACTCTGAACCAAAACCACAAACCTCGAACACCCCTAGTGGACAGATTGTGGGTTGTTGTTTTCAACCACTTGAGCATGCAGAGAAACTGGTAGGAATTCCCAATTGTCCTTGGAAGACAATCTTATTGTTTTCATGTGGTCCTATAGGGGTTTTTTATCAGTGAAAATGGCACCACTTTTGAATTCTAGCTTCTGTGCTGGAGGGAAGTGTGAGGTTAGCAATACCTGCTTTCTCTCCCATCGCCAGCACTTGCAAGCCCAAACAGCTGCTCAGTTTCTTTATTTAAGTGTTCATCTCTTTTTATGGTACCTTCCCTCTCTGTAGCTCAACCAGAATCAATTTCTCTTCTCAGCAGCTGCATCTTCATCTCCTTTCCCCTGTTATGTTACCTGTCTCCTAGTTTATCACTTCTTGTCTCTTGTGCACTAGGATAAAGCTTCCTCCTCTGTATGTCCCATTGCCACCAAGTGTAAGAGGAGAGTGCCAAACACAAAGGATTGTACTGCCTAGCGTTTGAAGCCCTGAAGCGGATTGTAACTGATGAACAATTCTGTTCACTCGTTATGTTCTTAACATCTTTACTGATCATGTGCACTTTCAAGTTAAAGTAAATTTGTGTGTGAGCAATTGGAATAGTTTCTTTCTTGAAGTCATACTCAGCCAGTCAAGTATTACTGTTTTTTATAGTGACTCTTCCTACTAGAGGCATTCACTTGTAATAACTTTTTTTTTTTTTTTTAAACTCCTGTCAGTACTGTTTGGGGTTTTTTTCCCCTTAATCCACTTTGTTTTCCTGGAGATAATTAGGAGTTCTATCCACTTACTTAACTTTGGTAAGTGGTAGAAGGCTTCATTGAGGCTGAGGTTTCAGAAAATACCTTTCATAGAAACTAATACTGACTCCAGTGTCTGCTTATAGCTTAAAATGGTGGGACTCTTCAAAAACTTTCAAATCCTTTCTGAAAGAACATAAAGGAAAAGAGAGAAAAAACACCAGATATTTATGGGAACTCTTGCAGAAAACAGCTTTGTTGTTGTCCTGGCCTTAGCTGTGATAGAGTTCATTTTAGATCCTGGAATATAGTAGAAGGATATTTTCTAGCATCCAGTCAGTTCGTACCTCTTCAGTGTGTGCTTATAACTGCATTTTCTTGCCCACAGGGATAAATGTAATCATTAAGTTTTATATGCCTTGCTAAATATACCTCTATGTGGCAAGGGAAGTAAAGGGAAACAAAATGATCTTTTTCAAGTACATCAGTAGAAAAAGGAAGATTAGGGAGAATATGGGCTCACTGCTGAGCAAGAAGGGTATCCTGCTAACAGAGGATACAGAGAAGGCAGAACTACTGAATGCTTTCTTTGCTTCAGTCTTGAGAGCCAAGGCTGGCCTTGGGGAAACCCAGTCACTGGAAGACAGTAGAATAGTCTGGAGAATGGAAGACTTTCCCTTGATGGATGAAGACGAGGTTAGAGGCCTGTTGGGCAAACTTAACATCCATAAACCCTTGAAACCTGATGGGATGCACCACACGTGCTGAGGGAGCTGGCTGATGTGGTTGCTAAACCACTTTCCATCTCTTTTGAAGAATAATGGAGGACTCATCCTGGATGCCATCTTGGTACACATGAAGGAAAAGATGGTTATTGGGGGATTCAACATGGATTCACCAAGTGGAAATCCTGTTTAAGCAACCTGATAGCCGTATATACAGATAGATAGATATAGAGATAGAGACAGATATAGATATAGATACAGATACAGATAAATAAATATATATAACTGGCTGGCTAGATGAGGGGAGAGCAGTGGATGTCATCTACCTTGACTTCAGCAAGGCTTTTGACACCATCTCCCATTATATCCTTATAGATAAGCTCAGGCATTGTGGGTTGGATGAGTGGACAATGAGGTGCATCAAGAACTCACTGAATGATAGAACCCAGAGGATGGTGATCAATGGCATAGAATCGAGTTGGAGGCCTGTGGCCAGTGGAGTTCCACGGGGATCAGTTCTGGGGCCAGTCTTGTTCAATATCTTCATCAACCACCTAGATGAGGGGATAGAGTGTACCCTCAGCAAGTTCGCTGATGACACCAAACTGGGAGGACTGGCTGATTCCTCAGAAGGCTGTGCTGCCATTCAGCGGGATCTCAACCAGACTGGGAGCTGGGCAGAGAGGAACCTCATGAGGTTCAACAAGGGCAAGTGCAGAGTCCTGCACCTGGAGAGGAACAACCCCATGCACCAGTACAGGCTGGGGACTGACCTGCTGGAGAGCAGCTCTGCAGAGAGAGACCTGGGAATCCTGATTGATAATAAAGTAAACATGAGGCAGTAATGTACTCTCGTGCCAAGAAGGACAATGGCATCCTGGGCTGCATCAAGAAGAGTGTGGCCAGCAGGTTAAGGGAGGTTCTTCTCCCCTCTATTCTGCCCTGGTGAGGCCTCATCTGGAGTACTGTGTCCAGTTCTGGGCTCTTCAGCTCAAGAGGGACAGGGGACTTCTGGAGAGAGTCCAGCACAGGACCATGAAGCTGATAAGAGGATCTGAGCATCTTATGAAGAATGGCTGTGGGACCTGGGATTGTTTAGTCTGGAGAAGAGGAGACTGAGGAGAGACTTTGTTAATGCTTAAAAGTATTTGAAAGATGTATATCAAGGGGATGAGGCAACACTTTTTCTGTAGTGTCCAGTGACAGGACAAGGAGTAGTGGAAAGAGACTGAAACACAAGAAGTTCCATTTAAACATAAGGGAAAAAATATCTTACTGTGAGGGTGAGGGAGCCCTCACAGGCTGCGCAGGGGGGGTGTGGAATCTCATTCTGTAGAGGTTTTTAAAACCCACCTGGATGTGTTCCTATGTGACCTGATCTAGCTGAAGCTGCTTTGGCAGGGAAGTTGGACTAGATGATATTTAGAGATCTCTGTAGCCTCTGCGATTCTGCCTGATAGCTGGTGCAGTCCTTTTTTTCTGATTTAGTGTGATACAGTGCTGATAACACTCTGATGTTGCTAATTCACACTTATCCTAAGTGAAGGACTCTAGTTTCCCATGTTCTGCTGGCACACAGGTGCACAAAAGGCCGGAAGGGAGCATGGCCAGGACAGCTGACCCAAACTAGCCAAAGAGATGTCCTCTATCATAGGATGTGATACCCAGTATATAAACTTTGGGGAAGATGATGGAGAATGGTCACTCTGGCATTGATTCTCAAGTGGTGGGCAATTGTGCTGTGCATTCTTTGCATTTCTTGGATTTTACCTCACTCTTGTTATCTTCTTTTTTATTACTGTTATTGTATTTTACTTATTATTTAAATTATTAAACTGTCACAAAGTTGGGACCATAGAGCTGGAGGCAGTAAAAGCCTTTTTAATAAACATCTTTTTAGTCTGGTACTTTGTATTCTCCTTCAACAGAAATGTATTATAAAATATATATGCTGAAGTAACTTTTCTCCTTCTCAACTTCCAAACATGTGTATACATGCTTTCTGTAATGCAATCTATTTCAGTAAAAGCAGTAAATAATAATAATATCTTAATTCAGGATATACTAGTATTTATGTCTATAATATTTACTTCAGTCTTTTTCTGATTCAGGTTTTCTGTGGTGGCTGTTGCAAACGAAAGTGTAAGCTCCAATACATGGAAAAGGAAGCAAGAGTCTGTACTGGCTGTTATGATGATATTAATAAAGGTAAAAAAGTTTGGGTTTTTTTTAGGTAATTGCAGTAATCATTAAAGAGTAGGTAGGGCTGACATCTCTAACTTCTATTTGGAGAGCTTCACTAGTTTAATTGGTGTATATTTTTCTATTTCTGAGAGGGAGGGAGGAAGAGCGTAATTGTACCTCTTGGTTTTCCATTCTTATTTTAAACTGAGTAGCGAGCTGGTTGTAGTTTTTTTCAAGGTTTTTAAAATAGATTTGAAGTTCATAGGACCAAATATGAAGTTATGCTATTGGGTCATCTGTGGCAAGAGTGTAGCAAAAGTGATCCTCCCTCCACAGTAGACTGCTCTGTGTTTAAAGCCCATACCTCTGCCTGTTCTCATGCAGTGTTTGTCCATTTTATATAGTTTTCTGTACTGATATTTTAACAGGTCACTTTTCAGTACTATAGTAGTTGAGTCTTGGATAATTTTTTCCTAACCAAAAGCCAACCATGGAGACGTATGGAAACATGAGGAGGAAAACTTGAGGTCCTGATTATTAACATTTAAGTAAGATGGAAACATACCAGACTCTTAATATACCACATGAATGAAATTTGGCTTGATAAATTGTTATACATGTATTTGCACCAAGGTACAGCTATTGTGGTTCAGTGTAGGCACTGCAACAATAGCAAGATGTACAAGGAGATCTGATTCGATGATGGAGGTGGATTAGGCAATTGTGCAGACAATCAAGAAATCTAAACTTTCTTCTTTACAGTAGCTTAACTATTCATTTTTCTTAACTAACTCCCAAATTGAGTGCCTGCTCTTGCAAAAACAGCTGTAATACTGCACTGTGAATGAAATTTGACCAGTTATGAGATCTTAAAAGCTAACCATGTTTATTTAGCACAGGCATTTGAAAGGATGATGAGTCCTACTGGTCCTGTCCCCAGTTCCAATGTGTCCCCTGAGTATTCTTCTGCTGTTGCGCGTTTGGAGGAAGGCCAGATATCCAGTAGCGCTAGCTCTCCTGTCTCAGCACTTAAACAACCCGGTATTGAAGGTATGCTAAATGTAGTATACTATATCTAACACTTTCAGGATCTCTTTGGAAAGACTTGTTTATTGCATCATGAAGGGGTGTTTGGCATAATGGTAGTTTTTATGGGAAATGGAAACTCTGAACTTTTTCCTAGTGAAAATTCCTTTTAGTTCTTGGTTTTGATGACATATATGAGCCTGGCAAAGTCTGTCTTAAGTCTCCATTTATAAAATGTGGATGTTATTTTTTTCATTGTCCTCTGTTTATACTGTATTTTTTTTGTGTAGATATTACTTTCATCATTTTTATGTAGCTTAGGAGGTCTCTGGCATGCAGTCTCTGGCATGCATTGTGACTGACAATCTGAGAACAGAAACAAAAAGTAATTGTTTAGGGGAAGTTAATAGGGAGCAATAGAGATTAATTTTCTGTGTAACTACAAATTATTAGTTGCTAAGTAATGTCTTTGTTCCACCTTCAGTTAAAATAGCTTATCACTTCATTTAAAAATTTAACATTTTTTAGTTTATTTCATCTTTCAGTCATGATATGCACTTCATTGCTACCCTACCATAGAGGGATGATTGAGGAAGTAGCCTTCCTTCTATAGGAACTGATAGGTTTAACCATAGCATTGCAGCTTCCTCCGCAAATATGAGATTTTTTTTTTTCCAAATGTTTGCCTGACTGTAGGCTGGCTGGTGTCTAACTGTCTATCTGCACTCAGTTCCAGTAAACAGTTTCTTTATATGTTTGGGAGGATAAGGGCCTTAATTTTTATCTCTTTAAACTGTTAGAACTGTACAATGTGATGTCCATGTTTTCTTCACCTGTCCTAGGGCTCTGCACCAAGGAACAGAAGAGAGTGTGGTTTGCAGATGGCATTTTGCCAAATGGTGAAGTGGCAGATACAGCAAAACTTTCAACTGGAGCAAAAAGGTGGTCACAGGACTTAAGTCCAGTCAACCCTGACTTGCCAGAGATGCACACGGTAGGAATTAAGAAGTATGTGTGAGTGCATGAATTATCTCTTGAAATACATTTTGCTTGCTATGCTGAGGCCCCTTACATACCCATAATATGACTTTTGCTTCACAGCTTTTGGAATCTGAGCCAATATTTCATTATTTTGGAAGAGGTAGCTGGAAAGTCCTGGGATTGAAATATTCTGTAGACAATACTTAAAAGGAAGACATGTTTGTTTTGGTGCATATATGAACTTTAAAAATAGTGTGATCCAAAATTTTCCAAAACAAATGTTTTTTTCTGACACTTTGATAAACTACTTTTATACATAGTTCTGAAACCTCTGGTTAACAACACACTTATATTAGAAGCTTGTAAGTTTTTTTCTGGTGGCTTGCTATAGTTTGCTTGTAAGATTAGACTAACCAAAAGTTACTGAATGCCCTAAAATATTACATTATAAGATGTAGCAACATATATGTATTGCTTCTAATGCTGAACTAATACTAAACTGGGGGGGGATATTGACATCTTAGAATAGATTGTATTCGTGGTGGTGTATTGGTTGAACTTGTGGAAAAGCAAAAAAAAAAAGCTGGAGCCTTTATAAAATAAAACAGCTGTAAAGTGCTGTTTCAAGTGATAACATAAATTCTCTTAACGGGGTTCAAAGAGTTTTTAAAATTAATAGGTAAAGGTGAGATTTTTATTATTTGTCTAATATGATCTGAGCAGTTACCAAGTGTATAGCATGAGTGGTAGGGGTTGGAAGGGACATTTAGAGATCATCTAGTCCAACCCCCCTGCTAAAAACCTAGATCACGTCATGCAGGAACATGACCAGATGGGTGCCAGGGCACCATCACCTGAACAGTAAAGAAGTTTTTCCTTATGTTTAAATGGGACTTTCTGTGATCCAACTTCTTTCCATTACCATTTGTCCCATCACTAGATAAAACAGAAAAAAGTGGTGTCCCAACCACCTGACACCCACCATTTAGATATTTGTAAACATTAATGAGATCCCCCCTCAGTCTCCTCTACTCCAGACTAAACAGCCCCAGTTCTGCAGCCTTTCCTCATAAGGAAGATGCTCCAGTCCCCTGATCAAGTAGGTGGCCCTGCGCTGGACTCTCTCCAGCGGTTCCCTGTCCCTCGAGCTGGGGAGCCCCGAACTGGACACAGGACTCCAGAGGAGGCCTCACCAGGACAGAGTAGACTGGGAGGAGAACCTCCCTCAGCCTGCTGGCCACACTCTTCTTGATGCATCCCAGGCTGCCACTGGCCTTTTTGGCCATGAGGGCACATTGCTGGCTCATGGTTAGTTTTTTATCAATCAGGACTCCCAGGTCTCTCTCTGCAGAGCTGCTCTCCAGCAGGTCAGTCCCCAGCCTGTACTGGTGCATGGAGCTGTTCCTTCCCAGGTGCAGGACTCTGCACTTGTCCTTGTTGAACCTCATGAGGTTCTTCTCTGCCCAGCTCTCAAGCCAATCAAGATCCTGCTGAACCACCTGGGGAATCAGCCAGTCCTCCCAGTTTGGTGTCATCGGTGAACTTGTTGAGGGTACACTCTGTCCCCTCATCCAGGTCATGTGACTTCATTTGAACAAGGAAGGGCTTCGAATAAGTTCCAGTTATCAAAAAGAGTATAGTCTTTCTTCCATTTGAGGGGAAGAGCAGGATGTTTCCACTTGCAAAAGATGAGCAGTACCTAAAATTAAAAGCAGCATTGACAAGGTGAGTGGGAAGCCATTCACTTATAGCTCTTGTAAACAGCTTCAGGAGCTCAATCAAAACCCCCATATTGCAGCTGTAAAGCAGAGGATGTTGTTCCCTAGGTAACACTTAATCTTGGACATGGTGTCAGAGGATGCTATGAAGGTCAAAAGTGTAAAGTGATATGAAACTCCCACATGCAAATTTGTAAAACTCTTCAAGGACATTTCAGTCATCTCTTTGTGTGTTCAAGGGGTGATTTTTTGGGCATTAGTGATGACTTCATTTTAGTTTTCTGATACTTGTATTCTCTAAACAGCTCTGTAAGCTGATGACATACCAGAACTATTACAGGGCAAGCATAGAGTTTTTATATTTTCTCTTGTTATAATGCAGTCTTCCTTGTTGGTATAGGATGTGAGTCTAATATCCTTTCTACAGAGGAAACAGCATAGGTTTGACATAGGTTTATCTAGCAACGGGACAAGGGGTAATGGGATGAAGCTGGAACACAAAAAGTTCCACTTAAATATAAGAAAAAAAATATTTCACTGTGAGGGTGACGGGAGAAGTGGCACAGGCTGCCCAGGGAGGGTGTGGAGTCTCCCTCCTTGGAGATCTTAAAGACCCACCTGGACATGTTCCTGTGCAACCTGATCTAGGTGGGACCTGCTTCTGCAGGGAGGTTGGACTAGATGATCTCTAAAGGTCCCTTCCAACCCTACCATTCCATGATTCCATGACTCTAAAGTAGAAAGTAATCAATCTGTAAAATGCTAGGATCAGCTATTAGTATGTAGTTTAGAAATACACGCAGTACTGAACTGTTGATCCCAATGGTGGCAAATTACACTGAAGGCAAAGGTCAATAGCTATGAGTGGGGAAACAGTAATACTAAACAGATTCCTGGAGGGGTACTTCGTTTATTATTAGTGTTATATCTGACTCTGGTAAGCTGACTAATCTGCAGTGCTCTAACATTAATTTTGTGTTACTGAACAAATAAATTAATGAAGCATCTTCACCTAATATAATTTCTAAAGATGGAAAGGAACAGGAAGATCTAGGAGTGGTCTGATGACTTTCTTAATGTCAGGAAAAAATGCATTCTCAGTATTTTTGATTGTTATATATCTCAGTTTTGCTTCTAGTGTGCTAAAAATGAGAGTTCAGCTTGTGAGACAAGAATGTAGATTTTGGTTTTTCTTCTTTGTAGGCTGCAAGCCCAGAGAACGATGACATACTAACTGATGTAAGCCCAAAACCTAAGAAAGAAATTGGTACTATTACAAGAATGGAAGAATTCTGTCCTGTTTCTTCAAATGACGCACATCAGGCCATTCCAGATCCAAGTGATGTGATACATAGTTCCAAATCTCTAGCTGTAGAAACTAAGAAGTATTCTCCCACTACAGAAGCTGAGAAGACTAGTTCCAGTTCAGTTGATCAGACTACAAGTGATATGCCTCTTAGTCCTTCAAGCTGCAGAATACTATGTGGTCTTGAAAACTGTGTTCGTAAAGAGATCAGCCTTGTTCCTGATGGTGATAAACTGCCACCACTTTTGCTTGCAGTAGGTGGAAATCGAAAAGGTATGTTTAACCACCTGATGCAAGATTTCTAAATACAAACTTACGAATGAGGAAACAGCTTACACAATTAGTAATTACCAAGTGAATGATGTCCCTGGTTTGCACTTTTGTTACAAGTTACTGCTCTATTTTTATATGTTCCTTGAATCTTAGGGTAAGCTATTCATTGGTTGCTCTGGAGCTGCTGTAAGTTTGGAAATAATTATCACTCTGTTAAAATAGAATGGAGCAGTCTTTCATATGCTATGAACTGTAATTCTTGTTTTTATACAGTATGCCTTTGCGACCTGGTCTAGGTGGGGGGTTGGACTAGATGATCTCTAAAGGTCTCTACCAACACCTACCATTCTATGATTGTGTGACATTGAACTAAATGTGGTGTTACTTTATCTAGATCCTTCAGTGGAAGAACATCCATCTCGCCAAGAGGTCACTTTGCTTCTTGTGGAAGACAGTCACAATCCATTAACTTTTATCCTAAATGCAAACTTGCTTGTAAATGTCAAGCTAATAACTTGTAAGTAGTGCACGTTTTCTTCTCCATTAAATTCAGCTTTCTTTTTCTGACTCTAAAACAACATTACCGTTATATCTATCTTTCTAACTAAAGATTCTTCAAAAAAGTGCTGGTACTTCTCAACAAACGGACTGCGTGGTTTGGGTCAGGCAGAAATTATAATTCTGTTGCAGTGTTTGCCAGATGAAGACATTTTTCCTAGTGAAATATTCAAAGTATTTATTGACATCTATAAGGATGCAATGAAAGGTATGTGATTTTAATGACTTTTTACTTCATAGTATCTTCTTGCTGTTCAGTAAAGCAGAAGTTGATACTGAATTTTTCTTAGAGTATTTGTAGGCATCTAATGATTCTGTTGAAAACCCTTGCAGTGTTAGCTTTGGGTTCTAATTAAACATCAGAAGAAGAAAATTTATTTCTCATACTTTCGTAAGTGTTGTTTACAAATGTGTTTGTGGTTCTTCAGACATACTATGTTAAGTCCTGGAGTTATATAGTTTAGGACCTCTGGAACTTCACTTTTAGAAATACAGATACTCTTATGTGTATACATGAGGTCTAATAATTGAAGTTCATCAGGGGGTTGGTATTTATTTGTTTCATATAGTTTCATACTAAAGTTTCATATATAAATTTTACTAGTTCCATGTTAAAGTTCATTTAGTTAACAAATATATTGCACTTAAACTGGGTTTAGTTGTCTGGCATACTTGCAGGGAATAACCTGTATGGCTTAGAATTCTGTACGAGACCACTAGCTACAGTAGTTTTCATGACACTAATGTATTCTCGAGATGTGCAAAGACTTTTCTGTCCCTCTTTCTTCAGGAAGGTTAGTAAGAAACATGGAAAACATTACTTTTACTGAAAACTTTCTTGGTAACAAGGAGCATGGAGGATTCCTGTTTGTTTCGCCAACTTTTCAGAAACTTGATGATGAAATTCTACCAGATAACCCCTTTCTTTGTGGCATCCTCATCCATAAGTTGGAAATACCATGGGCAAAAGTTTTTCCGATACGTTTAATGTTGAGATTGGGAGCAGAATATGGGGGTAAGTTTTAACACTTCAAATAGCTGTATAAACACAAAATTCCCTTCGGAAAATAAAAGGTTCTTAAGCAAAATGTTTTAAATAATTGTTACAGTATTTTATATTACAGTTGTATAAGACTGAAGCATCATGCCTGGGGAGCCACCTATTGAAACACTTGGGAATTTACATTGTGTTTCTAGGCTTCTGTGATTTTATTTTTATCAGCTGATAAAAAAGCTATGAAACCAAAACTGACAGCAGTAAACTATCAAAATGTCTATCTTCTGTTGTCACAGGAGAATGACTTGAAGAAGTTCACAAGCCCAATTTACAGGTCTCGACAAACAGAATTTCTGAATGAAGTTACTGAAATTGGGCATATTAGCAAAATACTACTGCTTTATAAGATGGGTAATGGGTATTCATTATTTGTAAAGATAACTTACTAATTAATAACTTTGAAACATACAGACCTATAACGTGTAGGAGGCATTCTTTCAAAGTGAGGTAGATGGAGAGCATGTAAATGTGCACAACCAAAGGTGGTGCAGTGACAGCCTACACATAGGAATTACCTTCCATGGTCTGTTGCAGGCTGGTGTGAACATTTTATGCCCCCCCCCAAAGAAATTTACATTGACTCTGTTCCGGGCTCACAAAAAGATAGCATTTATGTAGATCCACACTGCCTTGAACACATAAAGCTAGCTTGAGCATGACCTCAAAATAGATACTGTTCTTAATGCCTTCTAGAGTTGCTTGTGTAGTTGCTTGAATAATGCAGACATTTAATTTGCTGATACAGGTGCTGTTTTGTTTCCTGTTACACTGCTTCTTATGACTGCAGGAGTTCAGATAAGGTGCAGCATGCAGCAGTTCCTTTAAGTGGAGTGGATTTAAAAATGTATCATATACAATTTTCCTGACCTAAGTGCATTTCTGTAGATAAGCCTACTATTCTAGAAGCTGCAAGTCCATAAATATGTATCACTTGCTTGTTTATGGATTTACTGAGTCAATAGTGGATTTCTACTGGCTAGGTATCTGCCTGCATAATTACAAGGGTGGTTGCTGCTTTGTCATTTTTTTTTCTCTTAACAAACTACTTGTTGTAGGGGTTGTTTAGTGGAGCTTTTTTACTAATTTTGTATCTTTGACCTCACAATCCTGACTTTGCTATGCTACTTGTTTCATTATCAGATGGCTCCATGTTGTGGTCTGTGGTCTTCTGCATTTCATTGCCTTTGCTAATTTTCATCTGTATATGTTTCCTGTTGGAGCCACATGACTTCAAAGTGTGTTAATTTGTATGAATATCCTACTCACTCTGTTCTTACTTAACAATACTAAGTGGTACTTCATTTTGCTTCTACTTTACTGCTATAATACAGATATTAACCTGTATGGTATTCTTATTCAAGCAACTATGAAGCCTTGCAACCCCTTCTGCAGCTGGTGACCCAAAGGCTGAACCCAGGATGTTTCCATCCAGATCACTTATTGCAAGAAACATTAGCTGACAAAGCATACAAAAGCAGCAAAACTCTCTGCCACAAAATTTCTGCCACTAGGAGAGTGACTGAATGCAATGACATTGCAGTAGGATTCAACCATGGCTGGGGAAACTGTGCAGTGGGCTGGAGGACAATCTGTGACTGAGAGTGAGACAGGGGCTGTACTGCTTTTGGCTGATTGGGTATTGAGACTAAGAAACACAAACTATAGTGGAAAATAAAAATAACTGCTTGGATTAGCAAGTTGTACAGTTGTTGATAGGTAAACATGATCTTTAATTTTTCCGTCTCTGACCCTAGCATATCCAACTCCTGTAGTAAGTTTCAGGCACCGAAAGCCACTCTTTGGAGAGATTGGGCACACAGTTATGAATCTACTTGTTGTGAGTAAATGCTTTATTCTCCTCCCTTCCTATTATAAAGATTATGTAAAATATCCTCAAAACTCTTGATTCTTGAAAGCAGTTATTTGTGGTTAAGGTAAATGGCTATTTTTTTTTGTTTTCATACCCAACTTGAAACTTTCTTACCAACAAGTCTGAGTTAATTAGGAAAGCTATATCTTTTATGTTAGAGTGTTAAACATTAGTCCTGGTAGAAATGGTTTTAAATGGATGAGAAAAATGTTAACATTTACATTGAAGCTGGTAGAAATCATTGTTCAGTTAATTACCTGGTTCAGCTAGTGACGTGAACCTTTTCTAACCTTTTTTCAGCTGGGCTAGTAGTGGGAAGTGAGACCGTTTTGTACCTAATGTAGTTGTTCTGGATTAAAACAGAATAGGTAAATTTTGCAGAAATGCCTGAGATGATGAATGATAACTTCTGTCAGAGAAAGGTATAGGAAACTATTAGATATAGTGCAGAATAACTGGATATATATCAACAATAACTACTAGATCAACTGTAAGTCATCAAGTTAGAGCTGTTAACAGCAAGTTAGGGTCAAGGGATGAGCCCAGAAACATGAGCATCTAAATGGTAGCTTGCATACTTTGCTTTTCTGTCAGAAAGAAAGGGTGTTACTTTGTTATCTAAAACACAGTGAGATCCTAATGTTCGTGAAATAGCATAGTTTAAATAATGTGTGGGTAAACAGAGCTGCCTTGTCAATTCTGTACAGTTAACGTGTCCACTACATCACAGAAGGAAGGGCATCGAGTCTTAAGCCACCTTTACAGGCATTAGGTTTTGATGTCTTAGATGTATGTACAGTACTTTTATCTAGGTGATGTTGTTATATAAGATAAATATATTTAACTGTCTGCTAATGTAAAAACTTTTGTTTTGCTACAGGACCTCAGAAATTATCAATATACTTTGCATACCATAGACAACTTGTTTGTTCATGTGGAAATGGGTAGAAGTTGTATTAAAATACCCCTAAGGAAGTATAATGAGGTGAGCAGAACTATCTTGATTAGCTCTCTAATCCTAACTGCTTTAGTCTTTATTTTTCGTATAATACCAGTCACATCTTTAACATGAGTTCTTCTTAAAAAGTTAAAAATGGGGGTAATGCTACACTTGATAGTATCCCTCTAGATTGCTTTGCTATTTAATGTGCAGTACTTTTTGGACTTTAAATGGAAATAAGTGTGTGATGAGGGAGGGAGAAGGCATGAAATTATCTAAGCACACATTTCCTTCTTCCTGGATATAATGGCAGGTGGATAACAGTGAGTGAAAAGCTGAGCTTTAGGATAATTCTTAAATATTGAAAAATCTGTATTTCTTCAAAACCTTCTAGCATGTTGTCGTGGTTTGGCCCAGCTAGCACAACAGCACCACGACAGTTTCTCGCTCGATGCCCCCATTCACCCCCACCCTCGTTAAGATGGTGGAGGACCCAGCAAAATGGGAGTAAAAAGATAAGCAAGATTGTTGTGGATTGAGACAAGGGCAGGGAGGGCTCGCTGCCAATTATGGTTCTGGGCAAAACAGACTCCAGTACTCGACTTAGAGAGGAAAGTAGGAAAGTTTATTCTACAAGAAACAGAACAGAATAAAAGCAAAAAGGGAGTAGGATGATGAGAAAATTACAACCAGCACTTTAAGATCTCCCTCCCCCATCCCTCCTTTCTTCCCGGGCCCAGCTCACTGCTCCCGATATCTCTACCTCCTCCCCCCGCAACAGCTCAGGGGGGCAGGGAGTGGGGGATGTGGTCAGTCTCTCACAGATGGGCTTTGCCGCTTCTGTCTTCTCAGATGAGGATGACTCCTGGCATTCTTCCCCTGCTCCAACACGGGGTTCCTCCCCCGGAACACAGTCCTTAACAAACTTCTCTGGTGTGGGTTGTTCCCAGCAGCTGCGGCTTCTGCCAATACAGGTTCCCTCACACGGGACACAGTCCTTGGTGAATATCTCTGACGTGGATTCTTCACCGCGGTTGCAGTTTCTGCAGTTGCAAGGTCCCTCTCTCGGGACAAGGCCTCTTCTGGGCCTAAGTTTAATGAGCTGCTTTGTCGTGGGTTCCTCCCCACAGTTGCAGCTGTGGATATTGGGTCCCTTCCTCGGGACAGGGCCTGCTCCAGCCATAGTGATAAAGGGCCCCTCCTTCGGGACAAGGCCTCCTCTGGCCAAAATCACTGTCCCTGGCTTGGGGCCTTTAATGAAGTGAATCGCTGCCCCTGGTCCGGGGTCAGCTTTAGCAAAATGAGTCTCTGCCCCTGATGCGGGCTCATTATCAAAATGAGTCTGTACCGCTGATGCGGGGTCTTTAAAGAAATGAAAATAAATCTCAGCTTCACCAGTTCTCTCCATAGAATGCAGGGGAGTCTCTGCTACAGTACACCTCCTCCCTTTCATCACTGACCTTGGAGTCCGCATGGTTGTTTCTCTCACCGCTCCTACTCCTTGCACCACCACCAGCCAGAAGAAAAGAAGGGGCAGAAGAAGGAAAGAAGATGGAGGAAGACACCTCCCCTTCCGGCTTCTTCTTAAAAAGTGATCGTGGAGGCGTCTAATTGGCTCAGCCCCAGAAGTGAGCCTTTTCTGAGCTGGGGAGAGTTGTGAGAAACTTCTTGCAGGAGCCATCTTTGCAGCCCCTTCCCCCATACCAGAAAAGGCTGTCATGTCAAACCATGACACATGTTTTTAAAGGATTCTGTCTTACACATTTCCTGATGGTGTTTTCCTTAAACTTAAAAAAAAAAAATTCTCATTGCCTGTGTAGTTTTTATTACAATTTGTTTACTTCAGCTTTAACAAAAACAATGAATAGTAAACTGCAGAGTTTAAGGTTTATTTTAGCCTTAAGACTGACAAAATTCCTACAACCGATACTCTGGATTGTCCAGCACTACCTGGGACTTACTCATCCCTCTGAACTGTACTAGTATTTTTGATCATACGTAGTGTTCCTCCAGCTAGTAATGACAAATGTCATTATTCAAACTCTCTGGCATTAACTAAGTGAATAACTGGGATATGAGATGGATTTTTCTAGTGTCTTGTACTCATTTTAAATACTGTCAAGTTAGATTTGTCAATTTAATGACAAATTTTCTATTGATAGGTAATGAAGGTAATAAATTCATCTAATGAACATGTAATTAGTATTGGAGCAAGTTTTAATACTGAAGCAGACTCTCACTTAGTGTGTGTGCAGAATGACCATGGCCTCTATCACACACAAGCTATCAGTGCTACTGGACATCCCAGAAAAGGTAAGCAGAGTAGAAATGTAAATCCACTTTTAGTCTACAAGAAAAGTATGTATTCCCTGTAAGTTCAACATTCACATAATTTAAGTGCAAAATAATGTTGCCATTGAATGTCAACTCTTAGCTACCTTTCACTAATGTTATATTAAATAGAAATTAATACTTTTTTCCCCTCTGTGTTTCCAGAATGTTGCTAATACAGCTGACATTTTCAGACATAATCAGATTCCTTATATATTTTAAAATCCAAATTTAATAATGGTGTGAATTGGGCAAGATACGTATTTACATGATATATAAACAGTCTTAGTAATTGAGTGTGGAACTATGGTAAAGGTGAGTACCTCTGTCCAAGACCTAGCAAACTGATACAACCACCTGTACAGAGGAGTACAGAAAAAACTTTGGGTTCTGAAAGTAGTACAGTTATGCAGCATGGTAGTGTGTCTGGGTTGATGGGTTGTGCTTTTCAACAAGTCCCATTTGTTGCAGGCAGGGAATTCCACACTGACAGGGCTCTAATCTTAAGGTCTCCACTGTCAACCAGAAATGTTGTTTGGTTCTTCATTAAGCATAGTTACTTTGTGTGTTCTTGTTTGAAGCACTGTAACTAATAAATCTGTGGAAAGGTTTGTAGCATGGAAATTAATGTGTGTCATCAGTACTGCTGAAAATGATATAGACTTCAGGAATATTTTCGGTAAATAAATTTCATTAAAAGTTGGGTGGTGTGTCCCTTTTAAAGGAAAAAAAAACCCCACCCCAATCCAAAAACTCCAACACCACTATTTCTTCAGCTACGTCTCCTCTTCGTATATGCATTTTGTTTGGCTTGCTTGTGTCAGCGTGCCACCAGTATCTTAAAAGGATACTGTATGCACTCACAAAATAAGTTATCAAAGCTGGTCTTGTTTTCCAAGGTGAGATTGAAAAGAATTCTTCTGTCTTTAGAGACTTTGTATCATCCTGTCAGTATGGGAGTTCTGTTAGTGATTTCAGTATAGTCATACTTTCTCTGTCCACCTTTTAAAAAGGAATGCAAGTTAGATGTTAGTAATGGCAAACTCAAGTAGTATGAAGTGATACTGACTTTGTTCCTGCTTTTTCTAGTTACAGGTGCGAGTTTTGTTGTATTTAATGGAGCCTTAAAAACTTCTTCAGGATTTTCAGCTAAATCCAGTATAGTTGAAGGTAAGAGTGTTGTCCTGTATTTGGTTTTTTTAAAGAGAAGTTTAGGAAAAAAAAAAAAGGCAGCAATCTTGTGCAAGATCTTTATTCCTTAGTAAGCTACAGTTTTTCTTCTCAGCATTTTTAACTTTGTAGAAAACCTACTGTAAACAAATGCTGTATAAAAAATACCTGATAGTCTAGCTACTTGTTACAAAACACAGTTTTAACTCTTTTTTTGGCTGTCTAGATCTGGAACTATTTTCATTTCCATGTTGATGAAATACATGTTGACACAAATGCAAAAAACTTCAATAATTGATCTTTTTAGACTTAGTTCTGTTGACAAGAAAGGTTTTCATTGCTTCCTCTTACTTGTAACATTTAGTGCTGTAGTTAAGGAATGGAGTCCTTTTGATGTATGCCTGATGAGCTGTAGAAGAGGGTTAGTCCAAGTAGAATTTAAGACAAGATTCAACTAAAAACCTGAGCTACTCTGTCTGTAGATAAACTGGAATTTTAACTGTTTTTCTTCTAGATGGACTAATGGTACAAGTAACACGAGAAACAATGGAAAGTCTACGTCAGGCATTAAGAGACAAGAAGGACTTTAAAATAACTTGTGGTAAAACAGATACAGGAGACATAAAAGAATACGTTGATATTTGCTGGATAGAAAATGAAGAAAAAACAAATAAAGGGTAAATGTATTCTCAAAGCAAAATATCTTAGAATTTTTGTTCCCAGTCTTCAACTGGGAACAATTTATTTTAATTTCATGAAATAAATCTAAGGTATTAACTGAAAGGGCTTGATGATAATGGTAAAGTACCTGCCATCCTCTAGAGATGTCGCTAACAGAACACTTTTCCCTTAAATCCTGTGTCCAAATCATTAATTAGTTTGTGTGAGGATGCAATTAATTTCTTTAAACTTCCTTGTTGGAGTGGGACTTGGAAGTGCATAGTACTGCCCTTGGTCATTCACTGTTTGGAATGCCAGCATTCCATAAAGCAATGTGAAATGTTAAGACCTCTCTATAGGATGTGATTGATTGCTTGTTCATGTAGCTTCAGACTTCAGTTATACATCACTAACTCAACTTATCTTAAGTTCTATCTCCTGCCATGGATTTGACTTGATATGCGTTTTTCTGTGGCTTCTCTGACCAATTAGAACGAACAGTGGTTTTCCTAAGGGGATTTGTAGCTTCTTAAACCTGAAAGATTTGGGTTTTATTAGTACTGTTTATTCCCTATATAGGATATTTTTGCAGCATCTATATTTTCATGATGCAAGTCCTGTATCACTGAGTTTTGTTGTGAAGCTGTTTAAATTTGTATGATATAATGTGTAGCCAATCTAAATAATAAGATGTTGGTTTTATTTATTAATCATACTGTTATCTTCTGTAGAATTCTAAGTCCAATCGATGGGACATCAATGGAAGGAACTCAGAGTGAAAAATTACCACAAGGCAAAGACTTTGAAAGAGAGGGAAAAGTTATGAAGTGCACTGAAGTTAGTAAACTACATTGTTCTTGAGCCTTCTTGCTGCTATTTTTAGAGTACTGAAGTGGTAAAGTGATCATACCAAGCAATATTACTAAAGAAACTTAACATTTGATGTATAGCCATACTGATGAGCAGAATGTTCTCTGAAGCTTTTCGATAAGTTTATCTTTCATTTTCTATCTCTGAAAAACTAAAAGTCTGCTAGCATTGATAACTGTAGATATATAATGCAGGTATTCTCATTGTCACTTAAGTGTTTGGTTGAAAAGATGAAATACTAAGTACTTGAATTACTAAGGACTAAAAACAAGCATTATGGCTTTCTCTGTTCTGTATTATATGTATACTGAATTACTCTTTTTCCTTACTTCGTAATACAGCTAGGCTGCTGACTATCTTTATATAATTTCAGGTATACTATTTTCTAAAGGACCATGAGCTATCCAGTCCTGTTCCTCACCAGTTTGCTAAAGAGATTGCTGTCGCCTGCAGTACTGCTCTTTGGCCACATGTTAAAACCTTGAAAAATAATGGGATGAATAAAATAGGCCTAAGAGTTTCAATTGACTCAGATACGGTAATCTTTCCACTTTCATTGCAGACGCTCTGTTTCAACCGATGTCTGTCTTGTAAAGACCTTGTATCTCTTTCTGAATGTTTTTAGTGTTTTGCCATACCCCAGATTCAAACTCAGGATGAAATTTCATTAAGAAGCTGTCTTAATGCTTATTTCGTCTTGAAATAGTCTGAAATGTTTCCTTATTCTGCCCAAATTCCGTAATAGCTGCTTGCAGTAAGTTATCGGTCCCTCCCTAGTTCTATCTCTCTCTAGCACACATGTGTCTCCAAGGTGAGTCAGTTTAGAGAATCAGAGCTAGTTGTCTGATGCTTTTCTTGAAGTATGTAGTTTTCTGCTGATTTTGCTCCCTAACATGGTTTAGTAAAGGATATTTACAGCAAAATCTGTACATCAGAAAAAGATAGATCTGCCTGGATGAGAATGGTAGTGAAGGCAAGGCTGTCCAGTTTGTGATGGCTCTCAAAAGATGACAAAATTGCCAAACAGTTCAGTTCTTTGCCTCTGAAGGTGTTCTGTGTTATGATGTCGTAGTGTTTTTGAGAGAAGCTGGAAGTATAGACATGAAAATCTAGTTTTCAGTAGTATATTTTGAAATTAATCTCAGAGTAACTGTGATAATTTGTGATCAGATCACTCTTGGACATCAGACTAGGGCAAAGAGCATGTGTGGCCCTGTAAACCCAGGGGAGATGATGCATGTTTCTTAATAGCAAGCATAATCAGTCATGATAGCCCTCAAAACTCACCTAATTGTTGGAACACAAAAAGCTCCACTTAAACATAAAGAAAAACCTCTTTACTGTAAGGGCGAGGAAGCCCTGGTACTGGCTGCCCAGGGAGGGTATGGAGTCTCCTCCAGAGGTTTTCAAAACTCACGTGGATGTGTTTGTGTGTGACCTGATATAAGTAGACCTGCTTTAGCGTGGAAGTTGGACTAGAAGTCTCTTCCAACTCCTACTACTCTGTGATTCTACACTTTTGCATTTTGTCAATACAAAAAACTGTTAATACTGACATTAATGTGTTTTCCTTCTAGGTTGAGTACTTAGCTGGATCTGGAGGTCAGCTTCTTCCACAGAACTACCTGAATGAGTTGGATGTTGCTCTGATTCCTGTGATTCTTGGTGGAATGTCAGATCCTACAAGTCTACCATTGAAAATGGAATTAATATTTTTCATTACAGAACAGCTGTTATGATGAGGCCGATTACAGGCAATATACTGATTTACTCTACCTGAATACCAAAGTCATAATTCTACAAACACTAAAAATGTTTAAGTTTTTAAACCTGTTACGTTTTAGGAGATTTTTCAAACTTTTTTAAACACTCAAATCCTCTCTGGTTACTTCACCACAAAAGAATTGTGGTTTGTAATGTTTCCTAAAGTTCTGAAAGTTTACACTTAATACAGGTGCAGAAGAGGGCAGGTTTTGTTACCTCTTTACACAGTTGTAGCATTTATGATATGTAGTGTATCTTCAAGCCATATTATCTTGTCTCTTAACCTCTGATAAATGTGTTAAAGATCTAGTCTCTGCAGCATGTGCTTCTCACATGCAGACAAGCTGGATGTTGAAGTAGAGGCTGGCACAAAACTGTTTCCTAGCTATTTTGAGATTCAAACGTGGTATCTTCTGTAGTGTAATGCAAACTTCATGTGTCAGCACAAATACGTGTATACCTTCAAACAGTTGTTTGTGGTCAGCACGAGGAAGAATTTTGTGGGTACACTTACAAATACTCTGTGGTTTAAATTCTTAATGTTAGGATACATATACAGGAACATAGGCTCTGAATTTAATTTTACAGAATAACTGGTTTCTTTCTTGTATTTATAGGGATTTATTGAGCTTAAATGAATGCTATTTTTATAAGTACTGCTGTTTTATTTTGCTTTACTCTGTGCTCAGAAGTCCTGACACAATTTGGCCTCTGAAGGATTAATAAACAGATTACCCTCAATGTAATCTACATTGAGTAGTAAGTCAGGCAAGAACTCTGCAATCTTTTCTGCTTCTGTCTACTGCTTTTGCTGTCTCTTTGTAGCCACCTTCTATTTTCAGGGAGCATCTAAGTATTAAGTGTGAATTTTCATAAACAGATTGATTTTTCTAGTATACTTGAGGTTCTTGTATAGTATGTATTTTTTATATTGGGCTGTTAAGATCTATTTATGTATGTGTGATGCATGTGATTTGTACTGAGGTTCAGTGAACCATAATTGAGGTTTGTTAACTGTCACACAACTGTTGAGGAAGAACAGAACCAAAACTAAACATATATAAGATCTGTTTTCATTAAATGCTGGCACAATTTTTTATGGAGACTATTAAAACTCTGCTGCCTTCTTGATGCTAATAAGGGGATATTTTATGTTTTTGTATCAAAAACAGTTCATAACTTAACCTAATGATGATTCTATGATAATGGTAATTCTATTATTCCAGTCTGCTCTGTTGTTACCTGTGCTTCAAAGTACTGGTTCTAGAAGGGTTTGAGTCTCAAGGTCTTAACCTGGAGGAAACTGAGGTAGCATTCGAGCTAGTTAATATAACTTCAGAGAAACTGCAGTTCTGGGGAAGAGCTGAAGGTCACACCATGCACAGTATGAGCAAAGTGTCTTTGCTTGGAAACAAGTTCCAACGAGGCAGTCAAGGAAACACCAGGGAGCGGCGGAATAGTAGTTAAGGGCTGCGGTGGGCTGGGAGAGGGCTGTTGTCGCCGGTACCCTGTAATGCGTGGGTAAACCAGGTGGGCTGCCAGTCTCTTATCTGTAGAGGTAACCAAAGGAACAGTCCCCTCCATCCACCCTGTACCACTTGTAAGTGATGATCAATAAAGTTTACTAAACTGTTTCATGTGTTATGTGAGTTCATTAACAAAAAAAAGCAACAGACGGGAGTTTTCGGGTGGGTTGGTCTGGTCCGTGCAGCTTTTTCCCCTCAGGAGCGCTTTCCCGCCGCCACCGCCGGGGCCGCGCTCCGCCACTTCCGCTTCCTGCCGGAACGTCTCCCACAACCCCAGCCCTCGGCGCCGGGGACTGAGGGCTGTCGCTGCCCTTCCGTGCGGCTCGGCTCGGCTTCTGCAGTACCTCGGTCCGCAGGGAGCAGAGGAGGCGGAGGAGCAGACCCTCAGCCGCGGGGCGGGACGAGCCGATGGCGGATAAGGTGCAGGGTAAGAGCGGTGCGGCGGATCCCAACCCGCCTTTCCACTGCCCTCGCCTCCCGCCGCGGGCCCGTGGGGCGGCGGTGCTGAGGCCACGTCTGTCTTCTTTCGCGCCGCCGCAGGCGCCTGGAGCGAGGATGTAGTGGATCATTTTCTGAGGTCGCAGAGCATCAGAGCGAGAGATGGGGCGGCCATCAGATGGTTTCACGCCGCGAACAGCAAGGACCGAGCCGGGGAGGCGGCGAGAAGTAAGTGTCAGCGGCTGCTAGCTTGCCCTGTCCTGCCCACCTGAGGCGTTAACCTCGAGCGCTGGCGGAATGCGGGGGGCCGTCAGGTCATGCCGTCAGGCGCTTCCAGTTGTCTTTTAGGCGAGACTCACGGTGCCTGCCCATCCCTCGCCAGGCCAGTATCACTAAGGACGCAGGAGAAAGTTTGAATACAGTGGCAGTAGATACCATTTCATCAGAGAAACGCTAGTTGCAGAGACAAAGCCAACTTCCAGGCCTACTCTCTGGTCAGACCTTCAGATCAACAGAGCTCTTAATCCCCTACCAGCAGACCAGAGCTGCAGTTAAGAAGTCATCTGGTTTCACACAAACTAAGCATATCTGGAGTGTTGTTCGGTTTGTATGTTTGCTTAGGTAGTAGTTTAGGGGAAAGGGAGCTGAGGGTCCTGGTGGGCAGCAGGTTGAGCATGAGCAAGCAGTGTGTCCTCGTGGCCAAGAAGGCCAATGGCATCCTAGGTCGAGAGAGATTCTCTGCCCTCGTGAGATCACATCTGGAATGTTGTGTCCAGTTCTGGGCCTCTCAGTTCAAGAAGGACAGGGAGCTGCTGGAGAGGGTTCAACACAGGGCCACAAAGATGATGAAGGGAATGGAGCATCTCCCTTCTGATGAAATGCTGAGAGAGCTGGGGCTCTTTAACTTGGAGGAGACTGAGGGGTGACCTCATTAATGTTTACAAACATGTGAAGAGTGGGTGTCAGGAGGATGAAGCCAGGCTCTTCTCAGTGATATCCAGTGACAGGAGAAGGAACATAGGAGGCTCCAAAGAAACATAAGGAGAAACTTCTTCCCTCTTCAGGTAAGGGAGCACTGGAACAGGCTGCCCAGATGGGTTGTGGAGTCTCCTCTGGAGACATTCAAACCCACCTGGATGAGTTCCTGTGTGACCTACTCTAGGTGGTCCTGCTCTGGCAGGGCATTTGGACTAGATGATCTTTCGAGGTACCTTCCAACCCTTAAGATTCTGTGACAGGGGAACACAAAATCATCTGCTGTAGGCAAAATTAGTTGTCTCTGATATGGTCATCCTAAGATTGGAATGCAGCTCCCTAATGCACCAGCCTGGGCACCACTGGTTAAGTTGCCCCATTAAACGGCCTGATTAAAAGCCCATCCATCCTCTCTCCATGAGATTCGGTAGCAGTCCTGTTAAAAGGGCAGCAGGCAGTAGAACAAAAACCTCTTGGCAAAAAACCTCAACTCTCAAGCTGGCTTTATGCCTAGGGCCTGCCCATTGAGGGGCAGCTGCAGTGCTGTGAGAGTACACGCTTGTGACAGCTTTATCAGGGCTGTACTACAAAGCTTTGTCCCATCTTCCTGAAACAGTTACAGATTCTCAGGTGGTTTTAACCTTATATGAGTGGATCTTCCTCTAGGTGTTTATAGGATGGTTTGAAATTGTATGTTGCAACACACTGGGTAGTATTTCTTGTACTCCACAGGAGAGTTTTATTTATTGCTTTTCCCCCTTGTTTTGCTCAAAATGATTGAAGTGTTTCAAGTTATTTGTGATCTATTTCAGTGAACTTTAATTTCTGTTATCATTGAGTGAACGTGTAGTTTTTTTAATGTACTTTTGTAAGTAATTTGCTTTCTATTGACTGCATAATTACCATATTTTTTGTTATTATTTCTGTTTAAGTAACTGTATGCATTGACTTATCTGCAATGCTGGTAGCACTGCTCAGACTCTCTGGTGCTTATCATTACAGAAAGCTGTTTTCAAGACCTTGAGCCATTCCTAAAATTTCTACTCATGTGTCTTGTGTTTCAGCTACTATATTCCTGGCAGATGTATCTGGCTGGCTGGCTAACTTTTAAAAAAAGTTTTGTCTGAGGTGGGTTGGTCAGTTTTGAGAACGAGACAAGGGGAGTACACAGTACCTGTCAATGTTGAAGTCTTCCGGTCACTTTTTCTCTAAAAGGATCTGTGTGGAACCATGTTTAAAGAGGAAAAGATTTGAAAAAGAGCAAGAGCAGATCTGCACTTTGGATATCCATTTTGCTGTTCCCCTGAAAAAACCCCATGATTATTTGGCCAAATTTGTCAACTATACACAATTTTCTTGTGCTTATGGGTTTCTAAAGAACTTTATGACTAAAGTACCCAAATAAATGCACTTCTGTTGCTTCACAGACAAGACATTCATACTGGGTGGCCATTGCGGAGTCAGTGCGCACAGTTCAATGTAGAAAAACTTGCCCTGTAATTATTACTGTGAAGCAGACACTAGAACTATTTGATTGGCTTCTGTCAGAGTGTTCATTTTTTAAATCAACAGGTGATGTTCACATGATAGAAGCAGATGTTCTTCTTCGTGGTGGCAAGGGAGGAAATGAAGACCCTATCATGGCTCATCCACCTGAAACAGACAGTGACAACACATTGCAGGAATGGCTAGAAGAGATTGTCGGCACAAATAAAGGCATCAAGCTAGATTTTAAAAGGTATTTCAAGACAAAAAGATTTTTTTGTACTGTTTGCATTCTTGCTAATTAACAATTTTACAGGTAGTGCTGTCTTTTGGTGACAGTAGACCAAACATTTTCTTACTGTGCAATTTGGTGTAATGCATTCATTTCTGAACAGAAGATGAGGAAACATAATCAGTATTAATAAGTACATTACAAAAAAAAAAGTTTCTAAAGTGTTTTAACTGTAAATAATTATTTCATATTCAGTGCAGCAGTTACTGAGTTGGCTATTGAGCAAAGTTTTCCCATTAGGAAAACTGAAATGATAGTGCCTATCTGGAAGACTGCTGTGAGTTTTCTGCCAGTGCAAAAAAATTGGGAAAGACAGCCTTCTCTGACTGGGAAGTCAGAGGGTGTCACCAAGCATGCAAATAGGGCTGTCTGGCTTGGCAGCACATAGGTCTTTCTAGCCTAGCTGTCAGGGGAGTGAAAGTGTTGGGGGGGGGGGGGGGGGGGGGGGGGGAGCGCTGGGTAGTTGTAAATGCGGTTTGTTCCTGTTGTACCTGTGTAATCCAGTCACAGATTTCATGTGAAAATCCATGAAAATACAAAATATGTGAGCAGGCTAAATCCTTTTATTATTACAGAAGCTTTAAATATCTGCCTGGACAGAGGAAGGAAAGGACAAGAGAAGCAGGCTTCTCTTTAAATAAATATAAAAATGAACCCATTTGTTTGGGTTTATTTACTGGGTGTTTTTGTTGGATGGGGTTTTTTAAATTGTAGTTACTCTTTGACTTGTACCTCATATTCATGCACAAGGAATTTCCAGCCAAGTGCAGTGACTTAACATTTTTTAAAATTATGTTGTATTGTGAAGTTTAACTGAATAAAAGCATTAAAAAACTACCAGCAGACAGTGCAGATACAGTCAAATCGTTGTCCTGGTGTGCGACGAGCCATTTTTACATTTTAAACATGCGTGCTCAGCAGGTAGGGATCTTCACCTGGAGGTGGATATGATTGTATTCACAGGTGTGGTTTTCACATTATAATGAGATAACTTAAGTTCACATGTTAAAGAAAGTTGAGTAACTTGTTAAAGAAAGTTGACTAACATCTAGATTAAACAATTTTTCCCAAACAAGACAGTCGTTTCCTTTGTAACTCTTGTTTGTGGCTCAGAGAGGTTAAAGATTAGCAATTCATTTCGATTACACAGTGTAGTGACTCAGCAGCATCTCTCTGATCATTGACCCTCCATCCTTCCTTGGGCTGACTGCTTTCAGCACCTGCTGTTTTTCAGAAATGCAGTTTTCATTAATCATCTTGGTACTCTTTATCTTAAGATAGACAATGTCAGTGTAACCCTAAACATTCCGTCATCAAAATGACCAATAACACAATTTGATGTTCTTTTGGATACCATTCCTGAATTTATTACAACAGTGGTTAAAAAAGAAGTATTTTTCAACTTGATTGACCATATTATCACATTTCCTGATGGCTTTATCTACAGAAATGAATGTATTTTGCAAAAGAACTTCAGAATCCCACTTGAAAAGTGCCAGAGATATTCAACATTGAGTCGGCAATATGCATTTTTCAAATGCAATTAGAAATTAGTGCTGTGTGGGTTTGATTTTCTTTATTTATTTCAAGAGGTGCTGTTCTGTGCGTTTTTTCTCTTTACATTATCTTGTACTTTGCAGTAAAAAGGAAGACATGCCACTGGCTTTGACAATCCCTCTTATATGGAAAACAAGAACTGTTGTGGCCTCAGACAATGTGAGAAATACTTAAGCCAATAATGTTAACTCAAGCTGTGACTGGTTTTTTTTCTCTAAGAAGACTTGAGCTAATACTGAAAGCATTGACTTTCTGACACTATGCAGTTTTCTCAACAATACAAAAGTTAAAATGTACAAAATAACTTTTCTCAGGAAACAACCCAGGCATCTCAAGGATGGTTTTTGGCTTTAGAGCTAACCTCATGAAACAGCTGTCTTCCATTTCCATTTTTGGCTGTAAATCCTAGCACAGTTCATTTGACCTCATCATAAACCAGGTTTGGAAATAGCTTGGTACAGAACCATCCCTACAAAACAATGAGAGGAGTTGTTTACCGCTTTAGGTCCCTGAACTCATGCGCTGCTGATGAGCGTCAGCACTTGTTGAAAGAGGCTAGAGATAAAATGTCCTTCAAATTGGGAACTGGGAAGAGATGGTAGCAGTTAACCATCATCTCTGTTGTTCAAACAGGCCCCTGTGGAGCATGTGGCCTGTGGTTTACATCTGCATAAGCTGGAGCAGTTGTGAATCTCTTCATAGTGCCTTCTCTTCCCCTTCCTTTTTCCAATGCTCCTGTGACAACCGAGAGGAACCAATTTAGGATATGGAACAGGGAATCTAACCTTGCAGAATAAAATGAAGAAGTTTCTGTTGGCCTAGCTGTGTATCAGGTCACTGTAAGATTTCGAGGGAAAGCCAGAAGGTGCCTTATTGAGAGCATATCATCACTTGCAGGAGAAAACACAAGTCGTTGATATTAGTAAGGAAATCACACAGCGAGGAAATCTGACCATAATGACTTAAAATTTGTCAGTATTATATAGAGTGTTAATTAATGTGCTGTGAGAGAAAAAAAACAAACGTATTTTCTTGACATATCTTCTTTTTTACCCTGTAACTCCACATTTATTTTCCTTCTGCAATACTAATGTTTTAAAGTTTTGGTGGGACAGAGAAAGGGTGTTATTTGCTTTGTAGTTACACATTTTCTTTTGATTTGAGAGACCAGTGAGAATATGTGACTTAAGATTTTTTTTTTTTAAATGCTTGAAAGTAGTGCCACATTGGTCACTTGAGTGACTACATCTCACAGTTAATTAAAGATTTAGCTGTAGGATTAACATGTGATGGACAGGCTTCTTCATGCTGCCACTAATATGCCATGCTTTCAAGCATGGGGAACAACCACTACAAAATTGTTAGAGCCTGCAGTGGCTCTAAGGTGTTAGATGAGCTGTGAGATAAGAGCAGATCATATTGTGCAGCAGGGAAACAAGAGGTGTAGGCTGCTTTGCACCATCAGTAATAGTCAATTCCCAGTATAAAGGGTCCTCAGCATTTGCTCTCACAGAGATAGTTTCACAAATGTATGCATCTACATGTGTACTGTACATTTCTCATCTTCAGTCAGAGTAAGGTACCTCATCTCTGCCATGTGGTGTTGGTGCAGTCTCGAAGCTGTACAGCCTTCCTTGGAGCTTCTTGAAAACGTGAAGCATCGTTTGAAGCGGCCTGTTTGGATCAATGCAGACATCCTGCCGGGACCTAATGGAAACAGTACTGTAGTGGATGCAGAGGGGTTCATCAGCACCGTCACTTCCTTTTTCCCAAGTGTCACTTTATCACTGGGATGGACAACTGGCTGGCACCCTGACAAACACAATAAAGGTAAAGACAGAAAATTTAATCCTTACACTGCATAGTCCATTTTCTTAAAATTAATTTCATAATTGATTCGGTGTAAGTTATATGCCACCTGGTCACTTTGAAAGTAATAGTGAATGTAAGGAGTCTTATTTTTTGGTTAGTGTACATTTTGTAGTGTTTTAAAGTGATTACTTCAGTGTTTTGCAGTAGAAATGTTTAAAACCTGGTATTTTTATCATTAAACAATATTTTATTCTTCAGCTCATTTGCGCATACTGAAGAAGTGAAGGGACAAATTGCTTATACCCTGTTCCAGGTAGTCTTCTCCCTTAGTCCTTGGAAGGTTGGCTTGATAATGGGAATTGTGTCATGTTTCCTGGAAAAAAGTCAGTTAGCTGGAAATTCAAAACCCTGTCAGTGTGCTTTTGCATTGTATATCTAAACCCAAATTTTAAGTCAACATTATTGCTAACATTTCATTTCTATTGAATAGTTAAATTTTTGCAACAGATTTTCCGATTTACCGATGTTAGTAGCTTTTAAAAATCTCCCATGTTGAAACTCTAATTGAAGTTTCTTATTGTTAGTGTCTAACTTGAATTTAGATCTTGATAGTGTAACCATTGTCTTAGGATCCTCTTCATAAGCTTCCTCTACGTAATTCTCACAGCTGCTTTGTTAGGTTGTTTTACTCAAGTCCACCTATGTTTGTGTGCACTAGCCTAGTCCTCACCAGTATTCCTTGTGACTAGAGAAGCAAAATTATACACCTTTCCAAATTGTTAATTGATCATTAGCAAGATTTAATATTGTGTTATGTAGATTTTCTTGTATGTTATACAGTAAATTTATTAAAGTATATATAATGCTTTCTCTATTATCAGTGCTGTGATAGTTGCTGGAAATAATGTATTGGAAGTACCCTACTGAACACCTTTTTTAATAAATGCCCCTTTGTCTCCATTCTAAATTTCAGTTTATGGTGGTACTAATCAAGGGTATACTGCTAAGACATGAGAAAAATGGCTTATTTGAGTGATTTCAGCCAGAAATTGCTGTTTGTCTTAACAAAATCTGCATTTTAAAGATTTTGTGCTTTGTTTTCAATCACAACGTTGCATATGAGTACTTGAGGAAAAAAAAAAAAATGTTGTACCTAAAGTTAAGATTTCCTAAGCCTGTAGAAATAAGATAATTTTGAATACCATTTTAACTAGCTGGAGTGCTTGTAAAAAATCTCAGCAGCGTGTGCTCAAAGTGTTTTGTATTGCTTGTTTTTAGCTTTTTTAAAGTTTTACAGGCTTTGTTTCTCCAATTTATCTTCTGTTGTATTCATTCAGGATTTTTTTTCTAAATTTTTCAAACTGTTTCAGCTTTCTAAAGGTCACTGCCAAGTTAAAAGTAGTCACTGTTGAAATATCAATGGCAACACTGGTTTTTAGAGAGAGCAAAGATAAAATTTCATGGACATTAGAAAATGACACATTCTGTAGCCATATATAAAATAACTCTGCAGTTAACAGAATAAATATTTCCAAAATAGGTTTATTTTTCCATCTTAGTATTGCTTTTTCTCCTCTGGGACAATGATATGTTTTATTTACAAGGATTTATCAATTTCATTTTATAATAATGTCATCTTCACAAACCCTTGTGTGCTCTGGTATAGTCCTGCAACCTAACCATTCCAGAATTTGTTGTATCTTTCTAGAGATTGTGTTTGTGAAGAATTCTTTTTAATCCTATGGCTTTTATTGTAGGTTATGATTGGATGATGGTGAAAGAAATGGCACAGATATGCAACACGCTTTCGCAGCCAGTAACTTTCCCTGTAAGAGCAGCATTAGTATGGCAGTCAATGCCTGAGCTGTGCTGGTTAGTGCAGCAGTCAGATAGGTAAGTTCAAGGACCCTTGTTTTTAGCTGTCTATACTGCAAAGGCACATAACTGTTTATATTAAATATAGCAGAGATATCTGTACATACTGAATCCCACTTATGTTGAAAATAGTTTTTTCTTCATACTCTTCCTTTCAGTTCTTTAATTCCTTCAGTTCTTACATTGTGTTGTCATACAGAGATGATCACTATTCCTTTCTGTAAAATAATAAAATTCCAAAAAGCCTGTTTTAAAATTACTTATTACAGGTAATGAATCTTGTGTAGGTTTGTAATCCACTGTCAGTGTAAACACTTCATAAGACTAACCTAGTTAAATAGACCAAATAGTTGGACGTTGTGATTTGTAATTAATTAAACTTAGATACTGAGATTTTTTTAGATACTTTTTATTTGATTCAGTACTTACATATTCTGTGATAATATGGTGTAAAAATATTAAAGGAGTATTTTAGGTTGAAAGTTAATGATTGTGCTATGAAGCTGGCTTTGCTTAAGTACTTGAAATATATTCAGTGGTTTCCGAACACTGACTTAATATTTCCATCTAAGAAAGCCCATAAGAATTTCATAGAAAAAATTATTTACATGTAGTAGAATAAGAATAAAACCTGCTTTGTACATACTTTTACTCATCTTTTTTGCCTGCTCTGCCTACCTACAGTTTAATAGTTTAAGCACTAGCCAAGGTCAAAACTCAAGACAGAAAAAATAAGACAGTGACTTGTATGGAAACTTTCAAAGTAATTAAAAACAGCATGGTAGGAAAGATAAAGTGCTTTTTTTCTCATTTTTTGTGGTGAATCAAGAGAGAAATTAGAATTAAACATTTGAAACTGGGAAATTAATTTGAAAATATTGTTAAGAATGTGTCTTGTGAATTATACTATTCTAAAATACATCCTCATTGGATACAAGCATTATTCTCACTGAAGGACTAGGATTTTCTCTTCTACCTCAGCTTAAAAATCCTGATTAGAAGACAGAAATTCCTGAGACAGTTTTGCTGAAATACATCTAAATTCCAATTTACATGTATTTTACATTAATACAGTTTTAATAAACAAAGAGAGAAATTGAAGTTGTTGACATTGTGTCAGGCAATATAATAAATAATTTTGAGTGATACCTTGAAGTTCTTCAGAGTTTTTTTTAAAACATAAAATGTATGTGCAATTAGTGAAAAATAGCATGTGAGATAAAATCAGAAGATTAATCAGATGGCATCAGCACACATCACTTAGGTGACAAAAAGGAGTATGAAAATCACTTAGAACTGAGGTTGCCTTGTATTTTTCTGTTATAATGCTCTGTATCTTTTTATTACTTTATCAAACTTTAAATGCTCAGCCTGGTAAATTTCCTTGTTGTGTATCTGCCAAAGATTTTTTTTGTTTTTTCCTTGCTGGATTTGGCAGAACAGATCCCACAAGGACCAAGCTGCAGATAAATTGTTTTGGGTGATTTAGGATTTTCCATCGTAAACATTTTGCAGTCCTCCTTGGGAAGTTCAAGCAAATTTAGCTTAAAGAGCAAGAACTTGAAGTTCTGCTGGAGCCAAATTGTGTAACTTACCTCCATAATGAGAAAAAAAAAATGTGTCAAAAGAACAAACCTCTGCAAATGTCTGTAGCCATTGTTGTGCATGCCCTATGTGCAGACTAGGATGTGTTTGATCATGCCTGTTGCTGGGGTAGCATTTTGATCCAGAAATTGCCTTTCCAAGTACCTTGAAGTCACTGTGGTGATGAGAAGATTGGAGAGACTCTCAGTGCTGTTGGTTGTAGCAGAAATGCAGCATAGAGAGTGATGACTTACCTGGATGTAGCATTGTGAGGAGAGAAGGGACATAGAAAACTGCTAATTCTGATAGTTCATAAATTGTGTTTGCTTAAGTTCAAAATGTAAAGGAGGTTAAGGTTTTGGTGTTCAATTGCACTCCTAAAATTAAGATACCATAGTCTTAAATATTTCTAGGAGCTTATTAGTGCACCGTCTTTCTGTCTTACATGTTTCATCTTAAGATAATAACGTATTTTTTTCTCTTCCTCTTTTTTTTTCCCCTCTTTTTTGGATATAGATACAGCCTCACCATTTGGACAGGAAAGGAAGATGCCTATTCTGTGGAAGATTTGCTTTACCTCCGGAAAAACATTGATAAAAGCAGAGTTTATTATGACATCTTAGAGCCACAAAATTCTGAGTTCAAAAAAGCCATAGGAATAGAATATTAAATATAAAGCAGGCAATCTCTGACATCATAGTACTTAGCCTCTTTAAACATGAAGTTTTCTTGTTTGTGGAAGTACATTTTCTTTCCCAAAAGAATTGTGTAGAACGCAGCTGTGGTTAATGGAGGAGTTTTTGAATAACACTTTATTGAAAGGTTTCTCAAGTAGAAATTTAGTGCCTTCTTTAATACATCAGAATTGTTACTTACTCATCATATGCATCTTCCCTCTTTCACCTGATGGCATATAGTAAAGCCTACTCATGTCACCTTAGTATAGCAGTACTTCTTCCCTGCAAGCATACAATTGGGCAAATAGCTTCCACTCATAGTTGCAGACCAAGATAGTTTACTGTTAACTGCTTTTGTGCAAGACAAAGTCTATGGGACACTCAAATCTCTACCAAAGCCCGGTTTTACTTTTTGTGGGGGAAGACAAGAGTCGGGACTGTATTAAGCACAGAACTATGTAGTTCCCAAAGAGGTTATTTTGTAGCTAATCTTGGTACACTTCATTTTTAGTGCCATTGTGATCGGTATTATTCTCACTGCTAGTCAATAGAGAGTTGTGTTTGCCAGATCTGAAGAGTTGGATCTGTGAAAGAATGGTTATTTCTACTGAATTACAGCTAATCGGGTTGTCTGCAATGTGGCAATTGTGCATTGCACACCATGGCTTGCCTGCATGTAGTCTGATGATCAGCAACATAGTCCTTGTATTGTGAGAAGGCTGAATTGGGCTGCAAGAGATGCTGGTGCAAACAGAACCCCAAAATGAAGAATTGTCCTGTCTTGTACATAGAGCACAAATAATGATTACAGTGAGGTACACATCAGAGGCAGCATCAAAGGAGCTATAGTGTTTTATAAGAGAGAAGTGCTGGTGTTTCTTTCAAGGGTTTGAAACTAAAGTATAATAGAAATTACAGAAAGTATTCTGCTGTAGTCTTTCTGAAAGGCAGAGGCTCTAAGGATGAAATAGCTATACAATGATTAGTGCTTACAGCAAAAAATCTGTTTCTGTGATAGCACAGTTTTTTCGACCTCTTGTTTGTGCATCTTTTTAACTCACCGAATACAATTTCACAAGTTTACAAAAGTGGAGCTTCCCTTTGAGAACAAATGAAGTCATTGCGATCACCTGCAGGAAGAGTCTGACATTTCATTTTAAGCACTTCTTCCTTGTTTAACTTCTTCATCCCTTAAAATTAATACAGGTACTGAAATCTGCCGGTTGAGATGTGTACAAGCTGTATGTTGTTGTCTTCTGCCAAATATTACAAAGTGGGATTTTTTTTTCGCAATGTCAAGAGAAGATTCTGATTTCTCAGTGAAGGCTGAGTCTATCAAGAGCCATTACGCTGTCATCTTCTTACCCTCCTTTTCCCATTCTCACATTCTTCCGACAGGAGTTGTGTTGACTTTGATGTTTAACCTAACAGTGGCTGGACAGGCTGTTAGTACTAAGGAGTTAATTACAGCAATTTCTGATTCCTGCATAGCATTGTTGCAACTGTGATAGAAGAGTTAGTTGGACTTATTAATCTGAAGTCTTGAAATACTTCATACTGTCATTAAAATTCAAGATTCTTGGTTGTTGCCTACACCTTTTGACCAGGTTTATTTAATAATTCTTGAGGGGTAGAGATTTCATCATTTTTATATTAGGATACAATACATTTGAATAAAATTAGGAAGTCTTTTTCCAAATAAAGAAAAAAAAATCTAGTTGTACTTGGAATAGTTAAACAATAGCTTATCTAATTTATGCAGTTGGTGCGAATGGTGGTAACCAGCAAAAGGTCAAGTTCAGCAGTGTGGTTCCTTTTAGTAAACTGGAAGAAAATTGTTTAGTTTATGATGACATGATCTGTTTTGAACAGATTTAGCCTCTTGAGTTCTTTGTTATGTCTCTCTCTTTGATCTTTGTTTGTATGCTTTGCTGTACCATGGGAGGAGGAGAGATTAACTATTTCCTAACAGGTCATGAGAATGGAAAGTATTGCAAATACCTAAAGACCTGGATCATTTTGACTGAAACGTGTTCAGGAGCTGTTGCAGGAACCTTATCACAGAGTTTCATTTTATGGATAATCACCCATTCACCTGACTCTCCTTCAGGGAGAGCAGCATTTACAAGTGACCAGAGCTTATAGACATTGATTGAGTCTACAGTACATACAATAAATGAGTAGAAAATGGTGTAGTTCTGAGTTGTTGGTTTTTTTCTGGAATATACCATTGAAACAGAAGAACTTGGGAACGTCAGCCAGCTTTTGGAATTAAATGCAATATAGCTGCAGTAGCCATAATGGGGCAGGAAGGTGTCTAAGTAACAAAAATTGCTTTTGAAGGATATAAAGAAATTTGCTTGAGGACATGTTGCTGTAGTCGTGTCCAGTTATAGAATGAAGGGCACCATTAAAGAGCATAAGTGGTTTTTCTTTATTGATGATTTTACTAATTCCAGACTTAATCTAGATCTCTTTTCAAGATAGTGCTAGTCATTCAGAAGCAGCAATACTTTCTACCCATACATTTATGTCTTACAGATTTAAAGTTGATTTTTTTTCATGATATTTTTGTTCCACAGTTCTGTTCCACAGTTTATATAAACATTTAGGTCTGGCATGGACTCCTTGGTGTTGTGTCAGCAGCTTGCTGCAGGCAGTTAACATTTATTGAGTTAAGAGATTTTGTCTTTCAGTTAGTTAGACCTTTCTGCATCCACACTGGCAAATTGTTCTGTTATTTAGAAACCCTTTTCTCACTTACCGGTTCCCACTTGAAGTATTATAATTTGTTAAAACTGGTTAAATTATTAAGTGAAAACTATCAGCAGTTACCGGGAGTCCTTCTAACGGTGCAGACATCATGGAAGAAGTGTTACTGAGTAATATATGTGCAGATGAATAAACATGGAAAGAAGTATATGAATTACCAAGAAAGTAAAGGTAACCAGACATGTAAAACTAGATTAAACAAAGTGTTAGAAGTGAATGTAATGTTGCATTTTTGGAGGGACAAAAGGGTTGAACTATATGGTGAATTTGATTCTGTATACATTATCCAATATATCTGAATTTCTATATGTTTTTTTTTTTTTTTCCCATGGATCTCTGGTACTTCCATGTAAGGTCTTTATGTGGTTTGTATCAGTCTGATCTGACTCGCGTAGCAGTAAAGTTGTGTGAATTTTTCTCAGTTTTCATACCAGTCTTTATACAAATGTTCTCATTTGGAAGTATGACAATGTAGCTGTGGGGCTGGCAGTAAGGTAAGGTAAAGTGAGATAAAAGACAGTTATTTACTCTGTTGGAAACAGGGATCTGTGGCAGATCTGCATTACTCTAGCTATTCCTGTCGGGTTTTTTTTTTTCTTTAGCTTCTGTCAGGGAGTCTACTTCTTGTGCTGAAAACTTTGTCCAGGTTCCATAAACTCTGCCACCTCTTTGTGGAATTGTTTTCAACATCATGTCTGTTGATCTCTTTCAGACAGATTTTTAGACTTAATTATCCTTATTACAAGAAAAATCTGATTGCCTTTAGTAGAATTAGGTCTTGTTCTGGAGTCCTGTGTCCAGTTCTGGTCTCCCCAGCTCAAGAGGGACAGGGAACTTCTGGAGAGAGTCCAGTGCAGGGCCACCAAGATGATCAGGTGACTGGAAGGTCTTTCATGTGAGGAAAGACTGCGGGAACTGGGGCTGTTTAGTCTAGACAAGAGGAAACTGAGGAGGGATCTTATTAATATTTACAAATATCTTAAATGGTGGATGTCAGGAGGTTGAGGCAGCCATTCTTTCTGTTGTATCCAGTGACAGGACAAGAAGAAGGAAACTGGAACACAAAAAGTTCCATTTAAACATAAAGAAAAGCTTACTTACTGTTCAGTCAATAAATGGAGCCGTGGCACAGGCTGTCCAGGAAGGGTGTGAGTCTCCATCTCTGGGGGTTTCTAAAACCCGCCTTGATGCATTCCAGTGTGATCTGATCTGGGTGGACCTGCTTTGGCAGGGAAGTTGGACTAGATGATATTTAGAGGTCTCTCTAGCCCCCACGATTCTGCCTGATAGCTGGTGCAGTCCTTTTTTTCTGATTTAGTGTGATACAGTGCTGATAACACGCGAATTCAGGCTTATCCTAGGTGAAGGACTCTAGTTTCCCGTGTTCTGCTGGCACACAGGTGCACAAGAAGCTGGGAGGGAGTATGGCCAGGACAGCTGATGCAGACCCTGTACTATTCTCTGATTCTGTGTGATTGTTCAAGACGTCCAGGTGAGTTAATTGATCAGTAAAACATTTCAAATGTAGTATAGTTCAAACTTTGCATTATTTGCAAATTTGATGGAACTTACAAACTACATAACATGTTACAGAGAGAACTGACATCATTAGTCCTGCACAAGTACTCAGTAATATCCTGCACTATCATGTAACTGATGAAAGCACAACAGTTTTTTTCTGAGGTTGATATTGTTTAAGTGTGGTGTGGAATTAAGGAAATGCCTCCAAAGACATGTTTTTCAGAATTCTCTACATCTTCACCTTCAGCGTTCATTTGAAGAATTACTCGGTTTTGGCCTACTCTGACTGAAAAGACCCCGTCTTCAATTAAAACCTTCAAATTAGAGCCTTTTATGTTTTATTTATCAGCCAGCTGTCTGTGCTCAGGCCATTCGCTAATGTTACTACAGGCTTCTTTTTGCACTGTCTATTAAACTGTCTGTTAAACCCTATTCTGTGTCTGAGTCTAAGCACTGTAAAGCTTTCACGTGTGATTTTTCTCATGTTGTGTTTGCATACTGAAGGATCTGATTCCAGCACCTGGCACATGCTGTCTTTGTGCCACGGCCCCAGGAAGCAGTATTTGAACATTCTGAGTCAGCTTGTGTAGGATCAGGTTTGCATAAACGTCCACACCTGCAGCTCACTGTCATGAATTTGTTACTGGTCATTATGAAGTTAGAGCTGCGAAGTTACACAGGAAGTCTTTAACTCATGTAATAACTTGGTGATGAAATGGCCCTGTTCTTGAAGAAAAAAGAAGTTACAGTGTTGAGGAATTAAAAATATTTAGGCTGGTTTTGTTTTGTAAAAGTTAGGGAGAGCCTGTTAGAGTAGTGTGAATTGCATCCTTTGTTATAGCCAAGAGTCAGGGGAGCTTTTCCATAGGTTTCAGTGTTCTGAAATTTTTTTTTACTTGATTTGAAACTTCTTTCCATTTCAGATAATTATCTTTAATGAGGGTAAAACCACAAATACAAGAAAAGGTACTAGGAAGTGTTCGGGCAATTTTTTCAAGGAATATTTTCCCCATAAGCTTTATGTCAATGAGGAATGTTTTTCTATCACAAAACTTCCATTTATTGATATTTTAATCAAAAACCAGATGTTCAATTATTTTTCAGTATTTTTTAATTTATTTTTCAGGTTTGTTTGGTTTTATGGTAGTAGTATCCTAGTTGCCTATGATTGCCTGGTGCCTAGGCTTGTCTTCTGTGCGCCTGCACCTATTTACTGACAGTTTTACCAAGATGGGTTATAGTACCCATCCAGTACTAACATGTATGGAGAAGTAGAGGCTGCTAGATAACATCCCAGCCAGGGTGTTGTGTGGGTCTGTAGTTCTTTGCATCTCTTCTAGGGTGTTGCTGGGTGAGTTTTGTTGCATGCTTCTGCATTCTAGCAACAATTGCTTCTGTTACACCTTTATGGCAAATCATTTAATTATTGTGTCATTATCCTTTTATCAGTGTGGTTTGAGAAAATGCCTCATGCTGCAGTTACTCTGACTTGCAGTGAGGCACTGAGGTCTGTGTTGCCTTACACTGGAGTAGTAACTTCTGGGAGACTGGAGGAGCTAAGGAGTTAATGTCTTGGACTGCCCCAGCAGAGGTTATGCATTAAAACCTATCACAAAGAAGCATTATTTTTTATTGTGCTTCCAGTAAAATTCAAAATGTTGTACTCTTATCATGAACATTTACATTTTGGGGGCAATTGTGTGTTGTCTTTTAATACACTTTGGCTTGATTCCCTTGAATTTTTCAGTGGTCGTCCTGTCATTATAGCTGTTGCTTTCACTGCCTAATTGCAATTCCCCTCATTGCTGTAGGAAAAAAAAAAACCCTTCAAAACATACGCAAATTCATAATTTCAGTGTGGCTCTGTCCAAGGAGAATTAAAATGTGTTTCAAAAAAGGTTCTGGCATTACTGTGGTTTTAAAAGATATGTGCATGTTAAGTTTACATTTTTTTAATGGACTAGCTTTTGAAAGAGAAGGCTGTAACTCGTTCTATCTTTGGCAGCTTGTGAAAGTGCTCAGAATTGCTAGCCAATGCCTTCTGCAAAAACAAATACAGGAATTAATTACACTTCATCAGCGCATCCACATCTGCATTGCAGAAATTTGGGTAATAAACTGGACTGTATACAGCTCTCAGAGAATACCTTCACTGTTCGGTTTGAGATCTGAGCATTTTCCTTAACTGGTTGAACAGAAATTAGCTTTTTTTATTTTGCTGCTTGAGATAAAACCTCTGAACATTACATCTGCAGCATGGTGCTGGCACAGGAGATGCCGTCTTAAATTTAAATCTAAAATAGTGGGTTTGACTTCTTGTTGGTAACTCTTGAGTCCTCTGGTGCTTCATGAAGTGCTGAGCTGCAGATAACCATGTGTTCCTCAATCCCTGCTCAGCTGAGTAGTGTGGCTGAGGCGAGCCCTGCCAGGAGCCAGAGGCTGGATGAAACCTTGAGGTTCCTTTCCTTTCACCTGCTGCAAGATACATACTGTCATAGAAGACTAACATAGATGCAGGAGGAGTTTAAGTAGTTCTTCTGTAATTTCTTTAGTTTGGTTGTTACAAACTTGGTTTCATCTTTGTTGAGCTTGAACAGAAAGAGATTTTGCAGTTGTGTAAAGGAGTGTAAGGCTTCTTTTTTCTTTTAAAAGGGATTAATAACTCGGTATTTTATTAGAAAATAAAAACTAGAATCGTATCCCTTTCACTCTGGAAAAAATGTGAGTTCTTTAGATGTATCCTCTTTGAGGGTATTGCAGTGCCAGTAGTACTTTAAAAGTGAACAGATGTATCTGGGAAATATCTTAAAAGTAAGCAGTCCCTCTTCTAATTATGGATTTCAACATTCATTAAAAAAAAGCTTGCCCCTTCTATCAATACAGTGTCAATGTTTTTAGTAGGTGGTTATTTGTGATGTGTTAGCTTTTCCATAGGAAGCCATGTTCCTGTTACATGTACAAAACAGCTAATGGAGTAATGGCTTACTAATGTAAGAATCCATTTGCTTTTAGATACGTCACTTGATAGGAAAATTAATTAGTTGTACTGCTTAACAGATGCAGAAAGATGAAGGTCTTGCATTGATGAAAAAGAGGGATTTAAGGACTGTTTAGTTCACTGTTTTTCTTGTGTCACTACATCAAGTTACAGCAATATCCTTTTGGAAGTGCTACATCATTGTAAAAGACAAAATTCAAAACAAAGCAACTCCAAATGCCTTCATACTTAAACAACAAATGCAAGGAAGGGTATTTTGAAAACTGCTTTGAACACAACCTTGAAAACTGCTTTTGTACAGCATTCCTGTGTAGTGACTTGCTGTTCTTAAATTTCTTGAACTAGTGTATGAAGTTTTTCAGGTGATCGTTGCTTTTAATGGGCCCACCGCTATTTGTCTGAAGATCACTTCCATGGTATGCTTTCACAGTGTCTTGCAGAGAAAACAAAACAAGTTAAAAAAATGTTTCTCACCTTTTTGAAACTTGCCATGTTGATTGAAAAAACAGTATTCTCACAGGCAGTGAGTTTTACTGAAAGCTCTAACTCAAGTTGACAGGAACACTTCCTCACAGAAGTGTCGCTTGCATTTCATACAGTTCAAGGATTTCATGCCATTAGTCTTTCTGTGAGCTGGGAGTGGACATTGATTTTTTTCTCTGCAAGGTGTGAGCACAAGTCTGGATGATTCTCTCTGGATGGAAAGCCACAGCTTGTAAGAAAAAAACTATAATGGAAAAGTTTCAGCTCATGGGGTTTTCTTTGTCGAGGTGCATAAAGAACACCTGAAAGGTGTTGTTTGTTAATGTTGGGGGACGGAACAAATTTCACATTAGGAATTCAGGTCCCATTTTTTGCTTAAAAAGCATTGTGGAGGACTGAGAAGTACAAGGATTTAAAAGGTAAAAGATGGTGGAGGTGTATCTCTCCTGAAGTGGCACCACGGTAAGTGACTGACAGATGGAAAGGGTCTCCTCTGTCACACAGTACTTTGTACAGATTGAGTGATGTTGGATTACATCTAACAGTTCCAGTTTTCCAGTACACAGGCAGCCTGGGAAATGCTTACCAGCAACAAACTTTGGTAGTGACTCAGCACCCCCTAAGTGGTCAGTGAAAGGATTTATCAACTTTCATGTTCTCTGAATGAGGGAAAAATAACTTTATTAAAGTATCGTAACAACATCCAGAGAACAAAACAGAATTATTTTTTTCATTCGAAGGTTGCTTGCAACATTCGTGTAACAATGAACATGAACATTCACTTTTACAAGTTAATACAAATTAAGCACAAAATACTGGCAACACTGCAGCAGGACGTCACTCGACATTTGTCATTTCCCTCCATTGAGCAACTCATAAAAAATGAGGAAGCAGTAATCATGTATACATAATTAACTTTAAAATCAATATGGTGGCAGTTGGGCTTTATACCTTAGGGGAGATAACCAGTCAGAACATCTGACCTGTTAGTGGGTTTTTTACCCTAAAAAAACCCAACCCAAACCTCAGAGTTTTTACTTTTTTAAAGACAGATTTTTAGCTTCAAATATTTAACTTAATTGTGAGGTGAACTGACTACAAATTACCGTTTCCATTTGTAATACCATAAAAACATTTGAAAAGTGTACTGTGCCTGTACACAGCATTTGTAGAGACCAGTTTGTACCCAGTTAGTAATTTGAAAAACATTGTTCCGCACAATTTCTCTGCCAGAAAAAGATTTCCAAATAATCCCTGTTTCTACCTGGTAAAAGCAAATGATCCAGCAACATCTCCTGAAGCAAAAGGCAGAATCTGAATGGAACTGAATACTCCATCACTGTGTTTTTGCCAATATTTAATAGCTTTTAAAATGTACATAACTTCTGTTTGGGAACTTTCTCGTTGGATGCTTAATGTCCAAACTTTGGTGTTTTGCTGGTTTTTTTAACAGTGAACCCTTCCTGTTTGTGTGTGTGTAGCGACTAGAGTTTGCCAGACAATCGATAAGCAACCAAGAGTCTTTCAGTGGATCAAGAGTCCACCTCACATTTTAAAAACTCAGTGTCTTTGTGGCTGGCACTGATAGCTTGTGGGGGATGAGAAGTTAAATGGGCATGACAGTCCTATCCAGGTAGGCCAGGCACCGTCAGCATGCCGCTGACTGGGCCTTCAGGCTGTCACCAGAATGCTACATGTCCTAGCTCAGTAGAGCTGTGTTGGGAGGAGGGCAAAGCTTTCAAGTCCCATATTTTCTGGGGGAAGAAATAATTTTGACAGTTGTGATACAGATTTGCACTTTTGCTTATTCTAGCTACTTTTGGGAGTGGGGCCAGATCATCTGCCTTTCAGAAGTCACCAATAGAGACGGGAGAGATTTTGTTACTAAGATGTATATGTGTCTTTTCAGATGAGCGCTTGATACTCTGCTGTGTAGAGGTGTAAGCCATACTCTTTTACTTTACAGATGTCAAATGTTCTTCAAAATACAATAATTACGAAGTTATGGACACTTGTATATTTTTACATAAAAAGGTAGTTAAAGAGACTGTATGTTTATCACCCACTTGAAGTTGGCTGATACAGAAGGTGCACCTACATAACATGGCTGTTGTTTGTTAGACAATGTCAGACTGGTGGATTTTTACAAGCTGTAGGAAGGCTGGTAGTACTAACTGTATTTTAAAAAAAAAGTATTTCAGCATACAGAAATCCACATTATACAATTTCAGCACAATTTCTGTAACTTACGACACAACACATTCTGTATTTCTCACTCTTTAGAAGATGAGTTATAAAACACTAAATGCAATACCAGATATCTAGCATCTGTAAGTATGCACCAAGACAAAGTAAAGTGTCTGGAATCACAGAACACCAAAAGGGAAGGAAAGCCAGAATTTAGGTAGACATACTTACAAACATGCAATAAGCTTGGAGCTATTGGAGCTTGGAGTGTGTTTCTCTAAAGAAATTCAGTCCTCTGCATCTCCCAGCTGTGTATTATAGCTGACAATTATTTATTTTTGGGACCGTCAGCAGGAGGACAGAGTTCTCCTTTGCCTCCCAAGCATTCTAGTGAAAGGGTCCTCATGAATCGAGACAGCATCTGTATGTGTCCCACCATCTGTATCCAGACTTGAAGAGAAACTGAGGCCTGTGACTAGGAAGAAAGAGCTTCTGCATGATGCGGAGATCTCTTTTTTTTTGTTTTTGGAGGAGTCTGGAACTACAGAAAGTAATGGACCCTAGTTTAGATACAGCCTGACTCCCCCCCACCCTTCCCCCTTTTAAACAAGCAGGTTCCAGCAATCCAATAGCTTGTGAAGCCCAAGTTGATTGACACTCCTAATTGACAGTACACGTAGGCTTTGGTGATTTTACGTAAGATTTTTCAGAGCTTCTTGCTCACTGTGCTGGCTGCCTGATTCGGCTGCCAAGTTTCCTGTGCTGAACTCTCCAGTGGCTCTGTGTATCAAATGGACTTCCACTGGGGAGCAAGGTCTCTAAAGCAGGCTCCCAGTCTTAAACCCACATTCCCTGGGCATACTTACGGATGCCACAGCTCTGCAACGTGAATTTCTCTGGCCCTGGACGTTGCCTCTTTACATGCAGTAAAGCCACCAAAGCCAGAAGACATTGCCTGTGTACACTTACCGATGTCTGCTCTCTCTGCTCGTTGTGCCTGGGATTTCTGGATATCAGACAACTGGGACAGAGTCTGGTGTCCAGCATCACTATCAAATCTTTCAAGTTCCCAGATTCCATGGATTCTGGGTGCAGAACGAGTACACCTGTAGGGAAACCTAAGAGTATTCCCCATCTAAAATGAGAACTGCGATGCCCAAGACCTGTTGTGAGTTCAGCCTGTCACAGAGAGGATTTAGTTGCTGAAGCTGCAAACAGTATTATAAAAACATTATCACAGACATTCCTCAGTTTGCAGAAAGCAGTATTGTTAGTTAAGTACATGTTTTCATGTAGGCTGTAAGTTATCTAACTCATTCCAAGGCAGAGAGCTTTACATCACAGACCTGCTCTCTTGCTGTACATATCACTACAATCAGGTAGCACAGTGAATATGTACATATGATAAAGATTTTTGTGATCCTTTAATCCCCTGTTAAAAATTCACTAATTGCTTAATCTGCTCAGTCTGTAATGACTGCCTCCGTAGTAGGGTTTGTGTATTTTTGGTCTCCCTTGGCAAAGCAGGTGCTGCTGGTACTAAGTGTTTCTGTCCACAAGAAATCACCCCAGAGACCCCGTTTATGAATGTAATACCTGGAATTGGGGGGTGAGGATTCACATTCAGTGGTGGAAGAAAACCTGGTCTTGTCTGAGTAAGATGATCCAACAATAAGGCTCCTGAGCCCTGTCTTTCTAGACAAGCTCGATTTCTCCTGCTCAGAGTAATGGGAGGCATGTTCTCGAGTACCTGTCTAGGACTTGACAACAAAGAGTGAGATGGAGAAATAATCTTCTTCTTTCCTGTCACTGACTTACTGTCTTCTGAAGCAGCAGGACTTGGATTAGCAGTTAACTGAGAATCAGAGCTGTAGTCGTTTGCTCCTAAATGTCTCTTCTGAATAATATTGTGTAGGTTTGAAGTAAAGCTGAGTTGTCCCAAACCGGCATCCTTACCCATAGGAATCCTACTGGGGTTATGTTTCTCTTCAACATAAGGAGTCTGAGAGTTTATCTCATCATACGATAACTTCCTTGATCCAGTTTGATCAAAGGTTTTCAGTAAGTGAGCAGTGTCTTTTATGTCAATACTTTGGGGCCTGGTTGACAAGGCAAGGCTGTTGATTTTAAAAGAGCACTCTTCTTCTGGAGTAATGTCCTGAAGTTCTTGTACAGTAGCAATTTTACTCCGGTGAAACAGTGATGGAGAGCTCTTTATCCAAGGCTTGGGCTGTAGCCGCTGCATTGGCACCAGCTTGGACCCTGCTTTTGAAGAGCTGAATTTTCTCATCAGCGGAACTGTTTGAGATGAGTTGTCCACACTTCGTGGATGATCCAGCTCTTTAAAGCTGAACACTGCTTTTTCAGTTTCATTTGAAACGGAAAGGGGGGATGGAGAGGTTTTCAGTTCTATTTGCGATGGGGAAATGCAAGCAGATAGGGAGTGGCATTCCTCGAGGTCTGCAGGAGGCATGTTTAGGTACTGCTTAGTTTTCTGCCTTCCCGAGGAGGACTTGTCCATTGTAATGATGATAACTTCTTTTCCTTGTGCCCTGCAGGCATTAAGAAGAACTTTCAGAGTCTCTTTGTCCTCAGCATTTATGGCATAGACAAGCGCAGAGCAATTGGAGTGGTCTTGCAGGCTTGGGTCAGCTCCACTTTTCAGTAGCAGGGAGACCACTTCAGGGCCTGCTTTTTCCAAACAAGCGTGCATCAAGGCTGTCTTTCCAGACTTGTCCTGTATGTTCGGATCAGCCTTGTTTTCCAATAAGTATTTAACCATCTTTGTCTTGCTGACACTCTGGGAGTCCACATGTTGTGTCCTACAAGCAATCATCAGTGGGGTTTCACCCCTCTCATTACTCTCGTTGATGTAGGCACCTCCCTCTAGTAAGAGCCGGGTGAGGCGAAGGCGGCTTTGGTAGACGGCTCTTATCAGGGAGTTCCCCTCCACCAGCAGCTCCACTGTCTTGCTCATCGCACTGAGCTCACTCACACCTTCCCAGTGGCTGGGAAGAACACCTGGTTTTCAGAGAAAGCAAAGAGCCTCCCCAGGAAAAAGAAATAGAAACAAGGAAAGAAAAAAAAAAAAAAAGATGATTAGACTGTACAAACTGCTCCTGTGTTTACCCCTGTATTTCTTGAAAAGAGTATGAAGGAAAAGAAAGTGTACCTCATAGACTTCAAGAGATGCTTTAGAACTTGACATAATATTTATGTATGCTTAAAGCATGGCTGTCATGTTTGCTGGGGGGTTTTCTTGACTGTTCTCCCTTTTGTCACATACTGACAAAAACACTGCAGAAAAGTTGAATTCTCCTCTCTTGAATGGCATAGTACTGACTACACCCAAGTGGCTGTGCTATGGCTGTACCATTCCTGATTTTCACTGATGCAAGAAACCAGAACCAGATGAATCCTGCTGCACATTTTTCATAAAGACGAGATAGAATAAGCGCTTGTGACACTTTCTCATTAATTTCTAATTGCTTAACTCATTTTATCATAGAATCATAGAATGGTAGGTGTTGGAAGGGACCTTTAGAGATCATCTAGTCCAACCCCCTTGCAGAAGCAGGTTCACCTAGATCAGGTTGCATAGGAACATGTCCAGGCAGGTCTTAAAGACCTCCAGAGAAGGAGGCTCCACAACCCCTCTGGGCAGCCTGTGCAAGGGCTCCCTCACCTGAACAGCGAAATAGGTTTTTCTTATGTTTAAGTGGAACCTTCTGTGTTCCAGCTTCATCCCATTATACCTTGTCCTGTTGCCAGCTACCCCAACCTCCTGACACCAACCATTTACACATTATTAATAAGACTCCCCCCCCCCCAGTCTTACATTTTCTAGACTAAACAGCCCCAGTTCCTGCAGCCTTTCCTCATGAAAGATGGTCCAGTTCCCTGATCATCTTGGTGGCCCTGTGCTGGACTCCCTCCAGAAGTTTTCTGTCCCTCTTGAGCTGATTTTTCATTTTATGATGAAAAGAAAGTTCACGAGTCTCAGTAAGTTAGAAAAGCAAGCACGGTAAAGTATTTTTTACCTAAGAAGCTATTAAATGGCTGGAAAATAAATAATAATGTATCTTACAAAAGTAATCACATTTGTGTAAATACACTACCTTCCTTACACTGCTTTGAAAACATAGTAGCCCGAGTGAAACAGCGTAAGCGAAGTGACGTGGAGCCTTGTCATAAGGCTCAGAAGGCCAGAGGGAGTCCTGTGCCTGGGCAGGTGGCATCAGCTCTAAAGCAAAAGAAACATTTGATGGCATCAAAGAAAATCCAGAGATTTCATACAAGAAAAATAAAAGCTAAATGTGGTGTTGTATTGAATGTACACCTGCATACCTACAACTAATACAATCAAATTACTTTTATTTATGTCTTTTATGTGCTTGGTTACCCGTGTGTGGGGAAAATCTTCAGAAAAAGAAAAATCAATATTTAACAGACAGCAGAGCAGTATAATTCCAAGACAAGATTACACATGGATATGAAAATTATATTTGTTTATCTGTAGTAAATGTCTAGAGAAATGGAAATGCTTAATTTAGTTTAACAGCAAAGGAAATTAACAGATACTCATTTTTATCTATCACTGAAAGCACTAGTCCTAATGAATAACTGAAGAGCAGTTAATTTTGTTCTGTTTTTCCTCAATATTGGAGTTTCACTTTGAATTCCCAAAATCAAAAGCTGGTATCAATATAGTTTGTTCCAAAAGTCCAACAAGCAAACAAACAAAAAAGTCAGTTGAAATACATTACATTTTTATTGCAGATTTCCTTCACCCTCCCGATTTATTTCACTTGGTAGCATCATGCTCTGCTGCAGCTGCAGCTAAGCAGTGAGAGTACCAGTTATTGAGAACAGTTATTGTATTTGCAGTGTGTTAATTAACAGTTATTGTTTGATTATACAGTGTCATAATGGTTACACATAGCACTTGTTTAGGGAAGAGACCTCACAATATTTGGTATGTTAGGAAGAAACCCGCAGGAGACATATGTATGAGATGAACCAGTTCACTTTTGGTAGCACGTCTTTCTGGGTTTATACCCTCACAAAGACACTTCATTGTGTATGCACAACTGCAATTACAGTGGGTGACAGTGCCAGAACTTCTCTGTCCATCCTTACAAGAGCAAAGATCCCACTTCCAAGTACTGCTGGGATATCAGGGCATCACTGTGGTACTATGGTCTTCTTTTCAGCAGTTGTTGGATTCCTTGCCTCATCCTGAAAAAAAAGTTCTTTAAAAGTAATTGCGTTGAAACTACTTTAAGGATTATTATCATTATACTAAAAGTACATGATTCAGTAATGTCTCAGCTTTCATTGATGTGCAAATCATTATGAAATGCTGATTTTTGACATGTAATATATTCAAGATTATTATCAGATAGTCTTTTATAGAAGCATCCAATTAATTTGTGCACTTAGGTTTCCAGAAACAAACTGAAGAGAAATGTCTTGTAGACAGCACATATGCTGCAATTCTGACTCTGTCCTCCCTTGGTTTTGACCTACCTGGAACCAGTTGGTAATTCTACATTTCTTAATATTTAGACTTTCATTATCTAAAGCTGTTCTGATACTTAGCCACTTCCTTTACTTCAGTGACAGCATCCAGCACTTCTCCTACACACATTTTTTGATCTGTAGAAATACCTTTCGTGACCAAAAGAACATTAAAGAGGCACAGCAAGAGAGTAATATCACTTGAAGACATGCAGCAGGTCAATGCTAAAAATGATACTTTAAAAAACGTTTTTCTGACATACATCTAATGCTTCTGGTTGCTTACATCCACATTTTCTGTAGACTTTTACCAGGACTTTTGGGACCGAGGACCAAAGAAGGCCAACAGTTAAAACCCAAAAGTTTGGAGGGATTGTGTTGCCAAGATGCTATATGAACACCTCCCCAGCTGGGAGAAAGCCCAAGATCTTTTTGTGCATGCAGGTCCACAGTTCCAGCATGCCTGAGATCTCACTGAAGCATGTAGGTCCTCACAAATTTCATTTCAGAAACTCAACTGGTCATTAGGTAGGGGGACTGCCAGGTCTGCAGAGCAAGCTGGCTGATCCCTGAAAGAAAAGAGCAAGTACAGGTGCCAGTGCTGCTAAGACCCAGTCATGCTATTTATTGGTTGATAGACACTGTGAGCTGCAGAGGAAAAGGGCAGCATGGAGCAAAGGAAAGTGGAGAAAGAAATATCAAATGGGGAACAAAAATCCACAAATCCTCCAGAAGCAGATGCTGTATGATTAAGGGGGAGTGTTACAGATTTGAAACTGGAACAATATAATGCAGAATACATTCCTGAATGCTGGATGAAGGTATCCGTGATTTCAAGTGGAGAATCTGTTACCTACAGGAGAGTGTGCTTGCGTCTGCATCATCCTCAAAGTGCCACTGTGGGAACAAAGTGCAGCTGGACTCCTGAAAGACCTGCCTTGATACGGGCTTGGTAGAAATACACGTGCCTCACCTGGACTGGGTACAACCTCCTCCAAAAAAAATCCCACAGCTTGATTATTTGTAGTGAAGGACCACAGTTCAATTAGAGACCCCAAAGAGTTATCTACTGGAGAATTCATCACAGATTGACGTGAGACTGGGATTATGAAACATTCCTAACTCTAATTAGCTGCACATCAGAACCCCTACCCATGTTACTGAGCTGTCAGGACTAACACAGCTGCTTTTCAGCTGTAGAGGAAAACTTGTGTCAAGGGAGCAGTTTAAAGAAAGAGAATCTACGCAACCTTGTGTGTGATACAGAATCATAAACAGGTCTTTCAGATCATCCACAAGCTTCTCCTGTTCTTCTACAAATAATATTCCTGGAACAGTCCTTCTAAGAAGATTTTAATTTTATTTTCAAAATGCCGTATTGTCCTGGAAAGTGCTCTGAGATGAAGTAGCACAAAGCAGAGTATGAAAATTGTGGTTTTTTGAAGATGAAAATGAATGGTTTCCAAGAAGCAGACAGCTGCTTTTGTGGATTTGTGCTGGGTCATATTGTGAGGTCATGCAGGTACAGGTTAAGAATGGGAGCCCAGGGTCCTGTTCCGATATTAGTCCTGCTGCTACTGTAAGGGGAAAAGTCACTAAAACTTGAAAAGTTTTAGCACTTCATCCTCCAACCCTTGCTTCTTGATTTGCAAACAGCATTTGATTACTATGAAAAACTCTCACATTATTTTGCTACATCAAAGTATTCACAAAATTGGGGGGGGAAGCTCATTCATGTATAAACAAATATAAACAGCACTTTCACTAGGTAAAGGAGTGCTGTGAATAAATGTTCTTACAAGGTATTCCTTACTTTGTCAGGGTGAAAGCCAAGTTTTCTGCCTTCCCTGTCTCACCACTCTGAGTTACACAAACAAGCTTTCACAGTAGTGTTTAGAGAGCCTACAATCTCTCGATCATTCCAGTAAAATTAAGTCATTGACTCTCATCTCTGAAAAAGATGTGCTAACATATTTCAAGAGCAGAAGCCTTTAAATCTTTTCTGTGATTCTTCACACCCACATTAACCCTGCAAATTCCCTCAGTCAGAACAAGACAAACTTTGATTTACTACACTGCCATAAACACAATGAAGTTTACCATGACAATAACTTTTTATTGACAAAAATTACCATTCCAACATAGTCAAAACTAGCCTGCACCTCTGCCAAATCAACAGGCTTGTCTGCCTCCAGCCTTGCCATTTTGCAAGGTTGTGTACAAGACAGTCAGGGTATGTTTTTCACTGAGGATCTCCTAAGTGCTCATCCTGCTGAACAAAGTTTAGGGAGATCCAGACAGCTCATTAAATACCTTTTCTCCTGTCACAGCATTTATCTTACCGAATACTGTTTCTCATTTGGAGGTCTTTCACGTGGTAGTAATTACTGCCAGAGAGTGTTTGGAGCATGGCAGAGAGCACCAAGAGAGGAAACCTTTCACTGGGGCTCTGTCTGAAGGTTACGATGTTGTTGCTCACTCCTGCTTCGCAGCATCCTGACTTGTAACCTAACGGCTCTGATATTTTTCCTGAGGGAAGATCTGTAACAAACAGGGTCGGGCAACTTCCCTACAGAGAAGTTACACAGAACACACCTGAAAAATACAAACGCAGTCTAGAAAAGTAAGCATGTCAAACGGCTGTTCCCTTGAAACTTCTCAGGCAAGGGCGGGACCCGTGTTTAAACTGAGAAAAGCCCCGAAGACAGAAGTGCTTTGCATGACACACATCAGACCCTCAGCCACCCACCTGAACCCTTCCCCAGCTTTCTGACCATCCCGACTTGCGATAAAACGTTCCAAATCGGCCGCTCCCCTGTGCGGGGAAAGGCGAACGCCGACCGACACGGCGCCGGGCAGCGGTGTCAGAAAGAGGACGCGGGGAGCGCTTTTACCTGACGCCGTCGGCAGTCTCCTCCCTCCCGCACCGCAACCCGCCGGGCGGGAAGGGACGCACCTGCCGCTTGCCCGGGCGGCTCCGGCAGAGCGGAGCGGTCCCGCAAGGCGCTCGGAGCCGCCCTCGCCGCCCCGGCGGAGCACGGGGGCTGGGCTCCCGCCGGACACCGACCTGCGCTCGGCAAGCGCCCGCGGCCGATGCCGGCGTGGCCGCGGGCCCGCGCTCCTGAGGGAGCCGGCGAGGCGGCGCGGGCTCCCCTCCGGGCTCCGTCCCGCCCCGCGCCGAGGGGCAGGCGCGGAGCGGTCACCGCCCCGGGCTCACCTGCGGGGCGGGGCCTCGCCGGCCCGAGCGCGGCAGGGCGGCTCGTCATATGCACCCTCACACGCCCCCCACACGCCCCCCATACGCCCGTCACACCACCTCGCACGCCCCTCACACCTCTCATATCCCCCCGCAAATTCCTCACAACCAGCCCTACGCCGCTTCACACCCACCCATGCTCCCCTCTGACCCCTTCAAGCCACACTGCCCTCACCACCCGCTTCACTCCCACTCTCACACCTCCTCACGCACCCTGTGCCCACACCCATCCCCATCACACCCCCCAAATCGACATTCACACCCTTTCAAACTCATCCCACTCACACCCAGGTGCCCCGCACACATCCTTACACCCACACACCACCGCACTCCCACCCACCTTCTCATACCCACCAAGACCCTTCTTCACCACCTCACTGTTTCCTGATGCCCGGGGCACAAATTTAATGGGATTAATAGGAATTAGAGGAAAGTAAGCCCAAAAAGATGCTCTCTTTGTGTGTACTCAATAATCCCCCGCTACTTCAGACGTTAAAACTGTCAGAAAATAAAAAAGTATTTGGGTCCTATCTTCTTGCAGGAGGACTAAGAGTTCCCAGTTGTCTCACATGGCTTCTTCGTTAATAAACAATCCTAAATCCACCCAGCTGGTTAAATTTTTTATTACCTGTTTTTTTATTATTATTCTGCAGAAGCACTCCTGGACCTGGTTGGTTGGAGATGAAGGCCCCCCTGTGAATATGGGATTACCTGATATCACGGACTGTCTCTCTACTGGTTACTTTGTGCCAGAAGCAATCTGGTCAAAGCCCACCAGGAAAAACATTTTCTTTTTTATTGATACTTGACATCTCCCACCACCAAATGAACCTTACAGCAAGTAAAGTCCCTTTTCCTGGGATTTTCTTGCATGGCAGGTATGTGAAAAGTTTATCTGCAACACCTCTTTAATGCAAAGTCACTTTGTACAAGTTTGTCTCTTGAGAAGCAGGTTATGTCACGTTTTACAGAGTGGCTTGAAACCAGCTTCAGCCTTTTCAATAAGAAAAGTTTATTCCAACAAAGCCAAGGTATAGGTTCTTGACCACAAAATCAGGGGGGAAAAAAAGCAAAATGCAAAAATTCTTGCCAAATACTAGAATCAACCTGTCCTCACAGCTGCTGTGTAGTATTTCTCTGAGCTTATCTTTGCTCCTTGGTTCCCATTTCTCTAAGGTCTCATGAGACTTCTGTTCCTGATGGGGGTTTCACATTACTGCTAATGTTACTACTAACTTCATATGAGATTTTGAAGTGTGACTGAAAGAGCCATCTTGATTTTCATGCAAGTTTAGGACACCTTCACAGAATCATGCAATGTTTGAGGTTGGATGTGACATCTGGAAAACATCTGGTCCAACTCTCCTCAATCAGCCAGGGTTACTTGGAGCTAGGATCGCCTCCCTCAACCTGTTGACAATACTTTGCCTGATGTGGTCCAGGCTATTGTTAGTCTCCTTTGTGCTAAGGGCATGTTGCTGGCTCATGTTCATCTTGACATCCATCAGGATATCCAGATCCTTTTCCACAAAGCTGCTTTCCAGCTGTGTGGCCCCAGCATGTCCTGGTATCTGGAGCTGTTCCTCCTCTAGTACAGGCACTTCCCCTTGTTGAACTGTTGAGGTTCCTGTTCAGCCCGTTCTCCAGATTGTCCTTGTCCCTCTGGATAGCTGCAAGACCCTCAGCTGTATCAGACAGTTGCAGTTTCATCTCAGCATGCTGAGGGTACACTTGCCCTGTCAATCCAAACCTTTAATGAAGAGGTTAAAAGGGACTGGGCCCAAACTTCCAGCAGACTTTGTGCCACTGATCACCACTTTCTGTGCTAGATTGTTCAGTCAGTTTTCAACCCACTTCACTGCCTGTCTAATCGGCCCATGTGTCAACAGCTTCTCTATGAGGATCTTCCAGAAGAGTGTCTCAGGTCCTGGTGAAGCCCAAGCAGGCAATACCCGCTGTTCCTCCTTCATCTAACAAGCCAGTCAATTCATCACACGAGGTCATCAGATCAGTCAAGCCAACTGACTTGGCTGACTTCACCATGACTTTGGTGAACCCATGCTGGCTACTCCTGATCACTTTACCTGTGCTCTATTCTTGCTTAGCTGCCTGGGACATCTGATGGTGCCTGTGCAGTATCCTCAAGCACACCTGGGACATCCCACTGATACCCCTCCTGCTCCAAGGATAATTTCTTGGAATGCTGATTCCCACAAAAGCACACGGTAACAGCTCTACAGCACACTTTGCAGAAGCTTTAGTTGCCTTTTGTCATGCTAACTTTTCGCAGTGGGGAGGCACGGACGATTCAATAGCTACACTACGATACAATGGCTGCACGTGAGACCTGCAGCAACAGCTTCCTCTCCCTCGAAAAGAGTGTTAATTGCGGTGATCGCAGTGCTATTACCGTGCAAGGTCTTGTACTCGTCTATTTTAAAAAGCACCCGCTGACTCAAAGTATATCCACCGCTGTCTCAGTGACTAATAAAAGACAACAGGTGAATGTAGCAAACAAAAAAGTGAGGCAGCAAACAAAGAGGGGAGGTGAGGGCAGAGTAGCAGTGAAACAATCCTTCATGCTCGGTATAGTCACAGCAGCAGTCACGGGGCACCAGCATCCTTGATGCCCCGTGAGGGGCTTTTTTAGGCATCAATAGGAGAGGCAAGTTTCCAGGGACAATGTGAAGGAGATTCGTGCCGCTATACTTTTCAGAAGCGCATGACAGGATCGGTTAGATACTGGCATGACTAAGAGCTTGATGAATTGTATGAATAAGCCACTAAGGCAAGCAACATCGCAAAGGCAGGTTCTTGAGTTACTGTTTAACCTTGTCTTTCGAAAACTAAGTCGGGAGAATGTCCGCAGACGTTTGGGTTTTGGTTTTTTTTCTCTTTCTGCGGCGTGATTCTAATTATCTTTGTTTCCATTTACTCTCTACACCTCATCCATGTTATTAATACTCAGCCTTTGCCGACCAGTCTCGGAAAGGCATGTGTATTGAACACCCACTCTCCGGGAAGGTTACTGCTCTTCTCAGACCTGTTGTTGTGCAAATTATATAAGGTACGGGGGCGGTGTATACTTGTGTGTGGTTCATCAATTCTACTGCCGGAGCATCTTCACTTCTGTGGTTTCTGCAGCTCTCATGTACACTCTGCCTTCCGTCCTTGCCTGCGTGGTACTGTTTTGCTTCTGATACTCAACATAAATATAACTTTTTTTAAAAAAAAAGTTACCGCACCAGTTCTTAGAAAAGCACTTTTAGGAACATAATTAGATTTTATTTTTTTTAAATGTCACATTTTGGCTACTTTTAATTGGATATAAAAACAACTGTTGTTATCAAGAAGTTTTTATGTTAACAGTGAAGGAGAGAGTAAAACCAGAGTAGGGAATACATCGATGCAGTGCAAAGTTTATTCTCAAATAGAGTAGATACTTGCATGTGCACATAGCATATTATTTATCACAGTCCTCGATATCCCCCAGGATGTCAGGATCAACCCATCCCTCTCACTGACAGCTGGGCTAGTTGGATATCTACCAGGAGGAAGTTTTATGGTCACAGAATACTAGTACTCATTTTAATTGCCAAAAATGATCCACTGCACTGATCCTTGATAAATTTGTCTCCGTACACAGGGAGGCAGAGAGTGAAACTACAGGAGTACATGTAGTTTTCTGGTAGCCAGCTGAAGAAGTTGCTGGAAACCCAGAGGTGGACTACAAACCTTGAGCCCAGGAGATGTTCTCAGAGCTCAGGCTTTGCAGCTAGGACCCAGGGCATATGCAAGAGCCCTGCCTCTCCTGCCACTGCCGGTCCTCCTGAGTGCTCTTGACTGCAGCAAAGGACTTTCCTGTGAGACAACTAAGTCAAGTGCTCCATTTTGTTTATGAAAAAAAAAAAGAAAAAAAGAGGAAATTATTTTATCTGAAAGAAAACTGGTTTTGGATTTTGCTTTCCATGGGAAGTGGTAAACACTTTGGTTGCCATGTCTGTTTGGTACTGAACAGCCTTAGCCTGTGCTAGCAAAAACTGATTCAAGTGAAGAAAGAGCCATGGTTGCTTCCAGTATATGATTATTTATATATTAATGCATTAGTGTGTAAATTGTTGAGCATGGTACAATGTAGTACAAGTCATTCTAGTAATTCTATATATTATATATTGGTGCATGGATTTTTTTTTTTTGAAAACTGTGAATAAATGGGAAAGTACAAAAGCACAATTAACTTGGTTTAGTTGCAATGACCAAAAAAAGAACTCCTTGAAATTAACATTATTATATACTAATTCGGTACCTCAAAAACACATTTTAAAACAGTATGTACAGAGGCAGATGTTTACTGTGCTAGAACTGTTTGCTGAAAGGAATGCAATAGCACATTGTAAACAGCAGTTCTTAAAAATACTTCTATTAAATGTAACAGGTACAGCTGCTTGCTTGTTCAAAACAATGAAGTGAGATTATGCTAGTGATCTAGAAACATCAGGGAGAGGTCTAGAAGAGAGGAGAGGAGACAGAGCCAGTAGACAGTACTGAGAAATGCAACATTTTTCTTCAAAAATAATAAGCAAAACCAAGCAGATGAAACCAGGACTCTATTGAAAAGCCACAACTGTGCAAGCAATACAAAATCCAGAACAGAACTTTGTTACTTTATTGGCTTGTTTACTTGAATAGCTTTGATTTTGAGATACATCTGGTACTGTTCCATCTTTGTTAAGACACTCTGTCAAGTTGGCCGTATCAAGTGAAGAGCTCTGAGAGAGGTTTGTGGGACATTTAGTCTGCTGTCAGTCCTTTGACTTCAGTGAGGTAATGCCAAAGCTGAGTTTCCTCCTGATTTCTGTCAGACATGTTTTAATGACCACGTTTTGACCACGGAGTGTCCTATCTGGAGCAATATGCTCTCTGAAGTCTTTGGAGTATTTTTGCTACTTAATTCAATGAAAAAATCAACCACGTCTGGAGATTGCTTTCTTGAGACTTGCAGGAATAATTACGATTGGTAAGGGAATGGGAGCTCTTCATGCATTTTTAGGTAATATATTGCACTAAAATGTCTTGTTCTGCAGACATAAGCATTTGCATTGCAGCAGAATGCGGGTACTAGTTCCCTAAGTTGTAAAACAGCAGGCTTATGGGATAACTCTCTTGCCAGTGTTTTTGTTTCCTTGCTTGTGAATCAGGTATTACAAACATCACAGGTAAACATCCACAGAGTTGATATCTTCTTATGAACACATCCAGAAAAAAATGAAAATGGATTGTTAAGTGACTATAAAATTACTTGACGCTAGGAATATTGGTAATACAATCAATATGGCGATTCCTGAAGACAGCACTTGTTTTCCAATTAGAATGGAAACCTACATAATAGGTCAAGATATCAACTTCTACTTCCTCTGCTCACAGGCTTTTTTGAAATTCACACACCAGTGATGCTCAACACCAGATGAATCCTTCAGGCTACTAAGAAGAAACTCATACACTTGCAGTTTCGTTACAAAGCTTTTTTTCCTCATGACAGATTTTTGTAAATTTATTTTTTGAGCGGGCCAAGGTGTTATTCTGCTGCAACTTGAAGGATATGGATTTCCTTCCTATCAGGATAAATGGTACACTGAATGAAAGCAATCCTTATTCAGACTACAGTAGAAAGGTGTCTGTAGCCTTTGTGCATTGTAGCAGTTTCCAAAGGAATCTGAATTACACATGAGAAAAAACATGTAGTGAATTGTGCAGTAAACAACGGAGTAACTGCTGCATGACAAAACCAATAGAATCTACATGATTCCACCTGAAAAGTAACTACAATTTGATGAAGGAAGTGGAGACTCAATACTCTGAAGAAATCAGTTTTAACTGAGAGAGCAGTGTGCACATAACTACTCAGTGAGTAAAGAAGAACTCCAGAAGAATAGGTTGCTGTTTTATACGATTAAGAGCTGAACAAAGATGAGAAAACTTTAATTTTAAACAAATCACGGAAATTAATTATTCTAAACTTACTTGGTAAACTGACGAGGTTTTCCACTTAGGACTCTTGATGGGAATGGATCTGAATCTTAACCTTTCTGAACAAGACAAGGTATAGCGATTAAAACTCCTTTCTAGCTCTTGTGAAAATGAAGCTTTCTTTAAAGCTGATTTCACAGAAATATCTTTCAGGACCTTTTTTGCCACGTTTCACACCCTACTGATACAACACTGAAGAGTTCAGAATGTTTCCTGGTACAACTGTACAAGCTTCAGTGGAATTCAGTGGCCCAGTCTGTCTCATTTACACTTACAGAAGATGTATGTTTAATATTTTTCTCTTTTCTGTTGTTAACTACTGCAAGATAGGCAATGGGACAGAGTGACCCCATAGGATGTCCTGCTCATTGTTTCAAGCAGGCATCCTCCCAGCATGTGTCCTGAGGCCTGTGAGGTGCAGTCTATCATGGTGTGTGTCCACAGGCAGCCCAGGGTGAATGACTCCAGAGGCCAAAGCTGCTCGCCGAGGTCTAAATGAAGGGAGTGATGATATTGCTGCTTCTGCTGTTCACTGCTGACTGTCACTGGCTGTATTACTGGCCTCACAGCTGTATCAGGGAGAAGGATCACTTGAGGTTTTCCTTCTCCTTTCAGGAAAACATACTTTGTTCAATTGAAATCACTCTTCACTGGATATTTAAAATAACCTGTCTGGCTCTGCTGGAGGTGCACTGGGTATAACCCCTCCAGCCAGCTGAAAGGTAGAGCAGGTATCTCTAGCAAAAGACTAGTGATTAGTTCATCAACTAGCATGGCTGAAATGAGCGTGAGTGTTCACAGCAGGGTTTTGTGTGGAAAACTTGTGTTCAGAGGAAGGATGAACATGAAAAGCGTGTTACTAAGAAGCAAACACTCTGGTTTTGTGCAAGTGTCCTTCTCGATTGAATCAATGATGCAATTTATAGCCAAAATGACTTCTATATAACAGATCATTTATTGAAAAAGTTTCTGCTCAGCATTAGGAACTCATTAAACTGCACTCCTGAAGGAAAAGGCATTGATTCAGGCTTCCATGAGTAATGGTGTACCCTCCATTTCCCGTCCTCTCCAGTTCTGTATTTACTTTTTTTATGCCTGTTTTTTTTGTTGTTTTTTTTTTTTTTTTCCCACAGCAGGCATCATTTAGCAAAATATTTCATTTCATACCTAAAGCTTTCCTCAATCAGGCAAACAGATGTCCTGATTTCAGGAGAAACACCTACTGCCACTTAGACATAAGCACACACTTAAGAGCACTCTATTTGAAATACATACTTTTCTTGATCAGAACAGTTCTCTGAATTCCTGTAAATTTCCAGTCCAATGGGACAGCTGAAGAGATAAAGAATAGAACTGACAGGACATTCTATGATTCTATGACCATAGCTTGAGAACAGGAGGTGATACATAAACCGTGTAGCCAAGACTGTTAAAAGATATAGGAACCCCAAGATTTACATGGTGAGATAATCTGCTTTAGTAAGCTACCCAGTTTAATGGGATAAACAGATGAGTTTTGGCAAGTAAGCACTTGTTCAAGTAACCTGACAAAAGTCTTGAGAATGTAACCAGAATAGGACTGTGCCTGAGACCTTGTCTATTCTTTTTCCAGCTACGTAAATTAATCTAACAGAAGCTTTCTTGTACAGATTTTGCTTTGATGTTATGGAAAAGGAGAGGTAATAATCTGCAGACAGCACAGAATAACCCAGGACCACCACAGAGCCAGCAGAAAGCAAGTCCTTACATTTGAAGGCTGAGAAAAAAAAATCATCAGGTTTCTCATACACAGTTCCAGAAGTGCATGCTGTCCACCAAGGGAAGAAGGAGATCATTCTGTATGCTCTGGGGTGGGACTCTAGTTTTCAGATGTAATGCAGGCACTTCAGGATAGGAACTATAGCTGAGGGTTTCTGTGGAGCTGACAAAGGCAGTCACACCAACATCCAAATTCTGCAATTCCTTTACTAATGAAATTCTTTGTCACAGCATCTCACAAGTGTTAAAACCCTCAGCAGTTTTAAAGCATAAGAAGAAACTTCCTAACACATGAAATTGTGTAATCCTTGTAAGAAACATCAGTTGCCTCTTCTCGCCTTTCTTTCTCCATTTCCGGCACCTGCCTCTTCAGGAGATTGTTGTGATTTTTTTTGGTCAGCCTGCCCTGGCTTGGTAGGCTTCATTCTTACAGCCCTCCTGGGTGAGCAAGAAGGCAGCCAATGCACAGCCAAATGATGAGGGACGTACTTCTTAGTTCTGTACTTAGTAAAGCTTTGTCACCTCTGTTCACATCATTTTCTACACTGATTAACAATCAGCCCTTCCCACAGCTTCTCCCCATCAGCTGCTGCCTGCTCAGCCCTTCCTCTTCTGTTAGCCTAGCTTTTAAACTAATCCAGAATTAGTTTGGTTTTAGGTTTAAGCATTTGGCAAATTAGAAGTAGTCGGATGAGGACATCATGGCTGTCTGGTCCCAATTAATATCTTGTGTCAAGCCCTCCTGATGCTCTCCTTAAAGGATATGCATGAGCAAATCACTGCCATTTCCCCCTTCCTGTTTTCCCCCAAGTGTTCTATATATATAGTAATAATATGGTTTGCTAAATTAGGAAACTCATATGATTTAGAGTGTACCTTTCTTCTTCATGGATTGCCCTCCATGACAGAGGTTTGTTGCTGGAATGTTCCCAGTTCTGTCCTTGCATGCACCATGGCCATAGCCTTGCTGGCGAGCTACTGAAAGCATCAGCTTTCTATTGCCAAATGGGAACTGCTGTCCACTGTCAGCAGAGATAATGAGTAATAGAAAAGCAACAGAAGCATTAATGGTTTGTTTTTCAACCCATATGTGGGCTCTCTGTTTTTAGCTATCTTGTTAAAACTAGTATTATCCTTAAAAATTAATTTTTTAATCTGTTTGGAACACTTTGTTCCTGGGAAAGCACGAATGACGGGGATTAAATTATATCTGTACTATACTTTTCTTGGTCATTGGTAATTATGTTGTCACTCATGATGCTATTCATTGCACTTAGCTGCATGCAACTGGGGAAAAACATGACATTTCCTGCTGTACTAGACATTATGAGAATCTATGGCTTTTCACAGAATCCCACATCAGTGAGGTTCAGGAGTAAACAAAATGTGGGGAAGTTGTGTTTGGAGCAAAGGATTTTCTTTTTTTTTCAAGCCATAATATAAAATATTCCTGCTTCCCTTGAAAACAGAAATGGGGAGGTAAGAGGTGCAATGTCCAGTTTAGAACAACAAACACAATCTGCTGCTTTTACAACCAACCTGTCACGCAGCAAAGCACAGCTTTTGCGAAAGGATTCCTTCCTACCTTTTCCAGCTGGTAATGTCAGATTTTAGAAGAGAGCAACCATTTTCCATGTCTCAGTTTTTCAAAAGTCTTGAGGTCTCTCTAAAGGGATGCAGACTTAACACATGCATGTGAAGCAACCCTCCTCTGGAAGCAACACACCTGTCAGCAAACAGGCTTTGTATGCATCTCCCAAAAACACACAGGCTGACACTCTACCATCTACCTTCTTGAAACAATGAGCACCTAACGTTGTTGCAGCTGGTGTGTCTGCTATGGGCATGAACACACCTCTCTGGGACACAACTCCACTGCAGTCAAATGCACTTTCCTAACTCTTGATTGGAATCTGTATGACACAGTGAAAAGCTCCAATGCAAAAGGTGCTGGGCTCTGAAGAAAAGAAAAAATGGAATTTTTGGCAGCAGCACACTGAAAAAAACACATTGTTAATACCTTCTGAAAGCTTTGAATAGAAGACTGCTGTATTATTTCAAAAGCTCTCGTTTTCATGAATCATAATTTGTTGTAGAATTTGACAAATGAGCATATTAAATCTGGAGAGGATTAAGTCTGCACAGATTCAGAGGAACTTATATTGCCAGCAGGCTTGTTGGCATCCAAGTTAAAGCTCTTTGCAACCCCTGTGCTTCCACAAACCACCTTGGCCTCAGTGAAGCACACCCCTTGTTATGTATGCTTAGGCAGAGATCTTCTACCCTCGAGTTTGCATGGATGTGCAATCCAACATTACAGGAAGTCTTTGCTTCCACTTTTAATGCAAGTTGTAGTAAACATGATACTTTGCAAACTTGCTGTGCAGAGCTTTCAACAGTGACCTCTTTTCTGATACTATACAGTACACACTAAATGTTCTTGGGAGGTTATTTTGTCAGGGTCACCCTGACTTCACTTTTCAGACGTAACATCCCCGTGGTAACAGTCTTTTTCCTTTGATTTCATCATGTGTTGTTAAATTAAAACTTTGGAAACTTTTTACTATATTACACAAACATATAACATTGGTCTAACCTTTATCAACTGATGTACCATCAGGACACATGGAGCAAGAAGATCAATGCAGGAAAATACTTAAGTGTTCAGGAATGCAAAGGACCACAGAGAAAACAGAGCCAATCCAGAACAGACATGCAAAAATTATCTTTTTAATCAGTTACACGTTGTTAATGGCCAGAGATGTTCAGAGCTGCCATTCTGCAATTTTTTCTCTTATCAAGAGGTTTGGTTTTCAAAAGTAAGCAAAACCAAGGTTCAGCCTTCCTAGAAAACTGGCCATTGTTATGCTCCTTTGTTCAGTTGCCCTGTGTAAGCCAATGGCCAGTGCTACCCTCCTGATATTACAATTGGGCCTCAGTTTGACAAAAGGACGAGCATTATCACTGACCTTCCCACAGTACTGTTTCACGAGATGATGCTTCTAAAACATTCTGGGGAAACAGCAGTTTCAAGAGTTAATTTTTTTTTCCACCCTTTTGTTCAGATTGATCTTTGTTGCAGGGGAAGCAAGGTCCCTTCCCTGTATGGTAGGTCTGCCATCAGACAAACTCCCTACAGTCAGAAAACAGCAACAAGGCCAAGTGCCAGGTCCTGCACTTGGGCCACAGCAACCCCCAGCAGCGCTACAAGCCTGGGAAGGAGTGACTGGAAAGCTGCCAGGCAGAGAAGGACGTGGGAGTGTTGGTTGACAGCAGCTGAACACGAGCCAGCAGTGTGGCCAGGTGGCCAAGAAGGCCAGTGGCATCCTGGCCTGGATCAGGAACAGTGTTGTCAGCAGGAGCAGGGAGGTGATCATTCCCCTGTACCAAACTTTGGTGAGGCCGCACCTTGAATACTGTGTCCAGTTTTGGGCCCCTCTCTGCAAGAAGGACATTGAGGTGCTGGAGGGGATACAGAGGTGAGCCACCAAGCTAGTAAAGGATTTGGAGCATGTCTCATATGAGGAACAGCTGAGGGATCTGGGGCTGTTTAGCCTGGAGAAAAGAAGGCTCAGGGAGACCTTATTGCTCTCTACAACTACCTGAAAGGAAGTTGTAGCGAGGCACAGGTTGGTCTGTTCTCTGTAGTAACAAGCAATGGAACAAGAAGAAAAGGCCTCAAGTTGCACCAGGGGAGGTTCAGGCTGGATATGAAGAGGAATTTCTTTACTGAAAGGGTTGTCAGGCATTAGAACGGGCTGCCCAGGTTGGTGCTGGAGTCACCCTCCCTGGAAGTGTTCAAGAGATGGGTGCATGTTGTACTTAGGGAAATGGTCTAGTGGTTGATAGGGCTGGGACTAAGGCTGGACTTGATGATCTTAAAGCTATCTTCCAGCTGAAATGATTCTATGATTCTATGTTGTGATAATGCTGGCAATAATAAACTTTGGACAACGCTTGGTGTGGTATATCATTAGAACCCCTTGTTGCTGCAGCATCAGATTTGCTCACTACTTTTAGGGAACAGTAATGCAGAACATTGTTGTATCAGCTATGTTTAATGAAAAAGGAAACAGGATTCCTCCATCTGCTCATAATCTGTAGTTGTATGCTGCATAAAATACTAAAAATCACACCAGCAAATTAACACTCTGTGTCTGTGCTGGTAACATTTAGAAGGGACATACGAAGACAGATTCGCCAATAAAGTAGTCTGTGATCCTCTACTGCAACATGGCCATGGTCAAACTGACATAGTAACTTTTCTTGGGAGTAGCAAGCCTTTAAATAAGTGTGAGGTTAATGTAAACATTACAACCTCTTTATCAGATTAATTTGTAAGTCAGTGTTTTCACAGCCAAAAGGCGTGAGGGGGGCTGGGTACCCAGGATGGTTAAGATGACAGAAGAGGGCTTCTGTGAAGGATCAGTGCATCCCCCAGCTGCTGCCTGACTCCTCCACAATCCACTTCTCTCGTTAGGCTTGCTTACCTTTTCCTCTACATCATCACATTTTGAAGATTGTTATAAAAGTACACACTATCCCAGGCAACTCTGGAGCCCTGAGGCTCTCTCAGTGTTGGGCGTTTTGAATCAGGAGATATTGAAAACCTTCGTTTAGGTAGAAAGGTTCTGACAAAGTCTAACACACATCATTACTTGTGGAACTGTGAAGGATGTTGCTGTGGGTTGTGAAGATCTCATAAGGTCTCAGGCAACGGTGGCTGCAGCATTCCTGAGAGAATACCCAGCACTCTCTCACACTGCAGGCCACCCTCATGTTTCCAGGGTCTACACTCACAGTGTGGGGTGTGCTTTTCAGCACCATTCACTGCTGAGGTATTGTACTGTCAAACAGGATTTTCTGGCAGTAATTTAATATGTATTTGTACTCTATAAGACTTGATGATTTAAAATGGCTGCCCCTACATAAAAGTACAAAAAGCCACATTTATTGTGCCAAGACAGCTTTCTCATACACTTCAAATTTGTATTGGATGCCATTCTCTTCTTGGATATCAGCAGGGACACCGGGGTATCTGGAGGGAGGAGAGAGAAAAAGCGAAATCCAGTAAGTAGATAAAAATGTCATTATCAGGCACCTGTAACTTATCCAATCAGTTAGAAAATCAGAGTTGTTTGAAAAAGGACATGAAAATACCATCCCTACAACAGGTCTATTAAGTACAAATTTTTTAGGAATCCTATTAACTACTATCAGCAATTCCTATCAGCAACTTGTGTGCACACCTTTTTAAATCAAGAAATCCTCTGATGCAAAAAGCCTTTTTGGCTTAATCAAAAAACCCCAACATTTTTATTAAAGCTTCCAACACATTATTTAAAAAATCTGCAATGGCAGAAGAGATACAGAACACTTTGGGGCTTCTCTGGCTTTGCTTTTCCTCAGATGTTTCAGAAGAAAGGTTAAGGTAAAGCAATAGCTTCTTAAAGTAGCTGACTGACTGCTTCCATGCAAAGTGGTGTTCTTCTATATTCTAGATTTACTGTAACGGTTTTTACAATACATACTTTCAAAAAACCTCTTAATCTCTCTGTGACAGAATAAGGAGTTTGAGGAATGTTAACTTTGAGGGAGCAACAAATTTTATTTGCCAGGTTTGACTCTATCAGCTTTAGTGAGGGAATTATCAGCTTTTTTACAAATCCAAGTTTTAAGGCCGAACTCTGATTTCCATACACTGGTCAAACCCCATGTAAACCTGTGAGAGAGAGGTAGGAGCTCTGGGTCAGGCCTCAAGACAGTGAAGTGGACTCATGACACGGCAGAGCATGGTTCAGAACACTGTAAGACTTGAAAAAATTCTATCCTCCCCATTTCCCTTGTTTGTCTCTCCCAAGTCCTTCTCCCTCCTATTCCCCACTCACTTCAGTGCTAATATGGTCCCGTGCCCTAAGCAGAGAGCTTGGCTTCCCAAACTTCCTATTTCTTCCACTGCTAGTCCATAACCAGCTGGGAATGAAAATGAGAGTAGCAAGAAGAGGAAGAAGTCCTTTCCTTGCTTGTTCTTGAGGCAGATGTTTGAATTTTTGCTACCTGTTACTGCCCTTTGGAGGTCATCTTTTTGGAGGGGACATAAAAGCACAACTGCATTATGGAAAGGATAACACAGAAGAAACCACCGTGAATGGCAGAAACTTACAGTTCAATACTTGTTCCTACTAAGTTTGTTAGGAAGAAGTAACTTTCTGAAGAGAAAGGAATATCTTTAGAAATCTATAACAGCTCAACCCTCCCTGCTCAAACCTGTTTGTCTTTGGCAATTTGTCAAAGACATTCAGAGCGTAAGCACCATAAACTAATAACATACTGCGAGTTACAAAGCTTAGTAAATAAATATTTGAGTAATTCTAAACTGAGAAACGAGAAAGTTTATTTTCAAGCAAACTGAAGAAAGCAGTTCTTTACTTTTAAAGACTATGGGAAGATCAAAGAACACAGAGAGTTCCAACAATTTCTCTGTGCTGAATGTGGTGCAATTCCAGGTGCCAAGTAAAATACAACTCTGGGGTAAAATACAGTGAAAACCATCTCTAACTCAAAACAGAACACGGCTTTAACAGGACCCTTACACATCCAAAGCAGATTGTAGAGTCTTCTGTCTGAACACAAGACCAGTACACATCTTGATACTTACTCTGTGAGAAGTTTGTAGTCTTGGTAGTTGATTTCTGGAAAGAAGGTGTCACTTTCAAATTCCTGCAAAATTCTTGTCACAAACAGTCGATGATTAATTGGCTTCTCCATTGCTGCCTTTAAAAACAGAAACCATTGAAATGAAATACTTCCCTGTAAAACAGCTCAACCATGTATGAAGCTGTGCTGTTTATTAAAATTGTTAATAGTCTTATTTTGTAACACTATTTGAAGTCTGTAAGATAACATCAAGTACAAGTTCTTATTTAGAACACTAGCTGTTTTAAAGAACTCTCCAAATTCTTGTTCTGACTGCACTCGTCATCACGACAGCATTCAAAAAGAACCATGAGTCTTAGCATATTTTCTGCTTGTAGATTGTGCACCACATAAGTTATCTGAAACTGAAACTCAGTTACTATTTTGTATATTACAAGACTTAAGCAAAGCTGTGAAAATAGAACTCTAAATCTCCTTGTGACTCTGCCCAAGAGCACTTTCTAAAGGGATAATTTTCCCTGTTCCAGTTCCACCTGTCAAATGTCAGCAACACTGTCTCTCAGAGCTTGGGGCAGTCTGACAAAAGTGAAGAAAAAATTAGGAGTGATCCTATGAGAAGAAAGAAGCAGTACAGCTTTGTCTCAACATGCAAGTTCTGATTCTTACCTCTTTGAAAAACAGGAAGTTTTAAGTGGTGAGACAGGCCCACACTTCAAGGTAATTTGTTCCAATGTTTAATTAGTATCACTGCTAAGGGTTTTTTAGCCTGTACTAGTTTGCAATTCCAGTGATAATTATCTACCAGTCTAACTTCAAAGTCTGATCTCTGGATTATGGCAAAGTGATAACATGCACTGGAAGTTATATAACAACAACAATGACGATGACAACAACAAAGTTAGTTTCCAAGCTCCTTAGATGAAAAAGCCATGAAGATACCTGTTAAGTGAGTCCTTCACTTCACAAATTCACAGAAACTCAGGAGTATAAAAAGAAAAGATGTTTTGTCTCCAGATGAGACCAAAAAGTCAAACTCATCCAGACTTTCTCGACATTATGATAACCCATTAAAAGCTATGCCAGTGCCTGGTTACAAGATATTTTTAAAAAGCTTACAGCTGTTTCTCCTTTTCCCTCAAATTGGCAATGAGCAATGCTCTTTGTTAAAGGTGATTCACCATGCAGCAAGCCATTAGGTACTACTTTGACAAGTACAGGAAACAAGCAATAGCAAATATAAACCAATAAAATTAATTGGTATCACTGCTGAGAAGTTAGTTTCTGGAAAAGCTCCTCTGTTACTGGAGCACATCTTAAAATGGAAGGGATAAGTCTCATCACACCAGCATTTGAGTGGTGTTCATTCAATTTGTGTACAAATACTGCGTTTTTCTTTCTTTAAATAAGGGTGGGAGGTAAGAGGAGAAACATTCACCAGCAGAATGACAGAACAGTAATAATCTGCTTCATAAATAAAAACATACTGTATTCTGTAAACAAGCACTTTTGCTTTGTAGTAGAAGAATGTATCCACTTCAAATCCAGCTCTATAGGAATTCAGCATCAGCTAGAACTGTGCTACCAAAACATGACAGGGAAGAGAATATGGAGTGACTGGCCAAAGAAAGTTGAACTTAGCATGAAGAGGACTAGTTAGCAATCTCCCTTCAAGACAGATGATTATATTAGGGGAGTGAACCAACCACCTGTGTAGTGGTTTGTCCCCAGGTTAATTAAAATAACATAAACAATGCAAATACTTCCTGAGTTAGCCAGACCAGCTCTGGGGGTCTGCATGTGTACATGGCCCATGAATGCTAAACAACAAACAAAAAGAACTTGGAGAAGAGCCGCAGGCTTGAGCTGGTTCCAACACAGATATTTCTTCTCAGCAGCTGTTAATTCCCCGTGCTGTGAGAGCGAGCATATTACAGCAATGCACAAGGATAAACATATTTTTAAACTGATGGGTGATTTTGTATTTTGGATTATCCACTCTGCTAAGTGTAACTTTCACTTGTATTGGGATTTAAGTACATCACTGAATTCCATCCTGGGCTAACATCCTGACCTGGCCTTGACCAGTCCCCATGGACCTGTCTTGTCATTCCAGGGCAACATCTGCCTCTGGTTATCTTCAGGAGGCCTGATCCCAGTTGACCTGCCTCATCACCACGAGCCTTGGCTGGTGAGGTCCCTGTCATGCCAGCCATGCTGTTGCCCATGGATTCCAACTCCCATCTCTTTGCTTCCTGACATATTTCCTGACAGTAACTTCAAAAAACCCCAGGCAAGAAAACTTTGTATCAAACATGAAATCTTTCTGTGCAGAAGCTGTTCAGAGAGGACTGACATTGCCTCTGCAAACTACTGCCATGAATGCGGCAGGATCTTCATCACAGCTCTGGCATTTTCATGAGGAATAAGGTTGTTCCTCACTGACATTCAATTCATTCTTGCCCTGTTCTGTCCACCCTATCAGTTTAACTGCCTTTTTTGGCACACAAAACAACTTAGAGGATGTATAATGCTGATTTGATAGACGATTCATATACCCTGAATTTAACCACGGAAATACACATCATGCATATTCATGTTAAGGAATAGAGTGCTATGTCTTTATTTTAATGTAACATAGACATAATATGAAGGTACAGATGCAAGTAATCTGGAATATTGAAATAGAGTGTGCAGTAACTAAATATATTTCTAGTGATCAGGCAATACTGTGGGAAGCTGGCACAACAGACAAACCATTTCCAACAAGCAGGAGATCAGCATTCCCTTCTTTGGTTTAGTCTATGTTATGAATTTGAGGCAAAGGCATGACATGGAAAAAATGGACAGTAAGAGAGGACTTGTTAGAAATAATTGTACCAGGGCAAGAGGAGGAGATTTTTAGAACAAAATGTCTCTGAGCTCATGCTTCTTGCAAACCTGAAAAATATGCATTATCACTTCATGGTCATTATGTTCCTGTCACTACATTGCTATGCTGGGTCTCAAAGCCATTCTTGGTGCGATTCTAATTTATAGTGTTTGTCCTTCCTAATCCATTTAGTTATCCCTGGACTGTATTTCTGCTTGCACAGTTTTCCCTTGGGAGCTGAACATGCATTTGCTCACCACATGAGCTCCTCGTGTAGCAGCTATCAAGCCTTTCGGTATATTACAGCCTGATGCAACAGGGAAAATCAGTGCTGATTTTTGGTTCATGTTGAAGCACTGCCAATTAAAACTGTGGCTGTTGATCTCTCAGAAACAGCAGAATCACTCCTCAAGCAGAGAGAACTTTCCACAAGACGGAGGACAGAAGAGCTGAGGTGCCTGGGTTCTTCCTGTTATCTCAAGTACATTAACCCTGTTTGTGAACTAGAGTGCTTTATTACTCATTACTTCATAACCTTGTGAAAACATTCAAGCATGCTCTTGTCTTTTTGCTCACTTCCAAGAAATCTTCAGCAGGCCTGACTCCTCAGCATAAAGCAAAAAGGAGACGACCTAAGGATCATTTTCACCTTGATTTCCAGCCGCACTGGACTGACAGCTACACAATGATTATGCCTGCAAATGCAGGACCATTGCCTTGAATTAGTTTCTCTTTGTACAACACAGGTTAAAGCTCTGCAACAAAGAATAGCTGTGTTTTACAAGTAGTTTCAGAAGTATTACATGGAAAATTAATATTTTATAGATCTAATCACCAAAACACTGTAATCTAGTGGGCATAGCAACCAATTGCTGTAGAAAGGACCAATTATTTTTAGTCATTTAAAGGTCCGTAGCTTTCAGGACACACACATGGTGCTTCTGCTTTATAATCTACGGATTACACAAAATAAGTTAAACAGTCAATGTAACTATGTGAGGCACTCATTTTTCAAGTGTCTTTCTAAACAACAACATTGCCCAAACAAAAAAAAACACTGTAAGAGAGAACATTTAAAAATAAACTGTTTACTTGCATTCTGCTTTTCAACCCTTAAAATGCATTTGATCATATAGGCAAGCTGCCTTTTGAAGCCACAAGAGTTATTAAAAAGATATATTTTAGACACTGGAAAACCTCACAGCTGATGATCTCAAAAAATTTTAGACCTTACTTAGGTAAAAGGGCTTAACTTAAACCCTAGCTATTACGATAGTTATTGTGGTAACTAGGAGAACTGACACCTTCAGAAGTCCTTCCTTTCCACAATTACAGGGCTCAGCTTCATGAGGAAGGGAAGAGCTCTTCCTTCCCCAAGCCAACAAGGCTGAGCCTAGTGAGGGAAGAGAAACTGTGGTGGCTCTTACTACCAGTTTTCTGCCAGAGACTGGAAATAAAACACAGCAGAGAGGGAACAAACCAGGAGGTCCCTAGAATGTGTGGAGGATAACTTCCTCACATAGCTGGTAAGTGAACCAGGGAGGGTGCACTGCAGCACCTCATTTGTAAACAGATGTTGTGGAGGATATGGCAGTTGGAGGCTGTCTGGGGAACAGTGACCATGAAATTATTAAGTTCTCTATTCATAGAGATGCTGGCAGATGGGGCAGCAAAACTAAAACCTTGAACTTCTGAAGGGCACACTTCAACCTGTTTAGGAGGTTACCTGATAGAATCCCGTGGGAGTCAGTTTTGAAGGATATAGGAATCCAGGAAGGCTGGGCACTTGTTAAGAAGGAAATCTTAAAGGCCCAGGAACAGACCATCCCCACGTGCCATAATATGAAACAGAGGCAAAGAAGACTGGCCTGTCTGAATAGGGAGCTTTGGCTTAAAATCAGGGGGAAAAAAGTGAGTTTATAGCCTCTGGAAGAAGGGGCAGACCACTCACAATGAGTACAGGAACGTTGTTTGGTTATGTGGGGAGATAATTAGAAGGTCAGAAGCTCAGCTAGAAGTCAAATTGGCTTTAGAGGTAAAGGGTAGTAAGAAAAGTTTCTATAAATATGTTAGCAATAAAAGAAAGACCAGGGGGAGCCTCCATCCCCTATTAGATCCAGAAGGAAATTAGGTAATAAAAGATGAGGATAAGGCTGAAGTGCTGAATGCCTTCTTTGCCTCAGTCTTTAGTAATAGGAGCATTTCCACTGGGGAAAGTCAGCCCCCCAAGCCAAGAGACAGGGGCGAGGAGCAAAATGTCTCCCCTACAACTCATGAGGAGATGGTCAGTGATCTGCTGCTCCACTCTGATGAGCACAAATCTATGGGGCTGGATGGGGTACATCCTAGAGTGCTGAGGGAACTGGCAGGGGTGCTCGCCAAGCCCCTGTCCATCATTTATCAGCAGTCCTGGCTGAGTGGGGAGGTCCCAGCTGATTTTAAGTCAGACAATGTAACACCCATGTATAAGAAGGGATGGGAGGATGACCCAGGAATTACTTCAGTGCCCAGAAAGCTGATGGAGCAGATCATCCTAAGTTCTGTTGTGCAGCACATGCAGGACAACCAGGTGATCAGGCCCAGTCAGCATAGGTTTATGAATGGCAGGTCCTGTTTAACAAACCTCATCTCCTATGACAGGGTGACCTGCTTATTGGATGAAGGAAAGGCTGTGGATGCTGTCTACTTTGACTGTAGAAAGGCATTTGACACTATTTCCCAGCATTCTCCTGGGGATATTGGCTGGTTTTGGCTTGGATGGGCATATGGTATCCTGGGTGAAAAACTGGTCAGATAGTCGGGTCAAACGAGTTGTAGTCAACAGAGTTAAATCCAGTTGGCAGTTGGTCACGAGTGGTCCCCCAGGGCTCAAGGCTGGGGCCACTCCTGTTTAACATCTTTATTAATGATCTGGATGAAGGGATAGAGTGCACACTTAGTAAGTTTGCAGATGACACCAAGCTGGGTGGAAGTGTTGATCTGCTTGAGGGTAGGGAAGCTTCACAGAGAGATCTAGATAGTTTGGATCACGGGGCCAAGGCCAATGCTTTGAGTTTCAATAAGGCCAAGCGCTGGTCCTGCACTTGGGCCACAACAACCCCCAGCAGCGCTACAACCTTGGGAAGGAGTGACTGTAAAGCTGCCAGGCAGAGAGGGACCTGGGAGTGTTGGCTGACAGCAGCTGAACATGAGGCAGCAGTGTGGCCAGGTGGCCAAGAAGGCCAATGGCATCCTGACCTGGATCAGGAACAGTGTTGTCAGCAGGAGCAGGGAGGTGATCATTCCCCTGTACCAAACTTTGGTGAGGCTGCACCTTGAATACTGTGTCCAGTTTTGGGCCCCTCTCTGCAAGAAGGACATTGAGATGCTGGAGAGGATCCAGAGCTGGGCTACCAAGCTAGTAAAGGATTTGGAACATGCCTCATATGAGGAATGGCTGAGTGATCTGGGGCTGAGAAAAGAAGGCTCATGGGAGACCTTATTGCTCTCTACAACTACCTGAAAGGAAATTGTAGCGAGGCAGGGGTTGGTCTGTTCTCTGTAGTAACAAGCAATAGAACAAGAGGAGAAAAGGCCTCAAGTTACATCAGGGGAGGTTCAGGCTCCATATGAGGAGGAATTTCTTTACAGTTGTCAGACATTGGAACAGGCTGCCCAGGGAGCTGGTGGAGTCACTGTCTCTGGAGGTGTTTAAGAGATGGGTGGATGTTGTACTTAGGGAAATGGTCTAGTGGTTGATAGGGCTGGAACAAAGGCCGGACTCAATGATCTTAAAGCTATTTTCCAGCTGAAGTGATCCTTCCATAAGCCTCATCATGTTGCAGAAACAGATACAATTTGGTCACTAGAATTTCCCATGTGTCAGTTTTAAAGAAGAGTCTTTTAACTCTTTTCCTTTATGTTCCCTACAAGCACCTTTGAAAAAGAAGTTAAAAAGCAACAACCTTTCAACAGTGGTGTGATTTACGTCTGAACCGACGCATCTATTAACCTTTTTTAGTCATTATTTTTTTCCCTGAGGAATGTCAAATCATTATGTTCACTCTCAAGAATGAGTACAAAAAAAAGCTTGTCTAGGAGTCACAGCAATATTACATCTCTTTCCAAATTAAAAATCCTCTAGGTTTATGTACTTGAAAGGCTGGGTATGATCCTCTCACATGTGTAGGAGTATAAACACGCTAAATTAAAGAATAGAAACTCAATAGTTAAGCCATTAGTCCATCGCTAATATTGTCGTTCTGTTACACTTAGTATAAATAAAATTAGAGGAAAGAGCAAGAAATATTGTCCACCAAAGGTGTGACTACAATAGTCAGAGATACATTTTTACAAACCATAAATCTGTATGGGAGTATGGTGCTGCCAGCTGTTAATGCTGTGACCCTGCTACTTTTATATAAAAGAGATATCAAGGAACTGCACTGAGAGCAATTTCCATCTCAAACCCTTCCCAAGAATCACCTAGAAGTCCATAGGAATACAACAATATTGTCTTCCCAGTTCCTTCTTTTTGCTCAGACCACCACATGAAGCTACACAACTACACAAGGAAATATTGTCCTATAAAGAAAGGCTCTGCAACATGAGTAATGAAGTGAGTTACATTTGCATATACACCAGGAAGACAGGCCAGGAAGTCATTTCCCTGGAAATGACTGTTCAGGACCATAAACATGCACAAGAGAATAACATTAACACGAGCTTGGTGAGCTAGAGAAAGTATGGTTAGTGCAACAAGAAAGACTCTCAGTCATTACTTTGCACAAGGTAACATTATCAGCTTTCAAAAGCATTAGAAGGATTGAGTCATGCCAGCACACAAGGGCTCTGCAAGGGCAGGGCATGTGAGAGTGGAGAAGTGGGCTGTCTGCATGGATCTCAGTCCTCAGTCACATTTCAGACTTAATGCAACACTTCAAAACCATGGGAATGCATGTGCTAGCTCTTATTCCCATATCTTACAGAAATTCCAATAGGCACGCAGCTCAAAACCTCTTTGCATATGCAGGGAAGGTAGAAAAAATACTATTATACCTTTTATAGTTTACGGGAAACTCAGACATACTGAAATGTAACCTTTAAAAGGTATATTTGAGTATGTTAGAAGCAGCTAGTAAAGTTTTGGCAGGCTTAATAAAAACCATACTAAAAACTAGTGACTCAAATAATTAATACTTTTCTCTCTTAAAGTCATCCTTACGGTACGGCAAAGATTTGAAGCTTAGCAAATATGGCATTCACAAACCACTTTGAGTATTCAGAACCCAGTGAAGCTTATATGCTTAGTCAAGAAACTCTATTTAGGAAGGCAAATTAATCATCTGCAAGAGTCTTGCTGCACTAAATATGAAGAGCAACTTCATATTCCATTAATTTTGAAGAATGAAAGTAGGTAGATCACCAAATACACTATGTCAAATACTAAGATACTGGAAGACACCTGAGCATGAATATTAGACAAAATTTTCCCTTGGAAATTACTAGAAATGTAATTTTCCAGCCCAAGCCCCTTTGTTGAAGAATTTCTCTACATGCTGTTTATCACCAGCATTTATTTTCCTGTTAGGATCAGCCTAGGTTTTAGCTAAAAAGCAAAAGCAACAAAAGTTATGAAAGACCTTTTTTTTCTGCTATGAAATTACAAATTTCCTCTCCAAATCTAACACATGAATACAATTCTGTTGTTTAGTAATGTGACCTTGAGTGTCATTGTTTGCTTCTGAGGCACTGGGAAAGGAACAAGCTGAGAGGCAACATACAAATTAGAAGAGACAATTTAAAATGTTTGAGATGCTGCAGGAAAAACTGTTTCATCAAGGTGAAAACCTGTTTGACATATAGCCACTCCTGGTGTTACTAAAGAGGCCTTGCTTATGAGGACTTGAGTCATAAATTTTTCCATTATTTTATTTTTTTATTCAGGTTTTGTTGCTAAATTGTTGTGGATTTGTTTGGTTGGTTTTGTTTTTTGCTTCCCACTGGTAGGTTCACTGGTAGGTATCTGTGCTTGGTTACTTTTACAAAGCAACATTTATATTAAACACTCTGTCAACAAGGCATCATAAGACCATTTCATCCACATAAATAAATATATCCTGGTTTTGGTTGTTTTTTAAGTTCCTGATTAATATTTGGGCACATATTGGACTTGCAGTTCCTACTCCTATTAAAATCTGAATGTTGTTTTTGATCAGTTGAAATCCCGTTGAAAGAGATTGACATAATTTATACTGAGCAAGACTCACTAAGGGTAGTGCCATTTTTCAGTTAAACACAAGACCTGAACTGCTCAGTTATGAGACAATACTTCCACAGTGCATCTACACTACTGTCTCAACTTAAAACACTGTGGGTGCACGTTTAATCGAAAAAGGATATGATTTGGACCAGCCAGATATTTCGTTAGTTTGAAGAAAGGTGATGGTTGAATAAACAAGGTATTGTGTAATAAGGGAGTTGATGCTGGGACTGATGTTAGCAAGCTGCTTCCAATCATTAAGAACAAGTGTTGTGTGCTCAGCATGTGAAAAAGATAGAGTAATCAACTGAGCCTGGTGTGATCACATGGGCCAAAGCAGGATATATAAGGAAGCAGAAAGCAACTGAAAGGCGGCTTTGAGTCGACCTTACTGGTTGTGCTGTGTTGCCCATGTGTATTCCAGCATGAACATCACTTGCCTCACTATAGAACACAAACGCAGTTTAGAAATTAATCTTCAAATTGCCCTCACCCACCATATTTTTAGTTGTACTAGGGAACAATCTTGGTACGAATGAACTAAATTTCTTGAGGACGAAATCAAGCCAGAAAACCTGTCTGATAAGCTCTAAAAGCTAACAGAGACTCAAGGTCCAGAACCAATGAATGAGTCACCACCACAAGTTTTCCAGCATGCCACAAACACTCATGAGACAGCAGACGGCTCTCGGAACATCAAGTGCTCACGCAAAATTATGGAGTGCCTCTCACGATGCATCATGGTTTCAAAATTGCTGTGACCTACTGGCCTCTGCTAGGCTGTTATACTCCTCCTTCCTCTTCCATACAATCAATACCAAGACCATCTCCTTTTGGAAGTCAGCAGATACAGAATAGTGCAAAAGATCCAGTATGGTGTCACACTGAGATACAAAGAAACTTGTAAACCTGTGCTGTGAGAAGTTTAAAAGCCTTCCCAGAGGCAACAGTTCTACCTTGTGGCTGTATCAGAAGACTACAGTCCTGATTTAGTGATGGGTTTGAAGTGAAATTTAAGATGAAGTTGCATGAGGTTCTTCAACTCTCAGTGAGCTATGCTAGCTGTTTTCAATCCTTTCTGCTCTCATTGGTGCTCAGCTCTCCCTGTCCCCACTGAAATGCCTACTATGTCTAGCTGCACTGCCGTTATTGTGTCACAGAGGTCAAGGCCCAAAAGAGTTTCCCAGAGTATACTGCTGAACGCAGTACAAAAGTAACCTACACAATTGTCAAATGCCATTATCCTCATCTTCTGACTCACCCCTCAAGGCATCCACAATAGCCTATGACAAGCTGCCACAACAGCACACCTGAACTAAGTGCTATGGGTGTATGTGTGAGCTTGCTGTTCCCTTTAGTAGTGATCCTGACTGAAAGACCACTACACATGAAGGAGTTAAGTGATCCACATAATAATTAGCGTGAATAGACCCAGGCCTGTACTGTGCTGTGCGCACTTCATCACAGGACAAGTTCTGCGAGAAAGCTGTAACACAGGAGTTTGCAGGCAGCTCCCACTTGGTACTGACCACTGTATCACCTCCTGTCCTCGCCTTTACTGAAAGGAGCAGCAAGTTCCAATGTGAACATCTTTTCTGTTTGGTAGCAGAAACGACAAATAGACTTGTTTTCTTGTCAGAAAGTCCTGTAATAGTTTGAATGACCAAAAGAGGGTAGCCTTTTCTACACAGGGTCTCTGCGCCACGCTGCATATGGCTTGAAGGCTTGTTCAATGCTACACACCTTGGAGTTCCCAGCATCTACAAAGATATCAGGTTACTTAACCAGTGCTTCTTTAAACTGTTGGCTCTAATAAGCAGAATTTTAAACAATGGTATACAGAGTTTAGATGCTCTTCTTACTGGATCACAATGGACTAGGTCCTCCTGGTGCAAAACACATCTCTGCTCTGTGGCCACACTCAGATACAGAAGAGGATTTAGTCAGCAGGCGCAGTCATGTTACTTGGAAGTGAGCAGCAGGAGCCAGGTGCAAGACCAGGAATACAAAAGGGTTGGAACCCTTGTCTGAGGAGGCAGATGAAAAGGGAAGTACAATGCTTTCAAGACCAGCTTGCTCTACTCACCAAGGTCTGTCCTCAGAAAGCTGTATCTGGCTTGAAAGAGTTGAACTTTAGATTAAACTCGTCGAAGTGCCAGAAGTCAAAATGTCACATCCTGAGCACTACCTCTTTCAAACCACTCCTGTTGTGCTTATTTGCTGAAGAAGTTAGACACTTTCTCCACCACATGCTTTTACTAACAAAACACAATCAGTTCTAAACCCCTGAGCCATACAAAACGATCACTGACCATACATTTAAATAATGCTTTGAAAGCAATTACTGAATAAAATTATTCACGTAACATAAATTGCTACTTTACTTCCCATCTATTTCTACATAGTATAAAGGAAATATTCCTGTAATCCTTTGAGAATCTTTAATACAGGAACTAAAAATATTACCCGCAGTTTTGGTAGATGTGTATGGTTTTCATCTAAACCTTTTAATTAAGACCACAAAGTAAGTGTGAATGTGGGAATCTCTACAAACCTGTCAGATTCTGCCCTAATGAATTAAAACCTCTGTTGAAACATCCCAAGTAGATGGTTGAAATAGAGAAAAGAGTTGAAATGTTAAGTCATGTTCCCTTATTCTGATCAGCACAAGTAATACATTGCAAAATACTCTTGATCAAAACTGCCTATTTATAATTCAAGTAGTATAAAAATGGTATCGTTTTCTTTCAAGTATCAGCCAGATACTGGAAAAAACAGTTAAATTTGAAGCCTACAACACTGACACTCCTGGGAGAATCAGCAAAAATAACCACTCTTAGCAGTACTGGGTGAGCAGGGCAATCACAAAGAAGGCGTAAATGTTTCTCCTTATAGTATGCATTCTGCAGAACTACAGCCAGAAGCCAAATCCTGTCTCTTTGCTCAGATTGGTCTGTTATCCCCACTCTGAATAGATTCTGTCTCCAGAATGTTACTACTTACTGCTTGGAAGCAGGCATTTTAATGGCTAAGAGTCAAGGAAAAGTTACTTCTATATGAACATCATAGAATCATAAAATGGTAGGGTATGGAAGGGTCATTTAGAGAAAATCCAGTTCAACCCCCTTGCAGAAGCAGGTCCACCTAGATCTGGTCATACAGGAACATGTCCAGGAGGGTTTTAAAAACCTCCAGAGAAAGAGACTCCACACCCTCCCTGGGCAGCCTGTGCCAGGGCTCTATCACCTGAACAATGAAATAGTTTTTCCTTATGTTTAAAAGGAACTTTTTGTGTTGCAGCTTCTTTCCATTACCCCTTGTCCTGTCACTAGATACAACAGAAAAAAAATGGATGCCCCAACCTCCTGACATCCACCATTTAGATATTTGTAAATATTAATGAGACCCCCCCCGCAGTCTCCTCTTATCCAGACTAACCAAGTATTTAAAACTTGCGGATTGAAATCTTATGCTCCCAAGATTGATTCTACTGGAATCACCAGAAGTTGCTGGGTCATATGAAGGAAAAGCACTTTCTGAAGAGGAAGGACTAGGAACTTGAGTCATTGTCCTTCCCTGACATAAAAGAAGTAATTTAGGAGTACTCTAAAGGTACCTTGTAAACTGAAGTGCCTCCGACGATCCAAACCATGTCTACTTTACTTTTTAACTCTGATGAATCCAAAAGAGCTAAAGCATCATCCAGACTTTTGGAAAGGTAATGTGCTCCTTTTGGGGTTTCCCTAGAAATAAAAGCTTTGTTACTAAATAATTAAAGGACTGTTCATCATCATCATCAATGCAACCTAGACATACAATGTGTTCTGCTAATTCAGAAATAAGTAAATGTTTCAAGTTAGTTAACTATTTTGAAATGCCTGTTACTGCTAAAGTATTTTAGAATTCTCATCCGACCGCAGGACTGTTTCTTAACTGCAACTAAACAGGTGATATAAATTACAGACCTGAAATTTTGTATTATGTTTTTTTAAAAAAAGTTTAAATGAAAAAGACCCAGATCTCTATAATATTAAACAGAGAGTTTTATTTCAATTCTAGAACATTAATATAAAATTAAAGATAATTTTTTACTTGAATTCTAGAACATTAGTACTTCATTTGATAAAACTCATAAAAAATCTCATCTCCCACATTCAGCCCTAAACCCACCAACACCCTTCAATGTAATAAACCATAAGTGGACTTTTGTGTTTAAGAACATTTGAACTGTGAGCGATGCATTCTTGAGAGCTCTGAAAAAGGATAGTTTTTTTCACTAAATGCTAATTAAAATAAAGTTAAAAAGGGGATTAGGAGTCCCCAGTCTAACCAGGAATTAGAGAAATACAGTTAAAAACATGGATCAGACTACTAACAATTGTCAGATGGCTTCTGTGTCTAAATATTAGGACTAGCATTTATTATGCAAAGTAATGACAACTGTGAATTAATTAAAAAAAAAATTTAGAAATTAAAATTATCACTCAGAACTCAGTCAACAGCAGACAGACACTTCCTGACCAGATTGTAAAAAATTTTACTTTTTTATGTATTGCTACACCTACTTTTTGGTGCAGACTTTTTGTTTGTTATACAGGTCTACCATTGATCATACATACTTGAGCTCCGTGCTGAGCACTATATTAATTCTGTCTTTTAAAGGACGATTCTTCTCAGGAATGGAGAACCACGTTTTTCTACCCATTATCAGTGCATTCTGTTTACCTGAGTAAGAAAGAAAACACTAATTTAAAGGGTATTTTTGCTCTGTCCCAGATTTGCTTTAGTTGTTTTGTGATGCTGCTGGACTTTCCCTCTCCCTTCCAAATTCCATTTCAGCAGTTAACAGAAGTAGAAGCTTAGGCCCTCAACTCTCAAACTAGCTACATGCACAAAAGATGATGTCTGTGGCCTCAAAGCCTTGTCAGGCAGTAGACACCAAAGTCATTTCATGCTGTGGAATGATTACTGGAAATTATTTAGAAATTAAACTTATATTAAAGACATAGCACTGTTCACACTCTAAGGAAAGGGTCCCAGAGAAGACTGCAGCTGGCATGCAGGAATCCCTGGTTCCCAGGCAACCAGCACAGTGGCTGGGACGGAGTAGAGATTCTATAGCCAGGTTCTGTAGGATGTTGAAAGGAGAAGGGTACTGCATGGTACTATGGGACTGAAAAACCAGAGAGGCCTGACATTCTGTGTCAACCGTCTGTCATGTTTTGAAATGCCACCCTCTGAGTGAACTTTGCTCATTATAATACCAAAACACACCTCTATCCCAAAGGCTACCTGCCTCCAAGATGCAACCACCCCCCACTCAGCACGGTCTTTGAATTTTTCTTAGCCTATACCTTTAAAAGTGAAGTGAGAGAATTTTACACCAATCCTAATAAAGGTATTTATGACTAAAGTCACTCAAACCCCACCTTGAAGGTAAAAAATATTATAAAACTGTCCTAAGAAAGAGGAACCATTAGGGAAGATCCCATCATGAACAAGTCAGGAAAGAATCCATCACCGACTCCAACTGCTGGGACCATCTGACAGGCTGAACCTCTCTTCCCTCCCACAGGGATGCCTCTGGGTAAGATCCAAACCTTAAACTTAGAAATGTCTATAGAGTCTCCCTCTTTCTCTTTTCTAACATTGTGCTCAGTATTACTCATATATATATGCATTTGCTCAAGCTATTTTGTAGACAGTCACTATCATCGGCAATCCAGAAGAATCTGTATAACCTGTTGCTTTAATAAACTGCACTATTCATATAGCTGGGTGCTACTACCCTCTAAGTCTGGCCAAGTGAGTCCATGGAACATGACCAAGCTGAGTGTGCAGTGTGCTGTTAATGCATCTATAATTGTGACAGTTCACAGAAGGTGAATGTGACTGGACTGATAGTACTAAATTGGACATCATTCAGAATTTAAAACTAGTTGCACCCAGCCCCTCTGACATCTGAGGATAAGCTGGAATACAAGGGGGTTTATTTTCTGCCGAACTACTTTGTCCTTTTAATGCAACAGCAGCACACCTATGAACTTATAACTAAAAGAAAATAAAGAAGGCATGTCACTGCCCATTACATGCATTACACAGACATTGCCTCTGCAACAGTTACAGGGCCAAACTAATCTCTGTCTGTGAGATCACCTCATAGCTTTGAAACAGGTTGCTTAGTGTAGAAAAAAAACAATCGTTGTTCTCTCTATAAGTCCAAGCAGTGTACAAGATTCAACTTTGCGTTCATATGCTCCATCATTCCAGTTATGAGATCAGAAGAAATTGCCGGCTTAGAGTGTTACTTAAGGGAAAAAAAAAAAAAGACCAGGTAAAATAACTTCTAGGAGAACCAGCCACATTAAATCAGGAGCAGAGGTGCACGAAGTGTGTAATAATATTCTAGAATTCACTCTTAAGTATCATTTCTGACCAAATACACACATTCCTAATCTGATTATGTCTATATATACCCTGAGAATTTATGAGCACATTGAGTTGTCAGAAAAATAAATGCAGAACTTCAGACTCACAAAAAGTAACAGGAAGCTTTTTGCAGTGCTACACAGCAGGAGAGATTTTAGAGAAAACAAAACAGTAGTTCTTCACAGCTATACTCCAGGCCTCTTGATCTGAGAGAGGCTGGATCCATGAAATCACAGCAGAGAACCAATGCTCCAGCTGTGGATTGTCCAATTGTAGCAGTGTCTACTGTTCTGCAGATATGCTTCAAGACCAAGCTTACAAGAGATAAACTGTGAGTACCAATGCTGAAGGTAATGCACAAATTCTAAAAAACATATGTATTTTCTTATTAAAAAATTAACACTGGGCCACCTATGGGGTCAGAACAGATTTGTCTGGACCAGCAGCTAATCATTTTAACGCACTAAAAACAAGATCAGGTGATGCTACTGATTGTGTTCTTCCCACTTTGAAAAAAACAGTGAGACACTCACTTTTTTCTGCCAATGGTGATATCCCTGCTGTGAAGATTTATAGCAGCATAATCCATTAACAGATCTGGTTACGATGCAACTTAACTGCCTAGCATCTAAGGTCACAGCTTATCAAGAGATTTGCAGGCAGTACAGAGTATTTTTTTTTTCTTTTTAATTGTATTTAAAACATTTTTATTTTATTTTATTACAGGTTATTTGTGACAAGTACGATGCAACTTGCAGACATTAAATATTCTCACAATTGTGTTTTGTCTGTTTTGTACCTAAGATTGCAACAGGATGAATGAGGTCTCCAAAATATTAATTAAATCTTTCACTTGAGACTGTTGTAAAATGAAGTTAGACATTCCTTGTGGAATATGGAAGAGACCTTCAAAACAGAATATCATAGAATCATAGAATGGTAGGGGTTGGTTTAGAGATCATCTAGTCCAACCCCCCTGCAGAAGCAGGTTCACCTAGATAAGGCCGCATAGGAACATGTCCAGGCGGGTCTTGAAGACCTCCAAGGAATATGGGATAGGTCACTTAATCAAAACAAGGGCACATGTTAGGCTGCCCAGGATTTTTAGCAAACAAGTGAGCTTTGTTGGACAGCAGTTTTAACAGGAGTGCTGGACTGCAGTTTTAACAGGAGTGTAGGAAAAAGAACCAAAACAATACAGAAAGAGAGTGATTGTGTTATGAACTAAAGAACCAGCAGAAATGCAAGGATAAACCTCTTGTTTCTTAAGGCTCTGATTCTGGAAAATGGAGTGAGCTGGTTGCATGTATCAGGGAGGTCCTGTTCCTCCTTTCCCAGTACCTCCTTCCACTCCTACTGTGCAACTTGTACTGGCAGTCCCCACAGACACCCAGTGGTCTCATTAGAGAATTAAACCAGCTTATCAAATATTAAACCAGCACTAAAGCCACTGTGAAAGGGGAATGCAGATGGTACTGCAAGGTTTGTCTCTTCTGGCAGTGATATGTACCAAGTCAGAAAAAGTGCCTGTTTTTATCTTCTGCATTCCTATCTCTGTTTGCTTACGCTGATTTTCACATTTTTTTCACCTCACAGTAACTGGTGTCCTTTCACCAGATCAATACAGTTTATAATGCTACTTGCTCTAAAGGTCTTGCTGGGCCTGGACATTATTGCTGCATATTACCAGTACTTCATATTACTGTGCACCAATATACCACACACATTTGAGGTACTGTTGCTATATATGACCAGAATGGTCAGCAGGGTTTTCTGACGTATTGGGAAGGCTCAGCACTCAGAATATCAAGGCAAATTACTGTGACAAGGGTTAAAGGGGTGGAACAAATGGCCAAGGCTGAGCTACAGTAAACAAGTTAGATAAGCTAATGTAGCCTGGAAAAAAACCTCTGGTAATTAACCAGCATATAAAAACTTGTTCAGGTTGGAGTTGTAGGTGTATTTACAAATCATCTGCAGCTCTGAGACATCTGTTTCATCTCCAGTTTCTTTATCTAACCAAAACAATAAGCAGATTATGTATTTACAAAGAGGTAAAATACATGTGAGGTTGTGAAGTGAGGAAGGGCTGGCTGTCTGCAGACACCAAACTTTTAAGTCAGGGAAAAGTAAAAATTACTAATCTTTTTGGTGACTGATAACACACAAACTAATTTTAGCACATAGACGCACGCCTCAGCAAGGGGTAGAATGTTACCTTCCACATGGGATGTGCTGGTCATTCTCTGAAAGTACTTGTACTCATTCCTGTCAAGAAAATATGAGCATTACAACATAGTTTAGGAATAATGTACGTTTCTCCACTTAAAAAAAACCCCACCATAACCCAGCGCCGCCATCACCCGAGTTGAGGGTGGACGGCGCCCGGCCCGCTGCCATACCTTTGGCCCCAGCTCTGCTTGCACGAATGATACCCCACGTCCGAAAGCCTGCCGACGCGCTTCCCCAAGTCGCTCGGGGCTCCTTGGCAAGGCTGCGGGGCCCGGCCGCAATTGCCCTCCAGCACTGCGGGACTGTTCCCGCCGTCGAGCATCGCCCTCCCTGACTACAACTCCCAGCGCGCACCGCGCGGCCCCACATCGCTGCCGGCAGGGAGCACGCCGCACTGCACGCTGGGAGTTGTCGGCCAGCGATGCCACCGCCCCGGCGGGAAAAAAGACCGTCAGCTCCGCGGTTACCTCAGCGGCGGCCAGGGCAGGCTGCCGTCCTTCCCGATGCCCATGTTCTGGCACACCGCCACGATGGAGTTGAGCGCGCGCACCATGACGCCCGCCGCCGCCTCCTGCCTCACCGGACCTCGGAGCGAGCGAGCGCGCAACGGCGGAATAGAACAGAACGGAATGGGACGGGCCGGGCCGGGACGGGCCGGGGCGGGGCGGAGCGGGGCGGCAGGAAGGCTACCGCCGACCCGCCAGCAGCGGGTACGGAGCGCAGCTGTGGGCGGAGCCATTTCCCTCGCGGCCCCGCCCCGTGCCCACCGTCGCATCCGGCGGGGAAAGTGGTGCCGGTGGCCGCGGCCTCGGCGTCGGCCCGGGGTCTGCCATTGCTATGCCGCGGGGGCGGCGGCAGGAACGCGGGGGCGGGGGGCAGCAGTTGGTGCTGAGCAGGTTCTTCGAAGCGGCGGGGAGCGGCGGACAGCAGAGTGCCGCCCGGCAGACGGTGCGCCGGGGGCGGCGGAGGCTGGGGCTTAGGGCATCTGAAGAGCGCGGGCCGGGCCGCGGAGGCCCTGCGGGAACCCGTATGGTGGGGCGGAGGACCTTCGGGCGCGTCTGGTTTACGCCACGTCGTAGGGTCATGTCAGAAGGGATGGACGGAGCTGGACACGGCCCCGCTGCAGGGAGGGTTGCCTTACGGCCTCCGTGCCGATAGCCAGGGCCTTCCAGCTACCGATGCTTGCTGTACCAGCAACGCTTTATGTAAGGCAGGGCAGCAATGCCTAGTCGTTCAGGAAACAGCCGGGGTGTGCTCATTTTGTGGGACCCGAGGCTTGGCATGTGTGCAGTGAGCCTGGCAAAGCCGGAGTGCCGATGTGTGTCTCGGGAGCTCTGCACCCCTGCAGTAATGTTGGACCTCCTGGCACAGGTTGTGTTTCCTGGCAGGTGGTGGATCGAGCTTGTCAGGTCAAGGAGCTCAGACGACTCATACTTTTCTGTTAGGATAAAATCACTGTGTCTCAGCAATTGGATTTCATTCTAAATTTATGTTTTCCAGTCTCCTTGTAGTTAACATTTGTAGCCCTTTCTGGCCTTGAAAGGTGTATGCTTTTATCACCTGTGTCTCAAGTCAACCTTTTTTGTTGTCTTTGGTCCAAAGGTGTTTAGAAAAGTGGATTACCACTTTCTCTCCATGAAGAAATACTGCTTCCTAATTAATCTGGTGATATGTAGTGGAGTTGAAAAGGAAACTTTGCCATTCATGGGGGAGGTGCATATGGATACATTATGTGGAGGTCAGGGGCCTAGTTGCTGAGGCTGGAATTCCTGTTTAGTTATAAGCAGAATTAATTTCCCCAGTTATACACTTAAACTGTCTGAGATGACCATATGAAATGTGGATGCAGGCTGCGAAAAGCACCTGTTGCCTGTTTATCTGCAAAATAAAATGGCACTGTGTTGATACATTGTTGCAGTTGCAAGTTACTTTTTTATATGTAGTTGTACTTCTTCCATTCTGTCAAACAGGGACATGAATGATGAAACAACAGAAATAGATGAATTTGCTGCTTAGGAAATGTTGAAAGTGCATGTATCAATAGCCATCTGAGGAGCAGTGGTTGAAAGTACTGTATTCTATACAAACCAGAATGATGCTAGCTAGATGTTTACAGATAGTTTAGGAAAATATTTTAGTCTGGTTTAACACTTCCAGGATGGTGTGGAGAAGATACTTTTCCATCACTGGGTTGCAAGCCGTACAAATTACTGACTCCCAGAGGCATATAGCAAGTATCTGGCCAGAAAAGGTCTCTGGACCATGGGAATGATGATTTGCAGAAGAGGTCTGATTCAAATGGGGGGGTGGTAGTGGGTAGTATGATGAAAAGGTCTCATAAGTGATGGTTCACTTCTCTGTCACAGAGGTAGCTCTGAGCTGCCTTTTGAAGCCCTGGTAGCTGCAAGTGTTTCTTTTCTAGGACAGTAGCCAGCTTGTTCACAGAAAGCGCTGTTTCTCTTCCTCTTGTAGCCTGGAATGTTAGAAGACCTGTTTTATAAATGGAAAGTGTAGACAGGTAAAATAGTTATGGATTTCATGTATTGTATATTGATTTTGCATTATCTTTTAATGAAAATCTTGAGTGCATTATCGTCCGTCATATAGTATGGCAAAGAGAAAAAGTAACTGAACTTTTTTGTTTAATTTGTGTTTCAGGCTTCCGAATTGGGCATAAAAAGAACTTCAACTGAAAGCAATGAACCCTATGAAAAGAAGACCAAGACACGACAGATTACTCTAGAAGATGTCTGTAAACCACTGAAGACTCAGGATAAAAGTGAGTTGACTGTAAACAAACCTTCAAGCATTTATATCCATTAAATATTTTTTTAATGTCAAATGTGAGAAAATTTACTGGTGAATGCTTTAGGAAGTGCTTCTTAAGTACATCTCTAAAGCACCATTATAAGCATACTAGCTATATTGTTAAAGCACTTTACTGTAGCTTAGAAGCTAAATATTTGAGCTTTACTCCAGAATTACTCTGCCAACGCCCTCCAGCTGACTCAGCTTTAACAGGTTTTTCAGTCAGTGAGGTCCAGACGCCCATGCAGAAATGCTGCAACTTTTCTTTTTGTGTTAATTTAACAGTTTGTCTTCTAGACTCAGACTGAAGCATGACTTATGCCTGACAGCTCTGTGGGGTCTGACCTGTGACTGGGATACCAAAGGGCTACCTCAAAGCAAATAATTTGTATGTAGTGCTCTTAAATGTGAAATGGCAGCAGCTTAATTACCATGAAAATGCCTGTGCTCCATCTGTCTGTCAACTAAGGAGTTTAACAAATTAATAATCCAAACAGAAAAACAGATCAGTGCATATGAAGTCCATTACACTTCATGGAACAAATTTAGCCTCTCATGTATTTAAAAGAGGGAATTCAGTTTTGTAGGTGTGATAGTTTGAAGTAATATTGAAACACCACAAGTAGCAATACTGTCTGTTTAAAAACTGGCGAAAAAATACCAGTCATCTCCCAGTATTCTTCGCTAATTTTGTGGCTTTGCTGTTAACAGTCCAGAAAAGAATTGTGCTTCTTTTCACATGTATGAAGAAGTATCCAAGTGAGATGTATTGATTTTTCCAGGGAAATTAACCAAGCTAATTACATGCATGATTCTGTCAGGCTGGCAGAAATACTGCAACAGGAAGAGAGAAGGAATGTAGGAGAGAGAGAGCAAAATGATTGCATTCTCTGCTTACTAATGTAATTCTAATAGACAATCTGTTTTAGAGAATAAGTTGCTAACATGTTTTTGTTGTGTATTTTTACTGAAGAAGAACCCGAGAAGCGTGAAAAGCCCCGTATATGTTTGCAAACTCTAGACAGACTCAGAGAATTCTGCAGTGATTCAAACCAGCAGTATAACAGAGTCCGAGAGGATAGTTTTCGGGAGAAAGAATCTCTGAGCTTGGAAAAATGTCCCAATATTACTGGGAGAAGTTCAGAGTTGAAAAACCCTCTTCAGTCTTGGGACACTAGCCCAAAAGTTACTCGGAAGGTATGTAGATCTTTGGTCTAGTCCTGTGTAGATTAATTTTGTGGTTTTAAAAAAGCAAACTTTGGCACAAGATTCCTTTTGTGTTTTTGTGTTTCATCATGAAATAGTATAGCAGTACCCAATATACCAGTGTTTGTGTATGGGTGTTTTCCTGGAACTCCTAGGTGAAGACAATGCCTCTAATAGCTCTCCAGTGATAGCACTGAAAAAAGCCATAATGAGAGGGCAGAAACACTGACAGTGCATCTTATGATTGTGAATGAACCTATAATACTGCAATAACCAAAGTTCAGTGTGGCCCTTTGCTTGACGTTCTTTCAGTTCTGTCAGTTTTGATACGAACTGTAAAACTAACGGGCTTGATTTGCCAAAACATGATTGAAAATTACTGCTGAGATGTAGCTTAATCCAGTTGCTAATAAATCAAACTACTAAGGTTTATGACTGTTTTTTTTACAGAAGACATGAGTAGCTCCCATGAAAAGTTATCATTATGACACATATGATAGAATTAGTTAAGGCTGTAATAGGGCTTTGCTTCTCCTTTAGTTACAGGGCTAATTAGCGTTAGTTAGTTTTTGTGGTCAGCTTGAAGTATTCAGGCCCTAAAAGGCATTTCATGGCTTGCTTTCGTGGTGTTGTGTTGGTACTCAGCTGCTTTTCAACAAAGCTTTCAGTCTGGTTTTTTTTTTGAAGGAAGGGGATTGTATGAAAGGCTGTATAGAGATGATATGAAAGGTTGCATAGTTGATTTGACCTTCCATATCTGAAGGTCATGATCTTAAACTGAGGTATCTGTAGTCTGTGAAGATGGGATAAAATTGAGAATAGTGATGTAGCTTTTGTCAAGAGATTTCTGTTGTGATAAAGGATTGAGATTATGTAGGTGTGGTCAACTTGGAAAGCACAGGAAATGGGTTCCTTCTTTGTCTTTTTCAAACCCTTGTTTATCAAACTTCTTAATTTTTGACCCTTCTATGATTCTGTGATTCAGTTATATTAACATCAGACGCTAGTCCTGCTAGTTTAATCCATATCTCATACTTTGTAGCATGTCTTGCAGGTGCTTGAGAATTCTAGAATCTGAAACTATGAAGTGTAAGGGTTTTACACGTGCATGTGTGTGAAACATGCATGGGGAGTATTCAATGACTTTTTATCACTGGAGGCAGCATCTACCTGGCTTAGGTTGTTGTGAGTGTTTGATGAGCAACGGCACATGCAACTCTCCTTCCACCAAGCTATGAGCCTAAAGTAGTTGTTTGTGCAGAATTGAAGTTTCTCTTTATGTCTAAACAGATGTGTTTGTTAATCTCCTTTGTATCAACTGGTGCAGTATTTCTGTCTTCCTATTCCAAAGTAGGCTTCCAGTGCACTAACACTGGTGTGTTTTTTATAGCAGTATTGCCACTGCATATTCATGTACTTAGATGATTGTCACCAAACAGTAGCACTTGAGTCCAGATTACCTGTGAGACTGACAGCTCAACTCTGCCTTCCTAGTTTATGAGGAAGGTTACCTCTAACTGTATGCAGAGAGACTCTGCAAGCAAGATGTATGCAAAGTAAAAAACAATTATTTCTTTCTTTATATACTCAGCAGATAGTGAGGACTTATGACCTACTTGGCAGAACATTACTATGATTGTTTTCTGTAAGACACCTACTGAGACTATCCTGGTCAGGCAGTCAGGTCAGGGAGGACTTGTCTGCCTTTTCTGGAATCCCTAATTTTTTATGTTTATCATGGATTTCTCTTTCTTTGTATAAGTATTTTTCTTCTAAATTCTTTTAGCTGCTAACTAACTACCATCTCAGGAATTCAACTTCTGTGTGTGTTTTTACTTATTCTGCTTTCTTTCATGACCATTTTTCATGTGCTTTATCACAGTTTTCTTTGTAAATGAGACTACCGAGCTGGCACTGACCTTAGATCAAAGACTCCCTGAATCCTTGAGATGTGGGTTTTGCCCTAGCGACATCTAAGCTCCTGTAGCCTTCTGAGTCCTAGGCATGGTATAGCTTTCTTTGTGCTAGGCTATGGTATCTGCTTGTCAATGGATCATCCCTTGATAATGTGCAATGTTGTGAATTATGCAATTCACAGTTAACAGTACAGCTAACTGTTCTATTTTTTACCCCTCCCATTGTTTTTTGAATGCTGTCTTTGTACATTCTCATGACCTAAAGCATATGGGTATTCCTATCTTTGTGTTTTTTCCAGAGACTTATTCTTACCATTGCTTCAGTTGAGTTTATTCCTTGTAATATAGGTGGGACAATTGTTAGAAATTGAGGTTTAGCAGGTTTATTTGCAGAAACTCACAGCGCAATTTGATCAATTACCTTTTGTGTAGTGGTTTGCTTTAAAAAGGTGGAGGGTGTTGTATTTATTTTATCAGTACTTGATAGTGTGATATGAAGAGGACCTTTGCTGTAAGTAATCACTGATGTTCACTGCACTTCTGAACGACAAATCCATCACCCTGCTTGCAGCACAGGATAAAACAAAATTGTAGAGCAGAAGTTGCTTGGCTACCAACATACACTGCATGTCATGGTAAATGATAAGTCACAGAGAGAGTGGGCTCAAAGCCTTGACTGTTAAGGGTTTTAGAAAGTGTTACATAGATTTTCTGTGATTAAGAATAAATTATTTTGTAACGTTTTCTGAGCTTATGTAGGAAGAGCAGACTGGAGAAATACAATTTTTGGTATCTGGAATGGTGAACTGAGACATTGAATTATTTTGTTTCTTGATTTACTGTGGATTTTTGCGACAATCTCTCGATGCTGCAGTTTCCCATCTGTAAATTGGGAGTGGTAATTTATCCTTATTTTTATATCTGGCCAGTTTAGACTGATGAGTCTTTGCAGTCTGCATGTCTCTTGATCTGTGTTTAGAAAGCTCATGATGCAATAGGGATCTGTTTTCATCTGAGATGTCTGAAGACTGATGTATAGCCAATTGACTAGTTTATTAAAAAGTCATGAAAATCAAAGATTTTTTTTTTATTCCTTTCAATTCCAAATTATCTGTATTCTGCATATCTTCCTTTGAGAGTTTTACTGCAGTTCTTGAGGCTATTTACTGCAAGAACAGTCTTTAGCTCTATGGTTAATATGAGGCAAGGTCTGCAGGGGTGATTGATTTATTTGAGGATTCCTAACTATACTTTTCCACCTTCTGTTTACAGGAGGAGTTACACTGTGATTTTAGTCAGTTTGCTGCATCTCTTAAGTCTTACGAAAGTACACAAAATACTTCAGATACAAATCTTAATAAGAGAACCAAAAGCATTTACACTCCACTAGAACTTCAATTCATAGAAATGAAGAAACAATACAAAGATGCTGTTTTGTGTGTGGAATGTGGATACAAATACCGCTTCTTTGGAGAAGATGCAGAGGTAATTTTTTCTAGGATTATGGAGAGATACCTGCATGTTAGTATTGTATTAGGTCTATAGCAACTTCCAGAAGGAAGAATTTTGGGCAGCATAAATTTTGTAGGGTTTTTTAATACTTGAAATTGAGATGAAAAATCTCTGCATGCATAAATTGGAAGACTATATGCATTATACATGTGTTCTTTGCCAAAATATCACTTACGATTTTGTAATTATATGGTACTGCTTGCTGCCCTGCATGTGGAGAACTTACAGTGGGGTGCTAGAATAATTACTTGTCAGAGTTGAAGTTGAAACATTTTCATAGGTAAATTCTGTCATGGCCCAGAATTCTCCTAGGGGTATTTCAGGTTAGAAGACAGTGGAGCAAGCAGTGTAAAAGTATATGAGTATAGCTCATACAGCCTGGGTACAGGGAGCATCTTGGATGCATATCCTGGTGCAGCGTTGTCGTGGTTTAGCCCAGCCAGCAATGAAACACCGTGACAGTCTCTTGCTCAATGCCCCCATCCATCCCCACCCTCGTTAAGATGATGGAGGCCCCAGCAAGATAGGAGGAAAAATAGATAACTAAGATTGTTGTGGATTGAGACAAGGGCAGGGAGTGCTCACTGCCAGCTATGGTTCTGGGCAAAACAGACTCCAGTACTCGACTTAGAGAGGAAAGCAGGAAAGTTTTTTTTCTACTACCTACAAGAAAAAGAACAGAACAAAACCAAAAAGGGAGTAGGATTATGAGAAAATGACAAGCAGTACTTTAAGATCTCTCTCCCTCATCCCTCCTTTCTTCCCAGTCCCAGCTCACTGCTCCTAATATCTCTACCTCCTCCCTCATCAACGGCTTGGAGGGGTAGGGAGTGGGGGATGTGGTCAGTCTCTCACAGATGGGCTCTGCTGCTTCTCTTCTCAGAGGAGGACAACTCCGCACATTCTCCCCCTGCTTCAGTATGGGGTCCCTCCCATGAGACACAGTCCTTAACGACCTTCTCTGGTGTGGGTTCTTCCCAGCAGTTACGACTTGTGCAAATACTTCTGCAGCTCTGCAGAGAGACTTGGGAGTTCTGGTTGACAATAAACTAACCATGAGCCAGCAATGTGCCCTCGTGGCCAAGAAGGCCAATGGCATCCTGGGGTGCATCAAGAAGAGTGTGGCCAGCAGGTCCAGGGAGATTCTTTTTCCCCTCTCCTCTGCCCTGGTGAGGCCTCATCTGGAGTACTGTGTCCAGTTCTGGGCTTCTCTGCTCAAGAAGGGCAGAGAAATTCTGGGGAGAGTCCAGCGCAAGGCCACCAAGATGATCAGGGGACTGGAACATCTTTCATACGAGGAAAGGCTGTGGGAACTGGGGCTGTTTAGTCTGGAGAAGAAGAGACTGAGGGAGGATCTCATTAGTATGTACAAGTATGTAAATGATGTATGTCAGGAGGTTGGGACATCCCTTTTTTCTATTACATCTAGCAACAGGACAAGGGGTAATGGGATGAAGCTGGAACACATAAGGTTCCATTTAAACATAAAAAAAACCCCATGTCACTGTTCAGATGATGGAGCCCTGGCACAGGCTGCGCAGGGAGGAGTCTGCTTCCTTGGAAGTCTTCAAGATCCACCTGGACATGTTCCTATGTGACCTGATCTAGATGGACCTGCTTCTGCAGGGGGGTTGGACTAGATGACCTCTAAAGGTCCCTTCTAACCCTTACCATTGTATGATTCTTTACAGGATCCCTCACGTGGGACGCAGTCCTTAGTGAATATCTCTGGCTTCTGCAGATACAGGGTCCCTCCCATGGGACACAGCCTGTTCTGGGCATAACTTTAATGAGCTTCTTTGACGTGGGTTCCTCCCCTCAGTTAAAGCTTCTGTGACTATGAGGTCCCTCCCATGGGACACAACCTCCTCTTGGCACAGTCACTGCCCCTGGCCATGGGGTCTTTAATGAAGCGAGTCACTGCCTCTGAATGCGGGGTCTTTAGCAAAATGAGTTTCTACCCCTGATGCAGGGCCTTTAACGAAATGCAAACGAATCTCAGCTTCACCAGTCCTCTCCACAGGATGCAGGGGAATCTGTGCTCCGGTACACCTCCTCTTTTCTCTCAGTGACCTTGGAGTCCACGTCGTTGCTTCTCTCTCTCTTCCCACTCCTTGTACCACCACAAGCTGGAAAAAAAGGAAGGGTCTGAAGAAGGAAGAAACAGGAAGCAGCCTCCTCTTCCAGCTTCGTCTTAAAAAGTGAGGAGGCATCTAATTGTCTCAGCCTCAGAAGTGGGTCTGTCTCAGAGCTGAGAAGAGTTTTGAGCAACTTCTTACAGGAGCCATCTCTACAGTCATTTCCCCATTACCAGAAACAGTGTCATGTCAAACCATGACAAGCACCTATACATGTCAGATTTGTAAGAACCGAGAAGAACTTTGCAACAAACATAGTTTTCAAGTGATGGTTTGTCAACAGATCATAATATTGTTTTTTTTTAATAATCTGCCCCAAATCGTTGCTACTGATTTGATATGTGCTGTTTCCACACTTGACACAAGTGAGAAACATTGTTTAGTTACTGGGAATTAGCTCTCCTGATGAAATCTGTACTGAGTAACTTGTCACTTCTTTGCTGATGCACTCAGAGTCCAGAAATAGAAATATACTATCCAGGTAGACAGTTCAGTATTTGATTGCAGTTCCTGCTTAAGACCAGGTTTCAGGCGTCATAGAGCAAATACAAATTGTATGTTATAATGTCACATTTTAACAAGTAGCCTTACTCTTCTTCTGTGAAGGATTTAGTTTTCACTGATGTTTGATGTTGATTTCTTAGTATTTTAATTAATTAACAAGCTTAATACCATCTTTATATCCACAATTAAAATAGCTCCAGTCCTTCTGTGTTCTTAGTTTTGTGGTACTGAAGCTGCTGTTTATGACAACATGCTGGGACAGGAAGAGGCTCAGCTCTCTGGGCTTTTTCCTGTAATGTTTTCCTTTTGACGTTTGACTTCTAGTTGTAGTTGTGTATTAGTATTGTCATAAAGATGAGCTCCTGTTTTGCATTTTGAACTGTTGGCTGACTCTTCTTCTTGTACTTTGCAGATTGCAGCTAAAGAGCTAAACATTTACTGTCATCAGGATCATAACTTTATGACTGCCAGTATACCGAGTCATAGATTGTTTGTTCATGTGCGGCGGCTTGTAGCGAGTGGATATAAGGTTATCTCTGGCTTTTATTAATTTATGTTAAGGACTGAAATAACTTGCAGTTTTTGTACCAGAAGAAAGTCATTATCACTTGTTTTTGCATTAAAATCGCTAACTTTTCTTTGTTTAGATTTTTTTATTCTGCTGACTGTCACAAAATTTTAAGTACATTCAAGCTTCCCTTGTTTTACAGAAAAGTATCTTCATATTTTCTAGAACAGTTCCACAGCAGTTCTCTGAGATTTTTATGAAGCCTTTGCATTTGATAAACAGAAATTTATATATCTGCTCTCTTTTATTCTTTCTCACAAACTTGTTTTTTCTTGTCCCAGCCACTATTATTTTTCCTTCCTATTGTTGATCTCTGTAATTCCGTGCCTTTCTGTTGATATGCCTTTTCTGTTTATGAGAAGAGCATTTGTTGACTATGAATTGATTGCAGTGACCATTCTCTGTCAAGTGTTGTACACCAGCCAGTTTTTTTCAAAACAGGACAAGAAGCACAGGGACAGAAGTTGGGATGGCAGTTAGAATTGCATAGAGTGTAAGGTAAAGCAGTGCCTTATAGTGCCAGTGTCTGCCCTTGCTGCTCAGCTCTAATACGTTTGCTGTATACATGTCTTAAAAGATGGCCAAATTTATAAAATTAAAAAGAGAAGATTCTTATAAAAGAGGTAACTTTGTTTCCCGTTTGTGTGTCTGTAGGTTGGAGTAATAAAACAAATGGAAACTGCAGCACTGAAAGCTGCTGGAGAAAATAAAAGCTCTCTCTTCAGCCGGAAACTGACTGCTCTCTACACAAAGTCCACGCTTATTGGAGAAGATATCCTTTCCAAATAAATTTGTCACACTCTAATTCTTGGTGTACAAGAGGCCATAATTCTCTTATTATCACTTAAATGGAATGTGAGGAGCTAGTGGTTAATATGAGTGGCAGCAGGAAATAAAATTCCTATAATTTTATGTCGTGTTAAAATGTCGTGCTGGCTTATAATGAATTTAATCTCTTCAGGTCTGTGGTGAAACAGCAGAGCTTTTGTTTACTGTACTTTCTGAAGTCAGAGAGTGGATTTACCAAGGATACAGTGTTCTGTAGGTTTTGTCTTAAGCTAGGTGTTTCACCAGACTGAGAATGCATAGGTTAGTGAAGGAAGAATTGACTGTTTAGTGTCAACAGTTTGCTCTGAGTGATGAGAAGATGATAAAGTCAATGGACTGTTAAAAATCTAGATAGGTAATTAACTCCTAGCTGTTGTAACAAAGAAAGTTAAAAATTGAGATAGTTTTTAACTAGTGATTTATTATTCTTCTTTTATTTATTTTCTTCCAGTTCTTGTTTTCCTATCTCTTACTTTATCTATTTCATGTTTTTTTTTCTTTAATTTCCAAACTAGTACTTAGTACATACCAAGAGCTGGAAAGGTTATTAAATTAATACCTGTGATGTTGCACTTAAGAACAGATCAGGGAAGCAGAGCCTTGAGATTTTATTGAAAAGCTAGTGTATTTACAGATTGTCTTGTAATGGTTGGAAAACGCAATGAAAGCAGCCTCAGCAGTATGATCTGGTGCAGAGACGTACAGCAAATTTTTGATGTAACCTAATCCTCCTGCTAAGTGCTAGGCTTTTGTTTAACTCGTGGTATTGACTACTTTCCAGCTGCTGCATATCTAGTGTGTTTAGTTTTTTCTATTAGGTGCATGTGACTTGGGGATATGAAGTTGAAACAGCCTGTATGCAGTCAGGTGATATCCTGTGAAGACAACTTTAGTCTTCATGCTGACAGTCACCTGAAGCTTAGTAAAATCATAGTCAAAGTAATAAAGGTCAAATAAATCATTAGTCTAGAAGGCCTGTCACAAAGTCTAGTGAGAAAGATCTAGATCTAGAAGGACTAGATCTTTACTAGTCCTTCTTCACAAGAAGGCCGTGTGAAGAATCCACTGGAATCTGTGTGCGTTTTCTTTTAATGTTTGTTACATGTAAACCCTTTGCTGAAGCTAGATGATTCTTTAGATGTTGAAGAGGTAACAACAGATGTTCCTGATAATTACCTCCTCTGTATCTCTGAAAATGGAGAAAACTTAAAAGACAAGAAGAAAGGTGACATTGTTTTAGGCATTATGGTAAGTTAGTTTCACAGGGAATTCAATGTTTTAGGGTTTTTGTGAAGTTTTTTTTAGGTGGTTGTTATGTTCTTTTGAGGGGAGGGTGGTTGTCTTCTTAAATTAATGATTGTTCTGTCTTTTAGATTCTTTTGGGTTTTTTTTTCATAACAAAATGCAATTTATCTAAGATATAACCTGTTTGTGAGTTGTGATGACTTTATGTTTGAAAGCTACAAAAAAATTCTGGAGTTGATAGTTGAATATTCCTGAAACTGTTTTTTTTTTCTGTTCACTGAGAAACTTAGCTGTGTTTTAACCAAATTCAGGGAAATTATTAGTTCAGATGCTTTACTATCTTCCAAGTTTAGACATTTCTAGAGTCACTGTTTGATAGCTTGTGGATGCTTTTTTCCTTTATAAAATACTGTTCAGAGAAAGACACATTATTTTGCTGTTTACACTTTGCATTCTCTGTTATGGTGGTTATTAAAACCCGGGTTGTTTAACTGGCAAAACACAGGGATAAATGAAGCCCAACCTACTGGTAATTCATAATTGGAAAGTGTCTTGATTATACTTGTCTTTGAATGCCACACTGCAGCTAGGGAAGAACAACAAAAGCATGTGCTAGGATGACAATTCTACATATTTGCCTAGTAATTGAAGTTAAGCAGTGATGAACTGATGACAAGAGCACATGCACATTTTTAAGGTATTGTTACGATTTCCGAAGACAAATTGTAGTAGTCTTTTGAAGTTACTACCATATAATAGTTTTGAAAAACACAATTGTATTTTTTCATAAGCCACTTTCAGTAAGTGTGTGAGTGCTATATAATTTTGTGATGTATACTATAAATTTTCTTTCTGGTTTAACAATTTGAGTCACTGAAACACTTGCTGAAAATGTAAATATTCTGTTTAATTTGACAGGCAATCCAGCCAACAACTGGAGAAGTAATTTTTGACAGTTTTCGAGATTGTGCATCTCGTTTAGAATTGGAGAGCCGAATTTTGCGTCTGCAGCCTGTTGAAATAATACTTCCATCTAGCTTGTCAGATCAATCTGAAAAGCTCATCAACAGTATAACCTCCATGAGGTATGTGTTTAGTTGTTTGGGGTTTTTTGCCTTTTTTTCATTACAGCATAGCTATTGGTAAGAGTTTAGATGCAGAAGCAAGCATGGATGTCTGGTTCTGTAAAGACCTGTTTCAGAATGGCTGTAGCATTTTTCTGGTTTGAAAATTCCTCAAATCCTACTGAGTTCCGGGCACTCATTCTTAAATTGTGTATCAACCAAAATTCATTTCTTCTATCTCAGACTTATGAAAGATTTGTGTACCTAAACATTTGTTATTTCCATTTAGATAATCTTACTACCACATTCCTGATAATGTCATCTATTGGATTTATTCAGAGCCCATGCATTTATCTTTGAGATATGAAAGTGGTGTGATACGTCTGTTTCTCTTGTTTTTTATAGTCTTAAAATCTCTAAAAGGCATGAGATTTTCCTGTTAATGTATATAGGCATAGAAAACCTTTGTAACTAGTGTTTTGTTCTGTTAGTCCTATTACACTATCATGAACTTGGATATAGACTTGAAAGTTTTGTGACTGATTGTGTGTTTATATTTTGAGTTCCCCATGTATTTCAAGAGTAAATTTGTCATAATTTATATGTCAGTTTTACTGTGGAGTAAAGACAGAAGGGAATGTAATCTGTAGGACGATAGATGAAGGATAAAGCAATCCTCTGAACATATGTGGTGAACTTGCAAAATCCTGCAGACATAATTTTTATGAGAAAATACGAGTTTTTCAGTATTTTATTTTTTAACTGTGCAGATATGGGCTGTGGAGAGCTAGGTTACAGCTTATAATTTCTGTTTGGAATGAACTAGTCAGAACGGATTTTCCTCGTATGTGTTAACAAAACTGGAGCTAAAGAAAGCCAAAGGAAAAAGGGATGTATTACATAAGCAAGGTTTTGTGTTGGGGGAAGATAAAAGTATCATCCACCCTCCCATATTATAAAGATAGACAAATGCAGCACAGTCACGTGGATCGTAGCCAGCTGATAGTCAACTGCACCTTGATGACCTCATTTAAACTCTTTAAGTCATAGCCTTGTAGCTTTCTCTAACACTCCAGATGTCTGAGCTTCTTAGTCTGCCTCACAGGCATGCCTTTCTCCACCTGACAGTGTATACTTCATCCCCTTTTGTAAAAAACCAAACCAAACCACCTTTCCTCCTCCCCCTGCCCCAAAAGTTGTTGTGAAGTGGTGGGCAGGCAATCACCTTGTCTAGGAAAGCTGATTTTGTGGCATGTTATAGGAACTTGCATAGATGTTGCATTACTTAGCTATCAAGCTTTCAAGGGCAGTGTATATGAGAGGCAAGACTGAGAGGAGGGATTAAAAATGTCTGATATGCTGTTAAGCATCATAAAACATGGCTTGTGAATGTGATATATTCATCATCATTCAGTGATGTTGTGATGCTTACACTTATAGTGAAGGGTGCTGATGTCATACTAGGCTCTTCTGTTTCCTCAGCTCAGGTCTTGACTGCAAAGCCTTGAAGAGTTAAAAACATCAGCTCTCGCTGTATTTCCTTGCAGTAAAATGGCTTGTTGAGGCTCAGGCAGATAAAGTACTGGATTAGAAAGTAACCAACTTTTTCCAGTTGCCAACAGATTTTTTTCCTTGCTAATCCTTTTATTTTGATAACATTTTTGTTTTGCAAATTCAGTTCCAGAAGAATATGCCCAAACTGTTTCTAAATACACAACTATGAAGACATTTTTACTTTTTGTTAATTTGTTTTGGAGTTTTTTTGTTACTGGTGATGTGCATGGACAGTTTTGTTGAAGTCAGAGAAAGGTAAAATGATGTAATAAAGCCACATAGCAAGCATATATTTCAGAATCGAGTACTGAGTTGTGTGTTATGGTAATTCTGATGTAATTTTGAGACAATCATTGTTTTCCATTGTTTGGTTTGAGGTGTTTCTTTTGGTGCACAGCTGAGAATATTTGTAAGTAACTTCTCATTTGTACTAAAACCAAAACATACAACCCATTAGCTAATTTTCTGTAGGGTTTTTCTCCTTTCTGGTAATTTACTAGGCAGCTTTCCAGCCTAAATGTCCATAATTACATGGAAGTGCTAAAAATAAAACATACTACTTTAGTAGCCTTAATTTGAAACAATTTTTTTAAATTTTCTCCTATCAAAGATTTAACCACTAGAGGGCCCTGAAGTATTTAGAAGTAATTTAGCTCATTCCAGTATATTGCTTTCTTGTGCTTTTAACTTGGCTCCAGTTTCTATATAATCGTTTTTATACTGGCAGTAATTTTAATGCATATTGAGTAGTCTAAAGTATTCAATTTTGGTTATTGTCCATTTCCAGGTAATTTCAGTCTGCACTTTTCTAAGAACTCCTGGTGAAAGTCATCCATTAGCTGGGAAAGGTTTTGTTTCTGTAATTTTTTGAAGACCTTTCTGACTAAAACGATGGGAACTAGATCTTCTGTTTCACAAAGGCTCCTCATCTCTTTTTATGTTTATAATGCATCAGAAAGCACTGCACTTATAAAAACAGAGTACAGATGAGAGAGAAAAACAGTCCCAGGAAGTGTACAACTTGGAGTGGTTAAGAGCAGAGAAGAGAAGGGTCTTTCTGCTTACTCATGCCCATATTGTGGAACAATTGGACCGGAGATGTCTAAGTAACTTGGGGGATGATTAGATGTTGAATGTTGCATATTAGAACTTCACACACTGACTGATCAAGTTGATGTGGCCTAGGTCTCCTCCAGCACAAAGAATGTGCTGATGGTTGTTAGAAAGAATTGAAATATTTACTCCATGTAAACCAGTGAAGCCTTATGAGAGTGCTCATAACCTGTTTCAATGTCTGGTTATATTGATGGAGTTATAAGTGTGTTCCTTGAGTTTTTATGTCTTTTTTTGATATACAGAGACAAAATGTACATATCTTTTTATCTTGAGTCTCCAAAAATAAATCATACATAATGTATATATTTTCTCTATATGGAATGCTATGCATTGCTCTGCATGATCTCATTGCCACCACAGCCATATGCAGGATCAGCTGTACCATTCACACTATTTACTGGTGTTTCTAATTTGGTATTGTGTACATTTTCACAAATTTACATCAAAGGAACACCGAAGGGAAAAAGAGTTGAGTGGCAGGGTGCTGCTGTGCTAAATATTTTTTTAATAGAAACAAGAGCCAAATAAGTCACCAGAAAGGTTTCAATGTTTTAATCTGGTTGATAATTGTCAAGAGTTACTACTTAAGCCTATGGAGTCCTTTATTATGATAGAAATAATTTCTGTGGGTGAACATGAAATGATTTTGAAGAATTTTGAGTAAGAAATGAAAATGCAAATAAAATACATAATGGAAACTAGCCTTGCCAATTCTTAAGTTTTATGTGATACAGTTGATAGTGAAAAGTTTGCTTATCCTGCAGATTAGTGGAGAAAGGAGTTTTACATTTTTATATGTGGCTGTGAACAGAGTCTCACAATAGGAAGAACGAACCAAGTTTTACAGTTAGTGAATAAGCAACTGAAGCAGCAGCCTAGCTCCTTTATAAACTAAGAGTTGTATTTTGACCTGTGCCCAAGAAAGCAGTTTGCAGTTTAAATGGAAGATTTGGTCCTGGTTTTGAAGCTCTCAAGTGTGGGTTAGGTGTGGACATAAATGTAATGATCAGTAAGGAAAGCTAAATGCTACTACAGTAAGATTACTTAAATGTATGATTTGTTCGTACAATAGAATTTTAATTCAGTTACTATGAAGGCAGTGTAGTTACTTGCGTACTTAAGGCAGCAGAATCCTAGTCTGAATTGATATTTTACCACTGATTTAAATGAAGTTAGACCCATCCATCTTTTAGAAAAATATTTTGCTTAACTGTTTGGATTAAACTCTAGTCCTTGCAACCTGAGTAAGCTTTAAAATATAGTTTAACTTGTGGTGTAGATTTCTGTTACAAGTTAGAAACTTTATCCTTTGGTGACTTAAAGATGATAGAAGCAAATATATTTACATGTGACAGTTTCACGTTTGTTTGCTTCTAGCATGTTGCTGGTTTAGGTGGTAAATAAAATGCTCCTATTGCCAATGTTCTGACAGACATTGTCCATAAAAATCAATAACTAGAAAGTACTATTCAAGAACAAATTTAATGACTACAAAGTACTATTCAAGGACACTGAACTGGAGGTCAGTTTTAGTGGTGAGCCTTCCTTGAAAAGCAAAGTGTAAGTTCAAAGTAGGTTATGGAAACTGGTTCAGAACAAACTGTTCTGGTGGGTACTGTTCTGTTCCCAAACTGTTAGTAACATCTGTTTGCAAGTGCTGGCCTGGTTGGAGGAAAATAATTTAGCATTTTTAGTTTCCTTCTTTCTAGAAAACCAAGAAAGCATTCTTGCCTTCAAAAAGTAGGTATGTTTTTACAGGCAAACACTGTTTTGCACTTCAGGCTCTTCCTAGTTAATGGTCAATACCCATCCTCCTTAACTGCTTTAGAAGTTGGCTTGTACTGGTCTTCCTGAGATTGAGACTCCTTTCCCATTTCGTTGTTTTTTCTCTGTTCATGTGGCCCTTTTTTGAAAAATCCAGTGCATTTTAAGAGCACTCTAGTGCTAGTCTTTGGGTTTTTTTTTTCCATTTGTTGTTTTTGATGTGGTTTTCTTCTGTAGTATTCTTTGATATCATGTAAAAACACACTGTTCACAAGTACTTAACTTTAAATCCAAAACATAATTTCTCCTTTACATATTTTCTTTGATGCCTGGCCAGCAATCCAAAATCAGGATGATACAGGAACTGTCTATGCCCACAGAGTTTTCACTTTTTTATGATTGCAAAGCATACTGTTCTTTTGTTAGCTTGGGCCTATAATCTAGGAGGCAATTTTAACACCTCTGTTATGCTTTATTTAGGCTGCAGATAGGTCTGATAATAGTTCTCATGTAATAACTGTAAGACTTTTGTTCTTTCTGATTATGGCATTGAGGTTTCTGTTTTCACTGGAGTACTGCAATATTGGAGTTTGCCACCTGGCATTCTGGTCTCTTTCAAATCCATCAGGCGCTAAAGTCATCCTCCCTGCTCACTAGTATGACTGAATTACTTCTGAGACAAATCTCTCAAGTAGTTGACCCTCACCACCTGTGAGGCAGGCTTTTTTTTCATTTGTGTTTAAAGACCTCTATAAATAATGTTTCAAGCTCTTTCTGCTTACACTAACACAGTATGGTGCCGATACTCCCTCTGTTTTAACAGGGACTTCTGCCTCTAACTTCGTATCATTTGTGGTATGTTAGGTAACTGCATTGCTCCACAAGTGTGTTACTCTCAAGTTTCAGCCCTATCGTGATCTCGATAAATCTCTGATTTATCGTTAGGATAAATCATTGGCTGGTGGTGATGTTGGTCTGCTTTTTGGTTATTTCTTATCATCCTGCCCCCCAGGTGTAGTTCATAAAAAATCAAGAATAAGAGACATCTTTTGGGTTTTTTATTTTTGATTCAATATGCATGGTACTATGGTAGAACAGTGCTTTGGGTTCTGTGAGATGGAGCCCAGTTCCTTGTCTTTATAACTTAACTTGTAAAGGGCTGAGCTGTAGCTCATTTATTACATGCATTGGTTAGTAGTGCTATTCATTGCTAACTGCTCTCATGGATAAAGTTATGGATTTATGGCTTCAGGCAAGAAGTAGAAACTCAACTGGAATGAAGTCAATGAATATAAAATGCTTTCAGTTTTCTGGATCTTTATATGTGGTTGATAGTTGCTTAGATCAGAGGATGCTTTCGTATAGTTAAGGGTTTTTTTTTTTAAGACAATGAGCGTTATATGTGTATATTTATATAGCTCAGTTTTTAAGGTTTGTTGATGAGCAAGGACACATGTAGTGGCAAAAACAAGGTATCAGATGGTTACAGACAGAGTAAACAGTATTGCAAATGGAATTGATAAACAGAGGAGTGCAAAGTATCTAAAGAGCTGCTAAATATAAAACCCAGTGGTTTCATGGCTTGTGTAGCTTGTAATATTCCCATGGATTTTTAAGTGAAAGGCAAGCTGTGACAAACATCTTGAGAATGTTTTGTATAAATGAAAGCTACAACCAGTTGAATTTACAGCATGAAAAAAAGCAAGTAAAGTACAAACCAGCATGTGAGCTATTTTCTGTAAATACAAAACCCAAATGCATCACTGAACAGATGTTTACTGACTAAAGAGGCTTTTTGCACTGCTAATAATCCAATTCATGTCCTGGGCAACTCAGTTGTATGGAGAGCTGCTGGAGGAATATTTATTATGTTGTAGCTCACCTGTTTTGAATAGATGCCCCCCCCCCGCCCCGAGTGTCAAATCATGACCTGAAAGAATTGTTGGACATTTTTTGGGTTTTTTTTAAATTCAATTTATTCCTGTTGCAGTCATGAAACATGCTGTTCTCAATATTGCAGTTCATTATTGTATTTTACAGCACTGCAGGTGAGGGAAGCAGGGTGTAAATTTTTGACAGATTGCTTGTGTGTGAAGTCTACTTTTTTACCATTGCCTACCTTACTGCTCTTCACAATTTGGGACATGACATAGGCATACAGTATCTTTTAAATTAAATTACTGTTCCATTATGTGTGCTATTATGAGTTCACTGGAAAAACATGGGAAGGCAGTGACAAAGTACTGTGTCTAAATGGGGTGCAGAACACTTTTTTTAACTTGGATGTTATATTACGTTATAACATGCAAAGTTAGCATTTTTTAGCAGCAACTGGCCTTTGCAGGCCTTGCCATTGCCCATGTATTTTTGTAAATTTCTCCAGGGAAAAGCAAAGATGTGTGCCCTGATGAGTTTCCTCTGCAGTTTGTACCTGTTACAAAGGTATATTATTTTTCATGTGTGTGCAAGCAGCGTGTAAAACATGCTGTGTTCAGGAGCTGTATTTGTGATATTTTTGCACAGATTAGTGATATTCATGGTTTTGGCCTTTTTTTCCCTCCTTCAGTATTTGAGCCAGAAATTATTAAATGAAGTATGATTAAATTTCTCTCAATGCTTGTGCAATTTCTTACTGTCAAAAAATCCACTTCTTAGGAAAAAAAGGACACCACCTTATTGAAAGAAGGAGGAAAATTAAAACTTTAAAGCATTTCTTCTCATGTTTTGCTATCTACTTCATTTATTGTTATAGATCAGAAACTGCAGGAGGTTATATGTAGGTAATTCAACTTTTTGTTGTCCTCTCTGGTCGTTATGATATTGCTTGCTTATTTCTTTAAGTATGTATTTATATACTGTTGACTTTTCCCAGCAGCTTTAGAAGTTTCTCAGCCAGGGAAGAGTGCTGAAGCTTACAATTACAAACCTGGATAGGAGCCTGGAGCTCTATACATACCTCTGTTCTCCAGGAGGTGGCATCACCATGCTGATGCTGGGGATGTAGGGGATGAAAGCAATCAATTGGTAGTAACTGATTTTCCCTAGATATCCGAGAGGAAAATAATTGTGGTGCATTAGGGAGAATGGTAGAGAATGGTAATGACTTCCCCAAATTCAGTAATCCTAATTTGAAGAAACAATTCTCATTTACATTAGGTTTTTTTTTAAACTTGAGATAGAGGTCATTACTCTGATAAAGTTACAAATAACCCAAGTACTCAAATAGCAGTATTATTCTGATGTAATTCATGTTAGTAATTTAATTTCCAGTTTTCAGAGAATGCAATTTTCACTCAAATAAATGAACATCTAGTAGTGGACATTGGCTTTGCTGATAAGCTAGTGTAGCATGTTATATGTATTAGAGATTTTAGTGATAGAGCAGGAGGTTACATCTGACAAGCTGGTGTAAATTGGAGGGTTCTACAATTGTGGTCTGTATAGCAACTGCATACTGTACTGAAATGAGAGGAGGGAAGGCATCCACATGACTAAAACTGGAATTTGAGACAACTGTGTTAAAGTACAGATATAAATGACTTGCAAATTGTTGAATGTCTCTGCAACTCTAACTATACGGATACAGGGAGCGCTCGAGTCTTTCTGGTAGACCAGTCACTTGCTTATATACTTTTAGAAGACCAGAACAAAAGGTGAGTGGCTCTTCTTAAAAGCAGCCAATCCCCAAATATAACTGGCAACACCTTTTGGGCTAAAAGGGAATTTTGAGTGAAAGTAAAATACTTTCTGAGGGATCCAGTTATATCACTACTTCGCTTTTGTAACTCCATACTCTAGGCTGTCCTGTACATTGGCTGCTCCATGGTAACTTCCAGTCTGCATGTTCTGTGTTTTAAACATGAGGGTAACTTGTCTGTTTTCATTGAGAAGTAATCTAACTGGACATTTGTAAGGATAAATGTGTGTGTACCGTTGGGTCTATCATGCAGGAACTAACATGCTATGAAGCAGCATATGTATGTCTGATGCCAACTTGTTCATACAACCAGAACATCAGTTGCATATTTTCCTTTGTTCCAGATATAGATGAAAATGTTGCAGTAACCTGCAGCCAGAGTGCACATATTCAATTGGAGAGGTCTCTTAAATTCTTAAAGCTGGCTTGTGAATTTTAACATTTTGCTAACAGGCTATGGATGTTTGTTGTCATATTTGTTAAAAGTCTTAGCATTTTTTTTTAATGACAACTTCTTTTTTGTAATTTATTCTTCTTTGAAGTTGGCTTGGAACATAAATCTGTCTTTGTGGAAACATTGGATTCACGGAATCCTTGAACGTGTTGATTTCTCAAACATTTTTTTCCCCCCACATTTCCTGCCTCATTTTTAGTGCTGGGAGTTAGAAATTCAGCAATTTTAATAAAAACAAGGTAATGACGTAAGTGAGATGAGTATGGGTGGGACACTGAAACTGTCTGCACGTTTGACATGCAGATAGCAGTGTTACTACAGTAAGAGGAATAGTAATGTTCTTGTAATTGTGATTTCCAACCCCTCCTGAGTTAGGCAAGTGAAAAAATCCATTGAAGATATTTTTGATAAAATAAGATCTGTTAATTTTCTTAATTTTGAAGAAAATGAAACTGAAATGTCTTTTTTATGTGGTATCAATCTGCTGAACTGCAAAGAGGAACAAGCTTTGTTTTTCAGGCTATCTTTAACAGTTTAATTTTGTGCTTGACTGGTTTACAATATTTGTCTTTTTTAACAGCTGTTCTTTTTGATGTGTGGTATAGGTATGAGGTTTTCAGTAAATTAGAATTATAAGGAGCGTACTTTAATCATGGACTCTTCCTCTGGGAATCTGGAATAGTAAAAATTATTGTTGGAAATTTATACTTCAGTTTGCTTCTAGATGTACACGGATGTTTTTTAGCTCTTAATAAAGAATTTGAAATTATTGCTATAGTAATTAATTCTTCCAGTACAAAACTTAGAAGTGCAGTATTTTTAAATACAAGAGTGTTTAATGTATCTGTCTTTACTTTCAACTTACATGAAAGAATCTTTCTGTAGAGCAGATAATGTACTTAAACACAATTTACGGCAAATATACTTGGATCTGTTCCTGTGTCATATTGTTCCTGATTCTTGCTTGTCAACTGGAAGGTAAAAGGTAACTCTCCACCCCTCCATCTTCAGCTTATTCTTTTACAACTATGCTATTTGCTTTCTTGAGTCTTTCTCACCTCTTTATATCTTTGACATTTTGTTTCCTGGATCTAGGATGCCCTTGTTCCCATCTCCAGCAACATTTCAGGTACTCCTTGCATCAGATTGCATAGCACTCTTCCTCTACATGCCCATAAAGTAAGTCATGGCTGACAGGGACCTTAAGATGGAGAGAGAGGCATCAGCTCCCTAGGTAGCATCCCAAGGAGGACGTAAATCAGACCCCTTATTCATCTTTCACATATGCGGATGAAGTTCAGGTTTCTGAGAAGGAAGGATAACTTTACTGAACAGATTTCCTGGGTTTTTTTCTTGTATTTCATTTCACTACATCTTACTCTTACACTGCTTTTGGGCTATGACTTTCCCCTTTTTATGAAACATGAGGGCTTGAGGAATAACCAGGAGAACACTGTGAAAAGCAAGGTGGTATCACAGAATCATAGAAATGTAGAATGACCTGTTGACCACTGCACTCTGGATGCAAGCATCCAACTAGTTTCTCATACAACAAACAGTCCATCCATTGAATCCATTCACAGGACAGTGTTGCATTCGCTGTAAATAAAGAAATAAATAAGTTCTTCATGCATCTGAGAGCAAGGGAGGTAGAAAGAGGGAAAGACTGAAAAAAGAAGCCTTTAATTTATGGAGAACGGTTGTGTAGCTGTCAATAATCCTTACTTACAATATTAACTGATGTGTTAAACTGCTTTAATTATCTGAAAAGATAGCACATGGATTTGCATCTCGAAATGGAGAAGTCTCACCATAAAGTATTCTGTATATATTGCAAATACAGTGTATTTGTTGTTCCTTATTGGTCTTGATTAAAAAAAAAACAATTTGTCTTTGAAATTTAATTAAAGGATTTGTGCTTTGAGTTAATCTAGGTGAAAGTATATACATGTGTAATGTAGCAGTTATTTGTATCTGGATGAGCTGTATAGGATTTTGTATAGGTTGCCCATAAAAAAAGCCGTTGTTTCATGAAGGACTCTTAGCTGTAAAAAGGGATTCTTTGGCTTACAGACAGCCTAAAAATTCTCTAAGGAAAACTGTAAGCTGATTACGGGGCTTCACTTTTTTAAAAACTGAATTTGAAGTAATGTCCATTTTCCTAGACCAGCTTTTTAATTACCTTTTTGTTAAGTTTAATGTCTCCATCAAAGCTTGTATAGGATCTAATTTTCTGGGCCACAGCATTATCAGGACAGTGGAGAAAACCTGAATTTAAACTGGGCCAATGAAAATCACCAGAAGATGTTACAGACCACTTCTCTTTTAAGTGGGCATTTTACAACCAGGCTTATATAATGACTGTTTAGGCCAGCCTTGGACTTTGAAGGGCAGGAGCTGCATGTAGCATAGGAAGCTGTGTAGTCAACACAAGCCAAAGATGCTTCTTTCTGCTAGATTTCTCATACAATTTTGCAAACTCAAAGCTGCAAGAAGATGTCCTCAGCTGCTACAGAATCTATAATGCTTGGTGACTTAAAATGTACAAAGATGTCAAGATGTAAAAAACATTCTTAAAGCTAAGCTGAGAAGGACTGAAAGTAGAGCACACAATCACAGAATGGTAGGGGTTGGTTAGAGATAATATAGTCCAACTGCTTTGTGAAAGCAGGTCCACTTAGATCAGGTCACATGAACATGTCTAGGCGAGTTTTGAAGACCTCCAGAGAAGGAGACTCCACACCCTCCCTGGGCAGCCTGTGCGAGGACTCCAATACCCTCATAATGAAATAGGTTTTCCTTATGTTTAAATGGAACTTTTTGTGTTCCATCTTTTGTCCATTACCCCTTGTCTTGTCACTAGATACAACAGAAAAAAGTGATGCCCCAACCTCCTGACATCCACCATTTATGTACTTGCGAACATTGATGAGATCCCCCTGCAGTCTCCTCTTCTCTAGACTAAAAAGCACCAGTTCCTGCAGCCTTTCCTTGTAACACAGATGCTCCAGTCTCCTGATCACACAGTAGTAAACATTTAGTTAACTAATGTGGATGTGAGAAATTATTTATGGCTTAGGTTTCAGACACAGCCAGATTCAGACTACAGACTTGATCTGGCATAAGAATTTGAATGCTAATGCTTTTGGGTTGCCTAAGTTAAGAAATGCTTTCATAATTATCATAGTAAAATGCAGTTATGACTATCTTAGAATGGAATCATAGAATGGTAGGTGTTGGAAGGGACCTTTAGAGATCATCCAGTTCAACCCCCCTGTAGAGGCAGGGTCACCTAGATCAGGTCGCATCTTGCATTAAGGTTTTTTTTTAATATATATTTTTGAATCTCTTTACTATTTATTACTTGAAATCATAATGAAATTTTATGAATCATGGCTTGGAACTACCAATTCTATTAGGAAAAAGAAAAATAATCCTGAGGAGTGGAGACAGCTGTTGGTTAAGATCCCTGGCTTTATGCTGTCTTGTTTAATGCAGGTTTCTTGATTAGATAGAATAAATTCCTCTCTTTTGGTCCAGACATACTTTGTCTGAAAATGCCTGTAATATAGTGATCTATTTCTATGTCTTGTCAGAGCCCTGCATTTCATACAGTCCAATAGATGGGTAACTGGTTTGAAGTGGTAACTTTGGTAATATGGAAGAAGAGATCTCTGTAACTTAGTGTGAGTGTAGGGCCTTTTGAATACAGTGGATCATCTTTTGGATACAGTGGATACAAAAGTGATGCAAAAAAGCATGGATAAAGGCTGTGATAAGGCAAACCACCTAAGCTCTGATAAGACAGGACTAAGGATTACATTTCTAATATCACTGCATATTATACTTCTAGAATTGTTCTAGCTTGCTCATATTGTTGTTTTAAAGATAATGTGTGTCAGGTTCTTCCCAGTGATGTCATGCCTCAAAGTGAAGAAGGCAGTAAACGTAAGTGAAGGATCCCGTGGTTACTCAGTCAAGGAATATACATCTGTTTTAGAAGTCTAGTAGGCTATTAAAGGAATGTTGATCACAGAAGAGTTGCATTTGAGGGTTTGTATTATGTCTTTGCAAAGATTTAAAGTAAAAGCTGGTGCTTCAGCCAAACTAACAAACAATTGTGTACCATTTTGATGTTACAAAAGTGAACTGAAGGTAGCACGGCACTTTAATCATCCTGTGATATATAATTATTAGGTTATCAAATGTTATTAATTAAAAAGTAGTACGTTTGTTTGTTGAAATACTGGGAAAAGGAACCTCAGAATGGAATTTCATCTATAACTTTGATCGATAACATTCAATGACCCTTTTGATACGTTCATTGTGAAAGTTTTTGTGGCTTCATGGTGAAATGCATCAGGTAACAACCAGGTAAAAAGCTACTCTGCTCATTTGTTTATTGTGGGTACGTTTTTGACTGGTTAGAATTCTTTTTATGGTTCACTATATAATTTTCCAAGCTTTAATGTCAGTGCACAAGGAAAGAAATAACAGTCCTATCAACATCTTAATTCTTGTATATGATGGCTACGTTAATCTGTATCACCTTGAATTGGTGGCCAGGCTGTACTCTTGGATGTGCAAATGTTGTGCTCTAAACAGGATCTGCAATGTGAGGAATTAAAAGAAAAAAGAAAGATGAAACCATCTTTCTTTTCACATAATTCCTTTTTTTTAAAAAAAACCCAAACCTGTCTTATAATATGGTGACGTTGACAATTGTACAATACAAGTTGTCTATTGAGAGAGGACTTAGCATGTTACAGTTCGTACCCAGGTAGTATTTCAGATACAAATTATAACAAGAAATGGATGCATGTTAATAGGAATGTCTTTTCAGACACTTCTGTCTCGTCATTTACTATGAGCAGAATGTAGTTTTGTACCTAGTACCTTTTATATTAAGGTGAATGAAGGGGATTCTTTTGTTTTTGTTAGGAACAGTCTTTATAGATGGATTCCACTATATCATGCCACCAATTTAATGTATTTTAAAATACGGGAACTGAACAAAGAGAAGGCAATGTGTCTTGTGTACAAGAATCCTTCGTCTGACAAAAATAAACAGTTTTACTTAGTAGCTTTATTCCTCTAAGACGGCAAGGATTTAATTTATTGTTAATAAAAGAAGTTGTATTCTTCATTTTCCTTAAGACTTGACTTAAGAAATCTAATGTTAAAGTAAATATCAATTGCCGGTAGAATTAGGATACTCTTAGTTTTCTTCAATTTTTACTTAAAAAACCAAAACCAAACCTCTCCCACTTTGGTCTTCGGTTCTTCAGAGATGGTGTGCATTATTGTGGTATTGCAAATTATGTTTTGGCTGAATCATTGCCACATAGACCATTCATTCAAGACCTTCAAAGTGTAAATATAATAAATTGATTTCAGTTTGAATCCTGATCTGCGTCTTCATCTTTTTTCTTAAAAAATATACCATTAAATCTACACAGCTCTCATCCGTTTCCTTTAAATGTATTTTCCAGTTGTAAAATAACAATTTCACTGTTGGCTAATTGATTCTAAACCTTAGCAAAGCAATAATATGAAAAGTACATAGTGTACAGAAGCTGTATGTTACATTTTAAGCCATGGGAAAGATAACTTTTCTGCTTTTTCCCTTGTATTAACTTTTCATAGAATATGAAATGAGGTTAATTAGCCATGTGCAGCTTAATTACAGGACTATAGAAATGGCCCTTTGTTTAGACATCTTTGTGTATCTCACAGGAAAGCCTTAAGTTATTTGTTGAAAATTTAACAAATTTATCTCATTACATTTAATGGATTCTTAAATCTCTATCAGCTTATTGAAGGAAACATTAATTAAAAGTGTAATTGACTAGCCAGCTGTTTGCTGTTTTCTGTCCAGCAGCCTCTATTAAGAATATTACAAAACACATAAAGCTCTTTATCTGAGGGAGGTAAGTGCTCTGCCAAATGCTGCTCAAGCAATGGGATTTAAATCATAGTTTCTTAGTTCAGTGTATGTTGGGTAACCAACATCAGTAAGCATGTGCTACTTCATAAGAAGGCAGGCTATGTAACCAACTGGCAGAGGAACCCCTTTTAAAACATGACATAGATGGTTAGCAAGCCAGAATGTTTTGTTCCCAGAGGGAAGCGTTACATGACTAAAGCTGACCATATGTTTGCCTTTTCCTGACTACACACAAGAAATCTTCTAATAGCAGTACAGTTCTCAGGCTCAGCTCATTCATTGAAAGCAGTAAATAGTCACTTATTGAAGACAAGCTCTACCTGTGTTATTTGGCATATTGTAACAACATAAAATGTACAAATCTTTCTGCACCTATAGAATATCTTTTGTCTGTTTAGGTTTACAGTGTTCATTCTTAAGAAATTATTCTCCTCTGGTAAAGAGGGGCCTCATGGGACCATTCTGTGTTCCAGTTTTTGTTTTCTGAGATGGCTGGGAACTGCAAAACTCCCATTGGTCACAGAGAACCTCTGTTGCTCTTTTGGATATGTCCTTTTTACAGTAGGGATGTAACTAGCATGCTGTCATGGCTTGATAGCAATGAAGAGGAACAGCAAAGGAAAAAAAGGAGTGGAGATAGAGCAGAACTTTGTCTACTGTGTTTAAATTTGATGGTAGCATCTCACTGGATGTCTCTGTGAGGTTGGAATTGGAGTCTCTTCTAGCTGGAGAGCTCGGAGTAATTTTTTGTAAGTAAAGCAGGGATAATACAGTTTGACAGAGCTATAGTATGTTGTAAGATCATTATGAAAAATGCACTGTAGCAACAAACTGCTGGATCTTTCTTGCAAAAGGATAAACATGCTTATAAGATATAGACCATATCCAAAGGAAAACTCAGACTGATTACTGAAGCTTCTTCAAAACGGAGTAGGTTTGATTTTTGGGAAGGAGATGCTTAACAGGGGTTTTTTATGGTCTCTAATTACATATGTGGTTACAAATGCTGGCAGCTGCAAGATCTTGTTGTGACTTAATATTTTTATTTATGTAGTATAGAGAGGACTTGAATGTGCTAGGTGTCCTGAGCATCGATCCTCCCAATGAAGGAAGAAAACATAGTAGACTGAGTAGTTACATAACCTATCGTATCATTTCAGTTGGCGTCAGTTCAAGTGATGCTGTCAATGGCATGAGAGAAGAATGAAATGTGAACAGCTAGTTATATATACCAGAAATGCAAAAAATATGAGACTTTATGCTGCAGCCTCAGCTGAAAAATATGGTTAGATAATCAGCTTAAATAGTATATCTTTGTTGTGTATGAAGTTTGCCCACAGAAAAGGGGAAGTGCATATCTCTTCATCTCACAGCTACTGGCTGGATGCTTCTATTTGAATCCCTGCATGGAAAATTCCTTAGTTTTCTAAAGAGCATCCACTACTCGGAGCACATACTTCGACTTTCTGAGCACATACTTCGACTTTGAGATGTGTGAGAAAGACTTTGTATAAGCAAATCGCTTGAGACTATGATGTTGTCACAAACCAGCTCTGGAACCATAATTATTTCAGCATCAGATCAATTTCTGATCTCATTAGTAGATTGTTGTAAACAGTAAATTAATTGTTACATGCTGTCTCTTTTCTACAGCACAGAAAAAACTGCTTGTTAGAACAGTGCTGTAAGGCAAGGAAGGCTTTGCAGCCAGTCTTTATGTTCTTGTTCTTACTGGTGCAATTAAGCTATGGCTGGTTTACGTTATATTTAATAAATTTCACAGTTTCTTAGAGTCACTTATTTCTCAGAATCTAGGAATAATGTTGCTTGTATGGGTATTCTGGAGGTCATTTTGCCAAACGTCATGCTCAAAGCAGGTGGCTGTATTCCATTTTAGATCTGATTTCATGCAGTTTTGCCCAGTTTAAAATGTCCTCAAGGACAGGAAGTCCCCAGCCTCTGTATACCACCTGCTTATGTGCTTGATTGGTCTTGTGAGGAAGAATTTTTATTTTTCCTAAAGGCTGTGCAGAATTTGGAACAAGTTGCATCTTTTTGGTTTTGGCTTGGCTTTGTCCTTTCATTGTGGACCTCTGCTAAGTGTCTACTCCAGCCTTCTCTAAATGCCTTTTAGATAGAAGATGCCCCCTTAGTTTTCACTGTGCCAAATAAGTTCAGTGTATTTAGTATGCTCTAGCCACCTGATTGTCTTAGAGGTCCTGCTGAATTCCCTCTGTTCTGTTAATAAGTGTCTTGTACTGGAGGTACAAACTGGTCTCAGTGCTCCAGTTAGGATCTTATGAATGCCAAGTAGAGTGGAATAATCACTTTTGATCTCATCATCCTTGGCCCAGTATGGGCTTGCCTTCACTGTCACAAGAATGGATTTGCCTCCATGGTACTAAATTGCATTATCCTGGTATGTTTCCCTGCATTTTCTTTGCATATAATTGATGTCAGTATCCCTTAGTGTCCTACCTGCATGGAAAAATCGAGAAGAAGAATGAATGATATGTGATTGTAAAGGAACTAGACAAATGAGCACCAGTTTGTTAGCACTGATGCCAATACTGTGAAGCTTTGTGCTTCATATTACTCTTTTACTTCTGTTAGTTGCATTGGAATGATAGTGTAGCCTAGATGTACTCCTCCAGCTGGGTCCCCTAGACATGTGTAATGTTATGCTGAATGCGGAGCATTGTGTGATGTATAAATACTGTGCTGTTGGTTTTCTTTTCCACAGCAGTTGAATGATTTCTCACCTTTTGAAAGTCATGGATAGCACCCAGAGGAGTGGCTACCCAAAAGCTTCAGGTCTGGCTATAGCTAAGATGTGTATTTTACAGATAATAAATATAAATAGTAAATAATAACTATTAATAAAAAAATAAGAATATCAAGTTGTGTGCAAAAATGTCAAGATCAAATTTTCCTGAAACAGTCTCCTTTTTGTTGTGACTTGTTAGAATAATGTGGTGTTTTAAGCGAAGAGTTCAAGAACTGTTGTAGGTTTTCTGCCTGAATGCCAGGTAATGATGTGTCAGGATAGTTTGAAAGCACATCAGTGTGTATTTTTTTTCTTTTAAATTTAAATAGTGAGATGGATTTTATTTTTGTTTTTATTTCTCCTTAATTTTTCTAAATTGATCTGTAATCCTACAGGGTCGTGCAAACTATCAAGCAAACTTGGCATTTCTTATTTTTTCCCCCCCTTCTTTGGTCACCCCCTTCTTTGGTCACCCCCTTCTTTGGTCACCCCCTTCTTTCGTCACCCCCTTCTTTCGTCACCCCCTTCTTTCGTCACCCCCTTCTTTCGTCACCCCCTCCTTTTTTACCCCCCCTCCTTCTCCCCCCCCCCCTTTTTTTTTAATTTCTTTTTTTTGTTCAGATATGTGTTGCTAGATGAAATCTGCCACTTTGAGAACCAGTGACTTTCTTCTGACAGGACTCAGCTGAGGAATGCATGGGAGAAATGTTAGGCCATTGTTTCTGCTCTGACATGTGATTTGCACACCTAAACTGAAAGAAGAAAATTTCCAGTTGCCCATAGTTTATTTGGAGTATCATGTGTTCTCCAGCTGTGAACATAAATCTAATGATCAGAGGGCAGAATTAGTTACTTGTGGCTAATTTTGACCACTGATGAGTTTCCAGAAAGGAGTCAGATTATTACTTTTGGTAATGCAGACAAGGCATAGATAGATTCTTCCTGGAGGCTTTTCAGCTCTTCCATTCCCACATGACATCTGTGTGGAAAGTACAGCCATCTGCTCCCTGGCCTTATCCCTTCTTCAGGCTGTCCCTGTGGGACCTCAGCATTTTCTGTCCTCCTCTAGTACAGCAGTCCAGACCAACAAAAAAGACAGACTGTCTTTTAATACAGTTTTCCTTTTTGCTGTATTGTTAGTGTATATGTAAGTATTTACATATTATAAAAGGTTCAAAGCTTCCTTTACGTAGTTTTGAAAAACAAGCAGTAGGCCTACTGTGTCTGTACAGACCACATGAAGGTGTGTTAGAGCCTGAATGCCTTCTTCAGAGCAGTTAACTTTAATGGTTTCAATGCAAGAAGATCCAGGAAGATCCAGGTATGGCCCTCTGGCTCGCAGAAGCAATATACTTTCTTTGTGTGGTCCATATTGGATGTTCAGTGCTCCTAGTAAATTTCCACAGCAATTCTCGTGCTGATTAAAGAGCAGGATTTATGGTTTTGACAGTTCTTGGCAGGTAGAGTCGTGGTTGTAGTGTGGGAAGTTAGTTCAAGTTGATTTATAACAGATGCATGGATGGACTCTCTCTGTCACCATCTCCACAATTTCTTACATAATCATTGCAAATTATGTTTCATAAGCTAGTGATGACTTCCCTGCAACTTCCTATTTATGCTGTGTATCTGCTGGTAGAATACCCTTTTTTCCATCACCTGGGCAAATGCATAGTCCATGCTTCAGCAGCATTTCTCAGAACCACTGTGGATTTTCTTTAGCTGATACATTCTGCAATATTCAACTTTGATTTGGAGTGACTTGAAGAAGTCACCAATTAAATTCAATATTCTTTTTAGAAGTATGTTGTACTGTAGCCATCTGCTTTTGATTTTTACATATTTTAACAGCCTCACCTAGGAAATGCTTTCCTTTCTTCGACAAAGTGCTAAATGTTTTGGATATGAATATATAGGTTCTTGATAGCTTTTAATGTTTTGAGGGCCAGTGGTAGTTCACATACATAAAACTAAAAATGCCTAAGAGGTTTTTGCTCAGGCATTTGCTAAGGTACTCAGCATAAGGGAAAGGGAGGTGACTAAAAGAGGTAAGAAATATCATTAAGCTTGACTTTGTTCTAACTGAATTTGGGCTGCTAGTTCTGCTGCTCGGGAAGACGTCTTTGAATAATATGTACTCTACTGAGTTTTTCTTCATCAGCTTAATTCTAGAATGGGATTGTAATGGTGAGTTTTAATGATAGTAGGCAGTGATTTGACAGAAGCACAATGGTTATGACTTCACTGCAAGATCTGGTGGGTGGGAAGCCTTTCCAAAAGGACTGAAAGAGAAACAAAGGAAGTGCTTTGTACTCAAAAGTTTTTGCTGTTCAAAATGGGAAAGTTTGATGTTCCTGTCAATCAACACAAGTAGGATCAGACACCACGAGAAATTGTGAAGCAAAGAGCACTTTTGAGAGGTGTACAATACAGTGAAGGAGGTGTGGAGTTGTGAGAAGGGGTAGTAGAAAAGCTGCGGTGTAGAACAAGGTGATGGTCCAAAATTCACCGTACACATTTGTATTAGAGTTTCAGAACTCATTTGATTTCAAGGCTGTTCAATCATCTTTACTGTGCCTGTCTGGAATTTTTTGGTGCCTTTTAGCAGTACACACTCTCTTAGTGATGCAAGATAAGGTGGTAATATTTCTAGTTATATAATATGCAGGGCTCAGTTTTTCTCTTTGCCACACTGTTTTCTGGTGGCGTAGATGTTCTTTTACAAGTCCCTTTTGGTAAAAAGCATGGTAATTTTGAAAGTCAATTATCACTATGTTAGAGGTTAATTTAAAGTAGTATTAAATGGTTGCTGTAGGTCTTATGGTCAAGTATGAAATTATTTACAGTATTTCTATAGATTCAATGGTATTTTGCAGTAGAGCATTGTCTTTGTTAAATATTTTAGGATGGGCTATATCTGGCTTCTGTGGAAATGTTATCAAAAGCAGATGAAAATGATGATATAATTCATGGATTACATTTCTTGTTTTCTTTTTCAAGTAGTTATATAGATGAGACTCTTTATTTTGACCCTGACATTGCTTCTCTAAGTTAAGTCTCTTTTCCCTAAACATCAGTTTTGTTGTACTTTCCAGAGAACAGCAGTTCTGTATGTGTTTCTAGTGAGTGTCACGTACTAGAAAATTTTGGCACTCAGCTATTTGTCATGATTTCAGTAAGGAGCAGTTACAACTGTTCTGCTTTTCGTGCTGCAGTGTTTCCTTTTAGCGTGCAGCTGTATTAGGAGACAGATGTGCTGTTGTCTTGTGCTATTCTCAGTGGGAGTTCAGGGGGTAGCTCCTGCAGCTGTGGCTGTTTAATCCTAGTCTTTTCTTTTGTGCTGTCTTTTAAAATTCACTTTGATCTGACCTTGGACTTGGCTCTTACAACCTGCTTTTCATTTCTGCCAGCTCCTTTGGTATAGCAATGACACGTGCTTATATGGTTTAGTGAAACGGTCTATCTAATGTTGGTGATGGTCCTGCGTCAGGTGGAGGGCTGGACAACACAGCCTCCAGAGGTCCCTCAGTGATTTAGAGGCAGGATACATGATTCTACTCTGCTCACTGTGATTGTTGCTGACATTCGGGATAAGTGGTTGAGCAAGGAAAATACGAAAACCTGGAGGTGGTCAGAGCAGAAGGGTCAGGCACTGAAAGTCTCTGAGGGGTGGGTCTTCTTGCACACCAACTGCAAATAATGTGCTTATAAAAATGTATACATTCAGTGCCAAAAGAACAGCTGCTTGGAAATGTCTGTGAGGCTTTGCCAGAGAAGCTACTTGAGCTCAATGCCAAGATTCACCAAAAAAGGAAGGGTGATTGTTGTCCAGTTCTAACAGACAAATTCAAACCTAGATCCCTGAGCTAGAAGCAATTGTATGACAAAGTAAACAATCCTGACAAATATAGGAAATGCAGTTTCTGTTAAGCATGTTAATAAGAGGAGATGGCACAGTATACTTGAATTTCTGAAAGGATTAAGGCATTCAGGTTACCTTGCTCTACTGGGCCGTGTGGGCATTTTTCCCCTGTGGTTAAAGACACTGGTCATCCTAGCAGAGTGCTCTGTGAGAAGTGCAGAAAAAACAGCAGTTTGAAAAAAGTGTATTTAGAAATCTGTGCTTAGCATCAGAAATAAAAACGTCTTACTAACTTTTAGGAGCAGAGAACTCCCTTTCCAAATTTTGTATTGTTTTTGAAGTTGTGATATATGGATTGACAGTAAAGGATTGCTGCCTGCACCTCTGCATTTGAGTCAGATGGTGTAGAACGGGCAGGGTGGAGTAGCAGTTGGAAGGTAAAATTCACTAGTTATTTCCTTTTACTTAGAACGGCTTCCAGAGCTTTAAGAAAACTTAGTTTGCATGTATTTGTTTTTCAGGAAGTCTTTATGCTTGTTTGATTGTAAACTGTAGAGCAGTAATGAAGTGACTCCAACTTTACCCAGACTAGAGTGATCTCTTGTGCTTATATGCAGACTCATTTGTACAATAAAAGACTTCATTATTTTTTAACTATCTTGAGTCAGTTTCTGTAAATTAGTTTTATTTATGTTGTTTTACAGTCTCCTAACTTTTTTTTTAGTCTTTTCCTGAAGAGAATTTTTTTCCAACAAAATGTAATGATCTCTCTTAAATATTTTTCCTGCAGCACTTAGTAAGCAATGAATCTTTAAGTGAATGCATTGAATTGTCAGATAAATAGAGAGATAAACCCCAGCAATGTTGATTCTTTTTCATTTTCACAGAAGGGTGACAGATAAATTAGTCCCTGTAGTAACAGAATCACAGAACAGTAGAGATTGAAATGACTTAATGTATTACATCATATATACAAAAGTGTGTGTGTTTTTGTGTAAAAGAGTGTATTTTAGAATCCCATCTTCTATGCATCTTTTTATGTACACATTGACTTTATATTCTTAACTATGGCTGATAACCATCTCCTCGAGCAACTTCTGTAACTCATCTTGGGAGGAAAGACAGATCTGGATCAAATCCCAGCATATTTGGAGATCAGGAATTTCAAGAAGGAGGATTATAGGTTCATTCATACCATCAGTTGACAGTTTGAAATCTTGAAACATCTCTGTTTGATCAATATCCAGTTAAGTGTAGTAGCAGATGAACTTGAAAAAAAAAAGCTTTGAAAAGTTGAGTGTAGTCATTGACTAACCTTGTCAGTGTCATGGGACTATAAGGATTGCTTCTTTTCAGAAGCATTGGAAAGGATGTCAGTAAAATACAGTTCATTGTAGATGTTCTGACAAGAATGATGTTTACAAAAGCTGATGGCAAATTGACTTCTGATTTAAACAAGCATTGGTAGCAGGAGAGATAACGCATCAACATAATCATCAACATATCATTCTGACTATAATCAGAAAAATGGCCTATGGGTGATCATCTGGCTAGACAAAGGACAAACATGAAAACCTTCCCTTCTGCGCAAATTTTGTTTTCATACATGTTGATGAAAATTCAGATTTTTCTGTACATTGAATAGATATTACCTTCCATTTTTCAAATTTCATCTAGAATATTTTATGCCTACTTTCAGATAGACGAAGTGTCAGATATTTGTTTCATAATGAAATATCTAGAATATTAATATTAAAATAGGTGAAGACCTTTAGAAAATACTGAGATGTCTAATTTGAACTAATTCCTATGAATATGGTTTGTGAACAGAAGAGCTACTATAAGAAGTTCTTCAAGTTATACTGATTTTAACTGTTGTTTGCCAAAATTGATACTAAGGAGTTTGATTATGAAATGAAAGAAAATCACAAATGCATTAAAGGAAACAACAACAATTAATTTTTAACCATTACTTATAAAAAAAACCCCAGATGTGGCGTGAATCATTCAGTGAATTACCCCCCCAAAAGTCCTGTTTTGACTTTGGTTCTAAAAATTAGCTCTGTAGACCATATAATATCCTGTTTTAAAAAGATTTCTCTAAGTCCATACTTGCACATGGTCAACAGAAAAGCCCTGCTGCCTTATAGGACTGATTCAAAGACTTCTGCTGTACTAACCACCAGGTATCATACAACACGTTTAAAAAAGTTTAATGCTGAAGTGATACTCTTGAAAAACGCTGTTGAGAGTATATGTGATAATTTAGTAAAATGGATGGATGTGTTAGAGCACGTTATTAGTAAAGGAGCAACTGAAAAATGCAAGGAAGAAAACAGATGAACAGTATTGGAGATTGAGGAACATTGGCTTTTATAGGAAGCCATTTGCTTTTAAAATGTTTGCTCATTGTTAGTAGAATTGGGACAAGATGGGAATAAAGACTGAAAATTTAGCTGGATCACTCAGTTAAAAGAGGCACTTAGAGTAAGCAGGGGATCATCTAGGATATGCTGAGAAAAGTCAGGCCTCTAAGACTCAGTTTGACATGTGTTGTAGGAAAATAACTCTTATTTTTAAGACTCAAGCCTCAGAGACATATTGATCCTTTCAGATGAGAATATGGACAATATAGTGCAGAAAACCTGTATTTTTTTCCTGTCAAAAAGAGTGTTGATTAATTTCCTTCCCGTTATACCTACACAGTCCCACTCATTGGCCTAATTCCAGTGTGCTAGAAGTATTTGGCTAATTCGTGTCTCATGGTGGAATGAAACTGGATATTCTGAGGCCAAGTAAGCTTCATACGTGTTTTTTACTGGCACCTTCTACTGGCCACTTCTTCCATCCTTATTCTCTTGCTATGTAATTATCCCCAAAGGTTGCAAGGGCAGTATGTGTAATTTTTGTTCTGTTTAATTTTTTTAACTAGCACATCTGTTTAGTACTGTATTAAAAACTGTACCAATTCAGTTCATAATGTTGCATCCAGTTTTCATTTCAGCGAGCAGTTAGGAAAAACAACCAGTGTAGAAAGGCTGTATATTGTAAACAATGCGCATGTACTCTTCTATGAATCAGATTTTGGCATCACAGGTATAGTGCTTGACACTCAAGCCCAGCTACTGAGCAACTTTGATCTCATACACCTTGCAATGCATAAAGGTCTTTGACATTATCTCATATATGTGGGCTGTGGAAGCAGGGGTCACAGGCAAGATGAATTGCTCATGGGTTGCAAACTGACTGAAATCCTGTACTGCTGTAATTCTTAATTACTTGATGACAGCAGGGAAGGATTCATAGAAGAGATCTCATTTGACTTAATGGTGGAACAGAGTATATTCGCTACATTTGCAGGTAGTGTTAAACTGGGAGGAATTGCTGGCATGCAGAGATGACTGGATTAACATTAATAACATACTTGACAGCCTGGACTGTAAAAAGACTGAAAGAAATCGAGTCCTTTAGCACAAGGAAAAGTCTTCAAATAGTTGTGAAACAAAGGACAGGAATACTTTATTTCAGCTTCATGTAGGGAAAGATGCAGTAGTTGAATGTTGCAACAAATTATATAGAATAAAGCCCTTAGAAGATAAAAGATAATTACATATGATAATAGCTAGCATAGAAGAATTGCTTCATTGTTTAATCACCATAAGTCTTTAAGAAGAGATAAGGTGAAAACTTTTTATGATTCATTAAAATATCACACATCTACCTTGCAAGTTTACAAGTCAACATTTTAAAGTCTCTGTTGGGCTTGCTTGCAGTTTTTATTTGGGTTTTATTTGTTTGCACTTTTACAATGGAAAGAAGAAAGATTTGAAACAATCTACTACTCTCAAAAATGTGCTCTACCCACCCAAATAGCTCATCTCTTCATTCTTTACTCATTCAGTTCTTAACAAAGGAAAGACAAAAGAAAGTATGCTTTTGTAACCTACTTAAGAATTCTTCGTAAAGCGTAGATACTGAAACTTTTTTTTTTGCTTTGCAGGTTACGGGATGACAGAATTAGGATAGAGAGGATGGAAAACCTCCATTTTGAGTACAACCATGCTTTCCAGGTGATTACTGATTTTTATGCAAAAGAAGTTCTTGATCCTAAAGGTATGTAATTCAGATCTTTACACAAAACAAGTGCTTCATATTAGAGGTCTGTTATTCAGAGTATCTTAGAAGCATGCATCCTGATAGCTTTAACATAGATAAGGAATACATGTAGATGCATCCTATCAGGTGTCATGGAGTTGTCTATGTCTAGTTTATTTAAGTGTTCCCTAACTTGATCATATGTAAGGAGAAGTCTTGTTTGCTCCACAATGTCCCACTGGTTTGAGAGGCCTTGGATTCATCAAGACACATCTAAAGACCAAGACAAGGAAGGCATTGAGTTCCTCAGCCTCCTTTGTCTACTGCTCCATTCAGTGCTGGGCCCACATTTTGCCCTGTCTTAATTTTGCTGCTGATGTAGCTGTCGAAGCTCTTGTTGCCCTTTATGTACCTTGCCAGTCTCAACTCCAGGTGTGCTCTGGTTTCCCTAATGCCATCCCTGAAAGCTTGAACAATGTCTCTACATTCTTCCTGGGTCACTGTCCCTGCTTTCTCCTCTTGTAGTCCTCCTTTGTAATGTTTGAGTTAATCAGGAGCATCTTGGTCTTCAGGAGCATGTAGGCCTTCTGCCAATTGTGCTTCCATTTCTGCAAGTTAGGATCTTTTCTGAGCTTGGAGGAAGTGAACCTTGAAAGAGAATATTATTTAAATAGAAATGAATACAGGGCTAGTATTTTTTTTTTCATCTTGAAGATATGTGTTTAGACAGATTTAAATCCACATATACATAGCAACAAAGGAACATTATTCAACATCTGAAATGTTTGTTCAAGTTCTTGTGTGTGAGTGTTAAAACTCTGAGAGCAGAAGGACAGCTTTAAAAATATCTTTGAAAAAATTAAATGGGATTTAAAAAAAATTCTGTTGAGGTATCATGGAGTGAATTTTCCTGTTGTTGCAGCTGAAACAAGGACTGTTACAGAGTACTATTTAGATATCAAATACAAATAGCTGTCTCACAAAGATGGAACCATATTCTGCAGACTGGATGAGGCAGATAAATCAGGAGCTCACTTGCCAAGGCCTGTTCATTCCTTTTAATTTGATCAGGGGTTGCCTACAGTAATGGAGTATTTTAGAATTCTTTGTTTGTAAATTTAGAGATTTCTTATGCTAACAGTTGTTTTTATGAAGAAAAAACTATGGAGGAAAATGTTTTATGTTTCTTAATGTGATTACATTATTGTAAAGTTCTACATTCTTTGGAATGTCATATTATTTTGGAACCTCAGTTTTTGTTGATTTATAGATATCATAGAACAATGTACATATATTAGAGATGTAATTAATTTTAAAATGAGTTTATACTTTTTCTGAAATACCTAAGTAGTGAATTATGAATTAACAAGAAGATCACTTATTTTTTTAGGTCCTCAAAAACTATCTGTAATACTAAGCTTGGATAATCCTGTTATTTGTGCCCTGGCAGCAGTAATTGCTTACCTCAAAGAATTTAATTTGCAAAAAATGCTTTACAATCCAAGGTAAGTTGCTTTAAGTAAACTTCCAGTTCAAAGTACCAGTACGTGTACCAGTGATATCTGTGAAGTTTTAGCAGACGACTTCTCTACAATATAATGAAAACACCTGCTAGAGAGATAAACAATGTCTTTGTAAAAATGATACCTTATGTTTATGGTCATAACCAGAACTGAAAGAATCAAGTGATTTTTTTTTTTTTCATGAAAATCTTTATAAAGTATGTTTTTCTAGAGGTTACTATCAGTAATGTAAATTAACGTATGTTGCTGCCAGGTGTTGAAAACAGACAAGGTGCAAAATCTGGTAGCTATTGGGGGGGAAATGTTAAAGTTTGTTAATCTCAACCTCAGTATTAGTTTTAAATTTAATTTGGGTTTTTTTTTGGCAGCTTTTTTAAACAAACTATTATTTTGCTGGAAGTGTCTCTAATTTTTCTCTTCTTGTAGCTCTGGAAGCAGGTATAAATGCTAATAGGTTGTAATGTTTAGACAGTATTCAGCAACTATCACAACTCACAACTATCTGAGTTGGTGAATGTAGTTATCAATTATGAAGAAAACACACATTCAACACATCCTGGCTTTCTGAAAAATCCCATGAGTCGACTCAGTGTTAAGAAGGAGTAAGGGAACAGTCATGCAAACAGTTGTTAATAGACTGTCACTATTTGTGCAGATACTACAAAACCACACAGACATGGAAATGATCCTGTCTTCCCTTAAGTAATTCCTATACTTAGGTTTCTTACATGTGCTCAAATGAGTACTAAAAATTTGTAACAGGATTATGCAGATGGAATCAAATGAAAACTAAAGATATTTTCACTCTATCATCTTTTTATCATGCCATGTGTAAAACATTGCTATTCTACCTGGCTTAGATTTGAAAATATCTTTGGGGCTTACTACATGCTTTATTAAAACATCTTTTATCTGTCATGGATCCTGTATAAAATATGTCTCAGTATTCCTCCGCCCTGTACATAGGCAGGATTTAACAAAATCTGGATGGAAACCTAGGAATAGGTCATGCCAGTTGTAGATCATTCACACACATGAGATTCTTAAAGTTTCAAGCCTTCTTTTGATGGATTCTCTGCCACATTTTGAAAAACACAGCCGTATTTTAAAAATTATCTGCGGATATCAGCTTTAAACATTTTTCAGGTATCTACTAAAATATTTGGAAATCATATATACCTCGGTTTTCTGGATTTTGGAATGGATTTTCTTTGGTAAGTTGATCCTATCTCAGAATACTATTAAAAAGGCTTATAGGCCTAATGAGGAAAGTATTCCTGTGGCCCCTTCAAAGCTATCTCCTCTGTCCAAGGAGTGCTCTGATCTGTGATGTTCTAGCTCCATGGTGTTTCCCACTCATCCTCTTTGGTTGGCTTTTTATGAAACTTTTTTTTCTCTATTTTTTTCTTGTTCCTGTTTTCTCTCTCCTGCTTGGGTGGCTAAAGAAGTCTTGTTAGAGTTTCTGAAGAGGAAAGTGAACTCCAGGAAATTGGCATCCAATGGTCGCACATATAGGTTACTATTGTCCCAGTGCCTTGTGTGCAATTGCACATGAGGTGAATGTTCTTTCAGATTGGGGAAATAAAAATACATCTTTTTTATAGAACTAATTCAGTAGCAGAAGAGAAGTGATGTTACATAAAGGCTTATCCAGCAGCAGTCATCTGTGTAGTAGCTGCCATCTCAAAAACAAGTATAATTACAGAATGGGAAATAAAAATACTAAATCTTAGAGTTGACATTTGCCTGCTGAAGATTGATCTAATGGACTTCATGTGAATGTATAAGCATCTCAGTGGAAAGGCAATGAGATAGCTAATTGATATCTTGGTAACACCCTATGAAGAAATAAAAGACATACTTCAAGATAACTTGATTTCTGTGCTCAGGAGCTTGAATTCTAATGCATTTGTTACTAAAGCCTTTACTGCTTTGACCACTCAATACTGAATTCTACTTGATATTTTTAGTGTGTCCTATTGTCGTGGTTTAGGCCCATCATGGAACAAAGACCACGATTAGCCTCGAGTACTGAAGAAGCTGAGAATTGCCCGAGGGCAAGGAGAGCTTAATTGCTGCTTAAGGATGAGGACAAAACAGACCAGGCCACTCGGTTTGAGGAAGGAAACAGAAAATAATTTAATGCAGCATCAACTAAAACTTACCCCCAAAACATAACCAAGATAAACCAACACAGAGTAATACATCAATGAAGAGTCCAACCAGCCTTTTTAAGAACACCTTCCTGCCACACCTCCCCACTTCCCGATGGCTCCGCACCCATCCTCCCTGCAAGTCCGTGGGGTACCTCACACACACGGCAGCCCTGCACGGGCTGCTCCAATGCGCACTTATTCCAAAGGCTGCAGCTCCTCTCTGCCTCTCGTGTGGGGCTGCTCTGCAGCCCGCAGGCTCTCCAGCACGGCCTGGGCCATGGCCGCCTCCCCACACAGTCCCTCGCCTGTCCAGGCTCACTCACACGGAGCTGCTGGTGGCTCTCAGTCCTGCCATGGATCTCCATAGGTTGCAGGGGCACAGCTTGCATTCTCGCCACGGCTTGCAGAGGGGTCTCTGGTCTATTGCTTCTCCTTCCTTCCTCCTTCTCTGGCTGAAGGGTCCGCGTGGTCGCCTCCATCTTGTATCACTCTTACACCTCCTGACTCGCATTTCAAATTCCCGTCCCCTAAATAGTGATGGCAGACGTGCCAGATTGGCCCAGCCGGGCTGGAGGTGGGTCTGAACCCAGGTGCTGGGGGACAGTCCACAAACTCTTTACCGGGTCTTCACTGCAACCCGCTCCCCCTGTTACTAAGCCAAAAGCTGCTCCTTGCTAAACCAAAACACCTATGTATTGAAATATTGGACCAAATACTGAGATAAACTCCATTTCCATTTTTTTCCTAATGCTGATGAAGTACTGTCTAAAAACTGAAAAAGGACAGCCTTTTAAGCCAAGGGTGTCAGGATTATGGTTCTTCCGTGATTCTGCAGGAAACAGGAGAAATACTTCCATTGCACTGTCAAGCAACTTAAAATTTATAGGAGAATTCAGGTCAGTGAGCATATACCGATAAGTCAGTGAGCGTGAAGTCAGAGTGGTGAGATAGTTTCAGTTTATTAATCTAAGTGACACATCTGCATGAAAAAGACCTATTTGATAGGAAGAATGACAAAAAAAAATCTTTATCTTTGTACCTTCTTTGGATAAACACTCTTTTCCCAGATTAAAAAAATTCCAACTCAGTTTAGCATTGAGTCATAAAACATCTGTGAATGTGATTGGGTATCTCCATTAGCTAAGGGAGAAACAAGTTTTGATTTAACATTTAAATGAAGTTTTGATTTAATAGTTAAATAAAGATTTTAAATCCATTGCTGAGATCCTAAATGAAGTAAAATATTGAAAATATTCGAAAGATTTCTGCCACAGCACGACCTTGGGATATGGTTGAACTGCATTAGAGCTCTAGAAGCAAGTAAAAGGAAATTTAACTATGAATGATACATTTTTTTTCTAAATCAATATGTTCTAATACCTTTATATACTGAGGCACCTTTATTGGCTTTTGACAAGAAGTTGGTACACATCTAGGAGAGATTTTCAAATACAACTCAGTACCCAGTTTTGCTTGAAAAGTAGTAATTTAAATAGTAGTTACTGAGGAAAATGTCTTGGCATATTTTAATTTTACCTATGTATTTTCCAGCATATTGGAGATGGAAGAGAGAGCCACTGGTTTTTAGATTTTGAACAGTAATAGTCAAACTTCAAGAAATGCAGAAAATGGGAGAGCTAGGTGTCTTCCTGAAGGAGGCGAATGGCTTTGTGATTGGAGAACTGCCAGCAGTGAAGAAAAAAACACAGAGGCAGAAGTGAAAGATAAGAGGGGAAGGTTAAAATTGCTTTGATGGGGGAGGGGGAAGAGAGAAGGACTTGAAGAGGAGAAATGTTTTATTGTACCTTATAATAGGAGTGGAAGGGAAATTGAGAGAAGTAAAAATGTAAGTTCTTCAGCTTAAAATAGACATTCCTTGAATTTTCAGTGAAAATATTACAGAGATTGAGGGAATGGTGTTCATAGACTTTCATACCTTTTGGGTGCTGATGATGTCAGAAACATCATGGATGTAAGCAAATGTATAGTTTTATTTTTACTCACTCTCACTGTGAGAAAGGGAAAACTGAAATAATTTTGGAAGGTTTCAAAAGCAGCCCAAGAACACAAGGGGACTGAAAAATCAAAGACGTAGTTTTCAGACTCTAAGAAGTACTTAGCAAAACATTTACCATCTCTTTTGAGACCACAGTAGAAGGTCAGCAGGTGAGATCTCTTGCTTTCTGGATGTTAGGAGTAGGAGTGCTGAAATTGTGTACAAGGAAAGAGGACTGAGAGAATGTGCACATCTGGGTAGAACAAGGTTGCAGACTCATTCAGGGTGAGTTCAATGGAGAAAAACTGACTAATCAAGATAAAAATTATGGAGGTTGTTTTTCTTTCTCTTAATCCTTCACAGATCCTCTCATTTCTGTTCTTGTTCTTTCTTTGTTTCCCCATTCTTTGTTTTGTATATCTGAGTTTTGTTTTGTGGTGATTGTTTAATTTCTTTACTGGTTTAGCCTGAAGTTTCTGGGACTATTATCACATCAGAGATCTAGACCAGAAGTACTATCTCATTCACTAATGAATTTAAAATTGTTTATTAAACATAAAATGTAGTCTGGACGTGATAGCCTTCACTATTTAGACTGGTAAATGTCTTTCATGCCTAAAGCAAGCTAATGCTTCTGAGAAGTGGAGAAACTTATTTTTACTCCTGAATAGGAATTCCTTCAACTCTTGTCTAAATATATAATTTTGTTCTGAGATTTATTCAGCTTAGAAATCTCAAAGACATGGACTCCAGAGGTCTGTAAAAGGTAATTGAGCCAAGAAAATCTGCCGTGTAGGCTTTCAATAGTATCTTGCAGCTTTGCTCAGAGTTTTTACAGATACACTAAATTAAAGTAGCTGAAAACTACTGATCTGCATAGCATGCATTCACTTAGGCTGGGTTACTGAGTATGAAATTATTTATACTGTCTCCTATGGAAAGAATAATGAATAAAGCATAAAATGTGCCCTTAACTGAAAGTTTCTCAGGAGGCAGACTGACCGAGAAAAGATCCAATTTCCCAAGTAACACAAAAGAATCAAAATCTGAGGATGTGGCAATAGTAACTCTTTAATACTCATCATGAAGTGTGGTTCTTCTCTGAAAAGTCGTGGTATGAATAGGAACTTATTTCTCCTGAAGTTTCCTAAACCTTACTAAAATTTTTTCTTTTTGTTGCATTTTTCTCAGCCTGGATGGCATGATCCTGCTTTACCTTACTCCTCAGTTGTGGACTTGCCAGCTATTTCCATCATTTGTCTTTTGTGCTATTTAAGTACTTGAGACAATTGCAAGTCTGTTCATTGGAACTCAAATCACACTGTCATCTACACAAGGAATTATGGCATTGTGATCAAGTTGAAGTGATTTTGAAGGGTAATTTTTACTGATGCAGGAGGTGGCTGATAGCAGTACATTGGAATTTCTCACTAGGAATGAGTTGACACCCTTGCTGCAAAACCAGCCCTGAATTCCTGTTTGTTTACAACCTTCTTATGCCACTTGGTCCTTAAATTCCCTGCAGAATATTTTCACATTTTTATCAAGTTCTGATCCTAAGCTGAAGGAAGATGAGGGGGTGGAAGCAAAACATGTTCTGTGCTGTGACATCTGCAATTATTGGTTGAGTGTACACTGCAGTTGATCTTGGCTTTTATTCATGTAATATAAGCTCTCAATTACCAGGTTTTATATTGGGGTAGAATAACTCAGATAAAGCAAACACCTGGATAATATAAAACATACATAATTTATGCTGTGAGAAGAACTTGAGAATATCTGATTCTGAACCAATAATAAATATACTTTGCAGTGGAGTGGAGTTAGTTGTCTTTAAATACTACCAGAGAAAAAACTTGCTGTGAACAGACAAACTTTTAAGTGCTCTGAAGCCAAGTGAAATACGAGAAACACAAGAGCCAGTAAATTCATAGTCCTAAACTCACTTATGGGTGATTGAGTGTTTATTGAAACAGTCAAAAGCATCCTTTCTGCTCTCAGGAAGAGGTGGAAAGGTATGGTTCTTACCTAGCTGGGTTTAAGATATCACAGGCTTGAGATGCAGCCAATGAGACTGCAGTTCAGTTCAGTCCTAGATGCAGAAGAGGAGCATTTGGAAGTGTTGGTAGGATTTATTATTTATCCTAAGGACTGAGAGGCAAGCAGAAATAATTCCCATTTAATTTTTGTCAGCATCAGCATTCCTGAATGAAGATAATAAAAAGTATTGTTTTGTTGTTTATAATATTGTGTACTTTGGAAAGTGCTACTGCTTTTGCCTCCAAGGTTTTATTTTACTGGGCCACTCTGTAGGTTGCTGGGATAGCACACTAAAGCAAAATAATTATGAGTACAGTTCTGAGTTGGTTGTACTTCCAAGCTATCATTGATCTTTTAGAGGGTACTTATTAAATCTACTTTAAAAAAAGTAAACATTGTTGAAAATACTTCTTATTTGACCTATTATTTATGAAAAAAATTGCTAGCAGGCCCAAACACCTGCATAGAACATGTATATATAACATTGATAACTGAATATGTCATGTTTCTGACAGTTTTACTGTGGTTTTTGTTTTTCATAAAGCAATAGTGCAGCTGTCTGTGCCTTACAGAGAAGTTGGAGCATTTGAGTGCCCCCCCCAGAGTTTAAAATTGAGTGCACTGGAAAAAAAAAATGTTGTGAAAAGTCAGGAAAGCAGTTTAAAATCGTACCCAGCAAGTCATTCTGTTTGGTCTAAGACAACAAAGAGTGTCCTACTTTTTGTGTGAAAGGCAGTCAGCAGTATGATTAACCTAGACAATCATGATTTGATTTGTCAGAAGCATTTAGTGAGGATCTTGCGCTTCATGTTCCTGACTACCACGTGTGTATGTCTGACACTGAAATAATTTGCATATCTAATATGATTACACTTCTAATAAAGTAATTGTATTAACATTGATTTTAACTGGCCTCAACTTTTGGGTTGGTCTCATTCAGTTTTGTTCAGAAGTGTCAGAAAGTCGAGTAATTTTGTTCACAGTTATTTTGTATTAAAAATAAAATAGTTTAAATATATTCTACTTTTATGTTCCGAAATAATTGTGTAAGTCTGCTCCACTCTTGAAGTGTTTAGCTTATCCCTGCCTCTAATTCTACAGTAATCATAACAGAACACTAAAAAAGCACCTATTTTTTCATTTTCATCACAGACTGAAGAACGAGTACTTCCTTAACCATGTAACGCATCAGGATTCAGTAATAGGAGAGATGTATTTTATTTTGAGCTTTGTCAGAGTCATTGTAGGAAACTATGAATCTTGTTTTCCCAAGCAGTAAATTAAAAGAAGTTATCAGCATTCAGTTATTTAATTTATTTTAATAGACTTTCATTTCTTACTTGTTTATGTTTTTAAATTTGTGTAGCTAATGAATTGTCTAATGAGAAAACCTTGACAGTGTTTCACCATTACGTCTGTATTTAAATATAACATATTTTAAGTATTATGTGAAATTCCTCTCCCCAGCAATTTCAAACGGTTGTCAAGTAAAACCGAATACATGACAATTAATGGGACAACAATGAAAAACCTTGAAATTTTACAGAATCAGGTAAGGAAAATATAATTTTAAAAAAATAAGTCCTGAGATTTTCACAGCTGTTTGACATACTGTTCCCACGGAAGTCAGTTAACTAAGTTAGCTTGCAAATCTCACACATATTTTAAAGCGAGATCAAACTGAAGGAGAAATGCTTTTTTAGAGGCATAAATGAAGGTTAATCTGTACTGGCTTTTAGTATGGGTTAGGAACCTTACTGCACTTTGACTAGCAAAGAACTTTCCTAAAGTTTGAGTTCCTGAGCAGCTGCAGTGAAGTGAAATAACTGCAGTAACGTGTGGGTTTTTTTGGTGTTTTTTTTTCCTTTTGTGTTACTTTGCAGACCTTCATGCATAGATTTAATTTAACTTTTTTAATTTATTCCAGTCATTTCCTAAAAATATTTTATGTCTAAGGGAAAAGCATACTTAAGGATCTTATGACTGTTGGCGCAACTTTATATAAGGCATTGTTGGTGAAGGAGATCTATAAACAAACATGGAATTGCCATATTGAAAACTTAAAACAAGATGTTTAAGTAGTGTGGTGAAGATCCTTTCAAGACTTTGTTGATTGTTCAGTTAAAAATCATTATGCTATTTTTATTATTTTAGACTGATATGAAGACAAAAGGAAGCCTGCTATGGGTTTTGGATCATACTAAAACTTCCTTCGGACGTCGAAGATTGAAAAAATGGGTAACCCAGCCTCTCATGAAATCCAGGTGAAGTAGTTTTTTATCTTGGGCTAAATATTTTTTTATAGTTATGATGTCCAGTATGCTCTGTGTTTATTTTTCCTGAAGACCTGAGATCCATAGTAGTATTCACTGAGGAAATAATACAATAGATGATGTGCATATAGGTTCAAAAGAGTTAAACTGCTTTGTTTAGGCACAGAACATTGAAGTAGTTAAGTATATTAGGTATGAAGCAAAATAGAAATTCCTGTGCAGAAATCAGATTGAGCACTACTCTAATTCAGTATCCATTTTCAGACAATGGATGAGGATTACCTGCTATTGGAGAATGTTTTATTCTTAAACTTGCCAATTAATGCTTGGTGTCTTTCTTGCTTCACAACTGTTTACATCCTTAATGTATTTGTTCTAAAGTAGCAGGGATGTTTCTGTTATCTCTGTATGCAGTGATAACACTATTACAGATGAAAGTGTTTATTAGTCTGAAATGTGATTATTGTTTGTTCATACTCAAGTTTTGGTTTATTTCTAAATGCTTTAGAAACACTTTATTTTGCAATACTACCAGGCTTGTTTCTATTTGTTCCTGTCATGAAATGGACCTCATCTTTTCTGACTTATCTTATTGGAGTCTTTTACTTGAACATATAGTAGATAACAACATTGAGTCCATGGAATGTTTGTTGCCTACTTTTTAAGGTTTTGAATCTATTCCTTTGAATGTGCATTCTTAGAGCATTGTCAGAGTTTACTCAGTTGTCACTTTGTTCACTTTAACTATAGCATCCAGATAGCCCTTTTGATTTGGTTATTTGAAATAATTTTTCCTACTGCTTTACTTTTGTAAAGACATTAAGCCATTTTAAATAGTGAGGTATAACAATACCTTGGCACCTTGCTGTTGTTGATAACTTACAAATGTTTCTACAGAGGCATTTTTTACCTTGGCCAAATTTAATATGTTAAAGCACTATATTTCTGAAGCATCATTTCTTAGTTTTCTTATTAGCCTTTTTGTAAAGATCTTTTCTCAAGAATGAAAAGCTTGTTACTATTTTTTCCTCCTGTTTTGTTAATTTAGAGTATTAGAGGCCTTTTTCATTTGTAGTAGCTATATTGATTAGACTGTTTCATACTGAAGTTTCTGACGGGGGTTTAATAAGTTGATTTCAGTATGCTTTTTAAAAAAAAAATCTTCTAGTAATAACTTTTATATGTCTTAGCCACTTTAAAAAAGCTTTTGATGTAATCATCCTAAATAGTATTAGACTTTGTGGAAGTTGATTATGTGTCTAATGTACACCTTAAAAGCATATAGAGTTTCTGGGCCACTTTACAGGAATAAATGGAAATAAATAAGTTTATTTCTTTTCCTACCCTTGAGGAACCTTTTGAGAATTTTTTGTAATGTTGTCAGCACGGGAAGCCAAAGCACAGGCTCTGGTCCGATGTAGGGATGGCACTGTGAATGGGGACCTGAAAAGGAGTGTTTCTAACCATTTTGCTGCCAAACAATCATAGAATCATTTTGTTTGGAAAAGATCTGTTTGATACACCAGGTGAAATGTGATTCAATAGTAAAATAGACAAGAGTTCCTACCCAGACACAGAGGATAGAGAACAGGTTGCTTGAGAGCCTCAGGTCTTCCTTCTTAATCAATAAATTAAAAAAGTTTGCAGTTCTGGTTTCTTCTATTTTTCCTCTTCTTTGTTACTTCTAGAGATTAGTACTTCACTCTTTCAGCCTTTTTTCTCAATATGGAAGAAAGTTCCATAGTTGGACATGACAGTACTCAGTTGAAGATAAAAATCCGCAATTTTGTCTTTGTGTATTTCTCCCTTCCTGACTCTTAAGTTGTAATTTCACATACTTAGTGCATCAGACATTCAGCAGTATTGTTTCCAGTAATGCACCCAAATGCACTTAGAGAACATTTTGTAATTGTAATTTACCTGTGCCTCCTGCAGTG